>NC_091074.1:65072500-66322500 GCF_032405125.1 Capricornis sumatraensis | reverse complement strand
GCAAAGACTAATACAGTTTTGCCAAGAAAATGCACTGGTCATAGCAAACACCCTCTTCCAACAACACAAGAAAAGGCTCTACACATGGACATCACCAGATGGTCAACACCGAAATCAGATGATTATATGCTATGCAGCCAAAGATGGAGAAGCACTATACAGTCAACAAAAACAAGAGTAGGAGCTGACTGTGGCTCAGATCATGAACTCCTTATTACCAAATTCAGACTCAAATTGAAGAAAGTAGGGAAAACCGCTAGACCATTCAGATATGACCTAAATCAAATCCCTTATGATTATACAGTGGAAGTGAGAAATAGATTTAAGGGCCTAGATCTGATAGATAGAGTGCCTGATGAACTATGGAATGAGGTTCGTGACCTTGTACAGGAGACAGGGATCAAGACCATCCCCATGGAAACAAAATGCAAAAAAGCAAAATGGCTGTCTGAGGAGGACTTACAAATAGCTGTGAAAAGAAGAGAGGTGAAAAGCAAAGGAGAAAAGGAAAGATATAAGCATCTGAATGCAGAGTTCCAAAGAATAGCAAGAAGGGATAAGAAAGACTTCTTCAGTGATCAATGCAAAGAAGTAGAGGAAAACAACAGAATGGGAAAGACTAGAGATCTCTTCAAGAAAATTAGAGATACCAAGGGAACATTTCATGCAAAGATGGGCTCGATAAAGGACAGAAATGGTATGGACCTAACAGAAGCAGAAGATATTAAGAAGAGGTGGCAAGAATACATGGAAGAACTGTACAAAAAGATCTTCAAGACCCAGATAATCATGATGATGTGATCACTCATCTAGAGCCAGAAATCTTGGAAAGTGAAGTCAAGTGGGTCTTAGAAAGCATCACTATGAACAAAGCTAGTGGAGGTGATGGAATTCCAGTTGAGCTGTTTCAACTCCTGAAAGATGATGGTGTGAAAGTGCTGCACTCAATGTGCCAGCAAATTTGGAAAACTCAGCAGTGGCCACAGGACTGGAGAAGGTCAGTTTTCATTCCAATTCCAAAGAAAGGCAATGCCAAAGAATGCTCAAACTACCGCACAACTGCACTCATCTCACATGCTAGTAAACAAATGCTCGCAATTTTCCAAGCCAGGCTTCAGCAATACGTGAACCGTGAACTCCCTGATGTTCAAGCTGGTTTTAGAAAAGGCAGAGGAACCAGAGATCAAATTGCCAACATCCGCTGGATCATGGAAAAAGCAAGAGAGTTCCAGAAAAACATCTATTTCTGCTTTATTGACTATGCCAAAGCCTTTGACTGTGTGGATCATAACAAACTGTGGAAAATTCTGAACGAGATGGGAATACCAGACCACCTAACCTGCCTCTTGAGAAATCTGTATGCAGGTCAGGAAGAAACAGTTAGAACTGGACATGGAACAACAGACTGGTTCCAAGTAGGAAAAGGAGTACGTCAAGGCTGTATATTGTCACTCTGCTTCTTTAACTTATATAGAGAGTACATCATGAGAAACGCTGGACTGGAAGAAGCACAAGCTGGAGTCAAGATTGCCGGGAGAAATATCAATAACCCCAGATATGCAGATGACACCACCCATATGGCAGAAAGTGAAGAGGAGCTAAAAAGCCTCTTGATGAAAGTGAAAGAGGAGAGGGAAAAAGTTGGCTTAAAGCTCAACATTCAGAAAATGAAGAACATGGCATCCGGTCCCATCACTTCATGGGAAATAGATTGGGAAACAGTGGAAACAGTGTCAGACTTTATTTTTTGGGGCTCCATAATCACTGCAGATGGTGACTGCAGCCATGAAATTAAAAGACGTTTACTCCTTGGAAGAAAAGTTATGACCAATCTAGATAGTATATTCAAAAGCAGATACATTACTTTGCCGACTAAGGTCCGTCTAGCCAAGGCTATGGGTATTCCAGTGGTCATGTATGGATGTGAGAGTTGGACTGTGAAGAAGGCTGAGCGCCGAAGAATTGATGCTTTTGAACTGTGGTGTTGGAGAAGACTGTTGAGAGTCCCTTGGACTGCAAGGAGATCCAACCAGTCCATTCTGAAGGAGATCAACCTGGGGATTTCTTTGGAAGGAATGATGCTAGAGCTGAAACTCCAGTGCTTTGGACACCTCATGAGAAGAGTTGACCCATTGGAAAAGACTCTATGCTGAGATGGATTAGGGACAGGAGGAGAAGGGGATGACCGAGGATGAGATGGCTGGATGGCATCACAGACTCGATGGACGTGAGTCTGAGTGAACTCTGGGAGATGGTGATGGATAGGGAGGCCTGGTGTTTTGTGATTCATGGGGTCGCGAAGAGTTGGACACAACTGAGCAACTGAACTGAACTGAACTGAACTGAATGTATTTGCAAAACAGAAACAGACTCATAAACATAAAAAACAAATCTTGGTTACCCAAAGGGAGTGGTGGCAAGTTAGGGGTATGGGATTAAGAGATTTAAATAATATATATAAAATAGATAACCAAAAAATGTAGTGCATGGCACAGGGAATTACAGGCAATATCTTATAATATCTTTTAGTAGAGTATAATGTATGCTGCTGCTGCTGCTGCTGCTAAGTCGCTTCAGTTATGTCCGACTCTGTGTGACTCCATAGATGGCAGCCCACCAGGCTCTCCCTTTCTTGGGATTCTCCAGGCAAGAAACTGGAGTGGGTTGCCATTTCCTTCTCCAATGCATGAACGTGAAAAGTGAAAGTGAAGTCACTTAGTCGTGTCCAACTCTCAGCGACCCCATCGACTGTAGCCTTCCAGTCTCCTCCATCCATGGGATTTTCCAGGCAAGAATACTGGAGTGGGGTGCCATTGCCTTCTCCGAGTATAATGTATAATAGGTTCCAAATAGGAAAAGGAGTATGTCAAGGCTGTATATTGCCACCCTGCTTATTTAACTTATATGCAGAGTAAATCATGAGAAACGCTGGGTTGGATGAAGCACAAGCTCGCATCAAGATTGCCAGGAGAAATATCAATAACCTCAGATATGCAGATGATACCACCCTTATGGCTTAAAGTGAAGAGGAATTAAAGAAGCTCTTGATGAAAGTGAAAGAGGAGAGTGAAAAGGTTGGCTTAAAGCTCAACATTCAGAAAACGAAGATCATGGCATTTGGTCCCATCACTTCATGGCAAATAGATGGGGAAACTGAAAAAAGTGGCAGACTTTATTCTTGGGGGCTCCAAAATCACTGCAGATGATGACTGCAGCCATGAAATTAAATATGCTTGCTCCTTGGAAGAAATACTATGACTAACCTAGACAGCATATTAAAAAGCAGAGACATTACTTTGCCAACAAAGGTCCATCTAGTCAAAGGTATGGTTTTTCCAGTAGTCATGTATGGATGTGAGAGTTGGACTATAAAGAAAGCTGAGTGCTGAAGCATTGACGGTTTTGAACTGCAGTGTTGGAGAAGACCCTTGAGAGTCCCTTGGATGGCAAGGAGATCAGCCATCCTAAAGGAGATCCATCCTAAAGGAGATCAGTCCTGGGTGTTCATTGGAAGGACTGATGTTCAGGCTGAAACTCCAATACTTTGGCCACCTGATGCAAAGAGTTGACTCATTTGAAAAGACCCTGATGATGGGAAAGATTGAAGGTGGGAGGAGAAGGGGATTACAGTGGATGAGATGGGTGGATGGCATCAGCGACTCAAAGGACATGAATTTGGGTAAACTCTGGGAGTTGGTGATGGACAGGAAGGCCTGGCGTGCTTCAGTCCATGGGGTCGCAAAGAGTCGGACATGACTGAGCGACTGAACTGAACTGAATTGAATGTATAAAAATGCCTCCTACATGGCTCAGTGGTAAAGAATTCACCTGCCAATGCACGAGACATAAGTGTGATCCCTGGTCCAGGAAGATCCCACATTCCACCGAGCAATTCAGCTTGTGCATCACAACTATTGAGCCTATGCTCTAGAGTCTGGAAACCACAACTACTGATCCCAAGCACTGCAACTACTGAAACTCACATGTTATAGAGCCTGTGCTCTGCAACAAGAGCAACAATGAGAAGCCTGCACACCACAACTAGAGAAAAAGCCCATGCAGCAATGTACACCCAGCTTAGACAAAAATAGCTATACAAATAAATGAATAAAATTATAAAAGAAATCAAGTAATGTAATCCATCACAACAATGGACTAAAAATATTAAATCATGTGGTCATATCAATACATGCAGAAAAAGCCTTTGACAGAAACCACACCCATTTATGATTAAAAAAAAACAACCTAAAACTACTCTTAGAAAGTCTATAAAAAAGCAAAAAGCTAGAATGGATTAATGTATAGGTTCATAATAAATAAAGCAGACATCTGTGATAGTAATAATTTGTCTCTTATTCATAACTTAGCAAAATAAATTATTAGGTTTTAAGGATGATAATTGTTCACATTCTAATATTACCTCCAAACTTCAAAGCAATTGAGAAATAGGGAATCAAACTGATAGAAATTAAGGCACCTTTGTGATTTGGAGATGTGACCAACCTCTGGCCTCCTAATATCTTCCCCTCGCTCTCACCCCTATCCCAAAGTCTGGACTTTCAGAGAGCCATTTAAAGAAGACCAAAGGTCTACAGAGACATCCCTCTTAGTCACAACTGTAGGCTTATACCCATTGAGCCCTTAGAGCAAAGACAGAAACAAGTATGGAGTCTGATTCATTTACTGGGTGCTTAAACATGGAAACAGGAGCAAGGTCAGAGCTCAGACTCCTGAAGCCAAACAGCTCTAACTGAGAGAAGCAAACACATCTCCAGATATCACTCTTCAGGGAAACCACGCCTTCTATCTCCTAAAAGCAATGAGTACAAATATATAGGAACAGAGGCCAGAAGAGTTTCTTACATTCTCATCCTTCTGGACAGTGCAAATTTCTTTCTTCTGTGGAAATGTTAAGAGTATGGAAAATGAGAAAAGGAAGAGATAAGTGCACCTCAATCTACAGGCAAAGCAAATCTTAAAGGCCAATATTTTTTCTTTCTGAATGACAAAGTCAAATTGACTGCTTTCTTTTAATAGCAGTGAAGCAGTGCTGGCTCACTTCCCAAATAGCCTTTCAGATAAAGATACCTAGTGAATGGCAACGTTGCTCTGTTTCCTTCTTCTTTTCACAGCAATAATTATAAAATTAATTTTGGACATTCAACCAATAGCTTATAATTATGATTAGAAGGACTTTGCAATGAAATCACTTAATTTAACAATAGTATTTTCACTACGAAGTCCACCCCCCAAATTAAAATCCTTTAAAAATATAAATTAAAATACTGGCTAAAATAAATCTGTAATGAAAGTTTATAATGTTCTCTTACACCTTCCCTGGATCCCTCTGTATAAATGTAAAAATTTATCAATGCTAATTTAGGCACTGAATAAGCTATTTCTCATTGCTGATTCAAAATGAGAAGTTAGCTCTATAGATCCCAAACTGCTTACACTATACAGAAGGCATCCTTAAAGCTGACTTTTGGGACCTGTATCTGACACACTGAAGAGAAAATTAAGCTATTTGTATAATACAAAAAAGGATAGTTTAACATCAGAGGCATCCTTCTGACAAAAGTACTAATCATTCTTACATGAAAGCAATATGAAAGACATTGAATGAGTATTGGCCTAAAAGCTTAACAGTGAACTCCTGACCTTTCTTAAGTTGGGACACACAGAGTTTAATAGCTCTGAGTGATGCTAGAGACTATCTAGTGGCAATTTTCAACCTGGTGGGGACAGGGAACACTCTCACTAAGAATCACAGAATGGAATGAGAAATGGTACTAAATGGAGCATGTTATAAACATAAATGTTATCATCAAAAGAAGATAAGGGGGAAAATCCAAACCCCCATTTTTCAGGCACAGAGAAGCTGCTACTTCAGGTTACATGGCAAACTAGGTAAAGTCTGAACTAGCCTAATTCTCCAGCAATTTAGGCCAATGAGCTTTCCTCAGAATAATTTACATTAAATGCAAAGCCCCTTATTACTTTATATTTTGGTAATATCTTTGCTCAAACCTAATATCTTTGTTCAAACTATTAAAGGTATGCAATTTTTATGTGAGACTAAGAATGAATTTTGATTTAAGAACTATTCTACAGCCTTTTATAATGCCCAGACATAGTCTTGGACTTGATGAGATAAAGTTCCTCCTGATTTGTGCCCATTCTAATGTGATGGTAAAACCTATCTGTGTCTATCATTCCTGATTAATTTCTGTGGCACTTGTAGCTTCTTGCCCTTTAGAAACAGAATTTTAATTTTATATGAATTTCCTATCAGGGCATTTCCCTTGAGAGGAAGACACTAGATTAAGTAACAAAGTCAAGGTTTACAGCAAGACCCCTGTCAAGAAGAAATTAGTCAGCCAGTCTATAGAAAAATCTTATATTTTAGCTTCTTGAAACTTTTCTTTTTACTTTTATCAACATATCAAATTTGTTTACGAAAAAGGCACCCAAGAAAGAATCAAACTTTTTCCATTTGAAGAAGGATAGAGTTTATAATTTATTATTAAAAATAAAGATTATAGTTACTTTTAGTTAAATCAAGAAAACATATCAGGCCCAGGTTAGCTGAAAATTGCAGTTATATTTTGAAACAGAACTTTGCTGTTTGTATAAATGACAAGTAAGTTTAAAATGAGATGCCAAAAAGTCTTTCCTTCTTCCTTTCATAGATGAAGGAAGCCTTCATCTTTCTAAGCCTTCTTTCCCCACTCTTTCTAAAATCAATAATTGAGGTTTCTGGTTCAAGATTGCAGAGAAGAAGGATGTGTGCTCATCTCCTCCTGTTGAGAGCAGCAAAATTGCAGCTAGCTGTTGAACAACCACTGACAGAAGGACTCTGGAACCCACTAAAAAAGGATACTCCCATCCAAAGACAAAGAAGAAGCCACAGCAAGATGGTAGGAGGGGTGCAGTCAAGATCAAATCAAATCCCATTCCAGCTGGAATGGGTGACCCACAGACTGGAGTATAATAATACCAAAGAAGTTCTCACACTGTTGTGAATGTTCTGAACCCCACATCAAGTTTCCTAGCTTGGGGGTCAGATAAAGGGACTGCGAATCCCCAGGGAATCTGGCCTTGAGGGCTTGCAGGATTTGACCATAGCCCTTCCAGAGGACTGAGGGAAACAGAGACTTCAGTCTTGGAAAGTACAAACAAAATTTTGCATGCACCGAGACCCAGAGGAGAGGAGCAGAGACCTTACAGGAGACTGAACCAAAACTACCTGCTACTGTTGGAGGTCCTTCTGTGGAGGCATGGGTTGACAGGAGCCCACCATAGGGACGAGAGCACTGGAAGCACTTGGAATAAACTCTCTTGCAGTTTCCCATTAACCTTACCATAGACCCCAGGACTGGGTCTCTTCATGCCAAACAACTACCAGGGAGGGAGTGAAACCCCACCCATCAGCAGATAGTTGGATTAAAGCTTTACTGAGCAAGGCCCTGCCCACCAGAGAAAGACCCAGTTTTTCCCATGGCCAGTCCCTCCCATCAGGAAGGTTATACAAGCCCCTTAGCCTCATCCATCAGAGCGTAGACAGAAGAAGCACAGTCTCATGGTGGCTAAAACAAAAACCATATTACAGAAAGTAAATCATGATGAAAAAACAGAAATCTTTGTCCTAGATAAAGGGACAAGATATCATCCCAGAAAAACAACTAAATGAAGTGGAGATAGGTAACCTCCCAGAAAAATAATTCAGAATAATGATAGTGAAGATGACCCAGGATCTTAGGAAAAGAGTGGAGGCAAAGATTGAGAAGATGCAAGAAATGTTTACTAAAGAACTAGAAGAACTACAGAACAAACAGAGATGAATAATAAATTAGAAGGAATCAATAGAAAAATAAATGAGGCAGAACAGATAAATGATCTGGAGGACAAAATGGTAGAAATCACTGCCACAGGACAGAAAAAAGAATGAAAAGAAATGAAGACGGCCAAAGAGACCTCTGCGGACAACATTAAATGCACCAACACTCACATTTTAGCAGTCCCAGAAGGAGAAGAGAAAGAGAAAGGACCTGAGAAAATATTTGAAGAGATAACAGCTGAAAACTTCCTGAACATGGGAAAGGAAATAGTCAACCAAGTCCAGGAAGCACAGAGAGTCCCGGGAAGGAAAAACCCAAAGAAGAACACACTGAGACAATGATAATGAAACTGACAAAATTTAAAGACAGACATAAAATATTAAAAGCAACTAGGGAAAATGACAAATAACATAAAAAGGACTTCCAAACAGGCTGTCAGTTGATTTCTCAATAGAAACTCTACAAACCAGAAGGGAATGGCAAGATATATTTAAAGTAATGAAAGAGAAGAATTTACAACCCAACAATACTCTACCCAGAAAGACTCTCCTTCAGATTTGATGGAGAAATCAAAAACTTCCAAACAAAAGTTAAGAGAATTCACCACCACCAAACCAGCTTCACAACAAATGCTAAAGGAACTTCTCTAGGCAGGAAACACAAGAGAAGGAAAAGACCTACAGAAAGTAAACTCAAGACAATTAAGAAACAGTAATAGGATCATACATATCAATAATTACCTTAAATGTAAGTGGATTAAATGAACCAACCAAAAGACATAGACTGGCTGGGTGGGTGAAAACATGCACATGTATGTACTTCCACTTACCACATCACTTTGCTTGATTCCCCCCAAATTGTATGTAATTATTTTATATTGTTAAGTTAATCATGTTCCCATTATGTTTGCAACTGTAATTACCTATAATTTTTTGTAGAGCTATTGATTGTGAAAACTGATAAACATCTTTTACTATTGTGATTATGTAGCTATTACTCATTTAATATTATTATATCATGATCAGTCAACAGAAAAATAATAGAACTCTATATCACCAAACCTAGGATCTAATAGAAAAATCTATAATCACTTTTTAAAATCCAGATTCATATCATTATCTTGAAATTTTTAAAAAATACAAATGCTCAGGTATTGCTTTTTTCCCCAGAGCTCCAGATATGTTTCTGATGAGCAGTCATGTTCAAAAACAACTGGACTGTATGATGACCATTTACTTTAATCCAGTTTGTTTCACTTTTTCTATTTCATATTCAGTGCTCCCATTTCATTTAGTTTATATTCTCCAATTTTTCCATATCTTGTTTTTTTAAATATTCTTTCTCAAGCCTTTCTCAAGTGTAGTAGAAAAACTTATATATATGCATATAAATATGTACAATATATATATTTTAGAAAACATGAATTTTTTGCCTAACTAAAAATAATGACATTTTGATTCTACTTGTTTGACTATGAAAAGAATGCTAGATATCTAATTTAAAAATAGACATGCAACAAGCAATAATGTAATCTAATTTACTGTATAGCATAGGGAACCATTGTCAATATAATAACTTAAGATGGAAAATAATGTCAAAAATGATATATACATATTTGTATAACTGAATCACCTTGTTGTGTACCTGAAACACTATAAGTCAATTTTTCTTCAATAAAATATATATATTAAAAATCAATAATTGACTGAGAGATCCAAGTTTAACTTTAATATTATAAGGATTTTTCTTGAAATACAATGAATTTCCCACTGTACACAAGTTTCCTTTTCTGTGTCTTTTTTTTCTTTACTTTTTTGCAGCTTAAAGAATGATACTGAAAATAGGTATGATTTAAATACTGAAATAAGCAAGTCACTCCAAGATTCTTAGAACCAAACTAGTATTACAGTTGTTGGTAAACACGCTCTTATTTTTTGTATAGAACTTAATCACTTACAAAATGCTTCCATATATATTGAAAGTGAAAGTCACTTAGTTGTGTCCAACTCTTTGCGATCCCATAGACTATACAGTCCATGGAATTCTCCAGGCCAGAATACTGGAGTGGGTAGCCTATCCCTTCTCCAGCGGATCTTCCCAACCCAGGAATAGAATCGGGGTCTCCTGCATTGCAGGCAGATTCTTTATCAACTGAGCTAGCAGGGAAGCCCTTACTATGTATATTAATTTATGAAATACCTTCAATAGCATCCATGTATAGGAACAACAAGTACTTTATAGAGCAAAACAAGACTTTGGGAAGATTCTCTGACTTGGGGACTTCCCCAGCAGTCCAGTGGTTAACACTCTGGCTTTCAATGCAAGGGCTGTAGGTTCTACCCCTGGTTGAGGAAATAAGATCCCATATGCTGCAGGATGTGACAAAAATTAATGTAAAAAGTAAATAAAACTTGAAAAAATCCTTTAAAAAAACAAAATCAGGTTCTCTGAATTGAGCAGAATCATAAAAGTAGTAAGTGGTAATTCCTCACTTTCAATTCTTAAACATCAGGTTTTATGTGCAACTTCCCAAAATGACCTTAGAATGTTAACATTTCTGCTAAATAAACCTCAGGCAAGACAAAAGGAGAAGTTTTTCAAAGATTATGAAATGTCCTTTAGCTTTCTTTTTTGTGACCTATTCTCAGCAAACAAAATCTGGCCAGAAGAGAATATTAGAAGCAATTGGTCACTCTGAGAACTCTCATTAAGATTAATCACTCAGGAGCTCTTAGTTGGATGACATGAAAGAAATACTCATACTCAAAACTTCACAATAGTCTCTTTTGTTATAATTAAGCTCTGATATTGAAGCTTCAGTGTTATCACATAAACCTTATAGCAGCTAACTTTAATCAACCCAAAATAAAATGTCAGGTGATGTTTATACAAAAAAGTTTATACTGAAGAATTAAAGCTGATAACTTCCACACTTGGAAAACAAGATAGTATCAATTAATATCACAGTTAAAACTACACACACACACCACACACACACACGAAATTTCATTCAAAATGCCAGGAAAATGGCATAGTTTTTATAATTCACTCCAAAATATTTTTAAGACAAAACTAACTAACTTAACATAAACTGAGACTTGAGTATGCATTTGTAATTCATTTCACCATATGATAAAGAAGACTTGATACAATAGGCTCCAACTTGGAGCCTGGAAGTTCAATCCAGGAATATGTATCTGTTTCATAAACAGTTGTTTTAAAGAATATATACAGATCACTTAGTAAAGTGCCTGAAACTTAGCAATAACCATCTCAATACCATTACTGATTTACTCAAATGTATACTTTTTTAATGTAACACAAGCCTTCACTCAGTAAATTCTTGATCTTTAACTTGAGTTTTTACTCAGCAGAAATACGGAAAACTATAAACCATAGTTTCTTTGAATTCATTAGAATTGTCAAAAATAATATGGCTTTTGTGCATTTTGGGACCACTATACAGTAAAAGAACCACTATACAGTAAAAGATAATGGTATTCTGAAAAATAAGGCTATTTCTTGAAATAGAACTACTCATGAGGCTGCAATGAAACCCCACATTAATTTCTATTGTAATTTTTGGAAATCATGATAAAAACAGTTCTGATGCACTGCTAATGCAGAGACCAATAGAGCTAGAGAGGGACATGTTTTCAACTAAGGCTATTCTGAATATTGTTAGAAAATAGATATTTGGCTAGATCATTCTGGTTACAACGAGGCAAATTCTAACTTTCTCTAGGGCTTAGGAATATAAAACTAAAGAAACCCACAATTACCTAGCTAATTTTTTTCTAAATAATTGCATACATTTTAATTTGTATTTTACATGTATATAATTAGTGTCAAAACACTATTAAACTTTATTGACCAGAAAATCAAAACAATTTCCCTTAAATGTATATTTTGTAATTACCAACATATTAACTGCTCCAGAACTAATCAGGGATCATTAAAATGTTCTTACTTCCAAATAGAGAGGAAAAATTAGAGAACTTATTAAACTAGTTAGTAAATAAATATTTTTAAGAAACAATCTGGAGGATAAAAAGATCAGCATATACTAAACGTACGCTCAGTCTACTACACAGATGGTACACTAGCAAGAATTTTAAAAAGTAACCAAGTTTTTGGATGGCAAATCTAGAACCACTGCTGTTAGTTTCTGCTAACATCTCATCACAGAGCTAGTGGGTACTCATGAGATTTAGAAATTTTGTATATTTTAAACATAAGACAAATGCTTCTCTATTTCCAGAGCTGTCTTAGCAAGAGGCATGCATGCTAAGTCACTTGAGTCGTGTCCAACTCTGTGTGAACTCTGGACTGTTGCCTGTCATGCTCCTCTGTCCATAGGATTCTCCAGGCAAGAATACTGGAGTGGGTTGCCATGCCCTTCTCCAGGGGATCATCCCAACCCAGGGGTCAAAGCTGCATCTCTTATATTCCCTTCATTGGCAGGTGGGTTCTTTACCACTAGCACCACTTGGAATAGCAAGAGGATCTATCTTCAAATTATTAAACTTGTCTTAGTTGTGGATTTATTGTGGGGATTGTTAATTTACAGTGGTTCAGTTTAACAACTAACATTTTAAAGAGAAATCCTTATTTTAAACATCACATATTGCTGTTGCTATTTTACAAGCCATGGTATGATTTATGTGATTATCTCTTTATATTTGTATGATTTATTTAAGAATTCTTAAAATTATAAATCTGGAAAGGTATATAATTCATATTTATATTTATAACAATTTATGAAAGCTCAACATAGGTCAGTCCATCCAATACTTAGTGCTTCAGCCTACAGAACCTCATTCAATACCTGTAATGATCCTGACAGGCGAGCATATTTTACAGAAACAGAATCACCAAAAGATTAGCTTACATGATCTGACCAGTCTGATAGCTACTGGCAGAGAAGATGATGTGTGTGTCTATAACCTTGAAGTTATCCTTTTACATTTATTTAAAAAATTGGTCTCATAAAGATTTCCATTTTGAATCAAAGTAGACTAAGCCCTCTATTTTGAAAATAACAAAAATGCTGGAAAAAATATAGAAAGAAAAAAGGGAGGAATAAAAGACATTAAATTACTGAGTTGGCAAGAAAGTTCAGGAAACTTCAAAGGTCAATAATGAAGTAAAATCAGGATTTGAAGAGACAAGAAATCAAAGCAGTTTTCACACTGAGGACACGTACTCAATTCTGGGTACACTGAGTTTCTGTTTTGATAAATATGTAAGCAGAGCGCTGGGAACAAGAGACAAAACTGTAGGACGAGCTCAAGATGGGAGTTCTAGTAAGACATAGCTACACAGAGGGCGTTTTCCCAGAGAGCTACACCGTGGTATAGAAGTAGACCAGAATATATAAGGTCCTTAGAAAAAGACAAGAAAGATTTCCATTCTCAGCCTTGACTCTGGGTGAAATCAAAGTTTCCTTTGTGAATTCTTAATCATGAGCCAGTCATATCTCCAAGATAATCCCCAAAACCTTAAACCAAGATTTATGTTAAATTTGTCCTGGATTACTGGTAGCCTTGGACCTTTGGCAGAAGCAAATCTTCTAGATGAACACACCTTCAAGAATACCTCACAGGAGTAATTTAGATAAGAGTTCCACTGAACAGTAACATAAATTCAAGAGCCTTAAAGCTCACAAGAAAAGGAGGTACAAAAAAGAGAGCCAATATGCACAAGACTCCAAAAATGGAAAAATATCAGGCTTTTCATATAAAAATAAGTATGTTCAATATTTAAATGAGTAAGAGAAATGTTACTCAGCCATAAAAAGAATGAAATATGCCATTTGCAGTATGAACCTAGAGATTATCATACTAAGAGAAGTCAGAGAAAGACAAATATTATATAGTATTACTTATATGTGGAATATAAAAAAACAGTATAAATGAACTTATTTACAAAATAGAAACTGACTCACAGACATAGAAAACAAACTTATTATCGTTGACAAAGGGGAACTGGAGGAGGAATAAATTGGGGGTATGGGATTAACAGATGTATAATACCACATATAAAGTAGATAAACAACAAGGATTTTCTATGATGATATATAACTAAAGAAAAAAGTCTATAAAATAACTAAGATAAATTGTTAGAGAAAGAGGGAGCTTGTAGAAATACTACTGAAAAAGAAAAAAGATGGTTAAGGGACTGGCTGTCCTCAGATATTAAAAATTATATTAAAACTATAAAACCTAAATATGTGTAATTAGTGCAAAATTAATAATAGACCAGGGGAAAAGAACAGATATCCCATGAAAAGAACTAGTTTTATAAACAATTGGATTAAAGGAGGAACTTCTCAATAAATGTAGCTAAAACAACTGGCTATCTATGGAAGAAAATCTTATTTAAACCCTGTCTTAGATAAAAAATAAAACAATTTTAAATATAAACAACCTTAAATATAAAATAAACAACCTAGAAGGCATATTAAAAAGCAGAGACATTACTTTACCAACAAAAGTCCATCTCATCAAGGCTATGGTTTTTCCAGTAGTCATGTATAGAGGTGAGAATTGGACTATAAAGAAAGCTGAGAGCTGAAGAACTGATGCTTTTGAACTGTGGTGTTGGAAAAGACTCTTGAGAGTCCCTTGGACTGCAAGAAGATCCAACCAGTCCATCCTAAAGGAGATCAGCCCTGGGTGTTCTTTGGAAGGACTGACGTTGAAGTTGAAACTCCAATACTTTGACCACCTGATGTGAAGAGCTGACTCATTTGAAAAGACCCTGATGCTGGGAGGGATTGAAGGTGGGAGAAGAAGGGGACAATAGAGGATGAGATGGTTGGATGGCATCACTGACTCAATGGACATGAATTTGGGTAAACTCTGGGAGTTGGTGATGGTTCATGGGGTCATGAAGAGTTGGACATGACTGAGTGACTGAAATGAAGAAAGCAGAAGAAAGGAAGCAAATGAAGAAGAGGAGGAGGAAGGAAGGGAGGGAGGGAGGGAGAGAAGGAAAGAAAGGAAAGGAGGGAGGGAGAGAAAAGAGGGAAAAAGGAAGAACTAAGTTCTGGGAACAGGATACAAAGCCAAGGACCAGCTCAATGGTCCTAGGGGAGTTCTAATAAGACAGCTCTGCATAAAGCAGGTATCTCAGAGGCTATACCCAGAAGAATCTCAGTTTTTTTCACTATCAGTTTGGCCAATCAGCAGTGACAGTAGCTATATCATTTTTGGTTAAAGAGAATTTATGCTACTAATCCATGAATAACTTCCATCCCTCATACCATGTTTTCTCTTTAAGAGATCTTGTTGTGCAATGATGAGGTGGCCAAGGAGAGAGGGTGGTGAATATGCTCAGGATGTGTGATTTTATTCATCTACTGTTGAGACTCTCCTCTTTAGGAGTTGTTCCATGGAGTGATACACTTACTCTCACACCCATGATTTACCTTGTTCTAGTTGTTTCCAGTAACAGGAGCTAGTTCCATTTTGTAGTTTTTCCAGACAACTATCATCAGCTTTATCACACCTTTTCTGACTTAGCACATCAGCTGAGTTCTCGCCTCACAGGTCTAAATCCCAGCTGCAGTGTCTTTCCATTGAGCTGTTAAGCACTTACACCGGCCATGCAAGGCCCCTCTTCCAGGTCTGAGTTCCTTGTTCAAGCCTCCAGATTATAACAGTCCCAATATCTTCCCTTTTACTATCATGCCAGGGAGGCCTGGCGTGCTGCGATTCATGGGGTTGCAAAGAGTCAGACACGACTGAGCAACTGAACTGAACTGAGGCCTTCCTGTCCATCACCAACTCCCGGAGTTCACTCAGACTCACGTCCATTGAGTCGGTGATGCCATCCAGCCATCTCATCATCTGTCGTCCCCTTCTCCTCCTGCCCCCAATCCCTCCCAGCATCAGAGTCTTTTCCAATGAGTCAACTCTTCGCATGAGGTGGCCAAAGTACTGGAGCTTCAGCTTCAGCATCATTCCTTCCAAAGAACACCCAGGGCTGATATCCTTCAGAATGGACTGGTTGGATCTTCTTGCAGTCCAAGGGACTCTCAGGAGTCTTCTCCAACACCACAGTTCAAAAGCATCAATTCTTCAGTGCTCAGCTTTCTTCACAGTCCAACTCTTACATCCATACATGACCACTGGAAAAACCATAGCCTTGACCTGATGGACATTTGTTGGCAAAGTAGTGTCTCTGCTTTTCAATATGCTATGAGTGATAAATGCTTCCTGTAATTGTTACTTTTGTACTTCAGGTTCTTTTTGCTTTTTCAGTTCACTTATAGTAGGTTAACACTTCTTTATACTATATACCTTTTAAGTAATTGGTGTGGTTTCTGTTCCTTACATAGACTCTGACAGATACAATGATCAAAGCCCCTTATGATAGAAATCAGGAGAGTTAACAGAGCCCTAAGGATAGTTCCAGTGTACTGCTGTCCTTACCATGTGAAGTTGTACTTATGTTCTATTTTAAAGCATCCTCCAAATCAATAATCCCATACTAAATAAAAGAGGCAGTGCATGCAGATCATGCTTCAGCATGAGGCATTCCACATTCAGTCTGGCAGCTTCAATTAGAGCTACCACCTGGTTTCGTTTATGGGAGTCCATTACCTACTGTCATGATCCATCTGCTTTTCGTAGTGTTCAGGTAAGGGAATGAAACAAGGGGCACCTCTGCTATAGCCTCATAATCTTCAGTAACATTACTAATCTCTGTGATTCATTCCAAGAACAGCATTACTTCCGATTTCTTATTATGGCTGTTTTCAAGTATTGGGACAGGTGTTGGGACAATTTTAAGGACTTCCATAATGCTTCCTAGAGTAAGTCAGGATGCCAGTGTAAGGGTTCTGTCAAGTTTCTGAGTATAACATATCTACTTCAATTATATTTTCCTGGACTAGAGAAATAATTACAGAATGGATGCTCAAATGCACTGGATCCAGAAAATTAAATGTATCATGTAGCTTCCATAGTCTTCACCCTAATCAGACCATGACAACATTTCAGGTGCCCTGGTATGAATGTCTATACAGACTTCATATTTAACAGTCCTTTGAAAGTCTGGTATCCTCTTTCTTTAGAGAAAGAATATGCTGTTAAAAAGTGCTGTAGAGAGGGATTTACTCTTTGAAAAATAATCAGAGAGGTATTTTTGCACATGTATTTTTGGCATGATTGCAGAGTCCTTTTAAAGCAAACACATTTTTGCCTTCAGCCAATGGGCTATGAGTCAGTAAATTAATATATATCTGGAAACAGACTGAAAACCCACCATTTTCATTGCAGTGTTAGGTGTCAGCCTTGTGCTCAACATTTTCAGGATTATTATTATTATTATTATTATTATTATTGTATTATAAAAAGCAAGCAATATTTTAGTCACTATCTATATGCCCCACTGCAAGGACACCACTATGATCTATTATTCATTACCATAGATTCCTGTGGGCAAAGGCACCCAGGGCTGTCACTCTGCCCTTGCTGTCCATTACAGTAAATACACATACTTTGCATCTGACAGTTAAGGGTTTCCACCTGGACTCTTCTGTTTCAGAATTTTATAATCCTCATAGATATTTTTTGCCATTTAATCCTCATAGAAATGTTTGCCATTTCCTATCTCTCACTGGTTAAAGTTTATGGCATTTAAATTTACTGCCTGTCATTTTTAGATTGTGCTAGTTTCTCCTCTGAGAGCCACCTGAATGATAAGCCAGAGTTTCAGTGCGGATCCAGTGAGCCCACAGGATCCACTCCTTTATTCCTTACCCCTACTCCCTCCTGCTAAATATTAATATTAGCTATAGAATAACTTTCGTTAGTTGACTAAATGGAGGCAGTAGTGAGGGATAGTAATGAGAACAAACATAATTTTGCTGGATAAATGTTTTATGTAGAAACACTGTAGTCTCCAGTTATTGTGAGGCCATTCTCCTCTAGAAAGAGAAAAGAGGCTGCTCCTTATGGCCAGTGATTCAGAGGCATGAAAGGATTAAAATTTCTTAGTCTTATCCACTTTCACTGCTAGTCTCAATGGCCTACTCTTTCCTTATCAGAGCCCTGACTTTGACACAGGACATAGGGCAGATCTTTACTTTGCTTCCTTTGCAGTTGTCTGCCACATTTATAATTGGATGCTAAGCCTGGTTTTCATTTTATTTTGTTTCTTTTTAAACTAGTCTTCTTTAGAATTGCTATGGAAGTCCTCTGGCATTCTTAGCATACCTTAAATAAATAATTAAGACCCAAATATACCACTGTCCTTTAGCAAGGCCCCAGTGCCATCAAAAACAGCCACCTCATACCATAAATCTCACATTATTTTCTGCCTTCCCAATCAAGCACAGTAGTTGTATCATTTCCAATGATTTGCCTTTCTACCTCTCCTTAATTTACCACTATGGAAACTTTTGCAGTTGTGAGGCCATGCATGCCAGAGATTATCGCAACTCCCACACCAGCAGCAATCTGGCCCCTATTGCCCCCTGTTAGGCAGGTAATCCATGCTGAGAGTCTGCCTTCTAGGACCTCTCTACAGGATTCTAAGGGAATCTTCATATCTGAGTTTCCTAGAAAATAGAATCTAAGAGGTAATTTGCCAGTTTAACCTTTCACTGAGATTAGGGATTATCATCCCAGGGAAGCAAGAGCAAGGGAAAGTGGAATGAACACTGAATGGGGAAAAACATTATGAAGTGGTACATAATGCAGCTGGCCACAGCCTTATGAAAAATGTAACTGATTGCTTAATCATGTAGGATGTCAGCTACATGGAACCACTAAATCTCTAAGTAGCCCACAGGGTGGGGACGAGCCAGCAATCTATCTGCCAACTCCTTCTCATTTCTTGTCTAACACCCTCTCATTGCCACTCTAAGCAGCTACTAGGGAGGAACGCCAGAGCTTCAGTGGGTCCAGTAGGATGAACTTCTGAACTGGGGCTCCAGACATGAAGGATATAATAGAACCTTCGCCACAGTCTGGTCCTCACTCTGTCCAGGAATCAGGGCAATGGTTGAGTGCTAGAAGGCAATGGGGGTGGGCAGATCTGGAAGGCAACTAAACTGGCCAGTACTGTATTAAGGTTATTTATTATCTCATATAAAATTATGTCCAAAAGTAGTTCAGGTTCTAGGACTGTTTAACTTAGCGTGTCAATATATTTATCAGGATCCCAGACAGACTGCATCTCTCCACTCTGCCTATAGGTTCTTCTATCCACTCAAGCTTAGTTCTCTACACAGTGAGGAGGTGGCTGCCATCCAGCTAACGGAAAAATGCCTCCTTGTCTGCATCAAGCGATAGAGAGAAAAACCCTTCCCTACTCTTCAAATGTTGGGAGATAAGAAAAAGATATCGTCCATTAATTGAGAAATACCTCTTGAACAATATAATTCAGAAGAATTCTATACATAAAAATTTGTAACAGTTGATTAGACTAATTTCATAAAGCTAAGTAATACTACTATATATTTTTTTAACCCTGCACTAGGGAGTCATAAGAAACAAGTGTATTGTGCAGAAAAACAGAATTCACAGCTTTTTGACCTTGTCATTCTCCAATAAAGCTGGCAAATCTATGTGCTTCTAGGCCTCTCAAAGTGCAACATCACAAGCTATTTCATGCATCCCACTCACACTCTAAAATAATTCACTGACTTCCTTCCCACAGAAATAACTAGGACCTTCATTTGGAAACTAAATACCCAGTGTCTTAAAAAGAAAACTAACAAAAATTAGATATGAAAAATATGTTTAACATTAACCTTTATATTTAGGAAAACAAGTTTTAACTCTCTAATTTGAAGTAAACTCAAGAGAAGAGTATTTTTCAAGTAACATTAATAATGCGGAATTAAATTCTCAAGATCTCTGAGTATAACCCTAAACTGTCAACCAATCAGCTTCCTGAGCTTTGACAGATGACTTCACCATTTCCAAGTGTGCTTTTTTGATCTATTAAATGGCTAACCTAGATGATTAGGAAAAATTCAGTTCTAATAAAACAAAATGTTGCCTAACTAAAAAATGTTAGATATCAAGTTGCTTATTGGCATCTGAAATCTGGAAATCTCAAAGCTCAGCCCTGTTTAGATATTACACTGTATTTTTTAAGAGTCAACACTGATGTCAAGAAAGAAAGAGTAAATCTGACATTCAAAAATAAGATCTTTGGTTGTATTTTATCTTTGTATGTGTTGAGAGTGAGGGGTGAAATTAACTGAAATTTCAAACTTTGCCTCCAAGAAAGATGAAAGGTATTTTACTGGTAAAAATAAATTCCAAATGCTTAAAGCCTACTTTATGCACTAATAAAAAATCAAATGAAAAAAAGTAATTTAATTAAATTATGTGTGCCTTTTCCTATGCCATTGGAGCTTAACTAAGCAAACAGAAGCAGTGAAGTAAATCAATGTTGGTTTATTAAAGATCAGAATTCAATATCTCAATGGTTGAGGGGCTTATGCACCAAGAGGGCTCACTGTTTGGCTTTCTTTTGCTAAGAAAGTAAACATGCAGTATCAAGGAGGAACTTGTTCAGAGAATGACACAGCTGTACTTTGCAAGGTGGAACTTATCTTGTAGCTCTCAGAAGATATTATGTAAAAATGGAATATATATATTTATCCTACCATTTCACATTTCAACTTTCCTTCAAGATGCTTATTTTACTATTCTTAAAAATTATTATTCCTTGGAAATTTGTATTTGTTACCAGTGATAACACTTCCATTTCCCAATTAAGAGGTGCAAGCTGAAATACCTTTACCTGTTCTCATATGGCTCCCCAAATATTTGGTGGAGAAATCAGAGATTAATTTCTCTTTGTATCCATCTTACAATGAAGTCATAAACAATAGCAAATTTGTAACATCACATTAATATCCATGGTAACAGGCTTATATCAGAGGATTATGACTTCACGAGAGAATCAAACAGAAGTAGGAGTGGATTGCAAGGAAGAAAGCTCATTTTCAAACTCATATAATCTGTAGTAATTGTACTGGGAATACAAGCGAAGCCTAGCAAAGCAAATTGCTTTTCATAGAAATATTTTGTTTTTCCAAGTTTGTTCCACAATGAAAAATCTTTCTCTAGATCGCATGGAGAGTATGACATAAGGCAATTTTAATACATAGCCAGTGTAAGACAAGCAATCTGGGGTATGGAGATCTGAACTGGGACTGACAGCATCAAGAAACACCATACATCCAAAAAAGCACCAGGCATGGCTGAAGAAAAACAAAACACATAATTGCTACTGATGTGTTTACTATCCAAGTACATAACATTTATAAAAGAATCAGACTTCACCTTTCCTTTCCTAGTTTGCTTTTTCTCAAACACAATCTATAAAATTATTTTTCCCTGTTTAGTGTCACTTCCATTTTGTAGAAGTTGTTATACTCTTTTGCCTAAATAACATCCCTGGGGATTATTCATATGCAAATTACTTAAAAGGATTTCTCCAACTAGTTTTTTTTTTTTTTTCCCTGTAATCTCCATTCCTTTATAAAAGGAAAAGCCTGCTCACAGAAAGCCTAGGGCTTTTACAGAACTCTATATCTAAGCAATAGAGTTAAGGTTTTTTCTGAGATTAAAAAATAATTAATAAGCCACAACTCCAAACTATGTTGGAGAAGGCAATTGCACCCCACTCCAGTACTCTTGCCTGGAAAGTCCCATGGATGGAGGAGCCTGGAAGGCTGTAGTTCATGGGGTTGCGAAGAGTCAGACACGACTGAGCGACTTCACTTTCACTTTTCACTTTCATGCATTGAAGAAGGAAATGGCAACCCACTCCAGTATTCTTGCCTGGAGAATCCCAGGGATGGGGGAGACGGGTGGGCTGCTGTCTATAGGATCGCATAGAGTCGGACACGACTGAAGCAATTTAGCAGCAGCAGCCAAACTATGTCAATGGATTACACATTGTTTTTTGTCATTGTTGTATTATGTATGTTTTGTATCATTTTGTTTGGTTTCCTTTTCTGTAAAGTGGGACAGCTTTAGGAAAACAGGGGCTTCCCTTGTGGCTCAGAGGTTAAAGCATCTGCCTCCAATGCGGGAGACCTGGGTTTGATCCTTGGGTCAGGAACATCCCCTGGAGAAAAATATGGCAACCCACTCCAGTATTCTTGCCTGGAGAATCCCATGGACGGAGGATCCTGGTAGGCTACAGTCCACGGGTGGCAGAGAGTTGGACATGACTGAGCGACTTCACTTTCACTTCACTTTCACTTTAGGAAAACAACATGAAAAACAAACTAATGAACTAAACTATCCATAAATGGTACTCAGGGAAAGGAAGGGTTAAAATAACAATGTAACCAGGCTAAAGACTGCAAACTCTCCCAAGCCTTCTAATATCTACACTGACATAAGGCCTGAATGAAGTGTTCTGAAATACAGCCTGTTGTCAAGACTTTTTTATGGGCCAGTATTTTCATGGACCCTTTTTGTATAGTACTTCTGTGTATTCTTGCCACTTCTTCTTAATCTCCTCTGCTTCTGTTAAGGTCCTTGCCAGTTCTGTCCTTTATTGTACCCATCTTTGCATGAAATGATCCTTTGTATTCTCCAATTTTCTTGAAGAGATCTCTGGTCTTTCCCATCGTAATGTTTTCCTCAATTTCTTGGCATTGTTGACTTAAGAAGGCTTTCTTATCTCTCCTTGCTGTTTGGAACTCTGCATTCAGTTGAGTAAATCTTTCCCTTTTTCCTTTACCTTCTGCTTCTCTTTTTTTTCCTCAGCTATTTGTAAGGCCTCCTCAGACAATCACTTTGCCGTTTTGCATTTCTTTTTAGGGGGATAGTTTTGGTCACCGCCTCCTGTACAATGTTATGAACTTCCGTCCATCGTTCTTTAGGCGCTCTATCACAGCTAATCCCTTGACTCTATTTGTCACCTCTACCATATAATGATAAGGCATTTGATTTAGGTCTTACTGGAATGTCCTAGTGGTTTTCCCTGCTTTTTCAATTTAAGCCTGAAATTTGCAATAAGGAGCTCATGATCTGAGCCAGTTAGCTCCAGGTCTTATTTTTGCTGACTGTATAGAGCTTCTCCACCCTCAGCTGCAAAGAATGTAATCAATCTGATTTCAGTATTTACCATCTGGTGATGTCCTTGTGTAGAATTACCCTTCTGTTTTTGGAAGAGGGTGTTTGCTATGATCAGTGCATTCTCTTTGCAAAACTCTGTTAGCCTTTGCCCTGCTTCATTTTGTACTCCAAGACCAAACTTGCCCGTTACTACAGGTATCTCTTGATTTCCTACTTCTGCATTCCAATCCCCTGTGATGAAAAGGATATCTTTTTTAGATGTTAATACTAGAAGGTCTTGGAGGTCTTCATAAACTGTTCAACTTGAGCTTCTTTGGCATTAGAGGTTGTGGGATAGACTTGGCTTACTTTGACACTGAATGATTTGCCTTGGAAAGGAACTGAGATCAATCTGTTGTTATTGATGCACCCAAGCACTGCATTTTGAACTATTTTATTGACTATGAGGGCTACTCCATTTCTTCTAAGGGATTCTTGCCCACAGTAATAGTAATTCAATGATCATCTGAATCAAATTCATCCATTCTTGTTCATTTGGTTTACTGATTGCTGCTGCTGCTGTTGTTGCTGCTGCTGCTAAATCACTTCAGTTGTATCCGACTCTGTGCATACCATAGATGGCAGCCCACCAGGCTCCCCTGTCCCTGGGATTCTCCAGGCAAGAATACTGGAATGGGTTGCCATTTCCTTCTCCAATGCATGAAAGTGAAAAGTGAAAGTGAAGTCACTCAGTCGTGTCCGACCCTCAGTGACCCCATGGACTGCAGCCTTCCAGGCTCCTCCATCCATGGGATTTTCCAGGCAAGAGTACTGGAGTGGGGTGCCATTGCTTTCTCCATTACTGATTGCTAAGATGTTGATATTCACTCTTTCCATCTCCTGTTTTCCAGGTCCAATTTACCTTGATTCATGGACCTAATACTCCAGGTTCCTATTCAATATTGTTCTTTACAGCCTCAGAATTTACTTTTACCACAAGACATATCCACAACCGAGTATTGTTTTCACTTTGGCCCAGCCTCTTCATTCTTTCTGGAGATATTTTCTCCACTCTCCCCAGTGGCGTATTGGACACCTACCAACATGCGGGTTCATCTTACAGTGTCATACCTTTTTGCCTTTTCATTCTGTTTACGGGGTTCTCTAGGCAAGAAACTGGAGTAGTTTGCCATTCCCTTTTCCAGTGGGCCACATTTTATCAGTTCTCTCCACGTGTCTTGTACATCTTGGGTGGCCCTGCACCTGCATGGCTCATAGTTTCATTGAGTTACATAAGGTTCAATGATCATTTTAGTTAGCTTTCTATGATTGTGGTTTTTTCATACTGGCTGCCATGGCATTGTGGTTCTTTCTTCTTCTGAATGCCCTTTGATGCATAAGGATAAGAGGGTTTCCTAATGGGAGGGACTGGCTGTGGTGAAAACTGGGTCTTGCTTTGGTTGGCAGGACATGATGGTGTGGTTACTCACCTAGAGCCAGACATCCTGGAGTATGAAGTCAAGTGAGCCATAAGAAGCATTACTATGAACAAAGCCAGTGGAGGTGATGGAATTCCAGATGAGTTATTTCAAATCCTAAAAGATGATTATGTGAAAATGATGCACTCGATATGTCAGCAAATTTGGAAAATTTAGCAGTAGTCCCAGGACTGTAAAATGTCAGTTTTCATTCCAAGCCCAAAGAAAGGCAATGGAAAAGAATGTTCAAACTGCCATACAATTGAGTTCATTTCACATGCTGCTGCTGCTGCTGCTGCTGAGTCGCTTCAGTCATGTCCAACTCTGTGCAACCCCATAGATGGCAGTCCATGAGGCTCCCCTGTCCTTGGGATTCTCCAGGCAAGAACACTGGAGTGGGCTGCCATTTCCTTCTCCAAAGCATGAAAGTGAGAAGTGAAAGTGAAGTCGCTCAGTCATGTCTGACTCTTCGAGACCCCATGGACTGCAGCCTACCAGGCTCCTCCATCCATGGGATTTTCCAGGCAAGAGTACTGGAGTGAGGTGCCATCGCCTTCTCTGATTTCACATGCTAGCAAGATAATATTCAAAACCCTTCAGGCTAGGCTTCAATAATATGTGAACTGAAAACATTCAGATGTACTGGCTTTAGAAAGGTTTAGAGTTTAGAAAAGGCAGAGGAACCAGAGATCAAATTTCCAACATGTGTTGGATCATAGAGAAAGCAAGGGAATTCCAGAAAAACATCTACTTCTGCCTCATTGACTACAATAAAGCCTTTAGCTGTGTGGAGCAAACAAACTATGAAAAATTCTTAAAGAGATGGGGATACCAGACCACCTTACCTGTTTCCTGAGAAACTTGTATGCAGATCAAGAAGCTAGAGTTAGAATTAGACACGGAACAACAGACTAATTCAAAATAGGGAAAGGAGTACATCAAGGGGCTGTATACTGGCACTCTGCTTGTTTAACTTATATGCAGAGTACATTATGTGAAATGCCAGGCTGGATGACTCCCAAGCTGGAATCAAGATTGCCAGGAGAAAAATCAACAACCTCAGATATGCAGATGATATCACTCTAATGGCAGAAAGTGAAGAGGAACTAAAGAGCCTCTTGATAAGGGTGAAAGAGGAGAGTGAAAAAGCTGGCTTAAAACTTAACATTCAGAAAACTAAGATCATGGCATCTGGTCCCATCACTTCATGGTAAATAGATTGGGAAAAAGTGGAAACAGTGACATATTTTATTTCCTTGGTCTCTAAAAACACTGGGGATGGTGACTGCAGCCATGGAATTAAAAGACACTTGCTCCTTGGAAGAAAACCTATAGCAAACCTAGACAGTGCATTAAAAAACAGAGCCATCACTTTGCTGACAAAGGTCCAAGCTATATATAATAGCTAAACTGACAACAACAACAAATTTTCATGTACTGTCCTACTAATCTCCCATCTGCCTGTGCTGAAGGCGAAAGATGACATATAACTTACAATTAAGCAAAACTCAGTGTAAAAACTACTTGTGAGCTGTCAAGAAGCAGACATCATTACCTGCAGCCAGTTCAATTAAATATAGCTATTTAAGTATAGTCCATTCCAGTCCATTTTATTTCGCTGATTCCTAGAATGTCAACGTTCACTCTTGCCATCTCCTGTTTGACCACTTCCAATTTGCCTTGATTCATGGACCTAACATTTCAGGTTCCTATGTGATATTGTCCTTTACAGCATTGAAACTTGCTTCTATCACCAGTCCCATCCACAACTGGGTATTGTTTTTGCTTTGGCTCCTTCCGTTCATTCTTTCTGGAGTTATTTCTCCACTGATCTCCATATGAAATATCAATATGAGAAATATCAATAACTTCAGATATGCAGATGACACTACCCTTATGGCAGAAAGTGAAGAGGAACTAAAAAGCCTCTTGATGAAAGTGAAAGAGGAGAGTGAAAAAGTTGGCTTAAAGCTCAACATTCAGAAAACAAAGATCATGGCATCTGGTCTTATTACTTCATGGCAAATAGATGGGGAAACAGTAGAAACAGTGTCAGACTTTATTTTTGGGGGCTCCAAAATCACTGCAGATGGTGATTGCAGCCATAGAATTAAAAGACGCTTACTCCTTGGAAAGAAAGTTATGACCAACCTAGATAGCATATTGAAAAGCAGAGGCACTACTTTGCCAACAAAGGTCCATCTAATCAAGGCTATGGTTTTTCCAGTGGTCATGTATGGATGTGAGATTTGGACTGTGAAGAAAGCTGAGCACCGAAGAATGGATGCTTTTGAACTGTGGTGCTGGAGAAGACTCTTGAGAGTCCCTTGGACTGCAAGGAGATACAGCCAGTCCATCCTAAAGGAGATCAGTCCTGGGTGTTCATTGGAAGGACTGGTGCTGAAGCTGAAGCTCCAATACTTTGGCCACCTCATGCGAAGAGTTGACTCATTGGAAAAGACCCTGATGCTGGGAGGGATTGGGGCAGGAGGAGAAGGGGACGACCGAGGATGAGATGGCTGTATGGCATCGCCAACTCGATGGACATGAGTTTGGGTGAACTCCGGGAGTTGGTGATGGACAGGGAGGCCTGTTGTGCTGCAGTTCATGGGGTTGCAAAGAGTTGGACACAACTGAGCGACTGAACTGAACTGAACTGAACTGAAGTATAGTCCAAGCTATGATTTTTCCAGCAGTCATGTATGGATGTGAGAACTGAACCATAAAGAAGGCTGAGCACTGAATTTGGCTGCTTTTAAACTGTAGTGCTAAAGAAGACTCTTGAGAATCCCTTGGGCAGCAAGGATAGCAAACCAGTCAAAACTAAAGGAAATCAGCCCTGAATATTCATTGGAAGGAGTGATGCTGAAGCTGAAGCTCCAATATTTTGTCCACCTGATGTGAAAACTCGATTCAATGGAAAAGACCCTGATGCTCGGAAAGACTGAGGGCAGGAAGATAAGGGGTCACAGAGGGTGAGATGGTTGGATGGCATCACCAACTCAATGGACATGAATTTGAGCAAACTCTGGGAGATGCGAAGAACAGGGAAGCCTGGTTTGCTGCTGTCCATGGTGTCGCAGCATTAGACACGACTTAGTGACTAAACAATAACAAATTTTCATGGACTGTCCCACCAAACTCCCATCTTCCTGTGCTGTAGGCCATGGATGACATATAACTTATGATTAAGAATAATTCAGTGTGAAAACTACTTGTGAGATGTCAAGAAGGGGACCTCATTACCCTCAACTGGTTCAATTAAATATTTGAGGCAAGAAAATGATCTGACCAAATCCTCAGAAAATATTATAGTAGGGTGAGCCTTTAACATGTTTGATGTCAAACAGAATACTAGGTTCCTGAAGCTCTTATAATTAGATGGACATTGACTACTAATGCCAGGGTGTATAATGTATTTTCTCTCCACCTTCTAGTTGATATTACACTTTGAAAAAAATGTATGCCATAGAATCTTTCCTTTTCCTCCTTCTCACCTGTCTGCAAGATGCACCCAAGTGGACAAATACAGAGTTGATTTGATTCATTTGGTGACAATTTCATGACATTTTCTTGCATCAAGATCAAAGTAGGCATAGGATTTTTGTGTCATTTTAATAAATGTCAGAACAAGTGAGACTACAATTCTTTCCAAACTCTCCTAAGGCAACCTCTGAAGAGTCTGTTTTTAAAATAAATGTCCTTGCCTCTCCCATTAGCTACTAAGGGCTAGTTATAGGTGAAGGATGAAAATATTAAGCTCTGATGGTCTAGCTCTTTTCCACTCACCTACACTGAGTTTGCCTATCCTTACCAATGTGGATAAGAATTGCTTAGAGAAAAAATTACAATTTAAGACTCATAATAGAAATATATTTATCAATAAATAACAACTTTGCTTCAGGCATAGTTTCAAGAAACTTGAGTAATATAAGTCAATATAAGCTGTTGCTGTTTAGTCGCTGAGTCTCTCTGTCCATGGGATTTCCCAGGCAAGAATACTGGAGTGGGTTGCCATTTCCTTCTCCAGGGGATCTTCCCAACCCAGGGATCAAACTTGTATCTCTTGTTTGGCAGGTAGATTCTTTACCACTGAGCCACCTGGGAAGCCCAAGTGAATATATAAACCATAATAAAGTCAGTCCCTTTTAGTCAACATTTTGCCTGATAAATTCCACTTAGTTAAACACTACTATTAGTAATAGACAGAATCATAATAGAAAAATTAATTATAAAAACTAATTTTTGAGGTCATCTATCATGACCAATTTCTTTTTAATATATTATTTTATGTAATCCTTACCTTAAAGAGTTGGTATTATGAGTTCTATTTCATAGATGAAGAAATTCATGCTCAACAGAGTAATTGTATCCTCAAGTTCACAGAATTAACAAGTAATAGAAAAGGGATATTTTTTACTTTTCAGTGGCATCTGCTTATAGAATTTCTGCAACATGGTACAAACTAGAAGACAACTAAATCTGAAAAACACAGCAACTCTGTGAGGTGAGCTCTCAAAAGATTTGAAACTCTGAGGCTGAAATATATATAGATGTATATAGATATGTACATATGACATATCACATGATGTGTTATATGTGAGTTTGTATATATATGTAATATATAATAATATACACAAACACATACATAGAACATAATATAAATACATATATATATATATATATATATATATATATGCCTTGGAGTTTCATATTGTTATATATCTAGATACCAATAGATAGATACACAGATACATAGATCAGCCAATAAATACTTTCAACCTTAAAAGGAAAGAGGTATGACTGCCTTTCCCCAGTCCATCTTCCCTGTTGCTTCTGGGACCATTCTGTGGCTTCTTTTCTTATTCCTTTCTGCCCTTATTGTTGCTTAGTTGATGACAGAAGAAAGATGAACAGAAGGGCCAGACTTAAGAGTCTACTGCTTTTCAAACTCTCACACTGAAAATCCTTGGAGAACCCTTGAAATATTTAGATACTTCAATGCCTCTTTTAAAAAAATCAACATCTCAAATTTGACAGCAGCTTCGAGGTCAATGAAATGATTATAAATGCTTCTACTTACTAGAGCAAAAGTTTATTTATTTAAAAAATGATCAAACCTCATTTGATAGCTTTTGAAACTATTTTAATCATTCAGATAATGTCTCCTAATGAATTTAAATTTAAAATTGTGACTTAAATGTTAACATTTTTGTCACAGCAAACATTAATTTGAGCTAGGCCAAATTTACGACACAGTATGTTTCTGTGCTATATGTACACTTTACGGTTCATAAAGATTCCTTGCAAAATCAATGCATAAGGTATATTTATATTTATTCTATGGGACTTGCAACATTTTACCATTTGGAATTACTACTTAGATTTATAACAAGAGGATCCTCATTTATAACACTGTGCTGGTAACACTTTTGGTGATTAAATGTGGTGACCCTGCTCAGGAATATAATCCCAATTACTATGCTACTCTATGCTTATTAGCTAGCTTATTGGTAATAAAGAATAATTTTAAGACAAAGTGTTATTTGATTCATTTTCTCAGAAATTTTCCTGTTCGAATACCAGAAATGCTCTGGGTTGCAAAAAGCAATAACTTTAAATGAGGGTTAAACAAATCAGTTAAGATGAAGGCTGTATCTGCTTTGCTCATGAACAAAGCCCTTATTGTTAATAACAAAGTAAAACTGAAGCTGGTAGAGGATCTGGGGCCAGTAGAAAGTAGGAGAAATGAATACTAATCTATTGGGAAAGCTCCAGCAAATGTTGGCCTCTCAGGAGCACTCTCAGTTTTCAGGCTGTTAGTGGGGTTTTTTTGTTTTTTTCTTTTTTTTCTTTTCATTTGTATCATATTGGCTCTCAGGACAGGGAAAACACTGGAATCAAAAAGAGCTGCTTTTTCCAAGATGTATGAAGGAGGGTAGGCAAATAAAGACTATGGAAGATCTGTTTTAAGGATCCTTTTCCATCTGGCTTTGTCCATCTGGACGTGCTCCTCAACACAGCGCCAGTATATCTCTTGCCATCTGCAGTTTCATCAGAATAACATAATAATGATACCATTAATACTCTGCATAAGACATTGTTCTGATAAATAAATATAGTTTCCCTCTTAATCTCCAGAAAAACCTTATGATTGGGTATGAATATATTCATTGTATGGATGACAAAACAGAAGTTGAGAGGCAATAATTAGCTTGCAAAGGTCCTGGCAGGCTGGTTGTTCATTACACCATCCTGCTTCCACAGCATCCCCCAACCTTTGCATCTTGTAAGTTTCTCTTGCACATTCACTATAATCCACTGTTGACAAGGAAATGCTGGAGCACATGGAGGCTAGTTTTATAAAGCATGAGAACAATATACAAGACTGCTTGAAATGGTTAAATCACCACTTAAAAGCTAATAACATTAGTGCAAAGGGGGGGCCTCCTAGGTAAAATCAAGCTAGGAAGTTTGACTCTTTCAAAGTGAATCCTAGGAGATAATTAAAATCTCTCTACCACCTTATGTTAGGAGAATGAGTGAGAGCAAAACAGAGAGAGAGAGAGAGAGAGAGAGGAGACATGCATACAGGGTACCAAGGAATCTTCACATATTTTGAGTCCATACCTTAATGGTAAACCTCTGTTCTCAGCTTTGCCCAAGTCAATGCAGTAATTCAATGGAACAAGGATAGGAGAGATCATAAATACAATGACCAAAAAAACTGGAAGCATACTGAAGTTTCAACAGTATAATTTATTATTCCAAATTGTTGTATATTCATACAAAAAACAATACACCTATGACCAGTAATAGTATTAAAGAAAAGTTCTGACTTGGACAAATGCTAAGAAAAAGAAAACAAGCTACAAAATAGTATGGTTCCAATTTTTAATACATATACAAAAACACATGCACATACAGAGAAAGGGAAGCACCTACACCAATGTGTTAAAAGGGCTTTTTCTGGGGCAGGAGGATTGAATTTTTTGTTTGATTATCTGACTTTTCCTCATTTTCTAGTGTTTCAACATAGAATATTTATTTTTTAAAGTTATTAAATAAAATATTCACCTAAAGGCATTAGTGATTAATATCTAAACTTGAATAATGACAAATAGATTTGGATGTGGACCAATATAGGACATGAAGAAAAAAATAACACATAAAATAAGAAAAGGATAAAGAAAGAAGGAAAAGATATAAAGAGAGCAAAGACTGAGATACCTCTCTTAACATGATCTAGCTTAGTATTTCACTAATTCCCTTACAGGTTGGAATAAATTAAATATCCAAACCACTCTGTATATCATTTGTAGCTTCTTACCTGTATATATCTGCTGAAATCAAATATTTCATGATATAATTCACTCCTGTGTGTTCACTTATTCCCAAGTTACCATGTCTATTGTAACTGTTATGTTCCAAGTAAAAGAGCCCTTTTGGTATTGTTAACTTGATCAGATGACACAGAGGACAATTACCATCAAGAGTTTAGCATATCAAGTGAGCACACCTGGTAAGGAACAGCCCCAGTGAAAGGACTGCACCTGAACAGTAAATTAAACTACACCTTCCACAGTTATATGCAAATAGCTGAGACTTGAACAAACCACTATTATTTATTTCTTAGCACGTGACAGGGATTGTGTTGCTGCTGCTGCTGCTAAGTCGCGTCAGTCGTGTCCAGCTCTGTGTGACCCCATAGACGGCAACCCACCAGGCTCCACCGTCCCTGGGGTTCTCCAGGCAGCAACACTGGAGTGGGTTGCCATTTCCTTCTCCAATGCATGAAAGTGAAAAGTGAAGGTGAAATCGCTCAGTCGTGTCCAACTCTCAGCGACCCCATGGACTGCAGCCTACCAGGCTCCTCCATCCATGGGATTTTCCAGGCAAGAGTACTGGAGTGGGGTGCCACTGCCTTCTCTGGGGATTGTGTTAGGTGCTAGTAAAAGTGCTACAAGAGTTCATGAGGCCAGTTCAAGGACTTTTAAACAGATACACACAAAATACACCTTAACATTGTGGAATTTTGCTGTTCGTAATGTATGTGATCACACATTAAGCTTGTCCTCTGCCCTGTATTATAGTAACTTTGTAAAAGTATTTGTAATATTTAATTTCAACTTTTCAGTTTCTCCTAAGTTCCCAATAACAAAATGTTATCCAAAGATGCCATAGCTTCAAATAGTGCTAGTCTTTACCTGCTGCCTGAATTTCAATCAATACCTGAAGTTCAGTCAACACCATTCCTCTCCATTTGCTGACAACTGGAGGAGAAACTGCTTCACAGACTCAGACTGAGACATAAAGAAACGGCCAGGGACCATTTTGAGCAGTGAGCTTTAGGTTCTGCAGACATAAAACTAAAGCAAAAGTGTCTAGAGTTAGCTAGGTCAGGGACTATGGACCTCCCTGGCCCCTTTCCCGCAGAGCATCCACTTTTGATTTCTGTTTGGAGGCACATATATTTATGCTATTGCTTTGTTCTACTTAAGCCCAGGAAGCAATTTACTTCTTTAACTTCTGCGTATCATTTTGTCTCTACAGTAGTATCCCGGCATTGCTTTAGCAGCATCAGACTCCTTGACCTAAATTACTGTAATCACTTAATGACTATTCATTCTTAATGACTATTTCTGTCCCAATTGGAAGCCAATGAGTTTATATGGTCATAATGAAAAAAATATCTAATATTGATTTTACCAAAATTTGTGACAAAAAGGATAGGAGGAAGAGAAGAATCTGTGTTGGAAGCAATGGAGTTTAAAAGTTAAATATTCATCTTTCATAACAGAAACACAAGCTATAATTTCTAAAACTGAAGAATCAAGAACCACAAGTATAATAGTGTTATTTAAAAATATGGTGGCAAATACTAGGAGGCGCAACAAAAAGAATGGAAAGTCCCTTGGAAGCAGGACCTAAGGCAGAGAAGAAAAGATCATGGGAAGCGTCCAAAACTTTTCACTGTAAGTCTTAGAATATTATTCATTTTACAAACATACCACATATATGACATGCTTTGATTAAAATAGAAGTGTAATTAAAAAATTATTAACTCATTCCTGTATTCAAAGGCCGTATAGTCACAGTGACTTTTACCTTTTCATACTGCTCATGGGGTTCTGCAAGGAAATCAAACCAGTCAATACTAAAGGAAATCAACCTTGAATATTCATTGGAAAGACTGATGCTGAAACTGAAGCTCCAATACTTTGGCCACTTGATGCAAAAATCCTACTCATTGGAAAAGAACCTGATGCTGGCAAATAGTGAAGGCAAAAGGAGAAGGGGGCAGCAGAGGATGAGATAGTTAGATAGCATCACCAACTCAGTAGACATGAATTTGAGCAACTCTGGGATATATGGAGGACAGAGGAGCCGGGAGTGCTGCAGTCAATGGGGTCGCAAAGAGTCAGATGCAACTCGGTGACTGAACAACAACTTTTACCTTCATTTAAGGCATTTTTGACATTCTTTTTGACATTCATTTTTGACATTCTTATCAAATAAAAACTTACTATAGATACAGTTATCTGGTTTCATCTTGTGCTAAAACTAACAGTATGAAATTTTGAAACTGTCATGCATACTCTAATATTATCCTTCATTAACCACATCTTTGATGCCAACTGCACACCCAATCAAGCATCTAAAGTTACCAAATGACTCCAGAGTTAGTGTCCTGGTTACAAAACACTAGCCAGCTGCAGGAAACATGGAAGGGAAAAAGTTATGCCTTGGCTACTGAGTATAATCCATGCTCAGTGTTAATGATACTATGTGAGTCCATAAATTATAATGGCTAACGCTAGAACATTAACACCACCCAAAAACACACTCGTAAGCAAGCCAGCATGGCAAAATGAGGTCATGGAGAAGCTTAAAGCTATTTTAGGATATATTGTGAACACCAGTATAACTCCTCTGACACCACCTGCTCTCATTTGGAGGACTGTATTTTTAAGTCCCCCAACAGCAACTGGGCTCAAACCCAGTGCTGACTCTACAGTCCAATTCAGGATAAATGCTGTCCTGTTGTTAGGTGTTGACCTTTAAATGAGACGTTTAAATCCCCCTGCCAACATTCCCCACCTTCTGCTTAATTGGCACAGTATAAAAGATGTGGCTGAGAGAGCATTCAACAGTGGTCATAGCTGCTTCCATATTATCATAGTAATAGAACCATGTGATTGATTCCTTTGAAAAAATAGTTGGACAATATAATCCAACATAATAAATCATTCTTGCTGTGAGGATCATGGTGGCATCAAGAAAGCAACCTGCACTCACATTAGGAATTTACTTATTCTTTTCAAAGATCTATTCTGGCCCCACAATGAAATCAAGACTACTTAACTTATGTTACTGTCTGAGATGAATACCTGACTTCATATATGATTTTTGTCAGTAAACTCCATAAAAGAGGAATTTATGTCCAAATTCCTTTCAGTCATAATTCCCAAGTGTGAAAAGGTTGATAAAACTTGGTTTTCAAAGTCATCAGAGTAACCCTTAATAATTAACTTGAAATTCACCTTAAATAATTTGCAATTCAAAATATAAATTACTGATATTACCCTTTGGAGTGGAGAGGAATTGGCTGTCAAAAGTCAAAAATTTAAGGCATTTAACACAATGATTTCCAATCATTTCCTTCTTGGTGTATTTTATGAATGCTCCTACACTGTGGAAAAATGAATATGTGTTGATTTGCAGAGTTTTAAAGTATTTATAATGTGTTTATCCTGTCCTCCAAACAAAACGGACTTCTCAATCTGTTTTCTCCCAAACCTAATACAGTTTCCCTATCCCCCATAGTTCACAGTAAATGTTGAGGACAAGAAGTTTTGTATACAAAGAACAAATATATTAATTAATATGAATCTAAAGTCATCCTAACTATTGATGACATGAATAGTTTCTATGATTATTGAGAAATAACAGTTCTTTAAATTAAATCAATATTAATTGCACACTTCCATTTTTCAAGCAATATGATAAGCAACAGACATAACTCGATATGGTCCCTAACCCAAGGATTTTTCACTCTCTATCTTCACTATTCTTCCTTGTTTCTAAAACTATTATTTAGAGAAAAACAAACTCGGCAATACACTCAAAATGTAATCACGTATCCTAGTTTGCTTTTTGCAGCCCTGGACATATTGACTGGTGAGTGATGGTGATCAATGCAACAAAAATGAAATTTGCAGGTTAGACCTAGATGTCTATCAACAGATGCATGGATAAAGAAGCTGTGGTATATATATACAATGGAAAATTATTCAGCCATAAAAAGGGCATATGTGAGTCAGTCCTAATGAGGATGAACCTACAGCCTATTATATACGGTGAAGTAAGTCAGAAAAACAAATATTGTATACTAATGCACATATATGGAATCTAGAAAGATTATACTAATGAAACAATTTGCAGAGTAGCAATGGAGACACAGACATAAAGAATAGACTACGGAGGTGGCTGGGGGTGGGGGGGAAGGAGAGGGTGGAATGTGTGGAGAGAGTATCACAGAAACACACATTCAGTCAGTTGAATTACCATATGTAAAATAGATAGCCAATGGGAATTTCCTGTATGATTCAAGGAACTCAAACCAGGGCTCAGTAACAACCTAGAGGGGTGACATGGGGAGGGAGGTGGGAGGGGTGTTCAAGTGGAGGAGACATAGGTAAATCTATGGCTGATTCATGTTGATGTTTGGTAGAAACCAACACAATACTGTAAAGCAATTATCCTTCAATGAAAAATAAATAAATTTTAAAAATGAAATTAGTAGGTTAGGCTGAGGTTATAGGCACATATCTGGAAGGCTGGGGAACACTTAAGTGTGTTCTTCATCATTCATAAAACAGGGCAAAAGTGAGAGCCAAACATAATAAGACATTCAAAATATGAGGTAGAACCATTTACACATCAAAGGAATAATGATTAAATAATTTAAACAAAAGAATACATGGAAGAACTGTACAAAAAAGATCTTCAAGACCCAGATAATCATGATGATGTGATCATTAATCTAGAGCCAGACATCTTGGAATGTGAAGTCAAGTGGGCCTTAGAAAGCATCAATACAAACAAAGCTAGTGGAGGTGATGGAATTCCAGTTGAATTGTTTCAAATCCTGAAAGATGATGCTGTGAAAGTGCTGCACTCAATTTACAAGCAAATTTGGAAAACTCAGCAGTGGCCGCAGGACTGGAAAAGGTCAGTTTTCATTCCAATCCCAAAGAAAGGCAATGCCAAAGAATGCTCAATCTACCGAACAATTGCACTCATCTCACACTCTATAAAGTAATGCTCAAAATTCTCCAAGCCAGCCTTCAGAAATACATGAACTGTGGACTCCCTGATGTTCAAGCTGGTTTTAAAAAAGGCAGAGGAACCAGAGATCAAATTGCCAACATCCACTGGATCATGGAAAAAGCAAGAGAATTCCAGAAAAATATCTATTTCTGCTTTATTGACTATGCCAAAGCCTGTGACTGTGTGGATCACAATAAACTGTGGAAAATTCTGAAAGACATGAAAATACCAGACCACCTAACCTGCCTCTTGAGAAATCTGTATGCAGGTCAGGAAGCAACAGTCAGAACTGGACATGGAACAACAGACTGGTTCCAAATAGGAAAAGGAGTACGTCAAGGCTGTATGTTGTCACCCTGCTTATTTAACTTCTATGCAGAGTACATCATGAGAAACACTGGGCTGGAAGAAACACAAGCTGGAATCAAGATTGCCTGGAGAAATATCAGTCATCTCAGATATGCAGATGACACCACCCTTAGGGCAGAAAGTGAAGAGGAACTAAAAAGCCTCTTGATGAAAGTGAAAGAGGAGAGCGAAAATGTTGGCTTAAAGCTCAACATTCAGAAAACGAAGATTATGGCATCCGGTCCCATCACTTCATGGGAAATAGATGGGGAAACAGTGGAAACAGTGTCAGACTTTATTTTTGGAGGCTCCAAAATCACTGCAGATGGTGACTGCAGCCATGAAATTAAAAGATGCTTACTCCTTGGAAGAAAAGTTATGACCAATCTAGATAGTATATTCAAAAGCAGAGACATTACTTTGCCAACTAAAGTCCATCTAGTCAAGGCTATGGTTTTTCTTGTGGTCATGTATGGATGTGAGAGTTGGACTGTGAAGAAGGCTGAGCGCTGAAGAATTGATGCTTTTGAACTGTGGTGTTGGAGAAGACTCTTGAGAGTCCCTTGGACTGCAAGGAGATCCAACTAGTCCATTCTGAAGGAGATCAGCCCTGGGATTTCTTTGGAAGGAATGATGCTAAAGCTGAAACTCCAGTACTTTGGCCACCTCATGTGAAGAGTTGACTCATTGGAAAAGACTCTGATGCTGGGAGGGATTGGGGGCAGGAAGAGAAGGGGACGACCGAGGATGAGATGGCTGGATGGCATCACGGACTCAATGGACATGAGTCTGAGCGAACTCCAGGAGATGGTGATGAACAGGAAGGCCTGGCGTGCTGTGATTCATGGGGTCGCAAAGAGTCAGTCATGACTGAGAGACTGAACTGAGCTGAACTGAACTGAATGTCTCAAGAAATGTATATAAACTATAGAAATTATACTGACAAACACCACTTTTGAAATGAATCCCTTGTATAAAATTCACTAGGTCATCTAGTGAATCTATGCTTGAACATTGCCAGTGAGAAAGAATCCCCTTTCGATATTTCCCATTCCTCTTATTGAGGCCATTTAGAGACACATTTTTAAAGACACCCCTCTCCACCACCACCCGAACCACTCCAATCAAAACAATCCCCTCCTCCACATGTGCCAGTATTACTGAGTTTTGAGTTCACCTGTACCTAGAACTCTATATCTTCCAAGAATACTCAAGTCTACCTTTGTTATTCATAAAGCCTTATAGATATAAATGGACCCAAAGCTATAGATGTATCTGTACAAAGAGGTAGATTAGGACCACCACCTCTTTTGTTGAAATAGTGTAAGAGATATGCATGCTTAGTCACTTCAATCATGTCCAACTCTCGGTTGGGAAGATCCCTTGGAGAAGGAAATGGCAACCTACTCCAGTATTCTTGCCTGAAGAATCCCATCAACAGAAGAGCTTGGTAGTCTACAGTCCATGGGGTCACAAAGAGTTGGACACAACTGAGCAACTAACACTTTCTTCCACCCATAGTAAGAGAGCATATACCCTATCCTAGGTACTTTTCTACATACTGTGGGTATAAAATTATTATTTTTAAAAGCCCTCTAGTATGCGTTGTTGGAATATTTAAAAAATCTATACTCCTTACCAAACATCAAGATATTATAGGTGGAGGGGCCTGATGGAGCTTCCCCAAGGCTGAGGGGCACACTGCAAGTACATTGCCAGAGATGGTGGAACAATTACTACTTGCAGAATGACAAGTCAAAAACACCAATAGTCAAACACCAGCAGGGCTTGGAGACAAAATGATGGAGTAGCACAGGAGTTTACCTATTCTTATGGAAACATTAAAATCACAGCTAACTGCTAAACAATCATTGACAAAAAACGGTGGAACCTTCAAAGACAAAGATGAAGTCACAATGAAATGGTAAGAGCAGTACAATCATGATAAAAATCAAATCCCATACACACTGGATAGGCTATGCACAAACTGGAAAACAATTATACCACAGACATTCTCCCACAGGAGTCAAAGTTCTGAGACCAACATCAGGGTCCCTAGCCTTAGGGGGTCTGGCAATAGGAGGAAGAGCCCCTAGAGAATCTAGCTTTGAAGGCCAGTGGAGTTTCATTGCAGAAATTCCACAGAACTGAGGGAAACATAAAATCTACTTCTGGAAGGTACACACAGGCTCTCTTGCACACCAGGAAGAGAAAAAAGAGGTAATCTCATAAAAGACTGGACTAGACTTATCTGCTAGTATTGGAGGGTCTCCTGCAGGGGTTGGGGGAGTGGCTATATACAAGGGGGAAGGCAGACTCATATATATCCTGTCTACAAGAAACCCCCTTCAGATCTAAGGACACATACAGACTGAAAGTGAGAGGATGGAAAAAAGTATTCCATGCAAATGGAAAGCAAAAGAAAGCTGGAGGAGCAATAATTATATCAGGCAAAATGACTTTAAAATAAAGACTGTTACAAGAGACAAGACACTAATTAATGATCAAGGGTCAATCCAAGAAAAAGATACAACAATTGTAAATATATATGAATCCAACATAGGAGAATCAAAATATAAGGTAAATACTAATCACCATAAAAGGAGAAAGGGACAGTAACACAAAAGTAGTTGGGGATTTTAACACCCCACTTTCATCAGTGGAAAAATGATTTGGACAGTAAAGTAGAGAAAAATATTTGTCATACCAATAATCACAAGGGATTAATATTCAAAAGTAACTGATATACCCCATGAACTAATATGCAAAAGATAAAAATGCTTAAAAAATGGGCAAAGTACTTAAATAGTCAAGTCACAGAAAAGGAAACCTAAAATGGCTAATAAACATCCAAAAAAAAACCCTCAACTTCTAGTAAAAAGATAAAGGGATATTATGCAATTGCCAATGCATAACTATCAGAATGGCAGAAAACAGAAGATGCTACTGAGAATACAGCACAAGGATAAATTTTATACACTGCTGGTGGGACTGTATATTTGTATTACTCTAGAGAGTATTCTGATAATTTCCAGAAAGTTGAATGTCTGTACTTTCATGACCTAGCAATTCCAATTCTAAGTCTATTTAGCCTTAGGAATTTTACATATATGCATATGAAATTAAATACATCTAAGTTCATATCAGGATTGTTAGCAAGACAAAACTTTGAAAACAACTTGCAGTTATCATATAGCTATGGCTATTATTATGAGTCTTCTCTTTGGATTATATGGCATGGTTACACAGTTTTAACTTACTCCTTTGTAATTTGTGGTTTCTCTAGTGGCTTAGCTGCTAAAGAACCTGTCTGTAATGTGGAGATCCAGGTTTGATCCCTTGATCAGGAAGATCCCCTGGAGAAGGAAATGGCAACCCACTCCAGCATTCTTGCCTGGAGAATTCCATGGACAGAGGAGGCTGGTGGGCTACAGTTCATGGGGGTCACAAAGAGTCAGGCACAACTGAGCAACTAACACACACACACACACACACACACACACACACACACTTTGGAATTAAGTGTGACCATGTGACTTTCTATGGCAATAAAATCTGAACAGAAGGAACTTGAGTCAAGTCAGTCTGGGTGGAACTTTTTAAGAGACTGTATGATTCACCTCAGTGATTTTCCTTACCATAGTCACATAACATTGCACATGGTGGAGGTCCTGTCAGGCTAGGTTCCACCTAGGCTGGGTAGTACAGGATGTGTAGTATAGGCAAAATTCAAGTAAATAAAAATTAAATGTTTTATCTCAGGCCACTATGATTTGTATGTAGCCTACATCCTGATGAATACACAATTTAAAAGTTCATCAATAAGTGAATTGATCACTAAATTGTGGTATAGTCGTACAATGGAATACTTTATAGCATTGAATATGAATGAACTAAAGGAAAGAACAAACCATATAAAGGTAACGTTAGAAAAAAGAAAGCTGTAGAGGAATACATGTCCTATGAAACAATACTGCTTGCTCAGTTGTGTCCAACTCTTTGTGACCCCATGGACTGCGGCCCGCCAGGCTCCACTGCCTATGGACTTTCCAGGAAAGAATGCTGGAGTTTGTTGCTATGTCCTCCTTCAGGGGATCTTCCTGGCCCAGGAATCAAACCTGAGTCTCCTGCATTGGCAAGTGGATTCTTTACCACTGAGCCACTTGGGAAGCTCATCAAATAATATTAGTAGTAATTTATTTCTTCAGGTGGGTGATAAACACACTTGAGTAGGTTCCTAATCTTTGTGTTAATATCATACTTTTTATGAAATATAAAGGTTTTTACTTAAGTAAGAGAATTATATATTCTAAAAAGCAAGCTGAGACTTTTTGTTAAAATTTTAGCTAGTCTCAAAAACTACAGATTTCCCTTTAGTCCTCTAATTATAGCACTGAATGACAATTTTGAAAACCAGAGTAAAAGAACCATGACAAAGGTGTTGGTTGTTCATTGTCTACCCACTATCAGTCTTACATCTTACATCTTACTGGGGAAAAAAAAAAATCCTTGGAGAAACACATGCTATTTACTTAGGAATATTTGTGGAGAGTAGTTGGCTGACAGGGCAAGAGAATTTAGTGAAAGGAAGTTGCTGCTTAGTTTGGAGAACAGTGTTCACATTGCAAAATTATTTCAGCTTCCTGCAACTCATGAAAACAAAATGTTGTCAATAACTTATTTCTCTCATTTTGTATTCTCTTCACAATTAGGACATTTTGACTTAGTGCTACTGGTCACACACGTATCACTTTTTAAAATGCAGAAAACAACTAATAAGCTTTGCTAAGATCTATGATATATATGGAAAAATAATTGTATAGGTCACTAAAGAAAAGGGCGACTGACAATGTCAAAGTTGCCTACTGATGACTACTTTTGTGTGATTGTTTTAATAACACAGGAGTAGGACAAATCTTTTCTTTATGTGCATGTATGCCAAGCTGCTTCAGTCATGTCTGACTCTGTGACCCTATGGACTGTAACTTGTCAGGTTCCTCTGTTCATGGGATTGCCATGCCCTCCTCCAGAGGATCTTCCTAACCCAGGGATTGAACTGCATCTCTTGCAGCTCATGCATTGCAGAGGAATTCTTTACCACTGAGCCACTGGGGAAGTTCAAATCCTTTTAGTCACTTAAAAAAAAAAAAAAAAGCAACAATGCCCCTAGAAAAATATTATGTAGAGAACTGAGAATGCTATCAGGTAAGACTTGAAATTTAATAAGTACTTTGAAATTCATTTTTTGAACAACAAAAAATAATTTCACCCCTCCCTATTTAAAAAGTCTGAATTTAAGTCTCAGTTTTATTAATATATAAAGAAAGATGGCAAGAACTAATAATACCAGGATCAGTTTGCAAATCCAGGAATAAGAAAAACTCTTGCTACTCTGAGAACAGTCCACAGATCAGCAGCATAGGCATCACCAAAGAACTTCCTGGAAATGCAGTATCTCATGCCTCATCCAAGAACAGAATCTGTATTTCATTGGTTGGCCAAAAACGTCCTTCGGTTTTAAAGTAAAAACTGAAGGAACTTTGTTTTCATTTCACCAAAAACTTTACTGAACAACATATTCAATAACATAGTCTTATTCCACTACCTCCTGCCATTTTTCAGGCAACTTCATAATTCCATCTTCCCAAGACTTATTATCTTTTTGAGGCGATGCCTTTTACAGGGGTCTTTTACAGTCTTCCAGGGAATTGAAATTTCTTCCATTAAGAGAATTTTGTAAAGACCAAAATAAATGGAAAATCCAAAAGTGTAATGTCTGGTGAATACAGCAGATGATTCAGAACCTCCCAGCCAAGCTGTAACACTTTTTGCTTGGTCATCAAAGAAGCAAGGGGTCCTCATTATCCTGATGGAAGATTATGCATTTTCTGTTGACTAATTCCAGATGCTTTTCATTAAGTGTTGCTTTCAGTTGGTCTAATTGGGAGCAGAACTTATTGGAATTAATCACTTGGTTTTCTGGAAGGAGCCCTTCTAGAGGACACCCTTCTAATCCTACCATATACACAGTATCATCTTCTTGGATGAAGACTGGCCTTTAGTGTGGTTGGGGGTGGTTCATTTAGCTTGCCCCACAATCTCTTGTTTCATATTATTGTACAGTATTCATTTTTCATCACCCATTACAATTTGTTTTAAAAATGGAAAGTTTTGCTTATGCTTAAGTAGAGAATAGCATGTGAAAATACAGTTGAGAAGGTTTTTTTTCACTTAGGTTAAGCAGTTAACATAACCAAGCTGGTGCAGATGATTTCTAATGTTTGATTTGTATGTTTTGAGTATGTCAGCTATCTCCCACGCGGTATAACGTTGACTGTTCTCAATGTCTTGATTTGATTGCTATCACCTTCAACTTGTCTACCTGAGCATGGAGCATTGTCCAGTGAAAAATCTCCAATATGAAACTTCACAAACCACTTTTGATACATTTGATCAGTCACAGCACCTTCTCCATATTCTAGACAAATCTTTTTCAGATGTTTTTTACTTTCCTTAAAATAATAAAGCATAATATACCAAAATGTTGCCTTTTTCCTTCTATCTTCAATATTAAAATGCCTACACAAAAATTCACCAATTTTGATAAGCTACTTTTAATACATGCTGAAATGACAGCTTTCACAATACAATCTAACAAAATTGTTTAGAATGAAGTTGAAGATAACAAAGCACTACGACAGCCATCTTATGTAAAAACCAAATGAATCTTTTGGCCAACCCAGTAATAACATCCCCCAGGTGAGCATGTCCTCACTAAAGTCTGAGAAACTCGGTCTAGGTGATTGACATTTACTTCATTATGCTGGACTTTCCACATATTGTCTGCAATGTAAAGTATGTCTCAAACCTGTATACTCGTGATATTTAAAAGTAGGCACGATAAAGATATGTCTTTAAGAGTATTAAATATGAAACTTTGTCAATTCAAGTATTATTTTTCATGAAATGGGTTTTCTTTTAACAAATTATCAATATTCCTCCATCTGCAATAATCACTAAAGAATACGCCCTAAGAAAAAGCTAAAATGAATCTTCATATTTCTTCCAAAGCTGATTTCCTTTGGCTACATTTTCCTTCTTTATGCCTTCTTCTATTGAAAAAGATAATTCAACAAGAATAATAATTTTAGATGCTAGGACAAAAATTTAGTATTATTATCATTTTTATAGTTTCCTATACATTTTCACTTTAGTTAACATTTATTTATATTTTGAAAAATAAAATTTATTGTTTTCTTTTAATACAAAATTATATACGATTATTGGGAAAAAAGGAAGTTACATAAAAATATAAAATAGATACTCAGAACAAGCCATATTTCCACAACCTAGAGTTAACTACTACTAATGTTTTAAGATATGCTCTTTCATCAAATTTTCTATGGGGATAATACAGTCCAGTTCAGTCACTCAGTCATGTCTGACTCTTTGCGACCCCATGGACTGTAGCATGCCAGGCCTCCCTGTCCATCACCAACTCTCAGAGCCTACTCAAAATCATGTCCATTGAGTCAGTGATGCCATCCAACTATCTCATCCTCTGTTGTCCCCTTCTCCTCCTGCCTTCAATCTTTCCCAGCATCAGGGTCTTTTCAAATGAGTCAGTTCTTCACAACAGGTGGCCAAAGTATTGGAGTTTCAGCTTCAGCATCAGTCCCTCCAATGAAAATTCAGGATTGACTTCCTTTAGGATGGAATGGTTTGATTGCCTTGCTGTCCAAGGGACTCTCAAGTGTCTTCTGCAACACCACAGTTCAAAAGCATTAATTCTTCAGTGCTCAACTTTCTTTATAGTTCAACTCTCACATCCATACATGACCACTGGAAAAACCATTGCCTTGACTAGACGGACCTCTGTTGACAAAGTAATGCCTCTACTTTTTAATATGCCGTCTAGTGAAGTTGCTAGTGCTAGTAAAGTTGCTCAGTCATGTCCGACTCTTTGCGACCCCATGGACTGTATCCTACCAGGCTCCTCTGTCCATGGGATTTTCCAGGCAATAGTCCTGGAGTGGATTGCCATTTCTTTCTCCAGGGGATCTTCCCAACCCAGGGCTCGAATCCAGGTCTCCTGCTTTGTAGACAGATGCTTTACCATCTGAGCCACCAGTACTCGCAATATGCTGTCTAGGTTGGTCAAAACTTTCCTTCCAAGGAGTAAGTGTCTTTTAATTTCATGGCTGCAATCACCATCTGCAGTGATTTTGGAGACCAGAAAAATAAAGTCAGCCACTGTTTTCACTGTTTCCCCATCTATTTGTTGTGAAGTGATGGGATTGGATGCTATGATCTTCATTTTCTGAATGTTGAGCTTTAAGCCAACTTTTTCACTCTCCTCTTTCACTTTCATCAAGAGGCTTTTTAGTTCCTCTTCACTTTCTGCCATAAGGGTGGTGTCATCTGCCTATCTGAAGTTATTGATATTTCTCCTGGCAGTCTTGATTCCAGCTTGTGCTTCTTCCAGCCCAGCGTTTCTCATGATGTACTCTGCATATAAGTTAAATAAGCAGGGTGACAATATACAGCCTTGACATACTCCTTTTCCTATTTGAATCCAGTCTGTTGTTCCATGTCCAGTTCTAACTGTTGCTTCCCAACCTGCATACAGGTTTCTCAAGAGGCAGGTCCGGTGGTCTGGTATTCCCAAATCTTTAAGAATTTTCCACAGTTTGTTGTGATCTACACAGTCAAAGGCTTTGGCATAGTCAATAAAGCAGAAATAGATGATTTTCTGGAACTCTCTCTTTTTTTATGATCCAGCATATGTTGGCAATTTGATATTGGTTCCTCTGCCTTTTCTAAAACCAGTGTGAACATCTGGAAATTCAGGATTTATGTATTGCTGAAGCCTGGCTTGGAGAATTTTAGGCATCACTTTACTAGCGTGTGAGATGAGTGCAGGCTCTTTATTCCTTCTTCAATTTCTGCCATAAGTGTGCCATCATCTGTGTATCTGAGGTTATTGATATTTCTCCCAGCAATATTGCTTTCAGCTTGTTCTTCATCCAGCCTGGCATTTCGCATGATGTACTCTTAAATAAGCAGGGTAACAACATACAGCCTTGACTTACTCCTTTCCCGATTTGGAACCAGTCTGTTCCAAGTCCAATTCTAACTGTTGCTTCTTGACCTGCATACAGACTTCTTGGGAGGCTTTTCAGGTGGTCTGGTATTCCCACCTCTTTAAGAATTTTCCACAGTTTGCTGTTATCCACACAGTCCCTCATAGCTCAGTCAGTAAAGAATCTGCCTGCAATGCAGGAGACCTGGGTTTGATTCCTGGGTTCGATTCCTGGGTCGGGAAATCCCCTGGAGAAGGAAATGGCAACCCACTCCAGTGTTCTTGCCTGGAGAATCCCAGGGACGGGGGAGCCTGGTGGGCTTCCATCTATGGGGTCGCATAGAGTCGGACACAACTGAAGTGACTTAGCAGTAGCAGATGTTTTTCTAGTATCCTCTTGCTTTTTCAATGATCCAGCGAATGTTGGCAATTTGATCTCTTGTTCCTCTGCCTTTTCTAAATAATACTTTCATTTAATAGTCTAAAATGAGTATTTCTCATGTAATTAAAATATTTTCCTAGCATGATTTTTTAAAGTATATAATGTTTTATTGAAGTATAGTTGAATAACAATATTATATTAGTTTCAGGTATCAAAGATATATTGTATCAATTCAGTTCAGTTCAGTCTCTCAGTCTATCCAACTCTTGGTCACCCCATGGACTGCAGCACACCAGGCTTCCCCATCCATCACCAACACCCAGAGCTTACTCAAACTCCTGTCCTTCAAGTCAGTGATGCCATCCAACCATCTTATCCTCTGTCATCCTCTTCTGAACAATGAGTCATTTCTTTGCATGCAGTGGCCAAAGTATTGGAGTTTCAGCCTCAGCATCAGTCCTTCCAATGAATATTCAGGACCGATTTCCTTTAGGAAATTTCCTTTAAGATTGACTGATTGGATCTCCTTGCAGTTCAAGGGACTCTCAAGAGACTTCTCCAACACCACAGTTCAAACATCAGTTCTTAGAACTGCCCACTGCTGGGCATACACACCAAGGAAACCAGAACTGAAAGAGACATGTGTACCTCAATGTTCATCGCAGCACTGTTTATAATAGCCGGGACATGGAAGTAACCTAGATGTCCATCAGTAGATGAATGGATAAGAAAGCTGTGGTACATATACACAATGGAATATTACTCAGCCATTAAAATGAATACATTTGAATCAGTTCTAATGAAGTGGATGAAACTGGAGCCTATTACACAGAGTGAAGTAAGCCAGAAAGAAAAACACAAATACAGTATACTAATGCATATATATGGAATTTAGAAAGATGGTAACTATAACCCTGTATGAGAGACAGCAAAAGAGACACAGATGTATAGAACAGTCTTTTGGACTCTGTGGGGGCGAGGGTGGGATGATTTGGAAGAATGTCACTGAAACATGTATATTATCATATGTGAAACAAATTGCCAGCCCAAGGGTCAATGCATGAGATGGTGTGTTGGGATGACCCAGAGGGATGTGATGGGGAGGGAGGTGGGAGGGGGGTTCAGGATGGGGAACACATGTACACCTGTGGCAGATTCATGTCAATGTATGGCAAAACCACTACAATATTGTAAAGTAATTAGCTTCCAATTAAAATAAATAAATTCATATTTAAAAATCAATTCTTCAGCACTCTGTCACTGTTTTCATTGTTTTCCATCTATTTGTCATGAAGCAATAATGGAAACAGTCATAGATTTTATTTTCTTGGGCTCCAAAATCACTGTAGTGACTGCTGCCATGAAATTAAAAGATGCTTGGTCCTCGGAAGAAAAGCTAGGACAAACCTAGATGGTGTATTAAAAAGCAGAGATATTACTTTGCCAACAAAAGTCCATCAGGTCAAAGCTATGGTCTTTCCAGTAGTCATGTATAGATGTGAGAGTTGGATGGTAAATAAAGCTGAGTGCTGAAGAATTGATGCTTTTGAACTGTGGTGTTGGAGAAGACTCTTGAGTGTTCCTTGGACTGCAAGGAGATCAAACCAGTCCATCCTAAAGGAAATCAGTCCTGAATATTCCTCGGAAGGATTGATGCTAAAGCTGAAGCTGCGATATTTTGGCCACCTGATACGAAGAACTGATTCATTGGAAAAGACCCGGATGCTAGGAAAGATTGAAGGCAGGAGGAGAAGGGGATGACAGGATGAGATGGTTGGATGGCATCATTGACTCGATGGACATGAGTTTGAGCAAGCTCCAGGAGTTGGTGATGGACAGGGAAGCCTGGCATGCTTCAGTCCGTGGGGTTGCAAAGAGTTCGACATGACTGAGCAACTGAACTGAATGGATGGGACTGGATGTCATTATCTTAGTTTTTTGAATGTTGAGTTTTAAGTCAATTTTTTCACTCTCCTCATTCACCTTCATCAAGAGGCTCCTTAGTTCCTCTTCACTTTCTGTCATAAGGGTGGTATCATCTGCATATCTGAGGTATTTGATATTTCTCCCAGCAATCATGATTTCAGCTTATGCTTCACCCAGCCTGGCATTTCGCATGATGTACTCCACATATATGTTAAATAATCAGGGTGACAATATACACCCTTGACGTACTCCTTTCCCAATTTGGAACCAGTCCATTGTTCCATGTCTGGTTTTAACTGCTGCTTCTTGACCTACATATAGATTTCTCAGGAGGCAGGTAAGGTGATGTGGTATTCCCTTCACTTTAAGAATTCTCCACAGTTTGTTGCAGTCTACACAGTCAGTGGCACTGGCTTAGTCAATAAAGCAGAAGCAGATGTTTTTCTGGAACTCTTGCTTTTTCGATGACCCAACGGATGCTGGAAATTTGATCTCTGGTTCCTCTGCCTCTTCTAAATCCAGTTTGAACATCCGGAATTTCTCAGTTCACATACTGTTGAAGCCTAGCTTGGAGGATTTTGAGCATTACTTCACTAGCATGTGAGATGAGTGCAATTGTGAAGTGGATTGAATTCTTTGGCATTGGCTTTCTTTGGGATTGGAATGAAATCTGACCTTTTCCAATCCTGTGATCACTGCTGAGTTTTCCAAATTTGTTGGCATATTGAGTGCAGCACTTTCACAGCATCATCTTTTAGGATTTGAAATAGCTCAGGTGGTATTCCATCACCTCCACTAGGTTTGTTCCTAAGGCCCACTTGACTTCACATTCCTCGATGTCTGGCTCTAGGTTAGTGATCACACCTTCATGGTTATCTGGGTCATGAAGATCTTTTTTGTATAGTTCTGTGTATTCTTGCCACCTTATCTTCTTATCTTCTGCTTCTGTTAGGTCCATACCATTTCTGTTACATCCTTTCTTGTACTCATCTTTCCATGAAATATTCCCTTAGTATCTCTTAATTTTCTTGAAGAGATCTCTAGTCTTGCCCATTCTATTGTTTTCCTTTATTTCTTTGCGTTGATCGCTGATGAAGGTTTTCTTACCTCTCCTTGCTATTCTTTTAAACTCTGGATTCAGATAGGTATATATTTCCTTTCTTCCTTTGCCTTTTGCTTCTCTTCTTTTTCTATTTGTAAGGGCTCCTCAAACAACCATTTTGCCGTTCGCATTTCTCTTTTGGGGGGATAGTCCTGATCGCTGCCTCCTGTACAATGTCACGAACCTCTGCCCATTATTCTTCAGATCTAATACCTTGCATCTATTTGTGACTTTCACTGTATAATTGTATAATATATACACTGTATAATTTAGGTCATACCTGATGGTCTAGTAGTTTTCCCTACTTTATTCAATTTAAGCCTGAATTTTTCAATAAGGGAGCTTCCTTGATGGCTCAGTCAGTAAAGAAACTGCCCTCAATGCAGGAGACCCAGGTTTGATCCCTGGGTGGGGAAGATCCCCTGGAGAAGGAAATGGCAACCCAGTCAATAAGGAGCTCATGATCTGAGCCACAGTCAGCTCCAAGTCTTGTTTTTGCTGACTGTATAGAGCTTCTCCATTTTTAGCTGCAAAGAAAATAATCAATCTGATTCTGGTATTGATCATCTGGTGATGTCCACATGTAGAGTTGTCTCTTGTGTTGCTGGCAGAGGGTGTTAGCTATGGCCAGTGTGTTCTCTTGGAAAAACTCTGTTAGCCTTTGTCCTGCTTCATTTCATATTTCAAGGCCAAACTTGTCTGTTACTCCAGGTATTTCTTGACTTCCTAATTTTGCATTCCAATCTCCTTCAAAGAGAGGGACATTTTTTGTTGTTGTTAGTTCTAGAAGGTCTTGAAACAAGATCATTCTGTCGTTTTTTAGACTGCACCCAAGTACTGCATTTTAGACTCTCTTGTTGACTATGAGGGCTATCCATTTCTTCTAAGGGGTTCTTGCCCACAGTAGTGAATATAATGGTCATCTGAATTAAATTTGCCCATTCTCATTAGTTTAGTTACTGATTCCTAAATGTCAATGTTCACTCTTGCCATCTCCTGCTTGACAACATCCAATTTATCTTGATTTATGGACCTAACACTCCATTCCATTCATGGACCCTGATTATAGTGAGTTTTTGTAAAGAAAACTCCAAATAGTTATAGAATACAAATCATCAATCTTTTTATATCAAGACATTTTAAAAAGACTTGCTTTAACCTTAGAAAACATTTCTACATCCTTGATTCAGATAATATTAATTTATATCCTCATTTATATTAAATATATAACCACATAACGTCTAAATCTATTTAATTCTATAGTACATATAAGATACAGTTTGTCTTTTGCTTTCCTTACTAATCAATCAAAATTTCCAGCACCACTTTTCACATAAATTCTGCTTAAGTGTTAGTCACTCAGTCATGTCCAACTCTTTGTGAACCCATGAACTGTAGCCTTCCAGGCTCCTTTGTCCACCCAGTAGGTTGCCATTGCCTTCTCTAGGGTATCTTCCCAAGCCAGGGATTGAACCCTAGTCTCCTGCATTGCAGGCAGATTCTTTACTGTCTGAGCTACAGGGAAGCCCAAATTCTGCTTACTGTGCTGTTTTTAACACATGCTTAAGTCTATTTCTAGATTTTTACTTTATTTCATTGTTCTCTTTCCAACACACTATTGTAATTGTTGTAACTATTTCAACAATTTTAATATTTGGTAGTACAGATATCAAATATATTATTGTTTCTAGGTTAATGTTTCTTTCCTGGTTATTACAGTGGGATGTATTTCATAATTTCAAAATTATTTCATCAGATATAGCCAAAAATTCACTGTACTCTTTGTGTTATATAATTTATGATACATTTGGGGAACTCTGACATCTTTCAAGCCTTGATTATCTGAGAACAGGTTAGGTCTTTCCAATTCTTTAATTCTTTTAAGTCTCTCAGTAAATGTTTTATAGAATTTTTTTATGTAGATATTCCAGATTTTAAGTTTAAATTGCTATTTGGAACAGCATATTTCCTTTATATTTTATGAAGGGTTATTATTCATTTATAAGATCTATGTGAAGTTATATATAGCTATTTTGTGAGAAGTACTCTTATTGAACTCTGTTCATATTGTTAAACTTCAGAGCTTAAAAGTCAAATCTTTAGACTTTTCCAGGTGACTAATACTCCTATTTAAAAATAATAAAATCTCCAAGTATAATTTTAAATAATAATATAAAATTTAAAAATCCAGAAGAAACTGCTACTGTTTCTTTTTATTTTATTTCACTGGATAGAAATTCCAAGGCAAAACTAAACATTAATAATGATAATGCTAGATTCTACTGATATTATAAATAGGCATATAGTATTTATCACAGAGCTGTCAACACTCCGTCACTCTCAGTTCAACATGCCCTAGGCTAGCCTCAAATTGAGACATCTTAAAACAAAATCTACTCTGTTTCCTATCTTGATATGGTACCCACTAGTCCTCTTAGGGTTTACCAGCATCCTGGGATGTACCACAGAAGCAACTTCCCTAGAAATCGGACTCAATTGGAGTATGATCTAAAGATCAAAATGATATAAAATTACCTCAAACCATAAGCAAATAACGAACTATCAGGAAAGATCTCAAGGCACAGGCAAATGACTTTGATTCTCAGAAAATCTAGCAAGATGAGGGCTCATGACATATGCCAGGTATAACTGAGCCAGGCGAAGCAAAGAGATGCAGTTCTCTGGACTCTTTCAGAGTAACCCTCATGGCAGCTTTTTCTTCTAGTCCACTGGCATCTAGTTTTCCAAGGCCATGGATTTACCATAAGGCCATTCAATGTTGAGGCTTGGGAATCTGAAACTCTAGATCCAAGGCCTGTCTTCCTTAGCTTCCCCTCTGAGCTGTCATAACACAAAATCATAAATATCACACTTTTTTCTGCCCTGTCTTGCTGCAGTCCTTTCCTTGTAAATTGCCTAGACTGCTATGCATTCACCATTCAAAATAAAACTAAGCCTAATGTTTTCAGAATGAAGAGGAAATACACACAAAATTAATTTCTATTACTCTCCAACAGGTATTGGGTAAATCTATTTATAAATAATATATAAAAACAATAAAAACCCCATAAAATAAATTATATTATTTACCTCTGTTTTACAGATATGGAAATTAAGACTTACAGGGTAAAATGCACTGTCAAATATCACTCTACAGTTTCTTAATTTTTGACATTCAGTGCAAATATTTGCTTCAGATTTTAGAATAAGTCGTATCACACTGAATATATATCCTACTTTGCAAAACCTTTCTTCATCCCCTGAAGCTGAATTTTGTCCTTTTAGCATCAATTGAGATGATCACATAATTTTTTCACTTTCTTTGATATCTTGATATGATAAATTGTTTTAATAAATTTTCTACTTTAAAAATATTTTGCACATTTGTGACAAAGCCAACACATTCATGTTTTAATAAAATAGTGTATTTGAGTTGCTATTATTTATTTAGGGTTTTTTGAATTTCTAGTCTTAAGTGAGCTAGCTATTTCTGTAATTCATAAAATGAACTGGGGATCAATCCATCTTTCTCTAGACTTAGTAAAATGTTCATAGCATATTATTTTAATACAGTCTGTATATGAGCTGTCATTAATTTTATTTAGGATTTTTAAATCTTTATTCTTATGTGAACTGGCTATATTTTATGATTCAAAAAGTTAATAAGGGATAAATTAATATTTCTCTAAGTTCAATAGCATTTTAAATAACATAGGAATTGCTTTTTTCTTAAAGGTTTAGGGAAAATCACCCTGAAAATATTCTTAGCCTTGTATCCTCCACAGAGTTAGTGCTTTAATAATTGTCTCAATTTATTTCATAAGTATTCAGATTTTCTCATGCACCACAATGGAAGATTTGCCTGAGAAAATGAAGATCTTGTATGCTGAAACTAAGATCAATGCAGCTAAATAAACAAATATTTTTTTAAAAAAAACAGAATATGTCTATATTAAAAAGATGACTCTGTCACTGCTGTGCAGAAAATAGTGGTAGAGGAGACACATGTGGAATTGAAGCTAGTAAAAAGGCTGCTAGAATAATCTAGGTGAGAAAGATTTACAGCTTGGACCAGAGTGGGGCTGAGGAGTGAAGAGAATGCATTGGGTTATACAATATGGAAGGGGAATAAATAGGACTCTCTTAAATGACCTGGATAACCATGATGGTGTGATCACTCACCTAGAGCCAGATATCCTGGAGTGTGAAGCTAAGTGGGTCTTAGGAAGTATTATTACAAGCAAAGCTAGTGGAGGTAATGGAATTCCACCTGAGCTATACTGAATACTAAAAGATGATGCTATGAAAGTGCTGCACTCAATATGTCAACAAATTTGTAAAACTCAGCAGTGGCCACAGGACTGAAAAAGATCAGTTTTCATCCCAGTCCCAAAGAATGTTCAAACTATGGTGCAATTATACTCATTTCACACGCTAGCAAGGAAATGCTCGAAATCCTTTAAGCCAGGCATCAGTAGTACATGAACCGAGAACTTCCAGATCTACAAGCTGGATTTAGAAAAGGCAGAGGAACCAGAGATCAAATTACCAACATCAAATGGATCATAGAAAAAGCAAAGGAATTCCAAAAATAAGTCTATATCTGCTTCATTGACTACAATAAAGCCTTTGATCACAACAAACTGTGGAAAATTCTTCAAGACATGGCTTTCCTGATGGCTCAGTTGGTAAAGAATCAGGCTATAAAGCAGGAGTGCATGCATGAGAGAGACGCAGGTTTAATCCCTGGGCCAGGAAGATCCCTCGGAGAAGGGAATCGCAACCCACTCCAGTATTCTTGAGGAAATTCCATGGACAAGGAGCCTGGCGGGCACAGTCATGGGGTTGCAAAGAATCAGACATGATTGAGCAACTAACATTTACCTGCCTCCTGAGAAACCTGTATGCAGGACAAGAAGCAACAGTTAGAATGGACATGGAACAATGGACTGGTTCAAAGTAGGGGAAGGGATATGTCAAGGCTGTACATTGTCACCCTACTTATTTAACTTTTATACAGAGTACATCATGTGAAATCTGGGTAGGATGACTCACAAACTGGAATCACGATTGCTGGGAGAAATATCAACAAACTCAGATATTCAGATGATACCACTCTAATGGCAGAAATCAAAGAAGAACTAAAGAGCCTTTTGATGAGGGTGAAAGAGAAGAGTGAAAAATATGCCTTAAAACTCAACATTCAAAAAACTTAAGTCATGGCATCTGGTTCCATCAGTTTATGACAAATAGATGAGGAAAAAGTGGAAACAGTGACAGATTTTATTTTCATGGGCTCCAAAATCCCTTCAGACAGTGACCTACAGCCATAAAATTAAAAGATGCTTGCTCTTTGGAAGAAAAGCTATGACAAACCTGACACTGTATTAAATAGCAGAGGCATTACTTTGCCGAAAAATGTCCATAGAGTCAAAGCTATGGTTTTGGCAGTTGTCATGTTCAGATGTGAGAGGTCGGCCCCAAAGAAGGGTGAGTGCCGAAGAATTAATGCTTTTGAATTGTGGTGCCGGAGGAGACTCTTGAGAGTCCCTTGGATTGCAAGGAGATCAAACAGTCTATCCTAAAGGAAATCCATCTGGACTCTTCATTGGAAAGACTGATGCTGAAGGGGAAGCTTCAATACTTCGGCCACCTGAAGCAAAGAACTGACTTATTGGAAAAGACCTTGATCCTGGGAAAGACCGAAGGCGGGAGGAGAAGGGGACGACAGAGGATAAGATTGTTGGATGGCATCACCAACTCAATGGACATGATTTTGAGCCAACTCCATTAGATAGTGAAGGACAGGGAAGCCTGATGCGCTGCATTTCATGTGGGGGCAAAGAGTCAAGCAGGATATAGGGACTGAACAACAACAATTCAAAGCCTCAGGAGAAGAGGGCTAAGGATCCACCGTGGACAGCTCCAATATTTGGAATTACAAAGGAAAAGCAAATTTCAAAAGAAACAAAGGGAGGACTGGAGAGCTACAAGGGAATTTAGTGTAATGGAGCATTATAAAATCCAAATGAAAACTGGTCTGAGGAAGTTATCAATTGCAAGCTGTGTGTATTTGTTTTTTCCCCCTCATTTATATTCATCTCGCTTGCTAGTTAGGAGCCATCAATAATTTTTCTTTTTTATTTTTATTTATTTATTTTTAATTTTTATTTTTACTTTATTTTATTTTACAATACTGTATTGGTTTTGCCATACATTGACATGAATCCACCACGGGTGTACATGCGATCCCAAACATGAACCCCCCTCCCACCTCCCTCCCCACAACATCCCTCTGGGTCATCCTCGTGGTTTATTTTTCTTTTACAGATGTTAATTCTTAAATTTATTTTACTAGTTGTTTCTGCTACAGTTTTGTTTCCCTTTATTTCATGCATTAAATTCTAAAATTCATGATCATTATTTGTTAAGTAATTTAGATAAATAATTTACTTCCAGATAATAATTTTTGAATTATCAGGAACATTATATAAACTATTCATTATTATTATTTTCTAAAGAGTATATAACTTCATGTTATTCTTGACCATAACATATTTAAGAAACTCTCTTAACTTTTTGTTTGTTTGCATTCTTTACTATTAATGTTATTACTTCTTATATTGCACTTTGGCCAGGTAATTCAGTCTTGTAAAATTTATAATTTGGGAAATTTCTGGAGACCATGCTGTAGAATACATGATCAACTTTGTAGAAATGTTTAGGTCAATGCAAAAGAAAATATATTTTATTTGTCTAAGTTGTTCAGTTTGATATGTTTTATTAAATCAATACTATTGTTTTATTATTCATCTTGTATATTCTTAGTTGGATTTTTCCTACATCATCTATCAAGAACTAAAGGCAATATGGTAATATTTATGGCATCATCATAATTATGTCAGCATCTATTTGTATTTCTAACGCTTTTTATTCACATTTTAAGGTATATATTATTCATCAAATAAAGTTCATGACATCCATACTTCATTGCAGACTATAACAGTTTTTCAATGTAAATAAATAAGATTTAATGATTATTTACCTTGCATTTATACTCATTTAATGAAACAATGCCTTGAAATCCACACTAATATTAATTTAATGCCAAATACTTTATTCTTTTGCATTTGCCTATTAACTTTACATGGCCATTAGTGTTAATTATTCCCTATAATTTTATCCTAGGTTAAGTTTTTATGCAAAGTATAGAACTGATTTTCAATTCCAGTTATTTCTTATTAGTGATATTTTACCTCATTTCATCTATTTTCTCAAATAATCAATGACTTTTGTCTTGTTTTACTCTTTCTGTTCTTTTTTTGACATCTAAGAATCTTTTCTCTTTAACTTAAGAGTTATCTTTTTACAAGCTAAAGTTTTTTCTAAGCATAATTGAACATTATTATTTTCTAATTATCAGTACCCATTGAATTCCTTGTGTGAAAAAATAAAATTATTTTTAACTTCTTTCCAACAATTTTCTGTTTTAGTTTTTATAATTGATCCTCTAGACCATTTTCCCCACACTTTATGTCTTCTCTTTCAGTAAATCATATTATCATTTGTGGCAAATGATATCTATTTATGGCAAAGTATTTTTTTAGTGGTAAATTTATTTTATTTAGTGGTAAATTTGGTTTTAAATTTACTTCTGACCTTCCTCAAAGTGTGATCTCCCTATATTTAAGTTCTTTGTTTTCTGTTCATCTCTCATCTCGTCTTACTACTAAATTTGGGTAACTTTCCCCCCAGGAAACATAAATGTCTGAACTACTCTCAGTAATTTTTTGTTTCCTCCATGGAGTTAAAGTTTCTTGGGAAAAGGGTTATTGGACCCTTTTCCCAAGAAACTTTAACTCCATGGTCTCCTGTCCTGTTGTAGAGGAAAAGTCTGAAACACATCTGATAGTTCTTTTCATTATTATTTCTAGTTAGATGCTTCCACCAGGAGGTCTTTATACTTAAATTTAACCATTTCTTCAGACTATGCCTAGAGGCTTCTCTTATTGAATGTATTTTTCTGATTTATAATGAGCCCCTTTGTTTTAGTACAAGCTTTTATTGGTCAGAATCATTTTTTTTCTTTTATAGGCATTATGTTTTCTGTTATATCCATTCTGATCTCCATAAGTACAACCACCTCCACAGATACTTTGCCTTTTGACACAGTTCTTCTGTATTCTAATTAAGTTTTTCAAATTTGTTCTCCAAACTGCTCAATTTACTTTCTGATAATATTAATTCTAGTCTTATACTTTATTTTCTTACCTTTTAGTAAGAAAGGTAATTAGATCCCTATCCTATATAATTCTCCCTACCTCTTCTTCCCAATTCTTCATGCCAATATGTCATTCTCTCTCGTCTTTCACATTTAATATTATGGGTCTTTTATTTTATTGCAAGTATAAAACACATGTTTACTTCTCTAGACAATTTTTTAAAATTGTGTTCTTTTCCTTTGCATCAGGATGTTATGTTTTACTCCTTCCAGGATGAAAAATCTTTCTGTAAATACTTATTCCTAGTTTCCAGATACAGTTTATTTTTCTCTGATCAACCTATTGGATGTTTGGGTGAAGAGAGGAAGAGATAAGAGCAATATTTTACTGAAATTTTTAGAATTAGAATAAAAGATAATAAAAACTGAAATAACTGAATCTACAAAGGGTATACAGATTTATGCTAAAGTAGATTGTATTTCTATATTTTCATTGAGTGAAAAGGTACAGAGTTGATATTCAATGAGAAACTTAGAATATATTATGTAAAATCAATAAAAATTTGTTAAATTTAATAGCCTTTGCTTTTCCAAGATTTGAGGATACTGACACTGTCTCACATATCAAACAGCCTGTTAAATTCACAACATCATTAGGGCATTGAGAGATAGCTCTGTTAAAACTCTTTCACAGATGGATAAAGGGAGGCTCAGCTCTGACCAGTTGCTTAAGATAACATAAGTCAATAGAGAAGCTGGGTTTAGAATCACAAAGCCTATCTAATTCATGCAGTTAAAAACAAAAATCAATGAAGGAGTTTAGTGATTTGAAAATTAAAACACCATGGTGCTATCTTTAAGAGCTGGAAGCAAAATATTGATTCATAAATCTTCTCCTTTTTATGTACTCCTATCAAATAATGAGACTGTTATTTTTCTTAGCAACAACATGTTCAGAAATGGGAAATGCTGAGCTGCATTATTCAAAAAAATTCAATTTAAAATCACATATTAATTTTGTGAATTTGTTCAAAACAATAATGATTTTGAGTATCACACAACATGGGAAATATAACTGTCTCTAAAGTGTGACATGTACAAGGAATTCCCCTTAGAGTTCACTAAGGAACAAAGCAGTATGTAGTAATAGCAATTCTAGCAATAAATGGAGTAATTAGAATGTGCTTGGTAGCAGCTGACACATAATTACAGCAATCACATCAAAACTGAATGAAAATACAGGAAAGAGAATAGAGATCTGATCTTCATATTAAGAAGAAATAAAATAATAAGTTAAATCTCATTCAAGAGGAAACTCCTTATTCCAAATGCACACAGGCACTGAGACCAGCCCATTCACAGATGTTTGTGGCTGGTTAACTGCTTGACTGTCCTGGATGTGAAACCTTTTGCTCCTTGGCTCTGCACAGACACAAGTGTTGGGGGAAAGGCTTGACTGGTTGGCTTCGTTTGTTAACAGAATTTTCTAGCTCTGAGGCACATGGTTTGCCCATGCCAATTTAATATAAATTACTTCCACAGGTGATCAGCTGTTCCTCATCTCCTTTGAAATCAGAGAAAGAAAAAAGAACTTAAATGTGAACATGTGGGATCTAAAGGGATTAAGAATCACTCTGACAGGGAGCTATCTGATCACAGGAATGTGTTACTAATTAGACTGTGGCACTGGAGAAATATTAACTGAATTGGATTGAACTCCATGAGGGTAGATGTATATTCAGAAATGTTCTTGGCTTAACACCGCTGGTCAAAAAAAAAAAAAAAGTGATTCTGACAATATTTTACCCAAAAAAGTTAGGTGTTCTACCTATAGGCACTACACTAATAATAAGCAATTGTACTGGGAGAGAGAGGGGAAAAAAGACCCAGAGCTTTAAACACTGCAATGATGAGAAGTGATCCTTGTATTTTAACATCTGGCTACTCAAAGTGTGATCTGTAGACCAGTAGGATCAGCATTCACTAGAAGTTGGTCAGAAGTACAGAATTACAGGCCCTATATCTGTTGAGTCAGAATCTTCATTTTAACAAGATCCAGAGATAGGTATGACACCTGAGTTTGAGATGCACTGATTTAACAGATTCATAAACCACCAGAGGGGAAGAAATCTTGGTTAAGGTCTTATCTAATCTCCTTTTCCAAATGTGAACACTCACCAAAGTTGCATGGCTAAAAGGCAATTAAATGTTGGATAACTAATTAATGTCAGAGTTAAATCTAAATCCTAGATAGTGCCCTGTCCATGATCCATATTTCTATCCTCCAAATTTCCAAATACCCCCAAAAATGAAAAAAATCTGCTCAATTAGCCTGTTTCCTAACTTCTCCCCATTCGATCCTATACTAGTATTATAGTCCTGAACTCGTTTTTTATTTTTTATTTTTAATTCTCATAAACAAATCGCCTGTCAAGGAATAAACCTGTTAACAGGGCAGACTTATGGAATGCCAAGGTTATGTATTTAAAAGATCTTCTCTCTTCCAGTCATTACTGATGCAATCAAACATACAGTAAGAGATTGCTGGAAATGATTAAATGTGTTTTATTTTAGATTGACAACTCCAGTGGGGAGGTTGAGAGAAAGGCAGGAAAACCAGGGCAGGTGGGAGGGAAGAGCAGGAGTCGAGTGGTGGCACTGCGGTGGCATGCCTGTCTGACATCACTGGCTTAACATTTGTATTTCAGTCCATCGCCTGACTAATAACACTATGTAGTGAAATAAAGCACCCATTCTGGAGGTAATTGTTATGTGGTGGAATATAAACAAGCCCCATTCTGCAGTATATTTACCACAGTGCATATTTACGAGTTGGGTTTAATTAAAAGTCGGGAACACTAGAGCTATTTTTTAACTAGATGCCTATTATCTAGTGTCAAATGCTTGGTTTTAATCACGCATTTTATATCATCGTGACCTAGATCACTGCCTGTGACATATGAGATAGTGTGTTGTCTTTCCTGAGAAGATGTAGCAGGGTTTGATGGATGTTTTCTCATTCCTAACCTCATTACTACCAGCTTCCCATCCATCTAATAAAACGCTATGATAGAGAGTGGGAAGGTGCTATAAATCATAATATTCCAGCCGCTTCCAGCAGATTCATTAGAAATGCTGACTATATATCTCACAAACAGAAAGTCAACACACAAAGTAGGTTGCTGCTTCTCCCCAGGATCAAGACATCCGGTTCCTTACCTCTCCCTCTCCCAGTAGAAAAAGGGTTCCTTTTAAATGCCCCCCAACCAAAAAAAAAAAAGACATTTAATGAACGACTGCATAGCTTTCTGTTCTCACATGATTTATCTAATACAGAGTTGATAAATACTAGTTTTAGTCTTGTTAGGCACAGTTTGATCTTTATTGTCCTGGCTGGTTGGAAGAGCTGTTGACTACTAAGTGTTCAGTTCAGTTCAGTCGCTCAGTCGTGTCCGACTCTTTGCGACCCCATGAATCGCAGCACGCCAGGCCTCCCTGTCCATCACCAACTCCCGAAGTTCACTCAGACTCACATCCATCGAGTCGGTGATGCCATCCAGCCATCTCATCCTCTGTTGTCCCCTTCTCCTCCTGCCCCCAACCCCTCCCAGCATCAAAGTCTTTTCCAATGAGTCAACTCTTCGCATGAGGTGGCCAAAGTATTGGAGTTTCAGCTTTAGCATCATTCCTTCTAAAGAAATCCCAGAAATCAGTTGATAGATTGGATCTCAGAGCTTGGGTCATTATTGTTTTTGTCCTGAGAAAGAAAAGGACCCTGTGTCTACTTAAGGTTGAGGTAGAAGTATTGAAGAGGTAAATGAGCACTCTAATATTACCACTTCTTACAGCTCTTCCCTCTTTTTCAATCATTCATATGTTCATTTATTCAGCAAACAGGTCATGAGGACCTACCATAGGCTAAGCCCTGTGTTAGGTGCTAGTTTACAATCATGAATCAGACACGGCCTTCCCTCAAGAAGCTTGCACATTAAATGAAAAAATAAAGCATAATGGCAACACATGAGAGGAAGTCCTGATCCAGCCTGGGCAGGGTGGTGGTGGTGAAGGAAGGCTTCCAAGAGGATATGAAACCTAAGGTCACGAGAGGAGAGGACAGGGAAACTGTTCTAGGAAAACAGAACAGAGCACTGCAAAGATTCAGACCTATAAGAAGGGTATGATCCAAGTTCTGCACAGCTGAGACCAAGAGGGGCAGGGAGTGAGGGAGAGGAAGAAGTTTAGATGCAGGAGAGGCCAGACCATGAAAAGTCCGGTATGCTTTATAAAGAAATTTAAGCTATTCTGAGAGCAATGGGAAACTATTAAACACTTTTAAGCAGAACAGTGACATGGTGGGTTCTCCATTTTATAAGGATCACTCTCACAATAGTGGGGAAAAAAAGGTAGGAGAGACGGGATGATGATTAAGTCAGGGAGACTACCAGAGGGCAAAGGCAGTAACAGCATGAGATGTGAGGCTGGAGAAGCCTGGAAGTGGTTGAGAACTATTTATGAGTAGAGATGACAGGACTAGTGATTGATTTGACTGCCCTAACCCACCTGCTCACCAAGTCTATTAGTTCTTTTTTTCAAACTAAGCATTATACAGCTACTCCTATTTGTTCCCACAGATACTGAAGACTCTTTCCACAATGATAAGCCCTGTGCTATATCGCGACTGACATCTATATCTGGGCTAATCTCTCTGGTCGCCAACCCATGTTCTACAACCTAATAAATCCTCAGAGGCCTCTTCTCTATTCTGCAATCTCCAGTACCTGTCATGCACTTGATCACCGCTATCTACAGCACTAGTCCTCAGACGTAAGTGAATATCTCAATCACTGAGATGCTGGGGTGTGGAGCCTGTGGTAAATGAGGAAGCCCAGCCCTTATCAGGATAAAATTTCTGATTTAGATATGATATGGTATCCATAAATAAGTCTTATAAACAAACATCCAAGATCAAGTTCAGAGCTATATCCTGGAATTCATGGATCTCTGTAGTTTCTCCACTATATACTGAGAGAGTGGATATCAGTAAATAAACTGTCCTGATAATCCTGTCTGGGCGGGGTGATGGTGGTTAAGGAATGCTTTCAAAAGGAAGTATGCTGTCCTGATACCCACTATAACTTACTTCTCTTCCCACATCACTTCTCTGTTGTCCTGTGGCTTGGTTTCCTAACGTAAAAATGACTGATAAAATCATTCCCACATCCATACCTTCAGACATATTGTTCTGTCTTTACCTTCAGCTTATCTATATTCTATCAACATATGCAAGCTCAGTTTCCATATCTGTTAAGGAGGGTATGGAACAGATTAAATGACATCTAAGTTACATTTTAACCTCACTATTCTAAGACTCGTTTTAAATTCTACCTTTCCTTGAACCCATCCCTGATCACTTCAGCCTTCACTGACTCCTCTTTTTTAACTCGGTCAGTCTCTTTTTTTAACCCCCAGGCAAATAAACTATTTTATAAATAGAGTCATATCAGGTCCTAGCTTGATTCTTTATTACCAGTATGATATAGGGCAAGTTGTTTCATAAACTTCAGCTTCCTTATCTGTAAGATAAAAGTTTCTGTCTTGTAGAATTGTTGCAAAGATTTAAAAAGATAATCTACTTAAGGCAATTAGTAGAGTGTTTAGAATTTGCTAAAGGCATTTTACAAAACTTAATGAAAAACAAGGTGACAGCTTACAGTTCAGTCTGAAGCACCTTGAAGACAGAGATGGAAACTTTTTTTATATTGTTGACCACTTCCCTCACTCCAGAAGCTGACACAGGATAGCATCACATAGGAGATATTTGTGGACTGATATTTATGGTACTCTAAAAGAAAAATAAGTAGGCATGGCAGAAATGAATCTTAGTACACAAACTCAGGTATTTCGGAATGATCATGTACGCACATTTTCTTTAAATCATTTTAAATGATTCCTCCTCCTTTATTGAAGGAAATTCAGTGTCAGTCATCATTATCTATTCCAGGAGGAAAAATCCTAGGGTTTTTTAAAACACAAGAACATCAGGGAATTTTCACACTGTTCCATACTGGTCATTACTGAAATGCCCAGTGACCCAGCTTGTATGGTTCCTGTAGGTCACCAGCAGCTTAGTTTCTTCTCCACCTTGCGTTGAATAGTAGGCAACTGGACTAGCTACAGTTCATGCTTGAACTCAGGGTACAGTTCCCAGTGTTTTACTTGGCCATCACTTCTGGGATTCTTTCATCTTCCCAGGACTTTGCCAGGAGTCAGATATGAGCCCCACTCCAAAAGGATCAGATCATTCTCTTTTCCTGTGTCAGTCAAAGGGATTACCTCCCTGTACTCTATGCTATGAAAGACAGCTCCCTCTCTTACTTTCTTGGCCACCTAATAATGACTTTAATAGGGTGCCTACATAATGACTTTAATAAGTTTAGGATTTGCTTTCAGTCCTACTGAAAAAAAAAATTCTCTGAGGCAGGGAATTATTAAGGACCTGACTGCCTGTGTGAAATGAGAAAAGGAAAATAAATGAAACAATAATGAGCACAAATTAATATTTTAATAAACTATCATTCCCAACAAGAGTAATCAATTTGCATGAACACTGAAGGATCAAAGCACAAAATAAAGGGATGCTGGAATGATGACAGCATATTCCTTCCGTGAGTCGTCACACAAGACTTTCTCTCTATAGTTTTGGCACTGGGTAAAAGAATAGGCCTTTGGTCAAGACTAGGATTCACTCTACCACCTTTCCAAATTGTAGGAAACTTTTTGATTGTTACAATGAGAGCATTATCCATGCCGGCAAAGCACATCTTGCCTCTTGAAAGAACAAAGGCTCAGAGAGGCCATAAAAATTGCTCATAAGTCTTTGTAGACATCAAAGGACTCTTACCAACAACATGCAGATGACTTAGTGAAAGTAAATCAGGAACATATGGATTAAGATTTTCTTGAAATACACATGGATTTAGAAACAAGGTGAGGAGGGAACTGCTTAAGGCCAAATGCATTTTGGATTTTCTAAACATGTGTGTGGCTATTACCAGTAACATTTCCACCCCACCCCAACCCCAACACACACATACAAACATTCACTCACTGCATAACCTAGGAACTGAGAAATGGTTAAGACCACACACCATGGGAGATTTGTAGCTTTTTACCCAAGGTTAGATTAATTCAACGATGATTTTCTTAATGTTTTCAGAAAAGAGGAAAAGAGAAGGAAAGTAGATTGACTGGTGATTCAAGATAAATAACAGACTTTTGATTCTGATTTCTGATTTCAAGAATAACCACATATCTACTTAGTTGGCCTTGGTCTTCTCAGCTATAAAATGTAGGAAGTGGATTGATTGATTTCGTTAATGCTCAAAAATGTCTTTACTCTCTGACCGTTTTGTTCATCTACTCCTCCTCCTCACTCTTCCTTTTCTAATTTGGGCATGTGCACATTTTTACAGCAATAATAACAAGATCTAAACGTTTAGCACTAAAATATCCTATTATCCAAGCCTGGCCACAGGAAAAATTCAGAGCAAGTGAGAAAGGGTCTTAAGTATCTACCATTCACATTTTCTATCCCTCTTCTCCCCATGGAATACCATCACAAAGCACCTCTGCCCTCACTCACCCCAAAAGCTTAAAGTAGCCCAATAGGGAATTCACACTAAGGGCTGAGCTATAGCATGTGATGATCTCTTTCATAAATAGGAAGTCATGTGGACTTTAAAAAACACTGGTTTATGACAATCAGGAAGCATCAAGAATTAAGTTTAAAATTACAAGACTAGAAACTGGAAGGAGTAATGTAAAGCATTTTATTACATATTTAAATCCTGATTATTAAAGTGAGGAAAGGTTACTACCAGTACCATCAGCAACAGATAGACTGAATATCTACTGAGGAATTCTTTATAAAGAAAATGTTCTCATTCATAGCATGCCTGATACCCTGAATCTGAAACAACTCTTTCTGGGAAGGCCTACTGTCTTCTGATAGAAAATATTTAAGTATTAAGTAGTTCTGATAGAAGATATTGAGGTACTAAAACTATTATTCAGCAATTCTCTGTCTCTAGTGTAACTGCTGCAGTATGGTTGTAGTTATTTCACAATTGCTCATTTTCCAAGTGTATGCAAAGTAGATAGTGACTGGGATCTGTATTTGAGACAGAGATCTAAATTTTCAAACTTAGTTTTGAGTTAATAACCTAAGTGAACCCAGACACAGTGCTGACATCAAAACTCTTCTCTCTATCAAGATGTACAACGTATAGAGATTCTTTCCTGAGAAAACTGCTTGTAACATATGAATCCCAATTACTGTATGATAAAATTTTGTGATATAGTAAGTCACCTCCATATAAAACTTCAAGTTGTGAACTTTCAAAGATGCAAATGAATTGCATCCGGCAAGGAACAAGAACCTCTGTCATTAACATCAGGCGTGAGTGAAATAGCAGTTTGCCCTCCATCTCCTATTGCTGAGGATCTTCAGCTCTACCATCTTCCACCTACTCTCCTTCTTTCAGTCAGTAACTCTTCTTGCCTGTTCACTTGATGCCAGCCCCTGTATGCTGGCTGTTGTACTGTACCACTGTACTTTTGAAGGTACTGAACTACACGATGAAAAATGTTTTCTTTATCTTTTGTGTTTGTTTTTATGTATTATTTATGTGAAAAGTATAAACCTATTATAGTATAGTACTACCTAGACAACTGCATTAGTTGGGTATCTAGGCTAACTTTATTGGACTTATGAATGTGATCATGAAATGGAACTCTTTTGTATGTAGGGGACTTACTGTGTAAATATTCTGATCTTGAAATAATCTTTCCTATCACCTTGTCCAGCTGGACCATGTTAATTTCTCCTCCTATGTGCTCTGATAGTACTTTTTATTTTCTGATCATAACACTGAAGATTGTTAAGATCTGAGAGAGGAAGAATGGTGACTACCTTGTTCTCAATTGTATTTTCAGAGCCTAGACAGTGCATGGCATACATATTAAATATTTTCTCAATACACACATAAATAAGTTAACTTTATTTCATGACTCTGTTACTAAAATTAGTACTGGATAACTTTTGCTGACTCTCCAAACAATCTAGCCATCTCTGGCCCCTAGTTTACAAACATTATAGTTGGACCCTCTGTGGCTTCAAAGGGCATTTTATAATGCTTTTATTTGCTGCTATCCGTATTTTAATTTGAGCACTGCATTAACTCCATTTCACAGATGACAAGCCTATGGCAAAACCTCTACATCTAGCCCCCCAAAATGAAAGTAGTTCATGAACAAGGGTGAAAGGGATCACCCAGAAAATCCTGACTTTCAGTTCCGTTTGTACTTCCTCATAAGAAGGAAATCTCAAGCTGTTTTTGTGGAACTCAAGGACTTTGTGAATGTGTTTTGCAGATATGTAGACATATATGTAAAACGCACAAGCAAAAGTAAAACCTGACAATGAAAATCCACATGACAGTGAAAATCACAGCATTGAGGTGATACAATTTATTCAAGCCTCGAATTTATTCACGCCTGCTGTGTTGGCATTCCTAGGCATGCTATGCTGGGGACACAGAGCTAAATAATAAAATTAATATCCTTTTATGAAAAATGCAATCTAGTCAAAAATTTAAAATGTACACGAAGAATTAAAGTCCCCATTAATGTATTTCTTTACAAATTATTGACCAAGGAGAAAGATACTGCAGAACTCTTTTTGCTCATTTTTGAGAAGGTTCATGGAGGAAAATATAGATTTGTAGCTTTGTATGAATACTACATAAACACAATAGGAGAAGAAAATTTAAGCATTTATGTCCATTTCACAATAGCACCCATCTGAAAATGATGTGACATCTGTAATGATAGTCAAAAGGAATGCCCAAAATAGAACAAACAAACAACGACGAAAAACAGGAGCTAAAGTCTCTATTAAAGAGGCTGCTAAAATAATCAGGATGTTCAGATATACATTGTATAGATGAGCCATATGCTGAAACAATGCTGGGGTACTTCAAACAGAGTTGGGCAACCATACAAATTAAGATGTGCTCTTTATATTTCCTAGTTTGGGAATTATTTATAATTATAGTGGCAGAGAGTAGTTTGCCTTTTATATTAAACTTTATTAGCTATTCTGAACCAAAACAAGAATATTTATTGTACAAATATTTCAAATGAGAATATATGTTTGTTTATAAAATAAACCTCATTAACTAAATATATTTTTAACATGATATAATTCTACTACCTGATAGTTTTAATAAGTGAAACAAGTTCAGTTTGGCTTGTTAGGGTTACAGTATCACAGTACTACAGATATACTGTGAGCAATGTAATAAACTAAATCTTTGAACTTGATATGCTAAGCAAAATAAACAGTTAGATTTTACTGGTTGAAAAGTTGTAAATTTCTGACAAAGGCAGGCTTTGAAGTATCTAAAATAAAGTAAATTTGAATTTTAAACATCTTACTGGCATAAAGAATATCATAAAACTATTTTCCCCATAGAAGAGTGAAAATTTAGGTACATGAGTATGAATTTTCTCTTAATTGAACACTTACCAATGATAGTGTGTAAGTAGTATTTATACACTGGCATTAACTCAACTTTGGTGCTAACTGCTTCTACCACATCCTTTTTAAGGTTCTGGTTCAGTTCAGTTGAAAATAGTTCTGAAATTTCAAAGCAAACCATTTACTACTACAGTTACTACTTGTAAGTACTGAATTTTATGACTGCAATACTGTGGAGCCAAACAAAATACAGAAATAAATTGGGTGATGATGTTGATAAAAAACTAGGATTGTCATCCAAACCCCCAATTTTAAAGTTTAAGTGTTAATCCAAAGAGCCAGGTTGTTCTCACTGATTTATTTATAGCAAGTCAGTGTTATAAACTGTAAGCATAAAGTAATGTTATACATATAAGAAAGGACTTTTAAGTTTTGTTTGCAACTCCACATAAGGTTTCAGTCCTTAAAGGGTTAATACTGCTAAAAATGACACTGACCTGATCCAAACTCCTCCCTAACAAAAGGTTTTAAAAGTATGGAAAGACTAAGATACTATAAAGGATCACTCAGTCTTTCTGAGCTTCTTTCTGAGCTTCAACAGCAAAAGCAATGACAAATTTCCATAAAAGAAGCTCTTCTATCATCACGGTTTGTCTCAGAAGCAGAACCCAGCAAGAGGATCTGAATACTAGTGACATTTAGGGAGATGCAGAAATGATACATAGGGAAAAGAAAAGTGAGAAAGGAAGAGAAGGCAATTAATTAAGAGTGTATTATTAGGACAGTTTCATTGAGCACAACCAAAGCATAATTCCACACAGAACCTCTGGGACACAAGGTAGAAACCATCTATCACATCTGTAGGGCAGAAAAACTCTATATCGCAACTGCTAATCAGTCACTGGAAGAAGTCTGCTCCAATAGGTGTGAATTCTGGGCACTTCCAACATAAGGAGTGGGAAGTCCAGCCCAGTACAGAGGGAGGAAGGCCTGTGAATACATGAAGAGCTCTAAGAGTAGCTGCTCCAGGTACACAGTGTTTCCCAAACTAACTGATGACCTAATTCTTTACTTTGGCCACCTGATGTGAAGAACTGACTCATTTGATAGTATGGGAAGGGAGTAGGGAGGGGGGTTCAGGATGGGGAACACGTGTATACCTGTGGCGGATTCATGTTGATGTATGGCAAAACCAATACAATATTGTAAAGTAATTAACCTCCAATTAAAACAAATATATAATAAATAAATCAATACATTAAGAAATAAAAGAAAAGACCCTGATTCTGAGAAAGATTGAAGGTGGGAGGAGAAGGGGACAGCAGAGGATGAGATGGTTGGATGGCATCACCGCCTCAATGGACATAAGTTTGAATAAACTCCGGTAGTTGGTGATGGAAAGAGAGGACTGGTGCGCTGCAGTCCATGGGGTCGCAAAGAGCTGGACACGACTGAGTGACTGAATCAAACAATTCTTTTTTTATTTAAATTCTTAAATAATTTACATTAGAGCTTTATTGTTTTGGAAATAGTAAAATCATACAGTGCCCTAATGAACATGATAATATGAAGAGTACTTCCATATACCTTATCTATTTTGAGTCTTAAAAACCAGATATCATTATCTCCATTGTATAAGTAAGAAAAACTGAGGTCTAGATAGGTTTATGGATACTGGTAGATGCAAAAAGCAAACTCAAACTTCCTATCTTAAGATCCTAAATATATCAAGCTACTTCTTTCAGGAAATACATTTTCAACTAATAACATATGAGTTTATTAAAGTAATAAATAAATAAATACCAGGGATCCCCTGGTAGCTCAGACAGTAAAGCGTCTGCCTACAATGTGGGAGAGCCGGCTTCAATCCCTGGGTCGGGAAGATCCCCTGGAGAAGGAAATGGCAACCCACTCCAGTATTCTTGCTTGGAGAATCCCATGGACTGAGGAGCCTGGCAGGCTACAGTCCACAGGGTTGCAAAGAGTTGGATATGACTGAGCGACTTCACTTTCTTTATTAAAGTAACCCGCCACCACACCATATATACAGTTCTATGAAACTCAGTAGATGAAAAATGTTTAGACAACTTTGAATTCCGTGGCTACTATAGATATAGTGGAGCTTGCTGTCACTTTAATGTACTGTGCTGTCTATAGTATTACTGATAGGTACCTGAGATAGCCCTATAAATTTTAAGCTTTTATGTGCCTTCTATATTTCACAGTATAAGATCACAATTTATAATGATATGATATATTGTCATAGAAACTGTCAGCTAGCAAAGTCCAAATATATTTTAAAGATTTGCAGTTACTAACTGTACTGAAGGAAAAACAAAGTCTTCAAAAGCATATAGATCTATGATTTGGGAATTTTTAAGCTGATATTTATTGAGAGTTTACTATGTTCCCCACACCACTGTAAGTAATTTATAGATATTAATGCATGAGTTCTCAGAACAGCTCTCTGGGGTGAGTCTGTCATCCTCTACACAATTTGACAAGTGAAAAATCTGAGCACAAAGTTAAATAACTTGCCCAACTTATATAGTTTATAAGGGGTAATGCTAAGATTTGACCCATGTAATCTGGCTTCATGGGCTACATTCATAGACCTTATGCCTACTGGACTTAACCACAGAGTTATTCCATGTATTGGCCTATTAAGAATTATCAAGTTTTTAATTTTTATTTAATCAGTGTAAAGAGAAAGTACTTCCTAAATAATCATTGTCAGATAAAAGATCATTTAAACTTGCCTATATTATGAATAATTCCAATAGACTTGACCCAAACTATCTTAGGCAGAACTTTAATTTTCTAAGATCTCCCTGACATTTTATTCTCAAGGGCTTTTAAAATTTTTATTTACTGAAATAAAATCTTCATGTGCATAATTAGAGGCTGCATATTGGAAATGAAGGAGAGGGGGGAAGAGTGAATGAGAGAGAGAGAGAGAGAGAGACAAGGAGAGAGAGAAAGAGAATATAGATATATACATTCTCAGCCTGAAACAGAAAATATTATTAAGTTAGAAAGTCATTTTCTTGCTAAACTAAAGCAGTGCACATTATTCTGATTTATTTAACAGATGTTCTCCTGAAAGAGTTATATGTTGATTTTGACATATTTGTGAAACTACATATTAACCGACAACACTTTTGTTTTTTTTGTTTGTTTGTTTTCTTATTGATGAAACCTTCAAACGTGCTTTATCTCCTCTCTAGTGTTTGATCAAGTAGCCAATATACCAAAAACCTGGATATGCAGTAGTAAACCTTCTTTGTAAATCAAGCATCCTTGAAGAATAATACTAACATTTTTAGTTGGGCAAAACCAAGGAATAACCAGATATTTCTTTTCTTGATGGGAATCCTACAGCTTTATGTGAAATGAAAATATCTTCTGCTGTATTAATAAATAAGAAATGCCCCAGCCATCACTGATTCCTGGCCTTCAAATGTGAAAGAGGGCTCCCAAAATTGCAATCCAGGGAATGCTGCCATCCCCCAGGGTGACTGCTGAGGAGCTAGGGGAGTGCAAGAAGCAAGGTGAACAGGGAAACCAGACTGGCCCAGATAGCTGAGCTGCATATGAAGAAATGAAGTCAGCGAGCCCCGAGGCAAAGAACGCTAAATTCCTTAACTTGATACCTGATCGTTGATGTTCAGACTGCCTGCTCCCTTTGTTGCAAACTCCTACATAGCCTGATTGATTACCCCTCCTGTCTCCTTGGAGCAGTTTTCTCAGAGCTACTGAGCTGCTTTCTCCCAAGATCTGAGTCCTAAACATTCCCACCAAATAAAAGAACTGTCTACTTTCAGGTTGTGACTGTATTTCTCAGTCAACTCTTAAAACATTGCATGTAAGGAGAAGGAGGCTGGTAATGGAGATGTTTGTGGGGGGAAATGATGTCTTTCAAGAAAATGGAAGTGAAGTCACTCAGTTGTGTCTGACTCTTTGTCACCCCATGGACAGTAGCCTACCAGGCAACAGTACTGGAGTGGGCTGCCATTTCCTTCTCCAAGAATATGGAAGGAAATCCTAAATGAAAGACTTCAGACACCAATGCACAAATGGTCTATGACTCTAAGACTTCTCAATTAAAACTATTCACATCTTGGCAAAGAAGCACAAAAGCAGTAGAAAAGTCAATAAGAGAAACAAAGTGGACGCCAGGGTGGTGAGGTCAGCACCTGTACAGTGGCATCACAGCAATAAATAACTTCAACATTAGAATCAGTAATCACACCAGCATCCTACCAAACCACTACCTCCCATCTTACAATTGCCCATGGGTAAAAGGAATTACTCACCATACTCATGAAAAGCCAAACAGAGACAGTTTGGGTATCCTCTTCTCAGAAGTGAGAATAAAAGACATACTTCAATGTTCACTAATGTGGTTGATTTTCACTCTGAATCTCTTAATAAAAAAAAAAAAGACATTCAAGCTGTCAGTCACCTAAATGTGTACATAATACAAAGTGATTACAAATATGAAAAAGTTTTTAATTGTGTGTGTGTGTGTGTGGCTTAACATGAGATTTCAAACTTAAAAATACTCTGTATATGTGCATTTGAATATCTGTTTTCTTACCATGTGGTCACAGGCATGTAATCTTTGAGTTTTAAGAACAATTCAAACCTTCAACTGACATAAAGAAAAACTGAGTCATTCTGTGTAAGAAATTTTTAATCCCTGGCCATTCAAAGGAAAGCAACTCATACTCACAAATATTAATGCAAATGCATGTAGCCACAAGGATGTGTATGAGAAGCTATACATTAGCTGACATTATATTTTTAAAATCACTTTAGGGGCTTCTCTGGTAGCTCAGCTGGTAAAGAATTCACCTGCAATGCAGGAGACCCTGGTTCGATTCCTGGATTGGGAAGATCCCTTGGAGAAGGGATAGGCTACCCACTCCAGTATTCTTGAGCTTCCCTGGTGGCTCAGATGGTTAAGAATTCACGTGCAATGTGGGAGACCTGGGTTCAATCCCTGGGCTGGAAGGATCCCCCTACTCCAGTATTCTGGCCTGGAGAATTCCATGGACAGAGGAGCCTGGAAGGCTACAGCCCATGGCGTCACAAAGAGTTGGACACAACTGAGCGACTTTCACTTCACTTGACTTCATAGTGCTTTAAATTTCAGTTAGCCTAAAGTCTAATTGACCAAATGTTGAGGCTGGCAAGTATCCAACTCATTTGGTTGAGGTCTCTATGTTTAATTTTAGTCATGAAAGGAAAATTAGACAACTACTCCCATTTTATGATATTGGTAGACAGATCTTATATATAAGTAAATAAAACATGGCTGGTGAACTCAAGGAGCTTCCACTCCACTTGTGGGGATGAAGACAATATATGATGAATCATCTTGGAAATGATTCAGCATCAAATAGAGGGGGGCAAAACGTGACCTGGACCTTGAAGTATAAGTACAGTTATTCAAAATCAGGGCACAGAATGAGTTGGTGAGAATGGGCACACGGTAGTTGGAGATAAAGAGAGGATGGGGAGGAGTTCTGTGTAATGGGAAAGGAGAGTTTATATCGAAGAATCATGGAAATACATTTGAATAAGTAGAACAGGACCAAACCAAAACTTCTGCTATTAATAAAAATAGATGCAATTAATAATGATAATAACTAATAATTTCTCTTATTAAAAAGTTTCTATTCCCCAACAACTAGAAAAGTCTGCTGTATTTTAAATCAGTTCAGTTCAGTCACTCAGTCGTGTCCGACTCTTTGCAACCCCATGAATTGCAGCACACCAGGCCTCCCTGTCCATCGCCAACTCCCGGAGTTCACTCAAACTCACGTCCACCGAGTCAGTGATGCCATCCAGCCATCTCATCCTCTGTCATCCCCTTCTCCTCCTGCCCCCAATCCCTCGCAGCATCAGACTCTTTTCCAATGAGTCAGCTCTTTGCATGAGGTGGCCAAAGTACTGGAGTTTCAGCTTTAGCATCATTTCTTCCAAAGAACACCCAGGGCTGATCTCCTTTAGAATGGACTGGTTGTATCTCTTTGCAGTCCAAGGGACCCTCAAGAGTCTTCTCCAACACCACAATTCAAAAGCATCAATTCTTTGGCGTTCAGCTTTCTTCACAGTCCAACTCTCGCATCCATACATGACGACTGGAAAACCCATAGCCTTGACTAGACGGACCTCTGTTGGCAAAGTAATGTCTCTGCTTTTCAATATGCTGTCTAGGCTGGTCATAACTTTCCTTCCAAGGAGCAAGCATATTTTAATTTCATGGCTGCAATCACCACCTGCAGTGATTTTGGAGTCCAAAAAAAATGAAGTCAGCCACCGTTTCCACTGTTTCCCCATCTATTTCCCATGAAGTGGTGGGACCAGATGCCATGATCTTCGTTTTCTGAATGTTGAGCTTTAAGCCAACTTTTTCACTCTCCTCTCTCACTTTCATCAAGAGGCTTTTTAGTTCCTCTTCACTTTCTGCCATAAGGATGGTGTCATCTGCATATCTGCATATTTTAAATCACCAGTGACCAGAATGAGCCCTAAGGTTTTTTTTTTTATTATTATTTTTCATATTCTATTCCTTTATTCTTATTAAAATATACTCTTCAGTTCTTTCATTAAAGATCTGTGAATAAATAGCTTTAACACACTTTTGGGTTTTTTTTAATCTTTTGGGCTTTTTAATCATGTTTTTGGTGTTAGTATTTTTGTGTTTTTGTCTAGAGAACCATATAAAATTTCTTTATATTCTCTTATTCTTGAGTGGTACTTTATTAACTATAGTCAAAACTGTGGAAATTTCTAGTTTCCAGTCTTTCCAGCAAGTTGGAACTTGTCTCTCCCAACCACATAACAAGGAAAAAGCTGCAAAAGCTAAAAGGCAACAATTCCTCTCAGATTCACAAGAGAAATGAGGCCCCAGGGCAAACCACTGCCCCCCAGAATGAAGAGACACACAGGCTGATAAAGAGAATCATAATTTACCAAATCAGAAATCTTTGTGGGAAGTAGCACCAAAGCAGAAAAACCTAAACAGTGACTAATGAATTTTGAGAGGGTCAAGGCAGAGAAGTTCAAGAGTTTAAAACTCATGGAGGTCCAGTCTTGGAGTGGGGGAGCCACACCTGCATGTGTGAATCTCCACAAGCTCTACCAGGCTCCTCTGACAGCAAAGATTGGTGAAAAATCTCTCACTTCTGGTAGGGGGAGGATGAAAACACTCACTTGGAAAAGCGCCCAGAGCATTCTCTTTGTAACAAGTCTTGCCCTCAAGAGAAACTATTTTACCAGAGCCTAACCAGTCCATTCTGAAGGAGATCAGCCCTGGGTGTTCTTTGGAAGGACTGATGCTAAAGCTGAAACTCCAATACTTTGGCCACCTCATGCAAAGAGCTGACTCATTGGAAAAGAGTCTGATGCTGCGAGGGACTGGGGGCAGGAGGAGAAGGGGATGACAGAGGATGAGATGGCTGGATGGCATCACTGACTCGATGGACGTGAATCTGAGTGAAATCCGGGAGTTGGTGATGGACAGGGAGGCCTGGCATGCTGTGGTTCATGGGGTTGCAAAGAGTCGGACACGACTGAGCGTCTGAACTGAACTGCCTGGGAATTTATTCAAAGAGTAACCAACCTGAGGGAACAGAAATGTCCACCCCAGTTGTCTTAACCTTCCTGCCCCACCTAAGGAGGGAAAAATAAAACAAAACTGAGATGCATCTGCGAAGATCACAGCCCAGGGGCACAGGCTCACCACAACACTGAAATCTAATCAAGTGTTAAGTTAGTCACTCAGTCGTGTAGCCCACCAGGCTTCTCCAACTATGGAAATTTCCAGCAACAATACTGGAGTGGGTAGCCATTCCCTTCTCCTGATCCAGGAATCAAACCCTGGTCTCCTGCATTGCCGGTGGATTCTTTACTGTCTGCGCCACCAGGGAAGCCTGCCAGGATAATAGAATGCAATGTTTCTCAATTCTCTTTACCTTATCCATATCTGTGTGGGCTCCTGTGAAACAGTGAAAAGAACTATGCGCTCAAGTGAAAAAGAACCACACATCCCAGACAATTTTTAAGAAGTCTCTAGATAAATCCAAAGACAACAGGTGAGACAAAAATAAGGACACCAGAGGAAATTTTAGCCTCTGAAACCTACAGCTAGAGTAAACAGTAAACAAAGTCTAACCCCTAGTCAGATAAATATAAAACCTCAGTAAAGCGTTATTTACTTCAGTGCTTTTATCCACTATAACATGTTCTATTTTGAACAACAACAGAAAAAAAAAAAAAACTGCAAAGCATAAAGATAAAAAATACAATTTGATGAAATGTCAGAACTGGACTCAGAAATGTTAGCATTATCAGAAAAGTAATTTAAAATAGCTATCCTAAACCGTCATTTGAATGTATCATTCCATTGTTTTCTGCCCTTTATTGTAGTTTATATATACATTTTCACACTAATTACTGTTTCTTCTGTAGGTAATCTCTTTTTTAATCTTATTAGTACCTAATAAGATTCTTTCCTTGTTTCTGGATATTTTTCTATGATATTTCCAGGTATGGGTTTATTTTCATTGCTAGAACTTATGGTTTTTTTAAAATAACATTGATGTCTTTCCTCAGTTCTAGAAAACTGTAACCAAAGCTCTTTGAATGTTTCTCCCCTTATTTAGACAAATGTTAGACCTTTCTATTCCATTCTATCCTGCATATGTGTAAAGCTCTTTCATGTTTTCCATATCATCATCTGAAGTGCAATCTACTTATTTGCTGATTTTTGGCTGGGCTGCCTTTACTCTTGCATGGGCTTTTCTCTTGTTGCAACAAGTGGGGGCAAGTCTTTGTTGCAGTGCGCAGGCTTCCCATTGCGATGACTTCTCTTGTTGTGTGTCATGGGCTCTAGGGTGCTTGGGCTTCAGAAGTTGTGGGTCCTTGGCTCTAGAGCATAGGCTCAATAGTTGTGGCATGCGGGATTAGTTGCTCTGCAACATGTGAGATTTTCCCAGACCAGGGATCAAACTCTTGTCTCCGGCATTGGCAGGCAGATTCTTTACCACTGACCCACCAGGGAAGCACCCTTTTAATTTATTTAAATTGTTTCTCCAACCTATTTTTTTTTCTAGTTATGTTCAATCCACTGTTTTATATAATTCATCCAGTTTTATTTTAATTTGAATGATTATATTTCATATTCTTGAAAGTTATAGTTTTATCTTTTGCAAAATTACTTTTATATACTTTTGCAAACATACTACTGTTCTTTTCTTATAGTTGAGTTATCAATAATTTAAAATACTTTATAGTATCTAATTAAGAGTGTTCATCCCAAATATTCTGAAGGACAAAGCTTGATACATCTTGTATTTGCTGATTCTCAATCATAGTTATAATCTATGTGTTTCCTGATTTTTTTGAGTTCATCTTGAGCTTGAGTTTTCTGTGTGAATTCTGCATAGATGATTTGTAAAATGTCTCTCCAAGGTGACTCTTTGTTTGCCTATGCCAGGGTGCGCTACACCTAATAGCCTGGGACCAATCTTTATGTTCATTTTTCAGCGGGGGTTTTCTCACCACACTTATAGCATTAAATCAGACTCCAAGTGAAACTTTTTAAAAACAGAGATCCTAAACAAAGGCAAATTTCTTTGTTGTTTCTCTGTGTCATTGAGTAGAATCCTAAAACCTCAGTAGTTACCTATTGCTGGTGGTGCTTTAGTCGCTAAAGTCGTGTCCAACTCTTGTGATCCCATGGACTGTAGCCCACCAGGCTCCTCTGTCCATGGGATTCTCCAGGCAAGAATACTGGAGTGGGTTGACTTTTCCTTCTCCAGGGGCTCTTCCCAACCTATTACCAAGTACAAATTATCTTTCTCTCATCTTCCTCCAGTCTAGGACTGTTGTGGCATTGGTTCATATACCTAATGCTTTTTTTTTTTTTCCGGTACTTGCTGATTTTCTTGTCTTGCTTTCTAGTTCCACCATGGATTTTTTAGAAATTCATCTATTCTTCCTAGTGTCTAAGAGTTTGCATTGACAGTATTGTTCTATTGGCTTAGACCATATCTTTCTAAAACTAAAGGGCCAAAGAGGGCCAAAATATTTTTTAATTCATATCTCAGAATGAACTTTAATGAACTCTAATTCTTTACCATGTGAAGTGAAGTGAAGTGAAGTCGCTCAGTCGTGTCTGACTCTTTGCGACCCCGTGGATTGTAGCCTGCCAGGCTCCTCTGTCCATGGGATTCTCCAGGCAAGAATACTGGAGTGGGTTACCATTTCCTTGGAAAATATAGAGAAGACAGACTTATGCCTGTTTTTCTGTCTATTTGTAAATACACATACAGACACAGGAAGCATACGCACTCCCTACTTTCTGTCCCTGATAGGTTATATCTGTACTGAGGATGGCAGTGGGGATCAAGCAGGATGAGTCAGAAATGTCAGGTTAAAAAGGAAGTGTTTTACTCTATTCTAAGAATCTAAAACCCAGGAACTGAGACCAAACTCACTCAGTCACTTATCCACATACAAGCAAGTAGCTCCAGACAAAATGCCAAAAGTGAAAATGGGCTTCTTGGGCCAGAGCTTAGAATAAGGGAATGGAGCTGGCATGGATAGACAGTTGCTAAAAAACTAAAAATAGCCACTCATGGTGGAAGGAGTGAAAAAAGCCAGAATTCATTAGGAAATAAAAGCCCTAAACATTAATCCTAAATATTAATGGGTGTCCTTAACTTTAAAATGGAAATAACAGTGAAACTTATCTTCCTAAGCTGTAATGAGGGGTGATACGAAAAATAATAGTAATCGGCACCAGCCTATGCACCAGTCAATTAGTTGTTGTTCAGTCACCCAGTCGTGTCGAACTCTTTGTGATCCCATGGACTGCAGTACGCCAGGTCTCCCTGTCCCTCACCATCTCCTGAAGTTTGCCCAAGTTCATGTCCATTGCATAGGTGATGTAATCCAGCCATCTCATCCTCTGATGCCCTCTTCCCCTTCTGTCCTCAATCTTTCACAGTGTTAGGGACTTTTCCATCGAGTAGGCTGTTCACATCAGATGACCAAAATACTAGAGCTTTATCTTCAGTATCAGTCTCTACAATGAATATTCAGGATTGATTTCCCTTAAGATTGACTGGTTTGATCTCCTTGTTGTCCAAGGGATTTTTAGAAGTTTTTTCCAGCACCACAGTTTAAAAGCGTCAATTCTTTGGTGCTCTGCTTTCTTTATGGTCCAGCTTTCACAACCATACGTGACCACTGGGAAGACCATAGCCTTGACTACACAGACCTTGGTTGGCAGAGAAATGTCTCTGCTTTTCAACACACAGTCTAGGTTTGTCATAGCTTTCCTTCCAAGAAGTAATCTTCTGATTTCATGGCTGCAGTCACAATCCACAGTGAGTTTAGAGCCCAAGAAGAAGAAATCTGTCACTACTTCCACATTTTCCCCTTCTATTTGCAATGAACTAATGCAGCCAGATGCCACGGTCTTAAATTTTTTAATATTTAGTTTTAAGCCAGCTCTTTCAGTCTCCTCCTTCATCCTCATCAAAAGGCTCTTTAGTTCCTCTTTGCTTTTTGCCATTGGAGTGGTATCATCCACATATCTATTTCTCCTGCCTATCTTGATTCCAGCTTGTAACTCATCTAGCCTGCCATTTCTCAAGATTTGCTCAGCATATAGGTTAAACAAACAGGGTGACAGCAGACAGCTCTGTCATACTCCTTTCTCAATCTTGATCCAATCAGTTGCTCCATACAGGGTTCTATTGCTTCTTGACCTGCATACAGGTTTCTCAGGAGACAGGTAAGATGGTCTGGTGTTTCCATCTCTTTAAGAGCTTTCCACAGTTTTTTATGATCCACACAATCAAGGCTTTAGTGTAGTTGATGAAACAGAGGCAGATGTTTTTCCGGAATTTCCTTGTTTTCTCTGTGATCCAGTGAATGTTGGCAATTTAATCTCTGGTTCCTCTGCCTTTCCTAAACTCAGCTTGGAAACAGTTGTAAAAAGAATCAGTCTAGTCATACTATTGCCTATAGGTAAAAGTCCTAGTTGTGATATATGTTAAATGAGATTGTGCAAGCAAAGGATTGCCCATTGTGTCTGACACAGACCAAGCATTCAATAAGTATGAACTGTTACCATTGAAAATGAGTGAAAGTGAAAGTCGCTCAGTCATGTCCTACTCTTTGCAACCCCATGGACTGCCCATGGAATTCTGCAGGCCAGAATACTGGAATGAGTAGCCTTTCCCTTCTCCAGGGGATCTTCCCAACCCAGGGATCAAACCCAGTTCCCCTGCATTGCAGGCGGATTCTTTACCACCTAAGCCACAAGGGAAGCCCAATTGCCATTAGATGAGATCAAATAAAAGCAAGATGTAAATAAATATGGAAAGATGAGGTCCATACGAGAGCCTCCAAACATATGGTTAATGTTCTTATCTTACTTTTATTAACTGGTAGATTCATGGAACAATGGAGTTATATTGGCCCAGAGAACAAAAGTCAGGTCAACAAATGCCCAGAGATGATGTGAGCTCTTTCCATTTCACACAGAAATTAAGACAAACAGCCAGAAGAATTCAGGTTTCCTAATTCTCATTCTAGTACATCAAAATACCTCTATAATAATTATTTACATTTATATGGATTTCTGAGTTTCCAAAATATTTTGACATACATTATCATTTTCAGTGATAATCAACAAATAAACAAAAGGATGCTTTAGCTTCCAGCAGGGGTGAGGGTGGGACAGAACAGCAATATAACTGGATTTTAAATCCACTTTAGGGTGACCAAAATTTAAAGAATGTTGTTTTAAATGCCACAGCTCAAGAATTGGGCAAGTTCAATACATATCAATGCAAATATGTTAGATGCAGTGTGGATAGTTTCCATGGTAATTTCCATATGATGGATGGATGGATAGATTAAATATTTGTTTTGAGCTTCTGAAAAAAAATACTACATAAAGCAAAAACTTCTTGAAATTATATCTCACAAAAGAATCTTCCTGGTAATGCTGAAGACACAACAGAAATGTATCTCAAAAAAGAGCTTTCTATAACTGTGGATTCATCAGTTAAAACTTTTGACTTAGGGGAAAGAACAAGATGGTGGAGGAATAGGTGTACATGGAGTACATCTCTATGGATACATCAGGAATACACCTTCGGACACAGAAGTACATGCAGAATACCAGCTGAGAGCAGACAGGAGTACCTGACCAGCAGAAAAGAAAATATAGAACTATGCAAAGCTCAGTAAGACAACGGAATTAGAGGGAAAAACAGGAATGTTAGTAGGACTGGACCTGCCCTCAGTGGGTGGGGGAACTGAAGCAGGGGTCCGATCTCCACAGCAGGGCTGAGAGTGAAACAGCTGATCTGTGGCAGCCTAAATGGAATGAGAATCAGACAGTCCTTGCCTCAGCCATACAGGGACAGCCATACAGGGACTCAAAAAGCGTTCCAGACAGGGACACAGATCCCCTGGAAGGCACAGCAGGTGGGGCTGGAGTTTGGGGATTGTGGAGCAATCTCCAGGTGAGGGCTGCTGTTGACTGCAGAGAGACAGATCGGGGGGATGTGAGGAAAGAGATCATGGTGGGAAGATACCTGTGGAGGAAAGGTGGGCAGCCACAGAAGAGGGGCAATGCTGCTGAGTCACATGCAAGGGGTGGAGACATCATCATAGCCTCTCTCCTCCCATACATGTCAGCATTCGCAGCTGAATAGAGAGGATGGCCCATCAAATGCCTGATGCATTGAACTACAGAGTAGGACCCCACCCAGGGTGCTCCTTTAAGGGACTGATGTGCCAAATTACAGAGTAGGACCCCAGCCATGGGGGCCCCTCTATGTGCCTGATGCACCCAACAACAGAGAAGGGCCCCTGGCAAGGGAGCCCTCTACGTGCCTGAATGATCAGAGCTACAGAGAAATACTGACCAAAGAGGCCTTCTGATTGCCAGCTAAAAAGCTCAGAAAGAGACTCTGATAGGGCCATAACTCCTACTCCTGCGGTGGAGGCAGTCTGTTTCCCTGCACAATTGACTCCGCCAGAGTCCCTGCAAGCCAAGCAGCTGTACCACCTCCACACTCAACTCTCACTGGGGCAGAGCTACCACAGGAAAAAAAGTCATGCGCCTATGCACACAAGGTTGATTCAGTTGTGTCCGACTCTTTGCGACCTTGTAGACTGTGGCCTACCAGGCTTCTCTGTCAGGGAGGAGGATTCTCCAGGCAAGAACACTGGAGCGTATTGGCCAATACTGGTCACCATACCCTTCTAGAGCACTATATCTCCTGTTGCCCTAGCCATCAACTCCCCTGAGTACCTGGTGCTGCCAGAACCTGTGCGACCCACCAGCTGCACCACCTCCACATCTGGCCCTCATAGGAGCAAACCCAAGCTCTCCAAGACAGCCTCAGGAGCTAAACCCCAGTGGGTGACCCACATGTAGAGGTGGAAATGAAACCACAATTGAAACCTAGGGGCAGTGTGGCTAAGGAAGAAGACCCCGAGCCTTTCCACCAGCTGTACAAGCTGCAGATTAAATCCACACAATCAACTAGGCAGACTTTGTGTCTATGGAAAATATAAAAGATCATTGAGAGCTCCTACAAAAGAAAATGCACTAGCTCTGATAGCTGTGGACATTGGAGGCAAGAACACACAGGAGTAGGACCAGATTAGAATCTGAACCACCCCCACAGCGGGTCCAGAGGTTAGCACAGCATTAGAGGGCATCTTGGGGAGGTGAGGTGGACTGTGACTCCCAGTGAGGGAAAGGATTCTGACAGCAGTGACTCAAGAAAGACATTTATTATCCTTATGTTTTGACTTGTTCTGTAGATTTCTTTGGATTTTTTTTTCCTTTTCTTCCCCCTCTGTTGTATCTGTAGATTTTATTGGCACAATGAAATCTAACGAAGCTTTTGAGCTTTTCTTTTTCTTTTTTTTCTTAGTCACATTATTTATTGTTGTTATAAACCTCTGCTTCTATGTTGGGCTTTTGCAGTTCTGTGGAGTTTTCCTTTATTTTTTTCTTTTCAGTTTTAATTTTTAAACCTATTATTAATTTTTCTACATTTATTCCTTTGTTTGCTTTTCCTACTGTTCTTTTCCCCTTGCAGTTAATCCTTAATGTACATAAATCTTTATCTACCTCTATTTAACTTCGCATATCTACTCTTTCTTTCTTTTCTTTCTTTCCTTTCCTCTCAACATATTTTTAGTTTTATTTTCATTGCTTTGTTCCCCAATTGGCACCTTGCTTTAGTTTTGTTTCCCAGTTTGTGCTTTAGTTAGTTTTGTTCTTAACTGGCAAATATAATTTTTGATTTCCTTTGTTCAACAGGCCAATCTATTGTACTTTATTTTTGCTTGACTGTTTTCACTTTGCTCATGGGTATATATGTATATGTGTATATTCCATAATTTTAATTATTATTTGCCTGATTCTGTAACCACCATTTGTCTGGGGTTCATCTTTGGTTTTTCATTTTTGGATATTTGTTTTAATCTCACTTAGTGCCATAACAAACCGCTTGTGGAATCTTCGTTCTTGACCAGAAATCAAGCCCTGAACCTTTGGAGTGGGAGCACTGACTCCAAGACCCTAGAGTACCAGAGAACTAATGCTAGGGAATCTCAAATAGTGAGAACTCACACAAAGGAAATCACTGGAATACAAGACCCAGTATCACCCAACCACCAGGAGCACCCTGTACAGGACACCTCATCTAAACAAGCTAAACAAAAATACAAACCCAGTCATCAGCAGACAGGATCCCGACTACATTCAGCCTTGCCCATCACTGGAAAAACAAACAAGCAAAGAAACGAAAACTCAGCACAAATCTCATCCTATACGAAGCTTACACGAACCACTGCACCAACCTTAGGAGGGCAGAAACCAAAAGAAAGAAAGAATTCAACCTTGAAGACTGGGAAAAGGAGACCTCAAACACTATTAAAAAAAAATAGTGAAAATGCAGAGAAATATTGCACAAATGAAGGAACAAACCAGAAACACAGAAGTCCAAATAAATGAAGAGGAAATAGGCAAATTATCTGAAAAAGAATTCAGAATAATGATGGTAAATATGACCTTGAAAACAAAATGGAGAAAATCCAAGAATCAGTTAACAAAGGCCTAGAAGAATTAAAGCATAAACATTCAGAGACAAACAACACAACTACTGAAATTAAAAATACTCTAGAAGGAATCCATAGCAGTATATCTGTGGTACTGGCACAAAAAGAGAAATACAGACCAATGGAACAAGATAGAAAGCCCAGAAATAACCCATGCACCTATGGGTACCTTATTTTTGACAAAGGAGGCAAGAATACACAATGGGGCAAAACAGCCTCTTCAATAAATGGTGCTGGGAAAACTGAATAATTACATGTAAAAGAATGAAATTAGAACACTTCATAACACCATACACAAAGATAACCTTAAAATGGATTAAAGACCTAAATGTAAGATCAAAAACTGTAAAACTCTTAGAACAAAACATAGGCAGAAAACACTCGATGACGTAAATCAAAGCAAGATCCTTTGACACACCTCCTAGACTAATGGAAATAAAAACAAAAGTAAAGAAATGGGACCTGATTAAACTTAAAAACTTTTGCACAGCAAAGGAAACTATAGCAAGGTGAAAAGACAATCCTCAGAATGGGAGAAAATGAAAGCAAATGAAACAACTGACAGAAGATTAATTTCCAAAATATACAATTAGCTCATACAACTCAATGCCAGAAAAACAAACAAGCCAATCAAAAAGTGGGAAAAAACCCGAAACAGACATTTCTCCAAAAAAGACACAGATGGCTAACAAACACATGAAAAGATGTTCAGTATCTCTCATTATTAGAGAAATGCAAATCATAACTACAATGAGATATCACCTCACACTGGTAAGAATGGCCATCGTCAAAAAGTCTACAAACAATAAATGCTGGAGAGGGTGTGGAGAGAAGGGAACAATCTTGCACTGTTGGTGGGAATGTAAATTGATACAACCCCTATGGAAGACAGTATGGAGATTCCTTAAAAAGCTAGGAATAAAACCACCATGCTGCTACTGCTGCTAAGTCACTTCTGTCGTGTCTGACTCTGTGTGACCCCATAGATGGCACCCTACCAGGCTCCCCTGTCCCTGAGATTCTCCAGGCAAGTACACTGGAGTGGGTTGCCATTTCCTTCTCCAATGCATGAAAGTGAAAAGTGAAAGTGAAGTCACTCAGTTGTGTCCGACCCTCAGGGACTCCATGGACTGCAGCCTTCCAGGCTCCTCCGTCCGTGGGATTTTCCAGGCAGGAGTACTGGAGTGGGGTGCCATCGCCTTCTCTGTATGACCCAGCAATCCCACTCCTAAGGCATATACCCTGAGGAAACCAAAATTGAAAAAGACACATGTATCCCATTGTTCACTGCAGCACTATTTACAATATCTAGAATGTGGAAGCAACCTAGATGTCCATCGACAGATGAATGGGTAAAGAATTTGTGATACATATACACAATGGAATGTTATTCAGCCATAAAAATGAAGTCATTTGAGTTCTGATGAGTTGGATGAACCTAGAATCTATAATACAGAGTGAAGTGAGTCAGAAAGAGAAAGATATATATCTTATCCTAACACGCATATATGGAATCTAAAAAAAAAAAATGGTAGTGAGGAATTTATTTGCAGGGCAGAATGGAGAAACAGATGTAGAGAATAGACTTGTGGAATGGGGAGAGGGCAGGAGAGGGTGGGATGTGTGGAAGGAGTAACACGGAGACTTATATTGCCATGTGTGAGGTAGACAGCCAACAGGAATTTGCTGTGTGGCTCAGGGGGCTCAGGCTGGGGCTCTGTGTCAAACTGGAGGGGTGGATGGGGAGGGAGATGGGGGGGAATGTTCAAAAGGGAGGGGATATAAGTATACCTATGTCTGATTCATGTTGAGGCTTGACAGAAAACAACAAAATTCTGTAAAGCAATTATCCTCCAATAAAAATAAATAAATAAATAAATAAACTTTGACTTAGTTTTCCCCTTTTATAACATGGAAAATATAAATCAGAAAATATAATAGTTAAAAGCCTAGACTCTGGAATCTGGAATCGGCTCCATCCTATCTTAGATGTGGGCCCATGGGCAAGTTGCTTAACCTTGATATGACTCTCTTCCATTTATTAAATGGGTTTATAACAGAACCTACTTCATAACGTTGCTGTAAGGATTAAATGAATTGGTGCATGTAAAGGTCCTACAAAAGTGCTTAGCACAGAGCATATCCTCAATAGATGTTAGCTTATTACTGTATTCTTTTCTGTCTCCTTTCACTTCTCCATGTGACTTTCAAAAGAATTTTTAAATTTTTGATTTATCTTAATATTGGGGATGTAGCAAGGGATTTTTAGATTGGGTCCTATACTTAGGAATGTGCTTATCAGCAAGTAACAATACAAAATATCACCTGTGGGACAATAACAAAAACAACAGCAAAAACCAGAGGATTCTTTTCTTCAAATAAGAAACCTGGAATTAAGGGACCACTGGCATAAATTCATGGCTAGCTGAGGTCAGAGTCTGAATCTGTGTATCTCTTGATTTGTCCTTAGAGCTGCTTTAGCTTCAGAATTTCAAGGCAGGTAGAGGGTGGAAAAAAGAAGAGTGGCTCCAGTAACATTTGCTCTTTCATTAGGAAAACAAAAATCCCAGAAATCTCCATCAGTTCTCCACTTGTGTCTCATTGGCCAGAACTCTGCCGCTTCCACTCATAGCTGCAAGGAAGGCTGAGGAAGTTATTCTTTAGCTGGGCATTCTGCCATCCTGTTGAAAACTGGAATCCTGTTGGCAATGAAGAGGAGGAATAGATAATGTTTGCCACAGGTGCATGGGGGATCTTGCAGCATCTGATAAAAAGAATTCATTAGGTAATGCTCCCTTGAACACTTGAGACTAAAATGAGCTATGTAATGTCTAGATAGTTTCAGCTTCCAGTCAAAGCACATATTTTGCCTTCTCTTTCTTTCTGAATTTATTCTCTCTGTACTTAGTACTCTCATTCTGCCTATAATCAAAATTTAGGAAATGCCTATATGTGGGTTAATGCAGCCACATTGCCATGGAAGGCAATTACTGCTAGGTTGCTGTGGTACCTCTGCAGGTGTATGTAAAGGTCTCAGGAACAAAAATCTAAAATACTCACTTGCAGTCCCCCACTGCTTTGCTCCAGAATCCAACCTACTCTGTCTCTGCAATGTATATAATCAAAAGAGTGCAGGTGCTCAGCCTGATTGAATTGGGCCTGCTTCCCTCCAGACTACAGCAATTCTCATGCAGGAGAGGAGTATGGTGGATGTGATGGAAGAGACCGCTCCCTGATTATGGAAATTTGTCGTTGGTGTTGGAGGCTATTTTTTGTATTATTTACACTATTCTGTCTGGCGGTAATATTTCTGTCTACCGGTGACAATTACATTGCTCTTGACTGGCGTAGATCAGCAGTTTGTGATAGCTCTGAAAAGCCAGTGTGCAGCACATGTCACTGGCAGACATATTAATGCTGGCGACAAGGAGTGCATGTGATGTAACACGATTAGATGGCGCTAAGATAAAGGACCATCTTGAAGCCCATGAATAACTAAGAAGCAGAAAGGTGACAACTATCAATTATTTATTGTCCTTGTCCAGTATATTATTAACAGCTCCAGGAAAGCACACAGTCTTTCTTTCCTGCTTCCTCTCTCTCATGTTAATACTTGGCTCCTCAGCTTATTGGAGGTTATATCTTAAGGGAGACATTTTGCTCTCACCTATCATTAGAAAATCCAGAGGAAAAAGGGAAATGACCTCAAGACAGACTACATTCAGCTTTTCTGGCTATCAGAAAAGATGCATCACTCTCTGCTCTCCACTGGTGATTCCTCTTATCACCTTCACATGCAAAGCCTCCTCTTTACACTTCTTCCCTCAGGTCCAGTGGACTGCTGATTAAATCTCATGTATCTACCTGTAAGTTAGGCCATCATTTCATAGGGAATTGGTTATAGGCTTTTATACTCATTTCACTGCTGAGTCAGAAAGAGACTACTTCAAGAGGGAGGGGACGTATGTATACCTCTGGTTAATTCACATTGATGTTTGGCAGAAACCAACACAATTCTGTAAAGCACTTATCCTTCAGTTAAACAATAAAATTAAAATTAAAAACAGACTACTTTATATCTTAGTCTATATGAAGTATAGAAAAATTATGAAAATATGCTAGTTAGTATTCTTTTAGTAACAAGTAATAGGGCAGTCTGTCTCAAAATTATTTTAAACAAAAAGCACAATTATCTCACCTACACAGACACTCACTTATATAAAGTATGCAGAATCTTTTCACCTCTCTGTTCTGCAATTCATGGTGTTGATTCTCCTCGAGGTTCTAAGATCAGATGAGACTCTGTTCTTTCTCATTTCTGTTCAGCAAGCAAGAGAGAGAAAGCCTCCCCTAAATCAGGGAGAAAGGGGGGCTGCCTCCAGTCTGACTTAGCTCACTGGGGTCATATGCTTACCACCAACCATCCCCAAGGGATTATTGTATGCTCATTGTCTTAAGCTTGATCTCTAGGACCAATCATGGCAAAAGGTGTTGAGAATGTATCGAGTGATTTATCCAAATCCACCTCTGCAGCTGGAGATAACTTGGTGACCCTTTAATGACATGCACTGTTAGGGAGTGGATAGTTTACCACATTTTGAGTTATATGTAAAAGGAAAGGATTTAATCAACTAAGAGCACACAGCAGGTGAGACAAATGTTTATGAAACACTTTAGAGTTCTTCCCATTGAGTAGACATATAAAAAGATAATTTTATTTCCATAAAACATGTCTGATTCTAAGAAGTTATTCATTCTATTTATTTTATTTTATTTTATTTTCCACTGGTCTAAATAAAGTTTTAATTTTATTGATCTTGTCAAATAATCAACTTTGTTTTCATTAATTCTTTTTTTTTTTTTTTTTTACTTTACATTCTATTGATTTTATTGAAGTAGAGTCTTGGTCCCAAATTTCTATAGCCACATAATTACTGCATATCTTTTTTATGTTTTACATTTAATGTTAAAGTCTCTACCACACTGGTATTATGTGGATCTTTTATATAAAAACAAAGCTAAGAAAATCTTGAGAGGTTATCTGAATCCTGTCCTCAGGTAAAATATCATCTTCATTCTTATATTTGCCAGTTTATTCATTCACCAAATTTATAAGATGACTAGACACTGTATTAGGACCCATTTTAAAATAGAATTCAATAAAGAATTAATTATTATATTTATTTTTCACTAATAAGCACCTACTATTTACCATATACTGAGGAAATCATCATAGCCTTTGAAGAGATTACAGTCCTGGGAAGAAGATCTATTAGTAAGACAGATGCCATGGAAAAACACAGATTTACACCAGCCTGGCTACAGGAAGGTATGTGCCCAGGATCTTCCTGAATGAGATAACTAAACCAAGTCTCAAAGAACTAGCCATGTATAGAAGCAGGAAGAATGGAATATAGAAAGCAGAAATTACTGGTGCTTCATGTTATTAAAATGAGATAGAGAAGCAGAGATTGAGGCTATGCTGCAAGAGAGAGGCTGAAGTCTCCGGTTAAATGTTATTGTGGTGTAGCCAGTGGCAAGAAGCCGCTGAAGTAGAAGCTGCTTGGCCTGTCTGGCACTTCAGGGAACCCATTATGACAATTGTGTAGAAGAATGTAAGGAAGAATTTTATGAAGACTTTTTAAAGGGCACCCACTCTGAGGAAATCAAAATGTAATATTTACTGAACAGCCACAAAATGTGAGACTGGGCTACTTTCACACAATAATCTTTTTGACCCTTATAACAATTTTGAGAGGTAGTTTTTGGTAGGTTTTTAAAAGGAGGAAACGACTCTAGTGGAGGGAATGGAAGGAGGAACGCGACTTTCCCAGGATTACAGAGCCAGTAAGTGTGATCACTGAGTTGAATACTCTGTAGCAATTAAGAAAGCTGAATCCATTTTGGAAGAATAAAGGTAAAATCAAGATATAAAATGGGTTTTCCAAGATTCTTAGTTCAGTTTAGTATTTTTCTGTACAACATGTGCCTTTAAGCATAATATTGATAGTATGAAAAATAAAGATTAGACATAGAAGTCAACAAGTATTTTCATATTTGCATCCTCATTATGAGTAACCTAGTCCTTTCATATTCTAGTTATTCATACACATATTATACTATATTTATTAAATACTAATATAATAATAATAAGGACAATATAAAGCACATAGCATGTGCCATGATGCCTGCTAAGATCATGTTTGCATTTACCTCCTGTTGATATCAGCGATATTAGATAGGTATTGTCTTAATCCTCTATTTATAGATAAACATATTCAAGGTGGAGAGGTTGAGTAACTTGTTTGCCAAATATCATACTGGCATCAGTCTCACAGGTGAAATAAAACCTTATGAAAGTGATTTCAAAACTCAGGGTCTTCATGATTTCACCTTACAGCTTCCTGATTCCAGGTATTTTTTTTAGACTCTGCACTGGATCCAAACTATACTAAGTTTGCTGTCAGTTATAAACGATGCATAACTCCCAACTTCTCTTGCCTGAAATATTTGATTATCACATGGCGATAATTTCTTAAATAGCACTGAACAGAGTATAATGCAATATATGTAGATTTCCATAGCTTTAGGCGTTCAAAGAAGAACAAAATCAAAGTGGAGTGATGTGGCCAGGACAAGTTTGGAAGGATGTGAGCCTTGAACTGATTCTTTGAAGAATGGTTAAGACTTCTCTAGATAAGTAAATAGAAGGGGGGAAAAGGCATTATGTGACGAGAGAAAAGCATTAAAGAAGACAAAGTTTTAACTATGCAAGGATAATTCCCTGACCAAAAAAAAAAAAAAAAAAAAGTAGGAAACATTCAGCAGACAATGAAGAAGTAAATATAGGTGACCAGTTTGGTGATGATCTTTTTGATAAAACATCTAAAGCATGATTCATAAAAGAAAAAAATTGATAAACTGGATTTCTAAAAGTTAAAAACTTCTGTTGCGTGTAAGACATTGTTAACAGAATAAAAAGACAAGCCACAGATTTAGAAAATATTTGCAAACCACATATCTGATGAGGGACTGTGTTCAAAACATACAAAGAACTCTTAAAACTTAACAGTAAGAAAACAAGGAATTATTCTCCAAAATTTATAAACAGCTTATGCAGCTCAATATAAAAAGAACACAAACAATCCAATCAAAAAATGAACAGAAGACCCAGGTTATTTACTTATTTATTTTTAGTTTGTATTACTTACTCTTTGTTTTTTATGTATCTGTTATAGACTTTCGGTTTATGGTTACTATAATGTTCTTCTGTGTGTGTGTGTGTGTGTGTGTATGTGGGAGTGTATGTATGGACTTGGGCTTCCCTGGTGGCTCAACAGTAAAGAATCCTCCTGCTTTTGTGTGTGTGTGTGTGTCTGTGTGTGCCTGTGTGTGTGTGTATGTGGGAGTGTATGTATGGACTTGGGCTTCCCTGGTGGCTCAACGGTAAAGAATCCTCCTGTTTGTGTGTGTCTCTGTGTGTGTCTGTGTGTGTGTCTGTGTGTCTGTGTGTGTGTGTATGTGGGAGTGTATGTATGGACTTGGGCTTCCCTGGTGGCTCAACAGTAAAGAATCCGCCTGCTTGTGTGTGTGTGTGTGTGTGTCTGTGTGTGTGTGTGTGTCTGTGTGTGTGTGTATGTGGGAGTGTATGTATGGACTTGGGCTTCCCTGGTGGCTCAGCAGTAAAGAATCTGCCTGCAGTGCAGGAGATGTGGGTTCAACCCCTGGGTTGGGAAGATCCCCTGGAGGAGTAAGTGGAAACCCAATCCAGCCTGGAGAATTCCATGGACAGAGAAGCCTGACAGGGTACAGTCCATAGGTTCACAAAGAGCCAGATACTACTGAGCACACACACACACACACACACACACACACACACACACACACACACACACACACACACACACATAGCTATTTGATTTAAGCTGATGGTCACTCAAGTTTGAACACATTCTAAAAGTTCTACATTTTTTACTCCCTGCTTCATGCTTCTGATTTCATATTGTACATGTTTTCTCTGTGTGCATCCCTTATCTTTACATTGTAGCTATAGTTGATTTTATGTCTTTTATTTTCTAACCTTCCTAGTAGCTTTTTAAGAGATTGAGTCTGCCTTTACCAAGTGTCTATGATGTCTTTTTCTTTCATATTTTTTTTCTTTCTAGTTATGGCCCTTTTTTTAATTTAAAGAACATCCTTTAACACTTCTTATAAGGCTGATTTAGTGGTAATAAGCTTTTAGTTTTTGCTTATCTAAGAAACTCTTTCTCTCTCCTTTAATTCTGAATGACAGCCCTGCTAGGCAGAGTATTTTTGTAGGTTTTTTCCTTTCAGTACCTTAAATTCATTAAGGTACTCGTTTCTTGCCTAGAAAATTTCTCCTGAAAAATCAGCTGATAACCTTTGGAGTTCCCCTGTATGTGACTCAGTTTTTTTCCCCTTGCTGCCTTTACATTTTTCCCTTTTAACTTTTTAGTTGGGATATGACTTGCTATGGATCTCTTTAGATTCATCTTGTTTCAAACTCTGTACTTTCTGGATCAGAATATCTGTTTTCTTCTCTAGGACAGGGAAGTTTTCAGCTACTATTTCATTAAAGAAGTTTTTTGCCACTTTCTCTCTCTTTTCTCCTTCTGGGACCCCAACCATATGATGCTATTAATAGTATGCTTGATGTTGTCCCAGAGGTCCCTAAACTATCCTCATTTCTTAAAAATTTATTTTCCCTTTTTGCTGTTCTGATTAGGTGTTTTCCACTATTCTCTCTTCCAGGTCACATATGCTTTCTTCTGTATCATCTAATCTGCTTTTGATTCCTTGCAGTGCATTTTCCTTTCAGATATTATATCTTTCATCTATGATTAGTTCTCCTTTACAATTTCTAAGTCTTTGTCAAAATTCTCACTGTGTTTCTCCGTTTTTCTGACAAATTTGGTGAGAATCTTTATGACATTAACTCTTTAACAGATAAATCAGTTCTCTTCATTTCTTTAGGGTTTTTCTAGGGGTTTATCTTTTCTTTAACTTGAAACAAATTCATCTGTCTTTTCATTTTGTTTGATTTTCTCTAATTGTTTCTATGAATTACTTAAAACAGCTACCTACCCAAGTCTTGAAGATGTGGCCTTGTGTAGGAGCATCCTTAAGAGAGTTGCACGTTTCCAGTGTCTTTGGCAGGAGACTTGGAGCTGGAAGAGATGTAGGCCAGGGCTTTTCCTTGGCTGCATCAGGGGCTTCATCTTGGCAAGAGGCCTGGAACCAGAGTTGGACATTGACCAGGGCTTTTCTTGGGCTTTTCTTAGGGTACACTGGAGGCTGCTGCTTTGGCAGGGGGCTGGAGTTCGAGCTGAGCATGGACTTTTACCAGGGAACAGCAGAGCCAGTTGGTTGCTGGGGAAATCTTGGCAGGCCAGGTAGATCACCAGATGTTTTTCAATTCACTGTTTCTGCACTGGGACTCAGGGTGAATGAGTTTGTGCACAACTCCGTTAAGAACTGATTCTCAGTTAACTACTGTCCTCAGGTTCTCCTGGAAGTAAGTTTCACCAGTTTTCAAAGCCAGTTATGGGTGCTCATCTTTCTGGTTCCAGATCCCAGGGTTAAGATTCTCCATCTAGATCCTGAACCCTTCACTATTAGAGGAGACTTCTAACATCCCCTCTGTTTGTGAATCTCTGCACTGGAAGCATGAGCTGTGACTATATCACATCTTTGCCCATCCTACCTGCCCCAGTGTGCTTTTTTCTTTACTTTCTTTATTGTAGAATAGTTTTCTACTAATCTTCAGTTTGTTCTCAGAGAGAATTGTTCTACATGAAGTTGTATCAATAGTTTACATGTGTCCAAGAGATGAGCTCAGGATCTTTCTGTTCTGCCGTCCTAATGAAGAGCTCCTGGTGGTTCAGATGGTAAAGCATCTGCCTCCAATGTGGGAGACCCAGGTTCAATCCCTGGGTCAGGAAGATCCCCTGGGGAAGGAAATGGCAACCCACTCCAGCTCTCTTGCCTGGAAAATTTCCAAGGACTGAGGAGCCTGGTGGGCTACAGTTCATGGGGTCACAAAGAGTCGGACACAATTGAGCCACTTCACTTCACTTCACTTCAATGAAGAGCTCAAGAACACTTTAAAAAGTACTCTGTTAAAATCCTGTGGCTTTAGAGATAGAAAAATGATCAATTATCTCATTTAGTGTTGGTGAGCATTTTCAGTAGAGGTTGAGAGAGTAAATATTTAAGGCTCTGTGGACCATACTGTCTTTGCAGCAGTTATTCAACCTGCCACTACAGCACAAAAGAGCCATAGACAATATATAAATGAATGAGCATGGCTCTGTTTCAATAAAATTTTATTTACAAAAACAGATGGCAGGCCAGGATTGTCCCATGGCTCATGGTTTGCCCACACCTGATCTGGTTTAATACTCATTTTCTAAAGATGAAGGGCTCCATGGATCTTTGTATTAGTCAGCAAAGTTCAGTCACTCAGTTTTGTCTGACCCTCTGCAATCCCATGGACTGCAGCACTCCAGGGCTCCCTGTCCATCACCAAATCCTGGAGTTTACTCAAACTCATGTCCATCGAGTTGGTGATGCCATCCAACCATCTCATCCTCTGTAATCTTCTTCTCCTCTTGCCTTCAATCTTTCACAGTATCAGGGTCTTTTCCAATAAATCAGTTCTTTGCATCAGGTGGCCAAAGTATTAGAGTTTCAGCTTCAGCATCAGTCCTGTCAATGAATATCCAGGACCGATTTCCATTAGGATTGACTTGTTTGATCTCCCTGCAGTCCAAGGGACTCTGAAGAGTCTTCTCCAACACCACAGTTCAAAAGCATCAATTCTTCAGCACTCAGCCTTTTTTATGGTCCAACTCTCATCCAAACATGACTACTGGAAAAACCATAGATTTAACTGTATAGACCTTTGTTGGCAAAGTGATGTCTCTGCTTTTTAATATGCTGTCTAGGTTTGTCATAGCTTTTCTTCCAAGGAGCAAACATCTTTTAATTTTATGTCTGCAATCACCATCTGCAGTGATTCTGGATTCCAAGAAAATAGTCTGTCACTGTTTCCATTGTTTTCCCATCTATTTGCCATGAAATGATAGGACCAGATGGCATGATCTTAATTTTTGGCATATGGCTGCTTGTATTAGTAATTGTAGTCAATTGTTACTTCTTTCTACATGATTCTAGACTCCAGAGAATCATTCTCTCCATCTGTTCCTTGCCTGGTCCTCTTCTACAATAACTGCTGAGCCATGTGACTTGTTTGGCCAGTGGATATTAACAGATATGAAGCAAGCAGAAGCTAGAAAAAGGCTTGAACATGGGGGTTTATGTTCTCTGCTTGCTTTTCTATTACTATATGGAAAAACATGGGATAGCCTTCTGGAGGATGCAAGAGCAAGCAGAGAGTAACCTATGCTTCCCCAGACATATGATTGGGGAACGTAATGAGCCCAAACATAAGACTGAGCTTAGCCAAACATACAGCAGAGCCAAATATATGGTGGTCAGAGCCAAGCCCTCTCAACTGAACCCAGCCTTGATTGCCAACCAACAGATTCATGAACAAAGAAACGGTTGTTATTTAAAACCATTATATTTGGGGCTGAACTTGTCAACAGACATAGGTAAAAGATATGGTAATACAAGAGTGCCAAAACCCCAAATACTCACTTTATACCAAAGCAAGAAATGAATGTGCTATGTATTTAACTTGTGAATTTGTGACTTTCTTAATAGTGAGTTTAGAAGATTCTAAATTTCTAGGCTGTCCTAACAACCAATTGGACTATTTTGGTATTTCTCTGAATATTAAGAGTTGCTATGAGAAATTTGCTGTATAGCTCAGGAAACTGAAACAGGGGCTCTGTATCAACCTAAAGAGATAGGATGGGGAGGGAGATGGGAGGGAGGTTCAAAAGGGTGGGCATATATGTATACCTATGGCTGATTTATGTTGAGGTCTGACAGAAAACAACAAAATTCTGTAAAGCAATTATCCTTTAAAAAAAAAAAGAATTGTTATGAGAAATAGATCAGATTCACTGAAAAATTCCTAACAAAATTCCATTTTCTTTAATTAAAAAAGCTCCTTGATGATGATTTATAGAAAAACTAATAGAAATAGTGAGTTTGTAAACAGACTGTTTTGACTGAGGTTCCTACAAACTACTTTCTCTTGGTTTACAAATACCAAATCCAAGTGGAGCTTTATTAAAGAAGCTAATTGTCATGCTAAGTAGTTAATACATGAATTATAAGATTACTAAGTATATCATGTCCTAAATTTATGAAAGTCTTGATTCTAGCTTGTCTATGTCATTCTCAAGACTGTGTTATACTCTAATAAGGCCTATATTGCCAATATGTCTTTCTTAATAGAAAACAAAAAACCCAAGTTCATAACTATTGATAACACTATTTTATAAACTTTTAATAATAAGTCTTGGAATATACACAGCCATAAAAACCATGAAGCACATGTGCTTTGTGTAAGAAGTTTCATAAAAAGAGATTCAGAGGGCAAATTAAATTTTTCTCAGCTTGTAAACACAAATAAAGGTTGTTACATGGAAAACTGATTTTCCACAATTGACTGACAGGGTCTATAACACTGCTAAAATGCTACCAGTTAGCATTGGTGAAATACACCCATTAATGGACTATAGGTTTTGAAGTAGTGAAGCCTCTGCATTTGGGTTTCTGATGTTTTCATAAGTATGCTGCTGCTGCTGCTGCTGCTAAGTCACTTCAGTCGTGTCCGACTCTGTGAGACCCCATAAACAGCAACCCACCAGGCTCCCCCATCCCTGGGATCTCCAGGCAAGAACACTGGAGTGGGTTGCCATTTCTTCTCCAATGCATGAAACTGAAAAGTTAAAGTGAAGTCGCTCTGGTAAGGTGTAAATGGGCTTCCCTGGTGACTCAGAGGGTAAAGAATCCATGTGCAATGTGGGAGACCTGGGTTCAATCCCTGGGTTGGGAAGATACCTTGGAGGAGAGCATGGCAACCCACTCCAGTATTCTTGCCTGAAGAATCCCCACGAACAGAGGAGCCTTGTGGGCTACAGTCCGTGGGGTCACAAAGATTTGGACACAACCAAGGGACTAAGCACAACAGCAAAAGTTGTGAATTATACTGCAATATGGTTTGTGCAAACCAGAGAATGTCATCATAGCTCCTATGTTCTCTCTATAGAATATTTGGCTCATGCATAATCCATGATGGTTAATGTTGTTGTTGTTGTTTAGTCACTAAGTCATGTTCAACTCTTTTGTGCCCCCATGAACTATAGCCTGCCAGACTCCTCTGTCCGTGGGATTTCCCAGACAAGAATACTGGAATGTGTTGCCATCTCCTTCTCCAGCAGATCTTACTGGATCTAGGGATTGAACCTGCATCTCCTGCATTGGCAGGTGGATTCTTTAACATTGAGCTACCAGGGAAGCCAAAATATGATGGTCACTATTTATCAATTTTAACATATTGAATAAACTCTTGTAGAGTTTATTTATAAAGAGGAGGAAGGTCTCTAAAACCTGGGGAAAGAAACAGAGAAGTTCAAAGATACATTTTGGGAAGTGTCATAAAAATTTTGGGAGAAGTTGATAGGTGAAGGGCAGAAATATTAAGGAATTATAGGTGGTAATGGGAACATGGGGAGGTGGCACAACTGCCCCTGGAGACCAGAACTAATGTCATTTCTGGAATGGAGACATGAGACCTGTTATGGGAATAGGGACTCTCCATTCAACATCCCAGAGCATGTCTGAGAGGACTACGTTCAGATTTCCTGGGCTTCTTGTCCCTAAAACCTAGACTCTTTAACCACTCATAATTCTATTTTACAGAGATAGTTAAAGTAAAGAAGATAGGTCTAAAGTAAAGAAGCAAAACATGCTTTTTCAACCAGTAGGACTCCAGCTCTTACATTGCTAATTGTGATGCCTCAGACAAAATAAAACCTATATGGATAATACCCTAAAGATTTACTGTGAGGATTAAATTAAATAATTTATGTGAAGAATGCCAGCAGGATTCTAGCATTTAGGAGACCCTCAACAAATACACATTTTTGTTTGTTTGTTTGTTTTTCTTGACCTGCCTCTGGCATAAAGCAGCCACAGTCTATGACTCCAAGTTAATTAATCTTCTGCTTCACCTTCCTTTTCTCTAAAATAGGTGGAATCATTTAGTCAGTTTTTAAGATTGGGTCCATCTGTAAATACATGAATTATGAAAGGATATCACAAGCGTTCATAACAACCCTCTGGTTTACATAAATATGTGTCCAAAGTATAAACATACTTATGATTGTAATTCTAATATAATGTGTTCAGTTCAGTTCAGTTCAGTTCAGTCACTCAGTTGTGTCCGACTCTTTGCGACCCCATGAATCGCAGCACACCAGGCCTCCCTGTCCATCACCATTTCCCGGAGTTCACTCAAACTCACGTCCATCGAGTCGGTGAAGCCATCCAGCCATCTCATCCTCTGTCGTCCCCTTCTCCTCCTGCCCCCAATCCCTCCCAGCATCAGGGTCTTTTCCAATGAGTCAGCTCTTCACATGAGGTGGCCAAAGTACTGGAGCTTCAGCTTTAGCATCATTTCTTCCAAAGAACACCCAGGGCTGATCTCCTTTAAATGGACTGGTTGGATCTCCTTGCAGTCCAAGAGACCCTCAAGAGTCTTCTCCAACACCACAGTTCAAAAGCATCAATTCTTCGGTGCTCACCTTTCTTCACAGTCCAACTCTCACATCCATACACGACCACTGGAAAAACCATAGCCTTGACTAGACGGAATTTTGTTGGCAAAGTAATGTCTCTGCTTTTCAATATGCTATCTAGGTTGGTCATAATTTTCCTCCCAAGGAATAAGTGTCTTTTAATTTCATGGCTGCAGTCACCATCTGCAGTGATTTTGGAGCCCCCCAAAATAAAGTCTGACACTGTTTCCACTGTTTCCCCACCTATTTCCCATGAAGTGATAGGACCAGATGCCATGATCTTCATTTTCTGAATGTGTTAACCAGTGTTTAAACTTTAGCAATCATTCATTGGACAGGAACTTGCAAACCACTTTTGGAGCTGATGAGATCCAATAAACACATTCTTGTAGAACTTCCACATAGCATTTTGAGTATTTAATAGGCCTTTCTCCCCCACCTCTACCCAAAGTGCTTTCCCAGTTAATTCTCTATGGGAAAGGCAGATAAGTATTATTAGCCTCCTGACCATTTCAGCTGGGAGCAACTGCGCTGAGCACTTGCCCCAGTTCCTGAAGAAGGTAGTATCAGAGCCAGGTTTAACACACAGGGGTTCCCCAGTCCCTAAGCCTTGGTCATTCCACACTTCTCTGCCAAAGCATAAGGTTGTTTCTGGTGCCAAATTACTCACAACATTGCTTTAATTTTTATTATTTAAAGATCTCAGGCATGTGAGGAATGATTAAACATGAGTTCTAAGAGATATAAAAATATGGAAAAGACTCGGGACTTCAGTGAAAAATAAATGTTGCCATTATTCAAGTTTCTATTCTAGATAAAAATATATAGCTAAAATTGAGAGTAATAATGCAGGAGAACTGAAGTACTACTATCGAATAACAAAAGAAGTGTATAAACTGGGGAGCAGTGCCACAGAAGACATCCATTTCTTACTCTTTGTGAATACCGATGTCTTCATTATGGACAAATTCTCTTACTAGGTATTGAGCTTATGGTTTAATTTTTATCTGTTCTTCTGATACTTCATGGACTTCAGACTGTATTTTTAAAAAAGCTAGTTAGCATCTGTTTGCAGAGGATTGACTTTGGCCAATCTCACATTCATTTGCAGTCACAAGTAGAAACTAGAGCCCTCCCCTAAGGTCTATGCTTGTACAGAAGCAGAGAAAGCCTGAGGTACTGGAAAGTTAGAGAATGGATGTGCATGGTCAGTCACTTCAGTCATTTCTGACTCTTTGCATCCAGGCTCCTCCGTCCATGGGATTCTGCAGGCAAGAGTACTGGAGTGGGTTGCCATGCCATCCTCCAGGGGATCTTCCCGACACAGGGATTGAACTGCACATCTCCTGTGTCTCCTGCACTGCACGTGGATTCTTTACTGCTGAGTCACTGGGGAAGCCCCTGGAAAATGTACATCCCTTCCAGAAAGTCTTTTTTTTCCCCAGTTTTCTTTTTCACTCTAGTCAATGTAAATTATTCATCCTGGACGCATTAGTTTACCTACATAAAGGCCTAAGCTATGAAGGACTTGACGCAGTCTTGAAGCTTATGAAAGCAGCTCCCTGTAGTCAAGATTGAAAGTGAAAGTCACTTAGTCGTGTCTGACTCTTTGCGACCCCGTGGACAATACAGTCCATGGAATTCTCCAGGCCAGAACACTGGAGTGGGTACCCTTTCCCTTCGCCAGGGGATCTTCCCAACCCAGGAATTGAACCCAGGTCTCCTGCATTGCAGAAGGACTCTACCAGCTGAGCCACCAGGGAAGTCCCAAAGAGGCTTTAGGGGACAGTAATGGTTTTTCTCTTTCAATTACTCCCTTCCCTTAAAACCTTCTTTTGATCAGAGAATTCCTCTTTTCTTTCACCCATTTTCATGTAGCAAACAAGGAGTTGACCCTACAACCATGTTTAAAGACTGCTCTCTGCTTTATGGTTGTGTATGAGGCTAGATCTCTTTTCTCTTGAGCTAGTTTAAACTGAGTTTCTGTCAATCACAACTGAAAATGTTCTGACAAATATAGTAGCCCATAAAGTTCATTTTTCCAATGCCTCTGATGACTGACTCATTTCACCAGGCGTTTGAGAAAAAGCTCCAATATGAAGGAAACATTTTAAAAATTTTAAATAAAAAACAGGAGTAATAAAAGGAAATCTTTTCAAATATTCAGAGTAACAAAAGGAAATACTATGTCTATAGAACAATAACCACATTGTATGTAAAATAAGGAAGCAGAAATGCTAGGAGAACAAGAAGGTGTTCTCGTAGATTAAAAATATGCTAAGCAAAACAAATATGTTAATATTATAAGTGTTGAAAAGCAAACTTGACAAAAATCTCTCGGATAGTAGAGCTGGAAATAGAGCTGGGAAAAGTGAGAAACATAGCAAATTGGAGAATTAATTCAGGAGTTTTACATTCTCATTAAGAGTAGTTACAGAAAGAGACAAAAGGAAAGCTGAAAACTACCAAATAATATAAGAAAATTTCCCAGAACTGAAAGACATGCATTTCAAATCATATAGTCCCACTAAAAGCCTAGAACAATGAAAGGGAAAAGTATCAAAGTACATCATCATGAAACTGTACAACATCATGGGTAAATAGAAAACCATTAAAATTTTCATATAGGAAAAGGAATTGGCTCTCATTATACTTAGCAACAATAGAATCTAGAATGTGATAAAGCTATGTTTTTAAAATTCTAAGGAAAAATTATTTTCAAACTAGAATTCTCTATCAAGCCTTATTGCCAGTCAACATTTTTAGACATGCAAGGAATAATAATAATAATTTCAGTGCATCTTTTACTAGAAATCTCTTGAAGAATATGCTATAAAATATAGAAAAGTTATCGAGATGAAATCCAGGAAATAAGGGTTACAACACAGGAGGGTATTAATAGTAAAAGGACAGCCCAGAATGAAAGCTGCATTTCTGACTGAAGGAGAAAATGGAAGACTATATTAAAGTAAATTAGAAGGATGTCAAAGGAGGATTCCTGGGAAAAATAGCCAATATATTAATTAATGTTTTGGTACACAGAAATATTTTAGCACTGCAACAGAACTATTGGATTATTTGGAAAAATAACACATTCATAGAAAACTAAAATGAATATGTTAGGAAGTTTTTAACTACAAAATATGTATCCTGAAATAAGTCACAGTATATTCCTTGGCTCTGTAATGTAGAATATTGACAAGGCAATAGTACTATGAACACTAAGAACTGATTTAAACAAAGCTGTGGTAGATGACAATAATAGGATAATGGAAACAGAGAAATTAAAAGAATAATAAAAATAGATAAATGCTAAACTATTATATCAAAAAGTTAGCACCCAATACCCAAATACTTATAATTCCAAAAAATAGCAGTACATATTTTTAGTTATTAATATGTAGGTGAATAAGAGAAGAAATGGTTATTGAGAAGAATAAAGAGGGATGGAAATAAGAAATTGTTTCTCCTCATACATTTTTAAAAAATATGTGTTTATTATTTCAGGAAAAATTTAAAATTTTCAATACATTTTGAAAGTTAGACATCCTGGAGAGAGTAAAAGAAAAGCTCCTTTTTAAAGCTGTTTTAAAAAGCAGGAAGGCAGAGTGAAATACTATTTGAGATTAGAAATGGAGAGAGACCTGTTGTAAGCAATGCGATCCCTAAACAGCTCCTTTTCAGACAGAAAGCCACCTAGACGCTGTACAGGGCTGGAAGCCACTAATCCCATGGTACAAAAGCAGAAAGCCAGTGGGTTTTTGAAGAACCTTATTAGACTTGAGCCATGAGGATTTTAGAAAGGATGAAAACGAAAAGCAGTCAATTTGACCAAATGTAAACCCTGAGGTTTGCTCTCTTAACACCCTGTACAGAAATTATGGAAGCCAAATTGCCTGGGTGGAGTAACTCATGCAACAATAGAAACAGTTTGTTTAATTAGAGAAGCAGAAGAAGCAATAAATAGAGATATGAGTCTTTTGAACATGAGTGAAAGCTGAGAATTCAAAGAAAGTGGACAAGAAAGAAGGAAGGGCTAACAGGAACCAAGAAATTATATTGCTGCTTGAAAATTGTGAAGATCTACACTACAGGCAACATTCCAGGTAAGTTAGTATCAGGTCTGAAGAATTAAATTGCAAGGTTGTCAATTACCATGTGATCCTGAGCAATTCAATTAACCTTTTAGGTTTCAGTTTCCAAGGTGAAAGATGAGAATAGTATCAACTTCACAGTGTTGAAGAATGCAACATTGAAATGATTTTAATAGACGACAGCACTTAAGAAATTGTAAATTTCCAAGGCAAAAGTTCCAGTGTAAAAGGAAATCTCCCCAAAAGAATACTAAAATAGTGGGGAGTAGGGGAGTTTAGTGAGGTGAGAGCAGACAGGAAATGATGGTTTTTCTATGTCTTTTCTGGAAAGAATATGCCAAGGCCATCATCTGTTGAACATCTCAAGTTTGATCTATTCCTATTGGATTTTGGTATTTGAGATTGACAAAAATATTACCCTTTTACTATAATTGTTTTTCCAGTAGTCATGTATGGATGTGAGAGTTGGACTGTGAAGAAGGCTGAGCGCCGAAGAATTGATGCTTTTGAACTGTGGTGTTGGAGAAGACTCTTGAGAACCCCTTAGACTGCAAGGAGATCCAACCAGTCCATTCTGAAGATCAGCCCTGGGATTTCTTTGGAAGGAATGATGCTAAAGCTGAAACTCCAGTACTTTGGCCACCTCATGAGAAGAGTTGACTCATTGGAAAAGACTTTGATGCTGGGAGGAATTGGGGGCAGGAGAAGAAGGGGATGACAGAGGATGAGATGGCTGGATAGCATCACTGACTCGATGGACGCGAGTCTGAGTGAACTCTGGGAGTTGGTGATGGACAGGGAGGCCTGCCGTGCTGCGATTCATGGGGTCGCAAAGAGTTGGACACGACTGAGTGACTGAACTGAACTGAACTGAACTGAGAACATTAAGAAAATTTATCCTCAAGATTAAAAATATTTCCAATAACACAATAATTTAAGTAAAGGTGAAAGTTTACATAATGGGAAATCTAGAAACAAATAATAGGAAAATGATTTTGGAGGAATAGCAAATGCATTTCAGAAAAGGTCTTTAAATGACTGGGGCAAAAGCCTCTTTTCCCCGTTATGAATTTCATGTTATTTTGCAACAACTTGGTTTTCCTCACTCTGACTTTCATTGCATTGGCTACATAGTTGAAACTTCTGATTTTATGCTTTATTAGATCCTTGCCACTTATACTAAAGTGGTTCAGAATGTGAGAAAAATAAGAAATAAATATTTAACATGACAATGCAATTAACTACTGATATCTAATCTCCCATTGTCTCGGGAACAGTGAACCCAACCCTTTGCACTTTGATAGGTATTTCCACCTAGTTTGAATTATAATGGTTATCAAAAACTGTTTAAACCTTTTAGGCAGTTAACAGAAAAAAAAAATTGAAAAGGCTCATAAACTGAACTTATTTACAGTAGTTTTTTGAAGAGAAAACCAAAATTTTCAGGATTTTCTTGGTCAACTCTTAAAGCATTGTTAGAATATACCTTTCTCTCAAATCCTGAGACTCACAGATTCATTTTGTGATTCTACAGCATCACAGGGCACTGGTAAAAGCAGGTGAGTTGAATCTAAGTTATTACCTAAACTGTCAGTTGGTGGAAAAAATAAGGCAAAATGATAAGCTGAAAGGCACTATATGCAACATTTTGAAAGGATATTTCAATTTCATTTACAGTCACTTTTTTTTTTCTTTCCTTTGGGGACCTTTTTTTATTTCACAGAAGAGGAAAAGCTTGACATAATTTCAGGGGCTTTGTAGGTTGCAATGAATGTGCTGCATTTAGGGAAACTAGCCTTGCTATCTTGAATTTCTCATGAAAGGACAGAGTTTCTTGACTAGAAGTCACCCGTTAATACTATTTTGATTTGTTTGTTCAGCATAGGGTTTCAAGTTCATTTTCAGTCTGAAATCCCAACTAATGCTTCTCTTCGTTTTATATTTACAAATGAAATTCAACTAACATTAATTTTTAAAAACAACTGAAAATAACAATAACTGAATCTTATGCTACTTCTCAAATTGCTTAAAATCATGGATTTAGAAATGTCTAATAAGCGCAATAAGGACAAACATCTAAGTCCATCCTGTACATCCAGTTTACCGTTAGGACCATCTATCCTTTGACTGCCGAGTCATCAACATTGAATCTGAGTGATGTTTATAACATTGAATCTGAGTGATAACTTCTAATGGATTTCCTAAGTGGCCTCTGCCATGCATAAAAAATTCCAAGTTCCCACTATAAATATAATAATTTCTTTTTCGTAGAGGGCTTAACAGATATTCTTTTCAAGTAGGCACTTGAGTTGGCAGAACAGGACTCAGTTCCATTTTTGTTGCTACATGTGTTCTCCCAAAAACAAGGTTGATTGTTTATTGGGTACTTGGTGTTTATGTTGATTGGTTATTGAGAAGAACTCATAATTCTCTAAATTAATTCTAGAAATAAAGCTAAAAACATATATGCTTCATGTGACAAGCTTTAATCAACAAAATTAAGAACAATATTTAAGCACTTCAAAATGGGCTTTGCTGTGTTTTCAACAGAAAGTTCTTTTAAAAATAGAAAATTCTAACACTGCAAGGGATAGTGATTACTGGCAAAAACATTTACTGGGCAAATTTTCAATCATTTGCTATGCCATACACTTTGTACAAAGAGATATCAGAAATATAATGACTGTCATTAAATAGTTTAAACCAAAAAATAAAAACAAATGAACCAAAAACCTGAACCATGACATGCAGTGCCTTCATACTCCTTCCTGACAACCCACTGACAAAACATTCCTGGACTGTGCTGGACGCTTTAGGCACTCTGCCACCCAAAATAACATTGTCAGTTCACTATTTTACGACAGTCAGTCAGTTATACGGAGAACAACTTTTTATGTGCAGAATGGAATTCGAATTTTGATTTAGATAGATATAGGCTGGTGGCTTCAAGCTATGCTAGTGGCAAGTGGTCCATCAGCAGATGAATGGATAAGAAAGCTGTGGTATATATACACAATGGAGTATTACTCAGCCATTAAAAAGAATACATTTGAATCAGTTCTAATGAGGTGGATGAAACGAGCCAATTATATAGAGTGAAGTAAGCCAGAAAGAAAAACACCAATACAGTATACTGACACATATATACAGAATTTAGAAAGATGGTAATGATGACCCTGTATGCGAGACAGCAAAAGAGACACAGAGTAAAAACGGACTTTTGGACTCTGAGGGAGAGGGAGAGGGAGAGTGTGGGACGATTTGGGAGAATGGCATTGAAACATGTATACTATCATGTAAGAAACGAAGTGCCAGTCTATGTTCGATACAGGATACAGGATGCTTGGGGCTGGTGCATGGGGATGATCCAGAGAGATGATATGAGGTGGGAGGTGAAGGGGGATTCAGGATTGGGAGCTTATATACACCCGCAGTGGATTCATGTCAATGTATGGCAATACCAATACAGTATTGTAAAGTAAAATAAAGTAAAAATAAAATTAAAAAAAAATGAATAAATAGGTTTTTGTTTTGGTGGTTCTTTTTGAAATATAACTTACATATCATAAGATTCTACAATTAAAGTCTACAATTTAGTCAATTCTAACAAATTTATAAAGTTGCACAATCATTGCTGCTGCTGCTGCTAAGTTCCTTCAGTCGTGTCTGATTCTGTGCGACCCCATAGATGGCAGCCCACCAGGCTACCCCGTCCCTGGGATTCTCCAGGCAAGAACACTGGAGTAGGTTGCCATTTCCTTCTCCAATGCATGAAAGTGAAAAGTGAAAGTGAAGTCGCTCAGTCGCGTCCAACTCTTAGCGACCCCATGGACTGTAGCCTACCAGGCTCCTCCGAGCATGGGATTTTCCAGGCAAAAGTACTGGAGTGGGGTGCCATTGCCTTATGCACAATCATTACCAATAGGTAATTCCAGAATATTTCATCACTCCAAAAAGAAACCTCCATAAGCATTAGTAGCTTTACTCATTCCCCCTGCATCCAGATCCTAGAAACCAATTTATCTACTTTCTATCTCTATGAATCTATTTATCTTGGACATTTCATGTAAAAGGAATCATATACTATGTAACATTTTGTGTCTAACATCTTTCACTTAATATAAGATTTTCAAGATTCATCCATAATCTACATTTTATTTATCCATCATTCAGTTAATGGACCACTGAGGATCCTTTGCACTCTTAACAAACTGAAGACTAAAAGCCATATGATCATCTCAATAGATGCAAAAAAAATCTGTTGACAAACTTCAACATCCATTTATGATTAAAAAACTCCCTCAAAACACGGGTATAGAGGGAAAATACTTCAACATAATAAAGGCCAAGTGTGGAAAACCCACAGCTAAAATCATTCTCAAGATGAAAGGCTGAAAGCACTTTCTCTAAGGTCAAGAATCAGACAAGGATTCACACTCTCACTAATTTTATTCAACACAGTGTTGGAAGTCCTAACTACAGTAATCAGAGAAGTAAAAGAAATAAAAGCAGTCCAAATTTAAAATGAAAAAACCTGCTTGCATAAGATATGATACTACATACACAGAAAAACCTAATGACACCACAGGAAAATTACCAGATATCATCAGTGAATTGGTAAAGTTGCAGGATACAAAATTAATATACAGAAATCTGTTGCATTTCTATGCACTAAGAATGAACTCTCAAACAGGAAAGTTAAGGAAACAATTCTACTTATGATCACATCAAAAAAAAAAAATGAAATACCTAGGACTGCTGCTGCTACTGCTACCAAGTTGCTTCAGTCGTGTCTGACTCTGTGTGACCCCACAGATGGCAGCCCACCAGGCTCCCCCAGCCCTGGGGTTCTCCAGGCAAGAACACTGGAGTGGGTTGCCATTTCCTTCTCCAATGCATGAAAGTGAAAAGTGAAAGTAAAGTCGCTCAGTCATGTCTGACTCTTAGCGACCCCATGGACTGCAGCATTCCAGGCTCCTCCGTCCATGGGATTTTCCAGGCAAGAGTACTGGAGTGGGGTGCCATTGCCTTCTCCATACCTAGGACTAAACTTAGTCAAAAACATGAAGACCTATAGTTGGAAAACTGTAAGAAACTGATGAAACAAACTGAAGCTTAGGAAAGATATACCATGTTCAAAAACTGGAAGAATTGATACTGTTAAAATGATCATAGTATCCAAAGCAATCTAAAGACTCAATGCAAATCTTTATTAAAAATATATCAATGGAATTTTTTACAGAACTAGATCAAATTAGTTTAAAATTTCTATAGAAATACAAAAGATTCTAAATAGCCAAAACAATCTTAGGAAAAAAGAAAAAAGCTAGAGGTATCATGTTATCTGACTCCAAACTATACAACAAAGCTACAATAACCAAAACAAGATGATACTGGCATAAAAACAGATACATAGATCAATGGAATAGAATGGTGATCCTAGAGATAAACCCATAAATTGACCATGCATTCATGGTCAATTTATCTAAGACAAAAGAGGCAAAAATATACAATGGAGAAAAAAAGTCTCTTCAATAACTGGTGCTGTGAAACTAGTCAGGCACATGTAATAAAACATTTCTAACACAATACACAGAAATAAACTCAAAATGGATTAAATGCTTATATGCAAGATCAAAAATCATAAAACTCCTATAAGAAAACACAAGCAGAACAGTCTTTGACATATATTGGAAACATTTTTTGGATCTGTCTCCTAAGGCAAAGGACATAAAAAGTTTGGCCAAAAAGTATCACTCAGGTAATATAATATGGAAAAACCTAAACGAATTTTTGGCCAACCCAATAAAAACAAATTGGGTCAAATTAAACTTGAAAGCTCTCACACAGCAAAGAAAATCATCAACAAAAAGAAAAGACAACTGGAATGGGATAAAATATTTGCAAATAAGATGATTTATAGGGGATTAATATTCAAACTATATAAACAGCACATACAACTCAACATGAAACAAACAACCTGATTGAGAAATAGCCACAAGAGCTAAACAGACATTTTCCCAAAGATGACATACAATGGCTAACAAGCACATGAAAGATGCTCAGCATCACTAATTGTCAGAGAAATGCAAATAAAAACCACAATGGGATACCATCTTCAACTTGTGGAAATGGTTATCATTAAAAATACCACAAATAACAAATGTGGCTGAGGATGTGGAGCAAAGGGAACACTTGTACACTGTTAATGGGAATGTGAATTGGTGCATCCATTATGGAAAACAGTACGGAGGTTTCTCAAAAAACTAAAAATAGAACTACCATATGCTTCAGCAATTCCACTCATTGGTATATACCAAAGAAAATAAAAACACTAATTTGAAAAACAAAAACAAAAACAAAAACAAATGTTCACAGCAGTATTGTTTAGAATAGACAAGATATGGAAACAACCTAAGTGTCCATCACAAATAAAGAAGATATGGTATGCTGTGTTCAGTCACTCATTCATGTCTGACTCTGTGACCCAATGGACTGCAGCACCCCAGGCTTCCCTGTCCATCACCAACTCTTGGAGTTTGCTCAGACTCATATCCATTGAGTTGGTGATGCCATCCAACCATCTCATCCTCTGTTGTTCCCTTCTCCTCCCATCTTCAAACTTTCCCAGCATCAGGGTCTTTTCCAATGACTCAGCTCTTCCCATGGTATATGGTATACAATGGAATATATGTCAAAGAATATTGAACTCTGTCTAGTATTTCCAATAGCTGGACTCTCTCAGAAAATTTTATTTGACTATTTTTTCCTGTGTATGGCTCATACTTTTTTCTTTCTTTGCATCTATCTCTTTTTTTAACTATACATTCTAAATAACATAATGTGGCAATTACAGAATCAGATTTCTCTCTCTCTAGCAGTACTCTTGCCTGGAAACTCCCATGGACAGAGAAGCCTGGTAGGCTGCAGTCCATGGGGTCGCGAAGACTAGGATACAACTGAACGACTTCACTTTAACTTTTCACTTTCATGCATTGGAGAAGGAAATGGCACCCCACTCCAGTGTTCTTACCTGGAGAATCCCGGGGATGGGGGAGCCTGGTGGGCTGCCGTCCATGGGGTCACACAGAGTCAGACACGACTGACACGACTTAGCAGCAGCAGCAGCAGCCGCATTTGCTGTGGCCATTTCATTTTTCTGTTTTTTGTTTGTTTGTTTGTTTAGTTTCTTTGTGAAACTAATTCTGTAAACTCAATATTCTTTGACAAAGGTGGCCACTGAAGTCTCTGTTCAGTTGACTCATTGTCGTTGTTTAGTCACTAAGTCATGTCCAACTCTTTTGTGACCCCATGAACTGTAGCCTGCCAGGCTCCTCTGTCCATGGGATTCCCCAGGCAAGAATACTGCAGTGGGCTGTCATTTCCTTCTCCAAGGGATCTTCCCAATCCCTTGGTTAAACCACCTCTTCTGCATTAGCAGGCAGATTGTTTACTGCTGAGCCCCCTGGAAAGCCCTTTAAATGGCTTAGTGGTTAATTAATCACTGGAAGAGCTTTCCTTAAATTCCATAAAGCTCATAGCCCTTGCTGAGGAGCTCTGTGTGTATGTTGGGGCATGCCTCTAATGCACAGGCAGGCAGTATACATACTACATTGTCTTATCCTTCATTTCCTATTTTTATGGATCCTCGAAGTCAGCTAGAAGTGAAAGCCTTCTTAGGGTCTTCTCTGGTCTTCCTCGGCATGTGCAACAACCCTTATACACATGAATAGTTTTCTAGATCTCCACGAATATGTCAGAGTTTTTAAAGCTCCCTGTCACATCTCCTTTCCCTTGGGTTTGTTTTAAATGTTTTCATCAATTTTCATCAGCTTGTCATTGGAGAAGGTGATGGCACCCCACTCCAGTACTCTTGCCTGGAAAATACATGGATGGAGGAGGCTGGTGTGCTGCAGTCCACGGCATCATGAAGAGTCAGACACGACTGGGCGACTTGACTTTCACTTTTCACTTTCATGCATTGGAGAAGGAAATGGAAACCAACTCCAGTGTTCTTGTCTGGAGAATCCCAGGGATGGGGGAGCCTGGTGGGCGGCCGTCTGTGGGGTCACACAGAGTCGGACATGACTGAAGCAACTTAGCAGCAGCAGCAGCTTGTGATTTGCCCCAACTGTTGTCATCACCTTAGACAGGTGTGATATTACATTATTGAAACTGACTGACTGTTTTTGATAAATGCTACTGCAGGAAAAGCTCTATACAGTCAACAAAAACAAGACCAGGAGCTGACTGTGGCTCAGATCATGAACTCCTCATTACCAAATTCAGACTTAAATTGAAGAAAGTAGGGAAAACTGCTAGACCATTCAGGTATGACCTAAAACAATCCCTTATGATTATACAGTGGAAGTGAGAAATAGATTTAAGGGCCTAGATCTCATAGATAGAGTGCCTGATGAACTATGGAATGAGGTTCGTGACATTGTACAGGAGACAGGGATCAAGACCATCCCCATGGAAAAGAAATGCAAAAAAGCAAAATGGCTGTCTGGAGAGGCCTTACAAATAGCTGAGAAAAGAAGAGAGGCCAAAAACAAAGGAGAAAGGAAAGATATGCCCATCTGAATGCAGAGTTTCAGAGAATAGCAAGAAGAGATAGGAAAGTCTTCTTCAGCAATCAATGCAAAGAAATAGAGGAAAACAACAGAATGGGAAAGACTAGAGATCTCTTCAAGAAAATTAGAGATACCAAGGGAACATTTCATGCAAAGATGGGCTCAATAAAGGACAGAAATGGTATGGGCCTAATGGAAGCAGAAGATATTAAGAAGAGGTGGCAAGAATACACGGAAGAACTGTACAAAAAAGATCTTTACGACCTGGATAATCACGATGGTGTGATCACTCATCTAGAGCCAGACATCCTGGAATGTGAAGTCAAGTGGGCCTTAGAAAGCATCACTATGAACAAAGCTAGCGGAGGTGATGGAATTCCAGTAGAGCTATTTCAAATCCTGAAAGATGATGCTGTAAAACTGCTGCACTATTGATATGCCAGTGAATTTGGAAAACTCAGCAGTGGCCACAGGACTGGAAAAGGTCAGTTTTCATTCCAATTCCAAAGAAAGTCAATGCCAAAGAATGCTCAAACTACCATACAACTGCACTTATCTCACACGCTAATAAAGTAATGCTCAAAATTCTCCAAGCCAGGCTTCAGCAATACGAGAAACGTGAACTTCCGGATGTTCAAGCTGGTTTTAGAAAAGGCAGAGGAACCAGAGATCAAATTGCCAACATCTGCTGGATCATCGAAAAAGCAAGAGAGTTCCAGAAAAACATCTATTTCTGCTTTATTGACTATGCCAAAGCCTTTGACTGTGTGGATCACAATAAACTGTGGAAAATTCTGAAAGAGATGGGAGTACCAGACCACCTGACCTGCCTCTTGAGAAATCTGTATGCAGGTCAGGAAGCATCAGTTAGAACAGGACATGGAGCAGTAAACTGGTTCCAAATAGGAAAAGCAGTACATCAAGGCTATATATTGTCACCCTGCTTATTTATCTTACATGCAGAGTACATCATGAGAAATGCTGGGCTGGAAGAAACACAAGCTGGAATCAAGATTTCTGGGAGAAATATCAATAACCTCAGATATGCAGATGACACCACCCTTATGGCAGAAAGTGAAGAGGAGCTAAAAAGCCTCTTGATGAAAGTGAAAAAGGAGAGTGAAAAAGTTGGCTTAAAGCTCAACATTCAGAAAATGAAGATCATGGCATCCGGTCCCATCACTTCATGGCAAATAGATGGGGAAACAGTAGAAACAGTGTCAGACTTTATTTTGGGGGGCTCCAAAATCACTGCAGATGGTGACCGCAGCCATGAAATTAAAAGACACTTACTCCTTGGAGGAAAAATTATCACCAACCTAGATAGCATATTCAAGAGCACAGACATTACTTTGCCGACTAAGGTCCTTCTGGTTAAAGCTATGGTTTTTTCTGTGGTCATGTATGGATGTGAGCGTTGGACTGTGAAGAAGGCTGAGGGCCAAAGAATTGATGCTTTTGAACTGTGGTGTTCGAGAAGACTGTTGAGAGTCCCTTGGACTGCAAGGAGATACAACCAGTCCATTCTGAAGGAGATCAGCCCTTGGATTTCTTTGGAAGGAATGATGCTAAAGCTGACTTCAGTACTTTGGCCACCTCATGCGAAGAGTTGACTCATTGGAAAAGACTCTGGTGCTGGGAGGGATTGGGGGCAGGAGAAGAAGGGGACGACCGAGGATGAGATGGCTGGATGGCATCACTGACTCGATGGACGTGAATCTGAGTGAACTCCGGGAGTTGGTGATGGACAGGGAGGCCTGGCATGCTGCGATTCATGGAATCACAAAGAGTCAGACACAACTGAGTGAATGAACTGAACTGAACTGTAGGAAAGACTGTTTCTATGAGCTGACACATGAGCTAGTTCAAATAAAGCCAAGTGGGATTTTTTAGAGAACTTCCAGACAGATTAAATAATGACAGCTTTATGGGAACTGGACTCAAGAACAACTCTAATCCCTTCTCCAGTGTTCTTCCTAGTCCTCTAGAGGCACCAACACTGATGGCTTTCCCCATGATTTAAGGGTACTGATTTTGAAGGATACCACATTGATGGAGAGAAGCAGATGGACCTAAGACAAAATAAAATGCCACAAAGCTCACTGTTCTTATTGAGATTTAGCCAGTTATCTTATATAAATATTTGTCATATGGCAAGTCTTCAGTTAATTTGTGTTCTGAATATGCTGATTGTGACAGTTTTTTGCAACATAGAGTTCTCATAGCTTTTATTGAGCAGGAGATTTTTGAAGGTATTTATTTTGCCATTTCTGCTGATGATTTCGAAAGTATGTTTACTACATGTTGGTTTACCAAATCTAACCACTTTGGAGTGAAATGTATTTTTAACAGCATTGCTGAAATGTATAACTGAATAAATGAACAAGAGTTACACAAGAACATGGAGATGAGCTTCAGCTCAGGTCAGTCGCTCAGTCGTGTCCGACTCTCTCCGACCCCATGAATTGCAGACGCCAGGCCTCCCTGTCCATCACCAACTCCTGGAGTTCACCCAAACTCATGTCCGTCGAGTCGGTGATGCCATCCAGCCATCTCATCCTCGGCGTCCCATTCTTCTCCTGCCCCCAATCCTTCCCAGCATCAGAGTCTTTTCCAATGGGTCAACTCTTCGCTTGAGGTGGCCAAAGTACTGGAATTTCAGCTTTAGAATCAGTCCTTCCAAAGAACACCCAGGACTGATCTCCTTCAGAATGGACTGGTTGGATCTCCTTGAAGTCCAAGGGACTCTCAAGAGTCTTCTCCAACACCACAGTTCAAAAGCATCAGTTCTTCGGTGCTCAGCCTTCTTCACAGTCCAATTCTTGCATTCTTACATGACTACTGGAAAAACCATAGCCTTGATGAGGCAGACCTTTGTTGGCAAAGTAATGTCTCTGCTTTTGAATATGCTATCTAGGTTGGTCATAACTTTTTTTCCAAGGAGTAAGCATCTTTTAATTTCATGGCAGCGGTCACCATCTGCAGTGATTTTGAGGCCCCAAAAATAAAGTCTGACACTTTTTCCACTGTTTCCCCATCTATTTCCCATGAAATGATGGGACCAGATGCCATATCTTCATTTTCTGAACGTTGAGCTTTAAGCCAACATTTTCACTCTCCTCTTTTGCTTTCATCAAGAGGCTTTTTAGCTCCTCTTCACTTTCTGCCATAAGGGTGGTATCATCTGCATATCTGAGGTTATTGATGTTTCTCCTGGCAATCTTGATTCCAGCCTGTGCTTCTTCCAGCCCAGCATTTCTCATGATGTACTCTGCATATAAGATAAATAAGCAGGGTGACAATATACAGCCTTGATGTACTGCTTTTCCTATTTGGAACCGGTTTACTGCTCCATGTCCTGTTCTAACTGATGCTTCCTGACCTGCATACAGATTTCTCAAGAGGCAGGTCAGGTGGTCTGGTATTCCCATCTCTTTCAGAATTTTCCACAGTTTATTGTGATCCACACAGTCAAAGGCTTTGGCATAGTCAATAAAGCAGAAATAGATGTTTTTCTGGAACTCTCTTGCTTTTTCGATGATCCAGCAGATGTTGGCAATTTGATCTCTGGTTCCTCTGCCTTTTCTAAAACCAGCTTGAACATCTGGAAGTTCACAGTTCATGTATTGCTGAAGGCTAGCCTGGAGAATTTTGAGCATTACTTTACTAGCGTGTGAGATAAGTGTAGTTGTGTGGTAGTTTGAGCATTCTTTGGCATTGGCTTTCTTTGGAATTGAAATGAAAACTGACCTTTTCCAGTCCTGTGGCCACTGCTGAGTTTTCCAAATTCACTGGCATATCAATAGTGCAGCACTTTTACAGCATCATCTTTCAGGATTTGAAATAGCTCTACTGGAATTCCATCGCCTCCACTAGCTTTGTTCATAGTGATGCTTTCTAAGGCCCACTTGACTTCACATTCCAGGATGTCTGGCTCTAGATGAGTGATCACACCATCGTGATTATCCAGGTCGTAAAGATCTTTTTTGTACAGTTCTTCCGTGTATTCTTGCCACCTCTTCTTAATATCTTCTGCTTCCATTAGGCCCATACCATTTCTGTCCTTTATTGAGCCCATCTTTGCATGAAATGTTCCCTTGGTATCTCTAATTTTCTTGAAGAGATCTCTAGTCTTTCCCATTCTGTTGTTTTCCTCTATTTCTTTGCATTGATCGCTGAGGAAGGCTTTCTTATCTCTTCTTGCTATTCTTTGAAACTCTGCATTCAGATGCTTATACCTTTACTTTTCTCCTTTGCTTTTCATTTCTCTTCTTTTCACATCTATTTCTTAGGCCTCCTCAGACAGCCATTTTGGTTTTTTGCATTTCTTTTCCATGGGGATGGCCTTGATCCCTGTCTCCTGTACAATGTCACGAACCTCAGTCCATAGTTCATCAGACACTCTATCTATTAGATCTAGTCCTTTAAATCTATTTCTCACTTCCACTGTATAATCATAAGGGATTTGATTTAGGTCATACCTGAATGGTCTAGTGGTTTTCCCTACTTTCTTCAACTTAAGTCTGAATTTGGTAATACTGAGTTCATGATCTGAGCCACAGTCAGCTCCCATTCTTGTTTTTGCTGACTGTATAGAGCTTCTCCATCTTTCGCTGCAAAGAATATAATCAATCTGATTTCGGTGTTGACTATCTGGTGATGTCCAAAGAAAAGCTTAAGTTTGTTTATTAGGGATTTAAGGTTCTAAAAGTTTTTTTAGTGTTTTCTTATAGATATAATTTATATACAATAATGTGTAGAAAGCTCACTGTATAGCTTGATGAATTCGGTATATGTGTACTAGAGTAGATTGCCATTCCCTCCCCGAGGTATATTCCCAACCCAGGGATTGAATCCAGGCCTCCTGCATTGCAGGCAGATCCTTTACCAGCGGAGCCATGAGAGAAGCCCACTGCTATGTAAGCACCCCTTAAATCAAGAGGCATAATATTTCCAGCACCCCAAACTCATGCCCTGTCTACACTCTTCCTACAAAGGTAATCATGATTTTAACTGTAAGATGGGCAAAGAGAACCTGTGTTTACAAGTAATGTTGGTGTGCTCAGTTGTGTCCAACTCTTCTGCAATCCCATGGACTGACTGTAGCCCACTAAGCTCCTCTATCAGGATTTTCCAGGCAAGAGTACTGGAGTGGGTTGCCATTTCCTTCTCTAAGACATCTTCCTGACCCAGGGACCAAACATGGGTCTCCTCCATGGCAGGCAGATTCTGCATTGCAGGCTGAGTATATAGGGAGGGTTTTTTTTTTTTTTTTTTCTATTTTTGTTAGAATATACCATTGTCTGTTTATCTGTCCTACTACTGATGAACATCTGTGGTGCTTCCATTTGGGAACTATTATGAATAAAGATACGATGAACATTCTTATATTGTCTTTTTATTCATTCCTCTTGGGTATATACCTACAAGTAGAATTGCTGGATCATTAGGTACACAGCTGTTTAGCTTTAATAGGCTCTACCAAATGGTTTTTCTAAGTGGTCAAAGCAATTTACACTCCCACCAGCATATATAAAAGTTTCAGTTTCTCTCCAAACTATCCAAAACTTGGTATGATCAATTTTTTTTTTTAAATTCAGCTATTCTGGTAGGTATGCATGGGTATTTCATTGGGCTTAAATTTGCATGTTCCTGATAAGAAATTATTTTCCTATGTCTATCAGCTATTTTAATTTCTACTTTGATCTCTATTTTCATTCTAAATTCTTTAATTCTACAAATATTTATTAAGAATCTGCTGTCTACATTAGATACAGGTATTAAGTACTCCACCCTCAAAGAACTCACGAACTAAAGAGCATGCATTAGTGTGCATGCTCAGTCTTGTCTGATGCTTTCAACCTCATGGACTGTACCCTGCCAAGCTCCACCGTGCATGGAATTTTCCAGGCAAGAATAGTAGAGTGGTTTCCATTTCCTACTCCAGTGGATCTTCCCAACCCAGGGATCGAACCCATGTTTCTTGCATCTCCTGCATTGGCAGGCAGATTCTTTACCACTGCACCACCTGGGAAGCCTTTAAATTAAAGACAGAAGTATACAAATAAACAAATGGTTAAGATCTAGGGTATAAATGTGATGATAGGCAATCAGAGAAGAGGCATGAAATCCAACTGTGTAGATTGAAAAAGGTTTCTTAAAGGCAGTGACTCTAACACTTAGATTTTAAAGACAAAAAGGAGTTAGCCAGATGGACAAGTTATGGTAGAACAGTAGGAAATGACATTTCAGTACAAGGGAACAAGAAATGGGGAGGGAAGTCTTTCTGCCTTTGGATTTTTTGGTTCTTTGATTTAAAAAGAAAAGAAAAAACACTTTAAACATTTTTTTTAATGAGGGCATTAAATCTGGATCTGACAGAATATACATTCAATGCCATAAATTTTATTAAAGGACACCAATTTAGGAATTGATGATGGTGGAAGGCAATTTCAAGGGCAAACCCATTTTCCTCTATCTTGGCTAATTATGTAGAACTATCCTAGCTCTGCAAAGGACTCCAGTTGGCAAAGTTCTGCAGGTCAGAAAATAGAAAAAGCAACTTGATACTCTTAAAAAAAAAAAAAAAGAACAATCCTCTCACCTTAGGATTTTAATAATGATATATATTAACATTATAATAATTGCTATGACTATTAATAATGTTATTATTACAGCAGTTACCATTACAGAGTGTTTATCATGTGCCAAGCAATATCTGAAGTGCTCTACATAAGAACCATATGAATTGGGTACTACTTTTAATCCCCATTTCACAGATAATGAAACTGAAGTCATAAGGAAAGTGTTCAAGGTTATACACTTAGAAAAGACAGATAGGATCTGACTACAGGTCTGATTTCAGAGTTTCTATTTTGATATTAAAGTCTTCTAAATGACAACTAATGCCCTTTAGTAAAAGAGCACTGTTCTTCTCAATCAAATTCTCTGGCCCCTCAAAGAAGAAAGTTATTTATATATTTGTGGCAGAGACTGAATAATTCTAGCCAGATTGTTTATTGCACATATTTCACATTACCTTTCTGATCCTACAATAAAACATCACCTTACAAATGCCACAAAAATGATGTCTCTACTTAGTCTAATCCAAATTTCTTCTTCCATCTCCTACTGATTTTAGTGGTTGTGATTTTTACATTCAAATGCTGCAGTCCATAGGGTCACAAAGAGTCGGACATGACTGAGCGACTGAACTGAACTGAATGATCTTAGCTCCACTGCTATATGAATAAGGATATTAACATGTCTGTTTTGGAAGTTTGCATTTTTTCCGACATTTTAATAGCCTAGGCAAATACAAAAGTAATTTTCTGGCAAAAGTAAATATACAACACTTTCAGATTTTTTTTAAAAATAGCTTGTAGATTAGTAGTTAGGATATTAAGTTTATGGTTCTCAGCTCCATGGCCTCCCCCAGCCAAAAGGAAGAGAAGAGAAAGGAAACTAGTTTCCCAGTGGTATTTAGATTAATAAGAACATTTTTATATCAAAATGTCTATCTGTAGAATTAGTCAAATTTCCCAACTGGGCCACTATTTCAGTATTTATTAGGAAGAAGAAGCGGGGAAGAAATATAGGGTATAGTTGAGTTTAACTCCAATTAGATAAAAACAAAAAATTATTAGGAATTTGGGAAAAATTCATGTTAAACTGAAATCTTAAAACAAAAATGTTCCATGAATGTATGAGGCCTTTAAATGAATTTTAATTTAATCTCTTTAGATGTTAATGGATTTTGTGGGCAATGCTGTTTTCTAAATGTCAGGGAATATGGGTTTCTGTAAGCACTAGTACTAGGGAAAAAACATTATTAAATTTGGTTCTTAAGGTGAGCTTGGATCAGAACAAATGGGAAGTTTAAGGTCACAAATCATGTTTAGATAAACAACACAGCACAGTGACTAATCTAACCTTAATATGTATTAGAAGGCAATGTCACCAAGTACACATACTCAGTAAGTATAAACTGTGCATGCTTAGCACCTCAATTCTCTTAGTATTTATGCATTTTAAAAGGCAATTATGAATATTCAGCTTACTTGTGTCATATTTCTTCATTAGGTCGCATTATTATTATACATTATATTGTTAACATGACAAATATTGCACTTAAAATTTTTCATTAGAAATAACTTGTAAAGGTTGATGCAACCAAAGTGTGTGATGTACAAAAGATAGTGGTGGCAGAAGGGAGAGATGGATAATGGTGGGCTAGAAAAAAATTATTTTATGGGTTTCAAGATTGAAGGAATTGTATACATGGAGTGGATGAATAATTTTCCCTAAATCAGAGCAACCAAGTTTTCTAGCAAAGATATGAAAACTAATATGACTTTAATTACATGGATACATTTTTACCTTTTTATATATATGGAAAGAAAAAAACGCCTTCTAAACTCTGAAAAAACACCATATGTTCACTTAAATTCTACCTAGTTTGAGGGTTTAAAGTATTAAGAAAAAGTCTGTTTTGGATATACTGGAAATTAGCTTCATTTAAACAACAAAAAAAGTAAACCCAGTAAAAGAAACATCTGGGTCATGGCAATGTCAGAAATGAAAGAGAGACAGAGGGTAGACCAAGGGAAGGGATTATCTGAAAGTTAAGTGGTCAGAGCAAAAGGAGGAGCTATTGACTAATGGGCCAGGAACAGCAACATGGCCAGTAGTTTTCTTTAGTAAGGAAGACGCTCAGTGCAATTATTCTTCAAGAAAAATAGGGAAATGTTATGCAGGTAATTAGTAATTTTATTTTTTTAATTATTTATCTATTTTTGCACTGGGTCTTCGTTGCTGCATGTGGGCTTTCTCTAGTTGTGGCAAGTAAGGGCTACTCTCCAGTTGTGGTGGCTTTTCTTGCTGCAGAGTATGGGCTCTAAGGCATGCAGGCTTCAGCAGCTGCAGCGCATGGGCTCAGCAGTTGCACCTCCTGGGTTCTGGAGTGTAGGCTCAGTAGTCATGGAACAGAAGTTTAGCTGCCCCATACCATGTGGAATCTTCCCAGACCAGGGATCAAACCCAAGTCCCCTGCATTGGCAGGTGAATTAACCACTGAACCACCAGAGAAGTCCCAATTAGTAACCTAAGATAATAAACATTTAGGTTAAATGCTTGGCCTCTAGACCATACCAGGCCAATCTTGTTAAGCTTTATCATATTAGCATTGCAAACTTTAACTTCTCCATGCCTCAATTTCCCTAATCCAGAAAAAAGAATGATATTTTTATCTCTCTTGTAGAACTGTGCTGATGAGTAAATGGGTACATGCCTAGCATGTGTTGAGTGTGTCTACACTTGTGGTATCATCAATATTATTTTGTCCAAAAGATATGGAGGTTTTTTGCAGGGGGATGGGGGAGGGGAGAGGGGGAGTGGGTGGATGGGGAATCTAAAGCAGATGGGGAAATAATGAGAAACAGAACTAAATACAAGCAAGATTTTAGATTAGTTGAGCTTATTAACAAGTAGTGCTAAAACTATTCAATGGAAATTCCAAGTTTAGTATTGCTTTCCAAATTTCAGAGGAGAAAATAAAAGTATGTGTATCGTAAGAACCCTTAACAAAATCTTAGTCAAGAAAGCTTGAGTGAATAGACTTTGTGTCATATTTTAGATGATGTTGTTGTTGTCACTGAGTCACTTGGTCATGTCCAACACTTTGCGACCCCGTGGACTGTAGTATGCCAGGCTTTCCTGTCCTTCGCTATCTCCCAGAGTTTGGTCAAACTCATGTCCACTGAGTTGGTGATACCATCCAACCATTTCACCCTCTGTCACCCTCTTCTCCTCCTGCCCTCAATTTTTCCCACCATCAGGGTCTTTTCCAGTGAGTCTGCTCTTTGGATAAGTGGCCCAAAATATTAGAGCTTCAAATCAACATCAGTCCCTCCAATGAATATTCAGGGTTGATTTCCTTTATGGTTGACTGCTTTCAGATGTTCTCTAATGATAAGCCTAGTCCTGGTGTTTGAGTAGGGTTAGGGAGAAGGCTTCCCAGGCTCTGAATGGGTCCACTGATTTGCTTGGAAGCTAAGGAGGCTGCTGGGAAAATTACCTGACTTGAGAGCACTGTTGCAATGCAGACCAACACAGACGTGTATATCCATGTGTCTGACTGTAGGAAACCTAAAGAAAGCCAAAGATCAGTCAACTATGATGGAGCCTCTGAAGGAGAATTCATGGTGAAGGCAGAAAAATCACAGTGTACCAAACTGGCCTAAAGTTATAAGTGTAGATTCAAGAGCAATTTCAGCTTTCCTGGAAATTTATTGTTATGCCCATATCCTGGTGGCATATGGGTGGCCAAACAGAAAGATTTATGTTCAATGCATGAATAAATCATTTCATTAGATTCTATAACACTTTCTTTTCCTAAGCATACCCCAGAGGAAGAGGAAGTTCGCTTTTCCCTCTTGTTTCAAGAGACAAAACATGTTGTTGAGAGGAACTTAGAACTATTCAACAGAACCTTCTACAGTGATGGAAATGTTCTTATTTGTGCTGTCCAAGATGGTTGCCACTGGAATATGTGGCTAATTAGCACTTGAAGTATGGCTGCTAGTGTGACTAAGGAAACAAATGTTTAGTTTTTTTTCATTTTATTTAACTTAAATTTAAATAGTCATATGTGGTTAGTGGCTAATGTTATTAGACAGCACAGATTAAAGCATCATAGTCCACAAGTAAAATGCCTGTGAAGCTTCACTGTCACCAAGGGAAAGCACCTCAGTTGCTTGGTAGTTACAAATATGGAGCCTAGAGTCAACTGCATGATTCGTACTCTGGTTCTACCTCTTACCAATGAGGTAAAAACTTACCCTGGGAGATGTCTGGGACTTCCAATTCCTGCCTGGGATTTAGAAAGTTGGAAAGAACATGTTCCTACTATTACACACACACAAAAATACAAAAAGTGATGTACAATTTGAAAAAATTCATAACTCCTCTTGAACTCATCAGAGAGCTGAAACTTCAGAGCATCCAACTAATTGGAAATTTAAGGAAACATAGGTATCTTTGAGGAGAGTCAGGACACAACACTTGTTTATCTAAGGAAAATGCAGTCAGATACTGGGAAGAATTTGAACAAAAATGTTTAAGAAATTGATAAAGGCCAAATATGGGTGCATGGGAGAATGCAGATCCCCTAGAAGCTACAGATATGAGGTACTTTACACCTCTTAACAGGCTCTTTGCCATTTGCTGTTGGTCAGTGGCTCAGTCCCTTGGACTGCAAGGAGATCAAACCAGTCAGTCCCAAAGGAAATAAATCCTGAATATTCATTAGAAGGACTGATTCTGAAGCTCCAATACTTTAGCCACCTGATGCGAAGAGACAACTCATTGGAAAAGACCCTGATGCTGGGAAAGAGTGAAGGCAGGAGGAGAAGGGGACAACAGAGGATGAGATGGTTGAATAGCATTACTGACTCAATGGACATGAGTCTCTGGGAGATGGTGAAGGACAGGGAAGCTGGGCATGCTTCAGTCCATGGGGTCACAAAGAGTTGGACACAACTGAAGGACTGAACAACAAAAACAAGAGGTAACCATAAGTTCATTCTCTAAGTCTGTGAGTCTCTTTCTGCTTTGTAAGTTCATTCGTATCATTTCCTTTTAGATTCCACATATAAGGTATGTCATACAATATTTCTCCTTATGAGCAGCAAAGTTTAATTATGGTAATTTTACAATCAATAGCAGATTTTTACTGATAACTCAAGGTCATTGTCTGGAGTCCTTGTATACTATACCATAAGAGCAATAAGACTACTACTGCACACATATATGTAAGTTACAATTCTGGGGATTCTCAGAAATACTTTGACAACAGAACTCTGCAAGTGACTGAATTTTCCTGTGATAGAGAGCTTAGACTTAGCAAGAATGTGCTATTAATGTAAATAAAATTCTGAGCACAGGATGAGTATCCATGGGACACTAAATATTTATAATATACCAGGTATTATGCTATAGACTCTTTACAGATTTTACTTCATATTTTTCCAACAGCAATTCTCTAGGGTAGCTATTAGTATTAGTCCCACTTTACAAATGAGGCTCAGAAATATTAAGAAATTTCCTCAAAGTCAAACTGCTAATAACCAGTGGTGCCAGGTTTTGGACCCAGACCTGACTATATCTAAAGCCAAAATTCTATCCCAAATGTAATGCTTTATCCCTGGTATTTGCTGTTTTTAAGTGCTCAAATTCACTTAATTATTGGACCTATCTTAAACTATCTAGAACGGATACCTCAAATATTGTAGATTTAGTTCCAGACCACTGCAGCAAAGTAAATATGGCAGTAAGTAAGTCACACAAATTTTTGGGTTTCCCAGTGCATGTAAAAGTTATGTTTACACTATAGGATATAGTATATGCAGTTTATTAAGTGTGTAGTAGCATTATATATAAAAAATGTATGTAATCTTAATTTTAAAATACTTTATTGCTAAAAAAATGCTAAGCAACATATGAGCCTTCAGTGAGTCATAAACAGTTTGCTAGTTATTGCCTTGACATTGATAACTGCTGACTGATCAGGGTGAAAAAAGTGAAAGTGAAGTCGCTCAGTCCTGTCCGACTCTTTGTGACCTCATGGACTTTGGCGTGCTACGCTCCTCCGTCCATGGGGTTCTCCAAGCAAGAATCCTGGAGTAGGTTGACATTTCCTTCTCCAGGGGATCTTCCTGACACAGAGATCGAACCTGGGTCTCCCACACTGCAGGCAAACTCTTTACCATCTGAGCCACCAGGGACTTCTGGACTGATCAGGGTAGAAGTTGCTAATGGTTTAAGTAGCTGCAGAAATTTCTTTTTTTTTTTTCTTAATTTTTTAAAAATGTTATTAATATAAGGGAGGATAGTTGACTAACAGTGTTGTGTTAGTTTCATGTGTACGGTAAAGTGATTTAGTTTTGTACATATATGTATCTATTCTTCTTCAAATTTTTTCCTATTTAGATTATTACACAGTATTGAGCAGAGTTTCCTGTGCTATACAGCAGATCCTTGTTGGTTATCTGTTTTAAATATAGCAGTGTGTACATGTCAATCCCAAACTCTCAGCTTAAAATAAGACAATAGTGAAGTTCGTCACATCACTGACTTTTCCTTCATGAACAACTTCTCTGCAGTATGCAACCCAGTTTGATAGCACTTTTACTCCTGATAGAATATCTTTCAAAACTGCAGTCAATTGGCTTTTCCTGCCCACTGGCTCATTCCTAGGGACCAGAGAGAAGTTTTCTAGAAAAAAACTGCCCAGTGTGCCTCAGGGCCCTGTAGCTAACCAGAGCCACTGTATATAATTACTAGAAGCAGTAAACCAAAGTTCTACCAAGCCACTGTAAATTTTACACTCTTGACAACCCTTCAGCCTCTGGAACAGAAACTGCAATCACAGTAATTTGGACAAAGTGAGACAAAAGAGAAATATGTTCCAGATGAAAGAACAAGATAAAGTCCTAGAAGAACAACTAAGTGAAGTGGAGATAGGCAATCTAGCTGAAAAAGAATTCAGAGTAGAAAGATGGTTCCAAATCTCAGAAAAATAATGGAGACACAGACCAAAAAGATACAAGAAACTTTTAACAAAGAGCTAGAAGGTATAAAGAACAAACAGAGATGAACAATACAATAACTGAAATGAAAAATACACTAGAAAGAATCAATAGCAGAATAAATGAGGCAGAAGAACACCAGTGTAAACGGAAAATAGAATGGTGGAAATCACTATTACAGAATAGAAAAAAAAGAAAAGAATGGAGAGATATGAGGATAGTGTAACAGACCTCTGGGATAACATTAAATACACAAACATTCACATTATACAGGTCCCAGAAGGAGAAGAGAGAGAGAAAGGGCCTGAGAAAATATTTGAAGAGATAATAGCTAAAAAGTCCCCTAACATGGGAGAAAGACAGTCACTCAAGTCCAAGAAGTGCAGAGTCTCATACAGGATAAATCCAAGGAGGAACATGCCAATATACATACTAATAAAATTAATAAAAGTTAAAGACAAGGAAAATATTAAAAATCAACAAATAAGAGTATTACTCAGCCATTAAAAAAATACATTTGAATCAGTTCTAATGAGATGGATGAAACTGGAGCCGATTATACAGAGTGAAGTAAGCCAGAAAGAAAAACACCTATACAATATACTAACACATATATTTGGAATTTAGAAAGATGGCAATGATGACCCTGTATGCAAGACAGCAAAAGAGACACAGATGTGTAGAGTGGACTTTTGGACTCTGAGGGAGAGGGAGAGGGTGGGATGATTTGGGAGAATGGCATTGAAACATGTATACTACCATGTAAGAAACAAATCGCCAGTCTATGTCTGATGCAGAATACAGGATGCTTGGGGCTGGTGCACGGGGATGACCCAGAGAGATGTTATGGGGAGGGAGGTGGGAGGAGGGTTCATTTTTGGGAATGCATGTATGCCCGTGGTGGATTCATGTCAATGTATGGCAAAACCAATACAGTATTGTAAAATAAAATAAAGTAAAAATAAAAATTTAATTTAAAAAAAGCAACAAATAACATACAAGGAAATCCCTACAATGTTATTAGCTGATTTCCCAACAAAAACTCTAAAGGGCAGAAGGGAGTGGCATAAATATATTTAAAGTGATGAAAAGGAAAACCCTACAACCAATGCTCTTCCTAGCAAGGCTTTCATTCAGATTCAATGGAGAAATCAAAACATTTATAGATAAATGAAAGCTCAGAGAATTCAGCATCACCAAATCAGCATTACAACAAAAGCTAAAGGAACTTCTCCAGGTAGAAAAGAAAAGAACACAACTAGAAACAAAAAAATTAAGAATGGAAATGCTCACTGGTAAGGTAAACCTATGGTGAAGGTAGGAAATCATTCACACGCAAATATGATATCAAAACCAGAAATCATGCAAACAGTAGAGTACAGATGCAAAATATTGGAAATACGTTTGAAATTAAGAGAGACCAGCAACTTTAAATAATCTAATTTATTTATAAACTGCTACATAAAAACCCCGTGGTAACTGCAGACAGAACTTTTACAATAGATACATACACAAAAAAAGAAAAAGGAATCCAAACACAACACTAAAAGTAGTCATCAAATCACAAGAGAACAAAAGAGGAAGGAAAGAGAAAACACCTACAAAAACAAATCCTAAACAATTAACAAAACAGCAATAAGCACATACATATCGATAATTACCTTAATTGTAGACAGATTAAACGCTTCAACCAAAAGACAAAGATTGGCTGAATGGATACAAAAACAAGACCCATACATATATATGCTGTCTACAAGAGACCCACTTCAGATCTAGGGACATATACAGACTGAAAGTGAGGGGATGGGAAAAGGTATTGCATGCAAATAAAAACCAAAAGAAACCTGGAATAGCAATATTTATATTAAACAAAATAGACATTAAAATAAAGGCTGTTACAAGGGACAAAGACACTACATTATGATCAAGGGATCATCCAAGAAGAAGATATAACAATTGTAATATATACATACCCAAAATAGGAGCTGGAGGAAGCACAATCTAGAATCAAGATTGCCGGGAGAAATATCAATAATCTCAGATATGCAGATGACATCACCCTTATGGCAGAAAGTGAAGAAGAACTAAAGAACCTCGTCAAAGTGAAAGAGGAGAGAGAAAAAGTTGGCTTAAAGCTCAACATTCAGAAAACGAAGATCACAGCATCCGGTCCCATCACTTCATGGCAAATAGAAGGGGAGACAGTGAAAACAGTGGCTGACTTTATTTTGCGGGGCTCCAAAATCACTGCAGATGGTGATTGCAGCCATGAAATTAAAAGACACTTACTCCTTGGAAGGAAAGTTATGACCAAACTAGATAGCATATTCAAAAGCACAGACATTACTTTGCCAACAAAAGTTCATCTAGTCAAGGCTATGGTTTTTCCAGTAGTCATGTAGGGATGTGAGAGTTGGATTATAAAGAAAGCTGAGCACCGAAGAATTGATGCTTTTGAACTGTGGTGTTGGAGAAGACTCTTGCAAGTCCCTTGGATTGCAAGGAGATCCAACCAGTCCATCCTAAAGGAGGTCAGTCTTGGGTGTTCATTGGAAGGACTGATGATGAAGCTGAAACTCCAATACTTTGGCCACCTGATAAAAAGAGCTGACTCATTTGAAAAGACCCTGATGCTGGGAAAGATTGAGGGCAGGAGGAGAAGGGGATGACAGAATATGAGATGGTTGGATGGCATCACCGACACAGTGGACATGGGTTTGGGTAGACTCTGGGAGCTGGTGATGGACAGGGAGGCCTAGTGTGCTGCAGTTCATGGGGTGGCAGAGAGTTGGACATGACTGAGTGGCTGAACTGAACTGAACTGAAAATAGGAGCACCTCAATATATAATGCAAATACTAACAGCCGTAAAAGGAGAAATCAACAGTAACACAATAATAGTGGGGTCTTTAACACACGCTTTCATCAAAGGACAGGTCATCCAGACAGAAAATCAGTAAAGAAACACAGGCTGGATACTGTAAAACTTTTGGAGGAAAACATAGGCAGAACACTCTCTGATATAAATTATAGCAATATCTTTTGGATCTATCTCCTAGATAATGAAAGTAAAAATGAAAATAAATAAATAGGGCCTTATTTAAACTTACAAGCTTTTGCATAGCAAATAAATAAATAAATAAATACAAATAAATAAATATAAAATAAACAAAATGAAAAGACAATATGTAGAATGGAAGAAAATATTTGCAAATGATATGACTGACCTGACAAGAGATTAATCTCCAAAAACATAGAAATAGTTCCTGTAGCTCAGTATCAAAAAACAACCAAATAAAAAAAAAAGGGGGGGAGGAGGGGGGCAAAAGATCTAAATAGACATTTCTCTAAAGAAGACATACATATGGCCAAAGAGCACGTGAAAAAATTCTCAACATTGCTAATTATTAGAGAAATGCAACTCAAAAATATAATAAGGATTAAAAATAAAATATTTTAAAAATACAATGAGGTTGTTGATGTTTGCCAGAAACCAATACAATACCTTAAAGCAATTATCCTTCAATTAAAAGGAGGGATGGTACGGGGAGGGAGGTGGGAGGGGGTTCAGGATGGGGAGCATGTGTATACCCGTGGCGGATTCATGTTGATGTATGGCAAAATCAATACAATATTGTAAAGTAATTAACCTCCAATTAAAATAGATAAATTTATATTTTAAAAAACTAATTAATTTTTAAAAATTCAATGAGTATTTTTAAAAAATACTTCCCAGGTGATGCTAGTGGTAAATAACCTGCCAGCCAGTGCAGGAAACATGAGACATGGGCTCAATCCCCAGGTTGGGAAGATCCCCTGGAGGAGGGCATGGCAACTGATTCCAGTATCCTTGCCTGGAGAATTCCATAGATAGAGGAGCCTGATGGGCTACATTCCACTGGTTAGCAACGAGTTGCACACTACCGAAGAAACTTAGTTTGCACACATGCATCACTTTGTGCCTGTCAGAACGGCCATCATCAAAAAGTCTCCAAACAATTAATGTTGGAGAGGGCATGGAGAAAAGGGAGTCCTCCTATGTTGTTGGTGAGAGTGTAAATTAGTACAGCCTATGGAGAACAGTATAGAAGTTCCCTAAGAAGCTAAAAATGGACTACTAATGGATCCAGAAATCCACTCCAGGGTATATATCTGGAGAAAACCATAATTCAAAAAGATATATGCACCCCAATGGTCACTGCAGCATGGTTTACATTAGCCAAGACATGGAAACAACCTAAATGATGCATGCAGGGAATACAACGGTGAGAAAAGACTCTGTCCTAATGGCACTAATGATTTCAAACATCTAAATACACGGCTACATCTTAAATCTCCTTAGATAGTTTATATACTATAAACATATTCTCAACCGAAAAGTAAACACTGCTTAAATGGTCTACATTACTTTTCTTGAAATGCTCATTTGCGTTCATTTGGAAGTGATAGGTAAAGGAGGATATTGCTGTTTACATATGCAGCTCTTTTGATTCTATATGTCACTTGACCAATATGCATTATTAATCTAATTTTACCAATTAAAGACATATAGAAATTAACTCCCAGGTGTGTGCTTTGTTTATTTTGAGGGAATGGATTTCTCAAGAGCATGCCACAGTGCATTAAATTTTAATAATTTAGTAAATAACTTGTTCAGAGAACAACAGTGTTGTCAGAGACAGTTTTCAACTGAAATAGTTAAGTAAAAATCACAGGTGTTTTCAAAGTATTATACTGTGTAATTTCATAATCATAAATCTGCATCATCACCATAACTAACATCCCACTGGCTTTTTAAACTGTTCTCCTGATATCCCAGTGTGTACAATTTCTACTTTTAGTTAGAATCAATATCACAGATTTCCTCAGAGATAACAGACATTTGTTATGTTGCCAATTTGAGTCCTCAATTCCCTAATTTCATTCAAAAGTGCAATATTGTTTAATCTGCAATTATGGAAGGACTCTGCATCCACTGCAGACCTATTTAGCAACAATTAGGGGAAGAAATTATTATTTCTAAGTACCTTTGTATACAAATCACAGAACACAGATGAATTTGCTGGGTCCTTTTATTTTTGCTAACAGAAGAATAGCTTCAGTGTTACTTAGATTGCTTTTCAGAATTTGAAAGGAAAAAATTAGAGAAATAAACAACTGAGTCAACAGTAGCAGAAAAGAATCACAAATATCTATATAAGAAGACCTAAAGGAGATTTTTTAAAATGTAGTCCTCCTGTTCCTCCCGTTTCTGTATGCTATTTCTAAATCTCATTTTGTCTCTCAGAATAATTAAGGAGACAAAGTCTGGTAAAGAACAATGTCACCCCAAAGAACTGGCAGTGCTCCAGTGGAATATACATTCTGCTAAAATCTTAGCAAAGCTTTCTTCTCATAACATTTATCAAATACAAGCAAAACTAAAGTTGTCAATCAGCCAGTGTCCTGATTACTAACCTAAGACCCTTCAAGAAGCAAACCAGTGCCTCTACATCCCATCTATTTGCTCACTTGCAGAGACATAGAATTCTATAATCCATTGCTGGCCACAGTCTAATAGGAATCAGCACCGTGTAGAACTCCAAGCAAATTATCTAATATGAATATCCTTGATCAATCAGTAAACAATTCTAAGATATTGTCCAGGAAATTGTATAATATCCCCAAATGTATCCCAGGGGTTATCAATTCCAAGGACTCTAATAGGTATTATATGGGGAGGAGGGGAAGATCCTGCAAAGGTGTACACTTCTCAGTTTCCTAATCTTTTTAAAGCTCAGGGTCTTTTTATTCACAGAGCATTTGAAGTGATCAATAATGTTTGGAAAGCACTCATCTCTGCTCCTCATCCACTACCCGAGAAAATTTGAATTTTAAACAAAGGGTCCAAACCTAAACCAAAGGAATGAAATGCTGAAGCCTGCATTTTACTAGGTAGGCAAAAAATAGTTGGGGGAAATTTTGATGCATTGTTTCAACTTCACAGGGCTCCTGATGACACACCTGCCACCAAGAATAAAGAACAGTTCTGCTGGCACATACAGAGAAAAACTGTACTTCTTAGACTGAACTTCTGGAAGTAAAAAGTGCATTTCAGAGTTTGCTCTTATCTTCAAATTATATTTTTTTCAAGCTGTAAGGAACCACTTTTATTTTCTCTTCTCCTCAGACTGAGACTTAATCTTCTAGGAACAAAAGGGGAAAGCTGTTAAACTATCATATGCAAATATACTCTTTAGAAAGAGACTAGCTATTCTGCTACAACAACCACATGGTAAAATTCAAAATTTGCAAAGTGCTCACTGCATTGAAGCATATGCAAATAAATATTTCCATAAGGTCTAGCCTATCCATTTCCTTCTCCCAAAAGTGTCCTATGGAATAGGTCACTTCATTTTTAAAAGCTCAGTATAATATCTTGTTACTCACACACTATAGGAAACAAATTTGCTACATGAAATATTCATTTCTAAGAAGTAGGTTGTTTCTTATGCAGTCAACAAAATAGCTTTTGTAAACTCTGTTTAGAAAATAATAATAAATCAATTATATTCACCAATTACTGCTTTAGGTGGAAGGGGAGAACGTCCTTTTAATTGATGTGTTCTGTTTTCTCCTTCCTTTTTGTAAAGTTTATTATTTATCTGCCAGGTTTCTGTGATTCTTTTCTTATTGAAGAGGAAAGGAAAGAGTGCTGTCAATTTCAAAACAGTCTGCTCCTGACACATTAGAAGGGGATTTAATTATTCTGGCATGAAAAAGCTAGGGAAAGCAAAATAAATACATTGAATACAGGCAGACTCTCAGCTACTCTAATTGCTTATGTGCTATAAGGACTTTCAAACAATAAGTCCTTAAATAATAAATTGATATGGGAAAGAATAATGATACCCAGGTGTGAAACCTTAATCTGAAGACTGAGCCACATACTCAATGGCATAATTGCCTCTATTACCACATTCTGGCCTAACATAATGGTTTCAGTCATGGAAACTGGGTAGAAATGAAAGACAAACTATGTCCAAATCAAAAAACCATACAATAGAGACCAGGTATCTAAATAGCTACTTGAAATGTAAAAGGAAGCTTCAGTTTTACATAAGACATTCCATTTAAACATATGACACACTCAGTCTAAGTTACAAAAGCAGAGTTAAGAAAATTTTCCATTGAAAACTTCACTGTTCTCAGCCGAAAATCCTCATAGAAGGAACTTCTTTAATTTCTAAATAAATACTTCAAGCTACCCCATCACAAGTAGCTTCGTTGTTTAAAAAAGATCCTCTCCTGTACAACTCTTAAAGTCTCTGCCAGGTATGTTACTCACTACAGGCTTCTGAATTCACCCATTCTCTGTTTATCTTTTATTTTCTATATTCATACGGAATTCACTTGGATGACTAACATACGACCTATTCTAGATAATGATATTTCTGAAGTTCCCACTTCTTAACGCCAAAAGAGCACACTATTTGAAAAACAAATTAAGTCTAGAGCCAACATCTTTTGGATATGTTCTCTTAATTTTTCTTTGCATTATCAGGATTAAAGAATAGGATATCTCACCAGTCCATGATTCTGAAATAGAAAATGTTCTGAAATGAAAATTTCTTCATGGTATATTTGGCAGCAAAACCCAACCATTTCTACATTTCACTGAAGAAATATTAATGTATTTGATTATATGACTTTGGTCCAACACCTCCATGAACGTTACAAAATATATGGCGGGTATACTACACTGCCTTTCCAAAATCCAAAAAAAACTGTTAAATATGGTGTGCATGTGTGCATGCTAAGTTGCTTCAGTCATGTTGGACTCTGTGCGATCTATGGACTCTAGCTCTCCAGGCTCCATTGTCCATGGGATTCTCCAGGCCAGAATACTGGAGTGGGTTGTCATGCCCTCCTTCAGGGCATCTTCCTGAGCCAGGGATCCAAACTGTGTCTCTTATGTCTCCTGCCTTAGCAGGCGGGTTCTATACCACCAGCACCACCTGGGAAAACACAACTATGGTGTAAACCTGACCTAAGAATATCAGAAGAGAGGCTGCAATCCTGCTCACATACAACTGACTGAATTCCAATATGACTTACCTCAGTTCAGTTCAATTCATTCGTTCAGTCGTGTCAGACTCTTTGCGACCCCATGAATCGCAGCACACCAGGCCTCCCTGTCCATCACCATCTCCCGGAGGTCACTCAGACTCACGTCCATCGAGTCCATGATGCCATCCAGCCATCTCATCCTCGGTCATCCCCTTCTCCTCCTGCCCTCAATCCCTCCCAGCATCAGAGTCTTTTCCAATGAGTCAACTCTTCACATGAGGTGGCCAAAGTACTGGAGCTTCAGCCTTAGCATCATTCCTTCCAAAGAAATCCCAGGGTTGATCTCCTTCAGAATGGACTGGTTGGATCTCCTTGCAGTCCAAGGGACTCTCAAGAGTCTTCTCCAACACCACACTTCAAAAGCATCAATTCTTCGGCACTCAGCCTTCTTCACAGTCCAACTCTTGCATCCATATATGACCACAGGAAAAACTATAACCTTGACTAGACGGACCTTAGTCGGCAAAGTAATGTCTCTGCTTTTGAATATGCTATCTAGGTTGGTCATAACTTTTCTTCCAAGGAGTAAGTGTCTTTTAATTTCATGGCTGCAGTCACCATCTGCAGTGATTTTGGAGCCTCCCAAAAATAAAGTCTGACACTGTTTCCCCATCTATTTCCCATGAAGTGATGGGACTAGATGCCATGATCTTGGTTTTCTGAATGTTGAGCTTAAAACCAACTTTTTCGCTCTCCTCTTTCACTTTCATCAAGAGGCTTCTTAACTCCCCTTCACTTTCTGCCAGAAGGGTATTGTCATCTGCATATCTGAGGTTATTGATATTTCTCCCAGCAATCTTGATTCCAGCTTGCGTTTCTTCCAGCCCAGCGTTTCTCATGATGTACTCTGCATAACAGTTAAATAAGCAGGGTGACAATATACAACCTTGATGGATTCCTTTTCCTATTTGGAAGCAGTCTGTTTTTCCATGTCCAGTTCTAACTGGTGTTTCCTGACCTGAATACAGATTTCTCAAGAGGCAGGTCAGGTGGTCTGGTATTCCCATCTCTTTCAGAATTTTCCACAGCTTATTGTGATCCACACAGTCAAAGGCTTTGGCATAGTCAATAAAGCAGAAATAGATGTTTTTCTGGAACTCTCTTGCTTTTTCCATGATCCAGTGGATGTTGGCAATTTGATCTCTGGTTCCTCTGCCTTTTCAAAAACCAGCTTGAATATCAGGGAGTTCACGGTTCATGTATTGCTGAAGGCTGGCTTGGAGAATTGTGAGCATTACTTTACTAGCGTGTGAGATGAGTGCAATTGTGTGGTAGTTCGAGCATTCTTTTGCATTGCCTTTCTTTGGGATTGGAATGAAAAGTGACCTTTTTCAGTCCTGTGGCCACTGCTGAGTTTTCCAAATTTGCTGGCATATTGAGTGCAGCACTTTCACACCATCATCTTTCAGGATTTGAAACAACTCAACTGGAATTCCATCACCTCCACTAGCTTTGTTCATAGTGATGCTTTCTAAGTCCCACTTGACTTCACATTGCAAGATGTCTGGCTCTAGATGAGTGATCACATCATCATGATTATCTGGGTCATGAAGATCTTTTTTGTACAGTTCTTCCATGTATTTTACCACCTCTTCTTAATATCTTCTGTTTCTGTTAGGTCCATACCATTTCTGTCCTTTATTGAGCCCATCCTTGCATGAAATGTTCCCTTGGTATCTCTAATTTTCTTGAAGAGATCTCTAGTCTTTCCCATTCTTTTGTTTTCCTCTACTTCTTTGCATTGATCACTGAAGAAGGCTTTCTTATCTCTTCTTGCTATTCTTTGAAACTCTGCATTCAGATGCTTATATCTTTCCTTTTCTCCTTTGTTTTTCGCCTCTCTTCTTTTCATAGCTATTTGTAAGGCCTCCCCAGACAGCCATTTTGCTTTTTTGCGTTTCGTTTCCATGGGGATGGTCTTGATCCCTGTCTCCTGTACAATGTCATGAACCTCAGTCCATAGTTCATCAGACACTCTATCTATCAGATCTAGGCCCTTAAATCTATTTCTCACTTCCACTGTATAATCATAAGGGATTTGATTTAGGTCATACCTGAATGGTCTAGCAGTTTTCCCTACTTTCTTCAATTTAAGTCTGAATTTGGCAATAAGGAGTTCATGATCTGAGCCACAGTCAGCTTCTGGTCTTGTTTTTGTTGACTGTATAGTGCTTCTCCATCTTTGGCTGCATAGAATATAATCAATCTGATTTTGGTGTTTTCCATCTGGTGATGTCCATGTGTAGAGTCTTCTCTTGTGTTGTTGGAAGAGGGTGTTTGCTATGACCAGTGCATTTTCTTGGCAAAACTCGATTAGTCTTTGCCCTGCTTCATTCCCCATTCCAAGGCCAAATTTGTCTGTTACTCCAGGTGTTTCTTGACTTCCTACTTTTGCATTCTAGTACCCTAGAATGAAAAGGACATCTTTTTTGGGTGTTAGTTTTAAAAGATCTTGTAGGTCTTCATAAAACCATTCAACTTCAGCTTCTGAAGCATTACTGGTTGGGGCATAGACTTGGATAACTGTGATATTGAATGGTTTGCCTTAGAGACGAACAGAGATCATTCTGTTGTTTTTCAGATTGCATCCAAGTACTGCATTTCGGACTCTTTTGTTGACCATGATGGCTATTCCATTTCTTCTGAGGGATTCCTGCCCACAGTAGTAGATACAATGGTCATCTGAGTTAAATTCCCCCATTCCAGTCCATTTTAGTTTGCTGATTCCTAGAATGTCGACGTTCACTCTTGCCATCTCTTGTTTGACCACTTCCAATTTGCCTTGATTCATGGACCTGACATTCCAGGTTCCTATGCAGTATTGCTCTTTATAGCATCGGATCTTGCTTCTATCACCAGTCACATCCACAGCTGGGTATTGTTTTTGCTTTGGCCCCATCCCTTCATTCTTTCTGGAGTTATTTCTCCACTGATCTCCAGTAGCATATTGGGCACCTAATGACTTACCTACTAACACACAAAATGATTGAAAAATGTGACAACTTATGCATTATAATTAAGGTTGCTGTAGTTGCTGTCATCATTTTTCCTGTGATGTATAACACATGATATGTACCTTATAGTTTGGTGTCTTTGTTATCTCTGATAGATCAATTTACTCCATTACAAGGTAACCCATGTCTCCTGCATTGTGGGCAGCTTCTTTACCAGCTGACCCACAAGGGAAGCCCAATACTACCAAACCTAAGCCTAATATTCTTCCACCATTCAATTGCAGGTTTCTTTTTTTTTTTTTTTAATGTAAGGCTTTAATCAATTTCATTGTTGAGTATTTTTAATTAATTAATTAATTTTAATTGGAGGATAATTACAGTATTGGGGAGGTTTTGAATATTTCTGATAGACTCTAAGATGAATAAGCCTTTACTGTGTTTATAGGTATGTTTGTATTAAACATAACAGAAGAAATTCTAGACTGTCACCAAGGGTATGGATATGGATTCAAAATTTTTTATTTTTACCTTAAATCATCTAATAGTTGAATTCTTTATCTTGAACAAGTATAACTTTTATAATTAAAAATAACTACTATTTTAAATTTAAAAAATAATGCTGCTGTATTATTTTACCTTCTTGTACTATCTAGACATAGATATCATGCTCAGTCTGAAGAGCAAAAAAAAAATAAAAGAGAAGCTAAAATAGTTGCTTAAGTTTACTGCTATGCTCATTGCTCACCACTTCTGCTTCTGTAAACTGGCCGGCTTGTCGCTGCTCACCACCTCTGCTCTGTAAGCTGGCCAGCTTTTTGAGTCAGTCAGCTTAGGTGGGAAAGTCAGTACAACCTGGAAGCCCGTGCCATATAAAAGATATCCAGATCAAAGCCCAGGTGCTCAGCCTCTGGAGGCGACTCTGCTGAGCCTACACTGGTGCTGAATAAACCCTGCTGTTTTGCATCTCCAAGTATTGCTTGTCTCTTTCCGTCGCCATGGTTTCTATAAGATTTCCTGGTACATTGGCTGGGAAATGACAACTGAGTTGTTCCCTTGTGCCACCGTTGTCAGGGAACTGAGGGAAGCCACAGCTGCCAGCCCAGTGATGCCAACCAGCCGTTTGCTGGAGACTGACCCTCACACGGGCTGCATCGGCTGTGGCTCACGCCGCTTTCTGAATGGACCCAGAAGGAGAGCAGATGCGATTCCAGGACAGGACGTCAGATGGGTGAGGGCCCTGGGGACATCTGCCCGAGTCAGGACTGGCCATACTACAGAAACAGAGCCTGATCTCCTCCTCCCTGAGTGACTGGAGGGTCACTCAGAGTAGGATTTGTTCCCTTGGGTGGTCTATTAATCCTGGTGTGCTGTGGATGTGTGCTTGTGTTGAATGAGACACCACTGTTCACCATCTTTGACTACGGAGCCTGAGTGAGTCCCAACCTGTGGTTCCATAGTGACCTCATATGACAGGGCAGCACCAGTCTCTTGGGGATCTAATTCCTCCCTGTGAGGCTGGCCTGAGTCAGGGGCTTATGCTGACTTGCCAATGCTAAGAGGCACCTAAATCTCCTTGAGGGGAGTGGCCAGGCAGGTGAAAGTGAGTGTTTCCCTTTGTTCATTGTGTGGCACTACCACAGGTTAGGAACTCTCACATAATGGGCAGGTCAACCTCAAAACCTACTGTTTTAGAAAGCATGATTAAGAATTTTAAGAAAGGATTCTCTGGAGAGTATGATGTGAAACTAACCCCAGGAAAGCTGTGCACTTTTGTACCCTAGAATGGCCCTCCTTTAGGGTCGGATGACTCCCAGAGTGGATTTTAGATATGCCCACTGTCCAAGCAGTATATAGAGTTGTGACTGGAGACTCCAGCCACCCAGACCAATTTCCATATATTGACCAATGGTTAAAAATTGCCCAGTGAAGGCCTCCCTGGGTTTGGTTCTTCATGACAGGTCAGGGACAATGTAAGGTTCTATGGCTCAATCGAAAAAAAAAGGCTTCATGTCAGAAAAAGGAACCGCTTATCTTCCAGGGTGAGGCTAAAGACATGCCTCCCATGCCCCCACCTTATGTCCCCTCAGCTCCCCAACTGGGAGCAGCAGATCTGCATTTACCAGGCAGTCCACCACCTTCTGTTTCACCTCTTCCTCCTGATGTTCCTGAAGCTATTGTGGCCCCATGATCAGAGACCCCGGAGCCAATGAGCAGGTGTCTCCATGGCCCAAGGGGCAGCTGCCCTAGCCCTTCAAATGCCTCTAAGAGAGACACAGGGACTGCAGCGTATTGTCCCCACTGGGACCTACAAGAGGAAGGAACTGTCTTCTACTACCAACCATTTTCCACAACTGATCTCAACTGGAAGCATCATACCCCTTCATACTCTGAAAAACCTCAGGTGCCAGTTGATCTCCTAGAGTCCATTTTTCAGACACACCACCCCACCTGGGTGGACTGTCAGCAGCTTCTCCTCACCCTGTTCAATGCTGAGGAGTGCTGATGAGTTGTGACAGAGGCTCGAAAATGGCTCCAGGCCAATGCCCCAGGGGGTCAATTAGATGTGGATAACTGGGCATGGAAGGCCTTCCCACAAGAGCCTCACTGGGACCCCAACACCAAGGGAAAGAAAAACTGGCTGGAGAGGTATCGACAGGCTCTCCTACATGGAGTAAAAGCTGGGGCTAATAAGCCTACCAACATGGCCAAGACCACTGAGGTATTGCAAAAAACCAGATGAATGCCTGGATGACTTCTACAAAAGGCTATATGAGGCCTCCTGGGTCTTCACCCCTTTGATCCTGAAGCCCCTGAGAACCAATGGATGATAAATGTGGCCTTTGTGTGAAAGGCCCAACTGGACATTCAGAAGAAATTACAGAAGTTAGAAGGATTTGCTGGAAAAAACACCACAGAACTACTAGCAATAGCTAACAAAGTCTTTGTCAATTGTGACCAAACAGCACATCAAGAAGCAGAAAAGAGGATGAAGCAAAAAGCTGCACTCCTGGCAGCTGCCCTGTCAAAGCCTGCACCCCTAGCAGGGCCACCTCATAAGCCAAGCAGCCCAGACCCAAGAGAGAGGAACTCCCTCAGCTGCAATCAGTGTGCCTATTGTAAGGAGAAGGATCACTGGAAGGATGAGTCCCCAGCTGCCCTGAGAAGAGAACCAAAGCAGCAAGCCCCCTGAGCAGACATCAACCTGAGCCACCCAGTACTAATATGACTGGCCTAGCTGGAGCAGAATACAACTAGAGGGGACAGGCTCTCTCCAATTGGGCCCCCGAGAGCCTATGGTCAGAATTCAAGTAGGGGGCCATCCAGTGGACTTTATGGTGGATACAGGTGCTGGGAATTCAGTGGTCACTCAACAAGTATCCCCCCATCTCAGGAAAGGAAACCACTGTCATTGGGGCCACAGGTGCTCAGACCCGCAGGCCCTTCTGCGGTCCTTGACAATGCCAATTACGGGGCCATGAGGTACTACATGAATTCCTCTACCTACCTGATTGCCCTGTCCCTGTGAGGGGAATAGAACTGTGGCCAAGATGGGGGTCCAAATTTCCTTCTCTGTTGATGGGTCAGCCCAGCTAAAATTAAAGGACCGCCTGCCTCTTTGACTCTTGCTGTAAGGAGAGAAGAAGAATAGAGCCTGTATTCCTCCCTTCAAGGAGAGAGGACCATTCCTCCTGAATTAGAGACTGAATAGCCACTAGTTTCAGCCTAGGAGAACCCCCAGGCCTAGCAAAACATTATGTCCTCATCCTGATTGATCTGAAACCAGGAGCTCAATCTGTAAAACTATGACAGTACTCGATTCCCCAAGAGGCCCAACTGGGGGCCTACTACTAAGACAGACTACTCCAACACAGACTCCTGATAAAATTCCAGTCACCATGGAACACCCCACTGCTGCCCATAAGAAAGCTGGGAACACATGACTATTGTCTGGTTCAGAACCTAAGGGCTGTAAACAGGCAACAATTACTTTGCACCCAGCAGTGCCTAATCCTTGTATCCTACAAAGACTGATCCCCTTCACAGCCTAATGGTTTACTTGCTTGGACTTAAAAGACACCTTCTTCTGCCTCTGGGTAGTACCTGTCAGCCAACCACTATTTGCCTCTAAATGGGAAAATCTATACACGGGAAGCAAGAAACAGCTGACTTGGATGAGGCTTCCTCAGGGACTCAAGAACTCCCCTACTCCCTTCAGCAGAGCCTTGGCCACCAACTTGACAAAGTTTCCTGGACAAGAGTTAAACTGTGTCCTGCTGCAATACGTCGATGACCTTCTGCTCTCCAGCATGACACAGGCTCAAAGCCTAGAAGGAACAAAGGCCTTCCTCTCCCTGTTAATGGAAGCTGGGTACCAGGTATCAAAGAAAAAGGCATAAGTCTGTAAAAGACAAGTCAAATATCTAGGTTTAGCACCATGCTGGGCCAGTGGATGCTGGGAACTGAAAGGAAACAAGCAGTTTGCACCATTCCTACCCTACCTCTCATGGGAAGGTCCACAATTTCCTGGGAACGGCAGAGTTCTGCAGGATATAGACCCCTGGATTTTCAGACTTGGCCAGACCCCTATATGAGGCTCTAAAAGGAGAAGAAAAGGTCCCCCTTGAATGGGGACCAACCCAGGAGGCAGTGTTTCAAACAATTAAGGCCAAACTCTCCAAGGCCCCAGCTCTAGGACTTCCCAATATAACCAGAGTGGTCAACCTCTTTGTTCATGAAAAGAATGGAAAGGCCTTGGGAGTCCTAATCCAAGAATTCAGACCCTGGCAAAGGCCAGTGGCCAGCCTGTCTAAACAAACTAACTCAGTCGTGGCTGCATGGCCACCCTGCCTCTGAGCACTAGCAGCCACGACCTTACTGGTGAGGGAAGCTGACAAGTTAACGCTGGCAAAACCTCAATGTTAAAGTCCCACACTCATTTGTAACCCTGATGGATAACAGAGGCCACCATTGGCTCAGACATGCATGGATGACTCAGTATCAAGGGTTACTATGTGAAAATCCATGAGTAAAACTGGACGTTGTACGAACTCTAAACCCAGCTACTTTCCTGCCAGACGAGGCAGGGCCCCTGGACCACGACTGCTTAGAAATACTAGACGAAGTATTTTCTAGAAGACCAGACTTGACGGATAAACTTGACTTGACTGATAAACTCCAAAATCTAGACCTGGTCCTATATACTGATGGTAGCAGCTTCATGGAGAATGGGAAAAGGATGGCCGGGTATGCCATAGTGCCTGACTCTGAAGTGGTGGAGGCAGATGCACTTCCTCGAGGATGGTCAGCACAGAGAGTGGAGTTGTGGACATTAATTGGAGCACTGGAACTCAGCCAAGACTAGCAAGTCAACATCTATACAGACACATGGTATGCTTTCACTATTCTACAAGTTCACAGAGGCTTACACAAGGAAAGAGGACTCCTTACTGCAGAAGGAAAGGGGATCAAGAACCAAGCTGAAATCTTGAAGGTAGTATGGGGACTTCCTGGAGGTAGTATGGGGGCTGAAGGAAGTGGCAGTTGTCCACTGCAAAGGCCACCAGAATTGGGGAGACCCAGTAGCCAAAGGAAACCTACCCACTAATGCAGTCACCAAGCAGGCTGCCTGAGGGCAGCTGCCAGACAAACCAAAAGTCCTACTAGCCCTGAAAATATCAGTTGCCCCCAAGTACTCTCCTGAAAAGCAGGAATGGATAAAAAACGTAGGGGGAACCAAGATGAAGACAGGATGCTGGATCATGAAAGACCACTGAGTCAATGTTCTGGAGCAGCTAACCTACAAGCTGGTCCACCAACAACATGAACTGACCCATATGGGCAAGACCGCCTTAGAGACCTTGCTAGTCTGGTACTATATCATCGTTCGCCTCCCCGCACTCTGCTCTTCTGTCTCCCAGTGGTGAGCAAACTGTTTACAAAATAATGCTTGCCAGGGGCCTAGTAGCCTGGTAGGGACACAGTGTTGCAGACTATCCCCATTTGAATGTTGACATTTTAGGAATCAGTGAACTAAAATGGACTGGAATGGGTGAATTTAACTCAGATGACTATTATATCTACTACTCTGGGCAAGCATCCTTTAGTAGAAATGGAGTAGCCATCATAGTCAAGAAGAGTCCAAAATGCAGTACTTGGATGCAATCTCAAACAACAGAATGATCTCTGTTCATTTCCAAGGCAAACCATTCAATATCACAGTAATCCAAGTCTATGCCCTGACCAGTAATGCTGAAGTAGCTGAAGTTGAACGGTTCTATGAAGACATACAAGACCTTTTAGAATTAACACCCAAAAAAGATGTCCTTTTCACTATCGGAGACTGGAATGCAAAAGTAGGAAGTCAAGAAACACCTGGAGTAACAGGCAAATTTGGCCTTGGAGTACAGAATGAAGCAGGGCAAAGGCTAATAGAGTTTTGCCAAGAGAATGCACTGGTCATAGCAAACACCCCCTTCCAACAACACAAGAGAACATGGACAAAACGTGGACATCACCAGAAGGTCAACCCAGAGTCATATTGATTATATTCTTTGCATCCAAAGATGGAGAAGCTCTATACAGTCAGCAAAAACAACACCGGGAGCTGACTGTGGCTCAGATCATGAACTCTTTATTGTCAAATTCAGACTTAAATTGAAGAAAGTTGGGAAAACTACTAGACCATTCAGGTATGACCTAAATCAAATCGCTTATGATTATACAGTGGAAGTGAGAAATAGATTGAAGGGACTAGATCTGATGGACAGAGTACCTGATGAAATATGGACGGAGTTTCATGACACTGTACAGGAGACAGGGATCAAGACCACCCCCAAGAAAAAGAAATGCAAAAAAGAAAAATGGCTGTCTGATGAGGCCTTACAAATAGCTGTGAAAATGAGAAGTGAAAAGCAGAAGAGAAAAGGAAAGATATACCCATGTAAATTCAGAGTTCCAAAGAATAGCAAGGAGAGATAAGAAAGCCTTCCTCAGTTATCTGTGCAGAGAAATAGAGGAAAACAATAGAATGGGAAAGACTAGAGATCTCTTCAAGAAAATTAGAGATATAGGGATTGGGGAATGGAGGAGAAGGGGATGACAGAGCATAGCATGGCTGGATGGCATCACTGACTCAATGGACATGAGTTTGAGTGAACTCTGGGAGTTGGTGATGGACAGGGAGGCCTGGTGTGCTGCAATTCATGGGGTCACAAAGAGTTGGACATGACTGAGCGACTGAACTGAACTGATCAGAAGGAAGGCTGAGTGGCAAAGAATTAATGCTTTTTAACTGTGGTGTTGGAGAAGACTCTTGAGAGTCCCTTGGACTGCAAGGAGATCCAGCGAGTCTATTCTAAAGGAGACCATTCCTGGGTGTTCACTGGAAGGACTGATGCTAAAGCTGAAACTCCAATACTTTGGCCACCTCATGCAAAGAGTTGACTCATTGGAAAAGACCCTGATGCTGGGAGGGATTGGGGGCAGGAGGAGAAGGGGACGACAGAGGATGAGATGGCTGGATGGCATCAGCGACTCGAAGGACATGAGTTTGAGTGAACTCTGGGAGTTGGTGATGGATAGGGAGGCCTGGCATGCTGCGATTCATGGGGTTGCAAAGAGTCGGACACGACTGAGTGACTGAACTGGAACTGGAAGGAACATTTCATGCAAAGATAGGCTCAATAAAGGACAGAAATGGTATGGACCTAACAGAAGCAGAAGATAGTAAGAAAAGGTGGCAAGAATACACATAAGAACTATACAAAAAAGATCTTCATGACCCAGATAATCACGATGGTGTGATCACTCACCTAGAGCCAGATGAACAAAGCTAGTGGAGGTGATGGAATTCCAGTTGAGCTATTGCAAATCTTAAAATATGATGCTGTGAAAGTGCTTCACTCAATATGCCAGCAAATTTGGAAAACTCAGCAGTGGCCAAGGACTGGAAACAGTCACTTTTCATTCCAATCCCAAAGAAAGGCAATGCCAAAGATGCTCAAACTACCACAAAATTGCACTCATCTTACGTGATAGTAAATTAATGCTCAAAATTCTCCAAGACAGGCTTCAACAGTATGTGAACCATGAACTTCCAGATGTTCAAGCTGGATTTAGAAAAGGCAGAGGAACCAGAGATCAAATTGCCAAATCCTCTGGATCATTGAAAAAGCAGAGAGTTCCAGAAAAACATCTATTTCTTCTTTACTGACTATGTCAAAGCCTTTGACTGTGTGGATCACAATAAACTGTGGAAAATTCTGAAAGAGATGGGAATACCAGACCACCTGACCTGCCTCTTGAGAAATCTGTATGCAGGTCAGGAAGCACCAGTTAGAACAGGACATGGAACAACAGACTGGTTCCAAATAGGAAAAGGAGTACGTCAAGGCTGTATATTGTCACCCTGTTTATTTAACTTCTATGCAGAGTACATCATGAGACACTCTGGGCTGGATGAAGCACAAGTTGGAATCAAGGTTACCAGGAGAAATACCAATAACCTCAGATATGCAGATGACACAACCTGTATGGCAGAAAGGGAAGAAGAATGAAAAAGCCTCTTGATGAAAGTGAAAGAGGAGAGTGAAAAAGTTGGCTTAAAGCTCAACATTCAGAAAACGAAGATCATGGCATCTGGTCCCATCACTTCATGGCAAATAGATGGGGAAATAGTGGAAACAGTGGCTGACATTATTTTGCGAGGCTCGAAAATCACTGCAGATGGTGACTGCAGCAATGAAATCAAAACACGGTTACTCTTTAGAAGGAAAGTTATGACCAACCTAGATAGCATGCTAAAAAGCAGAGACATTACTTAATACAAAAGTCCATCTCATCAAGGCTATGGTTTTTCCAGTAGTCAAGTATGGATGTGAAAGTTGTACTATAAAGAAAGGCGAGTGCCAAAGAATTGACGGTTTTGAACTGTGGTGTTGGAGAAGACTCCTGAGAGTCCCTTGGACTGCAAAGAGATCCAACCTGTCCAACCTGGAGGAGATCAGTCCTGAGTGTTCATTGGAAGGACTGATGTTGAAGCTGAAACTCCAATACTTTGGCCACCTGATGCAAAGATTTGACTCATTGGAAAAGACCTTGATGCTGTGAAAGATTGAAGGCAGGAGGAGAAGGGGACGACAGAGGATGAGATGGTTGGATGGCATCACCGACTCAATGGAGATGAGTTTGAGTAGATTCCTGGAGCTGGTAATGGACAGCGAGGCCTGGCATGCTGTGGTCCATGGGGGTAGGGAAGAGTTGGACACGACTAAGTGACTGAACTGGACTGAACTGATCCCAATTTGAGGATATGGAAGTGGACTTCACTGAAATCACTCTGAGTTGAGGATTCATATACCTTTTATCTTTTATCTGCACCTTTTCAGGATGGGTGGAGGTCTTTCCTATCCAAACTGAAAAGGCAAGATAAGTAACCAAGGCACTCCTGAGAGACATTGTCCTCAGATATGGAATGCCTCTGACCATAGGGTCGGACAATGGCCGGCATTAGTAGCCAAGACAGTACAACTGGTGGCAAGGTCTTTGAAGATCCTGTGAAAATTGCATATTGCTTACCGTCCCCAGAGCTCAGGGAAAGTAGAATGTATGAACTGAACCCTCAGACAAGGCCTAGCTAACTGTGTCAGGAGACTAGCTTACCTTGGGTAGACGTGTTACCTGTGGCTCTCTTGAAGTGCTCACCCCAGGCAGGGCTAGGATTCTCACCATTTGAAATCCAGTATGGATAATTGCTCCTGCCAGTCAACTTAACGGGGGATGCCAGAGAACTGGGGGACTTGGACTTACATAAGCAGCTGCAAGGGTCAGGACACACCATCTCTCTAATACATAAGTAGGTAATTGATAGAATACCCATATCCTTAGTCAAAACAGTTCGGTTCAGTTCAGTTGTTCAGTCGTGTCCGACTCTGCGATCCCATGAATCACAGCACGCCAGACCTCCCTGTCGATCACCATCTCCTGGAGTTCATTCAAACTCATGTCTTTCAAGTCAGTGATGCCATCCAGCCATCTCATCCTCGGTCGTCCCCTTCTCCTCCTGCCCTCAATCCCTCCCAGCATCAGAGTCTTTCCAATGAGTCAACTCTTCACATGAGGTGGCCAAAGTACTGGAGATTCAGCTTTACCATCATTCCTTCCAAAGAAATCCCAGGGCTGATCTCCTTCAGAATGGACAGGTAGGATCTCCTTGCAGTCCAGGGGACTCTCAACAGTCTTCTCCAACACCACAGTTCAAAAGCATCGGTTCTTCAGCGCTCAGCCTTTTTCACAGTCCAACTCTCACATCCATACATGACCGCAGGAAAAACCATAGCCTTGACTAGACGGACCTTAGTTGGCAAAGTAATGTCTCTGCTTTTGAATATACTATATAGGTTGGTCATAACTTTTCTTCCAAGGAGTAAGTGTCTTTTAATTTCATGGCTGCAGTCACCATCTGCAGTGATTTTGGAGCCCCCCCAAATAAAGTCTGACACTGTTTCCACTGTTTCCCCATCTATTTGCCATGAAGTGATGGGACCGGATGCCATGATCTTCGTTTTCTAAATGTTGAGTTTAAGCCAACTTTTTTGCTCTCCTCTTTCACTTTCATCAAGAGGCTGTTTAGGTCCTCTTCACTTTGTGCCCTAAGGGTGGTGTCATCTGCATATCTGAAGTTATTGGTATTTCTCCTGGTAACCTTGATTCCAACTTGTGCTTCATCCAGCCCAGAGTGTCTCATGATGTACTCTGCATAGAAGTTAAATAAGCAGGGTGACAATATACCGCCTTGACGTACTCCTTTTCCTATTTGGAACCAGTCTGTTGTTCCATGTCCTGTTCTAACTGGTGCTTCCTGACCTGCATACAGATTTCTCAAGAGGCAGGTCAGGTGGTCTGGTATTCCCTCCTCTGCCTTTTCTAAATCCAGCTTGAACATCTGGAAGTTCATGGTTCACATACTGTTGAAGCCTGTCTTGGAGAATTTTGAGCATTAATTTACTATCACGTAAGATGAGTGCAATTTTGTGGTAGTTTCAGCATTCTTTGGCATTGCCTTTCTTTGGGATTGGAATGAAAACGGACCTTGTCCAGTCCTGTGGCCACTGCTGAGTTTTCCAAATTTGCTGGCATATTGAGTGCACCACTTTCACAGCATCATCTTTCAGGATTTGAAACAGCTCAACTGGAATTCCATCACCTCCACTAGCTTTTTCATAGTGATGCTTTCTAAGGCTCACTTGACTTCACATTCCAGGATGTCTGGCTCTAGATGAGTGATCACACCATCGTGATTATCTGGATCGTGAAGATCTTTTTTGTACAGTGTATTTTTGCTTTGTAATTCTGTTAATTTGTAAAATCCCCTCCTCATCTGAGAGTCAGGATGATTGTTTTGAATGTATGGAATCTTTCTACCATGAGGGGAAATCGGTCCGAGGATTTGCTTACTATACATACCAACTGGCCGCATTTTATAGTTCAGCCTCTTCATGCACTAAGGAAGGAAAACACTACTGGAAGGAAAAAATTAAAACCTTCAGTGTGAATGACCTAACGTGCTATGGCACCCCAAGACAGATGGCCTGTTGGACTTGACAGACTCCTTTTGGGATGTCAGATGGGGACAGAGGGGTGGCGGGAAACAGGACCAGGCTAGGAAGGAAGCAGTTAAAGAGGTGGTTAAATGGAAAGGCCATAATAAACATAGCTAAAAATATCAGAAAGATTGCTCATGTCCTGGTTCAGACCTGGAAGGGATGGGACATAAACGGTCTCTTCAGAGGATGGTTCCCTTGTCTGGGAGGAATTAAGACAATAATCAGGGTAGTTATGGCCATGCTCACTGGATGCCTGCTTATTCCTTGCCTCATGCCGCTCCTAGTCAGCACTGTAAAAAGTTTCATAGTGTTGAAAGAAAGATGGCCACTCAATTGCTCCTTATGATACCAACAGCTGGCAGATGATGATGTTCTCTGACAACTGCAGATACACCCTGAGCCTCAAAAAGGGGGGATGAAGAGAAAAAAAAAAGAAACTAAAATAGTTTCTTAAGTTACTGCTATGCTCACTGCTCACCACTTCTGCTTCTGTAAACTGACCTGCTTATTGCTGCTCACATCTGCTTCTGTGAACTGATCTGCTTATTGAGTCAGCCAAACTGCTTAGGTGGGAAAATCACTAGGATTTGGAAGCCTGCACCATATAAAAGATACCCAGACCAAAGCCTGGGTGCTCAGCCTCTGGAGGCAACTCCACTGAGCCCGCACAGGTGCTGAGTAAACCCTGCTGTTCTGCATTTCCGAGTGTCGCTTGTCTCTTTCCATTGCCATGGTTTCTATAAGAAGTCAACCCGTGGGGGACGTTTTCAGACATGTCTGATTAACACTGACTCTTACCCATTTCTCTTATTCTCACTACACGTGAAGTTCCTTTTGTCTGAAACCTATATGATTTCCTTTCTGCAAGGTGTGCAACAGATACCTTTAGAACCACAAATAGAAGAAAAGCATCCTTCCCCAAATCACTAAAATTCTGTTTTAATATAAACAACATCTGAATGAAGTGAATAAATGCTCAAATAGAGTGAGAGATGTCTATTATTGATGTGCAAGACAAAGTCATAGCACATTTTAGAGTCATTTTAAAATAACTTAAGATAAAATTTAACTGCTACAAGTATCCTACTCTTCCCCTCTTCAGCACTCTAGAGTGCAACTTTGAGAATTATCTACAGGAGGAATGTCAGTGTTAAACAAAATAACATATAAGCAAACAAGAAGGACTTCCCTTCTTGCCCTTAGTTCCAAAAGTAAAACCACACAGATTCTCTATGTGCATTTATATCAGTCTGAATTGCAGAATATGGGCTAATGTTCTGTAGAACCTGAAAATCTATCTGTATTTTTCACAGAAACGTATCAGTTCAGTTCAGTCACTCAGTCGTGTCCGACTCTTTGCAACCCCATGAATCGCAGCATGCCAGGCCTCCCTGTCCATCACCAACTCCTGGAGTTCACTCAGACTCACGTCCATTGAGTCGGTGATGCCATCCAGCCATCTCATCCTCTGTCATCCCCTTCTTCTCCTGCCCCCAATCCCTCCCATCATCGGGGTCTTTTCCAATGAGTCAACTCTTCACATGAGGTGGCCAAAGTACTGGAGTTTCATCTTTAGTAACATTCCTTCCAAAGAACACCCAGGACTGGTCTCCTTTAGGATGGACTGACTGGATCTCCTTGAAGTCCGAGGGACTCTCAAGAGTCTTCTCCAACACCACACTTCAAAAGCATCAATCCTTCGGTGCTCAGCTTTCTTCACAGTCCAACTCTCACAACCATACATGACTACCAGAAAAACCATAGCCTTGACTAGACGACCTTAGTTGGCAAAGTAATGTCTCTGCTTTTGAATATGCTATCTAGGTTGGTCATAACCTAGATAAGCGTCTTTTAATTTCATGTAGAGCAAACATAAAAATTTTGTTACATGTCTCTATCTCTTTGTGCATTATAATGTAGTACTTAAGACTGTAGGTGATGAACCCAGATTCTTTAATCTAGTTCCATATATATTATAGGCACTTCCTAACTTAATAGATATTGGAATTGAGGTCCTTTTTTTGACCGTGTACTATACACATGAAAAAGAAACAATAACAGAGGAAAAAACAGACTCTTAAAGAATATTATTACCAAAAATATAGCACAGTAAAATAACTCAGAATGTAGACCCAAAGGGCTGAAAATATTACAGAAATTCTAAACAAATTAAAGTTTATAACTGAAAGTGGAAAATTTATAGTCCCTGAATTTAAATTTCAAATGGTAGGAGTCACAGAATGAGAGTATAGAGAAAATTAAAGTGAGAACTCAATCAAGATGCTTTTCCAGAACTTAAGGGCTCAAGTCCTCAAACTGCAAAGGTACAACAGTAACCAGCACAACAAACAATATCTACTTGGGCATATCACTGTGGCATTTCTAAACAGTAAGAATAAGGATGTCTTCTGTGTGGTGAAGAATCAGCCATGCAATGCAGGCGACGCCAGTTTGATCCCTGGCCCAGAAAGATTCCCACGTGCTGCAGGGCAACGGAGCCCACGCACCACAACGGATGAGCCTGTGCTCTGGAGCCTGTGAGCTGCAACCACTCAGCCTATGTGCCACAGCTGCTGAAGCCCTCATGCCCTAGACCCTGTGCTCTGTAACAAGAAGAACCACTGCAGTGAGAAGCCCTCACACCATAACTACAGAGTAGCCCCTGCTTACTATAGCCAAAGAAAGCCCACACACAGCAACAAAGACCCAGCACAGCCAAAAACAAAATAAATAAATAAATAAACACATAAAAAAAAGAATAAGGAGAAGAACCTTAAGGGTTGCAGAGAGAAAATGCAACCTACAAAGGAATGATAATCAAATATGCATCAGACTTTTCACCGAAAACATCTGGTGCAGTAACTTTATGCTTCTGAGGAAAAATATTTTCAAATGAAAATCTACCACCAGTCAACTCATCATGCAATGATATAGCATAAAAGCAATCATCTCACACTGAGAAAATTTATCTTTTGTACAAGGTATTGCAAGGTATTTTCCTGGAAATTCCAGACCCTTTATCTACTCTCAGCTTCCAAACTACAGGGTCTTTCAGAATTCTTAATTTCTTTTGATTCAGAGAATGTTCTTTTTGTCACTCTAATATTTTTCCCTTCACATCTTATATTCTATTCCCTAAACTTATTTTATATTCATTCTTCCATGTGCCCATAGTTCTATTTATTTATTAATAAAGACATATTGACTATCTTCCATATGTTAGGTATTGCAGTAATTAGGAAGTACAGATGAATAAAGCATGGTGCCTGCCCTCCAAGAACTTTCTATAATGAGAGTGATAGACAAACAAATAATTAAGTGACAAACAAATTAATCATCTCCTTGAGATAGTGCCGTGGGAAATCAGATAGGGTGACACATAGCATGTTTAAGTATTACCCGTTCCATTAGGTAAAAACCTTCTAATATCTTCCTTAGTTTCCTTACTTTATTTACTCATTTTAAACTATTATACCTAATTTCTTAAAGCACTCTCTCATTTCTATAATGAAGTCTAAAACAATGCTGCGCCCAAATGATATTTGGGGCACATGAGCACACTATCAGTGTCTTAACTGCATAATAGATTACATTCATGAATTAAAAAGAGATTTAACACCTTTTAAAATCAAGAACCCATTGGTATTATAATAAAATTGCTTCTAGGGGACTTATGAGAAATTAGGGTTTAAGTTTTTGAACTTATGCTATCCATCAAATAATCAAAAAAATTTGTTTAAAACACAGTTATTAAATTAATTTAATTGGAGGTTAATTACAATATTGTGAGTGTTTTTTGCCATGCATCAAAATGAATTGGCCATAGGTATACAGGTGACCCCCTCATCCTGAGCAACCTTTCCATCTCCCTCCCCACCCTATCCCTGTTGGTTGTCCCAGAGCACCAGCTTTGGAACTATAATTTTAAAAGACAACTGCAGATAATAGTTTCAAAGTTGGCAAGCACTGTTGATAATTTATATTCTTGTCAAACTAATTATAGTTATTTTTACTTCTGTCATTATAACTATCAAACATATTTCTATTAAGTATCAAATTCTTAAAGAGCCATATCTGTATCCAGAAATGTTCTTTGCTCTGTTTGTGAACAAGAGCAAACAGAAAACGGAACCAGGGAAAACAAATCAGTAAACTCTTTTCAGGGAGTTAATTAGAATGACAAGGATAAAGCTAAGAATTTGTCCACTAGATTATTCCCTGACTAATGACCTTTTTTTTTTTTTTTTTCATTTTACTTATCTGCCATGCTGAGGTAATACAGAACTGCTGCAGCTGCTGCTGCTAAGTCAATTCAGTCGTGTCCGACTCTGTGTGACCCCATAGACGACAGCCCACCAGGCTCCCCCGTCCCTGGGATTCTCCAGGCAAGAACACTGGAGTGGGTTGCCATTTCCTTCCCCAATGCCGGAAAGTGAAAAGTAAAAGTGAAGTTGCTCAGTCGTGTCTGACTCTTAGCGACCCCATGGACTGCACCTACCAGTCTCCTCCGTCCATGGGATTTTCCAGGTAAAAGTACTGGAGTAAGGTGCCATTGGGATCTTATCTCAGGTACTCTCTACAACGAAACCAACAGCTCCTGCCACAACCACACAACTGCCTTGTTATCTTTTAGCTTTGAATTAGGCATGTTCCATCTTCGGGACTTTCATAAGGGCAACAACATTTTGGGAGGGCAAGGATGACTACTTTTGGAAATACATTCTCTTTTATTCCTTATTATTCAGTTTAGTACAGTCGCTCAGTTGTGTGCAACTCTTTGCGACCCCATGAATTGCAGCACACCAGGCCTCCCTGTCCATCACCAACTCCCGGAGTTCACTCAGACTCACGTCCATCAAGTCAGTGATGCCATCCAGCCATCTCATCCTCTGTCGTCCCCTTCTCCTCCTGCCCCCAATCCCTCCCAGCATCAGAGTCTTTTCCAATGAGTCAACTCTTCTCATGAGGTGGCCAAAGTACTGGAGTTTCAGCTTTAGCATCATTCCCTCCAAAGAACACCCAGGACTAAACTCCTTCAGAATGGACTGGTTGGATCTCCTTGCAGTCCAAGGAACTCTCAAGAGTCTTCTCCAACACCACAGTTCAAATGCATCAATTCTTCAGTGCTCAGCTTTCTTCCAGCTCTCACATCCATACATGACCACTGGAAAAACCATAGCCTTGACTAGATGGACCTTTGTTGGCAAAGTAATGTCGCTGCTTTTTGACATGCTGTCTAGGTTGGTCATAACTTTTCTTCCAAGGAGTAAGCGTCTTTTAATTTCATGGCTGCAATCACCATCTGCAGTGATTTTGGAGCCCCAAAAATAGTCTGACACTGTTTCCACTGTTTCCCCATCTATTTCCCATGAAGTGATGGGACCAGATGCCATGACCTTCGTTTTCTGAATGTTGAGCTTTAAGCCAACTTTTTCACTCTCCTCTCTCACTTTCATCAAGAGACCTTTTAGTTCCTCTTCACTTTCTGCCATAAGGGTGGTGTCATCTGCATATCTGAGGTTATTGATATTTCTCCCGGCAATCTTGATTCCAGCTTGTGTTTCTTCCAGCCCAGCATTTCTCATGATGTACTCTGCATAGAAGTTAAATAAACAAGGCAACAATATACAGCCTGATGTACTCCTTTTCCTATTTGAAACCAGTCTGTTGTTCCATGTACAGTTCTAACTGGTGCTTCCTGACCTGCATACACATTTCTCAAGAGGCAGGTCAGGTGGTCTGGTATTCCCATCTCTTTCAGAATTTTCCACAGTTTATTGTGATCCACACAGTCAAAGGGTTTGGCATAAGTCAATAAAGCAGAAATAGATGTTTTTCTGGAACTCTGTCTTTCCATGATCCAGCGGATGTTGGCAATTTGATCTCTGGTTCCTCTGCCTTTTCTAAAACCAGCTTGAACATCTGGAAGTTCATGGTTCACGTATTACTGAAGCCTGTCTTGGAGAATTTTGAGCATTATTTACTAGCATGTGAGATGAGTGCAATTGTGTGGTAGTTTGAGCATTCTTTGGCATTGCCTTTCTTTAGGATTGGAATGAAAGCTGACCTTTTCCAGTCCTGTGGCCACTGCTGAGTTTTCCAAATTTGCTGGCATATTGAGTGCAGCACTTTCACAGCATCATCTTTCAGGATTTGAAACAGCTCAACTGGAATTCCATCACCTCCACTAGCTTTGTTCATAGTGATGCTTTCTAAGGCCTGCTTGACTTCACATTCCAGGATGTCTGGCTGTAGATGAGTGATCACACCATCATGATTATCCAGGTTGTGAAGATCTTTTTCGTATAGTTCTTCTGTGTATTCTTGCCACCTCTTCTTAATATCTTCTGCTTCCATTAGGCCCATACCATTTCTGTCCTTTATCGAGCCCATCTTTACATGAAATATTCCCTTGGTGTCTCTAATTTTCTTGAAGAGATCTCTAGTCTTTCCCATTCTGTTGTTTTCCTCTATTTCTTTGAATTGATCACTGAAGAAGGCTTTCTTATCTCTTCTTGCTATTCTTTGAAACTCTGCATTCAGATGCTTGTATCTTTCCTCTTCTCCTTTGCTTTTTGCTTCTCTTCTTTTCACAGCTATTTGTAAGGCCTCCTCAGACAGCCATTTTGCTTTTTTGCATTTCTTTCCCATGGGGATGGTCTTGATCCCTGTCTCCTGTACAATGTCACAAAACTCATTCCATAGTTCATCAGGCACTCTATCAGATCTAGGCCCTTAAATCTATTTCCCACTTCCACTGTATAATCATAAGGGATTTGATTTAGGTCATACCTGAATGGTCTAGTGGTTTTCCCTACTTTCTTCAAATAGTGAATACTAATGGCACTGAGGCTCCTTGGTGGTTCAGAGGATAATGCGCCTGCCCACAATGCAGGAGACCCGAGTTTGATCCCTAGGTCAGGAAGTTCCCCTGGAGAAGGAAATGGCAACCCACCCCATTATTCTTGTCTGGAGAATCCCATGGATGGAAGTCTGGTGGGCTACAGTCCATGGGGTCGCAAAGAGTCAGACATGACTGAGCGAGCTCATCTCACTTCACTTCACTTCATTTCAACGTCACTGAGAGCTTCCCTGATGGCTCAGATGGTGAAGAATCTGATTGCAATTTGGGAGACCCAGGTTCAATCCCTGGGTCAGGAAGATCACCTGCAGAAGGGCATGGCAACCCACTCCAGTATTCTTGCCTGAAGAATTTCATGGACAGAGGAGCCTGCTGGGCAAAGCCCATGGGGTTGCAAAGAGTCCGACATGATTGAGTGACCAACACTTTCACACTCTCACTTTGAAATGGCCCTTAAATCTTAGAAGTAATGTTTTCAAAATCAGATCCCAAAGTACTATTTCACAGAGCAATAAAGTGATTTCAAGAAAAACTGGAGAACTGAAAGTTGAAATAACCATTCTTAGCAGTGGAATAGGATCTTGAAACAGGCAGGTGTAACATTTGTTGAGATAAGAAAAGGCACTGATATTGGGATTCTGGATGCAGTGGGAGTGTTTGGAATGGGAGAGCTCAAACACAGTCAATGTTTTGCACAGTTTTCAGTTTTCCGAATCAAGGCGATTCTAATGATTTTATTGGGGCTAATGGAAAATAAATATATGTAAACCTTAAGTTTTACAAAATAATTTAGACATTAAAGAATAGTATTGCTCAGAGTCTAATACTAAAGTTCTGGTCTACTTATATCAGAGCTATCTGTGTGATCTATTAAGAATACAGATCCTTGAGCTCACCATCAGATCTAGTTAGTTACAATCTGTGGGAGAAAAGTCTGGGAAGTTGTATTTTAATTAGTATCTCAGGTGAATTATGCTATTCAGTAAAGGTGAGGAATCAAGGCAATAGAGTAATCAATTTAGGGAAGGAAAATGACAGGCAACAGTACGATAGGCAATTCGATAAAACATCACACACATACATACACAATCAAGACAGATTAACTGGGCATATAAAGTTCAGTTCAGTCCAGTTCAGTCGCTCAGTCGTGTCCGACCATTTGCAACCGCATGAATCACAGCACGCCAGGCTTCCCTGTCCATCACCATCTCCCGGAGTTCACTCAAACTCACGTCCATCGAGTCAGTGATGCCATCCAGCCATCTCATTCCCTGTCATTCCCTTCTCCTCCTGCCCCCAATCCCTATCATCAGAGTCTTTTCCAATGAATCAACTCTTCACATGAGGTGGCCATAGTACTGGAGTTTCAGTTTTAGCATCATTCCTTCCAAAGAACACCCAGGACTGATCTCCTTTAGAATGGACTGATTGGATCTCCTTGCAGTCCAAGCGACTCTCAAGAGTCTTCTCCAACACCACAATTCAAAAGCATCAATTCTTCGGCGCTCAGCTTTCTTCACAGTCCTACTCTCGCATCCATACATGACCACTGGAAAAACCATAGCCTTGACTAGACGGACCTTTGTTGGCAAAGTAATGTCTCTGCTTTTCAATATGCCATCTAGATTGGTCATAACTTTCCTTCCAAGGAGCAAGCGTCTTTTAATTTCATGGCTGCAATCACCATCTGCAGTGATTTTGGAGCCCAAAAAATGAAGTCTGACACTTTCTCCACTGTTTTCCCATCTATTTGCCATGAAGTGATGGGACTGGATGCCATGATCTTTGTTTTCAGAATGTGGAGCTTAACGCCAACTTTTTCACTCTCCTCTTTAACTTTCATCGAGAGGATCTTTAGTTATTCTTCACTTTCTGACATAAGGGTGGTGTCATCTGCATATCTGATGTTCTTGATGTTTCTTCTGGCAATCTTGATTCCAGCTTGTGCTTCTTCTAGCCTAGCATTTCTTATGATGTACTCTGCATAGAAGTTAAATAAGCAGGGTGACAATATACAGCCTTGACGTACTCCTTTTCCTATTTGGAAGCAGTCTGTTGTTCCATGTCCAGTTCTAACTGGTGCTTCCTGACCTGCATATACGTTTCTCAAGAGGCAGGTCAGGTGCTCTGCTATTCCCATCTCTTTCAGAATTTTCCACAGTTTATTGTGATCCACACAGTCAAAGGCTTTGGCATAGTCAATAAAGCAGAAATAGATATTTTTCTGGAACTCTCTTGCTTTTTCAAAGATCCAGCAGACGTTGGCAATTTGATCTCTGGTTCCTCTGCCTTTTCGAAAACCAGCTTGAACATCTGCAAGTTCATGGTTCACATATTGCTGAAGCCTGGCTTGGAGAATTTTTAGCATTACTTTACTAGTGTGTAAGATGAGTGCAATTGTGTGGTAGTTTGAGCATTCTTTGGCATTGCCTTTCTTTGGGATTGGAATGAAAACTGACCTTGTCCAGTCCTGTGGCCACTGCTGAGTTTTCCAAATTTGCTGGCATATTGAGTGCAGCACTTTCACAGCATCATCTTTCAGGATTTGAAACATTTCAGCTGGAATTTCATCACCTCCACTAGCTTTGTTCATATACAATTAGGGAATTGCTAATATCCATGAGAAGAAATTTAATACCCCCCCCAAAAAAAATAAGCAACAGACTACTGGAAATGATGTGGCAAATGATGAATTAAATGAGTAAAACTGGCAGTGACAAGCAGTGGGTAGGATAAATAAATTTAGTGAACCTTAGTGATAAAATAAACTTTAGGATAAATAAACTTAGAACCTTAATGAATAAAGATAGACTGAAAAAAAAAAAAAAAGATGGACTGCGATGCCTGGAGATATAGCTGTAAGGTATTGTAAAGCTGGCTTCCCTGATAGTAAAAATATTTCCAAAATGTCAACATCATTGTCTCAAAAACATGAGGTTATCCCTAACCACTAAACACTACTTGGGGAAATGGTCTGAACAGTTAAAACCACAGTCTCCCCTCTATCTTCAGAATAACAGGTATGGCCCTGGCACTATTTTTTGGCATCATGGATATCAAGACAGCAAGGTAAACATTCTATTGTTTTCTCTGCTATTTTATGCAGAGTCTAGTTCTCACCTTTTTGTCTGAGGATGTGTGTACATGTGTACTCAGTCATGTCCTACTCTTTGCAACCCCATAGACTGTAGTCCGTCAGGCTCCTCTGTCCATGGAATTTTCCAGCAAGAGTACTGGAACAGGTTGCCATTTCCTACTCCAGGGGATCTTCCCAAGACAGAGATCGAACCCACATTTCTTGCATTTCATGCAATGGGGGGCAGATTCTTTATCATTGTGCGCTAGGGAAGCCCCCTTTCTGTGGATACAAAGTGTCTATTCACCCAGGTTAAAAAGGAACTCACAGTCAAATTTGCACAGCAACTAAAAATATAAGAGAAGGTTGTATCAAATGGGTACTTGATAAACTTTTCTATGGTCAAATCTCCAAAAGAATAACGAGAATGTGCAGTTTAAAATTGTCTGTGGTGATAAGAGGACTTATTTTAAAAATACTATTAGCCCAAGAAGGTAAAACAAATGAGCAGTGGAAAGTGTCAAGGTACAGGTGAAATCAATTCTCTAAGGAGACAACCAGATCAAAAACTGGGCAGAAAACCTAAATAGACACTTCTCCCAAGAAGACATACAATGGCCAACAAACACATGAAAATGAGCACAACATCATTCATTATTAGAGAAATGCAAATAAAAACTACAATGAGGTATCACCTCACACCTGTCAGAATGACTATCACTAAAAAAATCTACAAACAAAATGCTGGAGATGGTGTGGAGAAAAAGGAAATGTCTTACATGATTGGTGGGAATGTAAATTGGTAAAGACACTATGGGGAACAGTATGGAGGTCCTTAGAAAACTAAACATGGAACTACTACATGACCCAGCAGTTGCGCTATTGGGCATATATTCTGAGAAAAACCATAATTTAAAGACATACGCACCTCAGTTTCATAGAAGCAACCTAAATGTCCATTGGCGGATGAAAGGATAAAGAAGATGCAGTACATATGGAAAATAGAATATTGTTGTTCAGTTGCTAGGTCGTGCCTGACTATTTGGGACCTCATGGACTGCAGCACGTCAGTTTCTCTGTCCTTCTCTATCTTCCAGAGTTCACTCAAACTCATGTCCACTGAGTTGGTGAAGCCACCGAACCATCTCATACTCTGTCACCACTTTTCCTCCAGCCCTCAATCTTTCCCAGCATCTGGGTCTTTTTCACTTCGCATCAGGTGGCCAAAGTATTGGAGCTTCAGTTTCAACATCAGTCCCTCCAATGAGTATTCAGGGTTGATTACCTTTAGGATTGACTGGTTTGATCTCCTTGCTGTCCAAGGGACTCTCAAGAGTCTTTTCCAACACCACGATTTGAAAGCATCAATTCTTTGGCTCTTGGACTTCTTTATGGTCCAACTCTCACATCCATACATGACTACTGGAAAACCACAGCTCTGACTTTACAGATCTTTGTCAGCAAAGTGCTGCCTCTGCTTTTTAATATGCTGTCTGGGTTTGTCACATCTTTTCTTCCAAAGAGGAAGCCTCTTTTCATTTTGTGGCTGCACTCACCATCTGCAGTGATTTTGGAGCCCAGGAAAATAAAGTCTGTTACTGTTTCCATTGTTTCCCCTTCTATTTGCCATGAAGTGATGGGATTGGAAGCCATGATCTTTATTTTTTGAATGTTGAGTTTTAAAGCCAGCTTTGTTACGCTCCTCTTTCAACTTCATTAAGAGGCTCATTAGTTCCTCTTTGCTTTCTGCCATTAGGGTGATACCTTCTACATATCTGAGGTTTTGATATTTCTTCTGCAATCTTGATTCCAGCTTGTGAGTCATCCAGGCTGGCATTTCACATAATACACTCTGCATAGAAGTTAAATAAGCAGGTGACACTATACAGCCTTGATGTACTCCTAACCAATTTTGAAACAGTTCATTGTTCCATGTCTCATTCTAACCGTTGTTTCTTGATCTGCAAAAGGTTTCTCTGGAGGCAGGTAAGGAGGTCTGGTATTTACATCTCTTTAAGAATTTTCCTCCATCCGAGGTCAGGGAAGGCTGGGAGAAGCCATCTTGCACCCAAGGCCAGGGGCGGTGACCCTGAGGAGCCACCCTGAGCCCCAGGCCAGGGATGGCAGCTGGGAGGAGCCACCCACGCCTGAGGCCAGGGCCAGCAGCTGGGAGGAGCATCCTGAGGAGCAGTGGCTGCGCAGGCGCAGGAGGGCCTAGAGGAGCTATCCCACGTTGAAGGTCAGGAACGGTGGTGGTAAGGAGATACCCCTCATCCAAGGTAAGGAGCAGCTGTTGTGCTTTGCTGAAACAGCCATGAAGAGATACCCCAAGCCCAAGGTAAGAGAAAGGCAAGTAAGATGGTAGGTGTTGCAAGAGGGCATCAGAGGGCAGACACACTGAAACCATACTCACAGAAAACTAGTCAATCTAATCACACTAGGACCACAGCCTTGTCTAACTCAATGAAATCAAGCCATGCCTGCGGGGCAACCAAAGACAGGCGGGTCATGATGGAGAGGTCTGACAGAATGTGGTCCACTGGAGAAGGGAATGGCAAGCCACTTCAGTATTCTTGCCTTGAGAACCCCATGAACAGTATGAAAAGGCAAAATGATAGGATACCAAAAGATCTCCCCAGGTCATTAGGTGCCCAATATGCTACTGGAGATCAGTGGAGAAATAAATCCAGAAAGAATGAAGGGATGGGGCCAAAGAAAAAACAATACCCAGTTGTGGATGTGACTGGTGATAGAAGCATGATCCGATGCTATAAAGAGCAATACTGCATAGGAACCTGGAATGTCAGGTCCATGAATCAAGGCAAATTGGAAGTGGTCAAACAAGAGATGGCAAGAGTGAACGTTGACATTCTAGGAATGAGTGAACTAAAATGGACTGGAATGGGGGAATTTAATTCAGATGACCATTATATCTACTACTGCGGGCAGGAATCCCTCAGAAGAAATGAAGTAGCCATCATGGTCCACAAAAGAGTCCAAAATGCAGTACTTGGATGCAATCTCAAAAACAACAAAATGATCTCTGTTCGTCTCCAAGGCAAACCATTCAATATCACAGTTATCCAAGTCTATGCCCCAACCAGCAATGCTGAAGAAGCTGAAGTTGAACGGTTTTATGAAGACCTACAAGATCTTTTAGAACTAACACCCAAAAAAGATGTCCTTTTCATTACAGGGGACTGGAATGCAAAAGTAGGAAGTCAAGAAACACCTGGAGTAACAGACAAATTTGGCCTTGGAATGGGGAATGAAGCAGGGCAAAACTAATAGAGTTTTGCCAAGAAAATGCACTGGTCATAGCAAACACCCTCTTCCAACAACACAAGAGAAGACTCTACACATGGACATCACCAGATGGTCAACACCGAAATCAGATTGATTATATTCTATGCAGCCAAAGATGGAGAAGCTCTATGCAGTCAACAAAAACAAGACCAGGAGCTGACTGTGGCTCAGAACATGAACTCCTTATTACCAAATTCAGACTCAAATTGAAGAAAGTAAGGAAAACCATTAGACCATTCAGGTATGACCTAAATCAAATCTCTTATGTTTATACAGTGGAAGTGGGAAATAGATTTAAGGGCCTAGATCTGATAGATAGAGTGTCTGATGAACTATGGAATGAGGTTCATGACGTTGTACAGGAGACAGGGATCAACACCATCCCCATGGAAAAGAAATGCAAAAAAGCAAAATGGCTGTCTGGGGAGGCCTTACAAATAGCTACGAAAAGAAGAGAGGCGAAAAGCAATGGAGAAAATGAAAGATATAAGCATCTGAATGCAGAGTTCCAAAGAATAGCGAGAAGAGATAAGAAAGCCTTCTTCAGCAATCAATGCAAAGAAGTAGAGACAAACAACAGAATGGGAAAGACTAGAGATCTCTTCAAGAAAATTAGAGATACCAAGGGAATATTTCATGCAAAGATGGGCTCGATAAAGGACAGAAATGGTATGGACCTAACAGAAGCAAAAGATGTTAAGAAAAGGTGGCAAAAATACACAGAAGAACTGTACAAAAAAGATCTTCACGACCCAGATAATCATGATGATGTGATCACTCATCTAGAGCCAAACATCTTGGAAAGTGAAGTCAAGTGGGCCTTAGATAGCATCACTGTGAACAAAGCTAGTGGAGGTGATGTAATTCCAGTTAAGCTGTTTCAAATCCTGAAAGATGATGCTGTGAAAGTGCTGCACTCAATATGCCAGTGAATTTGGAAAACTCAGCAGTGGCCACAGGACTGGACAAGGTCAGTTTTCATTCCAATCCCAAAGAAAGGCAATGCCAAAGAATGCTCAAACTACTGCACAATTGCACTCATCTCACATGCTAGTAAAGTAATGCTTAAAATTCTCCAAGCCAGGCTTCAGCAATATGTGAACCATGAACTTGCAGATGTTCAAGCTGGTTTTAGAAAAGGCAGAGGAACCAGAGATCAAATTGCCAACATCCACTGAATCATGGAAAAAGCAAGAGAGTTCCAGAAAAACATCTATTTCTGCTTTATTGACTTATGCCAAACCCTTTGACTGTGTGGATCACAATAAACTGTGGAAAATTCTGAAAGAGATGGGAATACCAGACCACCTGACCTGCCTCTTGAGAAATGTGTATGCAGGTCAGGAAGCACCAGTTAGAACTGGACATGGAACAACAGACTGGTTTCAAATAGGAAAAGGAGTACGTCAAGGCTGTATATTGTCACCCTGCTTATTTAACTTCTATGCAGAGTACATCATGAGAAATGCTGGACTAGAAGAAGCACAGACTGGAATCAAGATTGCTGGGAGAAATATCAATAACGTCAGATATGCAGATGACACCACCCATATGGCAGAAAGTGAAGAGGAGCTAAAAAGCCTCTTGATGAAAGTAAAAGAAGAGAGTGAAGAAGTTGGCTTAAAGCTCAACATTCAGAAAACGAAGATCATGGCATCTGGTCTCATCACTTCATGGGAAATAGATGGGGAAACAGTGGAAACAGTGTCAGACTTTATTTTGGGGGGGGCTCCAAAATCACTGCAGATGGTGATTGCAGCCACGAAATTAAAAGTCGCTTACTCCTTGGAAGAAAAGTTATGATCAACCTAGGTAATATATTCAAAAGCAGAGACATTACTTTGCCAACAAAGGTCCGTCTAGTCAAGGCTATGGTTTTTCCAGCAGTCATGTATGGATGTGAGAGTTGGACTGTGAAGAAGGCTGAGGGCCGAAGAATTGATGCTTTTGAATTGTGGTGTTGGAGAAGACTCTTGAGAGTCCCCTGGACTGCAAGGAGATCCAATCAGTCCATTCTGAAGGAGATCAACCCTGGGATTTCTTTGGAAGGAATGATGCTAAAGCTGAAACTCCAGAACTTTGGCCACCTTATGTGAAGAGTTGACCCACTGGAAAGACTTTGATGCTGGGAGGGATTGGGGGCAGGAGGAGAAGGGGATGACAGAGGATGAGATGACTGGATGGCATCACCGACTCATAGGACGTGAGTCTGAGTGAACTCCGTCAGATGGTGATGGACAGGGAGGCCTGGCGTGCTGCGATTCATGGAGTCGCAAAGAGTCGGACACGACTGAGCGATGAGCGACTGAACTGAACTGATGAATTTTCCACAGTGTGTTGTGATCCACACAATCACAGGGTTTAGTGTGGTCAATGAAGCAGAAATAGAAGTTTTTCTGGAATTCCCTTGCTTTTTTCTATGATTCAAGGGATGTTGGCAATTCAGTCTCTTGCTCCTCTGCTTTCTCTAGATCTAGCTTGTACATCTGGAAGTTCTCAGTTCATGTACTGTTGAAGCCTCACTTGAAGGATTTTGAGCATTACCTTGCTAGCATGTGAAATGAGCACAACTGTACAATAGTTTGAAATTCTTTGGCACTGACTTTCTTTGGGATTAGAATGAAAATTGACCTTTTGGAGTCCTGTGGCCACTGCTGAGTTTTCCAAATTTGCTGGCATACTAATTGCAACTCTTTAACAGCATCATCTTTTAGGATTTGAAATACCTCAGCTGCAATTCCATCACCTCCATTAGCTTTGTTCATAGTAATTCTTCCTAAGGCTCACTTGACTTTACACTCCAGGATGTCTGGCTCTAGGTGAGTGAGCACACAATCGTGGTTATCTAGATCATTGAGATTTTTTTTTTGTTGTTCAGTTCTTCTGTGTATTCTTGTCACCTCTTTTTAGTATTTTCTGTTTCTGTTAGGTGCTTGTCATGTCTGTCCTTTTTTGTGTCTATCTTTGCATGAAATGTTCCCCTGGTATTTTGAATTTTCTTGACGAGATCTGTAGTCTTTCCCATTCTATCATTCCCCTCTATTTCTTTGCATTGTTCATTCAAGAAGGCTTTCTTATCTCTTCTTACTATTCTCTGTAACTCTGCATTCAGTTGGGTATATCTTTTCCTTTCTCCTTTGCCTTTCATTTATCTTCTTTTCTCAGCTATTTGTAAGACCTCCTCAGACAACCATTTTGCCTTCTTGCATTTCTTTTTCTTTGGAGTGGTTTTGGTAACTGCCTCCTGTACAAAGTTATGAACCTCCATCCATAGTTCTTCAGGCACTCTATGAGATCTAACCCCTTGAATCTACTTGTCACTCTTCCATTGTGTAATCATAAGGGATTTTATTTAGGTCATACCTGAATGGCCTAGTGGTTTTCCCTACTTTCAATTTAAGTCTGAATTTTCCAATTTAAGTCTGAATTTTGCTGCCACAGTCAGCTCCAGGACTTGGTTTTGCTGACTGTATAGAGCTTCTCCATATTTGGCTGCAAAGAATATAATCAATCTTATTTCTAGATTGACCATCTGGTGATGTCCATGTGTGGAGTCATCTCCTGTGTTGTTGGACAAGGGTGTTTGCTATGACCAGTGTGTTCACTTGGCAAAACTCTGTTAGTCTTTGCTCTGCTTCATTTTGTACTGCAAGGCCAAACTTGCCTGTTATTACTGGTATGTCTTGATTTCCCACTTTTGCATACCAATCCCCTATGATGAAAAGGACATATATATACATATATATGTATATATATATATATATATATATATATTTTTTTTTTTTTGGTGTTCTAGAAGGTCTTGTAGGTCTTCATAGAATCATTCAACTTCAGCTTCTTTGCCATCAGCAGTTGGGGCATAGACTTAGATTACTGTGATGTTGAATGGTTTGCCTTGTAAACAAACCAAGATCATTCTGTTGTTTTTGACATTGCACCCAAGTACTGCATTTCAGATTCTTCTGTTGACTCTGAGGGCTATTCTATTTCTTCTGGAGGATTCTTACTCACAGTTGTAGATAAAGTGGTCATTTGAATTAAATTTCCCTATTTCTGTCCATTTTAGTTAACTGATTCCTAAAATGTTGCTGTTAATTCTTTCAATTTCCTGCTTGACCACATCCAATTTACTCTGATTCACGAACCTAACATTCCAGGTTCTTATGCAATATTGTTCTTTACAGCATCGGACTTTAGTTTCACCACCAGATACATCCACAACTGGGCATTCAGACCTGTCTGACTTGGGTGGCCCTGAAAGGCATGGCTCACAGCTTCATTGAGTTACACAAAGCTGTGATTCATGTGATCATTTTGGTTTTCTGTGATTGTGGTTTTCATTCTGGAGGCCATGGGATTGTAGTCCTTGCTTCTTCTGTTTGCCTTCTGATGGATGGGGATAAGGTGCTTTGCAAGCCTCCTGATTGGAGGGACTAGCTGTGGGGAATACTGGGTCTTGCTCAGGTGGGCAGGGCCATCCTCGGTAAAACTTTAATCCAATTTTCTGCTTAAAGGTGCTGCTGTGCTCCCTCCTTGCTAGTTATTTGGCCTGAGACGGCCCAGTCCTGGAGTCTGCAGGCCCTATGGCAGGGCCAATGGTGACCTCCTCCAAGAAGACCTATCTCATAAGAGGACTTATGCTGGACCTCCCACAGCTGCTAAAACCAGTGCCCTGTGCCCGTGGCTAGCCATTTTCAACACACACCTCCTCAGGAGACCCTCAAACATTCACAGGCAGGTCTGGCTCAGTCTCTTGTGGAGTCACTGCTCCTTTTCCCTGGGTCCTGGTGTGCACAAGGATTTGTTTGCACCCTCCAAGAGTCTCTGTTTCCCCTAGGCCTATGGAAGTTCTGTAATCAAATCCTCATGATCTTCAAAGCCAGATTCCCTGGGGATACTCAGTTCCTTTGCTGGATCCCCAGGTTAGGAAGTCTGATGTGGGGCTTAGAACCTTTGCAACAGTTCAGGAACTCCTTTGGTATAATTATACTCCAAAGTGTGGGTCACCAACCCAATGGCTCTGTGATAAGACTACAGGCTTCATTGTATGGCCAATGACAACCTCTTCCATGAGGACTTATGCCAACACACCATGCCTCCCAGGACTGCTGCTGCCAGTCCCTGCAGCCAGCCACTGCTGACCAGTGTCTCTGCAGGAGACTGGAATGTTACCCAGCCATAAAAAGGAATGAAATTGGGTCATTTGTAGTGATGTGGATGGACCAGAGTCTGTCATATACAGTAAAGTAAATCAGAAAGAGAAAAACAAATATCATATGTTAATCAATATATATGAAATCTATAAAAATGATACAGGTGAACCTATTTGCAGGGCAGGAATAAAGTCACAGATACAGAGAATGGACATGTGAGGACAGTGAAGAAAGGGGAGGGTGGAAGAACTGGGAGAGGAGCGCTGAAGTATATACACTACCATGTATAACACAGGTAGCTAGCAGGAAGCTGCTCTATACCCCAGGGAACTCAGCTGGTGCTCTGAGATGACTAGATGGGTAAGACTACGGGTGTGGTGGGGTGGAAGGGAGGTTTTAGAGGAAGGGGATATGTGTATACTTATAGCTGATTCACTTTGTTGTATAGCAGAAACTAATACAATAGTGTAAAGCAATAATACTCCAATAAAAAATATTTCTAATCCGTTAATATTTATGAAAACAGATTTTTTCACCCTGGCTGGTTTATAGGAATGTATCAAGCTTTCCTTCAATAATAAAATGCAATGCTCTCAGAGACCTTCAATAACCTAGAACCTCCATCCTAGGCTCATGGCAGGCATTACTAACTGATCAATAACTTCTTCACATTGAGCCAAACATAGCCTCCCAAATCCACTGAAATCTCCCAAACCTTCTCACTACAAATCTTTCAGCAGCCCCACTCGAAATAAGACACATGAAATAATGCCTTTTGCAAGTGGGCTAGAATGTTGCCACTTATCCAGCTTTTCTTTCTAGGGAGTCCATATTTCTATAAAAATTGGGCAAAGTTTTGAAATTTGAGCACTCGTCCATGAATTAAAGACTCTGGTTTTCCCTTTGCCTCCTATCAGGATGCTCCCTTTTTGCTGCTATACTTATGACCCTGATGCTACTCTGAGTATCTACAGAAAAACCAACTCCTTCTCTCCCTTTCCACAGTGATACCTGCTCCTCTGGCCTTTTCCTGCAAAGAGCACTCACTTCCCTTAAGTTTAGCAAATAGGTCTGGGAGATCCCCTGAAGGAGGAAATAGCAACCACTCCAGTATTCCTACCTGGAAAATCCCATGGACAGAGGAACCTGTAAGGCTATAGTCAATGGGGTCACAAATAGTCAGATATAACTGAGCACATACTCACACAATACATATTTAATTTGTGCAACTTCTAATATTTTCCTTTGAGTCTGAGGATAATACAACCCAGTCCTTGTGTTTCTTTAGCTGAGATCATGTTATTTTGTTTCAGAGAATGGAAAGAAACTTCTCTTTCTTTGAAAGTGCCTAAATAAGGTTTCTTTGCAATTCTATATGTTTCATTTGGGTACCTAGAAACCATTATATCATGTGGGCATATGTACTCCAACAGTCTGTTTATCCCAAAGGCTTGAGGCAGTGAAATAATTCCATGGCAGTTTCAATACCACTAGAGGAAGGCTCTTCACAATTGTAAGGAATTCACCTTCAGCTGGGTTCTAAACTAAGTGAGGATCTAACTCCAGAAGGAGCCTTCCTACATCAACCAAAAAACACAGGTATAAATCTTAGAGCTTAAAATACTTAATATGCTAACCAGTGAGCCATAAGGTAGGAGCCCCCAATGTGGGAGAGCCCAGGAATCTGGCAGAGCTCCTGGAGCCATAATGAATTGTAGACAACAACCTAAGATGAGTATCCATGCATGTTTTGGAAAGATATCGGATATCGGGAAGCACAATATATACTCCAGCAATCATTAACATAAGGGGAATGTTAAAGACCTTTTAATCCAATCCACCCCCCTTCTTATTTAATATTTGGGATAGCTGAGATCTAGATGGGAGAAATATCAATAACCTCACATATGCAGATGACACCACCCTTATGGCAGAAGGTGAAGAAGAACTAAAGAGCCTCTTGATGAAAGTGAAAGAGGAGAGTGAAAAACCTGGCTTAAAACTCAACATTCAGAAAACAAAGATCATGGCATCTGGTCCCATCACTTCATGGCAAATAGATGGGGAAACAGTGGAAACAATGGCTGATTTTATTTTTCTGGGCTCCAAATCACTGCAGATGGTGACTTCAGCCATGAAATTAAAAGACACTTATTCCTTGGAAGGAAAGTTATGACGAACCAAAACAGCATATTAAAAAGCAGAGATATTACTTTGCCAACAAAGGCCCATCTAGTCAAGGCTATGGTTTTTCCAGTGGTCATGTATGGATATGAGAATTGGACTATAAAGAAAGCTGAGTGCCAAAGAATTGATGCTTCTGAACTGCGGTTTTGGAGAAGATCCTTGTGAGTCCCTTGGACTGCAAGGAGATCCAACCAGTCCATACTAAAGGAGATCAGTCCTGAGTGTTCATTGGAAGGACTGATGTTGAAGCTGAAACTCCAATACTTTGGCCACCTGATGAGAATTTCTCATTTCCCTGATGCTGGAAAGATTGAGGGCAGGAGGAGAAGGGGACGACAGAGGATGAGATGGTTGGATGGCATCACCGACTCGATGGACATGGATTTGGGCAGACTCCAGGAGTTGGTGATGGACAGGGAGGCCTGCTGTGCTGCAGTTCATAGAGTCACAAAGAGTTGGACACGACCGAGTGACTGAACTGAACTGAGCTGAGATCTAGACATATTAACTAACTTGCTTAAAGTTATACAGAGAAGCAAACTAAAGTTTCCTGGTTCTTGGGTCAGCCTTTTCTCCACTAGCCACCAGTTCACCAGTTCTCAGTGAAGAATGGTTCGCATTTGCTCACTCTCTGAGAAGTATTCTTTTTGTTTATAAAGATATACATATTTCTGAATACATCTTCTATTCCTCTTCCCATTGCCTCCATATCTTAGGCTCTCTCTTCATTCATACTATTTTTAATTATGGTAATATTTTATTGGAAGCTCCATATTTTATTTTGAAAGACAAATGCATTACTTAATAATAATAAATAGCATTTATTATTTAGAGTTTGAGGATAATTTAGGAATCAGAAAATAAAGTAGAAAAATACTGAATCATAAATGTTATGTGAAAGTCGCTCAGTCGTGTCTGACTCTTTTTGATCCCATAGAATAATCTATGGAATTCTCCAGGCCAGAATACTGGAGTGGGTAGCCATTCCCTTCTCCAGGGGATCTTCCCAACCCAGGGATCAAACCCAGGTCTCCCACATTGCAGGCGGCTTCTTTACCAGCTGAGCCACTGGGAAGCCAGTGATAAAGTCCTACCTCCTTTCTGACATCTGTCAATGTGGTTGGAAAACACTCTAAGAAGTTTTATAAATAGCCCTCAAAGTAAGACTTAGTGCTATTTATATTTTTACTTTGGTATTTCAGAATACACTGTCCAACTTCTGTCAACCTATGTGAATATTACTGTACTCACTATCTGCTTTCCTCATTCTCTACTTCAGCTTCTACTGACAATGGAAAGATTGCCTTTGGAATATACACAGTTTGTCCTATTTGTTTCTTTAGGAAAATATATAATTATTATAATTTTAAAAACAATAGTAGATATCCAATCTCCATTTGGAGATATATAAAGCAGGGAAGAGTATTGCTCCCAACATTTTGGTGGGAAAAAAAAAAAAAGCTGGAGTAAAAAACAAATTCATGACTATCCTTAAACTTGTCAGTGTGCCAATGTTATGGGGCAACCAACTGGCCCAGTATCTAGGGAGAAAGAAGCACCTACAGGGAGAGACAACATAAGAACAGTAACTTACCCAGGTCAAATACCAGTAAGAAGTTAATCTAATTTGATTAGATTAAAGTGGAAGCTAAACACCAGTAAGAAGATTGAGCTAAGGAAGCAGACAATTTCTAGGGGCCAACAATACACTGGAGAGAGGGTAAACCCTTAGGTGCAGTAAATGTAAAAGCTTCCCCCCACACCAGCCCCCCGCATCTTTCCCACACATACACAGACCTCACTGGACACTCACAGAAATAATTGGGAGAATAATGAAAAAGTCTTCCTTCTGGTGTAGAACTAAAAACGAACAGCAGTCACTCCAAGAGGGGAAAGAATTTACCCAAACCTTTCTCTCTTTTCTTACCTATAAAAGTAAAGGAAAGAAGGGAAGAGGGGAGGGAAGGAGGGAGGAAAATTGAAGAAAGGAAAGAAAGGAAGAAAACAGGAAAAGCTTTAATCTGAAGGGAAAAGAGAAAAAACACCAACACACGTTGGACATTAGTGAAATCCCACTGAAGCTGGGGGAACAGACCAGGAAATAAACCTGGATCCCCGAGGGAGGAAAAGCATATGTGCAAAGTTCAGAACATCATTGGGGGATGGGTAGGATCAGTGTTAAGGCCACATCCCCAAGATACCTGAACACAGGACTGCCTAAGACAGAGGCTTAAATAAGACAATGGAGAATACCATCGCCTAATAGAATAGGAAAGTCTAGAGATCTCTACAAGAAAATTAGAGATACCAAGGGAACAATTATGCAAAGATGGGCACAGTAAAGAACACATGGTATGGATTTAACAGAAGCAGAAGATATTAAGAAGAGGTAGCAAGAATACACATAAGAACTATACAAAAAAGATCTTCATGACCCAGATAATCACGATGGTGTGATCAGTCACCTAGAGCCAGATATCCTAGAATGGGAAGTCAAGTGGGCCTTAGGAAGCATCACTATAAACAAAGCTAGTGGAGCTGATGGAATTACAGTTGAGCTATTTCAAATCCTGAAAGATGATGCTATGAAAGTACTGCACTCAATATGTCAGCAAATTTGGAAAACTCAGCAGTGGCCACAAGAGTAGAAAAGGTCAGTTTTCATTCCAATCCCTAAGAAAGATAATGCCAAAGAATGTTCAATCTACCATACAATTGCATTCATCTCACACACTAGTAAAGTAATGTTCAAAAGTCTTCAAGCCAGGCTTCAATTGTATGTGAACTGTGAGCTTCCAGATGTTCAGCCTGGATTTAGAAAGGCAGAGGAACCAGAGATCAAATTGCAAACATCCGTTGAATCATCATAAAAGAGAGTTCCATAAAAACATCGACTCCTGCTTTATTGACTGTGCCAAAGCCTTTGACAGTATGGACAACAACAAACTCTGGAAAGTTCATAAAGAGATGGGAATACCAGACCATCTGACCTGCCTGTTGAGAAATCTGTATGCAGGTCGGGAAGCAACAGTTAGAACTGGACATGGAACAACAGAGTGGTTTCAAACAGGAAAAGGAGTACGTCAGGGCTGTATATTGTCACCCTGTTTATTTAACTTATATGCAGAGTAAATCATGAGAAACTCTGGGCTGGATGAAGCACAAGTTGTAATCAAGACTGCAGGGAGAAATATCAATAACCTTAGATATGCAGATGATACCACCCTATGGCAGAAAGCGAAGAAGAACTAAAGAGTCTTTTGATGAAAGAGGAGAGTGAAAAAACTCACTGTTGGCTTAAAACTCAACATTCAGAAAACTAAGATCATGGCGTGTGGTCCCATCCCTTCATGCCAAATAGATGGGGAAATAGTGGAAACAGTAACAGACTTTATTTTGAGGGGCTCGAAAATCACTGCAGATGGTGACTGCAGCCATGAAATTAAAAGACACTTGCTCCTTGGAAGAAAAGCTGTGACCAACATAGACAGCATATTCAAAAGCAGAGATATTACTTTGCTAACAAAGGTCCATCTAGTCAAGGCTATGGTTTTTCCAGTAGTCATGTATGGATGTGAGAGTTGGACTATAAAGCAAGCTGAGCGCTGAAGAATTGATGTTTTGAACTGTGGTGTTGGAGAAGGAAAAGAAGAAGACTCTTGAGAGTCCCTTGGACTGCAAGGAGATTCAACCAGTCTAACCTAAAGGAAATCAGTCCTGAATATTCATTGGAAGGACTGATTCTGAAGCTGAAATTCCAGTACTTTGACCACCTGATGTGAAGAACTGACTTATTGGAAAAGACCCTGATGCTGGGAAAGATTGAAGGGAGGATGAGAAGGGGACAACAGAAGATGAGATGATTGGATGGCATCACCAACTCAATGGACATGAGTTTGAGTAAACTCCAAGAGTTGGTGATGGACAGGAAGTCTTGGCGTGTTGCAGTCCGTGGGGTCACAGTCAGACACGACTGGGCGACTGAACTGAACTGAACTCTACCGTAGTTCCACTGCCAGACTAAGAAGCACTGAGTCACAAGTAACATGCAAGAGCCAGATATGTCAGAGGAATGGCACAAACGAAAGACTTAAGGCTGAGGATAATCACTGAAAAAAATTACTCTTTCAAGCTAACTACTATCTTAAACAGGAAATAACCCCAGTAGAATGTAAAATCCATTATGTAATAGGGCTATCATAGCAACAATAAACTTCAAACCTAGCCCAGCTCTTAATTAGATTAACACAAATCCTGGTACTAAAGGCTTGGTTAAAGGAAATGCATGCTCACTTCCAAAGCTAAAAATTATTTATGTCAATCTCTAATGTCCTACACAAGATGTTCAGCTTTCTATATTTAAAACAGATAACCAACAGAGACCTACTGTATATCACAGGGAAGTTTGCTCAATATTCTATAATAACCTAAATGGGAAAAGAATCTGAAAAGGAATATATACAGGCATATGTATAACTGAGTCACCTTGCTATACACCTGAGACTAACACAACATTGTTAATCAACTATACACCAACATAAAATTTAAAAAAAAATTTAAGATGTTTGGCTTTCAACAAAAAGGACAGGCATAGAAAGCATGAAAAAAAAAAAAAAAAACCTCCCAAAAGACAAAGTGATCATCATAGCCAAAGTCAGATATGACAAAGATGTTAAATGTCAGACATAAAATTTTAAATAAGTAGGAATTAATATGTTAAAGGATCTAATGGAATAGTTGGACAATACCTAACATCACAGGGATAATTTTAGCACATAGATGGAAACTGCAAAAAAGAATCAAATGGAAATGTGAAATCAAAAGCATAGTATCAGAGAACAAGAATACTTTCAATGGGTTCATAAGTAGACTAAAGAATCAGTGAACTAGAAAACTGGGTCAAAAGAGTTATCCAAACTGAAATATAAAGAGATAAAAAGAGAATAAAAAAGGATGGAACATGCAAGAGCTGTGGGACAATATATCAAACAGTATAGTGTACACATAATTATAATCCCAGAAGGAAAAAGAGAGAGAGAGACCAGGACAGGGTGACATATTTGAAAAATAATGACCAAGAATTTTTTAGGATTAATTATAAATGCCAAACCACAGATCCAAGTAACACAGTGAAAAAAAAAATTAACTGTTAAAATCAAAACACAAGAGATAACTAGGCAGCCAGAGGAAAAAAGAAACATTACATGTAAAAGAAAAAAAAATATTTAAAACATGAATTTCTCTTCAGAAGTTATGCAAGCTAGAAAATAATTATATAGTATCTTTAAAATAGTGAAAGATGAAGTTGTCAACCCAAAATTCAACCCCAGCAAAAATAACTTTCAAAACTGAAGGAAAAATAAAACTTTTTTTCACAGACACATACAAACTAGGAATTTATTGCCAGTCATCCTACTCTATAAGAACTAATGTAAGTAATTATCAGCAAGATAGTCAAATAAGATGTCCTTCAATTGTATCCCTTCTGAAAAACAATTTGGCATCCATTCACTCATAAAAGTACCTTTCTGGGAGTGCTAGAATCCAGGTTGGAGACTGTAAAGCCTCAGTAAAGTCTAATGCTGAGGACAGCCATATTGAAAAGGCAAGATATCACCTAAGCAGCTGAATCACTGACCATGGTCCCAGCTACAGCCCCAGAAAAATCTCCATCCTCTGAGGACTTGGCAGCCCCAGTTGACTCAGTCCTATCAAGCATCATATATCAAAGTGTTAGTTGCTCAGTCATGCCTGATTCTTTGTGACCCCATGGACTGGACCTCACCAGGCTCCTCTGTTCATGGAATTCTCCAGGCAAGAATACTGGAGTGGGTAGCCATTCTCTCCTCCAGGAGATTTTCCCAACCCAGGGATCGAACCTGGGCCTCCTGCACTGCAGGCAGATTCTTTACCCTCGGAGCCACCAGGACTGACATCATATACCAAAGGAACCAGTAGGAGTCACACCCACGTGAGCACTGGGTAATAGGCACAGAGAACTTGGTCTCAACTGTGGACCCTGAATTAGCCTGTACGCCAGCTCTAGCTCCTCTCAGTCACAGTCTGAGAGCCCCTATAGATTCTGAAAGAGCCCTATAACTGGGTTCCAGTTCATCCCCGTCATATTCTGTGAACAGTCCTGCTGGCATAGGGACCTGGAAGGTAACTCTCTCCCATCTGTGCCCCAGAGAACCTGAAAGGACACTGTATGTGGCTCCAGCTCCCTCATAACCATAGTTTGCCACATTCTTGCAGGTCAAGGGACCCAGTGGGAAACAATCCCATCTGCAACCTTGAACATTCATAATGGGCCCTATACTAAGGCTCCAGGCCCTTCATAGCTACAGTTTGCCTACAATCCTGAGTGTCCAGGGTCCCAGTGGAATACACTACTGTCTGTGCTTCCAGAGATCCTTAACGGGCCAATATTCAGTTCCAGTCCCTCTTAGCTGTTGCTGCTGCTGCTAAGCTGTTTCAGTCATGTCTGACTGACTCTGTGCGACCCCATAGACGGCAGCCCACCAGGCTCCTCTGCCCCTGGGATTCTCCAGGCAAGAATACTGGAGTGGGTTGCCATTTCCTTCTTCACCCTCTCAGCTACACTTCTCAAACAATTCTGCAAGCATAAGAACTCAGCAGGAGAAACTCCTATCTGTGCTGCCGAAAACCATGAAAGGACCCTATACTCAGTTCCAGGTCCTTTCAGTCACAGTTCACAAGCAGTACTGTTGGCCCAGGGATCCAGTGGGAAATTCAGAACTGCACCTCAGGAGATTCAGAAAAGGGCCCTATTACTGGTTCCAGTCCCTCTAGGCATGGTCAGGAAGCAGTTGAACCCATGCAGGAGCCTGTTAGGAAGATATGCTCATCCACGGCTTCAGACCAGGTCTAGAGACCTCGATCTTGACTATGGAACCTGAAACAGCCCTAGGGCTTGGCCCCAGTCCCTTTTTGCCATTGTCCAAGACCAGACCAGCCTATCTGGAGATCAATCCAGTGACCAAGGCAGGAGGTTTTCCAGGAAGCTGGCAGAACCCACACCTGTCCATGCACTTGGTAATAGGCCCACTAACAAATAAGCCAACTGTGGATCCTGAAGCAAATCCTTGTCCAAGAACCACCCTACTAAACATGGTACTGAAAGTAATCCAATACACCAAAGGACCAGACAAAATCCACCCCCACCAGAAACCCTTGTAATAAGCCCACCAACCACAAACCCCACCACAAACATGGGACAGCCTCATAACCAGCTCCAAGGCAAGTACAACTTAAGATTCTGGAGGTAATCCTATCAGCCCAGGGAACAAACAAGAAATCTTTACCTGCTAAAACCAGGCTGTAAAACCTGGAGGAGATGTTTTTTATCTTAAAATGCACAAACCACCAATGCAAGGCTACATGGATCATAAGTTCAGTTCAATCGCTCAGTCGTGTCTGACTTTGCAACCCCATGGACTGCAGCACGCCAGGTCTCCCTGTCTATCGCCAACACCCAAAGCTTGCTCAAACTCATGTCCATTGAGTCGGTAATGCCATCAAACCATCTCATCCTCTGTCATCTCCTTCTCATCCTGTTTTCAATCATTCCCAGCATCAGGATCTTTTCCAATGAGTCAGCTGGCCAAAATATTTGTATCAGGTGGCCAAAATATTGGAGCTTCAGTTTCAGCATCAGTCTTTCCAATGAATATTCAAGACTAATTTCCTTTAGGATTGACTTGTTTGATCTCCTTGCAGTCCAAGGGACTCTCAAGAGTCTTCTCCAACACCACAGTTCAAATTCTTCAGTGCTCAGCTTTCTTTACCGTCCAACTCTCACATCCATATATGACTACTGGAAAAACAATAGCATTGATTATATGGACCTTTGTCAGAAAAGTAATGTCTCTGCTTTTTCATATGCTGTCTAGGTTTGTGACAGCTTTTCTTCCAAGGAGCATCTTTTAATTTCATGGCTGCAGTCATTATCGGCAGTGATTTTGGAGCCCAAGAAAATAGTCTCACACTGTTTCCACTCTTTCCCCATCTATTTGCCATGAAGTGATGAGACCGGTAGCCATGATCTTTGTTTTTTGAATGCTGAGTTTTAAGCCAGCTTTTTCACTCTCCTCCTTCGTTTTCATCAAGAGGCTTTTCAGTTTCTCTTCGATTTTTGCCATAAGGGTGGTGGCATCTGTGTATCTGAGGTTATTGATATTTCTTGCTGCAACCTTGATTCAAGCTTAGGCTTCATCCAGCCTGGCATTTAACATGATGTACTCTGCATAGAAGTTACATAAGCAGGGTGACAATATACAGCCTTGATGTACACCTTTCCCAATTTGGAACCAGTCCATTGTTCCATGTCTCATTCTAACTATTGCTTCTTGACCTGCATACAGATTTCTCAGGAGGCAGGTAAGATGGTCTGGTATTCCCATCCCTTTCAGAATTTTCCAGTTTTGTGATCTACACAGTCAAAGGCTTTGGCATAGTCAATGAGGCAGAAGTAGATACTTTCTGCTTCTTTTTTTTATGATCCAATGGATGTTGGCAATATGATCTCTGGTCCCTCTGCCTTTTCTAAATCCAGCTTGAACATTTAGAAGTTCTCGGTTCATGGACTGTTGAAGCCTCACTTGGAGACTTTTGAGCATTACTTTGCTAGTGTGTGAGATGAGTGCAATTGTGTGGTAGTTTGAACATTCTTTGGCATTGCCTTTCTTTGGATTGGAATGAAAACTGACCTTTTCCAGGCCTGTGGCCTCTGCTGAGCTTTCCAAATTTGCTGGCATATTGAGTGCAGCACTTTCACAGAATCATTTTTTAGGATTTGCAATAGCTCAGCTGGAATTCCAGCACCTCCACTAACTTAGTTTGTAATGATGCTTCCTAAGGCCCACCTGACCTCACATTCCAGGATGTCTGGCTCTAGGTGGGCAATCACATCATCGTGGTTATCTGGGTCATTAAGGTTATTTTTGTATAGTTCTATATATTCTTCCCACCTCTTCTTAATATTTCTGCTTCTGTTAGGTTCATACCATTTCTGTCCTTTATTGTGCCCATCTTTTCATGAAATGTTCCTTTGGTATCTCTAAAGAGCAAGTGAATATGACACCAAGGCAACTAATAAAGCTCCAATAACCAACTCCAAAGAAATGAAGATTTATGATTTTCCTGACAAGGAATTCAAAATAACAATCTTAAAGAAACTCAGTGAAATGCAAAAGAATATAGACAAACAAAAAAATAAAATTAGAAAAAGAATATTTGAAAAAAATATTGATTAAGTTTAAGAAAAAAGAGAATGATAAGAAAGAAACAAACCAAAATCTTAGAGCTGAGCTAAATAATGACAGAATTGAACAGTTCAATAATGAGTTTCAACAACATACTTGATCTTGCAGAAGAATCACTGAACTCTCACAGATCATTTGAAATTAACCAAATAGAGAAACAGAAAGAAAAAAGTAAAGAAACATGAATTATGAGACACACACAAATGAACAAATATTCCCATCATGGGAGTCCCAGGAGGAGAGGAAGATGTAGAAAGCTCACTTAAGAAAATAATATTTGAAAACATCCCAAATCTTGAGAAAAAATATATGCCATCAACCACAGGAAGTTCAAAGAGCCCTAAGTAAGATCAACCAAAGAATATTATGCCAAGACACATTATAATCAAAATGTTAAAAGTAAAAAATACATAGACAATTTTAAAGTCAACAAGAGAAAAACATTCCATTATGAGGGTATCAGCAGATTTCTCTGCAGGTCAGAAGACAGTGAATATATTCAAAGTACTCAAAAGAAAAAAAAAATGCCTACAAAGAATAATATACCTAGAAAAATCATTCTTCAGAAATAAATGAGAGATAAAGACAGCCCCAGATAAACTAAAGTTAAGGGAGTTCATCACCACTACATATGTCTTACAAGAAATGCTCAAGGGAGTTATTCAAAAAATAAAACAACACAAAGTAACAATGTGAAAATGTATAAAAGTATAACACTCTTTGGTAAAGGTAAATATATAGTAAAATTCAGAATATCTAATACTGTAGAGATAGTATGTAGAGTACTTTTATTTCTAGTAGAAAAGATTTTTAATAATATTAAAATAGTCATAGCTGCAATAATTTACTAAAGGATGCACAATATTAAAATACATAAAATGTGATATAATAGCACAAAATATGGGGGAGAAGTGAAAGGGTAGAGGTTTTGTATGAGTTTGAAGGTAAGTTGTTATTAGCTTATATTTATAAAATGTTTTATGTAAGTCTCATGGCTACCACAAAAGGAAAAAAAAAAAAAAAACACCTACTATAGATACATAGAAGATCAAAGGAGAGGAACAAAAGCATACCACTCCAAAAAAATGGAAAAACACACAAAGACAGCAAGAATGAAAGACATGAACAAAAAGATTTTTTTTTAAATAGTCAGAGAACAACTAACAAAATGACACTAGTAAGTGCTTATCTATCAATAATTACTTCAAACATAACTGGATCAGACTCTGAAATAAAAAAACCGAATGCCTGAGTGGATGAAAAAAACACAAAAGTCAACAATATGCTACTTACAAGAGAAGTCATTTTAGCTTTGTAGGACACACACAGTTGAAAGTGAAGAGACAGAAAAAGATATCTCATGCAAAGGGTAAACAAAAGAGAACAGAATTATCTAGGCATATCAGTTAAAATAGATCTTTAGTCAAAACTGGTTACGAGAGAAAGAAGGTAACAGAAAATAAGTGATATAGGAGTAAATCCATCAAGCAGATACAACAACTGCAAATACATATGCAGCTATAAGAAGAAATGATGTAAGACAAACATGTAGACATAAAGAAATAAAATGTTCTTGAAACAGAGTAAACTGAACAAAATTCATTTTTCCCTTGTCATATTGTAAGGTCCTTACACTACAAATGAAATTGTATTAAAATATTTAAAGGTAGATTCTGATGTATATTGTAAACCCTAGGGTAACAGCTAAAAACTTTTATAAAGAGATATAAATATTAATAATTATTCATTAGAGGAGATAAAATGGGATAAAAAATGCTTGATTCATTTAAGAGAAGGAAGAAAAAGAGAAAAAAGGGATAAATGATAAATGGAACAAATTGTAAATAGCTTTCAAGTGAGGAGATTTTAGTCCACTCATATCAATAATCACATATGTGTGAATGGTCTAAACAAATAAAATAAGAGATTATCACACTAGATAAAATAGCAATACCCATTTATATGCCAAGTGAAGTCGCCCAGTCGTGTCCGATTCTGTGACCCCATGGACTGTATAGTCTACCAGGCTTCTCCGTCCATGGGATTCTCCAGGCAAGAATACTGGAGTGGGTTACCATTTCCTTCTCCAGGGGATTTTTTCACATAAAAATATAGATAAAGTAAAATTTAAAAGATAGAAGGAAATATATGATATTAATATAAACACTAGCCAAAAGAAAGTTGGAATAGCTATAATAATATCCAGCAAAAGAGACCTCAGAACAAGGTATATAATCAAAGTTATATAAAGAGAGACATCGTGTAATAATAAAAGGAACAATTCTAAAGAAAACATAACAACCCTAAATTGTGTATAGAGTTTCAAAATACATAAACCAAAAGACAATAGAACAGATAAAGTCACAATCACAACTGGAGATAGCATTATTCTTTTCAGTAACCGATAGAATAAGAAGGCAGGAAGTCAGTAAGGATCTAGATAACATGAGCAATGTTATCACCAACTTTATCTAATTAGTATTTAGGGAACGTGTTGGAGAAGGCAGTGGCACCCCACTCCAGTACTTTTGCCTAGAAAATCCCATGGACGGAGGAGCCTGGTGGGCTGTAGTCCATGGGGTCGCTAAGAGTCTGACACGACTGAGTGACTTCACTTTCACTTTTCACTTTCATGCATTGGAGAAGGAAATGGCAACCCACTCCAGCATTCTTGCCTGGAGAATCCCAGGGACAGAGAAGCCTGGTGGGCTGCCATCTATGGTGTCACACAGAGTCAGACACAACTGAAGTGACTTAGCAGCAGCAGCCATCAAACAACAGCACAATACACATTTTTCTCAAATACACTTTGAATGTTGATGAAGAGATCATATTCAGAGTGATAAAATAAACTTTACCAAATTGAAAACAATATTAACTAACCAAAAATAATCTGACCATAATCAAATTAAACTAGAAATCAATAACAGAAAAATACATGGAAGAATCCTGATTATTTGGGAATTAAACAGCACAATTATAAATAACCCTTCAATCAAAACAGATCAAAGAAAATGTTTGACGTGAAAAGAAATGAAAATTCAATTTGTCAAAATTGGTGGAATGTAGCTAAAACAAGAGGAAATTTTATAGCACTAAGTTTTTATGTTAAAAAAGAAAAAAAATATTCTTAAATCAGTAACCTAAAACTCCATGCTGAGAAACAGAAAGGAGAGGTAAGGAAACTAAATCATGTAGAATAGAGAAAATTATACAGATAAGAACAGAAATCAAGGGAGTAAGACCAAAAAGAGAGAGAGAGAGAGAGAGCATTAATCAGACACACCAAAAAAATCCACTCAAGGTGATATAGATAACTGAGTAGTCCTATATCTAGAATGACTAAATGAATTTTATTCATAGAAAAAAACGTTTTAACAAAGAAAACTCCAGGCCCAACTGGTTTCAGTTGTGAATTCTAGCAGTCATGAAAGAAACAATACTAATTCTACAAAATCTCTTCTCCAAAAACTAGAAAAAGAAGAAACACTTCCCAACTCATTTATGAGGCAAGCATTTGTTACACTAATAACAAACACGTCAAAAGAAAAGAACACTGTATACCAAAATTCTTTGTGAATATAGATGTTAAACCTTTGAAAAAAGTTAGCAAATCAAACTCAGCAATTTATGTTGTTGTTAGTCGCAAAGTCATGATCAACTCTTTTGCAATCCATGGACTGTAGCCTCCAGGCAATTCTGTCCATGGGACTTCTCAGGTAAGAATACTACACAGGCCATGCCCTTCAGGGGATCTTCCCAGCCCAGAGATCAAACCCCAGTCTCTTGCACTGGCAGGTGTGTTCCTTACCAATAGCGCCACCTGGGAATTAAGCAATATATACCTAGAATAATATCAAAAGAATCAGAAAACAAGCTACAGACTGTGAGAAAATATTTGTAAAATACATATCTGATAAAGAACTGTTATCCAAAATATACAAATAACCGTTAAAACTCAAAATAAAAAGCAAACCACTCAACTTATGAATAGGAAAATAAAAACCCTGTTGAACAGACACCTCACCAAAGAAGACATACAGATGGCAAATAAGCATGTAAACACAGCCTCAACTTCATATGTTATTAGGAAATTGCAAATTAAAACACAAACTAGTTATTACCAAACATCTATTTGTTGTTGTTCAGTTGATCAGCCGTGTCTGACTTTTTGAAACCCCATGAACTGCAGCACTCCAGGCTTCCCTGTGCATTACCAACTCCCAGAGCTTCCTCAAACTCACATCTATCGAGTCAGTGATGCCATCCAACCATCTCATCCTCTGTTGTCCCCTTCTCCTCTTGCCTTCAGTCTTTCCCAGGATCAGGGTCTTTTCCAATAAGTCAGTTCTTTGCATCAGGTGGCCAAAGTACTGGAGTTTCCGTTTCAGCATCAGTCCTTCCAAAGAATATTCAGGACTGATTTCCTTTAGGATGGACTGGCTGGATCTCCTTGCAGTCTGAGGGACTCTCAAGAGTCTTCTTCTCCAACACCACAGATCAAAAGCATCAATTCTTTGGTGCTTGGCTTTCTTTATAGTCCAACTCTCACATCCATACATGACTATTGTTCAGTCAGTAAGTTACATCCAACTTTTTGCAAGCTCATGGACTACAGTCGCCAGGCTCCTCTGTCCTCCACTATCTCCCAGAGGTTCCTTAAATTCATGTCCACTGAGTCAGAGATGCTATCTAACCATTCCATCCTCTGCTGCCCTCTTCTCTTTCTCCCTTCAGTCTTTCCCTACATCAGAATCTTTTTCAATGAGTCAGCTCTTCACATCAGGTGGCCAAAGTATTGGAGCTTCAGCTTCAGCATCAGTCCTTCCAATGAAAGTTCAGATTCGATTTCCTTTTGGATTGACTGGTTTGATGTTCTGGTTGTCCAAGACACTCTCAAGTCTTCTTCAGCATCGAAATTCTAAAGCATCGATTCTTCCACACTCAGCCTTCTTTATGGTCTCTTACATAGATACATGACTACCAGAAAAACCATTATATTGACCTTTGTCAGCAAAGTGATATTTCTGCTTTTTAATATTCTGTCTAGGTTTGTCATAGCTTTTCTTCCAAGGAGCAAGCATCTTTTAATTTCATGGCTGCAGTCACTGTTTGCAGTGATTTTAGAGCCCCCAAAACAAAATGTCACTGCTTCCTTTTTTTCCCTTCTATTTGCCATGAAGTGATGGGACCCAATGCCATGATCATAGTTTGTTGAAAGTTGAGTTTCAAGCCAGCTTTCTTACGCTCCTCTTTCACTTTTATCAAGAGGCTCTTTCATTGCTCGTTAGTTTCTGCCACTAGAGTGATATCATCTGCATATCTGAAGTTGTTGACATTTCTCCTGGAAATCTTGATTCTGGCTTGCAATTCATCCAGCCCAGGATTTCACATGATATACTCTGCACAGAAGGTTAGGAAGCAGGGTGAATATACATATCTTGGCTTACTCCTTTCCCAGTTTTGAACCAGTCTGTTGTTTCACATCCAGTTCTAAGTCTTTCTTCTTGACCTGCACACAGTTTCTCAGGAAGCAGTTGAAGTGGTCTGGTACTCCCATTTCTTTAAGAATTTTCCAGTTTGTTGTGATCCACACAGTCAAAGGCTTTAGCATAGTCATGAAGCAGATGTTTTTCTGAAACTCCCTTGCTCTTTCCATGATCCAGTGAATATTGGCAACTTGATCTCCGGTTCATCTGCTTCTACAAAACTCACCTTGCATAACTTTGCTAGCATGTGAAATGAGTGCAACTGTACAGTAGTTTGAACATTGTATGGCATTGCCCGTCTTTGGAACTGGGATGAAAACTGACATTTTCCAGTCCTGGGGCCATTGCTGAGTTTCTTCCAAATTTGCTGGCATATTGAGTGCAATACTTTAACAAAATAATCTTTTAGGATTTGAAATAGCTCAGCTGGAATTCCATCACCCCCACTAACTTTGTTCATAGTAATGCTTCCTAAGGACCATTTGACTTCACACTCCAGGATGTCTGGCTCTAGGTGAGTAACCATACTATTGTGGTTATCTGGGTCATTGAGACCTTTTTGTATAATTCTTCTTTGTATTCTTGCTACCTCTTCTTAATTTCTTCTGCTTCTGTTAGGTCCTTACCATTTCTGTCCTTTATCTTGCCTATCTTTCATTAAAGGGTCCCATAGTGTCTCTAATTTTCTTGAAGAGATCTCCAGTCTTTTCCATTCTATTGTTTTCCTCTATTTCTTTGCATTGTTCACTTAAGAAGCCTTCTTATCTATCCTTGCTATTCTCTGGAAATCTGCATTCCATTGGGTATATCCTTCCCTTTCTCCCTTGTCTTTTGCTTCTCTTCTTTCCTCAGCTATTTGTAAAGCTTCCTCAGAAAACCACTTTGCCTCTCGCATTTTTCTTTAGGATGGTTTTGATCACTGACTCTCGTACAATATCACAAATCTCCATTCATAGTTCTTCAGCCACTCTGCCACATCTAATCCCTTGAATCTATTTGTCACCTCTACTTTATAATCATAGGGGATTTGATTTAGGTCATAAGTAAATGGCCAACTGGTGTTCTCTACTTTCTTCAAATTAAGCCTGAATTGTGCAATAAGAAGCTCATGATCTGAGCCATAGACAGCTCCAGGCTATTTTTTTTTTTTTTTTTTTTTTTTTTTTTTGCTGACTGTATATAGAGCTTCTCCATCTTTGGCTGCAAAGAACATAATCAGTCTGATTTTAGTATCGACCATCCTGTAATGTCCATGTGTAGAGCTGTCCCTTGTATTGTTGGAAAAGGGTGTTTGCTTATTCTCTTGACAAAACTCTGTTAGCATTTGCCCTCCTTCATTTTGTACTCCAAAGCCCAATTTGCCTGTTATTCCTGGGTATCTCTCATCAGTGGTTGAGACTTGGATTACTGTGATGTTGAATGGTTTGCCTTGGCAACAAACAGGTCATTCTGTTGTTTTTGAGGTTACACCCAAACACTGCATTTCAGACTATTTTGTATCCTGCAAGGGCTACTCTGTTTCCTCTAAGGGATTCTTGCCCACAGAAATTGATACAACAGCTATTTGAATTAAATTCACCCATGCTTGACCATTTTAGTTCGCTAATTTCCAAGATGTCATTGTTAAATCTTGCCATCTCTTGCTTGACAGCATCCAATTTATGTTGTTTCATGGACCTAACATTCCAGATTTCTATGCAATATTGTTCTTCACAGCATTAGACTTTAGTTTCATCACCAGACACATTCCCAGCTAAGCATCTTTTCCACTTTGGCCCAGCCTCTTCGTTCTTTTTGGAGCTGTTAATCATTGCTCTCCACTCCTCCCCAGTAGGATATTGCACATATTCCAACTTGGGGAGCTCCTCTTCCAGTGTTATATCTTTTTGCATTTTCATACTGTCTATGGGCTTCTCTCAGCAAGCTGAAGTGAGTTGCCATTTCCTCCCTCCAGTGGACCATGTTTTGTCAAAACTCTTCACTATGACCCATCCATCTTGGGTGGACCTGCATGGCAAGGCTCCTAGCTTCACTGAGTTGTCCGAGCTCCTTTGCCATTACTAGGCTGTGATCTATGAAGAGTAAATACATTTTAGAAAAGGCAGAGGAACGAGAGATCAAATTGCCAACATCTGCTGGATCATGGAAAAAGCAAGAGAGTTCCAGAAAAATATCTATTTCTGCTTCATTGACTATGCCAAAGCCTTTTACTGTGTGGATCACAATAAACTGTGGAAAATTCTGAAAGAGATGGGAATACCAGACCACCTGACCTGCCTCTTGAGAAACCTATATGCAGGTTAGGAAGCACCAGTTAGAACTGGACATGGAATAACACACTGGTTCCAAATAGGAAAAGGAGTATGTCAAGCCTGTATATTGTCACCCTGCTTATTTAACTTATATGCAGAGTACATCATGAGAAACACTGGGTTGGAAGAAGCACAAGCTGGAGTCAAGATTGTCAGGAGAAATATCAATAACCTCAGATATGCAGATGATACCACCCTTATGGCAGAAAGTGAAGAGGAACTGAAGATCCTCTTGATGAAAGTGAAAGAGGAGAGTGAAAAAGTTGGCTTAAAGCTCAACATTCAGAAAACGAAGATCATGGCATCTGGTCCCATCACTTCATGGCAAATAGATGGGGAAACAGTGGAAACAGTGTCAGATTTTATTTTGGAGGGCTCTAAAATCGCTGCAGATGGTGACTGCAGCCATGAAATTAAAAAAACGCTTACTCCTTGGAAGGAAAGTTATGACCAACGTAGATACCATATTAAAAAGCAGAGATATTACTTTGCCAACAAGGGTCCATCTAGTCAAGGCTATGGTTTTTCCAGTGGTCATGTATGGATGTGAGAGTTGGACTGTGAAGAAAGCTGAGCACTGAAGAATTGATGGTTTTGAACTGTGGTGCTGGAGAAGCCTCTTGCGAATCCCTTGCTCTGCAAGGAGATCCAACCAGTCCATCCCAAAGGAGACCAGTCCTGGGTGTTCACTGGAAGGGCTGATGCTGAGGCTGAAACTCCAATACTTTGGCCACCTCATGTGAAGAGTTGACTCATTGGAAAAGACTCTGATGCTGGGAGGGATTGGGGGCAGGAGGAGAAGGGGACGACAGAGGATGAGATGGCTGGCTGGCATCACTGACTCGATGGACATGAGTTTGGGTGAACTCTGGGAGCTGGTGATGGACAGGGAGGCCTGACATGCTGCAATTCATGGGGTCGCAAAGAGTTGGACACAACTGAGCGACTGAAGTGAACAGAGATACTAAGTCATAGAAAATGATACAGAGGAAAGAGCTCAAATTGTAAGTCAAATAAGGTAGAATGTTAACTAATTAATGAATTTGGGTAAAGGGTACAACGTACTATAGTTATTAGCCTTCCTATTAGCAGGCTTCACATTTTCAGATTCAGCTAACCAATCCCAGCTAGCTAATACCAGTGATGTGAATCACATGGATATGTAGGGCCAACTGTATTCATTATACTAGCCATTTGACATAAGAAACTTGAGTAAACATGAATTTTGGTACCTAAGAGGAGCTCCTGGAACTTATCTATCCCTGGTGAATACCCATGGACAACTGTATTCTTTCAACTTCTCTGTGAGAGTTTCCAAATAAATAAAAATGAGGTATATCTGAAGGTGATGACATGGAAAATTATGCAAAACAAATTATGTGAATAAAGCAAAGCACTATAATATCAGTAAGAAACCACACTCTTGTAGAAATTTAAGTCATTACAATCAAAGAGAAAGGAGAGGGGAGAAGCGGGGGAGAGAGAAAAAGGAAAGTAAACAAATGAAGAATAAAATAATTTTTCTGGAAAGATACTAAAAATAAACTGTTAACCATAACTAATTTGTTCAGTGTTGAAAGAGGAGCCTGAAGAGTTAGGGAGAAAAGTTTTGTTTTTATTTCTACTTTGTATCTTTATGGTTGGAATTTTTGAAATTGTAAATTTGTGTTTATTTTTAATAAATTAAAAATAGGCAAGTATCTGATAAGAATATCTTTCCTTTTATTATATAAAACAAATGTCAAAGTGAGTATACATAATAATATTTTACAATTTGGGTTGAATATTCAGTTTCATCAGTAAGTAGAACACGTGTTTTTTACATAGTATGAACCAAAGTATTTTTAAGGTGTTAAAGGCCTGGCCCTATGAGAAAGGTCCTCTCCTATCTAATTACCTTCAGAGGAAAAACCAGAAATTGTGAAGATACTTCTGGTATAGAATATTTGAGTGTTCAAATTGAAAGTTAAAGAGCAGAGTTCAACTTTAAAGTTGTTATAAAAAATACCCACAGTCTACTTTCTTACTATACTCAGCCTCAGGCTTTTACAGAGGGATGATACATGTCTATTCTTATTCTCATTTTGTACTGAACACCATCTTTCAGTACTTAGTTAGAGATATGATTTTATATATTCACGTAAACCTTGTCCTAACTCATTGGTTCTGATATGTCAAAATGATTCTGATGTCAGAATCCAGCAAAAGGAAATTTCCCTTCAGTGGGATACTTTTTAAAGAGATCAGCTCGGCTAGGAGTTTTTAAGACATTAGCTCAGCTGTTCCATAATCACGTCACCAAACACACTAAAGCAGTGCTTCTCAAATATAAATGTGCCGGGGTTCTTGGTAAAAATGCATTCTGATTCTGTAGGTCTGGGGAGAAGCCTTTGAGTCGGTCTACATTTCTAACAAATCTTCAGGTGATGTTAATGCTATGGTCTGCAAACCATCACATTGAGTAGGGAAGCCATAAATAATTGAGAACAGGTAGGAGAAGGGAATGGATACCCACTCTGTATTTGCCTGGAGAATTCCATGGACAGAGGAGCCTGGTGGGCTACACTCCCCTGGGTCACATAGAGTCAGACACAACTGAGCAACTAACACTTTGACTTTCAGGGAAGGGACAAAGGCCTAAATTCTGTCTAGTTTATTTCTTTTTTAATAGTCTAGTTATGTTATCCCTGCTTTTATCAAGCTTGCAATCCTCAAAATTACTTGAGGGCAGACACTGTATCACTTTCAACTACTCCAGTGTGGACTAAGGCTATTATCTCAGAAATTTTAGTCACACTGAGTATTTAAAAAGACACACTTGTGAAATAATCCCATCTGGTATTTTCAGTTAATGGTCACAGTACTTTTTTTTAAAAGTGAAGGGTTAATTTGTTGTCCATCTGGTAGGAAAAAAAAAAAAAACAATTTATAATCATATTGAGACAATCTCATTCTGGTGAGAAAATATTTTGTGGGCCTCATATATGGCAAGGCTTCAGCCCCCCAGTTATGTCTCAAACTGCTTTAAGAAGAGTTGCTTAGGAAGGGTTTTTCTATAATATGTACTCACCTGTAACATTAAGTCAACAAGTAGTCTCTCTATGAAGCAAGTATCATGTATATGACTATACCAGAAACTACTGTCTTCATTCTGCCTCTTATAAGCCTCTCAGGGTAAGAAACGTACTGTCTGCCTCAGGATCTACTTCCACACCTGTTACACCTGTGAGAGACTAATGTTAACACTTACAGATAGCTATCTTTTGCAAAACGGATATGCACAAAAAGGCACAGGAAGACCCATGGAAACCATGGAATATCAATCAAAAAGTAAAATAATTAATCCCTCAAGATAAATGACTTAGCAGGAAACAGCCCAGATTTTATTAAAGACTAAAGACCCTGTTGCATTCCCCAAACAGTTTAAAAAGAAAAGTCTGTTGACATCAAACATGTAGCCCACATGGATTAAATTAGGTCACTCTTCGTGTTACAGTTTAAGATTTCATAAAGTACAGCTTGTGGTTAAATCATATGTTTCAGTTCTGAAGGGCTGGTTGATGACTTCCCAATCTTTTCAATATTGTACCACTAGTGATATTTACCCAAGCACCACCACAGCAGTCTTAAATCTGGTCTTAATAAGCCAGCCCCCAGTTTTGTAGCCCACTCCACATTTTGATTCCCAATAAACAAATATTTGTGGTGTGTTTGTAGGCTGTTTAACTGCTAGCATATTTGGTTCAGGACCATATTCCATGAAGAAAGGGGACACATCTGTGGCCCCTGAGTTAAATGTTGTGGAGAATGGGGTTTCACTTTGACAGCACTATGTCATTTTTGCTTTTTTACAAGGGTCAGTGACAGCTCACAGAGACTAAACTGGGACAGCTGTTCAAGGGGGACAATTCTTCAAGACCATCTAATGAGAAATATTTCTTGTCCATCCCCACTGCCCCTACTTTATTTGAGGGTCCCAAATGCTAAAGCATTAATGGGTTTTCAGATAAGCAGGAAACAGAAGACAATGGAAGAGAGATATTTCCTTTATACATATGCAAGGTCTCCAGATGCTTCAGTTTCTGAACTTCTTAGCACGAATCTGGGCATAGACTTAACCACTTGGGAGCTCACATAGGCAAGGAATGTTTATTCATCTCGGTATCTTCCTGTTTCCAGGATTAGAGGCTGTCAAAAACAAAGACATCAGCAAGTCCATGCTGTCTATCTTGTTTCACTTAATTCATTTGTTTGCAGTCATAACAAGCATGTTATTTATTTAGTTGTAAGTACATACCAAAGTAAGGATGCATTCACTTTAATCCTTTAATTTAACAAGATCACATACTTTAGGAAGCCAAAGGATTTACAGCAAGATTAGAATAAAGAGTTCTGTTTCCTCTTAGATTAAAAAAGATATCCTGAATATTTGATTTGTGGTATATTATTATGTTTGATATTTAGGTGCTCTCTTGCTGAGGTCTAAATTAGTATGTTTATTAAATTCCCTCTAAGTGGCATTTTACCCACTGTGTTTACATTTAGAATCATCTTTCATGATAAAATCTGTCATGAAATGGGAAAACTGATTTACTGCCTACATTTTTTCCAAGTTTGGTAGCTAAGACCCATCTGTCAACAGAAATAAAGAACGCGCGCACGCGCGCGCACACACACACACACACACACACACACACACACACACGCACACACAAGCTTTGTTTCCTTAAAAGATCTGTGGTTCTTTAGCCCATTCTCCTCTTAGTTCAGATTTTAGCAGCAGGGATGGTGCTAGTCAGTTTGTTTCTTTTCTGATTCCTGCCAAAATTTGTCTTTCCAGTGCACTTCTTGCACCATTATTGAAAGTCAGGTTGGGCTTGCATTTAAAACCTTCTTTAGGTTGTTAAGATTTAGGCAGAAAAAAAATCTTTTGAACAAGGAATTGTTTACTTTGGAAACTAAACTTCCAGCATCTAATATAGATATAAATTTTAAAATAAACAATCATTTTGGCTTCAGAAAATCACCCAGAAAAATACATTACTCCAAGAATGGAAACCTTGAATGGTCCAAAAAAAAAAAAGACTATGGAAATAGTAAATCAGTTTCTACTAAGATTCTGAAGCAACTAGCTTTTATTTTAAATGACTTGCTCCTCTCTGCTCCCCACCAGGTCCGGCTAGCCTCTGTGTAAGTGAAAAAGTTCTCTAACAAATGGCAAGATTTGAGAAGCAAAGCAAAGGCCTGTGGCACAAAGGTCTAGTTTCCGGAATCTGCAGTAATAATGGCTGCACTTCTGGCATTGGTTGGTCTTCCCTTTGCATAGAAAAGTAGAGTCACCCTCTCCCAGATCCTGTATCCCCTATCCAGTCCCCCTAACAGTGACTTTCCAGTCTCTACTTTATATGACAGCTCATTCCATGTCTGTACAACTCAAACTGACACCATACTAAAAAGCATATATATCATCAAGCCAGGAGCACTCATTAACAACTTAGCCTTCAGAGATTTATTCAAATTAATTGATACATATACGTGGTAGTTTATGAGGAATTGGAGTTCAGAGGAGGTAAGTTTGGTGAGAAGAAAAGGAAAGAAAGCTCTGAAGAATGGACAAGTGTCATGAGGGCAGCTGGGTGCTGAGAGAAGCAGCTTGTGCATCATGAAAAGAGCACTGGTCTCGAAGTCAAAAAGGCCTGGGTTCTTGCTCCTCCTCCAGCATCCTCGTATGTTGGGCAATGTTTCAAACACTATACATAGTGATCCATTTAATCCTCTCAACAATGTCAGGAAAAAAGAACTATCAACATTATTACCTTTACAGTTGGGAAAACAGAGGTACAGAACAGTTTAATTGCCCAAGGTCCCACAGTTTGTAAGGGGTGAAGCTGGAATTTGAGCATAGGTAGCCTGCCTGGGAGAAGCCAATCCTCAACAAATTGTGTCAGCTTTAAGATATTCCATAATGTGAGCAACTTAACCTTTAACCCCAAGTGTCTGGGAAATTAGAAATAAAAATTCTTATATCAAGTTGTGTTGTGAGAATTTAATGTGAATATGCACAGCAATCATTAAAAACTAATTTCCTCATTGAAAGAATGAGGTATTAATATCTGCAGAAAAGGGAGAAAAGAGGGCATGAAAAGAGAACTTCACCTGCCTCACATTTTGCTTAGCATGTTTCTGGGTTTCCCACCAATGCCCCATGTGTCCCCATCCTGCTAGGCTATGCTCCACATCAGTCACTCCTCCAGCCCTGCCTGAAGATTAATGAATAGCTGTTTGAATAAGACCACAAAGCACTTTCATCTCTAGCACAACAGAAAGAAGCAATCAAGTGGAGAATATTAATAACAAGCCAAATCCTCATCTTCTGGAACTGCAATGGAAAATCTGGGTTATTTGTTTCAATATGTTTTCATTCTCACGACTTGAGCAAAATTCCTTAGTGCTCACTGGGTAAGAATTCAGCCTGCTAAGAATTACTTCCATTTACCAGAAACTGCCTTTTTCTCTTCACTTTACATTTCCCAAAGCAAGACAATGTTTTGATGTTGTCACATCAACAAATATGTATTCACTGCCCACAAAGGCTCTGGAGGAAGCTGCAGCAGGACCAGCAGAAGCTACAAGCAATGAGAATCAGAAGTGAGTTCTACTTTTGGTTCTCGCTCTCTTCTGAGTAAGCCTTCACTTAACCCTTCCATGTTTCTTGATCTTCCTTTGTAAACTGTGATCATCTCTAGTGTTCCCCTTTGAGCTGTAACTCACTTAGGTCCTAGTCACATGGCACGCTAGGGCTGTTGTAACAAACTATCGCAAAGTGGGTGGCTTAACCAACAGAAATTTATTAGCTCATAGTTTTAGAGGCTAGAAGTCCAAGATCAAGATGTCAGCAAGGTTCGTTCCTTTTGAGGGCTGTAAGAAAAAACTATGCCTCTTTCCCAGCTTCTGGCAAATATTGGAATCTCTGGCATTCCTTGGCTTGTAGAAACATTTCCCTGATTGGAACCTTCATCTCCACATGATGTGTTCCTATGTGTGTGTCTGTGTCCAAATATTCCTCTTTTTATAAGGACACTGGTCATAACAGATTAGGAGCCCACTCTACTCCAATGCAAGTTCACCTTTATCTAATTATATCTACAATGACTCTATTTCCAAACAAGGTCCCATTTTGAGGTAGTAGGGATAAAGACTTAAAGATATGAATATGGGGAGAACACAATTCAACTCGTAACAATTACCCTTACATATTTTCTTCATATAAGTTATTCCAATTTGATATAAAAAAATTTTTTTTGCCTTTTGTCTATGTAAAAAAATGGCAAATTTTAAGTCTCCATTAAGGTACCAAGATATGATAGATATTAGATATCGACATGAAGTATGAGGAAGATTACCAAAAGAAACTTTAAAATAAGAGACTAAAAATAGATTAGATCAGTACTTCTCAAACTTGAATATGCACATAAATCACCTAGAGATCTTGTTAAAATGTGATTCAGCAGGTCTGGAGAGAGCACAAGATTCTGCATTTTTAATAAGCTCCCAGTAATACCGATATTGCTGGTCCAAAAACCACATTTTTAGTAGAAACGGATAAGATGGTAGATTTATAAAAATGAAATTTAAAAAATGAAAGAATGGAGACGGGGGTTTGTGAGGAGGATTATTTTACTGAGAGCTGAACCATGTTTATTCCTTCTCATTGACTCTCATAAGGAAGAGATATATATGTGAGGGAATGCTGCTTCCCAAACCCAAGTCTAATACAAGAGATTTCAACTGAAGCTCTTGGAGTCTGCTACGTGACCCTTAGATTTCAAATGGCAAATGAGCTGAGTCTCAGACTGACTGTCATCTGAGAAACCTAACAGGTTAAAGACTGACTGCTGGCTGCTCTGTTAGCAGCAGTAACTATGTTATGATCAGTCCAAACTCCCAGAGTTTGTCAGAAAAAAATTGTATGAGAAATGGGCCACAGACAGAAAAGAAGCGGTTTTACAACAGTATCAGTCAAGTAAGGGATTTCCTGATACCCTTTCCTCTCCTCTATCTCCATGCTCCAACGTTGGAGAAATAAGAACAGCAATTAACTTATGGGTAGAAGGGAAGGTCAACAACAAAAAGAGAGCAAGCCAACAATACTTTTTCTCAGTAGGTAGGTTTTCATCGGGCCTTCCCTGATAGCTCAGTGGGTAAAGAATCCACCGGCAATGCAGGAGACCCCAGTTCGATTCCTGGGTCAGAAAGATCCGCTGGAGAGGGGATAGGCTACCTACTCCAGTATTCTTGGGCTTCCCTTATGGCTCAGCTGGTAAAGAATCTGCGTGCAATGAGGGACACCTGGGTTCAATCCCTGGGTTGGGAAGATCCCCTAGAAAAGAGAAAGGCTACCCACTGTAGTATTCTGGCCTGGAGAATTCCATGGACTGTATAGTCCATGGGGTAGCAAAAAGTCAGACACAACTGAGCAACTGTCACTTTCAGGTTTTTATCTAGGGAACATAGAGAAGATGTAAGTTGGGATTGTGGTCTCAGCTTCCAATGACTAAAATATTTTATAACCTAAGAGTAACAAGAAATGTCATAGGATTACCAAGGTGTTTATGAAGAAGTCAGGGAAAGGATGACTTCCTCTAAGTAGGTTTAAAAAGCAGCAGACAAAATAAAGATGATTTTAGGAATACACTCCATGACACCTACAAGTTCATTTTGCTGACAAAAACTATATCTCCTTGGCAAGAGGTAAGCCCTGTTAGAGCAGAATTCTTAGACTATCTTATTTACATTGCTGTTTACTTGGATGCTGTATTTGCATGTGCAGGCTCTGCACAATGGCATGACATCCAAGAAGATGTGATTCAATTCACAGACATAGATTTGCAGGTTTACTTTTGCTGCTCCAATATTTTGGCCACCCGGTGCAGAGTCGACTCATTAGAAAAGACTCTGACACTGGGAAAGACTGAAGACAAAAGGAGAAGAGGGCAGCAGAGGAGGAGATGGCTAGATAGCAACTCTGACTCAATGGACATGAATCTGAAAAGACTCTGGGACATAGTGAAGAACAGAGAAGCCTGGCATGTTGCAGTCCATAGAGTCACAAATAGTCGGACATAACTTAGGGACTGAACACACTAAATGTATCCTGCGAAGGCAATATGTTTCAATAAAATCAGGATATCATGATAACTTTCCATAAGAAAAATCTTTTGAGGAAGCTAATTCTCACACATATACACACAAAAACTTTCCAGAATGACACCCCTGATATCTAGGGCCTTGAAGATTACATGACATATAGCAGACATTCATAGAATATTTGCTAGTGAATGAATCAGAATTTCCTATTAATCCTATGAATCTATATTGAAGTAATGACTAATATTTTAAAGGAAAGTCCAAGAATTATTATCTATTTCTAATTTCTACAATTAGAAAATTTGCAAAATGGCTAGCTCCAGAATTAACCTACAGTTGTCCCTTGGCACCCATGGGGGATTGGTTTTAGGACCCCCTGCAGACACTAAAATCTGCATATGCTCAAATTCCTTATATAAAATGGTGTAGTATTGTCATATAATCTACATACATCCTTCTGTATACTTTAAATCATCTCTAGATTATTTATAATACTTAATACAATGTAAATGCTATGTAAATACTTGCTGGTATGTGGCAAATTCAAGTTTTGCTTTCTGGAATTTTCTGGATTTTTTAATACTTCTGATCTGCAATTGGTTGAATCTGCAGATGCAGAACCTACAGATAAGAAGGGCCAAATGTATAAAAATAAATAGTCTGCACTTACTACAACCAGATAGAATATATAAAAGAGCCTATTTACAATTATAACCAAAAATGAAATATCTAAGGATAAACAACAAAATATGAACAATCTACATAAAGAAAACTTCACAATGCGACTAAAAAGACTTGAAAAAATGGAGAAAAAGATTATATAGAAAACAATAGGTCTTATTCTTGAGCACATCTGAGACCTTGGAAACCCTATAATTGGGAGAAGGTAAGAGATGGTTAATAAAAGAACAAATGAAGTGTTTTATTTCCATCAGTGTGTCCTTATTTTAAATGTGCGCTGGACTGATCTGGGGGATTATCAGTACTATTAACCTTTTCTCATTCTTCAGATGACCACTTGTCTAGAAGCACTCAAGAGTTACATACATATGGCTCCTTGACAAAGTCTTGAGCATCCCAAAGACAATAGTCAAAGAGAACTCATAAATCTAAAACGGCACAGCTAGTACTCCCCAGGAGTCCCCACTTTCCCTGTCTTTCCTACCTAGCACACTCATGAATAAGACATTCATGTACATAGCAAGAAAAGACTGCCCTGGGACAGTACCCAAAGGAACTCTAGAACCTTCACTTGTTCTTCCCAGTACAAAGTATTCTTGTCCCCTAAAAAGTTACTCCACTGGTACTTTTTCAGGTCCCAGCTCAAGTATCATTTCCTCAGAGAATATATCCTTAACTACCTCCATCTAATGCCCTACACTCCATTCCCATCACTTTCGATTGCTCTACTTTCTACTTATACTTTCTTAAAAAGAAAACCTCTTTAAGATTACCTTCATAAGTCTTATTCCTCTAAAATCATCATATTTGTTTATTTACTATCTGTCTTCCCAGGAGAATGATAGCAGGATATTATATTCCCACAATCTAGAATTTGAATTTTCTAATCCCCTTAAACCTTCTAATCCCCTTATTTTGGGGAGCTCCAAAATCACTGCAGATGGTGACTGCAGCCATAAAATTAAAAGACACTTGCTCCTTGGAAGAAAAGTCATGACCAAACTAGACAGCATATTAAAAAGCAGAGACAATACTTTGCCAAAAATACCCATCTAGTCAAAGCTAAGGTTTTTCCAGTAGTCATGTATGAATGTGAGAGTCGGACTATAACGAAAGTTGAGCACTGAAGAATTGATACTTTTGAACCGTGGTGTTGGAGAAGACTCTTGAGAGTCTCTTGGACTGCAAGGAGATCCAACCAGTCCAACCTAAAGGAAATCAGTCCTGAATATTCACTGGAAGGACTGATGCTGAATCTGAAACTCCAATACTTTGGCCAACTGATGTGAAGAGCTGACTCATTGGAAAAGACCCTGATGCTGGGAAAGATTGAAGACAGGAGGAGAAGGGGATGACAGAGGATGAGATGGTTGGATGGCATCACTGACTCAATGGATGTGAGTTTGAGTAAGCCCCAGGAGTTGGTGATGGACAAGGAAGCCTGGCGTGCTGTAATCCATGGCGTCGCAAAGAGTTGAACATGAGTGAGTGACTGAACTGAACTGAACTGAACTGAATCCCCTTAAGGGCTATCATGGCTGTTACTTCTTCTGGTACCTCTGTTTCATTGGGTTAGCCCTCAGCTTACTTAATATTTTTTGAACATCTAATACATATTTTGCACCATTCCTGGTGCTTGGGATACAGCAGAGAAAAAGGAATCTCTGCCCACATGCAGTTATATTTTGGTGGAAAGAGGTGATGATAAACAAATAAATAAATATATATATACTATGTCAGGAATATAAAGGGCTTCCCTGGTGGCTCAGCTGGTAACAAATCTGTCTGCAATGCAGGGGACCTGGGTTTGAACCCTGGGTTGGGAAGAAACCGTGGAGAAGAGAAAGGCTACCTACTCCAGTATTCTGGCCTGGAGAATTCCATGGACTGTATTGTCCATGGGGTCACAAAGAGTCAGACACAACTGAGAGACTTCCACTTCATTTCACTTCAGCTATGTAAGTGCTATGGGGAAAATATAAAGAAAAATAAGTGATTAGAAAGTGATAGGGTGGTGAGCATGAATATTTGATGGGGGATCAAGGAATATCTTTCTGAGGAGGTGACCTGAAGAATTATGGAAGCAAACCACACAGCTAACTGGAGAAGAGTGTCCCAAACAAAGAGAATATCACATCCAAAGCTTTGAGGAGGAACAAGTTCAGTGTGTTCAAGAACAAGAAAGTGAGCATGGTAGGCAAAGAGTGAATGAGGCAGGAACACTGAGAATAAATGAGGTAGAAGGTAGCTGGCAACCAGATCATATGGGACTCTGTATACCATGAAAGGACTTGGGCTTTCATTCTTAGTGGGATGATGAACCATTTGAAGAGTTCTGATTGTGTCAAAGTAAGCCAAGGCTTTGTTGTTGTTCTGTTTAATTGCTAAGTCATGTCTACTGTGTGGTAAAAGACTATGGTTTGATGAGAGTGAGGGTTGGGGTAAGAAAGAAAAGAAGGAGGCCAGATGGGGTCTATTGCCATAGCCCCCAGTTTAAAAAATGGTGTCGGCTTGGAGCAGATGGCAGGAGGAAAAGTACTGGGGGTTATACTATGAACAAAGAGTGGAAGGGATTTACTAAAGAATTTAATATGAGATAGGAAGGCAAATGTCAAGGTCCTAATTTCAGCTTTATCCACTAACCTGTCTACTTTAAGTTTCCCCAGTGAGTTCCTAATCACATCTCTCTAGAAAATTACTAATCTGATCTTCCTTCACAAGGCAGGTCTGAGTTCTCACCAGATAATCCCTCCATGACCATGTCAGGTCAGTTCAGTCGCTCAATCATGTCCAGCTCTTTGCAACCCCAGAAACTGCAGCATGCTAGGCTTCCCTGTTCATCACCAACTCCCAGAGCCTGCTCAAACTCATGTCCAATTAGTCAATGATGCCATCCAACCATCTCATCCTCTGTCATCCCCTTCTCCTCTTGCCTTCAATCTTTCCCAGCATCAGGGTCTTTTTCAATGTCAATTCTTTGCATCAGGTGGCCAAAGTATTGGAGTTTCAGAATCAGTATCAGTCCTTCCAATGAATACTCAGGACTGATTTCCATTAGGATGGACTGGTTGGATCTCCTTGCAGTCAAAGAAATTCTCAAGAGTCTTCTCTAACACGATAATTCAAAATCATCACTTCTTCAGCATTCAGCTTTCTTTATAGTCCAACTCTCACATCCATACATGACTACTGGAAAAACCATAGCCTTGACTAGATGGACTTTTGTTGGCAAAGTAATGTCTCTGCTTTTTATTTTGCTGTCTAAGTTGGTCATAGCTTTTCTTCCAAGGAGCGAGTCTTTTAATTTCATGGCTGCATCACCATCTGCAGTGATTTGGGAGCCCCCAAAAAATAAAGTCTGACACTGTTTCCACTGTTTCCCCATCTACTTGCCATGAAGTGATGGGATCAGCTGCCATAATCTTAGTTTTCTGAATGTTGAGTTTTAAGCCAGCTTTTTTCACTCTCTTCTTTCACATTCATCAAGAGGTTCTTTAGTTCTTCTTCACTTTCTGCAACAAGGATGGTGTCGTCTGCATATCATAAGTTATTGATATTTCTCCCTGAAATCTTGATTCCAGCTTGTGTTTCATCTGGGCTGGCATTTCACATGATGTACTCTTATATCCTGGAATGTGAAGTCAAGTGGGCCTTAGCATCACTAGGAACAAAGCTAGTGGAGGTGATGGAATTCCAGTTGAGCGCTTTCAAATCCTGAAAGATGATGCTGTGAAAGTGCTGCACTCAATATGCCAGCAAATTTGGAAAACTCAGCAGTGGCCACAGGACTGGAAAAGGTCAGTTTTCATTCCAATCCCAAAGAAAGGCAATACCAAAGAATGCTTAAACAACCGCACAATTGCAGTCATCTCACACGCTACTAAAGTAATGATCAAAATTCTCCAAGCCAGGCTTCAGCAATACATGAACCATGAACTTCCAGATGTTCAAGCTGGTTTTAGAAAAGACAGAGGAACCAGAGATCAAATTTCCAGCATCCATTGGATCATGAAAAAAGCAAGAGAGTTCCAGAAAAACATCTATTTCTGGTTTATTGACTATGCCAAAGCCTTTGACTATGTGGATCACAATAAACTGTGGAAAATTCTGAAGGAGATGGGAATACCAGACCACCTAACCTGCCTCTTGAGAAACCTATATGCAGGTTAGGAAGCACCAGTTAGAACTGGACATGGAACAACAGACTGATTCCAAATAGGAAAAGGAGTCCATCAAGGCTGTATATTGTCACCCTGCTTATTTAACTTATATGCAGAGTACATCATGAGAAACGCTGAGCTGGAAGAAGCCTAAGCTGGAATCAAGATTGCTGGGAGAAATATCAATAACCTCAGATATGCAGATGGCACCACCCTTATGGCAGAAAGTGAAGAGGAACTAAAAAGCCTCTTGATGAAAGTGAAAGTGGAGAGTGAAAAAGTTGGATTAAAGCTCCACATTCAGCAAATGAAGATCATAGCAGCCAGTCCCATCACTTCATGGGAAATAGATGAGGGAACAGTGAAAACAGTGTCAAACTTTATTTTATGGGGCTCCAAAATCACTGCAGATGGTGATTGCAGCCATGAAATTAAAAGACGCTTACTCCTTGGAAGAAAAGTTATGACCAACCTAGAGAACATTTTCAAAAGCAGAGACATTACTTTGCCAACAAAGGTCCGTCTAGTCAAGGCTGCGGTTTTTCCTGTGGTCATGAATGGATGTGAGAGTTGGACTTTGAAGAAAGCTTAGCCCTAAAGAATTGATGCTTTTGAACTGTGGTGTTGGAGAAGACTCTTGAGAGTCTTTTGGACTACAAGGAGATCCAACCAGTTCATTCTAAAGGAGATCAGCCCTGGGATTTCTTTGGAAGGAATAATGCTAAAGCTGAAACCCCAGTACTTTGGCCACCTCATGTGAAGAGTTGACTCATTGGAAAAGACTCTGATGCTGGGAGGGATTGGGGGCAGGAGGAGAAGGGGACAACAGAGGATGAGATGGCTAGATGGCATCACCGACTCAATGGACGTGAGTCTGAGTGAACTCCAGGAGTTGGTGTTGGACAGGGAGGCCTGGCGTGCTGCGATTCATGGGGTTGCAAAGAGTCAGACACAACTGAGCAATTGAACTGAACTCTGCATAGAAGTCAAATAAGCAGGGTGACAATATATAGCCTTGACGTACTCCTTTTGCTACTTGGAACAAGTCTGTTGTCTCATGTCCGGTTCTAATTGTTCCTTCTTGACTTTCATACAGATTTCTCAGGAGGCAGGTAAGGTGGTCTGGTATTCCTTTCTCTTAAAGAATTTTCCACAGTTTTTTGCAATCCACATAGTCAAAGGCTTTTGAGTAATGAATCAGAAGTAGATGATTTTCTGGAACTCTCTTCCTTTTTCGATGATCCAGTGGATGTTGGCAATTTGATTTCTGGTTCCTCATGCCTCTGCCATGACCATGTAACTAGTTGAAAATGTATTCCTCTATACAGTTATTCTGAGAGTCCCTAGCTGTCTCTTCTGCTTTATTTTACCAATCCTTATTCTTACTCTTCACTCAAATCAAAATATGCTGCTTCTGAAACATTCAAGTCCTATCCATTCTATAAAAGTTCACTCATTCCAAACTGACCTCTATGGCCTTTAAAATTTATATGAATCATAAAATTCATCAAGCAAGTCATTGTTTCATATTATGACATCTCTTTTCAGTTTACCTATTTTATCATTATTTAACATAGCATGTGACCTTATATCATTTATATGTGATCTTATATAAATATATGTGATCTTATATCATGTATCATATACCTATATAAGTATGTGATCTTACATCACTAAACTAAAATACAAATTCTTCATGGGTAAAAAATATACCTTATATTCCTTCATATTCTCTTATCACATAGTATCTACTAATAATTTATTGCATTTAGTAGATGATTTAAAATGTGCTCATGTGATATACATGAACTTGATTATACTCTAGCTCTAGCCACTGCCTCCATTTTCTCTTGTTTCTGTCAATTCCTTTTTGCCTATTTGGCCATTGTGTCTTTAAATGTTTTTGAACAAAGGGTGGTAGAACAACAGTCATTGTCTGGTAAAGAAGATTAATCTGCCTATTTGCATATTATAGATTGAAAGAGAAATAGTCAAGTAAGGGTTGATATTCTTTATCTAACTTTTGAAAGAGTGCACATGAGAAGTATTAAAGGCTTGAAAAACAGACTGGCAAGGGAAATGTGAAACATGCATTGGAAGGAATGTTTTAAGAGAATCTAGGACTTTCAATAGATTAGATATGGTGGTTGAAAAAGAAGGAGGAGTTACATGTGACAAGTTTTAATCCTCAGAGTTTGTAAAAATCACTGTATCATTATGGAGACAGGGAAGTAAAGGAAAAGTTGATTAAGTGAAGAACATAGTGAGCTATTTTCAAAATGGTGAGTTTGAGATGGATTTATCCATACAGAAGTGCCAGTAGGCAGGTGGAGACAGATAATTATAAATTAAAAGACTGGTAAGTTCCAGACATAGAGTTTTCTGAGAGATAATGGTTTGTAAAAAAATACAGCCTTCACCTTCCACAGTTTAACCTGTTACATCTACTTAAACTAATCTAGCTGCTACATCCAAACTATCCCCAATAACAGTCAGCTTCCAACAAGGGAATTCTAAAGATAGGAGGATAAAGAATTTGAGAGAAAGTATTGGTATGGCTGGAATTAGAATGACAAGCTAGGGGGCTCCTGCTCTAATGTGACCATCCCTCCTTAACTTATTCAAATTCTTCTTTTGTTATGTTATTAAGAAATCTAGTACAGACCTATGAATTCATCCCATTCTATACCAGTACATTTCATATTAGTGATATTGTTGTTGCTGTTGTTCAGTTACCTAGTTGTGTCCTACTCTTTGCGACCCCATGGACTGCAGCATGCCGGGCCTTCCTGTCCCTCACCATCTCCCAGAGTTTGCCCAAGTTCATGTTCACTGCATCAGTGATGCCATCCAGCCATCTCATCCTCTGATGACCTCTTCTTCTGCCCTCAATCTTGCCCATCATCAGGGACTTTTCCAATGAGTCATCTGTTCGCATCAGATAACCAAACTACTGGAGCTTCAGCTTCAGCATCAGTCTTTCCAGTAAATATTCAGGGATGATCTCCCTCAAGATTGACTGGTTTTATCTCCTTGCTGTCCAAGGGACTTTCAAGGGTCTTCTCCAGCACCACAGCTCAAAGGCATCAATTCTTTGGTGTTCTGCCTTCTTTATGGCCCAGTTATCATATTTACTGTATAATGGTATAGTAAATATATAACTAATATGGATTGCACTCATAAACACTTCTCAGAACTTAATGTTTTATTTGTGATATTATTGATTTGCTTCAATCAACCACACACAGTCTGTAGGAAAACTACACTCTCCAGAAGGCCTGTGACAAGTCCATACAGATCAAGCACTTCATTCACAGTGAATTCTCCCGGTATCTTTCCCGCTGACTGAAGTATGAATCCAACAAAGAACTCAGCCAAGCTAAGAGAATGATTTTGTTGCACTGGAACAATATCAACTGAAAGCAATAGTAAGTGAATCATAAAACAACAAGCCAGTTCAGACGTATTTAAAGAAGACTGAAAAAGAACACAAGTATAATTTTTCCTGAGTCTCAAGAGGTAAACCTGTAACTTATAGTCAGGAAAACCAATAAGTAAACTATTACCAACAACCCTGGACAAATGGAAAAGGGAATAACACAAATTATGGCCTAAAAGACTAAACCAATCATCTGAGAATAACCAAATTTACAGAAAACTGACACTAGGAAAGTGCAAAAAGTGCATAACTCTGAGAAGATTTTAAGTACTGAGAACTGACTGAGATTGACAATGAACGGTTTCACCTGCTTGTCTTTAGGTCTGTAAAACTTATAACTGCACAAATCAATAATCACCCGAAGTAGACACAAAAATTCCTAAACTGAAGTCAAATTATGCAATCATAAAGATGTTTTTAAAATGGGAGAATCTTTAGAAATCATGAATTTAAAAAGAAACTCCAGATGAAATGTCATATACTAATTTGGGAAATTGTGACTTTAAACACTAGGAATGTAAGCATATCAAAAGACAAAAGATGAGGTATAGGTTAATATTTCTGAAATTCTGTTTTCTATGATTTCATCTGTATAATAACACATAGTGATTTCAAATCAACATTTAGCTATTCAGTTGCCATAACTTCTTAGACACCGGGAGAGAGGAAAATAATAGAAGGAAGAAACTAAAACAATTCTACTGAAAAAAGCACTGCTTTAAATATTAAGATTTGCTCCAGAAACACCAGCATTGCTTTAAACATATCTGCACAAGTATGTTTGTGTGTGTTTCAGTTTGTTAAGTTGCTAAGTTGTGTCCAACACTTTGTCACCCCTTGGATTGTAGCACGCCAAGTTTCCCTGTCCTTCACTACCTCTCAGAGTTGGCTCAAATTCATGTTGAGTCGGTGAGGATATCTAACCATCTCATCCTCTGCTGCCCGATTCTCTTTGGCCTTCAATCTTTCCCAACATCAGGGTCTTCTCCAGTGAGTCAGCTCTTTGCATCTGATGGCCAAAGTAATAGACCTTCAGCTTCAGTATCAGTCCTTCCAGTGAATATTCAGAGCTGATTTTTTTTAAGGTTGACTAGTTTAATCTTCCTGCAGTCCAAGGGACTCTCAAAAGAGTCTTCTCTTTCATTATTTGAGGCATTATGTGAAAAGCTGAAATCAGATCATTCATACTAATGAAGCAATGGGGGTACAAATAGCTAGTATGTAACAGTAACCTTGCGACTGTCTGAATAAATTAAGGTATAGAAAACTAAATGAACAGAAATAACATATAAAATGAAAACTTTGTAAAAGCCACTGGGTCACTGGATAGACTTACAGAGGTTCAACACTGGACAGTAATGAACACTCCAGAGGGTGCTACTACCAGTCTGTGTGAATAATTCCCCTGGACTTGTTCATTGAACAATCTGTGCAGTCCTGAGTGGCCATCGTGCTTGTTGCAAACATGCATACAAGATTTTTTCTATGTCAATCATAGCCAAGTCCCAAAATACTCAAGTGTCAACTCTAATTTTAAAAATGGATAGTGCTCTATGAGTTGCTTATTGCAAAATTCAAGCTTAAATTGAACAAAGTAGGGAAAACCACTAGCCCACTCCAGTATGACCTAAATCAAATCACTTATGATTATACAGTGGAGGTGACAGATAGATTCAAGGGATTGGATCTGGTAGACAGAGTGCCTGAAGAACTATGGAAGGTGGTCCATACCACTATACAGGAGGTGGTGACCAAAACTATTCTTAAGAAAAAGAAATGTAAGAAGGTAAAATGGCTGTCTGAGGAAGCCTTACAAATAGCTGAGAAAAAAAGAGAAGCAAAAGGCAAAGGAGAAAGGGAAAGATATACCCAATTGAATGCAGTTTCAGAGAATAGCAACGAGAGAGGGAAAAAAAGTCTTCATAAGTGAGCAATGCAAAGAAATAAAGAAAAACAATAGAATGGGAAAGACTAAAGATCTCTTCAAGAAAATTAGAGATACCAAGAGAACATTTCATGCAAATATAGGCATAATAAAGGAAAGAAATGGCAGGGAACTAACAGAAGCAGAAGAGATAAAGAAGAGGTGGCAAGAATACATAGAACAACTATATAAAAAAAAAAGATCTTAATGACCTGGGTAATCACAATGGTGTGGTTACTCACCTAGAACCAGACATGCTGGAGTGTGAAGTCAAGTGGGCCTTAGGAAGCATCACTACGAACAAAGCTAGTGGAGGTGATGGAATTCCAGCTGAGCTATTTTAAATCATTAAAAATGATGCTGTGTATGTCTGACGCAGGATACAGCACGCTTGGGGCTGGTGCATGGGGATGACCCACAGAGATGTTATGGGGAGGGAGGTGGGAGGGGGGTTCATGTTTGAGAACACATGTAAGAATTAAAGATTTTAAAATTAAAAAAAAAATAAAATAAAATGAATGTAAAAAAAAATGATGCTGTGAAAGTGCTGCACTCAATATACCAGCAAATTTGAAAAACTCAGCAGTGACCATAGGACTGAAAAAGGTCAGATTTCATTTCAATCCCAAAGAAAGGCAATGCCAAAGAATGCTCAATCTACTGAACAATTGCAATCATCTCGCATGCTAACAAAATCATGCTAAAAATCCTTCAAGCTAGGTTTCAACAGTACGTGAACTGAGAACTTCCAGATGTACAAGCTGGATTTAGAAAAGGCAGAGGAAGCAGAGATCAAATTGCCAACATCTGTTGGATAGTAGAAAAAGCAAGGGAATTCCAAAAAATAAAAATAAAATAAAATCTACTTCTGCTTCATTGACTACTCTAGAACCTTTGTGTAGATCATGAAAAACTGTGGAAAATTCTTAAAGAGAGTGGAGTACCAAACCACCTCACCTGTTTCCTGAGAAATCTGTATGCAGGGCAAGACGCACCAGCTAGAACCAGACCTGGAATAATGAACTTGGGAAAGGAGTACGACCAGGCTGTAGATTGTCATCTAGCTTATTTAACTTATATGCAGAGTGCATGATGGGAAATGTCGAGATGGATAAATCACAAGCTGGAATCAAGATTGCCAGGAGAAATATCAACAACTTCAGATATGCAGATGATACCACTCTAATGGCAGAAAGCGAAGAGGAACTAAAAGGATGAGGGTGAAACAGGAGAGTGAAAAAGCTGGCTTAAAATTCAATATTCAGAAAACTAAGATCATGGTATCCGGTCCCATCACTTCATGGCACATAGATGGGGAAAAAATGGAAACAGTGACAGACTTTACTTTCTTGGGCTCCAAAATCACTGCAGACAATGACCACAACCACAGAATTAAAAGACACTTGTTCCTTGGAAGAAAAGCTAAGACAAAGCTAAACAGCATATTAAAAAGCAGAAACATCACTTTGCTGACAAAGGTCCGTCTAGTCAAAGCTATGTTTTTTTTTCAGTAGTCATGTATGGATATGAGAGTTGGACCATAAAGAAGGCTGAGCACCAAAGAATTGATATTTTTACACTGTGGTGCTGGAGAAAACTCTTGAGAGTCCCTTGTACAGCAATGAGATCAAACCAGTTAATCCTAAAGGAAATCAATCCTGATATTCATTGGAAGGACTGATGTTAAAGGTGAAGCTCCGATACTTGGGCCACCTAATGTGAAGAGCTCACTCAGTGGAAAAGACCTTGATGCTGGGAAAGATTGAAGGCAGGAGAAGAAGGGGGTGACAGAGGATGAGATGATTGGAGGGCATCACCAACTCAATGAACATGAGTTTGAGCAATGTCCAGGAGACAGTGAAGGACAGGGAAGCCTGGAGTGCTGCAGTTATTGGGGTTGCAAAGAGCTAGACATGACTTTAGTGACTGAACACTTTAAGAGGCCAAACATTGGTTTCCAGGCCATGCTCATGCACCCTTAGACTCCTAAACTCAGAAGGCATTAAGATGAAATATAACACTTTCTGAAGTAAAGTGAGCCTTAGAGGCTCAGTGCTAAAGAACAAACCTGCCAATCCGGGAGACTCGAGTATGATCCCTGGGTCAAGAAGATCCTCTGAAGAAGGAAATGATAACCCACTCCAGTATTTTTGCCTGGGAAATCCCATAGACAGAGGAGCCTGGTGAGCTACAGTCCATGGGGTCACAAAAGTGTCTAATATGACTTAGTAACTAAGCAACAACAATGACAAAGTAATTTCAGGTGTATTTCCTTCTTGAAAAATAGATTTAATTGACACAGTCTCCCTTAAGCTAACAGGAAAAGACAAGAAAATAAAACCTACCAATTGTTAAAAGTTGGGTCTAAATAACTATAGTATTTAAAATTCTTTCTCCAATAAGAGTGAATAATGATTCTTTTTAATTCAATGTTTCTCAAATTTACAGTTATGACTGTTAAACAATGAAAAAAGCACTTTTTAATACTTGCAGGAAGAATATTTTACTAAAAATATGTAGGAAATAGAAAAAGTATTTTGAGGCTATCCACTCATTTTAAGCACCAATCAGTAGCTCTCAGATAGTATCAACACTGGCCATTATAAAGCTGATGTCAGCTTGAACTTGTGACCTGAATCTCAAAACTTATATTCCAACTAGTTGTCAGAGTTATACCTCTATGTAACCCTCTTACTGGTGCCAAATATCACCATGATTTTGAAGTATTAAAAATATTCCACAAAATTTCATTATTTAAATGCACTCAAATTTAGGATAGCTATAAAAAACACTGATAAATTCAAAGCAAATATATTGTTTTCAACATTTAGTGCAGGCTGACTGATTTCTGGAATCATATGCCATTCTTAAAGTAACCGAAATATGTTTGAAATAATTAGCATTTAATAAATAAAACTTGTCTTATTCCATTTAAATGTTAGATAAAACCTATTTAAAGCACTTTAATAATTTACTCTTTAAATTACTGAGTCAAAAATGTACAGGAATAATATTTTAATAATTGCTCCTGTGCTATTAAATCTACCAAGGGAGTAATGAATGTTAGATTATTTAAAATAAAGACACGACCTTTCTTCTCCCAGAACATGGAGCAAGGGTAAATGCTTAATTAAGAAAATTCAAGAAAGTCTCAGGAAAAATCCACTTTAGAACTAAGTGTCTTCATAATCCAAATTTTTTAGCACAAATTTAACACTGATACCAATCACATCAAATAGAAATCACTTATTCCATGAATCATAGAATCTAATCTAAGAAACAGAAACAGACTCAGAGATATAAAGAACAAACTTGTGATTGTCAAGGGAGGTAGGGATGGGGAAGGGATGGAGTGAGAGCTTGGAATTAACAGATGCAAACTATTATATATAAAATGGATAAATAAGGTCCTGTATAGCACAGGGAAATACATTCACCATCCTATAATAACTATAATGGAAAAGAATGTATACATATAACTGAATCACTCTTCTGTAAAGCAGAAATTAACATAACATTGTAAATCAACTATACTTCAATAAAATAAATTTTATAAACAGATATCAAATCAGTAATGAGAAGGAAAATCTTATTGCAGAGAACCAAAGAGCACCATATTCATTCTGCCTTTCAAAGAACTATCACTTAATTGCTATAACTATAGTCTGGTTTTGTGGTAGCACTTATACCACAATTTGATTCTACAGAAAGTACTCAGTGTACCCAGAATTTTCACATACTCTCCCCTACCTTTTGTAATTAGGAAATCTAGGCATTTTCCTAACTTTAATGAAGCAAAGACTGAAGCTGAGTGAAGCAGAATCAGGGCTGTTGTATGCCCCAGTAAATTAGATCCCTGACCATAGAAGGCATCTCAATTTTATATTCCTGAGTCTTGCCCCCATTCGACTTGTTTTCATCTCTAACAATGACTGCAAAATCAAGGGTTGAAATGTTCCATTTTAACTTTCAGAATGATGCCTCTGTAATATCCAAATCTCCAGGAAAAGGGCCTATAAAGGTAACAACACTGTCCACATTTCTCCTTTTTCTGAACTTGGCATAAAGTCTCAACAAATATACACTGAATGGTTGATTACTGAAATCACCTACAATTCATCCTTAAGTTCAATCTCCAGCATTGCTACAGAAGAGAACCAAAATTTCAGGATTTGGCAAAATATCCACAAAGTCATTTTTAAATGAATAAACATTTTCAGAGGAAAATTTGAAGAACAATATTGCATAGAAACCTGGAATGTTAGGTCCATGAATCAAGGTAAACTGGATGTGGTCAAGCAGGTCATGGCAAGAATGAATATCAAGGAATCAGTGAACTAAAATGGATGGGAATAGGTGAATTTAATTCAAATGATCATTATATCTACTACTGTTGGAAAGAATCCATTAGAAGAAATGAAGTAGCCCTCATAGTCAACAAAAGAGTCTGAAATGCAGTACTTAGGTGCAATCTCAAAAGCAACAAAATGAACTCAATTCATTTCCAATCAAATCATTCAACATCACAGTAATCCAAGTCTATGCCCCAACCACTAATGCCAAAGAAGCTGAGAAGTCAAACCGTTCTATGAAGACCTCCAAGATCTTCTAGAACTAACCAAAAAAAGATATCCTTTTCATCATAGGGGACTGGAATGTAAAAGTGGGCAGTCAAGAGATACATAGAGTAACAGGCAAGTTTGGCCTTGGAGTACAAAATGAAGCAGGGCAAAGGCTAACCAAGTTTTGCCAGGAGAATGCACTGATCATAGCAAAGACCCTCTTCCAACAACATAAGAGATGATTCCACACATGAACATCACCAGATGGTCAATACCAAAATCAAATTGATTATATTCTATGCAGCTGAAGATGGAGAAGCTCTATACGGTCTATAGCAAGCACTCTATACAGCAAACCCAAGACCAGGAGCTGACTGTGGCTCAGATCATGAGCTCCTTATTTCAAAATTCAGGCTGAAATTGAAGAGTGTAGGGAAAACCAATAAGCCATTCACTTATGATTATACCCTCGAAGTGACAAATAGATTCAAGGGATTAGATCAGATAGAGAGTCTGAATAACAGTGGATGGAGGTTCGTAACATTATACAAGAGGTGGTAACCAAAACCATCCCTAAGGAAAAGAGAAGTGCAAGAAGGCAAAACGGTTGTCTGAGGAGGCCTTACAAATAGCTGAGAAAAGAAGAGAGGCAAAAAGCAAAGGAGAAAAGGAAAGATATACCCAACTGAATGCAGAGCTCCAGAAAATAGCAAGGAGAGATAAGAAAGCTTCTTAAATGAACAGTGGAAAGAAATATAGGAAAACAAAAAAAAAAAAAAGGGAGTGGTGATCTCTTCAAGAAAATTACAGATAACAAGAGAACATTTCATGCAAAGATGGGCACAATAAAGGACAGAAATGGTAAAAAACCTAGCAGAAGCAGACGAGATTAAGAGGTGTCAGGAATACACAGAAGAATTGTACAAAAATGGTCTTAATAACCTGTTTAATGCAGCTGTGCTGCACTCAATATGCCAGCAAATTAGGAAAACTAAGCACTGGCCACAGGACTGCAAAAGGTCGGTTTTCATTCCAGTCACAAGAAGGCAATGCCAAAGAATGTTCAAACTACCAGACAACTGCACTCATTTCATACGCTAGTAAAGTTATGCTCAAAATCCTTCAGGCTAGACTTCAACAGTAAGTGAACTGAGAAGTTCCCCATGTACAAGATGGATTTTAGCAAAGGCAGAGGAACCAGAGATCAAACTGCCAACATCCACTGGATAGTAGAAAAAGTAAAAGAATTCTAGAAAAACATCTACTTCTGCTTCATTGGCTACACTAAAGCCTTTGACTGGATCAACTGTGTAAAATTCTTAGAGATGGGACTACCATACCACCTTACCTGCCTCCTGAGAAACGTGTATTCAGGTCAGGAAACAATAGTTATAATCAGACATGGAGCAACAGACTGGTTCAAAATTGAGAAAAGAGTACTACAACAAGGCTGTATATTGTCACTTTGTTTATTTAACTTCTATGCAGAGTACATCATGCAAAATGCCATGCTGGATGAGTTACAAGGTGGAATCAAGATTGCTAGGAGAAATATCAACAGCCTCAGATATGCAAATGATAACCACTCTAATGGCAGAAAGCGAAGAGGAACAAAAGAACCTCTTAATGAGAGTGAGGGAGGAGAGTGACTAAGCTGGCTTAAAACTCAACTAAGTTAAGTCAATGTATGGCAAAACCAATACAGTATTGTAAAGTAAAATAAAGTAAAAAAAAAAAAGTTGTTTTAAAACTCAACTAAGTTAAGTTTCTTTTTTTTTTTAATTTAAATTTTTATTTTTACTTTATTTTACTTTACAATATTGTATTGGTTTTGCCATACATTGACACGAATCCGCCACGGGTGTACATGAGTTCCCAAACATGAACCCCCTCCCACCTCCCACCCCATATCATCTCTCTGGATCATCCCCGTGCACCTAGAAAAACTAAGATCATGTCATTCGGTCCCATTACTTTATGGCAAATAGAGAGGTAAAAGTGGAAGCAGTGACAGCTTTTCTCTTCTTGGGCTCCAAAATCTCTCTGTATGGTGACTGCAGCCATGAAATTAGAAGACACTTGCTTCTTGGAAGGAAGGCTATGACAAACATGACAGTGTATTAAAAAGCAAAGATATCAATTTTCCAACAAAGTCCATATAGTCAAAGCTTTTGTCTTTCCAGTGGTCGTGTATGGATGTGAGAGTAGGACTACAAAGAAGGCTGACTGCCATAGAATTGATGCTTTTGAACTGTGGTGCTCCAGAAGGTTTTTGAGAATCCCTTGGACAGCAAGGAGATCAAACCAGTAAATCCTAAGGGAAATCAACCCTGAATACTCATAGGAAGGATTGATGCTGAAGCTGAAGCTCCAATACTTTGGCCACCTGCTGTGAAGATCTGACTCATTGGAAAAGACTCTGATGCTGGGAAAGACAGAAGGGAAAAGGAGAAGAGGGCAGCAGAGGATGAGGTGTTGGATCACATCACCAATTCAATGAACATGAACTTGGAAGAACTCTTGGAGATGGCGAGGAACAAGAAGGCCTGGCTTGCTGCAGTCCATGGAGTGGAAAAGAGTCAGACATGACTTAGTGACTGAACAACAACAACAGTATTTAAAGGCTAAACTTACCAGGATATTAACTACATCTACTTTTCCATATCTTTTAAATTATCTATTTTGTAAATGTTTTCAAAATTATTTCTAAATTATGGATAAATGTTCCATAAGGAGAATTTCAAGTTAACATGAGTTACTTTTATAGTCCCTTCCAAAGTAAGTTGTGTATGTATTGTACATGTTTGTGTATATGTGTTTTAAATTTAAGCATCCATGATATGCAAAATGCTTTTAAAGTTTTATTTTGATATTATTGACATATACCACATGTATTTAAATTGCACAGTTTGGTAAGGTTTGAAATAAATATATACACATAAATGAAACCATTACCATAACCAGGATAATGAACATATCATATCCATTACCTTCAAAGTTTCCTTATATTCTTCCTTCCTGATGTTCAGTGTCTTAAAAACCATTGTTTCATACATTTGGACTGAGTGGGACTTTTAACCTTGATTATTTCAGGTGACAGCATAAATCTGGTCTCTGTTTCTCTACATTTTTGCAGAAGCAGAAGTTGATATTTTGCTATATATTTTTAGTTCTTTTCTTACTGATTGATCTAGGGATTATAATATGTACCTTATCACAGTGTATTTCAAACCAATAGAAACTTAACTCTGGTAAAATGCAGAACCTTTACTGTACTCTCCATTTGTGCTATTATTATATCTACATATGTTATAAACCCAACATAATAGTTTTAATTAGTGCTTCATATAGCCTAATGCATTCAAAGAATTTAAGAAAAGTAAAAAATATTTGTGCAATCTTATATTTATCCACATATTTTAAACATGAATGATGCTCTTAATTAATTCTTATAGATTTGAATTACCATCTAATGTAATTCCTTTCAGTCTAAAGGACTTCCTTTAGAATTTCTTAAGACAAATCTGCAAGTAAAAAATTCTCTCACCCTTTAGCTATGTGAGAATATCTTTTTTTTTTTCCATTTTCATTTCTAAAGGCTAATTTTCCTAGACATAGAATTCTTCGTTGACAGGTTTGGTTTTTTTTTCAGTATTTTGAATGTATCATTTTACTGCCTCATGTCCTTCATTATTTCTTATAAGAAGTGAGTTGTTAACCTTATCAAGGTTTCCTTATATTCAATGTCTTTTTTTGTTCTTGCTGCTTTTAAGATTTCATCTTTCAGTTTGTCTAAGACACGACTAGGTATATATCTCTTTGTGTTCATTCTACTTGATATTTGCTGAGCTTCTTGTAGAGTCATTTTTTATTTCCTTTTTTTATAAGCTTTTATTTTATTTTATTTTTTTAAATTTTTATTTTTATTTTATTTTACTTTACAATACTGTATTGGTTTTGCCATACATTGACATGAATCCACCACGGGTGTACATGCGTTCCCAAACATGAACCCCCCTCGCACTCCCCTCCCCATAAAATCTCTCTGGGTCATCCCTGTGCACCAGCCTCAAGGATCCTGTATCCTGCATCAGACATAGACTGGCGATTCGTTTCTTACTAGTATACATGTTTCAATGCCATTCACCCAAATCATCCCACCCTCTCCCTCTCCCTCAGAGTCCAAAAGTCCGCTCTGCACATCTGTGTCTCTTTTGCTGTCTCGCATACAGGGTCATCATTACCATCTTTCTAAATTCCATATATATGTGTTAGTATACTGTATTGGTGTTTTTCTTTCTGGCTTACTTCACTCTGTATAATCGGCTTCAGTTTCATCCATCTCATTAGAACTGATTCAAATGTATTCTTTTTAATGGGTTTTTGAAATTTTCTGTTGTTACTTCTAAAAACATTTCTTCTACTCCTTCCTATCTCTCTTCTTCCTTTGGGAGTTCCAATATATTTACACTGATAAACTTGCTATTGACTCATGTTCTCTGGCACGCTATTCGTTTTCTTAAATCTTTGCTCTCTCTAGTCTTCAGACTGAAATATTTCTACTATCTTACTTGAAATTTTCTGATTCTTCTTAAATCTTCTACTGAGCCCTTCTCATGAACTTTTCCTCAGTTATCATACTTCGCAACTCTCAAACTTCCATGTAGTTCTTTTTTACATTTTCTATCTCTTTATTGATATCTTCTAATTACTAACTGATTGGCATCATTCTTTCCTTTAATTTTTAAGCATGGTTTCCTGTAATTCTTTTAACATATTTATACCAGCTGCTTTGAAACCTTTCTTGGAAAAATCTAACATCTGTACCTATTTAGTTTCTGTTGACTGCTTTTTCCCCCTGAGTGTGGGTTTCCCTTTCTTGTTTCTCTGAATGTTTCACTTTGTGAAAATTGGACATTTTAGATAATGTCTTACAGTAATTCTGGATTCTAATATTTTCCCTTGCTGTTGGTAGTAGGTTTCCTGCATTTACTTGTTTTAGGTATTTAATCTATACAATCGGTTTCCCCTGCCATGTGTAGCTTCTGGTTTCTCTTCTCAGTAATTTTTAAAATTCTTGTTTTATTCTTAACTTTGACTTCCTTGAAGTCATCTCTATGTCAGCAAAGCTTAACAGTCAGTCAATGATTCATCAGAGTTATACTCAATCTCTCTGAACTTATAAGCCTTCTATCTTTTATTACTGGTTCTGTGTGTGGGTTCATTCAAAGTTCAAAGACCTTCTATTCTACCCCAGTGTTTAGTTTCTGCTGGGTTCCCTTGGATCTACTCTGCACAAGTGTGTTCAGCAGGGTTATTTGCATATGGTGGGTCAGACGGTAAAGAAGCTGACTGTGATATGGGAGATGCAGGTTTGATCCCTGGGTGAGGAAGATCCCCTGGAGAAGGGAATGGCTACCCGCTCCAGTGTTCTTGCCTAGAGAATCCCATGGACAGAGGAGTCTGGCAGGCTACAGTCCATGGGATTGAAAAGAGTCAGACATGACTGCACAACTAACACTTTCACTTCATTTTCACATTTGGATATATTGGACTGTCTTTCATCTCACATGTACATGCACAATGAAGGCAGCCAGGGATGTGTAGAGATATTACCGACTGCCTCTGTGGCCATCTCATATATAGGACCTCTCTGTTTAATGTCTGGTTGGTTAACCAACCTATTGCTTTTCTCAAATGGGACTATACCTCAGATGAACATTTGCTGGCCTTTCTCATTTGCACACTTTCAGGAAAATTCTGAAAGAGATGGGAATACCAGACCACCTGACCTGCCTCTTGAGAAACCTATATGCAGGTCAAGAAGCAACAGTTAGAACTGGACATGGAACAACAGACTGGTTCCAAATAGGAAAAGGAGTATGTCAGGCTGTATATTGTCACTCTGGTTATTCAACTTATATGCAGAGTACATCATGAGAAATGCTAGGCTTGAAGAAGCACAAGCTGGAATCAAGATTGCTGGGAGAAATATCAAGAACCTCAGATATGCAGATAACACCACCCTTAAGGCAGAAAGTGAAGAGGAACTAAAAAGCCTCCTGATGAAAGTGGAAGAGGAGAGTGAAAAAGTTGGCGTAAAGCTCAACATCCAGAAAATGAAGATCATGACATCCGGTCCCATCACTTCATGGGAAATAGATGGGAAACAGTGGAAACAGTGTCAGACTTTATTTGGGGGGGCTCCAAAATCACCATAGATGGTGACTGCAGCAATGAAATTAAAAGACGCTTACTCCTTGGAAGAAAAGTTATGACCAACCTAGACAGCATATTGAAAAGCAGAGACATTACTTTGCCAACAAAGGTCCGTCTAGTCAAGGCTATGGTTTTTCCAGTGGTCATGTATGGATGTGAGAGTTAGACTGTGAAGAAAGCTGAGCACCAAAGAATTGATGCTTTTGAACTATGGTGTTGGAGAAGACTCTTGAGAGTCCCTTGGACTGCAAGGAGATCCAACCAGTCCATTCTAAAGGAGATCAGCCCTGGGATTTCTTTGGAAGGAATGATGCTAAAGCTGAAGCTCCAGTACTTTGGCCACCTGATGCAAAGAGTTGACTCATTGGAAAAGACTCTGATGCTGGGAGGGATTGGGGGCAGGAGGAGAAGGGGACGACTGAGGATGAGATGGCTGGATGGCATCACTGACTTGATGGACATGAGTTTGAGTGAACTCTGGGAGATGGTGATGGACAGGGAGCCCTGGCGTGCCGCAATTCATGTGGTCACAAAGAGTCGGACATGATTGAGCGACTGAACTGAACTGAACCGAAATGAGGATCATTACTTTTGCTGAGAATGATGTTGAGGGTGGATTTTTCACCTTCCACTCAAAATCACTGAGTCCCTTCTGGCAGCAAAGCTATTGCCTTTAGAGCGTGGCCCACATAGTAAAACTACCATACCAACCAAAATAGGAAAGATGGAAAAAGCTCCAGGCAAGAATGTGATTGATTCCCAATGTTTTCATCTGAAGTTCAGCAGTTTCTCATGAATAAGTTCTTCTCAATTTGTCTTTTTTCTCCCTTTTGTTGATTTCAAGGGCCACAAGATATTTGTTTTTGACAAATTACCTGGTTTTACTTTTCTTTCTTTCTTTTTTTTTTTTTTTTTAGGGAGAGAATTTGCCTCTCCCCTCACTTTGGAATAAAGTTAGGATTCTCAAATGATGGTCTTTTCTGTTTATTATGAGTCATATTTTCCTGATTCTTTGCTTAGCAAGTTTTAGTTGGATGCCAAACATTGTGAATTTTACCTTGTTGGATGCTAGATATTTTTGTGTCTCTATACATAGTCTTGAGCTTTGTTCTTGGACACAATTAAGTTGATTAGAAACAATCTGATGAGTTATGGATTGAATATTTAGATCCTTAAAATTTATAAATAGAAATTCAACCCCTGAAAGTGATGGAATTCGGAGACAGCCTTTAGGAGGTGATCAGATCATGAGAACAGAGCTCCACAAACAAGATTAGTGTCAATGGAATTATAAGAAACCCCAGAGAGCTCTCTTACTCTGCCATATGAAGAGACAATGAGAAGACAGCCATCTATGAACCAAAAAGATAGTTCTCACCAGGGACCAAATTTGATCACACCTTGATCTTGAACTCCCCAGCCTCCAGAACTCTGATAAATAATGTTTATTGTTTAGGCCAACCAGTCCATGGTATTTTGTTACAGTAGTCTGAACTAAGACATGATCTTCTTGGGTCTTCCTTTAATACTTTGTTATGTAGTAACAGAGCAGAATTTAGTCTACAGCTAACTTTGTTACATTCAGTTCAGTTCAGTTCAGTCACTCAGTTGTTTCCGACTGTTTGCAACCCCATGGACTGCAGGGTCCCTGTCCATCACCAGCTCTCAGAGCCTGCTCAAACTCATGTCCATTGAGTCGGTGATGCCATTCAACCATCTCATCCTCTGTCGTCCCCTTCTCCTCCCACCTTTAATCTTTCCCAGCATCAAGGTCTTTTCCAAAAAGTCAGTTCTTTACATTAGGTGGCCAAAGTACTGGAGTTTTAGTTTCAGCATCAGTCGTTCCAATAAATATTTAGGACTGATTCCCTTTAGGAGGTACTGGTTGGATTTCCTTTAGGAGGGACTGGTTGGATCTCTTGCAGTCAAAGGACTCTCAAGAGTCTTCTCCAACACCACAGTTTAAAATCATCAATTCTTCAGTGCTCAGCTTTCTTTATAGTCCAACTCTCACATTCATACATGACTACTGGAAAAACCATAGCTTTGACTAGATGGACCTTTGTTGCCAACGTAATGTCTCTGCTTTTTAATATGGTGTCTAGGTTGGCCATAGCTTTTCTTCCAAGGAGCAAGCATCTTTTAATTTCATGGCTACAGACACCATGTGCAGTGGTTTTGGAGCAGCCCCCCATGCCCCCCCCAAAAAAAATCTGTCACTCTATCTATTGTTTCCCCATCTATCTGCCATGAAGTGATGGGACCAGTTGCCATGATCTTAGTTTTTTTAATGTTGAGTTTTAAGCCAACTTTTTCACACTCCTCTTTCACTTTCATCAAGAGGCTCTTCAGTTCTTCACTTTCTACAGTAAGGCTGGTGTCATCTGCATATCTGAGGTTATTAATATTTCTCCCTGCAATCTTAATTCCAGCTTGTGCTTCATCCATGCTGGCATTTTGCATGATGTACTCTGCATATAAGTTAAATAAGCAGGGTGATAATATACAGCCTTGACGTACTCCTTTCCCTATTTGGAACCAGTCTGTTGTTTCATGTCCGATTCTAACTGTTGCTTCTTCACCCGCATACAGGTTTCTCAGGAGGCAGGTAAGGTTTTCTGGTATCCCATCTCCTTAAGAATTTTCCACTATTTGTTGTGATTCACACACTCAAAGGCTTTGGCATATTCAATGAAGCAGAAGTAAATGTTTTTCTGGAACTCTCTTGCTTTTTCAATGATCAAACAGGTGTTGGCAATTTGATCTCTGGTTCCTCTCCTTTTTCTAAATTCAGGTTGAACATCTGGAAGCTCATGGCTCATGTACTATTGAAGTACTGTTTGTCACATTACTGAGTTAAAATCCTCTGAATACTCCATCCACCTTTTCTAGAGTGAGTAATAACAGGAACTATTTTATCTGGTAAAGTCAGGAACTATCCCAAGCCCTATGTGTGTCCTTGTGAATATTCCTTCTCCTTCTTTCAGATGGTGCTTTCCATGGCCTCAGAAGTTTCCTCAATAACAAGTGCTGATAATTATTCAGCTGAAGCCTCAAAGGAGAGTTGCAGATATCTGAAGTTCTTTTTCTATACAGATCTCTCCTCTTGTCCCCTGCATTGCAAACTCTAGCTACTTTGATCTCCCCAGATTCCCAGCTCTGTCTCATTAATTAAGGGAGACTATCCAGTTTTACCTGAGTTCTTCCTCACTGCTAAAACCTAAAAACTCTCTCTGGGAAGCAAGCTGGGGTAATCAGATGGTCTTCCTCATCTGCTTCTCATTTCTCAGGAAGTTGTCATTTATTGCTTGATGTTCAGCGTCTTGAAACCATTGTTCCATATATTTGTCTGCTATTTTTTCAAGTTGATTCAGATAGAAAAGTAAACCCAATACCTGTTCAGTTCAGTTCAGTTCATTTCAGTCACTCAGTCGTGTCCAACTCTTTGTGACCCCATGAATCACAGCACGCCAGGCCTTCCTGTCCATCACCAACTCCTGGAATTCACTCAAACTCATGTCCATCGAGTCAGTGATGCCATCCAGCCATCTCATCCTCGGTCGTCCCCTTCTCCTCCTGCCCACAATCCCTACCAGCATCAGAGTCTTTTCCAATGAGTCAACTCTTCGCATGAGGTAGCCAAAGTACTGGAGTTTCAGCTTTAGCATCATTCCTTCCAAAGAAATCCCAGAGCTGATCTCCTTTAGAATGAACTGGTTGGATCTCCTTGCAGTACAAGGGACCCTCAAGAGTCTTCTCCAACACCACAGTTCAAAATCATCAATTCTTCGGTGCTCAGATTTCTTCACTGTCCAACTCTCACCCAGCAGCAAAAGTTAGGAACATATACTTTGATCATAGGAACACATTTAGTTGAGTCTGTTGATTTTTTTTCCCCTTCATTTGCTTTTCCATCACCCTTCTGTAAACCAGGTATGGGCACTGTCACTCAGGACAGACTTGACCTAGTCTTAGTCAGGCAGCACTGTATTTCTTAAGTACTGATCTTCCTCAACATATGCAGTCCATAAGGTTGCAGTTGGACACCACTGAGCAACTGAACTGAACTGATGGTGGAATTAAGTCCTAATAAACTCATCTTAAGTTGAAAATATTAAGCTAAAATGCATTTAATATACCTAGTTTACTAAACATCATAGCTTAGCCTGCTGCTGCTGCTGCTGCTAAGTCACTTCAGTCGTGTCAGACTCTGTGCGACCCCATAGATGGCAACCCACCAGGCCCCCCCATCCCTGGGATTCTCCAGGCAAGAACACTGGTTGGGTTGCCATTTCCTTCTCCAATGCATGAAAGTGAAAAGGGAAAGTGAAGTTGCTCAGTTGTGTCCGACCCTTGGTGACCCCATGGACTGCAGCCCACCAGGCTCCTCCATCCATGGGATTTTCCAGGCAAGAGTACTGGAGTGGGGTGCCATTGCCTTCTAAGTAGCTTAGCCTAGTCTACTTTTAACATGCTTAGAACACTTACATTATCCTATAGTTGGGCAAAAGCAGCTAACACAAAGTCTATTTTATAATAAGTATCTCATGTAATTTACTGAATACTGAAACTGAAAAATAGAATGGATGTCTTGATACAGAATGGCTTGTAAATATATCGGTTGTTTACCCTCACGATCGCATGGCTGACTGGGAGCTGTGGCTCACTGACAGCATCATGAGAAAGTATGGAACTGCCTATGGCTAGATTAGGAAAAGGTCAATATTCAAAAATTTGAAGTACAGTTTCTACTGAAATGTGTATCACTTTCACACTATTGTGAAGCTGAGAAATTGTAAGTTGAATCATCATAAGTCAGAGACTATCTATACTCACTAGAGCCAGCACTATCCTAAGTGCTGAGAATACAGAGACAAATTAAAACAGCAACCACATGATGAGGAGTCTATGGGCAATCTACTTTTTCACCATCAAGTCTTTTCAGATCAGCAACATCTCTCTTCTTCCTTCATCTAGATCCATATACTTTATCCCACCTACTAACTCTATTATAAGCATACTTCATTTTATTGTGTGTCCTTCACTTTTTTGTGCCTTGCAGAGAATGCATTACTTACAAATTAAAAGTCTGTGGCAACCTTTCATCGAACAATTCTACTGGTGCCATTTTTCCAACAGTATTTGCTAACTTTGTGTCTCTATGTCACATTTTGGTAATTCTTGCAATATTTCCAACATTTTTTATTATCATTGCATTTGTTATGGTGATCTGTGATTAGTGATATTTGATATTACTATTGTAATTCTTTTGGCATTTTTTTAAACAATGTATTTTTAAATTTAGTTATGTATATTGTTCTTTTAGATATAACCCTTTGTTCTACTCACTAAAGTATGGCATAAAGGTAACTTTTATATGCACTGGGAAACCAAAAAGTTCATGCAATTCAATTTATTGTGATATTGCTTCATTTCAGTGATCTAAAAACCAAACCCCAGTATCTCCAAGTTATTCCTGTGCTTTTCAATGTGCATTGAATGTATCTAATTCATTTAGGTGAAAAGGATATAGTTAAAGCCTCATATATGTTTTCCTTATGAAAGGAAAATTTTCTCTTCATGCCATTCTTTTCTAATAAAGGGAAAATATTTTCGTCTCTCTGTTATCCAGGCCTATATTTATTCTATTTTTCTCTCATTACATTAATTTTATTTGGGCAAAAGAACAACAATCATGTTTAAGCTCATGATGGAAAACAACACAGCAGGGTTCCACAAACTGAGTTTAATTGCAGTAATTACTTACGTTAATTATATATCAACTGATTATTTTTAAGACATATTTATTGAGCACCATCAGCTTTCAGAGGTACCCATCATTCTCCTACTATCTTTTTCAGAATCTATATCCAGGCTAAGAATAATCAACTATCATTTGACACATGGTATAATAAGTGCCTAATGAAATCCCAATTAAAATTATATTTGAGATGCTTCAATTTAGAGATAAATTAGAAATAATTACATGATTCAAGAATCCACATCAAACAGGAGAAACACAACTATATCTTGACTAACTGGAAAGGACAAGCACAGATGAAGCCTTTTAGTGTGCTTTCCAAAACCCGTTACAAAACATTATTGTACCTCAGCAGATGGTACTAAGAGATGTCTTTTAATTTTTTGTTTTAAATAGACAGTGCTCTTTCATACGCTGACTTGAGTGGTTTTAGTTCTCATTATTACTGTCATCTGTTAGAGACAGAAAAAAAAAGTGGGGGTGGATGGGGAAGAAGCATGTTATTTTCCATAAGGCAGGAACATCAGCATGAAGCAGCCTTTGAGCATGCAAAGTCTAATTTACTGAGTCGCAATAAGGAGGAGAATGCACCGACTGTCTCTTAGCTGTTAATTTCAAACAACTTATCTTCATTTGGAGCTGAAACACTGGTGCTTGCTGGATACCGGGCTTCCTCTCTCTCTCTCTCTTCCTCTCTTTTTCCCCTTAAGGCTTAATGAATTCTGGAACCAATCAAATTCAGGTTTTTAGGAGACACTATCCAGGTAAAAGCTTTAATACCATCCCCTCCAGAGTTCAAAAGGTCATTTCCCTACTAGGATCACTTCCCTAGGATCATTTCCTTACTAGGATTATATATATATATAAGTATATATATATTCCTTTCTAAGAGAACTATCTAGCCTTCAAGGGGGAGCAGAAAACTGCATTAAGTCCACCAAGATTTTGCTCATAGGTTCCTCTCTTTCCTGCAATATCTGTACAGAGGACAACAGGCTCATTTACAACCTCACTTGGGAAAACTGTTAACTGTACATTTCTGATCTACGTAATTTGCTGCTAAAGAACACAATAGCATCTAATAGAAAACAGCTGTTACAAAATCCACTGTTTCTGGCAGGAACATTTCCTAATGTAGGATTTTAATTTTTTTTTATCTCTTGATTGATAACACCTCATTAGCCATATCCCGATTCCTAACTGCAAAATGACGCATGGACACTATTTTAAGCTCCCTCCCAGCTGGATATCATTATGCATGCTTGTCCCTCTGAGCAAAAAGTCCACAGTTTGGGTTGGGGGGGGGGGGGCGGTGTGTGTGACACAGACACTTATTACTGCCCTGACACACAAAACGGGAAATACTGGTCACAGCTGATCCAGAGTGTTCAAAATGCATAGACAAGGCAAGAAAGAGATTTGAGCAGAAGAGAAAAGATAATGGGTGTTCAGTATTACAAAACCCCAGGAATATAAAACTCTAAGTAGTTTGCATTTCATAAAAACAGTAAATATTTTTCTTTGATACTTTGGACTTTTGAGTTATGTAGGAGAGACAACAGGAAGTGTTTTCTTTCACTAGTCCCATAGGATTTTATACAATAGATTTGTAGGCACAATGTCAACTTGGGGGAGACCAGAATTAATAATTTTTTAATCATCTCTCCTCATGTTTGTGACAGAGACTAAACAATAATTAATCTTAAGGGAAGGACAGCTATTTTCCCATGGCAACCTTGCTATAATAGTACCTCAAACAGACAAACTATAGAATCTTCAACCTTCATCAGCAAAAAAAATCAAGAAAAAAAATTTTACTGAAGTGGCAGCAGGAACAAGGCAATGGAAGGTCTATGCCCAAATTCTTGAAATTCTAATAAAACTGGTGACTGATACCTCATGCTTTTTGGAAGAACTTTAATTGTACATCTAAAACCATCCTTCACTAACACAGCCATGACAGAAAAGCACAGAGCTATACGCTAACCTTAATGAGATCTATTTAAAGCATCTCAACAATTATTTTGTAATGGTTTCAAATTCAAAAGTAAGGTACATTTCTATATGGAGTTCTAAGAGCACCTCAGGGCTGAAGTGCTCTGTTCATAATCTGGGACTGTGGTTCATTAAAGGAGACAGGAGCTGGAAAAATTACCAAGTTGCAAGAAAAATTGAAGTTCCTGCACAGTTTGTGCAGCATTCCTATATCAGCAACAAACCTTTCTCGAACAACCTCGATTTCTCGCAGTTATAAACTGGGACATTTATAGAGAAATACCCACACTCCACATCTGCTGATCTTTATCATGCCCCACAACTGAATTATTTCTAAACATTACTGGAAACGCCCTGCTTTTGTTTTCCCCTTTTATTTAAGTACCACTTCCTCCAGGAGACCTTCCCAGACCCCTGGAATAGGTTATGTCTTGCACAGTGTATTTGTTTAGCACTCTATCCTTCCCCCACGGCATTTCTCATCACATTCTGTCTACAGGAATTAACCTTTTAGCTAACTTATGACTCAATATTGTAGATAGTGAACCGACTTCTGTCCCACCCCCAGCTCTTACTGAGGATCTCTTGGAATTTGGAGATTCTATGTTAAGACTCACTAATCTGATCTAAATCCCCTAGCTGATGAATTAAGAAACAAGCCCTATCTATGGTAACATACAACAATAGTAACACATCCAATCTGAGTCAGGCTTAGACAAGAATTTAGATTTCAAAATTCAACACAAAGGACTTCTAAATGTTGAGATCATTTTTTAACCCATCACAAGAATCTGACCTTTGTTTCCTCCACCTTTTTTTTTTTTTTTTTTCCAGCACCAGCCAATCCTCTCACCTTGCTCTCAGCCTGGCTCTCAGCCTGGCTCAGACAGGCATTTATCAGAGTGAAGGAGAGATATACTCTGATTCTATGCCACATCTCTTAAAATCTACATCATCCTCTAAATATTCTGCCAATACGCACCCCTCAGAACACTCTTTGCCTCTGCTTCTCCAACACAGTGTTCCTTCCTCTCCTACTTTATCACACTTCTCACCATTGTTGCCCTTGCAAAGACTCTTCTCCCCCTGCACAAACATTTTGACTAAGATTTTCCCAAGACAGTAGGCCCTGGTCTCAGCTAATAATCTTTGGGCCAGCAAATTCCCTAGATACCAAGTTTAAAAGCTAAAGCCACTACTTCATCCCTACCTATCAATGTCCTTTTTTACAACTTTCAATAAAGTATTAGATGAAAGTGAATGATGAGCGATTGTTCCGTTTTCTACTCAGGAAGCATCCACTATTATGCTAACCTTATGGAAAGCAGTACCATGCTTCCTATCCCTGGAGAGAAAGGCGGATATTCTCTTTCTTGTAGCAATTTAGACATTTGCTCATGATGTGAGGCTCCACCAATCTTGCCTTGTACTTTGAGTCTCTAGGGAGGGAGGTGACTGTGAAAGGACAGTGAAAGAGTATTCCTAACTCAGGACTGAAAGTCCAGGGTAAGATGCCAGATGCAGATATAAGGAGTAGATCCTCTAATGTATGTTCTTCCCTCTTTCTTGTGTTATATGCATACTTACACATTTTAACTCATTTTCTCTCACTTTTCCATAACTATTGTATATGGACTATGTTAGAAATAGTTAACTTTATAGTTTATTCCTTAGATCACAGACAACGGAAAGAGGATCATGACAGAACATGGTCAAACTGTGGAGATTCTAAGTTTTCAACAGGATGAAGCAACTGACAAAACTAGGAACCCTATATGTGAAGATGGACTATACAGCCAGTTCTACAAAGAAGACTTAGGTTCACTGTAACTGGAGACATTTGTCTTTTTAAAGTACATAAAGAATGGGTTTTCCTGGTGGCTCAGCCAGTAAGCAACCTGCCCTGCAATGCAGGAGACCCGGGTTCCATCCCTGAGTCGGGAATGGCAAAATGGCAACCCACTCCTGAATTCTTGCCGGGAGAATTCCATGGACTAGAGGAGCCTGACAGGCTGCAGGGGTCACATGGGGTCACAAAGAGTCAGACATGACTGAGCAGCTAATACACACACATGAAGAATAGTGTAGATGAAGTCCATGAAGAAGTGTGTGGATTTTGGACAGCCAACGAGATGACTAGAAGGAGGAGGCATTTTTTATTTTTATTTTTGGTTATCTGCGATCTGAATCCTGTCTTAATTTTAGAAGATTCTCCATTGTGTGGGTCAGCCATAGGATGAACAGATGATTCATTATCCCACACGGGAAAGCTACTAAGAGTTAAATGGGCACTGTTAATAATTATACTGGAATAATCAACATCAACTAGGACTGCTCCAAGCAAGACAGGGCATTTGGCTGCTCAAACCCAAGAAAAGACAGTCTCTGCCTTCTATAATAGAAACCATCAAGAGAAAAAGTCCCTCTCCCTGCTGCCTGACAGTTAGGACACAGGCACCTTTACTGGTTCACTCAGACACTCCTTGAAGAAACGATGTAAAAATGCAGTGGCTATTAAAGAATATTACTAGCCCTTGTCACTACTAGACATGTGAGTACCCAGTGGCCACGGGGCCAGCAAAAACATCCCGCTAGCCACACTGTTCTTTGTATATGGCCATGCCTGGGTGTGGTATCTAGTCTCCCAAATGGCTCCCAATAAACCTTACCTACAGGTGTTTCCCCACTTAAACAATGAATGTAGGGCTTCCCAAGTGGAGCTAGTGGTAAAGAACCCGCCTGCCAATGCAGGGGACAAAAGAGATGCAGGTTTGATCCCTGGGATGGGAAGATCCCCTGGAGGAGGGCATGGCAATCCATTCCAGTATTCTTGCCTGAAGAATCCCATGGACAGAGGAGCCTGGCGGGCTACCATCCATGGGGTCACAAAGAGTCGGACATGACTGAAACGAATTAGCACAGTGAATGTGGGTTGACCTGTGACTTGCTTCAACCAACAGAATGTAGAGAAAGTGATGCTTTGCCAGCTCGAGACCTGCACCTTGGAAAGACCTGGGATACTCTGCTTTTGTACTTTGGGGTGCCCTGGCTCATCATTTAATAGTCTGGTTACTCTACTGGAGAGACCACAGGTAGAGGGAGAAGCTCTAAGAAAACAGAGAAGAAAGGCCCAGCAGTTCAGAAGGAGAAACTCTAAGATGACAGAGAGTAAGAAAGGCCTGGCAGTTCAGCTAGCCCTGTCATAGGGTCAAACTTGTAAAGTCTTAGACATCCAGCCAGTTCGGTGTTCAAATGAGTGTAGCCATGCTCTGCCCAGCTAACCAATAGAATCAAAAGAGATAGTGTTTCTCAAAGCCACTATGTCTTAGTGTTGTTGCTGCTGCTGCTGCTGCTGCTAAGTCGCTTCAGTTGTGTCTGACTCTGCGACCCCATAGACGGCAGCCCACCAGGCTCCCCTGTCCCTGGGATTCTCCAGGCAAGAACACTGGAGTGGGTTGCCATTTCCTTCTCCAATGCATGAAAGTGAAAAGGGAAAGTGAAGCCACTCAGTTACATAGTAGTAAATAACTACAGCTCTAAGTAATCAGTTTGCCAGCCTATTTTACTTATTCCCATTTCATGATTTCATGAGACTAGTTCTCTAGTTTTCCCATTTCAGTTTATTAGTCTTTATACAAACCTCTTTTCTATCTCCAGATTTACTGATTAGTTTTCTAATTTTCCTGCTTCAGTTCATTAGTTTTTATGCAAACCTATTTTCACTCTCCTGATTCATTGATTGCTTTCTAAATATAATTATCTCCACTTTTTCTCACTGTAGGTAGGTACTCCCCAACATTTCAAAGATGAATGCTTCATTTTTACTTAATAAATTGCATGTAGCAAGTGTACTTTTAGTAACCACTGACTGAAAAAAATATAAAATGGCAAAAAGCAATTAAGAACTCAGAAACAGCTTTAAGCAGATGTGTCTATCCTTCAGAATAACCATAGACATATATCCAAAAACAAAAAACAAAACATTCATGTAGAAGCATGTTACTTACTTAGTACTTAGGAAGTTTACAAATGTCTGGACTCTTTCCATAGCTCCTCACTCTCAAAGTCCACATCCCAGAGGATGGGAGCCACTTAGTAGGCACACGTTTCTCATTTACATTCCCTTGAGATGAAGTGGTTCCCAAAATACACTATTTCTTGGGAAAGAAAAACAATCTGGAAGACACTGTAGCTCTGGACAGATAATATCACTGAGAACAGAATAAACACATAGTTAAAAAAAAATTCTAAGATACCATCTTCAAAGAATGAAGTAGTGGGGGAAATCAACATTTTGGAGATGAATTAGTATCAAAGTTTTGATAACAAGGCACCTGAATCATAGAAGCAAAGGTATTTATGAATGCTATTAATGGTTAACCATGGATAGTCCCTCAATCCGGCCACTTCCCTTCCCACATCCTTCCTATAAATAAGAAGGCATATACAGACAGACCTTTTCCTATTTTGCCAACTGGCCCACCACCAAAGGAAAAAAAAAAAAAATGACTTCTTTATGGTTTGAGAGGATGCCAGAATTTAAAAGGTGGACTTTTGCAGGGGCAGGGGGGAGGGGTGCACCCAGGGGTTGTTTTGTATTTCATGAACATATCTGATAGTGAGAAAAAATAATTAAAAGAAAGGAATAGCTTCCTTCTTGAGAACACGTCTAATTCACTATTACTTATTAAAATAAAAAAATGTTATCCATATAAACTTAGAAATAGTTTCTCCTCACTCTATGCTTAATGTGGATCCAGCAGTCACTTCAAATAGGGTCATTTTTCAGTTATACAGGTGTCTCTCTGGTGATAACCTAAGGAATATCTTAACACGTAAAGCAGGCACATAACACTTTAGAGGAATCTAAGGAGCCCCTCTTGGTGACTGATAGTTCAGAGCTTAGCACAGAGATGAAAGCTTATAACAGAAATATTCTAAATGGATACGACATCTACACAGATGGCATTTTTTAAACTTAATAGTAATATAAAGTAATGGCATTACTAAAAGGTTAGACAGGTGGGAAAGGTTCAGACTGTGCTAGCCGGTTTAAAAATGACCAATATAACTTTCCCCCTATAAACTGTAATACTCCGGTATTGTACTTCTACTAGTTTTGTGATCATCAGCTGTTGGAATCCCTGTGAAAATAAATCAATATACCAACTTTCTCCCACACTGTCTGCCTAAATTTACTGTTACTATCAAATCATCCAATTTCAATAAATCCCAAACTAATAATTGCAAGTATTCATCAGGATGTTATAACTATTTTCTTAAAAGAAATTCATTTCTGAAGAGAGCTGTTTTTCTCTCTCAACTGAGGCCCTAGGCCTGGCTAGGAATCATTAGCCACTGAATGGATATAAGAAATTCAAACATATTATGAAAATCTTTGAATAATTCAGTTACCAGGTCAGTCAGCCATTAGAAGCAAATGCCCAAGAAATCAGGCTTCATTAGCTAGCTGCCGGCTTCATATAGAGCTGTCCTAAGGATTCTGAGTACTAAAAAATATCCCATACTCTCTGTTTTCCCTGTTATAGCATATTATGAACTTCTTTAAAGTTAGAACATGGGGGGAAGAGCGGGACAAGAGGGGCTTGAATATTTATCAAGTGCCTATTCTGTTCCAGACCCTACCCCAGACACACAAATACTATTTAATTCAATCCTTATAACAAGCCATTTTAACATTATCTTCCCATTCAACATTTTATAAATGAGATTCGTGAAACTCAGAGCCATCCAGGGTCATGCAGCTAATGAATGGTGAATAGTAAATTTGAACACAGGTCTGGCTAACTCTATACCCCACCTACCAGCTATGTGTGGGCACAGACTCATCGGCCTCTTTTCCCAGCCCACGCCACTTTACAGTCAGCAAATAGAAAGTTGATAGACAAAGAGGAGAGTGTGCAAAAAGAAGCAGTACAAAGTACAGGTAACAACTTGGTAGCAGGAAAAATATATATATAAATTTCAATCAGACAGCACAAGACTTCTATATTTTGTAGGAATGTGCTCCAAAGTCAGTCTGTGGGCCATTCTTTCCTTCTTATCTTACCCATGATTAATATTTAGCAAACTTCCATCAGCCAAATGCCCAAGTAACTTTCACACTCATCTTTGGAGCACTGTTACTGTTTTATTAAAAATTTTCTACTTCCAGTATTTGCACTTTCAACTAATGTAAGAAGGATGCCTTCTATCTAAATAGACTCATAGGGACTTCCCTGACCCTCCAGCAGTTAAGACTTGGTGTGCCCACTTTAGCAGGTTGCAAGTTCGACCCCTGATCTGGGAATTAAGATCCCATATGCCATGCAGCATGGCTAAAAATAATAGTAACAATAATGGATAGAGACTTACTTACCATAAATTTCTAACTGCTAATTATGTACTATCGGTTATTAAATATTATGTTTATTTTTGTCCAGTCTGGAGTTTTCTCCTGACTCAGATAATATACACAACAATGAATTCAGCACACTAATCAGACATCCTCAATTTACATTTTCATCAAAGTTGATCATTCTAATGGAGCTTATTCTCCATTATTCTCATCTTTAATGTCCCATACAAAGGTCCATTACTTCACCTATTAATTGGTAAATGTAAACTATATGGGGAACAGATTTAGGAACAGATTGTGAGGCATATAAAAAATCATTAAAAACCTCTGTACTCAGAGTTGAATTTTTTTGGTGTATAATCCAGTGCTTTGGGACCTTTGAATCAGGCTGAGAGGAGACAATCTGTCCTCATTCTGAAAAGATAGGGTGCATCTTAACAGTAATTGGGGGTTGTTGATGAGGTCTTTCAAGATGCACTGTCAAGTGGAAGGCTGCTTCTTATAGGGATTTTTTCCTTCCTGGTGTATGTTAGGAAACTCTCCTGCCTTTAACACATTTTTAGATGGGGAATTGAAGACCTTATTCATGAGGTTATCTAAGGACTCAGAGAGCTGCTGCTTTCCCTAGCCAACTCTCAAATGGAAAATAATGAAAACAGAATTTGGGGGGTCTGAGAGACAGACTGTGAGAAGCAGAGCTTCTTTTGAATGAAATTATCTCTTTATGAATAGTAGAAATATAACTGGCAACACAACATATGACTAGACACTGTAGAAAAACAGTACAAGGGATTAAACACAAGAGTTTTGATTCTACCACAGGAGACTCATAACTTCAAAGAAACCATTTTAAAGAAGTGAGTGAGGAATACTTCCCACTCATTTCCAATGTTAAAAAGTTTACAGAGAGGTGTATAAGTTATCTGTTATCACAATAATGCTGTGTTCCAAATGTACCAATGCTATTTGTCTTATAAAGATATTCCCTTACTATTTGTCCTAAGTCTATGGATCGACTGGGTGATTCTGCTGATCTGGGTCAAGTTTTGGTGGTCTTGGCCAGGCTCAGTCATGTGAGTATAGTCAGCCAATGTGTGGGCTGGGAGCTGGTCTGTCTAGGTATCGTTAGCTGGGATGTCTATCTCTTTCTTATAAATACAGAAGACTAGCCCAGGCATGTTCCCAAGAGAACAGGTGGGCATCTCAAGCAAATCGCTGACCAAGGTAAATCACATGATCAAGCCCACCATCAGAGAAGGGGCTACAAAGTCACAGGAAAAAGATTAAGGACACATTAACCAGGTACCTTAGTGCACTCAATGGACAAGGGGTCTTTTGGGAACTAATTCTAAACAGAATCATTAACAGCGGTTGAGTCATGGCTTCCTGTGACTAAAATAAGTGAAATACACTTTCATTAGACCACATATAAGTTAAACAAAGGGGACTAGCACAATTGGAGTTAGTTATTCTTATCTTTATAGATGTGTATTCGTTAAATTTTGCCAAGTTTATTATATATCAGGAAGAGTATAGAGGTGAGAAGATTGTGAGTAATAAGTAATCTAATCTGCCAGTGATATGGACTGCTAAATGCTAAAATATATGCATTTATAAAGGTTACAACATTCAGAATCACCAACCAAGTCAGGAAAACTGAAGCTAGAAGTTGAAAGTGAAAGTTGCTCAGTCGTATCTGACTCTTTGAGACCCCATGAATTGTACAGTCCATAGAATTCTCCATGCCAGAATACTGGAGTGGGTAGCCTTTCTCTTCTCCAGGGGATCTTCCCAACCCAGGGGTCAAACCCAGGTCTCCTGCCTTGCTGGCAGATTCTTTACCAGCTGAGCTACAAGGGAAGCCAGAGATTGGCAAAGCAAAATTTCCCATGGTTTATGTGATTACAAATTAGACTACTAAATGAAGAGCTTACTATATGATATAAAAGTGGAAAAGTTAATGTCCCCCTAAAGGCTTTCAGTTCTACACTGACTGACTCTTGAGAGTTGAAATTTTTAACCTGTCACTACATTCAAGAAGCTTTTGCATTTAATTATTTTGGCAAGAAAGTGAGAAGGAGGAACAGAAGGAGGAAGTAAGAGAAAAAGGGAGGAGGAAGGAAAGGAGAAAGGGAGGATGCCAAGGGGAGAAAAATTGAGCTTATCTCTCCTCACTTTCTGGTAGTTAATGCTTCCTGTTTCATCCTGACTCACAGCTTCCTACAGGGAGCCTGTGAAGGAGTCCTTTCTGCTTCTCCAGCTTTCCAACCGAAAGGACAGGTAGAGAATGTTATTAGGCTCTGGGCTGATATATCAAGAGGACTATTCAATCCCCCAAAAAACAGTTGGCCATATATTGCTGTCATTCATAAGTCCAGCTGCGAACTATTCTACGTCATATGTCTGGGTTCACTTGGCATTTTAGACAATAATTCTAAAATAGGATACATTCTTGAATAGTGGCTTTGCAATTTTCCCTCTCCAGTCCTCCCTGGCCAAAGAATCAAGGCCAAAGCTTGGAAAACACCTATCTGAAACATTCTCCTACTCCCAGATTTGTTCACTGTCCTGTAGAGCAGTAGCAGAATCCCACAGTGGAAAATGTGAATGACATTGCTTCCCGACAGAAGATTTTTTTTCTGGGATCACAATTTCTATTTTCACAATTTTAATTTCTTGCAATGCCAAGAACTGGTGAGATGTGGAGTAATTTTTTAGAACATAGGAAAAACATATTTGGAAATTGACTTTAACTTATAAGTTTCTTCTCATTCAAAACAGTATGAACTGGACAATTTTCTAATTCCTGAGCTTAGAGATGTGACTAAACACAGACCCCGCCTTGAACATCGAGTTTTTAAAAGTCAACTAAATCATCACTGTAGGTGATTAGCAGTGGCCCAGGTGGAAAGAGAGCAACTAGCCCTAAGGAAGATAAAAAATCAAGGAGAGTCCACCAGCCCTGTTGAATTCTGGTTGAAGACACAGAGTGGTGGAAAAAGCACCTTCCCCACATGTGACAGCCAGTCCAGGGTGTAATCCCAGTGAACCAAAGTGTGCATCCTGGGACAAATTACTTCACCACTCTGTTCTTACTTTACTAGTAGGTTAAGTGGGATTAATGGTAGACACAATCTCATAGGCTTTTGTAGGTGTTGATCTATATCGTGTCTGGGACAGTAACTGTAACATAGTGATCATTTAGTAGACATTAGATATCATTACTAACTGTTGTTGCTAAAATGTATTTAGTACTGCAGGGCATTACCCTAGCATGTTGCAAGCCGTATCTTAAAACCCTTGATCTGAATATCATCACTATTATCTCCATTTGGCAGATGAGGATACCACAGCACACAGGAGTTAATACAATTTGAACTTCAGTCTTACTTCAACTCCCTTACTCTTCATAGTGGTTAAATGATTCTGTTACTGCTATTACTTTAACCATACATCTCTCTTCTGAGCCTATGATACCTTACAGTCAGCAAATTGAAACTGTGAGACTGGAAGTGGAGGGCACGTACAATGAAGAAGTGTGAAGTACCAGTGAACAATTTGGTGGTAAGAAAAAAATAAAGTCACATGTGAGTGAAATTATAACAGTCTGGAATCATTTAGTATAGGGGCAAATAAACTGCATAATTCAATGGCACTTAAAGCTAATACTATATAAGAAAACAGTACAATAGGGAATTGTATATTAATGACGCTAAAACATCAAAAGAAAGTCAAATTATGTTCAGAGTTCTGTTTAAGAAGTGAGAGAAGTATGAAATATTTTAAATAAAATTTCCTTTCAAAAATAAAGTTCTAAAATTTATGGTAATGAAAAAAATAAATTCCACTTATATATTTAAAAATATAATTTTTAGATGGTGATACACAGAGTAACCATCAAATTATAGGTTTTTAATGTCTTTAAAAATTCCTCTAGCCCCACTCCTATATTTTGAAGTAAGGGAACAAAGACTCAGAAAGGTTAACTTATCTAGAGTCATATAGTTAATTAGTACCAGAGCTGGGACTTGAGCTTTGAATAGTTACTGAAAATGCTTATCGTTTGATCAATTGGTTGAAATCAGTTTGGATCTCAACTTTGATATCATAGGGAGCTTTCAAAAATCATAATGCTTAAGCCACACCAGACTTTAATATTTTTAAAGCTCCTCAAGTGATTCTGATGTATTGAGAACCGCTGATCAATAATAATTTAATGGTACGTCTACTAAGAGCCATGTAATGTCTTGAGCATTGGGGATACAGGAAAGAATAACACAGCTCTTACCCTCTGGATGCTTACATCTAGCAGATAAGCATATGAACTGATCACCATAAATCAATATGATTGATGCTAGGATCAAATTTGCACACTGGAATTACTAGGGGACCTTTTGAAATAACCAGAATTTCTAGGGGTGGGGCCTGAGCAGTGGGTGTATTTTAAAGCTCCCCAGGCCAAGTTTTGAGAAGTACTTCAATTCCTGGGTTGGGAAGGTCCCCTGGAGAAGGAAATGACAATCCACTGTAGCACTCTTGCCTGGAAAATTCCATGGATGAAAGAGCCTGATAGGCTACAGTCCACGGGGTCGCAAAGGGTCGGACACGACTGAGCAAATTCACTTCATAATAGACAAAAATGTCCTACCAAAATAGCCCTCTGGTCTGTGGAAGTTAAGAGACACAACGTATTTGGACAGGAGATGGATGAGAAAAGTGTTATTCAGGCAAAAAGCTCAGACATGGAGACATGAGACATCATCAAATGTCTAAGAAACTACAGGTTATTCAGGACATCTGGGAAGTCCAGTGAGATGAAGGAGTGGACAGAAGATAAATTAGACTGGACTGAAGCTAGAGGCTAGAGTGTGATAGTTTAGCATTCTACATTGAGGAGTTTGAAATTTACCTCTAAGCTGGCTTCAAAAATTACATATACAAGCATAATTTGTATTTACTACATATACCTATCACTCTCATAGCTAATCTCAAGGCATGATTACACTGTGGGAGAGGTTCTTTGTTAATTCAAATAGTCTTCTTGATAATTTCTGTTTCTTTTTGGCTATTTTTCAGATCTAATTAGATTCTGATTGCATTTGCCCATAATGTAGCTGATAAAGAGTACGTACTAAGAAAAAGCAAACTTCTAGTTCCACCATTGTCTTATTATTTTTTTGCAAGTCACTTGCCTATTATGTGAGGAGTTCATTAGGTTAAAATTGGAAGGCATAAGCTATAAATATAGTTAAGCAGATTCACAAAGGCACTGCTTTCTACCACTCTGTATTGTAGAATTCCCTCTTTCCTTTGGTTACCTCAATCCAAACATGACGCAGAGACAGAATATGAGTGACAGTGTCACTCTATATTAAATGATAATATATCTTTACTTCTTAATTATTTTCAACTATGTATGTTTGTGTGTGCTAGCATTTCTTCCTTTACCCAATCCAGTCACCTTGAACATTCTCTTTGAAAAACACTGCTACAGTGATAGACAGTACACCATGGAAGAGTGCATGACTCTAAGAGTAAAAAGATCACTGATAGCAACTACAAAGAAGAACATCCAATACTGAAGGTGGGAAGCCAATTAGAAAGCTCTGGCAAAGGATAAAGTGAGCAAGAATTAGACGAAGGATGAACAAGTCAGTGACAGCAAGAATAAAGAGAAAAGGGAATATTCTAAAAACATTGAGAATAAAAGATGACAATTCCCATGAATTTGAGTGTAAGAGAAAAATGATAGCTCCATGTTTTCTTCCATACCTTTATGGAAGAAAGCAAATTATCAAATAAACAATAACAGCAACACTGGCAAAGGTATCAGTAACTGGCTTTGTGTTAACACATCAATTTTTAAAGCTCTCAAGGCTTTTATATTTCCTCTTAATTTTTTAGAATCTATTCATTGATTATCTCTGATAATAAAGTCAATACAAACTCAGAGAAGCTTATTTCTTACAAATATATGAGAAGCAGATGAAACCTCCCTCTTTGCACCATCAATCAGAGCAAACTAGCTCTTTCCAGCACCCTCCACTCTTTAGAGAGATTTAAACAATGAGTCACAAATGAACAGATGAGCCTCCCAATCAGTATCAGTATCTTAACCACTACAGACACAGCCAGTCACGGTAATGCATTACATATTTCTCATGTTGTGTGTGTATGCCTAGTTTGTTAGAACTCAGATTTCATTTTCACTTAAACTGGTGTCATCCCAATAATGTTATTCACTGTTAGCAATGACTCCCTGTGCTATATCACAAACATAGGATATGATGCATATCGTTCCAGGAAGGAATTGGCAGGATAATATCTTCCCATATCATGTGAGCAATTACCTGCTGCTAAGTCACTTCAGTCGTGTCCGACTCTGCAATGGCAGCCAACCAGGCTCCACCGTCCCTGGGATTCTCCAGGCAAGGACACTGGAGTAGGTTGCCATTTCCTTCTCCAATGTATGAAAGTGAAAAGTGAAAGTGAAGTCGCTCAGTCGTGTCCGACTCTTCGCGACCCCATGGACTGCAGCCTACCAGGCTCCTCCATCCATGGGATTTTCCAGGCAAGAGTACTGGAATGGCTTGCCATTGCCTTCTCCAGAGCAGTTACCTACTTTTCCTTTATTTCCTTTCGTCTTTTACCCTGTGACATACAATATGCATAGTTAACATACAGCTCTGCTGAGTTATGACACTAGATATTTCCATCTTAGGAATGTTAAGTGCTGATACTAAACTTTGCAAACTCAGCTCTGCTATCTGAAAGTGAAATGAGAATGAGAAAGTAGTATCTTTTTTTAGGTATTACATTATATTATATGATCACAAATACCATTTTATGTTACATTTTCAATAAATAATATATCAGTTCAGGTCAGTTCAGTTGCTCAGTCATGTCCGACTCTTTGCAACCCTATGAATCACAGCACACCAGGCCTCCCTGTCCATCGTCAACTCCTGGAGTTCACTCAGACTCACGTCCACTGAGTCAGTGATGCCATCCAGCCATCTCATCCTCTGCCATCCCCTTCTCCTCCTGCCCCCAATCCCTCCCAGCATCAGAGTCTTTTCCAATGAGTCAACTCTTCGCATGAGGTGGCCAAAGTACTGGAGTTTCAGCTTTAGCATCATTCCTTCCAAAGAAATCCCAGGGCTGATCTCCTTCAGAATGGATTGGTTGGATCTCCTTGCAGTCCAAGGACTCTCAAGAGTCTTCTCCAACACCACAGTTCAAAAGCATCAGTTTTTTTGGGCTAAGCTTTCTTCACAGTCCAACTCTCACACCCATACATGACCACAGGAAAAACCGTAGCCTCGACTAGATGAACCTTAGTTCGCAAAGTAATGTCTCTGCTTCTGAATATGCTATCTAGGTTGGTCATAACTTTTCTTCTAAGGAGTAAGCATCTTTTAATTTCATTGCTGCAAATAATATATACTAGTTGCTAAAGGGAAACAAGATGTAAAACTTTTCATCTTAGAAGAGTCATAAAACTGTTAAGAAGATTGCAAGAGAAGTGAAAGTGTTAGTTGCTTAGTCATGTCCAACTTTTTGCTATCCCATGGACTGTAGCTCACCAGGCTCCTCTGTTCATGGAATTCTCCAGGCAAGAATACTTGAGTGGTTTGCCATTTCCTTCTCCATGGGACCTTTCTGACACAGGGATTGAACCCAGGCCTCCCACATTGTGGGTAGATTCTTTACTGTCTGATCCACCAGGGGAGCTTCTCTGACAAAGGGGAACATCACTATTCTACCTCTCCAGTAATTCTGCAACCACAGAGAATATAACTTTCACTCTTTTTAGAATATTAAGCAATCTTTTCTCCTCTTCATCTCTACCTATAAAGTTGAATGATTCATGTAATTAATGAGATAGCACTGATGTGATGTCTATTGGCACATATGTATCAGTTGGACACAAAGTTAAGATTTGCATATGCCTAGGACTGCCTGAATGGTCTAGCAGTTTTTGCCACTTTCTTCAATTTAAGTCTGAATTTGCCAATAAGGAGTCCATGATTTGAGCCACAGTCAGCTCCTGACCTTGTTTTTGCTGACTGTATAGAGCTTCTCCATCTTTGGCTGCAAAGAATATAATCAATCTGATTTTGGTGTTGACCATCTGATGATGTCATTGTGAGGAGTCTTCTCTTGTGTTCTTGGAAGAGGGTGTTTGCTATGACAAGTGCATTCTCTTGGCAAAACTCTATTAGCCTTTGCCCTGCTTCATTCTGTATCCCAAGGCCAAATTTGCCTATTACTCCAGCTGTTTTTTGACTTCCTACTTTTGCATTCCAGTCCTCTATAATGAAAAGGACATCTTTTTTGGGTGTTAGTTCTAAAAGCTCTTGGTAGGTCTTCATAGAACAGTTCAACTTCAGCTTCTTCAGTGTTACTGGTCATGGAATAGACTTGGATTATTGTGATATTGAAGGGTTTGGCTTGGAAACGAACAGAGATCATTCTGTCATTTTGAGATTGCATCCAAGTACTGCATTTCAGACACTTTTGTTGACTATGATGGCTACTCCATTTCTTCTAAGGGATTCCTGCCCACAGTAGTATATATAACGGTCACCTGAGTTAAATTCACCCATTCCAGTCCATTTTAGTTCATTGATTCCTAGAATGTCACCGTTCACTCTTGCTATCTCCTGTTTGACCACTTCCAATTTGCCTTGATTCATGGACCTAACATACCAGGTTTCTATGCAACATTTCTCTTTACAGCATCAGACCTTTCTTCCATCACCAGTCACATCCACAGATGGGTGTTGTTTTTGCTTTGGCTCAGTCAAACAGAGTATCTGATGAACCATGGACAGAGGTTCAAGGCATTGTACAGGAGACAGGAATCAAGATCATCCTGAAGAAAAAGAAATGCATAAAAGCAAAATAACTGTCTGAGGAGGCCTTACAAATAGCTGTGAAAAGAAGAGAAGTGGAAAGCAAAGGAGAAAGGAAAGATATACCCGTTTGAGTGCAGGATTCCAAAGAATAGCAAGGAGAGATAAGAAAGGCTTCCTCAGTGATCAATGCAAAGAAAAAGAGGAAAACAATAGAATGGGAAAGACTGCACAATTGCACTCATCTCACACACTAGAAAAGTAATGCTCAAAATTCTCCAAGCCAGGCTTCAGCAATACGTGCACCATGAACTTCCTGATGTTCAAGCTGGTTTTAGAAAAGGCAGAGGAACCAGAGATCAAATTGCCAACATCCACTGAATCATGGAAAAAGCAAGAGAGTTCCAGAAAAACATTTATTTCTGCTTTATTGACTATGCCAAAGCCTTTGACTGTGTGGATCACAATAAACTGTGGACAATTCTGAAAGAGATGGGAATACCAGACCATGTGACCTTCCTCTTGAGAAACCTATATGCAGGTCAGGAACCAACAGTTAGAACTGGACATGGAACAAGAGACTGGTTCCAAATAGGAAAAGGAGTCCATCAAGGCTGTATATTGTTACCCTGCTAATTTAACTTCTATGCAGAGTACATCATGAGAAACCCTGGGCTGGAAGAAGCACAAGCTGGAATCAAGATTGCCAGGAGGAACCTCAGATATGCAGATGACACCACCCTTCTGGTAGAAAGTGAAGAGGAACTGAAAAGCCTCTTGATGAAAGTGAGAGAGGAGAGTAAAAAAGTTGGCTTAAAGCTCAACATTCAGAAAACGATCATGGCATCTGGTCCCATCACTTTATGGCAAATAGATGGGGAAACAGTGGAAACAGTGTCAGACATTATTTTGGGGGGCTCCAAAATTACTGCAGATGGTGACTGCAGCCATGAAATTAAAAGATGCTTACTCCTTGGAAGGAAAGTTATGACCAATCTAGATAGAATATTGAAAAGCAGAGACATTACTTTGCCAACAAAGGTCCGTCTAGTCAAGGCTATTGCTTTTCCAGTGGTCATGTATGGATGTGAGAATTGGACTGTGAAGAAAGCTGAGTGCTGAAGAGTGATTCTTTTTTTAAAATATAAGCTTATTTATTTTAATTGGAGGTTAATTTCTTTATAATATTGTATTGGTTTGAACTGTGGTGTTGGAGAAGACTCTTGAGAGTCCCTTGGACTGCAAGGAGATCCAACCAGTCAATTTTAAAGGAGATCAGTCCTGGGTGTTCTTTGAAAGGAATGATGCTAAAGCTGAAACTCCAGCACTTTGGCCACCTCATGTGAAGAGTTGACTAATTGGAAAAGACTCTGATACTAGGATGGATTGGGGGCAGGAGGAAAAGGGGATGACAGAGGATGAGATGGCTGGATGGCAGCACTGACTCAATGGACGTGAGTTTGAGTGAACTCTGGGAGTTGGTAATGGACAGGGAGGCCTGGTGTGCTGCAATTCATGGGGTCACAAAGAGTTGGAAACGACTGAGTGACTTAACTGAACTGAACTGAGAGATCTCTTCAAGAAAATTAGAGATACCAAGGGAATATTTCATGCAAAAATGGGCTCAATAAAAGACAGAAATGGTATGGACCTAAAAGAAGCAGAAGATATTAAGAAGATGTGGCAAGAATGCACGGAAGAACTGTACAAAAAGGATCTTCATGGCCCAGATATCATGATGGTGTGATCACTCACCTAGAGCCAGACATCCTGGAATGTGAAGTCAAGTGGGCCTTGGAAAGCACCACTATGAACAAAGCTAGTGGAAGTGATGGAATTTCAGTTGAGCTACTTCAAATCCTAAAAGATGATGCTATTAAAGTGCTGCACCCAATACACCAGCAAATTTGAAAAACTCAGCAGTGGCCACAGGACTGGCAAAGGTCAGTTTTCATTCCTATCCCAAAGAAAGGCAATGCCAAAGAAGGCTCAAACTACAGCACAATTGCACTCATCTCATATGCTAGTAAAGTAATGCTCAAAATTCTCCAAGCCAGGCTTCAGCAATACATGAACCGTGAACTTCCAGATGTTCAAGCTGATTTTAGAAAAGGCAGAGGAACCAGAGATCAAATTGCCAACATCCGCTGGACCATCGAAAAAGCAAGAGAGTTCCAAAAAACATCTATGTCTCTTTTATTGACTATGCCAAAGCCTTTGACTATGTGGATCACAATAAACTGTGGAAAATTCTGAAAGAGATAGGAATACCAGACCACCTGAGCTCTCAGCCTCTTGAGAAATCTGTATGCAGGTCAGGAAGCAACAGTTAGAACTGGACATGGAACAACAGACTGGTTCCAAAATTGGACAGGAGTCCGTCAAGGCTGTATATTGTCACCCTGCTTATTTAACTTATATGCAGAGTACATCATGAGAAACGCTGGACTGGAAGAAGCACAAGCTGGAATCAAGATTGCCGGGAGAAATATCAATAACCTCAGATATGCAGATGACACCACCCTTCTGGCAGAAAGTGAAGAAGACTAAAGAGCCTCTTGACAAAAGTCAAACAGGAGAGTGAAAAACTTGGCCTACGGCTCAACATTCAGAAGTGTAAGATCATGGCATCTGGTCCTATCACTTCATGGCAAATAAATGGGGAAACAGTGAAAACTGTGGCTGATTTTGTTTTCTGGGCTCGAAAATCACTGCAGATGGTGATTGCAGCCAAGAAATTAAAAGATGCTTACTCCTTGGAAGGAAAGTTATGACCAACCTAGACAGCATATTAAAAAGCAAAGACATTACTTTACCAACAAATGTCCGTCTAGTCAATGCTATGGTTTTTCCAGTGGTCATGTATGGATGTGAGAGTTGGACTATAAAGAAAGCTGAGCACTGAGGAATTGATGCTTTTGAACTGTGGTGTTGGAGAAGACTCTTGAGAGTCCCTTGTCCTGCAAGGAGATCCAACCAGTCCATCCTAAAGGAGATCAGTCCTGGGTGTTCTTTGGAAGGACTGACGTTGAAGCTGAAACTCCAATACTTTGGCCACCTGATGTGATGAGCTGACTCATTGGAAAAGACCCTGATGCTGGGAAAGATTGAGGGAAGAAGAAGGGGACAACAGAGGATGAGATGCTTGGATGGCATCACCAACTCAATGGACACAGGTTTGGGTGAACTCGGGAGTTGGTGATGGACAGCGAGGCCTGGCATGCTGCAGTTCATGGGGTCACAAAGAGTCAGACATGACTGAGCGACTGAATTGAACTGAATCTTCAATAGCAGGGTCAGGCAGTGAAAGATGGCAATTTAGTTAAGCAACAGAAGGCAAGGTTACAAGGGATGAAGCTGCCAGGAATATCACAGCAAATATTCGATTTGATATTTTCTAGTGGTTCTCCTTGGAAGGAAAGTTAGGACCAACCTAGGCAGCATATTAAAGAGCAGAGACATTACTTTGCCAACAAAGGTCCATCTAGTCAAGGCTATAGTTTTTCAGTGGTCATGTATGGATGTGGGACTTAGACTATAAAGAAAGCTGAGCACTTAAGAATTGATACTTTTGAACTCTGGTGTTGGAGAAGACTCTTGAGTGTCCCTTGGACTGCAAGGATATCCAACCAGTCCATTGTAAAGGAGATCAGCCCTAAGGTTCATTGGAAGGACTGATGTTAAAGCTGAAACTTCAGTACTTTGGCCACCTGATGCGAAGAGCTGACTCATTTGAAAAACCCTGATGCTAGGAAAGATTGGCAGGAGGAGAAGGGGACAACAGAGGACCAGATGGGGATGACATCACCGACTCAATGGACATGAGTTTGAGTAAACTCTGGGAGTTGGTCATGGACAGGGAGGCCTGGCATGCTGCAGTCCATGGGGTCACAAAGAGTTGGACATGACTGAGCGACTAAACTCACTGAACTGTGTGGTTCTCAAACTTCAGTAAGCATGAAAATTCCTTGGGGAGCATGTCACAAGACAGATTCCTAGGCCCCACTAAAGAGTTTCTGAATCAATAGCTCTCAGATGGGACTCAGAATTTGCTCCAATAAAACCCCAGGTGTTGCTGATACTGCCAGCCCTCAAACCACACTTTGAGTAGTATTGACTATGCAATCCTTGATACCTAGTTAGAAGGAAAAATGCGTCTCAAGAAAGATAGATCCAGATATTGCCATCTCCCAAAAGATAGGTATCAGGTACAGAAAATCTCTTCCTTGAGCTCAATCAGTATTAATGTGTCTGGGAGGCAATAGTGCAACTTCGTGTTTCAAAAAAAAAAAAAAAAAGATATCTAGTAGATTGATGACAAAGGCCTGTGTAGTCAAAACTATGGTTTTTCCACTAGTCATTTAGGGATGTGAGAGTTGGACCGTAAAGAAGGATGAGTGCCAAAGAATTGATTTTTTCAAATTGTGGGACTGGAGAAGACTCTTGAGAGTCCCTTGGACAGCAAGGAGATCAAATCAGTCAATCCTAAAAGAATTAAACTCTGAATATTTTTTAAAAGGAAAGAACTGTTGGCTAAAGCTGAAGCTCCAATACTTTAGCTACCTATGGGAAGAGCTATTTCACTGGAAAAGACCGTGACGCTGGGAAAAGACTTAAGGGCAGGAGAAGAGGGCAAGAGAGGATGAGATGTTTGGATAGCATCACCGACTCAATGGACATGAATTTGAGCAAACTCCAGGAGATAATGAAGGACAGGGAAGCCTGATATGTTACAGTCCGTGGGAATGCAAAGAGTCAGACATGAGTTAGCAACTGAACACACACACACAGTAGATTGCATCAGTGGCCCGATTCTTCAGCCCTCCTTGTGTGTGTCTCTTTCATACCATACGATTTTTCAATTCATCCTGCTAGATAAGCAAAGTATATTTCCCTATCCTTTGGCCTTGGGTTTGACCACATGACTTTCTTTGGCCAATGAAATGTTAGCGATGTGTTGTGACCACAGGCTTGAAAAGCCCTTGCCTTGTTGGCCTTCTCTCTTGTGGCTTTTATTACATGCCCCTGCTAACTGACTGGCTTCAGCAAAAGGAGGGTGAGAGACTTGAGAAGCAAGGTCTATCTGCCAGATTGAGCCCAGTTTACATCAGCCAACTGATCCCCAGACATCTGAGTGAGTTCAGCCAAGAGCAACAGAGCCAGCCTGCTAGGATCAGCTTCTTTCAGTCAACCCTCAGTGGACTGACAACAGATCTACAAGAATAAATACTTGTATATTAGCCACTGAGTTTGACACGGTTTTCATGCAGCACGTTTTGTGACACTAGCAAACTGATGTAAGACTCTAAGGTTGTCTTTGGCAGCCAGGACTTGGCAAATAGCAGGAGGCATCCACCGCCATATAGAATTGAAATCTGAACAGGCCTGTGAGGTTGATAAGGACTACTTTCTAGAGCCATACCTTCTAGGATACTTTAGAAATTAAGAATAAATCTTCAGGAAGCCCTAGACCCAATTCTGTGATTTTTTTTTTTTAACTGAGGCTCAAAGAAAATATGGTAACATAGTATCAATTACAGGTTAGAATCAGGTTTCTAAAACCTGAGCTTTGTTTTCAGACTTTACAGTTTTTTCTTTTGAAAGGAAATTAAACCTTTTTTGAAAACTGCCAAGACAGTCATCCAGTACTGTGTTTCCCACTTCCCTTCATTTGCTCAAGCCTATGAAAATGTCACTAATAATTAGGATTAGAAGGAATTAAAGTTCATATTTTTAGGATACTTATTATACCAGAGCTGATAGTAACTGTGGCCAGTAAGAATGATAATAACCATAATGCCCTGCAAAGAAAACAAATTGTACCATTAGATGAGAAGCATTTGTTCATAAGAGATAGAACCATATGCAGTAGGTTTTCATTTCTTCCTTATTTACACTATTGTTCAAAAAAAATTTAAATAAGCTATATTATTTTTATAAGGATAACTTTAAAAAAAAACTGGGCGTTGATATTTCTTGCTTTTGTTTTCCTTGGAAAGTGTGGAAAAGATGACTCCAGTTCTTTTAAGGTTGACCTGTGGCCCATTTTCACTCCATTAAGTAGCAAGAAAATGAAGCCTTCCCAGCAGGTACTGATTCATATAGGATCTTTTTGGCCATAAATTGACATTTTTAGAGAAACTGATCTCCAAACATTAAAGTGATCAAGATCATAAAAATGTCTCTGCTCCCAAAGGATGTTGGGTATAGTAGGAAGATCATGAATCAGAAGGCTTGGAGCCTGCATAATAACATTACTTAGTAATAAAATAATGATCATTTTTAAATATTTACTCCATGGATGGTACTGTGCAATGCATTTTTCATACATTATATAAAAACATTCCTTTGCCACCACACACACATTACATAAAAACATTCTTTTGAGTATTAAGATTGCCTTTACATAAGTATAGAAACCGAGATAAAGTAATCTGCCCAAGATTACAGAAAGAAAAAATGGCAGAGTCAGGATTCAAAACCAGTCTTTTCTATTCCTAACGCTACACTTCACTACCAGTTCATGACAGCCTGGGATGATTTTATACGGTTTGGACAAGCATTCTTTGCCTCTGAGATAGTTTCCTCACTTTTAAGCTCTGGACAATAGCAGTACCCATCTTAGAGAATTTTGAGAGGATAATACATACAGAAGATCTCTTTCAACTACAAAATACAAAGGTTGGAGAGTCAGAATTCTAGTGTGGTCTGTTTGTTCTGTGGTAGAGGTAGCAGAGAGAGGAAGGTCAATATCTCTTGTAGATTCCCTCCACGAAGTGGACAGAAGATTGTAGGGGAAATTGTTCAAAGAACGTCCAAAGCCGACCCCTCATGTCCCAGCTCATATTCACAGAACTATAAAAAGTTAGAATCAAGAGGAACCTTGGTAGCCAATGCTAACACTACTCAACCTTCCTCTCTTGGTAGATTTCACAAAAGAGGCATCAGAGACTACGAAATTCAAGTGTCCCTTTCACGGAGAACACTAATTAGTAGCAGAACCAGAGGCAGCACCTGGGGCTTTAGGCACTACCACACTTTTCATGACACAAGATTCTCTCTTCAGTCACTTCCACACCATTCTTGTTCAATGACCAATTAACACTCACTCATAAAGTTGCATGTCCTGCTCTAATTCCATGGAAAAACCAATCACATAAAAAAGGAGTAGCACATCCAATGTCATATTTAATCTTCAAAAGCCTCTTGGCATTTCCAAACTGAATAAAATTGGAAAAGTAAACTTTAATAAGAAATAAATTTTGCTTTCTCTCAATCTGTCCCTGCAGAGGAAACAAAAGTCACCTCTTTATGCAGTATTTGAATATGTCAATTTATTTTTTAGAGATTTATTGATATTTTATTTTTGGCTGTGCTGGGTCTTTGTTGTTGCACATGGTCTTTCTGAAGTTGCAGCGAGTGGGGGCTACACCCTAGTCGGCAGTGCACTGGCTTCTCTTTGCAGTGGCTTTTTTGTTGCAGGGCATGGGCTCTCGGGTGCATGGCCTTCAGCATTTGTGACACATGGACTCAGTTGCTCTGTGGTATGCGGAATCTTCAAAGAGCAGGGTTTGAACTCATGTCCCCTGCATTGGCAGATGGATTCTTAACCACTGGACCACCAGGGAAGTTCCTGAATATGTCAGTTTCTAAGGATTTTTTTTTTTCCTTCCAACCAGTAACACTCCTAGCTAATCCAAATCAACCTTAATGGTTACACTAGGGAACTGCTGCTGCTGCTACTAAGTCGCTTTAGTCGTGTCCGACTCTGTGCGACCCCATAGACTGCAGCCCACCAGGCTCCTCTCCCTGGGATTTTCCAGGCAAGAGTACTGAAGTGGGTTGCCATTGCCTTCTCCAACTAGGAAAATGGGAAGAGAGAAATGTTTCAGGAAAAAGCATGAGAAACATCAGGCAACTGCCATATTCTAATGCTCTGAGGCATTCACAGCCAAGTACCCAGCCCACTTGCCCCAAGAGGGCTATGAACAACCTTAACATCCAGTTCAATTTATACTTTGCCAAACGTTTAGCTTTGGCACATCTGTGTAAGAACAAGATCCAAGAGTTTCAGACAATATGCTCTCTCAAGCTCCATCATCTCCCACATTTTATTTTATTTATAAATGGACAAACAATTTATGGTTACAATGTTAAATTCAAAGAAGGGGCTGTGAACTTGGCATTTACATCAGGTCAGGCAGTGGCACACCACAACAAACAATAATGCAAACAAGAAACAAAGGGTCAGGGTTGTGTAGAGGATTTTGTTTTGTTTCCTATTATATGTAGGGATTAATAATAAACTCAGTGGGGCCTTCCCATAATGCATGCCCCATTCAAAGTCAGTATGACCTAGTAATCATCTGCCCACCCTCAACTGTGGGAAGGAAAAGGCCATTAACAATACATTTCAAATGAGGAAATGGAATACATAGACAGTTAATGAAGTAAAAACATGTGTAAGGTACATAAGCTTTTTCTTCTTGGTTGAAGGTTTTTTCCTTAGTTTCTTCTGATAAGAAGGTTCAAGGTTACCTAGAGCTCTAACGAGTAAAACATTACCCATCAATATGGATCAAAAGAAAATAATAAATCAGGGGCCAATCATTTGCTGAGCCAACCTTCTCAATTAATCCTGAATTGGGGCAAAGGAGCCTAACAGTATTTTTTAATAGATTATTTTTTCAGGGAAGTCTTAGGTTCATAGCAAAACTGCCTGAAATGTACTGAGTTCCCATACATGCCCTGCCCACACACATGCATAGTCTCCCCACTACCAACATCTCTTACCAAAGTGATATATTTGTTGCAATCAGTGAACTTATTCTGGGACATCATTATCACCCACAGCCCATAGTTTATATTAGGGTTCACTCTTGTTCTTGTACATTCTACCCACTGCTGCATGCTTAGTTGAACAGTCATGTCCACCTCGGCAAATCCCATGGATTTTGGCAAACGTACAGTAGCAAGCATCCACCATTTTCGTATATAGAATAGTTACTTTCATGTCTTTTCAGGGAAGATTGGGGTTTTTTAGTGCTGAGTCATGTTCCATTGTCTGGATGTACCATACTTCAAGGATATCTTGGTTGTTTCCAAATTTACCGAAATATGAGTAAAGCTGCTTCACACCTCCATAAGCAGGTTTTTCCATGCATACACATTTTCAATATCTTTTAGTAAATAGCCAAGGAGTGTTATCGCTGAATCACAAGAAACTGCCACACTGACTTTCACAGTGACAGTACTATTTTATATTCCCGGTAGCAGTGAGTGAGAATTTTTGTTGGTCTACAAGCTTCCCAGCACTTAGTGTACTTGGGCCATTCTAATAGCTGGGTAGCGGTATGTCATTGCTTTCACTTATAATTCTCTAAGGACATGATATTGAGCATGTCTTCACATGCTCATCTGTCGTTTTCTTTAGTGAGGTATCTTTTGTCTATTTCTTAGTTGAGTTGTTCATTTTCTTATTGTTGAGTTTGAAATGTTCTTTGTATATTTAGACAGTAGTCCATTGTCATATGCGTGTTTCGCAAATATTTTCTCCAAGTCAGTGACTCGTCTTCTCATTCTCTTTAAAGTTTTTTGATTTGGGGGATTTTGTTTTGGGTTTTGTTTGGAATTTGAATCTTTCACATGCTTTTATTTTAGGATGTTATAAAACAAAACTGTTGCAGACAAACAGCTTATTTTCCTTAGCCTTAGTTTACTTATCCATAAAATGGGGCAAATAATATATCTACCTTAATGGGTTTTCTGAGTAATAAAATAATCATACATATAAATGTTGGCTGGTAATTATAGATGCAGAGCCAGTTACAGACCAGATCCTTAGGAAATTAAACAAAGTGAAAATTTTACTTCAGGTAAATCTATTCTATCCTTATAGTGCACTGTACTAAAATTTCTCCTCAAGTGCCTGCCCCCACACTATATAATCAACATCTTGGGATTACAGACCATATCTACTTTGCAGAGTCAAGGATAATGTATGCCTGAATAGTAAATATACAAGTGAAATTTGAGCTGGCAGTCACTTGGCCTTTGGCCTTAGAGAATCTATTGCACCTCCCCATGCCTCATTCTCCCCATCTACCCATGAAGGCAGTGAACTACAGTTCCTTCAAGATCCCTACCTTCATTCATTCAATGAATGAAACTAATCTATATCTCATATTTTACATGGGAGGCATCTTTAAGGGATATTAACTCCCTTCCACCTAGATAACTTCCTCTTCCCATATTTTGGAAAAGAATTTCATAATCTTGACCAATACTTGGACTGTTTCTAAATTTAGAAGAGCAAGTCTGCTCACACACACACACACACACACACACACACACACACAGGCACACAAAAAAAGTTAAGGTGTGTGATTCACCTTCTGTATCCTTCACATTTTATTGTCTGCACATATCTGATCCCTGTTCCCTGTGATTGACTGCATAGACTTGTCTTACTTTTGTAAAAGAGATAAGAATTAGCCAAAGACTAGAACTCAGATGAGGAACCGCAGAAGGATGGAATTTCAACTAAAGAAAAAAAATCAGAGGAGAGTAATATCCACTTCTGGAATTTCTTTCCAGAGTTGCCAAAAGGTGATTCATGATAGTAAAAAAGAAAAATCAGGCACCCTTCCCAGCAAGAGCTGACCAGCTAACCAAGAGCTGACCAACTCTAAAGCTGACCAGGATCTCTACACAAGATTTTTGTTAAGATGCAATATAATCAGCCTAGACCATTTTCTGGGCCACTGGCTTTACTAAATTATACCAGTTTTTTATAACACACCCAAACACCTCTTGCTTCAAGGTCTACACAATCTACACCAGGAAGAGTGATCCTTTTCCACTCTTTGCCAAGTCAGAGCAAGCAGGTCCAAGTGGACTACCATTTTTACCTTGGCCATGAAAGAAATAATACGAACAATGAGTTTAGGAACAAAATAATGAAAGCCTGTGGCAACGTTTTTGAGAGATGCTATCCAGACATAAATATTTGCAACTATAAAGGTTCATAAGACTTGATAGTGAGACTACGAAACTATGTCAACTGTATACAATAGTGTTCTATGGGTTATTTTGTTCAAATAGATTTTCAATCACATTCAAATAATTTAAACTGTATTTGGAAAAATAAGATACAGAATTTAATATGTAATCATTAAGTTATATGACACAGAAGATCACAAAAATTTAACTCATGCTGCCGGATTAATTTATTTTTTATTTTTTACATATATCAGAAGGGAGCCTCCCTGACTACCTTTATGCATTTTTGTGAACTTATAAATGCACCGTTAGTCAGAAAAGTTATTGGTCAATTATCATCTTTTTTAAAAATTTACTCATGTAATAGCACCTAGGTGAATATCTACTGCATCACGGAATGTCTGCTCAGTCATGTACCAGGAAAGATTCACACATGTCTGTTTGGCTCAAGCCCTTGGCATACCTCAGTAGTCGCTTATTCAATATAATTAAACCAGTGACATGTAGCATTCTACAGATAGCTTTGATGTTTGTTGCAAGTTTGAGGTTGACCTTTCTACTGAAGTTTAGAAAAGCAAGCACTTATTAGATGTGGTTATGACTCAATTTTAAAGCCAGAGACTTTTTCTACTGCTTCTCTTTTAAGTTTCTGGATCAGTTTAATTGAAGAATGTCCTCAGCTAAATGCATGCCACTAAAAACAGTGACCATTACAACCATGTATCTGCATGAGTCATGATTCCATGATGTGGTAAACTAAACTAGATAGAAATAAGTTGGATGCTGAGCAATGTAAAGCTACAAATGTTAGTTATAAGCTCAGATTTCAAGTTTTGGTGTTGATTAATACAGCTTCATTATTCTCATGTATTGGCTTTTTAATACTCAATGTTTAAAATTTGGGGTTTAAAATATTATAGAATTATAAACAACTTTAAATAACTGTATTTTAGAATTCTACATAAAATTTGATTTTTAGGAAAGAATTTTTGCTGCTGAAAAAATTAAATCACTACAGTGGTGGAACAAACAGTGCAAACTTGGATTTATATCCTATTTCTGCCATCTACTATCAATGTAACATTTAAGCCAGAAAGAAAAACACCAATACAGTATACTAACACATATATATGGAATTTAGAAAGATGGCAATGACGACCCTGTATGCAAGACAGCAAAAAAGACACAGATATGTATAACAGACTTTTGGACTCAGAGGGAGAGGGAGAGGGTGGGATGATTTAGGAGAATGGCATTGTAACATGTACACTATCATGTAAGAATCGAATCGCCAGTCTATGTCCGATGCAGGATACAGCATGCTTGGGGCTGGTGCATGGGGATGACCCAGAGAGATGTTATGGGGAGGGAGGTGGGAGGGGGGTTCATGTTTGGGAATGCATGTACACCCGTGGTGGATTCATGTCAATGTATGGCAAAACCAATACAGTATTGTAAAGTAAAATAAAGTAAAAATAAAAATAAAATAAAATAAAATAAAAAAAGAAAAATTATTTAACTTCTCTAAATTTCTCTTTTGTGAAACTGGGATAATAACCAATAACTTGCAATAGAATAACTTTCCTATGTTGACATATCCATGAGGACATGCAACCACTGGTTGGTAAATATGGACAACAGTTCAAAATATCATGGATCCTGCCCAACATAACTGCTCTAGGCAGACTCCTCCACCTGCCCTTGAGATCTCTCAAAATGTTAAATATTATCAAATAAGAAAGAAAAACTCAGAACAGCCTTAGAATTTTTCATAGTAATCCTTGATGCATACAAATTTCTAAGGAAAACTTGTGTTCCAAGATTTTACACATTTGATATAGAGATATAAAAGATATGAAAATATGCTAAAACATTAAAGATAGAGTTTTTATCCAATATAGCAGCCATTAGCCACACAAAGCTATTTAAATTAATTTAATTAGGATTAAATAAAATGTAAAATTCAGTTTTTCAGTCACACTAGCCTCATTTCAAGTATTCAGTAGCCACATATAGCCACATAGTTACTATATAAGAGCTCAAGAATACAAAATACAGGAGCCGTTTATCCAATTAACAAAAAGGAGAATCAAAATAAATCACGCAAGACTATAAAAGTTATGGTTATGGAAAAGAATGCAAATATAACTTGATGATATTACAATGACAATGCAATAATACCAAGATAGAAATTGGAGGGGAAAATGGAAAGTCTAATTTTCTCATCTTTAAAGGCAAAGTCAAAGTTGAAACACAGAGCTAAAAAATAAAATCAAGTCTTTTTTACTCTATCAATACTGTTTTGATGAAAAATTTTAAAGGGACACTTTAGGAAGCCCCATATTTGCATTAAAAAGAGGTTTATCTAAATATCAGCAATTACCTCAATTTTAGCCTTTCTTGCTGAAACATAATGCTAATATGTCTAGAATGATGTATAACAACTGTTAATGGTAGTTATTTTGAGATGTGAAATTTTTAGAATTTTTTTTAACTTTCTTTTTGTAGTTTTGAGTTTTGATTGACATTTTTATAATGAGCACTTTAAAAGTTTTTGCAAACACAATCAAATTATTCTTTAAAAATGTATGCTTTAAATAAAGTTAAAAAGAATATGGAGAAACATAAAAAAAGGCACTTTAATAAATAAGAATGTAAAACTGGAAACACTATAGATAATAAGAAAAATATGCACACATCTGGATAAGAATTAGGCAACATTTTAAAAATGAAAAGTAGTCTTATTGAAGCTTTTCCTTGAAACTTTTGGTATATTTTTAACAACATAATTACGTAATTTTGAATTGTTTTACCAGGAGCAGGGCTTCACTGTTATCAATCTGGTTTACATGGCAACTGAACTAATCACCTTTGCCTTCCATTACAAGCAGTCACCTAAGCACTTGAAAGAATTTAAGTTAAAGGGATAGAAGAAACATTTTTGAGTTTCAGGGTTAAATGGACAGATTATGGAATGCAGTACCTGCTAGAATTGGCAGGTTTTTGTGGAGGGAAGCCCTCTGCAGGGTTGAGAGAGCAGCTGTAACAGATTCATATGTAATAAAAATCATAAGAGATCCCATGGGAGATGCCTAGAGAATACCAGGCAGTTTCATGACATTTCAAACTACTTTCAAGATTCACGAACCAAGAGCATAAGGTTGCACGTCAACATGGAAAGGTTTTTCAGAAACTTAGTAACTGCTATGTATATACAGGGTATACACGTGTGTGCATGTGTAGTCGTTCAGTCATGTCTGACTCTTTGTGACTCCATGGACTGTAGCCCACCAGGCTCCTCTGCCCATGAGATTCTCCAAGCAAGAATACTGGAGTGAGTTGCCATTTCCTTCTCCAGGGGATCTTCCCAACCCAGGGATTGAACCCGGGTCTTCCACATCACAGGCAGATGCTTCACCCTCTGAGCCACCAGGGAAGCATATACACATACACATAGTTTATTAATGAGAGAACTTTTAGATAACATTTTGTTCATGCCTTCTTGTCTAATTTTTGTAGACTAGAGCATCTATAAAAGAAGGACATTTTCAACACTATTCAATAATTCCACCCTCCATGCCCTCTGCTGATACTGCTTCCTTAGCCTAGGATAATTTGCTACTATTCTCTCTCTTAAAATTTCAAAAGCACCTTAAATTCAAGGTTCAGGTCAATGCTGCTTCATTCAGGAAGAGCCCTTATGTCCCAGCTAGAAAAAAATCCTTCTTTCCTTTAATCTCTGATACCCTATTGATCCCTTATTAATTTACATTATGATAATGATGACAATTTCAAGAAAATTAGAGATACCAAGGAAACATTTCATGCAAAGACAGGCACAATAAAGGACACAAGTAGTATGGACACAACAGAAGCAGAATACACAGAATAACAATACAAGGAAGATCTTAATGACCCAGATAACCACGATGGTGTGATGACTCACCTAGAGCCAGACATCTTGGAGTGCGAAGACAAGTGGGCGTTAGGAAGCATCACTACAAACAAAGCTAGTGGAGGTGATGGAATTCCAGTTGAGCTGTTTCAAATCCTGAAAGATGATGCTGTGAAAGTGGTGCACTGAATATGCCAGCAAATTTGGAAAACTTAGCAGTAACCACTGGACTGGAAAAGATCAGTTTTCATTCCAATCCTAAAGAAGGGCAATGTCAAAGAATGTTCAAACTACTGCACAATTGCACTCATCTCACACACTAGCAAAGTAATGTTCAAAATTCTCTAAGCGAGGCTTCAACTTTATGTGAACTGAGAACTTCCAGATGTTCAAGCTAGTTTTGGAAAAGGCAGAGGAACCAGAGATTAAATTGCCAACATCTGCTGGAACACACAAAAAGCGAGGGTATTCCAAAAACATCTACTTCTGTTTCATTGACTATGTCTGACTATGTGGATCAGATCAAACTGTAGAAAGTTTTTAAAGAGATGAGAATACCAAACCGCTTTACCTGCCTCCTGAGAAACCTGTATGGACATCAAGAAGCAACAGTTAGAACCAGAGATGAAACAACGGACTGGCTCAAGATTGGGAAAGGAGTACATCAAGGCTGTATGTTGTCACACTGCTCATTTAACTCTTATGCAAAGTACACTGTGCGAAATGCCAGAGTGGATGAAGCATAAGCTGGAATCATGATGGATGGGAGAAATATCAGTAACCTCAGATATGCTGATGACATCACCCTTATGGCAGGAAGTGAAGAGGAAATAAAGAGCCTTTTGATGAAAGTGAAAGAGGAGAGTGAAAAAGCTGGCTTAAAGCTCAACATTCAAAAAACGCAGATCATGGCATCTGATCCCATCACTTCATGGCAAATAGATGGGGAAACAATGGAAACAGTGATGGACTTTATTTTGAGGGGCTCCAAAATCGCTGCAGATGGTGACTGCAGCCATGAAATTAAAAGATACTTGCTCCTCAGAAGAAAAGCTATGACAAACCTAGACAGCGTACTAAAAGGCAGAGAAATTACTTTGTCGACAAAGGTCAGCTAGTCAAAGCTATGTCTTTCCAGCAGTCATGTACGGATGTGAGAGTTGGACCATAAAGAAGGCTGAATACCAAAGAACTGATGCTTCTGATTTGTGGTGTTGGAGAAGACTCTTGAGAGCCCCGTGAACTGCAAGGAGATCAAACCAGTCAATCCTAAAGGAAATCAATCCTGAATATTCACTGGAGGGACTGATGCTGAGGCTGAAGTTCTAATACTTTGGCCACCTGATATGAAGAGCTGATTCACTGGAAAAGACCCTGATGCTCGGAAAGATTGAAGGTAGGAGGACAAGGGGATGACAGAGAATGAAGTGGTTGGATGGCCTCACTGATTCAATGGACCTGAGTTTCAGCAAGCTCTGGGAGATGGTGAAGGACAGGGAAGTCTGGCAGGCTGCAATCCCTGGGGTTGCAAAGAGTCGGTCACAACTGAGGGACTGAACAATGATGATAACTGTCATACATATCTTATCTTCTCTACTGGATCACAAGCAATCTAAAGTCAAGATTAAAGTCAGATTTACTTCTACCTCTCCCTTTCCTCATCTAGGGCCTTGGAGGGTAACTTGAATATAGAGATATTATATAAATGTAGGAATAAGATACTTACAATGTATTTATTAACACAAATATTTACAAAATATCTTCCATGCAATAGTCTTGAAAGTCACTTCTCAAAAAATGTGTTCTCTGTTCAAGTAAACTTGATAAAGCTGACATAATTCCTTTTAGAATATTTATAATGAATATTAAAATTACTGAGAAGTCTAATGGTAAGGAAACTTATTGTACTCCTCAGCTTCTTATTTCCCACAGAATCCTATTCTTTGTTTCTTTTCTTTTTTTGTAAGGATTACACTGTATCAGACACCATTATTTCCTCTCCTACATATTCTGGAGCCCTCCTAGAGATCACCTGTGGAAACTTTCCTTAAAAGCCACTTCCTACATCTGTCTGTCTGAAGGCATCCTCTGGTCTCTGGAGCATGTTCAGCATGTCCATCAGTTCAGGAAGTCCCAGGAAGTTACTCTCTGGCGTAACGTATAAGAGGATAGGACGTGATGTGAAAGTTGCTCAGCTGTGTCCTACTCTTTGCGACCCCATGGACTTTAAGAGGAGAGTTGGTAAATAGCTACTGTAACTCCTTTAACTCTCAGTAGGATAATTCTGAGTTATGTTCCATAGAGTATCTCAAAAATACAGAATTAAGCAAAACAAAATAAAGCAAAAGGACTAAAGATAGCTTGTGTGCTGTCTGATCAGAATGATGTTGCTCAAGAAATTTAGGTGGCTTAGATTCAGCATGAAAGCGGCTGGAAAAGACACAGCTATATTTTCCTGAGAGGACATGAACAATTCAAGTTGTTTCACAAAATATCTGTTATACAATATTTTCTTTACTCCTTGTCACTATAAATTTCTTATTTTTTTTAACATCTTTCTCTCCAAAAGGTAACAAAAATAGCTAGCATAAAACATGGACAAATGAAATGGAATTCTAATCAAACTTAATTTTAAGATATTAGGAAAATTTTCAACCTATCTAAATTCTTTAAACTCTCAGGACTCTGAGGGCCCTGGGATTCAGTTCAAGTCCAAGTGACTACTGGTGTTGTACATGGAGGCCTGTCTAATACACCACCTTCACCCATAAAATTTTCCTGATCTTATTCCTAGCCATACATGATCTCTGCCTTCTTTAAATCCTCAGAACTTTTTATGCTGATGTTAATGAGTTTGGCTCACATTATGTCTCTTACTTAAATGCCAGCAGCTAGATCAGGGACTATGGCAGGCACCATTGCATGTCCCCTCACTTCTCTCTGGTGAGAGGTACCCACCAAGTATTTGCTGAAATGCTGAATCTTGGGAAGACAGGTTAGTCTTTGTAGAAAATGGATAAGAAGAGAAATTATTTTAAAATATTTCTTCAAGCCTCTTCCTACTAATTTGGACGCAGAACTAATTGAAAATTTCAAGTGAATACTTGTTCCTTCAATTAGGATATCTTTATGAAAATTTCCAAAATAGGCCAAGTTTTTATTCCTTCTTTCTGTATCTTTTCAACCCAGGTCCTCAATGCTCTCAAACTGCTACTTTGCTGCCAAACATAACATTTTATGCTTCTTCCTAAACCAAATAGCTCCTTAAGTTTCTAATACTTTACTATTTCATCATTAATGCTGACCTTTCCTGTATTCCTTTCTTATAGCATTCTGAATCCTAATAGAGACAATAACAATGCCTCTTTTACCAAAAATTTGTGGGGACATTAATATGTGTTAGCTTACTAAAGTATGATTCTTCATTACTACTATCCTTGATAGAAATTATTTAAATATTATCCCTTATCAAGTAACTTATACAAGAAAATCAGGTACTGTGATTATCCATAACAGGAGATTTAGACCAGGGATCCCGAAACCCTGAACCATGAACTGGTAGCAGTCTGTGGCATGTTAGAAACTGGACCACACAGCAGGAGGTGAGTAGCTGGCTAGCAAGCAAAGCTTCACCTGTATTTACAGCCACTCCCCATCTCTCCTATTATTACCTGAGCTCTGCCTCCTGTCCAATTAGTGGTAGCATTAGATTGTCATAGGAACACGAACCCTACTGTGAACTACTCTGTGAAAGGGATCAAATCGCACACTCATTACAAGAATCACCCCCAAATAATCTCCCACCCCTGAGTCCTTAGAAAAACTGTCTTCCACAAATCTGGTCTCTGATGCCAAAAAGGTCGAGGACTACTGATTTAGATAGATAAGTTTGTCCAGGTACCTTAAAATTACACCAGTTCAGATATGACCATAGGTAGCCATACAAATTGTATACTATATAACTCTTTTGATAACATTCACACCAACTACAATCTGAACAGTTCCCCCTTCAGTTGTACAGTGTACAACCAATACAACCACGCACAGTAGCTCTTTACCAATACACAGCTGTTCATTTTCCTGTGTGTTTTGAGGTCCAACCCACCCTTTTTCTACTCTAATTCCTTATTTCTGGTTCACTTCAGTTCAACCAGAGATAATGTATGTGTACGTGCTTAGTCTCTTAGTTGTGTCCAAATCTTTGTGACCCCATGTACTGTATGTAGCCTGCCAGGCTCCTGTCCATGGGTTCTCCAGTCAAGAATACTGGAGTGGGTTGCCATGCTCTTCTCCAGGGTGATCTTTCCAACCTAGGGATCAAACCCAGGTTTCGCACGTTGTGGGCAGATTCTTTACCATCTGAGCCACCCGGGAAGAAGCCCAAAATGTATGTTTAAAAATACTAAATATGTGGTCAATTTACATTTCCCCTAAAAGAAAATGAACCCAGAGAGGCCTATATTTGACTTTAGGTAGTTTTAAAAAAGTATATTGTTTTCCAACCCCAGGTGTTAATTGTATAAATGGCATAGTGGTATAAAGAGCAGGCTCTCAAGCTTCCTTTGAATAAAATTCTGCTATTTAATTTATTTTTAGCCAAAATCCTCTGATTTTTCTTCAAGTGTATACACTATCCCAAGAACTTTTGACCTCTGAGATTTCTGCAAGGCCTTCTTTGAACCTTAATGTTCTTCATTACTATTTTTTAGTATAGCTACAACAATAGCATTTGAAATCCTATTAGTGAGGGTGTCAGCAGTGCACTTGGCCTTTAAGAAGAATTTAGTATTCAGCCTGATGAATGTGAATTTAGGAGCTGAATCCTCATTCCTTGCTCACACAGGGTCTGAAACCTCACCACTACAGCTGTGCCCAGCCTGTGTTTAAGTAGGCAAAAACTCCAACTGAAAATCTGCCTTCTCCTATTTCTTTCCCACCTAGATTTAATTCTGTACAGCCTATCAGAGTTACAAATGAAAGTTTAAATTCTAGGCATTGAAAGGTATTTGGACTACAGCATGCTCTTTTCCAATGCATTTCAACCAAGGAATCCCATTTAATTCCAAGTCAGTGAAATAAAAAGCTACATTGATTAAAACTCTTGAGATTCAGATCAACTTTTAAGGAAGCCCTGAATCTTTTTAACATCTGCTTCCTTACCAGCAAAGGTAATACATCTTTAAATAATTTGTAAGTGTGTTAGAGCTGCCACACAGTTACTGAGAATGCTCCTTCCGTAAATAGGGGCTGCAGGTTTCATATTTCAGACAGCTGTCATCCATTAAATATTTTAATATTGAGAGGAATTAACTTTCAAATCAATAGCAATGATGAAAAAATTATCCTGGTAGCCTGGGCAGACGATGTCAGAGCATAACTTGTCATTTTCTAATTCAGCTGCTTCCATTTGATTTGGAATTAGAACTAGACCTCAGAAACCGGAGCTGCAGCATCCTCACACAAAAGCTGTTTCAAATTATGTGCAGCAAGTTTTTAAGCACATTAGCAAGTAGAACAAGCTGTCCTCATGCTAACTGGCCTTGCTTTGTTCTTGATGGTGGAAAATCTCGCTTTAACTGCCCTCTAATTTGTTGCAGAATGCTACTGCACCAGCAGCTGCCTTGGCACAGGATTAAACACACAAGAAAACATTATTTTTCCACACAAATTATTAACAGTGCCAAAAGCCACAAAATCCTTTCTTGAAGAAAAAAAAAAAAATCTTTTCTTCTCATCCCCTTTCTTTTCCCTCCCCTATAAAACCTGCAATGAATTACACCTCAGTGGGGCCTTTTGAGATACACCCTCTCCACACACTTTCAGTATAAACATACAGAAAGGGTACTTCATTCTGTTTTTGATAAAACACAAAAGATTCAAAAATGGGATAAGGGGAACTTTCCATTGCACATATAATAAATATGTCAATGAATGAGGACCCCCGAGGGGCATATACACAGGATCATTGGGAAACCTACTTGCCTAGTACCACAAACACTTGTTCAAAAGCTCCAGGAGAAAGGAAACACATAAAGTCAGACTCCCTCTGTTCTAATCTTGGTCTGCTTACAGCTATTTCTGTGTAGCACTTAAATATCTTAAAGGGAAGGATTGGCTTGATTGCTGCTTCAGAGGGAAATTTATTAATGATGTCTGCAAATAATTGTTGAAAGGACAATTGTGCCTGCTCTCACTATCTTTCTCATTCATTGGGCTTGCCATACTGATTTTTTTATTTAACTTACATTTGTTAGGGAATACCATGAGGACCTTGGAGGTCAACGCATTCCTGAGTCCTGGCTCTAAGGAAGCCTTAAAGACAATGCTTACTTTTTTCAAGAAAGGAAAGGCAAGCAGTGTCTGTTGGTACATTTCAGGCAAGACCATCGCCTTTTATGCTGTGAGGGGTGAGAACAGCTTAGTGGTCCAGATATCACAAATGTCTGTCCGATAGACCCCTGCCATCTTCTCATCATCCCTTTTAACTAGGAGATTCTGGCATTCGATGAGCAATAATGAAGTCCATCTGGTGACCTCAGTGTCATCTGTGAAAGAGGCTCTCAGTGGAGTGGAGGGCAAAGACAGCCTAAGACGGAAGTGAGGCTGACCACTAAACTCTCAAGAAATGCCTTCACATAGCTTACATCCTCATCGATCTCTCCATTTGCATTCTGATCCTGGCAAAATCCTGGCCCTGTAATGTTCCTGTACAAAATTTTCTTCCTCTCATTATGAAAACTCTAGAAATAGACTGGCACGGTGGCATGGCAGTGGTACCTACAAAGTTCTACCACACACTTTTTACTCTTCAAGGTGAAGGAACTAAAAGACAGGCATCCTGAAAATCTCCATGAGAAATGGCTACCATGGAAATTTCCTGATCCAGGTTCAAAGCTACTTTCTGGCCATAATGTTTTCCTAGATGTGCCTTTCTCTTTAATTGTGCTGTCTTTTAGCATTCTTACTACTCACTCTCTTGATGAGTTATGTCGACTCTCAAAAAATGATCGGATGCAATGATTTGAAAAGGCATGCATCCAAAGCTGCTTTTATTAAAAATTTCATTAAGGGATTTGCAACCTTCTCTTTGCTTTCTGTTCCAGCTTCTCTCTGAGCTGCAAGTCAGAACAGTTCACCCAGAGGCATTCACTGAAAATTCATCACACATCATCAGTTATTAAGCACACGACTCTCTGGGAGTAAGGAAATAAACAGCCAAGAATTCTGAGCCACCTGTTTGTACCTTAAATTCACATGGTCAAGCAAAGTGTCTTAAATTTAGGACTAAATTAAATTCTGCTAAGTGTAAGTGATATAATTAAAGAGAAAATTAATTTGTGTTTTCACACAAATGTGTTATCATTAAGGTCCATTTTCTGACTTTTTAATCAACCATGCAGACCATACACAAAAGGAAGAAATTGAGATTTTTTTTTTCAATTCTTTAATTAATGTTTCAGTTCTTTCCAGGAGTGTGTATGTTGCTTCTGAGTTACTTCTAATACATGCATTAAATGCCAATTCTGTTTTTGTTGTTTGAATATATTCTCTTAGAAGCATTATTAACTGTGTCTTCCTTATATATTTTTTAAGCTTGCTCTTTCAGGTCAATTCAGTCACTCAGTAGTGTCCAACTCTTTGTGATCCCATGGACTGCAGCATGCCAGGCCTCCCTGTCCATCACCAACTCCCAGAGTTTACCCTAACTCATATCTATTGAGTCAGTGATACCATCCAATCATCTCATCCTCTGTTGTCCCCTTCTCCTGCTGCCCTCAATCTTTCCCAGGATCAGGGTCTTTTCCAATGAGTCAGTTCTTCGCATCAGGTGGTCAAAGTACCGGAGTTTCAGCTTCAGCATCAGTCCTTCCAATGAATATTCAGGACTGATTTCCTTTAGGATGGACTGGTTAGATCTCCTTGCAGTCCAAGGGACTCTCAAGAGTCTTCTCCGACACCACAGTTCAAAAGCATCAGTTTTTCGACACTCAGCTTTCTTTATAGTCCAAATCTCACATCCATACATGACTACTGGAAAAACCACAGCTTTGACTAAATGGACCTTTGTTGGCAAAGTATTGTCTCTGCTTTTTAATACACTATCTAGGTTGGTCATAACTTTTCTTTCAAAGAGCAAGTGTCTTTTGGTTTCATGGCTGCAGTCACCATCTGCAGTGGTTTTGGAGCCCCAAAAGATAAAGTCTGCCATTATTTCCACTGTTTCCCAATCTATTTGCCATGAAGTGATGAACTTACATATTTTTTAAGCTTGTTCTTTAGAGACTAATAATTGAGAGATAATATAAAATATCTGGTGCTAATACAAAGAAAGTCTTAAATTTCCCATTGGTTTCTCCCTCCCCTATTTATGTCTCTCCCCCTACCATCCCTTGGATACAATACCAAACAGAAGATAACCAAATAATGCCAGACGTTTCTCCTCCTCCAGATATCACTGTACCTCACAATTCTCTGTACCAGGCTATAGAATCATGGTTCTCAGTGTGTGGTCCCTAAACTAGCAACCTCAGCATCACCTGGGAATTTGCCAGCCAGGCAAATTCTTAGGCCCCCAACCTAGGCCTGCTGAATCAGAAATCTGTCAGACTCGGCATTTTGTGTCTTAAGATGCCCTCCAGATGATTCTCCTGTTTGAGAATCACTGCTGTAACCAAACTGTCCTTCAATATGCCCCAGTGGCAGAGTCAGATACTTTCCCACTGTCCCACAACACTGCCATGCCTTCTGCCGGCCTGTGGTTTCCAAGAGCTCCCCTTTGGGGCTCTTCATTCAGGCTAGTTCTCTGATAGTGAGACCCCATATTACAAAAAGATCCACTTCTTAGTTTCTCCATCAGAATCCCTATCTCCATAGTGACCTTTTCTCATACCAGGGAGAAGTTAATTAGCTCAAATAAATAAATTTCTAATGGTGGAATTATGATCCTTGCAGCAAGCTTAACGGGAAGTGGAAATTCTCTGAGGACTACTCAGTTCTTTACAAATCATGCTGTATAATCACTTAATACAGCTACACAGGAGGCTTCAGGGATTATGCCAGTTCTGTAACTATTAACTTTTGATGATGGTCCACTTACTTAAACTCTCTAAACAGCTTCCTCATCAACAAAATGGGTCTTAAAATATCTTTCCTATGGAGTATTTGTGAGAATTAGTGATTACGTTCCAAAAAAATCATCCAGTATTGTGCTTAGCCCAGAGACAATTCTATATAACCCTATGTAAATTATGTGATGCAAAAAAGGATGCTCATCTTCTTCTGTGTATGAGTATGGGGTGGGGAAGCAATGTGATGAAAGGTAAGAAGCATCTATCCAGAACAAAACTGACTTGCATTTATGACCTGGTTATATTTTACTAGCTGTGTAGTCTTTGACAAGTTCTTTAATTACTCAGTTCTGGCTTCCATATTTATTGAAGTTGAACAACTACTCCTACCTTTCAAGGCTGCTGCAAGGTTTAAATGTAGCGATGAATGTGGGTATAGAGCTTAACATAGCAACTGGCTTAGAGTAGACCTTTCATATTAGTGCTTGTTGCTACCACTAGTATTTATTATTTTTATTGTCATCATTATATAAATGGTGGTTATTTCTTGATGGGGCTGACCTAGCAAAACCTAGAGGTTTGTTTTTATTTTGTTTTGTTTGCTGTGCCAAGTGGCTTGCAAGATCTTAGCTCCCTGACCAGGGATCAAACCTAGGTCTCAGCAGTAAAAGCATTGAGTTCTAACCACTGGACCACCAGGGAATTCCCAGATGAACACAGTTTAGAACTATAGATTCTGATCTACCTGAGGGTAGTTTTTTGCATCCAGTTTTGTACTGTCTTCCACCATTATTGCTGAATAAACTATTCTGAATTAAATCGAATCTGGACAACACACAGAACTGCTTTCTTCCATTTTTTAGTTGCTGGGATTTGGAAAATTAGGTATGAAAAACACCATTTCTCAAGTACTAGCTTCTAATACTCATAAACCTCTAACACTATAGCTAAGACAGATATGTTTTTTAAAAGTATGCTGTGTATTCTTAGAGAAAAGACTTTTATTTTTCATTTTATTGCAATATAATTGACATATTAGTTTCAGGTATGCAATATAATGATTTAATATATGTATATATTGAAAAGTATACATTACAAAGTAAAATAAGTCTAGTTAACATCCATCACCACACATGATGACAAATTTTTTTACCTCTGATGAGAACTTTTAAGACCTACTCTCAGCAACTTTCAAATATAAAATACAGTATTATTGACTACAGACACCATGTACTTTATCTTATCTCCAGGATTCATTTATTTTCTAACTGAAAGTTTGGGCCCTTTGACCACCTTAACACATTTCACACATACCCATCCCCTCCTATTTTTCCTTTGAAAGTCACAATTTGCTGCAGCATTCTTAAGGAACTTCCTCTCACCCATCATAACACATAGAGGAACTGAAAGTCAAGAAGTCTTTGTACCCGAAAGCTCTGAACAACAGATTAAGTTATCCTACCCCCTTGGCTATTCTATCTTTTAGAAATAAACTTTTGCTTAAAAAAAAAGAGGAAAAGTTTCATGAGCTTCAGACCACATCCCTGCTTCACTCCACCTCCAACTCACCCAGCCCAAGTACACAAAATGACTCAATTCAACAAATATTTATTAAGTAACTACTCTGTGCCAGGTGCTGTTCTAGGCACTGACTACAATAAGAACAAGTACTGGTTCAAACTTACATTCTTTTTTCTTCGCAGTCATTTTTCTTCACATCCAGAATATCCTGGGGATTGTCATCTGACACACCAAGTCGGCCAACTTGCCTCAGGTCATAAATAATCCTCAGGAACTGGCTCTTTAATGTCTTTGTAGTTACTAGGTGACCATGCCAGTGCCGTCCATCTAGGATTTGGATTAGTCTTCTGTCCATGGAATTCTTATATCCCTAAAAGAGTAAACGGGACTCCTAGCTCTCCCTAAGGAATTGTTTTTCTCTCAGGACTCAAAATCAGACTTTCAGCACTTTGAATTTTTGTTACCAGGCTCCAGTCTCCAACCAAGACATCAATGCTGCTGCTGTATCCCCATTTAGTCAGTGTACAGGCCTTTTCCATCAGCTCATTCATTCTAGTCATGGTTCCCAGACTCCATGTCTCTGGTTGCCATGAAAGGTTGATAATGATTCAAGAATTAAAGTCTGAAATGAGGACAGCACCCAGAGACTATTCTTCCCAAATAAAATTCAAGTCAGGTCTCTAAAACTCCGTTGTCTTCAGGGATCAGGCAGGTAAAGTAAATATATAAAGCTATTTATGCGTAACACAGTAGGGAGAGATGAGGTCTATGGTAAAACAGATAAGGCATACAAACTCCAATTTTAAAAAAGAAAGCTGAGCAGGCCACTAGCCTTCTGTCCTTAAGCCTCTGCAGCCCTTAAGGACAGAATGGCAGCTTCTCAAGCTTTATAGCTCACACACATAGCACACTACCTGACCTTAGTAGGTGCTTGAATTGATGACTCACATAAACAAATAAAGCTAAGTGAGAAAGCTGAAACAGACAATTTAGATTGTAACCTCACAGTATGGGTAAATCTCACTCATCTGAGTTTCTTTGTTCTCAAAACTCTGTCTCTGAGACATTTCCAAACCTATAATAATTCCTAAATTAGTTTTTCTAAAGGATTTCATTTTCATTAGGACTTCATATAGATAGATATATAGATAATCAATGGATAGATAAATAATATGTTTTCTTTAAAATGACTCAGAATGCTGTATATTTTAAAAATCAATATCAACTCCTCTAATGTAGCAATAAACTGCATGAAGTGAGGAAAACAGAAAATAAATGAAGGTAGCAGAGGAAAACATATAAGCAACCTGAGTCATGGGCTCACTTTACGGATGAAGTTGTTTCAGTCCAAATTGTCCTCAGGCATCAAACTTTCTCCTTTCACTCTTCTCTAGCAGTGGAGATGGAGGAATATGGTAAAGACAGGATTTGGACAATAGAAGATAAAAGGCATATGAGTATTTCAGGCTCACCAAATTCCCTGATTCTGCTGATGCACTCCTTCTGGTGGCAATCCAGGAAAGACAGCATTATTTTGTATTCCATGTGGCCCTATGAACTCAGTGTTTTGGGATGATGGCATGTGACTTAGGGTCTTCTTTCAGTCCTATAAGGACAGGCCAAACTACTCACATAAGCTGCTAGAATCCACTGTTGTCATGACTCTGCCCCGTCCCTTAGCTGCACCACATCCTTTTTCTTCTTGCTCAGTTCTTCCAGTCTTCTCTGGAGACTTACCACCCCTGATCCTGGACTCCAGTGGACCAGAGTGACCAGCTCCTGAACTGTTGTCTTTTCTCCCTAGTTTGCAACACATGTGCATATTAATAGTCCTGAGTTCTCAGTAATTTGTCAGTGGTCTGATACCAGAACCGCATTAGTTTCTTATGTCTGCTGTTAAAAACAAAACAGTAAGGCAACAATTATAGTACTCGTGTAAACATGGCAGCCTGAAATGCTGGAAATGCATTGTCTTTGGTTCTGGTGGCAGAAGTCTAAAATTAGTATCACTTGCCCCAAATCAAGATGTTGGTAGAACCACATTCCCTCTGAAGGTTCTAGGGCAGAATCCATTTCTTGCCTCTTCTAGTTTCTGGTGGCTGCTGGCATTCCATGGCTTGTGAGTATATCACTCCAATCTCTGCTTCTGTGGTCACACTGCCTCACCCTCTTCTGTCTGTATAATTTCCCTCTGCCAATTGCTCATAAGGACACATATGATGGCATTTAGGACCCACACAAATATTCAGGATAATCTCATATCAAGATCCTTAACTTTATCACATTCACAAAAATTCTTTCCCGAAATAACATTTACAGTATACAGAGATTAGGAGGTGGATACCTTTGAGGGGGTGGGGGGAGGGAGGTATTTTTAGCCTGTTATAAGAACTTTCTTGGGTAATGTGATTCCATGAGCAGCCCAACCTCAAACCAAAATTATTATTCAACCTCAAACCAAAAGTATTGTTCACTAGCAAGTTAGGGTATCATTCTACTTGAATACCTGTGACTAAATATCACAATGATCCTAGGCATAAAAGTATATTAACCTAAGACATCTCCCAATTATAAAGGTCTGTCATGTTTCATGCCTGCTTCTTCTTTGTGTGTTTTTTCACAGATGTTCAAATAAACAGCAATATGCATTCCTTTCCTCACTGCAATAATCCATTATACTTTTCCCATTCCCCCTTTCCTCTCTGGCATCCAAAATGGAGCTGATAAGAAATTAACAGGGTCTATGGGCTTATTCCTAAATCTGGCTTTGCTATCCCTCCTGAAGTAAGGCTCTATGACTCATAATAGCAGATCTATGCACATGCCTGCCACCTCCTTCACTCCAAAGATTTAAACAGGGCAGAACTCAGGCCCAGATGGAGTCATATCTCTCTTAAGAAAGTAAACTCTCAGCTTTCCTAGAGATGAAAACAGTGGCTTCTCCACCTTCCATCCTGAGAAAGTCCTCATGGGGAGACCCTTACTGTGCTCATGTTTGTTCAGGTGGCTTGATACTCACCACAAGACATTCTTTCCCAAGCAGCCTCGAAGGACAGACTCCTGCTTCTGTAAAATATGTGGATTGAGTTTCTTTGAATGGAAAGGCACTGCATATTCAACCCACTTAGGCGAACTCATAAGCCTTCTACTGTGGGGAGTGTTTTAAGAACCAGCCAAAGGATGCCACCCAAGTGTAACCAGAAAAGTGGTTTCTCACTTGAATCCAAATATGATTTTGGCTCTTTTGGGGGTGGATTTATGTTTCTTACAACTACAGCATTTGGGACGGACGAAGCTTCTTTTGCCAAGAAACAAAGAGCTTGCTCTGTACTCTTTATCAGTTTTCATATGAGTTTTGCAATTCTCCTCATACTGTGCCAAAAATATAAAAATTACCCCTGGCTTTGTAAAAATCTGTTGCTTTCAGGAAATGTTCTTTTCTGACCAGTATGAAAATCTCAGTTCCTGACTAAAACAGAAGAAAATTAAAGTGATATGTTTTTCTAATCCTAATTATTTTTTTAAAGACATTCTTACAGTATAAATTGTTAAATTTGTTAAAAATCTAAAAATAGCCTCATAAAAGCCTAGAACACTTTACAGATGTGCTATGATCCATACTTCAAAGAAGGGTTAATGAAGAACTAAAATGCCCAAATCCTTAAGTAACAGAATGGTGTTTTTTTACATAGAGAATACCTTTTATTTTTACTTTTTCAGGGAGGGTATGGAAGAAAGTGTTTCAGGCCAAGACTACATTGGAGCTTGAGCCTAGCAGGCAGCAAGTTGTAAATGAGACTGAGCACGGATGTGGTTAGCTGTCTGCTATAGAGACTCCATCAGCTGAAGAACAAAGCTTGTCCTCTATGAACTGAGGAAACAATTATTCTTTCTGATGTTTCCAAACTTGGTGCTGCATCACAACCATCAAAACAAATAATCAATAACTCCATAAATATTTGTTAGGCTACTGGAGGAGCTATTGGGGTGAAATTCTGGTTTTCAAAAGTTGATCAGAACTCGAAATTTCTTTCTTTGCTCTGTTTGGCTCTGACAAGATTTGAAGTCTAGTTTCTTGACTGATGGCTTCAGCAATACGTGCACCATGAACTTCCTGATGTTCAAGCTGGTTTTAGAAAAGGCAGAGGAACCAGAGATCAAATTGCCAACATCTGCTGGATCATGGAACAAGCAACAGAGTTCCAGAAAAACATCTATTTCTGCTTTATTGACTATGCAAAAGCCTTTGACTGTGTGGATCACAATAAACTGTGGAAAATCCTCAAAGAGATGGGAATACCAGACCACCTGAACTGCCTCTTGAGAAACCTATATGCAGGTCAGGAAGCACCAGTTAGAACTGAACATGGAACAACAGACTGGTTCCAAATAGGAAAAGGAGTACATCAAGGCTGTATGTATATTGCCACCCTGCTTATTCAACTTCTATGCAGAGTACACCATGAGAAACACTGGGCTGGAAGAAGCACAAGCTGGAATCATGATTGCTGGGAGAAATATCAATAACCTCAGATATGAAGATGATACCACCCTTATGGCAGAAATGAAGAAAAACTAAAAAGCCTCTCGATGAAAGTGAAAGAGGAGAGTGAAAGAGTTGGCTTAAAGCTCAACATTCAGAAAACGAAGATCATGGCATCTGGTCCCATCACTTCATGGGAAATGGATGGGGAAACAGTGGAAACAGTGTCAGACTTTATTTTTCTGGGCTCCAAAATCACCGAAGATGGTGATTGCAGCCATGAAATTAAAAGACACTTACTCCTTGGAGGGAAATTTATGACCAACCTAGATAGCATATTGAAAAGCAGAGACATTACTTTGCCATCTAAGGTCCGTCTAGTCAAGGCTATGGTTTTTCCAGTGGTCATGTATGAATGTGAGAGTTGGACTGTGAAGAAAGGTGAGCACCAAAGAATTGATGCTTTTGAACTGTGGTGTTGGTGAAGACTCTTGAGAGTCCCTTGGACTGCAAGGAGATCCAACCAGTCCATTCTGAAGGAGATCAGTCCTGAGTGTTCACTGGAGGGACTGATGCTGAAGCTGAAACTCCAGTACTTTGGCCACCTCATGCAAAGAGTTGACTCATTGGAAAAGACCCTAATGTTAGGAGGGATTGGGGGCAGGAGGAGAAGGGGACGACAGAGGATCAGATGGCTGGATGGCATCACCAACTCGATGGATATGAGTTTAAGTAAACTCCAGGAGTTGGTGATGGACAAGGAGGCCTGGCGTGCTGCAATTCATGGGGTCTCAAAGAGTGGGACACGACTGAGCGACTGAACTGAACTGAAACTTCTTTCAAATACTGTATTGTTTTCACAGCACTTGCTTTCCTTATATTTGAAAATTGTGTGCATGTTTGCATATGTATGTATTTTTCTTCAGTTATTTTTGTTTGGGATATTGAACTAAGAGGAAAGAGATGATCATGTGACATTCAGGGAAAGTCTGCTGACATTCTTTGTTTCTAAATGTCCTGATACTCAATAATTTGCTGTTTACATTCTACCTAAACAGAACTCTCATAGCACTCTGCACATATCTTCCTTATGACCTCAATTTTCCCCAACTCTATCTCCTTACCATTGAAAAAAATCATTCACCATTCAGCTTAGAACACTACATCTTCTAGGAAAAATTATCTAATCCTAAACCCTTCTCCAGAGAAGGAAATGGCACCCCACTCCAGTACTCTTGCCTGGAAAATCCCATGGACGGAAGGGCCTGGTAGGCTGCAGTCCATGGGGTCGCTAAGAGTCGGGCACGACTGAGCGACTTCACTTTCGCTTTTCACTTTCACGCATTGGAGAAGGAAATGGCAACCCACTCCAGTATTCTTGCCTGGAGAATCCCAGGGACAGAGGAGCCTAGTGGGCTGCCATCTATGGGGTCACACAGAGTTGGACACGACTAAAGCGACTTAGCAGCAGCAGCAGCAACCCCCTCTCACTGACACAGGCAGGCTGGGTGCCTCTCTTTTGCACTACCATGGAAATATTTGTACCACTCTAATACCAAACTAAGTGCACTATGCTGTAAACATAGGTTGACTTGTTTGGCTTTCCCATTAAAGAGCATCATATCCCCAGTGTCTGGCAAAGAGCTGATACTCAGTAAGTGCTCCTTAAACCACTGCATTTAAAATATTTTTTTCTTACCCATTCTTAAGAATTTATGGACCCTAAAAATTTAAAGATGATGTTCATCAGTAACATGTCTTTATAGCCCAAGGTGTAAAGAATTTCTTTTTTTCTACGCTAGGCTAGAGACAAATGTTCATCTTCAGTTATAGAGAGGGCAATTCCTATAGCTAAGATGACCTGAATGTTGATTTCTACAGGCTGTGCCTCTGGTACTTCTGAAAGAAACATTGTTCTTAAACTGATTGAAGGGATTGAGGGTTTCACTGAACCATGATGCAGGCTTCCTTGGCTAGACTGTTGAATGTTTGCTTGCCACCAGAGTTTAGTCTTCAGAATAAAGCAAGATTAAAACAAAATGAACTCATAATTGCTTCCCTAGCAGATTTTGTTGTCCACATGAGATTATGCACAGGATAACCAATTTTCCCAGAGCCATAATCAATGGTCCCAAACTCCTCATCCTAGACTGATGAATACAAATCAGGAATTCAAATACCTTTTTTCCTAAGAGCTAATCCTTTTAGATGAGATGTTCACAGACTTACATTATTAATGTAGAATGAAGGAAGAGGGAGAGTGAAAGAGAAACAAAGAAAGAAAGAAAGAAAGAAAAGAAGGGAGGGAGGGATGGAGGGAGGGAGGAAGAAAGGAAGGAAGAAGAATTAATTCTCAAGGAACTCAAGGATGCATGACTGAAAAGGAAACAAAATTTTCATGTTTAAATGTTCTTAATTGAGGTCCTGCTGGAAGTAAAACGTGTATACATTGCTAATTCCAGTGGACATCATCTGGCTTTCATTTAATAAAATGACCTTTCAGGGTTCTAAAGATAAGACATGAGAAGCTATCACTGAGCTTTCAAAAGTGTACAATGACTCGATTTTAAATCAGATGAAAATTTTCATTTCAGATCAAACCAGTAAAAATCTGGAGAGAGGCCAGAAAAGAAAAGTAACAAAGCTCAAACATATGAGCAGAAGTAATTAATCACAAAGTTGAGATCCAGAAAGAACAGTGAAAAGTCATTTGCCTCTGTCTATAGTCTCCAGTCAAACTCTTTTTAACCCCCTCTGAGGTAAATGTGTATACCAGTGGTTCCCAGGCATGAACCACAAACCTCTGGGTGGCAAGGCTCAGAATTATTAAGAGAAGTCAAAGAAGCCACATGAGCAACAGATGTTAACTGGGGCTGACTAAACAATATGTCTCACACAAATAGAAAACACCATTTTAAAATTACATTTAGATACTGATTTCAAAGCATTACTGATCATAGAAATTCTCTTTCCTTAGGTGGTTTTTCAAACAGACACTAATGGCAACATTACACTCAGGGTTGGGCACCGGGGAAAATGATGTGTGGATTTCTTTAAATTTACTTTTATAAAAGGATAATATCCATACATGTGATTTTTTACATTATAGCATTAGAAATTATTGTTCTACACATTTTTATCAACAATCCAGAAAACGTTTGCACGTTCTACATATTCACTTGGAGAAGGCAATGGCACCCCACTCCAGTACTCTTGCCTGGAAAATCCCATGGATGGAGGAGCCTGGTGGGGTCGCTAAGAGTCGGATGCGACTGAGCGACTTCCCTTTCACTTTTCGCTTTCATGCATTGAAGGAAATGGCAACCCACTCCAGTGTTCTTGCCTGGAGAATCCCAGGGACGGGGGATTCCAGTGCTTCTTAATCCTCATAGTTTAGCACAACCTGAAAGAATCTAATCTAAATCTTTCCTGCTTCAATTTTACCTGAGCTTAATATTTTATTCCTTTCTGAAGTTACAAGATGCTTACTATAGCTCTTCATATAGCCAATGACTGTCATCAGCTATTTCACACACCTATTCTTGAGGCTAAATAACCCAAATAGAGTTGTATCTCAATATCTATATTGCTATTCTTTAGAACACCACAGCCCAATATACTTTCTGCAATGATGGAAATGTTCTATATCTATGTTGTCCAAATACAGTAGAAACCAGTCACATGTGACAACTGATCATTTAAAATTTAGCCAATGAGAGTGAGGAACTGAATTTTTAAATTTTAATTAATTTATATTCAAATTTAAATAAACACATGTCACTAGAGGCTAGCATATATATGATACAGCTTGGACAGCATTAATTTCCTAATTGTCTAATTTCATTATAGTATCCCCAGAATGCAGAAAATAGCCCATGAGGACCTAGTTGATTCTAAAAGCTGAGTTATTCTATTTTACACATAGCGGCACCATGATGCCAGTGCAATGACATGGGAGCATATTAGCTTTACAAACAAAGATAAATAAAATATAAACATTACCCTAGCCTAATATAAAAAGGCCTGGATAAAAGAGTGTGGCTCCAGAAAAAGTTAGCTATGTTCTTGGAAAATAATACATCCAAAGGCCTCAGAATTTCACGTTTATAGGCAAAAACCGCCATTAACTGTATCTTAAATGTCTTAATTTGGTAATAATCAGCTTTGTTGCCTAGTATCAGGGAGGGATATTTGATACTTAGCTCTTTTTTCTTACATAGTTATTGAAAAATAGTAAAGAATTTATCTTCTTGAGATTCTTTTTCTTTCTTTAAGTGAATTAATCTGAATGGATTCCTCACTGAGTTGCCCAAAGACTGACCACTGTGGAGTTTCATTCAGCTAATAAATGCTCTTATGTTGACACTAAATCATTAAAAATCTCATTGCCAACTAGGTATGAACCACTTAATGGTAATCTAATTTAAACCATATTTTTCCAGGAATTAAGACATGGAACCAAATCTGTAATTTATTTTAATAGAAATTGCTTAGCTCTTATAAAGTTTCTTGAAGAACACTCTAAGATGATATGAGATCCACTCCCCAAACTAAAATAGCTTAAACATACCATATTTCATACTAATCATAAAGGAGATAATTAGTTTTATTTTATTTCTCTTTTATTTCTCTTTTTTTTTCTTGTCCAGTAATGTCACATTCCTTCAGTTTATACTGATGCATCTTGTGATGTATGATGAGTGAATTTGATTGTATGATAATACCTGAATTTCTTAGTTTTTTTGGTTCCTTAAAATTCTGTTGTTAAAACATACTAAGATTTAATATCCATACATTGTTTCCAGCCCCTGAAAGGCATTAATATTCTCCTATATTAAATAGACCTTATCTTGAAACACTTAAGAGTACCCCCTTTATTAACTTTATGAAAGAAATAACAATATTATGACATGGTACTCAAACTTCCATTCGTATTATCTAAACTCCATTCTCACTTTTTTTGCTTGTTGAAATCAATAAAACAGTGGAAATATCATTAAAATTTTACTGCATTGAATAATAATTCTAAAACGTTCTACTTTCAAGATATAAATTTTATAGACTACTAGTAACTAACATTTGCTTAGCACTTTAAGGGTGGCAAAATCTCAGTTGGTCTTCACACGATCCCAAGTGCTCTCACTGTCAATTTGCATAATGCAAAACTGCAGTTTAGCAGTCAGTTAGCTTCTCTAAGAAAACATGTAAATTAAGATCTAGAGCAATACTTTGCATGTTGTGTCCAATGGATCTTGGTTTACTATACAAGAGGAAACAATGAGTACCACACACTCTTCTCATAAACTCAAAAAGCACATTATTATATTTAAAGCTTAGATAAGCCCTGTACTTTATTTTTTAAAAATCTGTTTAACTGTTTTAATCCAAACATTTCCCAAATCCATGTAGCCAGAGAGGTTTTTTTTTTTTTTTTTTTTTTAACAAAACCATTTATCGTTTTACAGAATACACTTTGGAAAAAATACTGAGCCAAGAAAACATCAAAAATGATCAAAAATTAGGTGACCAAAAAAACTCCCCATGTAACAGTTCAGTTCAGCTCAGTTCAGTCACACAGTCATGTCCAGCTCTTTACAACTTCATGGACTGTAGCACTCCAGGCCTCTCTGTCCATCACCAACTCACGGGACTTACTCAAACTCATGTCCATCGTGTCGGTGATGCCATCCAACCATCTCATCCTCTGTCATCCACTTCTTCTCCTTCCTTCAATCTTTCCCAGCATCAGGGTCTTTTCCAAAGGGTCAGGTTCTTCACATCAGGTGGCCAAAATATTGGAGTTTCAGCTTCAGCATCAGTGCTTCCAATGTATACTCAGGACTGAATTCCTTTAGGATGGACTGGTTGGATCTCCTTGCAGTCCAAGGGACTCTCAAGAGTCTTCTCCAACACCACAGTTCAAAAGCATCAATTCTTTGATGCTCAGCTTTCTTTATAGTCTAACTCTCACATTCATACATGACTACTGGAAAAACCACAGCTTTGACTAGATGGACCTTTGTTGGCAAAGTAATGCCTCTGCTGTTTAGTATGCTGCCTAGGTTAGTCATAGCATTTCTTCCAAGGAGCAAGCATATTTAATTTCATGTCTGCAGTCACCATCTGCAGTAATTTTGGAGCCCAAGAAAATAAAGCCTGCCACTTTTTTCACTGTTTCCCCACTTATTTGCCATGAAGAGATGGGACCAGATGCCATGATCTTGGTTTTCTGAATGTTGAGTTTTAAGCCAACTTTTTCACTCTCCTCTTTCACTTTCATCAAGAAGCTCTTCAGTTCTTCACTTTCTGCGATAAGGGTGGTATCATCTGCATGTCTGAAGTTATTGATATTTCTCCCACCAATCTTAATGGTAGCTTATGCTTCATCCAGCCCGGCATTTCACATGATGTACTCTGCATATAAGTTAAATAAGTAGGGTGACAATATATAGCCTTGACGTACTCCTTTCCCAATTTGGAACCAGTCTGTTGTTCCATGTCCGGTTCTAACTGTTGATTCTTGACCTGCATACAGATTTCTCAGGAGGCAGGTAAGGTGGTCGGGTATTCCCATCTCTTTCAGAATTTTCCAGTTTGTTATGATCCACACAGTCAAGGCTTTGGCATAGTCAATGAAGCAGAAGTAAATGTTTTTCTGGAACTCTTTTGCTTTTTTGATGATCCATCGGATGTTGGCAATTTGATCTCTAGTTCCTCTGCCTTTTCAATCCAGCTTGAATATCTGAAAGTTCATGGTTCACGTACTGTTGAAGCCTGGCTTGGAGGATTTTGAGCATTACTTTGCTAGCATAACACTCCATGTAACCCACTCTCTAAATATTCTTCTCCCTAAATGCCCTCTTCTCTAAAAACCCTGAGTTACTATGTCTGTGTTGTACCTGTGGCCAGAGTGTAAGGGTAAAACTGTAGCTGTCTTAATGCTTAACCAAGAAGCATTACAATATGTGTTTGTTCCTAAAGTGAAAGTTGCTCAGTCATGTCTGACTCTTTGTGACCCCATGGACTTTATAGTCCATGGAATTCTTCAGGTCAGAATACTGGAGTGCATAGGATTTCCCTTCTCCAGGGGATCTTCCCAAACCAGGAATCAAACTGAGGTCTGCCTCAAGCAGGCATATTCTTTACCCCAAATACCGGCATAGGTAGCCTATCCCTTCTCCAGAGCTTCTTCCTGACCCAGGAACTGAACCAGAGTCTCCTGCATTGCAGGCAGATTCTTTACTAACTGAGCTACCAGGGAAGCCCTTGTTCCTAAAGATGAAGGCCAAAAGCTAACATGGGGTTATAATTACGTAAGTAATGTCTCCCATCTTGCATACTGTTCTGGCAGATCTTCTCCTTAAGTCTGCATTTCCAAAGGTCCAGGCATTTTTTAAGCCTAGAGAGCTGAACGCCTCTAATGTCCCTAGGAGTTTCTCATAAGGAAAGACTCTGCTTCAAGGAGAACCAACAGACATCTCACTTCTTCTAGGCCCTCAGCCTTGTACTTTCCCCACCCTTTCATTAACTTCATAAATTGGTCCAATTAGTATATTTGTCATAAAAGATAAACTCAGTAATAAAGTTTAAGATAAACTCAAGACATGTCACTTTCTAAATCAGAAATACAAAAAAAAAAAAAAAAAAAGTAACAGAGAGCCAACAAATGTCACATCCTTTCAAGAGAAGCTTTTAAGAAAAGCAAGCTGAAGGGCAGCTGGGGTAATCTGGAAGCTGGCCCAGAATGCTTATGCTTAAGAACAGGCATATCCTAAAGGGAATGACCATCACCACCAATTAGAGAAACACTCCAGCCTTGCCCTCACCCACTTCATCTCAACTTCAATTTTTTTTTTTCTCTTCATGAGTAGAATTGTATCAGGAGAAGTAAAACCTTTGAATCTGCCAGAAACATTTCATCAGGGCACTCTTTGCAGTCAGCAAGAGACTACCTAAATCTTGCTTTCAATTTGTGGTATTAGCACCTTTGTTTCATGGGGTCAGCCTTTGCCCCTGCTGACCTCTCTTCCTGACAGGCCCCTCCTGCGTGTCCCTGAATTTCCCTGCATTCAGAAACTTTGTTCATTGTTTGAGGCCTGGTTCAGTTCCCAGTTAAAATTAGTCTTTCCCTCCTCTGTCTCCCTCCCCTGTATCTATAAGCCCCACTTTTCTCTGGAAAGCAGAATAAAGGGCTGGACCAGTTGAGTGGTCCCCAAAACAATAATCCATAAAGGGAGTTTACACTGGAATAAAATGGTACCATGGTAGCACATGAATTGATCTTGCTCATCAAAGCTGATGATACACTTGAACAACAAAAAAATTCTGGCTGGTAATAATCCTCTCTCAGCTAAATAAATGTTTTAAAAAATATTTTTTAAACATGTGTTTTAAGGACATCAAATTACTAGATTTCCTATGATTCCCAGCTGGCCTGGTCTGGGTCTGTTTTGTTACAGTCCAACCACAATGTAATTAGTTGCATATCTGCCTGTGTCATTTTTATATGTGTATTCCCCAGAATTTAAGCACAATGCTTTGCACATATTAGGTGTTTAATAAAAGTCTGGTAGACTGAATGAACCGGTAGTCTTTCTCCCTTCCAATTGTAGGCTATGTCCTAAAAGAAACTGGAAAAAAAGGCTAGAAATTTCCTCTATTACACCAAGCTATTTAGTTACATTAACTCTCCCAAGGCTTGAAAAAAGCCAAAAAGCAAACTGAGAGATAAACCAGTTCCCTTTATATGCCTGATTTGTGTCTACCTAAGAGACACTGCTATGTGGGAGAAGGAAGTAGAGAGAGGTCATTTAACAGAGTTGATGAAATGCACAGCTTTCCTATTCCTCCCATGTTGAATATTGACTAAATGGTTTCTTTATTTGTTTTATAATTTTCTAAACCATTACACACACTCACACCCAATGCCAATACAAATAATTTCATTTGTTCACTTTTGAGGTTTGCCACCAGACTCTTTACCTCCATTAACACAGGGAAATGGAAGGTGAATAGCCAACATAATAAATTGGCCTAGAAGCCAAATCATCCATCTGGTTATTTCTTCCAGCATTCTTACTCTGTTGCCACCTCACCATACATAAACATCCATATACACATACACACCCAGATGAAACCATGACATGAAATAAATTCATCTCTATTACACAGAAAATTCATTTCTGTTAGGCTTCTTATAATATGTTTTTTGAACTTGGCCAGACCTAAATTCTATCTCATCTATAAAACAGAATTAATTCTTGTCTTATTCCTTTATCCTCCCAAGTTTTTGAGGTTCAAGAGGGCTCAAAAACCCAATATAAAAAAATTATTGTTAATTTTTACCTCCAAAAATTCATCAGAATCACAGTAATAAACCAGCTGCTTAATCGAAGTAAAAGAAGCAAGCAAACAAACAAACCAAACACTATAACTTATTAAAATATTTAGCTGTAAATACCCAACTCAAGCATCACCTTGTCTGGAGATCCATCCCTGACTCTCCACCCCATATCACTCCTTCTTCTGACAAAACATACTTGTTCCTACTGGTGTTGCCTCCGCATCATGTAGCTACTCGTTTGTTGCACATACACCAGGGAATATAATTATTTGTTTGTCTGTCACTTCATCAGACTGCAAGCTCATTAAGGGCTGGAGCAATATACTGTAAACACAACCCTGACTTTGCTGTGACCAGAACATAAGTCCTCCTGCAGGTATGTTAGAAGGTGAGAGGAATAGAAAACCTCCTGACTTGCACTCTTATCTCAGCCCTGCACCTCACCAATGCCGTGATCTTGGACAAATCCCTTTTCTTCTATGACATAGCAACATCAGACTAAATCAAGTTTGCCAACTGCTGCCCCACAGGCCCAGTGCAGCCCCCAGACATGGTTTTTACCCTGCATAGTTTTGGCATCCATAGTGTTAAAAAGAAACTTCAATTACTTATGAACATTCAGATACAGAAAGTATCACATGGGATTAGAATTTCCAGCTTCTCTTTAAAATGATATGACCTCACAGCACTGGGTTGTAACTCCCTAAAGCAAAAGCTGGTGGAGCTGGCTGGTGGCTTGCTAAGACAGACTAGGAGCTGTCTACGCCACCACAGACCCTATTACTTACTATTTACTCTTGGCCCAGCCACTTATTTAAATAACTTGCCTCAATCTTTACATTCATTTGATTAGAGTTTTCTAAGTGCATGTTAGCTCTTATAACACCATTCTTGGAATCCTCTCCCAGGCAGACACACAAGCACATGCACATTTCTTACCAGGGAGACAAGAAGCTCTGAGATCTTCATACTACAGCTATCATACTACTCTCCAACCTACCTTTAGGCTGATCTCCCTTGGCAATTAATGAATGAACGGAAGGGACATCAAACAGAGGAAAAAAACAGGAAGTCAGAGGAAGAGAGGGAAGTTTTAGCTACAAATAGTGCTACCAGAGGTATCATGATACCATGTGAGGAAGATTAGATAGTTTTACAGAGCCAGATTTTCCATACAGCAAAGCAATCATTTTGTCTATGATCCTGGAAACATACATAATAGCTGATGTGAAAAACAGGAGGTTAATCGTCCAAAATTATTGTGGCTTTGGGTGTCACTCCCACCGGGGTTCTCTCCCTTCTGCTCCCCATGGCCCTCTTGCAAGGAACTGCAACTAGCAATTTGGAATTTACACACCTTCACAGATGGGTTGCCCCCATCTGTAGCATATCCATAACCTCCCAGGGCAAAGCTGCCATTACTTACAGTATAATCAGTGGCACAGCGGGTGCAGAGAGGAGAGAGCTAGGTACATATTACTAAGAAGCCTGATGAGTCCAACATACTGCTTGTCTCTAACAAGTAGTGCCCCAGGAAATTTAATATACCACATCTCAATGTGCATGGCATACATCTGCTATAACCATGTGGTGTTTGATTGGACAATTCAACAACAACCCAGCCTGCATTTGCTCTCCAGCTTCCTTTATACTCTGACTAGATAAGTTAGAGCATAGAGACCAGCAAAAACTCTGCCTTCAGTCAACTGCTTACAGAACCATCTGCATCTTCAAATTCCCGTTTTCTTTCTTTGCAAAAGCTTCAAGTTTATAACTAAAAAAAGAAAAAAAGAGGTTTATTAAACATGCTGCATATTAGTATCCTTATCCTATGGCATGGTATTTTGAGACTAATCAATCAGCTAATGATAAACAGAAAAGTCTTATTTTATAAATATTAGTATTAGAATCTATGCTCTTGGGTTGGGAGATTTTAGTAAGAAACTCAGTAATAAGCACAAATTGCCAACTACTCCACTCTCTCCCAAAATATTCAAAGCAATCTAAGTGCAATTTCAGTCAGTTTCTCCATCTCATGAACATTTTTCTCAAAGGTGAAGGGTCTGGGAAGATAAGATGGATCATAGCAAATCTATTAACCACATTTAAAAAGCACTTAAAGTAGAGTTAGCGTGTACACACTAATGAAAATTTTAGCCACACCTTTTTTTCTATATGGAGAATAGTGTTCATCCACATCCAGAATGTGGGATAATGTGTACATGCCTAGAATTCAAGAAAGCTGAATTCTTGTTCTGGCTTCACAATTTAGAATTGTGACCCTCTGTAAATCTCTCTCTAGATTTCCTCAACTGCAAAATAAAAGATGAAATAACCTCTAAATTACTGCTTATCAAATTTTAATATGTTCATGAATAACTCTAGTTTAGAGAGTAACTGACATTCTGCAGTTTTAACAAGTTCTCAGACAATGTTGGTAACTATTGGTCCAGGGACCACACCGTAAGAGCAAGATGCTAAAGCACTAGTTTTTAAATTTGGCTGCACATTAGATAACCTGTGGAGTGTAAAAAATATATCAATATCTGGTGCCATCCCCAGGTCTGGTTTAATGGCTTATCAATAGCTATGTTTGGCTATGGGGAGTTTTTTAAGCTCCTCAAGTGATTATAAAGTTTCCCAAATTCTGAGAGCTTCACTCTATTTCTTAAAAGTCCAAAGTTATGATCTTTATTTTTTGTTGTTACTGTTTAGTTGTTGCTGTTCAATCACTAAGTCGTGTCCAACTGTTTGCAACCCCATGGACTGCAGCACACCAGGCTTCCCTGTCCTTCACAATCTCCCAGAGTTTGCTCAAACTCATGTCCATTGAGGTGGTGATGACATCCAACCATTTCATCCACTGTTGCTTCCTTCTACTACTGCCCTTAATCTTTCTCAGCATCAGGGTCTTTCTCAATGAGTCAGCTCTTTGCACCAAGTAGCCAAAGTATTGGAGTTTTCAGCTACAGCATCAGTCCCTCCAATGAATATTCAGGGTTGATTTCCTTTAGGATTGACTGGTTTGATCTCCTTGCAGTCCAAGGGACTCTCAAGAGTCTTCTCCAACACCACAGTTAGAAAGCATCAATTCTTTGGCACTCAGCCTTCTTTATTTTTTAAGCTCTATTCTTTGAAAGTCTAAAAAGATGACCTTTATTTTTTCAATCACATTATATTTGTACAGTGAAATTCCTGATGTCTATCATCTCATGGCAACTCAAAGAGATATGCAGAGCAAAAGCTATTAACTCTGAGTTAAAAAAGAGATAACCAAACACCAAAGAATCAGGTGACTTGCCTAATGGTATACAGCTAATGTCAGACCTTCTGCTACTAGAACACAGAGTTTCTGATACCCAGCCTGTGCCTTCTCCAGACTGCTTTGCACTGACTCATATAGATGAATAATGACAAGCAAAAAGAAAAAGAGATCATAGCTTTTCTGCCCAAAATCCCACAAGAATGATACAAATGGAGATGTAAGGGAGAAATACATGCAACTATGAAAACAATTAAATGTATATTTGGTGAAGGAGCTACCTGGCTGCTCTGGATGCAGAATAAGGTTGCTAAGGCTGTAAGAGCAGGACCAGCCATGAGGCAACAAGTGAGCACAGTGAGATGGATTAACTCAATACTCGAAATATGATAATGTACTGGGGAAGTGCCATAATTGGTCCTAGCAAGAGACCAGGAAGTCTGCCATTTGATAAAACTAATAATTTACTGGAACTTGTTAAGATAGCCATCCCATTTGAACACATTTGCAAAACCTACACAGAAACAAAACAAACTTAAGAGTTCTGGCATTAGAATTAAGGTAAAGGTGATCATTAATTTAAAGAAAATAGGAGGTGGAAAGGAGGGAAGTGATATTTTTAATGTTTACTATGCAACAGTCATTTGTAAAGATTATCTGGTCTTATTATAACTTGTAAGGTAGATTTTGTTACTCCCACTTGACAAACAAGAAAGATGAGTCACATAGTTTGACTTTTATACCAAGTTACACATCAATGTCCAAGCTGGGTTTAAGCCTAAATCTCTCTGACTCCAATCCCTTCACATCCTTTCCATACTGATTTCTATCACCCAATTAAACATTTTCAGGTGAACAACCATTCTTCCCTAAAATCTTCATCTTGTCGATGTACCAGGGACATAATGCAATAATATTATAGCTCTTTGTTCCTGTTGCTCCAAAGGAGAACGGAAACACTATTTATGGGTAGACAGTTTGGCAGGAAAGCAAAAACTTTCATTGACCTTTTGGCCTCTTGATTTTGCAAAGGTGAATCCCCAAATTCTTTTCAACAGTGGTTGCAAGGTAGTCAGATCTGCCCTGCAGACATGTTTAACTAAAATATATACCACTGACTCGCCTATTATTTTTAAGATCTTGGATTTTGACAAATTTAAAAGCAACAGTATTTTAATAAGTGATTATCACATCAAAATGTAAATTTCTGGTATCTTTCAAAATGTTGGAAGAGTAAAAAACAGTGGCACCAGTTCTCCTGGTATAATTAACTGAAGCTGAGTCACCAAGCTCATGCACCACAGTCCTATCTTTAGTTGTTATATGTATCAGATGACAATTGTCTTCACAATTAAGATGAATATTTCTTATACCTTATTCTATCAAAGGCTGAATAATGAGAGATACCCTAGGAAGTCCACTCATATATTTCAAGAAAAATTGAAAACTGCATACTTTTTCTTATATCTGCTTCATCCCACACATTCATATTTAACAGATTCCAAAGGTATCTGAGGTTGTAAATCCTGCTTTTTAGAATTAGGTAGGTTGACACCTGTAAAAGAATGAAACTAGAACACTTTCTAACACCATACACAAAAATAAACTCAAAATGGATTAAAGCTCTAAATGTAAGACCAGAATCTATAAAACCCTTAGAGGAAAACATAGGCAGAACACTCTCTATCATAAATCAAGCAAGATTCTCTATGACCCACCTCCCAAAGTAATGGAAATAAAAATAAAAATAAACATAATTAAACTTAAAATCTATTGCACAATAAAGGAAGCTATAAGCAAGGTGAAAAGGAGGCCTTTATAATGAGAGAAAATAATAGCAAACAAAACAATTGACAAAGAATTAATCTCCAAAATACATAAGCAGCTCATGCAGCTCAATATCAGAAAAATGAGAGAGCCAATCAAAAAGTGGGCCAAAGACCTAAACAGACATTTCTCCAAAGAAAACATACAGATGGCTAATAAACACAAGAAAAGATGCTCAACATGACTCATCAGAGAAATGCAAAACAAAAATCACAGTGAGGTACTATATCAGGCCAGTCAGAATGGCCACCATCAAAAAGTCTACAAATGATAAATACTGGAGAGGATGTGGAGAAAAGGGAACCCTCTTACACTGTTGGTGGGAACATAAACTAGTACAGCCACTAGGGAGAACAGTATGGAGAGTCCTTCAAAAAATTGGAACTAGAACTGCTGTCATTCAGTTCAGTTCAGTTTAGTTCAGTCGTTCAGTCATGTCTAACTCTTTGCAACCCCATGGACTGCAGCACTCCAGGTTTCCCTGTCCATCACCAACTCCTAGAATTTACTCAAACTCATGTCCATTGAGTCGCTGATGCCATCCAACAATCTCATCCTCTGTTGTCCGCTTCTCCTACCTTCAACCTTTCCCAGCATCAGGGTTTTTTCCAATGAGTCAGTTCTTCGCATCAAGTGGCCAAAGTATTGGAGTTTCAGCTTCAATATCAGTCCTTCCACAGAACAGTCAGGACTGATCTACTTTAGGATGGACTGGTTGGATCTCCTTGCATTCCAAGGGACTCTCAAGAGTCTTCTCCAACACCACAGTTCAAAAGCATCATTTCTTTGGTGCTCAGCTTTCTTTATAGTCCAACTCTCACATCCATACATGACTACTGGAAAAACCATAGCTTTGACTAGATGGACCTTGTTGGGCTTCCCTGGTGGCTGAGAGGTTAGAGTGTCTGCCTGCAATGCGGGAGACCAGGGTTCGATCCCTGGATAGGGAAGATCCCCTGGAGAAGGAAATGGCAACCCACTCCAATGTTCTTGCCTGGAGAATCTCATGGACGGAGGAGCCTGGTAGGCTACAGTCCACGGGGATGCAAAGAGTTGGACACGACTGAGCGACTTCATTTTCACTTTCACCTTTGTTAATAAAGTAATATATCTGCTTTTTAATATGCTGCCTAGGTTGGTCATAGCATTTCTTCCAAGGAGCAAGCATCTTTTAATTTCATGGCTGCAGTCACCATCTGCAGTAATTTTGGAGCCCCCCAAAATAATGTCTGACACTGTTTCCACTGTTTCCCCATCTATTTGCCATGAAGTGATGGGACCAGATGCCATGATCTTCGTTTTCTGAATGTTGAGCTTTAAGCCAACTTTTTCACTCTCCTCTTTCACTTTCATCAAGAGGCTCTTTAGTTCCTCTTCACTTTCTGCCATAATGGTGGTGTCATCTGCATATCTGAGGTTAATGATATTTCTCCTGGCAACCTTGATTCCAGCCTATGCTTCATCCAGCCCAGTGTTTCTCATGATGTACTCTGCATATAAGTTAAATAAGCAGGGTGACAATATACAGCCTTGATGTACTCCTTTTCCTATTTGGAACCAGTCTGTTGTTCCACGTCCAGTTCTAACTGTTGCTTCCTGGCCTGCATATAGGTTTCTCAAGAGACAGGTCAGGTGGTCTGGTATTCCCATCTCTTTCAGAATTGTCCACAGTTTATTGTGATCCACACAGTCAAAGGCTTTGGCATAGTCAATAAGCAGAAATAGATGTTTTTCTGGAACTCTCTTGCTTTTTCGATGATCCAATGGATGCTGGCAATTTGATCTCTGGTTCCTCTGCCTTTTCTAAAACCAGCTTGAACACCTGGAAGTTCACAGTTCATGTATTGCTAAAGCCTGGCTTGGAGAATTTTGAGCATTACTTTACTAGTGTGTGAGATGAGTGCAATTGTGTGGTAGTTTGAGCATTCTTTGGCATTGCCTTTCTTTGGGTTTGGAGTGAACAGTGAACTTCTCCAGTCCTGTGGCCACTGCTGAGTTTTCCAAATTTGCTGGCATATTGAGTGCAGCACTTTTACAGCATCATCTTTTAGGATTTGAAACAGCTCAACTGGAATTCCATCACCGCCACTAGCTTTGTTCATAGTGATGAAGGCCCACTTGACGTCACATTGCAGGATGTCTGGCTTTAGGTGAGTGATCACACCATCATGATATCTGGGTCATGAAGATTTTTTTGTACAGTTTTTCTGTGTATTCTTGCCACCTCTTAATATCTTCTGCTTCTGTTAGGTCCATACCACTTCTGTCTTTTATTGAGTCCATCTTTGCATGAAATGTTCCCTTGGTATCTCTAATTTTCTTCAAATGATCCCTAGTCTTTCCCATTCTATTGCTTTCCTCTATTTTTTTTGCACTGATCACTGAGGAAGCCTTTCTTTTCTCTCATTGCTATTCTTTGGAACCCTGCTTTCAAATGGGTATATCTCTCCTTTTCTCCTTTGCTTTTCGCTTCTCTTCTTACAACCCAGCAATCCTATTTCTGGGCATGCACATCAAGGAAACCAGAATTGAAAGAGACATATGTACCCCAGTGTTCATTACAGCACTGTTTACAATAGCTAGAACATGGAAGTAACCTAGATATCCATCAGCAGATGAATGGATAAGGAAGTTGTGGTACATATACACAATAGAATATAACTCAGCCTAAAAAAAAACTATGCATTTGAGTCAGTTCTAATGAGGTGGATGAAACTGGAGCCTATTATACAAAGTGAAGAAAGTCAGAAAGAGAAACACCAATACAGTATATTAACATGTATATGCGGAATTTAGAAAGACAGTAACAATGACCCTATATGCAAGACAGCAAAAGAGACACAGATGTAAAGACACACACTTTTGGACTAGGTGGGAGAAGGTGAGGGTGGGATGGTTTGAGAGATTAGCATTGAAACACATATACTGCCATATAGAAAACAGATGACCAGTGCAAGTTCAATGCATTAAGCAGGGCACTCAAAGCTGGTGTTCTGGGACAACCCAGAGGGATTGGGTGGGGAGGGAGCTGGGAGGAGCCTTCAGGATAGGGGGCCACATGTGCACCTGTGGCTGATTCAAGTCAACGTATGGCAAAAACCACCACAATATTGTAAAGTAAATATCCTCCAATTAAAATAAATAGATCATTAAAAAAAAAAAAAGCAGGTAGATTGAAAAAGCCAAATGCTAACAACTTCTACCTAACAATTCAAAAGGCTTTCTTAAAGGGAATCTAATTATAATTGTACTACGGAGAGTTAGATGAATGTCTGTGTTGACATGTGGAACAGAAGAGGACAGGAAGGTGACAGCAGCTTAGAGAAGCTTGCCACAAGATCTCCAAATGTGACTTGAGAAAACCAGAACAGAGTTTAAGACAGCAAACACCTCCCAGAATGCAATTTGAAGAGCATCACAGGTTCCCCAGGAATTCCCAGATTTGTGGTGGATGCATTCTTCTGGTTATAATGGGTGTGATAGTGAGGTTTACTACTAGAATTTCAGTGCAAAAGGGAAATATGGCCCTAACACCTGGAGAACTGGGGAAAACTGGTTTAGTATGAATATAGAGTACAATGAAACCTGTTTGGTTCTACATAGTTCTTATTTCTTGAAATGCCTCAATCCTGTTTATGTAAAAAAAAAAAAAAGCTAATAATAAATTTTAAAATGATTAAAATAATGAATAGTGATAGACGTGTGACATGTAGCTATGATTTCTTGCTAGGTGTTAAGGTTTCTCCAAGCAAATAATCAAAATATTCAAGAACTGAAAGGGAAATTGGTTTTTATGGAACAAAAGTGTGCTCCAAGTAAACATTTGAACCTGTATAGGTTGTATGATTCATTTATCTTTGGCCCCTATATAGTCAGAGCACAGATGCTTCACATGTAATAGCAGCTAGCTAATTTTGTGCACTTAAAATGAAAAAGGTTTTTAAAATTATCGTGAGAGATATCTTAGAACTAAGATTGTTTTTCAGAAAACTATAGTCACAAGTCTAGAAAGACAGGTCATGGGATTCCTGAAATATTCCCAACAATTTCTAATTACCACTAAAAGAGATGTGGGTGCTGGGAGAATAAGCAAAGTTCTTCATTGTTTAAGAAGTTAGCACTGATGCTAGGCACTTCTTGTCTCATGCAATCCTCAACAATCTTACAATATGAATATTATTCCATTTATAAAATATTACATGGTAAAGACCTTTGTGGTCCTCTTCTATCTGAAAACATAAATGTTGTATTTGCAATGCCAAGAGCAAACCATAGAAAAAAGATACGAAAGGCAGAATTCAGCTCATGACCATCACTAAAGAAATCAACTATTCCTTCTTCTTCTTTGCTCTTTTGGTACATACATATTGGCCAAAGCAATAATTACTGATAAAGAGCTTCAAAGTCATCCTTTGGCACAACAGATCAACAATAACATCTGTGTAAACGTAATATCACAACATAAACACTCAAGGCCACAGAAAAGAAAATAATGCTGTTTGGTTTGGTTTCATTTAGGGGAGCTTATATATTTTCTGAACAAGCCGTTCTCTCTATAAAACTCAGCTAGCAAATCTGCCTTGCCTATTATCATTGTGAGGATAATGTAGCAAACAGATGGAGGGTTTCATACAATTTGCTGAACTAAATATAACAGGTTTGGCTGTGAGTGTCAACTTATTTTTATATTCTATTTGCACTATGTTTGTAATAGATGCACACACATGAATAAAAACAGAAAATCTGTATACACAGTACAGCTGGTTCGATAATATTTTCATTATAGCATCACATACTTCTAATTAGAAGGCTTTATATTTGGCCACCAAGAATTCTGGCTGCAGAATAGCTTGTGCGGCACTCAAATAACAACAACAAAAAAAAATGTTCATCAATACTGTAGGAATTCTTCCACACCTGTAGCATCATGTAGGACGATGTTCGTTAAATTAATAATGATCTACTAAACAAAAGAAAAATTGAAGAGCACATGACAAAATTTAGCACATGGAGTTAATTTGGCCCAGAGGCCCCAATAGGAATATATCTATCTATGACAGATGAAACTTGGAACACTATGTCAATAATATGAGTAGGGAAAATTGAGCATTATAAATGTTAAATGGTGCTCAATTCAGGAAGCTTCCACAAGTCTCTTATCCTTATCTATCAGAGGGCAGAAAGAGTGGAAACCATAATCACAGAAAACTAACCAAACTAATCACATGGATCACAGTCTTCTCTAACTCAGTGAAACAATAAGCCATGCCATGTAGGGCCACCCAATATGGATAGGTCATGGTAGAGAGCTCTGACAAAACATGGTCCACTGGAGAAGGAAATGGCAAACCACTTCAGTATTCCTGCCTTGAGAACCCCATGAACAGTATGAAAAGGCAAAAAGATATGACACTCCTCAGGTAGGTAGGTGCCTAATATGTTACTAGAGAAGAGTAGGAAGATAACTCCAGAAAGAGTGAAGAGACAGAGCCAAAGCAAAAACAACACCTAACTGCAGATGTGACTGGTGATGGAACTAAAGTCCAACGCTGTAAAGGACAGTATTGCACAGGAACCTTCAATGTTAAGTCCACAAATCAAGGTAAATTGGAAGTGGTCAAATAGGAGATAGCAAGAGTGAATACCAATATTTTAGGAATCAGTGAACTAAAGTGGACTGGAATTGGCAAATTTAATTCAGATGATCATTATATCTACTACTGTGGGCAAGAATTCCTTAAAGAAATGGTGTAGCCCTCATATTCAACAAAAGAGTCCAAAATGCAGTACTTGGGTGCAATCTCAAAAATGACAGAATGATCTCAGATCGTATCCAAGGCAAACCATTCAATATCACAGTAATCCAAGTCTATGCCCCAACCACTAATGCTGAAGAAGCTGAAGTTGAACGGTTCTATGAAGACCTACAAGACCTTCTAGAACTAACACCAAGAACAGATGTCCTTTTCAATATAGGGGACTGGAATGGAAAATTAGAAAGTCAAGAGATAGTGGGAGTAACAGGCAAGTTTACCCTTGGAGTAAAAAATGAAGCAGGGCAAAGGTTATTAGAGTATTGCCAAGAGAACACACTGGTCACAGCAAACACCCTCTTTCAACAACACAAGAGATGACTCTACATGTAGACATTACCAAATGGTCAATACCAAAATCAGGTTGATTATATTCTTTGCAGCCAAAGATGGAGAAGCTCAACAGAGTCAGCAAAAACAAGACTGGGAGTTGACTTGAACTCAGATCATGAACTCCTTATTGCCAAATTCAGACTTAAACTGAATAAAGTAGGGAAAACCACTAGACCATTCACGTATGACCTAGAATTATACAGTGGCAGTGACAGACAGGTTCAAGGGATTAGATCTGATAGATAGAGTGGCTGAAGAACTATGGATGGAGGTTCATGACATTGTACAGGAGGCAGCAATCAAAACCATGCCCAAGAAAAACAAATGCAAAAAGGCAAAACAGTTGTCTGAGGAGGCTTTACTTCTGAGAAAGGAAGAGAAGAAAAAGGCAAAGGACAAAAGGAAAGATATATCCATTTGAATGCAAAATTCCAAAGAATAGCAAGGAGAGATAAGAAAGCCTTCCTCAGTGATCAGTGCAAAGAAATAGAGGAAAACAATAGAATGGGAAAGACTAGAGATCACTTCAAGGAAATTAGAGATACTAAGGGAACACTGCATGCAAAGATGGGCACAATAAAGGACAGAAATGGTATGGACCTAAGAGAAGCAGAAGATATTAAGAAGAAGGGGTAAGAATACACAGACAAACTATACAAAAAAGATCTTAATGACCCAGATAAGCATGATGGTGTATTCGCTCACCTAGAACCAGACATCCTGGAATGAAAGTCAAGTGGGCCTTAGGAAGCATCATTACAAGCAAAGGTAGTGGAGGTGATGAAATTCCATTTGAGGTATTTCAAGTTCTAAAAGATGATGCTGTGAAAGTGCTGCATTCAATATGCCAGCAAATTTTGAAAACTCAGCAATGGCCACAGGACTGGAGAGGTCAGTTCTCATTCCAGTCCCAAAGGAGGGCAATGCCAAAGGATGTTCAAACTACCACACAGCTGTACTGATCTCACATGCTAGCAAAGAAAGGTTTCAACAGTAATCCGAGAACTTCCAGATGTTCAAGCTGGATTTAGGAGAGGCAGAGGAACCAGACATCAAATTGCCAATATTCATTGGATCATAGAAAAAGCAAGAGTTCCAGAAAAATGTCCACCTCTGCTTCATTGACTATGCCAAAGCCTTTGACTGTGTGGATCACAAGAGACTGTGGGAAAACCTTAAAAAGATGGGAATACCAGACTACCTTACCTGACTTCTGAGAAATCTGAACAGGTCAAGTAGCAACAGTTAGATCAGGTCATGGAACAATGGACTGGTTCCACATTGGGAAAGGAATACATCAAGGCTGTATATTGTCATCCTGCTTATTTAACCTATATACAGAGTACATCATGAGAAATACTGGGCTGGATGAAGCATAAGCTGGAAGCAAGATTGCAGGGAGAAATATCCATAACCTCAGATATGCAGATGACACCACCCTTATGCCAGAAAGCAAAGAGAAACTAAAGAGCCTCTCTGATGAAAGTGAAAGACGAGAGTGAAAGTTGGCTTAAAACTCAACATTCAAAAAATGAAGATCATGGCATCTGGTCCCATAACTTCATGGGAAATAGATGGGGAAACAATGCAAACAGTGAGAGACTATTTTCTTGGCCTCCAAAATCACTGCAGATGGTGACTGCAGCCATGAAATTAAAAAATGCTTGCTCCTTGGAAGAAAAGCTATGGCACACCTAGACAGCATATTAAAAAGCAGAGACATTACTTGGCCAACAAATTACATCTAGTCAAAGCTATGGTTTTTCCAGTAGTCATGTACGGACATGAGAGCTGGACTATAAAGAAAGCTGAGCACCGAAGAACTGATGCTTTTGAGCTGTGGTGCAGGAGAAGACAGCTTGTGCTAAGCTGAAGACTGTGAAGCTTGTGCTTGAGAAGACTGTGGTGCTGGAGAAGACTGCTTGGACTGCAAGGAGTCAAACCAGTCAATCCTAAAGAAAATTAATCCTGAATATTCATTGGAAAGGCTGATGCTAAAGCTGAAGCTCCAATACTTAGGCTACCTGAAGTACAGAACTGACTCATTAGAAAAGACCCTGATGCTGGGAAAGATTGAAGGCAGGAGGAGAAGGGGCAATAGAGGTTGAGGTGGGTGGATGGCATCATTGACCTGATGGACGTGAGTTTGAGTATGCTCCAGGAGTTGGTGATGGACAGGGAGCCTGGTGTGTTGCAGTCCATGTGGTCTCAAATAGTTGGACACAACTGAGTGACTGAACTGATACTCTATGAAGTGGAGAGGAAATAGTGAGAAAACAACATATAGCCTGAAAATAAAACAAATAAAAACTTACTTGACAAAGTCATCATCAAAAACATAGAAAAAAAAACAGTATATCTACTGAGCTTATGCCTATCTCTCTACAGCAAGAATTTACTCTTCAGTTAATCAATAGTCTGTCTTCTCTCTTTATTGAATGTAAAACACCTCTGTTGATTTAGTGTGCATAAAGACAAGAATTATTTTTACTGTATTCATCAAGTTCATCATCTTATTAGCCCTCAGTGACATCTTTGTTTAGGTTTTCTCTATGTAACATTACAAATATTTTGTATTTTTGAAATCCTCTTCTAAAAAATATCCCTCCTAGTAAGTACTGTTCTTTCAATCAGTATTACTACCAAAAATAAAAAAACCATCACTGTTCATATTCTTCATCTTTCCTCATATCTTCTATATTCTGTATTTCTTTCCACTTGCTACTACAAATCCTCATGAGGGACTTTTTTTCTTTTTTTATAAATTCCCTGAATATCTTTAATTTCTCAATTTTCTAAAATATTCTTCATTGTCTTTCATCTCTGATTCTCTCTTCTTGTCTTTCGGACATACAGTTTGAGGGAATGGGGTTAGAGAGACAATATTTTATAATTAGATGAAGCAATGAATATTTTGGGGTGGTTGTGGGCATTTGCTTTAAAGATACATTCCTAGAGTATGTAAGGCAATGAATGTTTGATTTTACTGTGTGTTCCCTGGGAAAGTTTGCTCTGGGCCACTAAGTTTCTCCCTCTAAAGTAAGTTTTGGGACTTGAGAAGGCTTTGCATCTTTTCTATCTAAAATCTCCATTTTCACCTCAATCAGTGGTTCTCAGGACATCTGGGGGTCCCTGAGATTATAAGAGAGTCAGTCAAGTAAAAACCACTTTCATATAAATAAGGAACTGCCTGTACATTGGAGTTTTCCAGAGTAATATCACAACAGATTGAATGCATAAGCAGATATGAGAATCCAGCTGTCACTGTGCCAGACATTAAAGGCTTGCAAAAATGTAAAATAATTTCACTTTCTCACTAAATACTTTTGTTTTTGATAACAGTTATTTTTCATAAAAATATGTTATTTATGATAGTTTGTAATTGGTTTATTTTTGGTTTTAAAATGAATTAATGAATAAGTTATCTTACTTTAATTTCTAATATAGTAAATACTAATAGATATAGCCCACATAAACAAAAGTTCTTTGGGGGCCTTCAATAATTTTTAAGAATGTTAAAACATCTGGAAATTTCAACAAAAATGAGAACTGCTGATTTAGATAAACTTTTGGGCTTAACAGAGGTAAATTATTTTTAAAAATTTACTCAAGATAAACTATTCAAATTATTCCTGAAACACTTATCCCCAGTAGAGATTCATAAGAGACTTGGTCTCAGAATCTGACTCTTCCATTAACTTTCTGGATAAAAAGAAAGACAGCACTAAGTCATGCCTGACTCTTGCAATCCCATGAACTGTAGCCTGCCAGGCTCCTCTGTCCATGGGATTCCCCAGGCAAGAATACTGGAATGGGTTGCCATTTCCTTCTCCAGGAGAACTTCTGGATAACTTCTATGATATCAGTTAGTTGTTTGAGTATGTCAAGTTTTTGATTTATAAAGTGAGGATGATAGTAACAACAGCTCGGCAGCGGCGGCGGTTTGGTCGCGAAGTCGTGTCCGACTCTTGCAACCCCGTGGACTGTAGCCTGCCAGACTCCTCTGTCCATGGAATTCTCCAGGCAAGAATACTGGAGTGGGGTGCCATTTCCTTCTCCAGCGGATCTTACTGATCTAGGGATTGAACCTGCATCTCCTGCATTGTAGGCAGATTCTTTACCAACTGACCTACAAGGGAATGCTTACTAAATGTTAGTGAGTAACAGGAATTATTCTAAGTGCTTCATATGTGTTAGTAATTTCAGCCTTATAACAAAAGAACCCTCACACACTGCTGATGGGAATGTAAATTGGTCCAGCCATTATGGAGAACAGTATATAGGTTCCTCTGAAAACTAAAAAGTGCTACCACAGGACCCTGCAGTCCCACTCTTGAATATATCCAGTGAAAACCATGATTTGAAAAGATACATGCACCTCAATGTTCGTAGCAGCACTATTTACAATAGCAAGGACATGGAAGCAACCTAAAAGATCATCAACAGAGGAATGGATAAAGAAGAGTGACACATATATACAATGAAATATTACTCAGCTATAAGAAGGAATGAAATTGGGTTATTTGCAGTGATGTGGATGAACCTAGAGTCATACAGAGTGAAGTAAGTAAGAAAAAAAAAAAGTGTAGTATATTATGGATATATGTGGAATCTAGAAAAAATGGTACTGATGAACCTATTTTGAGGACAGGAATACAGATGCAGATTTAGAGAATGGAACTGTAGACAAGGGGAAAAGGGGAGGAGAGGGTGGGACGGACTGAGAGACTAGCACTGACATATATACACTACCATGTGTAAAATAGATAACTAGTGGGAAGCTGTTATAAAGCACAGGGAGCTCAGCTCAGTGCTCTGTGATGACTTAGAGGGGTGAGGTAGGGGGTGGGGTGGGAGGGAGGCTCAAGAGGGAGAAGATATATGTATACATATAGCTGATTTTTGCTGTTGTACTGCAGAAACTAACAAACATTGTAAAGCAACTGTACTCCATTTTTTTAAAAAAGTAAAAAAAAATATTTTAAAAGGAGTCACAAAAAATTAAACTAAAATTAAAAAATGAGTGTGAAGTCAAGTGGGCCTTAGGAAGCATTAGTACAGACAAAGCTAGTGGGGGTGATAGAATTCCAGCTGAGCTATTTCAAATCCTAAAAGATGATGCTGTGAAAGTGCTGCACCCAATATGCCAGCAAATTTGGAAAACTCAGCAATAACCATAGGACTGCAAAAGGTCAGTATTCATCCCTATTCCAAAGTCAGTGCTAAAGAATGTTCAAACTACTGCACAACTGTACTCATTTCACATGCTAGCAAGGTAATGCTCAAAATCCCTCAGACTAGGCTTTGATACCATGTGAACCAAGAACTTCCAGATGTACAAGCTGGATTTAGAACCAGAGGAACCAGAGATTAAACTGAAAAAATCAACTGGATCATAGAGAAAGGAAGGGAAATCCAGAAAAACATCTACTTCTGCTTCATGGACTAAGCTAAAGTCTTTGGCTGTGTGAATCACAACAAACTATGGAAAATCCTTAAAGAGATGGGAATACCAGATCATCTTACCTGCCTGCTGAGAAACTATATGCAAATCAAGAAGCAGCAGTTAGAACTAGACAAGGAACAACTGCCTGGTTCAAATTGGGACAGGAGTACAGCAAGGCTGTATATTATTATCCTGCTAATTTAACTTATATGCAGAGTACATTGTGTGAAATGCTAGGCTGGATTAATCAGAAGCTGAAATTAAAAGATGCTTACTCCTTGGAAGAAAAGGTATGACCAACCTAGATAGCATATTGAAAAGCAGAGATATTACTTTGCCAACAAACGTCTGTCTAGTCAAAGCTATGGTTTTTCCAGTGGTCATGTATGGATGTGAGGGTTGGACTGTGAAGAAAGCTGAGCACTGAAGAATTGATGTTTTTGACCTGTGATGTTGGAGAAGACTCTTGAGAGTCCCCTGGACTGCAAGGAGATCCAACCAGTCCATTCTAAAGGAGATCAGCCCTGGGATTTCTTTGGAAGGAATGATGCTAAAGCTGAAACTCAAGTGCTTTGGCAACCTCATGCAAAGAGTTGACTCACTGGAAAAGACTGATGCTGGGAGGGATTGGGGGCAGGAGGAGAAGGGGATGACAGAGGGTGAGATGGCTGGATGGCATCACTGACTTGATGGACGTGAGTCTGAGTGAACTCCAGGTGTTGGTGATAGACAGGGAGGCCTGGGGTGCTGCGATTCATGGGGTCGCAAAGAGTCGGACACGACTGAACGAATGAACTGAACTGAACTGAACTGACCTGAAATCAAGATTGCCAGGAGAAATATCAACAACCTCAGATATGCAGAATACCTCTCTAATGGCCGAAAGTGAAGAGGAACAAAAGAGAGTCCTGATGAGGGTGAAAGAGGAGAGTGAAAAAATTAACTTAAAACTCAACATTCAAAAAATAAAGATCATGGAATCTGGTCCCATCACTTCATGACAGATAGATGGAGAAAAAGTGGAAACAGTGGCAGACTTTATTTACTTGGGCTCCAAAATCACTGCAGATGGTGACTGCAGTCATGAAATTAAATATGCTTGCTCCTTGGAAGAAAAGATATGACAAACTTAGACAGTACATTAAAAAGCAGAGACATCACTTTGCCAACAAATGTCTGTATAGTTAAAGCTATGGTTTTTCCAGTGGTCATATATGGATGTGAGAGTTGGACCATCAAGCAAGCTGAGGACTGAAGAATTGATGCTTTCAAATTGTGGTGTTGAAGAAGGCTCTTTAGAGTCCTTTGGACAGCAAAGAGATCAAACCAGTCAATCCTAAAAGAAATCAACCCTGAATATTCATTGGAAGGACTGATGCTGAAGCTGAGGCTCCAATACTTTGGCCTTCTTATCTGAAGAGCCAACTCGTTGGAAAAGACACAGATACTGAGAAAAATTGAAGGCAGGAGGAGAAGGGGGCAACAGAAGATATCTGGGTTGGATGGCATCAGGGACTCAATGGAAATGAGTTTGAGCAAACTCCCAGAGACAGTGAAGGACAAGGAGCTTGTCATGCTATAGCCCATGGGGTTACAAAGACTTAGCAACTGAATAACAACATATATGAACCTATTTATGAAACAGAAACTGAGTTTACAGATGTAGAAAACAAACTTTTGGTTACCAAGGGAGAAGAGAGGGAAGGATAAATTGGGAGACTAAAACTGACATATACACATTATCATATATAAAAAAAGATAACTAAGGAGAACATACTGTACAGCACAGTACTCAATACTCAGTAATGACCTATATAGGAATAGAAATATATAAGTAGATATATTTATCTATAACCAATTTACTTTACTATACAGCAGAAACTCTGTATAGTTTCAAAAGCACAGTTCAAAAGCATTATTTCTTCAGTGCTCAGCTTTCTTTATAGGTCAACTCTCACATCCATACCTGACTACTGGAACTGTGGTGTTGAAGAAGACTCTTGAGAGTCCTTTGGACTGCATGGAGATCAAACCAGTCCATCCTAAGGGAAATCAGTCCTGAATATTCACTGGAAGGACTAATGCTGAAATTGAAACTCCAATACTTTGGCCACCTGATGCGAAGAGCTGACTCATTGGAAAAGACCTTGATGCTGAGAAAGATTGAAGGTAGCAGGAGAAGGGGATGACAGAAGATGAGATGGGTGGATGACATTACTGACTCTATGGACATGAGCTTGCACAAGCTCTGGGAGTTGGTGATGAACAGAGAAACCTTGCGCGCTGCAGTCCATGGGGTCACAAAGAGTCGGACATGACTGAGTAACTGAACTGAACTGGACAGCAGAAACTAACACAACATTGTGAATCAAAAGTGAAAGTGAAAGTCGCTCAGTCATGTCCAACTCTTTGTGACCCCATGGACTGAATACTAGAGTGGGTAGCCTTTCCTTTCTCCAGGGGATCTTCCCAACCCAAAGATCGAACCCAGGTCTCCCACATTGCAGGCAGATTCTTTATCAGCTGAGCCACAAGGGAAGCCCAAGAATACCAGAGTGGGTAGCCTGTCCCTTCTCCAGCAGATCTTTCCAACCCAGGAATTGAACTAGGATCTCCTGCATTGCAGGTGGATTCTTTACCAGCTGAGCTGTCAGGGAAGGGAAGTTGTAAGTCAACTATAAATAAAATAAAAACAAAAACTGATTTTAAAAAACAATCATCATAGCACTATGAAAAAGGAGTTTATTATCCCCATTTTACAGAGAAGAAAATGGAAACAGAGAAAGATTAAGTAACTTGTCCAACATCATATATCTAAAAAGCACTAGATCTGAAACTTGAACTCCTACAATATGGGTTCAAAATATGTATTAGATCCCTTTAGCTTTATGTAAAAATTGGAAGCCGTGACAGATTTTATTTTCTTAGGCTCCAAAATCACTGCAGATGGTGACTGCAGCCATGAAATTAAAAGATGTTAGCTCCTTGGAAGGAAAATTATGACAAACCTAGACAGTATATTAAAAAGCAAAGACACTACTTTGCCAATAAAGGTCCATACAGTCAAAGCTGTTTTTCCAGCAGTCAGGTATGGATGTGATTGTTGGACCACATAGAAGGCTGAGCACCAAAGAATTGATGCTTTCCAATGGTAGTGCTGGAGAAATCTCTTGAGAGTCCCTTGGACTGCAAAGAGATCAAATCGGTCAGTCCTAAAGGAAATCAACCCAGAGTAGTCATTGAAAGTACTGATATTGAAGCTCCCATACTTTGGCCCCACCTGATGTGAAGAGCTGACTCATTGGTAAAGACCCTGATGCTGGGAAAGATTGAAAGCAAAAGGAAAAGGGGGCAGTAGAGGATGAAATGGTTACAGAGCATCACTGTCTCAATGGATACGAATTTTAGTAAACTCCCCGAGATGGTAGAGGACAGAGGAGTCTGGCATGCTGCAGTCCATAGGGTCTTAAAGAGTCAGACACAACTTAGCAACTGAACAACAACAAGCTGTATGTAATATGACAGTTTCCCAAATGCTGCAAGCCATACACACTGAATGTTGGTCACCAGGCTTTCCTCTTTGGCTTTGTAAACCTGCTTCCCCACCATCTTTGTCTTTTAGTCTGATTAAGTCCCTTCTTCTTGTTTTTTCTCTAATGTTATTTTCCAAATATGAGCTTATTTGTGTATCTACTACACTTTCCCATTATTCTAGATATTTATGTTAAGTTTCCCAATTTGTAAAATCCCAAATGAAAAAAAATAAATAAAAGATGTCTATGGGCTGAATGTGCCGCATGGTCTGTGTGTGTGCAAACACTAATATAATGGAATCAATTTAACTTCACTTCATGAGATGTTATAGTATCACAATTCATTTGACAGTAAATAAAAAATATTGGGGTAGTTATGCAATTAAAAAACAGTAATAATATTATTACTACCACTTCATGGAATGGGGCTATTTGAACAAACAAGAACTATCTAGAGAACACATTACTTGAAATATTGAATCAGAAAACCCATGGAAAGCAGACTGTTAAGTGCCTTAAAAAGTGTAAGAAAGAATGGCAGAACAAACAGAAGGTAGATCATGTTGATACCCAACTCAAAATATTCCAGTGGCTTCCAAATATAGTTAGAATAAAATCCAAACTCCCAATCACAATCTTTAAGATTGTGCACGGTCTTCCTTCATATCATTCTTATTACTAATCTCTGCACTAGGGTCGGGCAGACTTCCTTTTTTATTTCAACATATTAAAATCTTATATATCTTATATATAATATCAGGGCTTCCCGGATAGCTCAGTTAGTAAAGAATCTGCCTGCAATGCAGGAGACCCCGGTTCGATTCCTGGGTCGGGAATATGCCCTGGAGAAGGCTACCCACTCCAGTATTCTGGCCTGGAGAATTCCACAGACCATATAGTAAATGGGGTCACAAAGAGTTGGACACGACTGATCACTTCAAAATCCTACTTCAGAATTGTGGGATTGTAATTCCATTTGCCCTGGAAAATCTCTTCTAAATCTTCAGCCTAAGTCACTTCCTTGAACAGGCTTTCCCTGACTACTCTATATAATTAGCCCTGCCAATCTCACTACCCACACTACAATACATACCCACTTCTTTTTTTAGGATGTATATGTACTAGCTCTAAAGTATCTTATTTATTTATTGGTTTACTTGTATATTTTCTATCTTCTCCAATTAAACAGTATACAAATAGCAGAAAACTTGTCTTCGATCCCCAACAATAATTGACACCTAGGAAGCACTCAGTTAATGTTTTTGAATAAATGTTGAATGAATAAAGGACTCTAAAATATATGCCAGTTGTGCAAAATCATTGCAGCAGAGGTTCAAATATGTATGGAGCCACCACAGAAAACTACCCTTCATCCCTCTAGGGATAATTTCTTTCTCCTTATTGCTCAAAGTAAGGTGGGTTACTGCAGCCAAGTTTCCCTGGAATGCTTGCCTAATTAGCTAGAGAGATGAGATATTGAGAGACAAGGTTTAATAGATACTCTGAGTGAACTCAGTTGAGAGCCTCTAGATGCATTATTGATTATGCATGCATTCAGACTCTCGCTGTTTGCACATCAGCACTTGCATCAGGGAATCAACTCTGGGTAGGTCTACCTAAAAATCATCTGAACAGAAATCATTTATTCCAGCAACTTAAAATAAATATGGTCATGAGATTACTGCAAAAAGGGGATATTTACTTAGTACAGTACTTGAGTTCCATTAAATTTTGTATTCGTGAGATCACCCTTAGACATAAAACATTAGAAAACTAGGGGGCTTATTTCATTAGGAACTGATGTTTCTCTTACATGTCAGTGCATAGTAGATAATTTGAATGAAAATATGTTGGCTAAAAAAAACAGTGAACTAATAGCAGCTTTTAATCTAGAAAATTTGTCAATCTTGATAGCATCAAATGTACATAGTATATTAAGTAAAGTTCCTATCTCTCTATTTAATTTCTTTATTAAGAACTTTCCTACACAATCTGAAGAGAAATCTGAACAAAGAAGTAAGATATTAAAATGTCTTCTCTGCTATTAAACTCACAAACAGACCTCCTACCCTGCTGGATTAAGTTACTGTTCTGGCCATTTAATGATGTATGATCCTCTGAAAGTAAGTGTTTCTAAAATAATTCTACAGGGTATGAGCCCTAGATTTCACTCCTTTTCTAGAGTGTACTTCTTGAAAACATTTTATGACCTTAGATTTGCCCATACAAATGGAGATCCTCTACCATCAACCTATGAAACCCATTTCTTGAAATCTGTTACCTCCTAATGACCAAATCCAGAAACCCTTATTTAATCCCCTGCTTTATGTTTATAACCAACCCCCTCTCTGCTTTGCCCTTCTGAGATCCAGTACATTCTAACTGACCCTTATTCCAAATCTTCACTCAACCTCCAGAGCTCATGTTTTGCTTCCAGATCTGCTCTTTAACCTTGCAACCATTTTAATTAGTATAATGTGGGCGAACAAACATAAAAAACAAGGAAATAATCACTCCTTTGTACAGAAAAGCCTCTGTATCTATATTTGGGTTTTATGTCATTTATATTTCAGTGTGGTGCCCTGAAGTTTACGTAGCACAGTTGCATTCATTAACTGATTTTACCCTACTGTGATAGTATCTAGGCAGTTGCATAGTTTTATTAGAGTTCTCCAAAGGAACAGAACCAATATAGTGTGTGTGTGTGCTATGTATCTGTGTATGAGAGAGACTGATTAATTGATTCATTGATTGATTAATTGACTGAATGATTTTAAGAAACCAGCTCATTCAATTATGGACACTGTTAAGACAAAAATCTGCAGTGCAGGCCAGTAGGCTGAAGATCTGGCAAAGAGTTGATGCTACAGTCTCAAGTCTAAGGCAATCAAGAGTCAGAATTTGTTCTTCTTTGGGGGACCTCAATCTTTTTTCTTAAGGCTTTCAGCTGACTAGATGAAACCCATCCATTCTATGAAGGGTAATATGCTTTACTCAGAGCCTACTGATTTTAAATGGTAATCACATCTAAAATATTAATACACCTCCACAGCAATATCTAGAATGCTGTGTAACCAAAACCTGGGTACCATGGCCTAGCCAAGTTGACACATAAAATTAACCATCACATAATTATTCACTATTAGTCACTGTTAAAAAGAAAAGAGCTATCAAGCCATTAAAACCATGAAAGAATCTTATTAGTAATTAATATTATTACTAAGCTTTATTATTCCAACTTTACAGATAAGGAAATAGGCTTTTGTTAGCATTATTTAGCCAAAATTACTAGCTACCGTATGCTAGTGCTCACACTAGAAACCAGGTCTCATTACTCCTCATCACATGTACATTCCAATAATCACACTGCCTCTAACATTATTGCAGTAGTTTTCAATTTTGTAGGAATAAGATTTACATTTCTTCCAATAAGAGATCTAAAATCCACAGAATATTTAGCTCTCACTTCATGGCTAAAACTCCACAACTGCCCAATGTCAAGAGCATAGAATTCCCTTTAAGGAGGTGAGAACTGATAGCTATTAATATAAGATAAGCCTTCAAGGGTAAACTAAGACATCAAGTTTGGAATGTCCCTCTAGAGACTACACCAAAATTCACAAAAATTATTTCACCTCTCAACAAGAATTTCCAGATTCCAGAAGTACTTTTCAGCACAAAGAGATAGACAGCACAGAACATAAAACTTTATTAAAAATAAACCTTAATGTGAAAGGCAGTGTCAAAAGAATGAGGAGACAAGCTACAGACTGGGAGGAATACTTACAAAAGACATATCTGAAAAAGGACTGTTATCCAAAGTATACAAAGAACTCTTAAAACTCAAGAAAACAAAGAATCTGATTTTTAAAAATGATCCAAAGACCTTACAGTCACCTCACCAAAAAAGACATAGATATGGCAAATTGGCATTTGAAAAGATGTCCAACACCATATGTCATTAGATAAATGCTAACCAAAACAATAATGAGATATCACTACACACCAACCAGAATGGCCAAAACCCAGAACACTGATAACACCAACTGGGAAGTATGTGGGGAAACAGACTTATTTTCTTAGGGGAAATACAAAATGTTACAGCCACTATGGAAGAGAGTTTGGCAGTTTCTTATAAAACTAAACATACTTTCTTATAAAACTAAACATCTCATCCAGTAATCATGCTTTTTGATATTTACCCAAAAGAATTTAAAATTTTAGTTCAGTTCAGTCACTCAGTCATGACCAGCTCTTTTGACCCCATGGACTGCAGCATGCCAGGCCTCCCTGCCCTTTACTGTCTCCCAAACTTTGCTCAAACTCATGTCCATTGAGGCGGTGACAACACTGAACCATCTTATCCTCTGTCGTCACCTTCTCCTCCTGCCCGCAGTCTTTCCCAGCATCAGGGTCTTCTCCAATGAGTCAGTTCTTCACATCAGGTGGCCAAAGTGTTGGAAATTCAGCTTCAGTATCACTCCTTCCATTGAATATTCAGGATTGATTTCCTTTAGGATTGGCTGGTTTGATCTCCTTGCAGTCCATGGGAATCTCAAGAGTCTTCTCCAACACCACAGTTCAAAAGCATTAAATCTTCGATGCTCAGCTTTCTTTATGGTCCAACTTTCACATCCATACATGACTACTGGGAAAACCATAACTTTGACTAGACAGACCTTTGTCAGCAAAGTAATGTCACTGCTTTTTAATATACTGCCTAGCTTTGTCATAGCTTTTCTTCCAAGAAGCAAGTGTCTTTTAATTTCATGGCTGCAGTCACCATCTGCACTGATTTGGTAGCCCAAAATCCACACAAAAATCTTCACTTGGATGATTATAGCAGCTCATTATAATTTCCAAAACTTAGATGCAACCAAGATGTCCCTTTCAGTGGGTGAACAGATAAGTCAACTATGTACACCCAGACAATGGAATATTATTTCAGTGTTGAACAGAAATAGGTTATCAAGTCATGAAAAGACATGGAAGAAGCCTAGATGCATATTACTAAGTGTAAGAAGTCAATCTGAAAAGGCTACATACTATATGATTTAAACCATATGACAATCTGGTAAAAAACAAAACTACAGTAAAAACATCACAGGCTGCCAGGGATTAATGGGGGAAAAGAAATGAATAGGTGAAACATAGAGGACTTTTAGGGCAGTGAAACACTTTTAATGATACTCTATACAGGAACAGATATATGTAATTAATAGAATGAAATACTTTAGACTTATAAAAATAATAACCCTTCCTGCACCTTGATCTACACCAAAACTGATCTAATATTGCTGAAAATTTAAGTCCAAATGGTTTCTAAAGTCCTTCTTGTTTATCTAACCTGTATTTCTAGAAGGCTATCAAAACAACAAAGAAAACACCTCCATGCCTTGCATGGGTAAAGTGACACAGGGAAAATGTATGTGAAAACTCTCAGGGGGAGTCTAAGGGACACTCTGGATGATGGTGAAGACACAGATCTAGACGTATTTACAGGAAAGAAAAGAAGGTGAGGACATGCAAATCACATCCCTGGGAGAATTCAATGTGAGTTCAATAAAACATGAGCTGGACGTGAGAGTAAACCAGGCAAATATACCCAACGAGGAAGGGACTGACTTTCTAGGGTTTTGAACCAGGGATAAAAAGAAGAGAACATTCCAAAAGAATTAGAATGAGAACAAGAAGACAAGCCATTGCTTCAAGGAAGTCTAAATGAAGGGTTCCCCATATTTAGAGCCATTAAGAACTAGATTGGCAGACTTTCATGGAATCAAAAATTTGGCAGAATGGGAGAAGAAGGGTTTGCCAGATTAATATACCAACCACTGACTAGAAATCTGTTTATGTTAATTAAGCATATTTATATACATGTATTATAAGAGTTCCTGTCCAATATATCAGATAATCCCAGGACAGCTGGAAGAGGGAAATATAACAGACCTATCATATTCCATAATATAGTGATATCTGGATAGTATATCAGTACACGAACATAAGTATTTCATTCCCATCCCAGTAGATGCTAAACCATAAACAACATCTTTGTTTTTAAGAGCTTTAGCTAAAAAGACCTAAAAGTATAGCAAATATAGATGCTACTACATAGAGAGTATTCCTTCATTAGTTAAAGAAGAATGATATTCCTCCTGAGCAGACTATATAAACCTAGGATTTTTCTTTTTTGAAAAGTAAAAGAAGTGAAAGTTGCTCAGTCATGTCTGACTCTTTGCAACCCCATGAACTATACAGTCCATAGAATTCTCCAGGCCAGAACACAGGAGTGGGTAGCCTTTCCCTTCTCCAGAGAATCTTCCCAACCAAGGGATCAAACCCAGGTCTCCCACACTATAGATGGATAAAGTAAGGTATGGAGAAAACTACTGGGTGAAGTATCCAACTGAGGTTACATGTTTCTTCCTCCTCCTTCTTGAGAATCTATTAAAATTATGCTGAAGGAATAACAGAGGTATAAATCTATAATAGAAAATGAGAGGTCCAGGGGAAATGAATTTCAACAAATATCTAACATAGAGAAATAAAAGAATGTCAGAGGAAGGGAGTGAATATTTCACTTTCTCCTAAGTGAAATAGGAAGGAGAAAGCTGCAAACTAAAAATATTTGTGGAAGGAATTTCCATGTGGAAGGAGTCGACTCCTGGAATTATTGTGAAATAACAAATCAGTAGATAAGTGAATGAAACCTTAACAATTTTCACTTAAACTTTAAAGTGAAAATATTAGAGTAATGAAAAGTTTCTACATGTGAATGGTCAACCCCTCACTCTTTGACAACTTCACACTAGGCAATAAACTTCCCATCTACTCATATGAGAGCTAAGCCTGCAGGTTTACAAGTATTCCCTGTATACACAAAGCTCACGGAGGACTCACCTATTCCCTCAGTCACACGAGGAGAGTGAAAAAACTGGCTTGAAACTCAATATTCAAAAAATCTAAGATCATGGCATCCAGTCCCATCACTTCATGGCAAGTAGACAGGAAAAAAGTGGAAACAGTGGCGGATTTTACTTTCATGGGTTCCAAAATCACTGTGGATGGTGACTACAGCCGTGAAATTAAAAGGCACTTACTCGCTCCTTGGAAGGAAAGCTAGTTGTTGTTCAGTTGCCCAGCCATGTCCAACTCATTGTAATCCCATGGAAAGCAGCACACCAGGCATCTCTGTCCCTCACCATCTCTCAAAGATTCCCCAAGTTCATGTCCATTGCATCGGTGATGCACCCAGTCATCTCATCCTCTGACGCCCTCTTCTTCTTCAGCCGTCAATCCTTCCCAACATCAGGGACTTTTCCAATGAGTCAGCTCTTCATATCAGATGACTAAAATACTGAAGCTGAAGCTTCAGCATCAGTCCTTTCAATGAGTATTGAAGATTCAGTGAGATTGACTGGTTCAATCCCCTTGCTGTCCAACGGACTTTCAGGCGTCTTCTCCAGCACCACAGTTAGAAGGCATCAATTCTTTGGCATTTTGCCTTCTTTACAGTCCAGCTCTCACAACTGTACATGACCACTGGGAGGACCATAGCCTTGACTATACAGACCTTTGTCAGCAGAGTAATGTTTCTGCTTTTCAACACGCTGTGTAGAAATTAAAAAGCAGAGACATCACTTTGCCAAAAAAAGATTCATATAGTCAAAGCCATGGTTTTTCCAGTAGTCCTGTACAAATGTGAAAGTTGGACCATAAAGAAGTCTGAGTGCAAAAGAAATGATGCTTTTGAACTATGATGCCAGGAGAGACCAAAGGACAGAGGAGCCTGGCATGCTGCAGTCCATGGGGTGGCCAAGTCAGATGCAACTTAGCAACTGGACAACAACAGGAATACATGAACCAAAAATCAGAAATCAGAGGTCATTAAGAGAAAACTAACTACATGAAAAAGACCAAAGTTTTAGAAAAACTGAACCTAAAAGAAACTGACTTTTTTAAAATTTTAATTTGTCATAAATATATTCCAAAATGTCCAAGAAGATGTAATCTACAAAAGAACACAATGTGAAGAAAAAACTCAGAAAAAACACTTAAAGTAAAAGTATTATTATTAAAAATTCAATTATAAATTTAAAAGATAAAGCTGAGGAAATCTTTAAGAAGGTGGAACAAAAGTGAGTTGTTGTTGCTCAGTCATGTCTTTGCAATCCCACAGACTGCAGCACGCCAGGTTTCCCTGTCCTTCACCATGTCCCAGAGCTTGCTTAAACTCATGTCCATTGAGTCGGTGACACTATCCAAACATCTTGTCCTCTGTCATCCCCTTCTCTTCCTGCCTTCAATCTTTCCCAGCATCAGGGTCTTTTCTAATGAGCTGGCTCTTCACATCAGCTCCAACACTCTTCACCAAAGTATGGGAGCTTCAGCTTCAGCAATAGTCCTTCTAATGAATATTCAGGATTGATTTCCTTTAGGATTGACTGGTTTGAGTCCAAGAGACTCTCAAGAGTCTTCTCCAATACCACAGTTCAAAAGCATCGATGCATGATACTGGATGCTTGGGGCTGGTGCACTGAGACGACCCAGAGGGATGGTACGGGGAGGGAGGAGGAGGGGGATTCAGGATGGGGAACACGTGTATACCTGTGGTGGATTCATGTTGATGTATGGCAAAACCAATACAATATTGTAAAGTAATTAACCTCCAATTAAAATAAATAAATTTATATATATTTTTAAAAATGTACAAAAGCATCAGTTCTTCAGCACTCAGCCTTCTTTATGGTCCAACTCTCCTATCCATACATGACTACTCAAAAAACCATAGATTAATATCTCTGCTTTTCAACAACGCTGTCAGGTTTGTCATAGCTTTTCTTCCAAGGAGCAAGTGTCTCTTAATTTCGTAGCTGCAGTCACCATCTGCAGTGATTTTGGAGCCCAAGAAAAGAAAGTCTCTCACTTTTTGCATTGTTTCCCCATCTAGTTGCCATGAAGTGATGGGACCAGATGCCATAATCTTCATTTTTTGAATGTTGTTCTAACCCAACTTTTTCACTCTCCTCTTTCACTTTCATCAAGAGGCTCTTTAGTTCTTCTTCACTTTCTGCCATAAGGGTGGTATCATTTGTATATCTGAGGTTATTGATATTTCTCCCAGCAGTCTTGATTCTGGCTTGTGCTTTATCCAGCCCAGCATTTCACATGATGTTCTCTGCATATAAGTTAAACAAGCAGGGTGACAATATACAGCCTTGACGTACTCCTTTACTAATGTGGAACCAGTCTGTTGTTCCATATCCGGTTCTAACTGTTGTTTCTTGATCTGCATACATGTTTCACAGGAGGCAGGTAGAGAAGAGATTTAAAAGACCCATAGAGAGACTCAATAAGAAATAAAACATTTTCCCTACAGGAATTCTAAAGAAAATAGAGAAAACAAAGGGACAACTGTTGTAAAAGAAACTTCTGAGAGCTTGAAATAAAAAATTTATATTTAAAATTTAAAGGGATCTCACAAATATTAACAGAAGATCCATGCTTAAACTTATTTTTTTGTGAAATTTCAGAACAAAAAGAACAGAGAAATCTAATATCTGAGAAGAAAAGGGAAAGAGAAAAAAAAAAAAGAACCTATAAAGGAACAAGAGAGTTGCTGCCATCACATTTCTCACTGGAAGTAATAGAAGCTAGAAGATAGTTGTGCAAGATTTTCAAAACACTGAAGGAAAATATTTTGATCTTGGAAAACTACACCCTGACAAATTCTCAGGTAAATGTAAAAGGAAAATAAATCCATTTTTTGACACATAAGGCCTCGGGAAATTTACTTGTATTCTGCAGAAGTTGTTTGAAGATAGCCCCTAGCAAAACAAGAGTGAAAGCCAAGAAAGCTGTAAGATACAAACAAAAATACATAAAATGAAGTCCCAGAATGACAGCCTACAAAGCGATCTGTGCAATCAGGATAATCTGGATCCAGGGACACTTTCAAGGGGGAAAAAAAGGGCATGGATTATAGACATTAGAAAAAGTAAATAAAAAGCTATAAACTATTATAGACATAGTAAAGTAAGCATGTATTTCTTAAGGGGGAGATGGCAATCATAAGCCCCAGAAAAAACACACAAGAAAGAAAAGGCCTAGTATAAAACAAATTAAAACATAATATAATAATTGAGCAAATGATGGAGTCTAAGAAATGTCTCTTTTTATCAACATCATTTTTGATGTTGAGTGATGACACTGGAATTCTAGAGAATGAAATGTAATCATAGTACATATTGGCACTCTAGTGAATAATATTTATATAATAAAGAGCAATATGTATAATGGTCAAGAGAATTGTGATAAATTGTGAAAATGGTCACAATTAACTATGTTTCTCTGTAGGTGCACTAGTTGTTTCCAGCAACTCCCAACAATAGATGGAATCTACTCCCTTTCCCCTCGAATTTGGGCTGATTGTAGGACTTCTTTTGCCAATAGAATGCAGCAGAAGTGACAGTGTGCCATTTCCAGGCCTAGGCCTTGCCTTCCTCTGTTTCCCCCTATTTCTCTCTCTCCTTGAACACACCAGATGTCACGTGAACAAGACCAGACTAGCCTGCTGAGTGATGAAACACATATAGCCTGATCCTTCTGGCCCTAAACTACATCCATCTAACTTCCAAAAGCAGGGCTACTGTACTGACCACAAATCCTGAAACCAACAAGCCAAATACCAAAGAACTGCACAGTTAAGTGCACCACAAATCTTTGGCCCACAGAAACTTAAGGTAAAGAAATAGAGGCTGCTTTAATTAAGTCACTAAAATTTCAGTGTGGTCTGGTATACGGCAAAATCTAATTCTAGCAGAAATGTATTCTAACTCAAGAGTACATAAATGCAAATCCTGGCTCCACTACTTTTAGCTATGTGACTTTGAGCAAGTTAGTTAACCTCCTATTGCCTCAGTTTCCATATCTGTAAAATATGAGTAAAGTATATTACCTTATAGTATTGTTTGAGGATTAATATATGCAAATATAAGTAAAGAATTTTGAATTATATGTAAAGCAATTTAGAGTGGTACTCAGCACCTTGTAAGTACTCAATTTATATTAGTTATTATTCTTCTTTATTTTAATGGAGTTTATTCATTTTCAACATCTAGAATTACCCACAAAGTACAGATGATTTAATAATAGTTATAGAATGGTATGAAAATATTAATGGTCATGTCAAAATGGAGCTATCAGAAGCCAGGAGATAGAAAGAGGAAAGCACAAGTAGAAGGACAGGTAGGGGGTTAATATAATCATCATATAAAGCAAAAAGTCAAAGAGAAACTATCTAAAATTAACAAAAAGAAGAACTAAAACAAAAATAGAGGTCATATGAAAATGGGTGACTTTATACAGACAACAAAATGAGAAGCTTTGAATAATGATATAATTATCAAAAATTAAGAAAACATGGAAAAATAAAGGTGGGAGATGGAATAAGGGAGCTCAGTCATCATATATCATCTATTATCTGTCATATAAGAATAATATAGATTAAGTATAAAAACTCAAGAATTTATCATCAACACATGTTTACTTAGGAATGTAAAATGAAAAACATAGAATGCTTCTGCAGGAGATGAAACACACAGCCTGATCCTTCTGGCCCAGGATAGGAAAAGGTAGAACAGCAAAAATAATTCCGTCCTATTAATTTTCTTAGCTATGTATACATAGTTTTGATAATTTTTCTTTTTCATAATAGCAAATTGCAAAGAAGATTCTCCAAGCCATCTGTACTTCTCAATTTTAGGTTAAAATGTGTTTTAAAAACAAACTCTGGTAAACTTTTACAATAAAAACCCAAAAGGATGAAAACTTCACTAAATTAACTTAAGAAATATCAGCATTAGTAAACAACTTAAAACTTTGCTCACTAAGAATTCAGAAATGTCAAAAAAATAAAATAAAAGAAGGGAAAAATCTTCTCTACCTCATACTTGTATTACCTCCACCTCATTTCCTGGAACCTGAGTGATTTCTCTTCTCCCATTGGCCTCTCTTACATCCCATGGATGCCTCTGTCCTAACCCCCAGATCTTCCTGTATGTTATACTGAAAAGAGTATCAACTTGGAATAAGATGTCTGAATTAAGTTCCAGTTCTGCTACTTCTGCTCTGCATGGCTACTATCAGGCTATTTCTCCTAACAGAAAAGCTATGCCATCCCCACTGGCTATCTTTCAAAATTAAATTAAATAGTGTATTTGGAACGAATGTTTATACAGAAGCACTACATTGCACATACTAATTATTTAACACATAGGCATTCCCCGCTGGGGAAGAACAACAAAGAGAGTGCAGTAACACAAACAGAAAATAATTGTTGCAACTCCAGCTACTATCCTTTCCTTTACCTTCTGTGATTCTAAGCCCTTTCAAGTCAGGAACTTAGGGAGATTCTGGAACTTTTTTTTTGCTGTAGTCGCCAGCACCACTAGACACTGGCATTTGCAAATCCTTTCTAAAGGTGTCCCATAGACAGCTTTATCTCTGCAAAAAAATTCATGCACAGAGATGAGAATGGATGATTTTCTTCCAAAGACTTTTTGAAATTATTCATAGAAAAGATTAAAAGTACTAAGAGACATAACATTCACTCTAAAACAAAAGGTTTATGAGCAGAAACCCACTTTAATTCTAGTATAGTAAAATGGACAATAATCCCATATGCAAGCGCAGTAAAACAGTATTTGCTTAGCCTATTGGAATGGTGGTTGACTGCCTAAGTAGAGATGTTCAGGTCCATAAAAACAGGAGTCCCTGGGGTACTCCTGTACAAAAATCACTATTTTCATCCTTTCATGTGGGAAAAATCCACAAATTTAGAATCATTAAAGTATCTGGAAGAAATACCATGTACATAATAAAAGCCTGGTGTTATAATTTGGATACTGCTAAGGCCCACTTCCAGGGCTGCTATGTAGAACCAGAAGCAATAAAGATGATTTTAAGGGATCATGCTATAGGGTCTCAGAGAAGTTCCACACTCAAAATGAAGTCAATAAAGAAATACTTTGAAAATCATTCCTCAGTGGTCTGTGTTTTCCCAAAGACTGTGGTTATCATGGATAACCACCAGACTCTTGTCATACAGCTTATTCCCCATATACCATTTAAATTTCAAATAATGTTACCAGCCACAATTTATCTGGCTTTCCCTAGCCATAACATGTTTTTATTTTCTTTTATCTCATACCAAAGTTGTGACAAGAAATTTCCACTACAAGGATATCATTTTATTTTCACTTTTCAGTCTTTAGGGGGAAAAAATGATATCAGCTATCTCTCACAGAAAAGCACAGTATTATCATTTGCCATTAAAGAAACAATCTATTGCTCAGGATCAAATGATGCATACAGAGAGAAATAACTGTTCAATTGTCATATTTTCTCTCAAAAAGACTAAATACAGGTAAAGGAATATGAGGCACGCTATTCTGGCGAACACACATGCCTAAAGTGAGCTTCTCCTCCCCACAACAGTAAATGCAAATTTAAACTCTTCAGGTTCCATGTGTCACACCATGTATTAAAAAAAAAAAAAAACAATAAAAAGAAAAATCACTGGGAACCCAAAAAGTTATAATGAATTAAATATATAAGAATTATCATTTTGTCAGAATTACATGAATATTTGCACGTAAATGTAAACGAGAGAGTCAGGAATTCCAGAATGGTAAAGTAAAGAGCTCAAGAGACCCACTTCTCAGTAAGTGAACTAGTAAAAATTTAAAAAAGCAATTATATGAAGGCTCTGAGAATTGTCCTCAAGGCATAAAGCAAATGGAGAAAGAGTCATTCAAGAAAATATATTAAGTCTTAGTAAGAAAAGCAAGAGTCTATGGGGTCTGAGCCACAGCTCACTCCATCATGCACTCGCCCAACCCCTGACCTCCAGGTTACAAGGACCCCTCACCTCCTAGGCCGACTGTAGGCATGTCCTGCCAAGAAGACAGAGACAGCCTCTCCCCCACCTCCTTGTCTGAGGCTACAGTTTTCATGCCAAGCAGCCTTCTGGTTATTCTCACGCCCCTCAGCCCTGTGTTGCAGAAGCTCTTTTTCATGTGACACAGCCAAGAAGACCAGGCCATTCTTTCAACCAGCTCCCATCCTAAGGGTAGACTCTATTCTAGACAGGCCAAGGATACTAGGACAACTGCTCCACCTCAGTTCACTTGTATGATGGAGATTCCATTTAATAATACCGAGGGTTGCTATCCCTCCTCACTTGTAAAAAGGGTAAATGGAACTACTCTGGAGAGGCAAGGCCCCAGCTATAACTCTAGTCCGGTAGCCCTGGGGTTCTGGTCAGGTGGAAAGGCAGACCATAAGGTTAAAGAGACCTGCTTGAAGGAACTGACTTTATTTAAAATTAAACACATCTCCATACCTAGGGTGTGGATATTTTTCAATAAGGCTTTATTCATAAAAACAAGTGGTAGTAGAAGTAAAACCAGATATTCAAATACATCTAGTACATTAGATGTGCAAGTGTACAACTTGTACACTGATGTTTGTTCAGTTCAGTTCAGTTCAGTCACTCAGTTGTGTCTGACTCTGCGACTCCATGGACTGTAGCATGCCAGGCCTCCCTATCTATCACCAACTCCCAGAGTTTACATAAACTCATGTCCATTGAGTCGGTGATACCATCCAACTATCTCATCCTCTGTCGTCCCCTTCAATCTTTCCCGGCATCAGGGTCTTTTCAAATGAGTCAGTTCTTCACATCAGGTGGCCAAAGTATTAGAGTTTCAGCTTCAGCATCAGTCCTTCCAATGAATATTCCGGACTGATTTCCTTTAGGATGGACTGGTTGGATCTCCTTGCTGTCCACGGGACTCTCGAGTCTTCTCCAACACCACAGTTCCAAAGCATCAATTCAGCACTCAGCTTTCTTTATAGTCCAACTCTCACATCCATACAGGACTACTGGAAAAACCATAGCTTTGACTAGATGGACCTTTGTCAGCCAACTAATGTTTCTGTTTTTTAATACACTGTCTAGATTGGTCATAGCTTTTCTTCCAAGCAGCAAGCATCTTTTAATTTGATAGCCGCAGTCACCATCTGCAGTGATTTTGGAGCCCAAGAAAATAAAGTCTGTTTCCATTGTTCCCCCATCTATTTGCCATGAAGTGATGGGACTGGATGCCATGATCTTCTTTTTTTGAATGCTGAGTTTTAAGCCAGTCTTTTCACTCTCCTCTTTCACTTTCAAAAAGAGGCTCTTTAGTTCCTCTTTGCTTTCTGCTATAAGGATAGTGTCATCTGCATATCTGATATTTCTCCTGGCAATCTTGATTCCAGCTTGTGCTTCATCCTGCCCAGAATTTCGCATGATGTACCTGCATAGAAGTTAAATAAGCAGGGTGACAATATACAGCCTTGACGTACTCCTTTTCCAATGTGGAACCAGTCCATTGTTCCATGTTCTGTTCTAACTGTTGCTTCTTCACCTGCATACAGATTTCTCAGGAGGCAGATAAGGTGGTCTGGTATTCTCATCGCTTTAAGGATTTTCCACAGTCTGTTGTGATCCACACAGATAAAGGCTTTAGCGTAGTCAATAAAGCAGAAGTCGATGTTTTTCTGAAACTCTGCTTTTTTTTTCTATGATCCAATGGATGTTGTCAATTCGATGTCTGGTTCCTCTGCCAATTCTAAATCCAGCTTGATCATGTGGAAGTTCTTGGATCACATACTGTTGAAGCCTGGCTTGGAGAATTTTGTGCATTACTTTGCTAGTGTGTGAGATGAGTGCAATTGTGTGGTAGTTTGAACATTCTTTGTTATTGCCTTTCTTTGGGGTTGGAATGAAAACTGACATTTTCCAGTACTGTGGCCACTGCTGAGTTTTCCAAATTTACTGGCATATGGAGAGCAACACTTTCACAGAGCCATCTTTTACGATTTGAAATACCTTAGCTGGTATTCTATCACCTCCACTAGCTTTGTTCACAGTGATACCTCCTAAGGCCCACTTGACTTCGCACTCCTGGATATCTGGCTCTAGGTGAGTGATTACACCATCGTGGTTATCTGGATCATTAAGATCTCTTTTGAATAGTTCTTCTATGCATTCTTGCCACCTCTTCTTAATATTTACCACATAATTTCTTTTATATGAAAAATATATAATATGCCAATCTCTGTACTGGGACAGAGAGTATATTAATGGTTGATTATATTAATGGTTGATTAAGGATGGTAGGAGAAAGTATGAGAAAATGGCAAGTAACTACTAATGAATATAGGATTTCTTTAAGGGAAGAGGGAAGTATTCTCAAATTAGATTCTGGTGAGGGTTGCATAATCTGATGAATATATTTAAAAAAAACAGTGAATTGTATACTTTGGGTAAATATCATCGTATATGAATTATATCTCAGTAAAACTACTTCTAAAATTAATATGTACTAACTCAAGGTCACTGGAGAAGGAAATGGCAACCCACTCCAGTGTTCTTGCCTGGAGAATCCCAGGGACAGGGGAGCCTGGTGGGCTGCCGTCTATGGGGTCGCACAGAGTCTGACACAACTGAAGCGACTTAGTAGTAGTAGTAGTATCTCAAGGTCATACTCTTATCACTCCTTTGTAAAGTATAATTGATAAACCTGTTTACTAGAGTTTTTGAAAGTACAGATTCAAGAAAAAAAAAAAGTGAATCGGGCAGAGTGGGGAAAGGTTAGGGCATGAGGTGGAGTATCTTCCTGAGAAAAGCCTGCAAAACTCCACCTACCTTCACTCCCACTGCTACTGATGCTCTTGGGCCTCACCCTCAGCTCTGTAAAACTTATAAACAATGGAACTGTACAAAGGAACACTGTCCATCTCTGTCGGCCCCTCACTATCCAGTACCCTTATGTCTTTGTGTCCTGAAACAGTGACCTCTCCCAACATCCCAGAGCCCTTTACCTATCCCCAGAAGGTCATCTATTTTCTGTAAAATGCTTAGGCATGCTATTTTGCACAGGGCAAGTAGATAGGGTTTTCCCCAAGATCACTCCATGTTAAGAAATATGAAAGCACTACATTTAAACTAAACTAGTTAATTTATGATTACTGACTATCATATGCATTGTGAAGCAGTTATTAACATAATATTTTTACACTGAATATAAAATTTCTACATATAATATTAAATATATGTACCTTGTTTTGAGCTTTCTGTATTTCATTTGGTTTGAGTCTGCACAGGGGCAGACTTTAAAAGAATCTTCTTCCAAAATCTGCATTTGTCATGAACAATAAGTTGCTCTTGAGGATGTTTGATTATTCAACATATTAAGTAATGAATGTAAAAAAATTAGTGTTCATTGTGTTTAAAAATGAGAGAGATGAATAAATATGTTAATATTTTTAATATCTAGTAAGGTCTGCTAGAATGATATATATTTCTCTAGGAATAATTTGTTCAAATGTATTTCATCAAGGAATATTTCAAACATTCCAGTCCTGCATTTAACTAAGTATTTCTATGACTGTATCATTTAATCATTTAAATTTACATTACCCAAAACACAGTTTGGCAAGAACCCTCTGATAACAAGTTGATTTTCATGCACTTGGATTACTTTTAAAAACAGGAAGCCACATTTTATCATGAGCAAAAATCTCTGAACATAGGAGACTGAGTTTTGGTTTCTTATGTAAAGCTCTGTGTTTGAATGACTTTCAAACTTCACTAAATGTATTTTTTCATCCTTGCTATTTATTTTTACATCTCTTAAAGAGATCATATGTTTGAAGAGACAGGAAAGTACTTAGAAATACCTGTTAATAAAAAAAAAATTTTAAGTAGGCATGCCAAGGGAGGGAAAAATGAAGTCCTGTCTAGACCCAGTAAGGTTTGCTTGACCTAGTTACTAAATGAAATATCAATGGGAAATTCAAGGTAAGCAAACTAGCCAAAGTTCTGCAGGAGGTGGCTCTGATGACATCTGATCCTTCTAAAGAAAACAGATTTCTCATGGCTGTCAGCATACTCCCAAGGAAGAAAGGGAAATAAATGAAAGCATAAATATTACTATTACTATTCCTAGAGGATGTCCTTCAATAAAGGAAGGCTTTGTCTTGGCTGTGTTTACATAAATCTTTGGAATATTTGACCAAAAAAAAAAAAAATCACATAAATGCAAGTCACAGCCAATGAAGGAGAAATCAGTTCAATGTGTCCAAACACAAACTCCAGGCAACCACAGGAAAAATATCATGTTCTCTTGGAGCCTCCATAGTAAATAAATAATGAAGATGACATTGCTAAGATTGTAAAACAGTGGTCAGGCTGCAAATGTGACTTGCTTAATAGGCTGACTAAATCAAAATCCAAGAATGTGCTGGAAAAGAGCTGCTATGAGATGGGTTAGTACAGATTTGTTTGTAAAACAAATCAAGCACTTCTAGTGAGTAGAATTGAATACCCTAAATTGAATAAAGTTCATGAAGCTATGGAGTGTACTGATGCCATCAGATTTTTATTAATAGATCCTCCCAAAAGGAAAGAGTTGAGGTAAATGATAATAAATACAATGGTCCTAACTCATGTCAGTGGGGAAAAAGCAAAATAACTTCCTTCCCTCAAACCCAAAGTATGTAAAGATATTAGTTAGATATGTGGTTTGCCTCAATAAACATTCTCAGGAATTAGAGAATATTTCTTGGAGCACACACAGCTTATTTTCTACACAGAAAATCAAAAGTTGACTATAACACAAGTACGCTATACAGTGATATTCCCAAATATCTGTGTTGTACAAAGCATGTGTCTCTAAGAAACAGTAAAGAGATGGTATCATTCTATGGTCAACCATTCTTTAAATATCAACCCTCCCCTCTCTCTCTTTATTTTGTTTCTCTTTCTCTCTGCCTCTTCTCCAAAATACTTAGACAAATATTCATGAGGTCAGGTCTAGGGATCATTTCTGCTGTAATCCTCATTCTCTCATTTCCTAGGGTTCCATCTCAAAAACATACTTCCTCGGTCTCTTCTAGCCAAAAAAAAAAACAAAAAACAAAAGAAAAATGAAATTTTCATACTAACTGGCCCATCCAAATAGTCTCCTGGCAGACTGCCCTACCAGTTCATTAGACATTCCCTAGACATATCTGAATCCCTACTTAGATTAATGTAAAGACCCCAGCTACACAAGGAAACTTAAGATGAAACAAATCACATCAGAGACCATCTGGTCTCAGATTTAAGTCCAAATGTGAAGCAGCTGTAGATTTAAGGGTGGGTACAAGACAACTCTATGAACAAAGCTATCCATACTAGTAGGACTCCCTGGCTGGGAATATAAATGGTGCCTCCTGACCAAAAGACAGTGAGAGGACATTTACTAGGGACATTGCAAAGCCAGTAGCTATAAGAAGGAGGCAGAGGTCTTCTCTTTGTTGACAAAAGATGTTGAACCCTAGGAAGAAAAGTATGTGACCCATTCTCCATATGTCAATCTGTCATCACAAACCAGAAAAGATTATGACAGAACTTGAAAATGGTATGGGAAAGGAAAGAGGGTAACAGGAAATATAAAAGCATATTGGTTACCAAAATTCCTGTTTTCATCAAATTACATTTGTAGAATTCTTGGAAACAAAGTAGTAAACACAATCCTGAAGGGATAAACTATGTGTGACCACACAGTCTTGTGGAACTGAAATACCGTTTGGAATTTTGGTTATATCATTCTAAAAGAGGGAGAAAGGGTCCTACTTACAGACCATGCCTAATAAGCTTAACTGATTCCAGTCATACAGGGTCTTTGTTAGAACAAGGAAAAATGGTTTCTTTCCATCCACAGAACGAAGCAAGGAAAATCTTTCTCCCACTGCTATCTGTTTCTTCTACCTGAAATTTCTTATATAAGGAGCTTAAAGATCCTGAGTATTCTAGGATAAGAGCTTCCCAGGTGGCTCTAGTGATGAGGAACCCACCTGCCAATGCAGGAGACAAAAGAGATGTGAGTTCGATCCCTGGGTCAGGAAGATCCCCTGGAGGAGGGCATGGCAACCCACTCCAGTATTCTTCCCTGGAGAATCTCATGGACAGACGAGGCTGGCATGCTACAGTCCATGGGGTTGAAAAGAACCAGACATCACTGAAGCGACTTAGCACCCACGAATTCTAGGATAAAGCTCTGGAGAATGAATGGAAGACCTGACAGAACTTAGGTCTTCTGAGTAAATTTCAAGAGAAGGAAGAGTCTCCTTTGTTTGAAAAAAAGGAGAGAGAAAGACTATAATGTGACTGTTCTCCAAAGCCTTGTTCTTGGTTGGAGCATCATCAGATGAAAGAAGCGAGTCAGTTAGTTTCCTGTTTAAACCTCTTCAAATTGCACTGGTATCACTTGCAACCAAAAGAGTTCTGATAAACACACTGCACAATAAAATAAAAGTTAGGAATCATGAAAAATAGAATGGGTGCCCAGAAAGTAAACCAACCAACCAACTAGCTGAGATTAATTTTATGACATTGTAACATGATTGCAAATTTATTTCATAAAATTAGTAAACAAGAATATAGGAATGATAAATCATTAATTCGGGGTCATATAAGGGTTTGTGCTCTGGCATCTAAGGTGAATTTACAATCCAGAAATCCTAAAGCCATTTTTCCTAGCCATTATGTATTAACAATGAGTCCTGATTCAAGAAATAAAAAAAGAGGAAGCTGATTATGGATATTCCACTCCCTTGACATGAAATATTTGAAACAGCCCACTGGTCCCTATTTTTAGATTAAAAACCAATCACTGGAAAAAGCCCATAACCAGTACAGTAATGAGCCCATGGCCATTTATTTATAGTTAACTCTAGCTGATTCATGAGCTGCAACTCAATGTCTGGTAAGTGTTATGTGACTCCTGGACTTTATCAACCTATTTATGTGTAGCCAAGACTTCTCTCATAGAACATGTATATATGCAAACACATTGCCTTATATGTAGGTATAATGGAAGGAGAAAGAAATATATTCACTAGTGTACAACCTGACTACATTTTATGAATCTGTCCAATCACATTTGGCTTTTCCATAACTTACTTAGATCATCCACACTGAATTTACTGCAAGCTGCATGCAAAACCAGCAGTGCAGGCAAGAGGTAATGAGAGCCTAAGAGAGACACATGCATTTTCATATATATTAATGGTTTATATGGGGGAAAAGCTGAAGGATAAAAGAGGCATCAAATATTGCCAGAATGACAGATGAAATGCTGAAATTATGGTCCTTTGAAGTAGGCTCTGGGTAAACTAACTACACAGCACATGGCAAGAAATGTGTGGCAATAGTTGTGATGAAATTTGTCTTGATTAATGCCCCCAAGTGAAAAGATAAATCTTGCTAAGGAAGTTCTGGAGGTTCAATGAATGGAAGCCACATATTCATGCTACCATCTGAGTTCAGAAAGAGAGAAAAGCCTAATACTAACCTTGCATTTGCACCATATACAAGTCTTCCCTGTAGTGACTTAAGGAAATGTGCATTATATATCCACTTTCTTTTTGTTTTATGAATGACTGCTCTGAGTGTTGCCCATTTCATTCTTGAATTTAAAGTTTACAAACATGTTATACAATGTTTAATGTCTATTAGCTATTATAATGTGTTTATTACTATAATCAAAGTTATTTTTAGAAGATGTGATGAGAGGGAGAGAAAAAGTGGTTCTAGAATTATGTTAATGGATTAAAAATTTATCTAGAAGCCAATAAAAGCTGCAAACATCTGGGAATATATTTAACATTTCTATTACAGAATGTATATGATAACAACTAGAACTCCATCATAATTAGACACTGTACCCAAGAGGTAAAGGATAACACTCTACGTTGAGGCCAGGTGTTCTAAAACTGAGTTAGGTTGAAGGACCTTTAAACTCACTGGGCAAGTTTCCTCTATTCAGGAAAATTAAAAACACAATCTCCTTTCTTAGAGTCTCATCACATTCAGTAAAATATAGATGGTAGTAAATACTTTCCATTTATATAAGGGTTTATGGTTTAAAAAAAAAAAAATCCAGTCTCACTAGCTGTTATGTTTGATCCTCTCTCTTGCTCTTATTTTACAGAAAACTAAATTTGGAGAAGTAGAGTTGTTTGTCCACAACTGTGTATCTTATAAATGTGAGAGCTAAAGTTAAAATTCACCTTCACATAGAACAGCACTTAAGAGTAGAATAGAAGGAAGATGGAATGCCTGCTATATGTTATACAGTATTATAGTGCTTTCTCATTAGCTCATGCATTGTCATATGTAAGTAAGCAAGTGAAGTCGCTCAGTCGTGTCCAACTCTTTGCGACCCCATGGACTGTAGCCCACCAGGCTCCTCCATCCATGGAATTTTCTAGGCAAGAGTACTGGAGTGAGTTGCCATTTCCTTCTCCAGGGGATCTTCCTAACCCGGGGAATCGAACCTGGGTCTTCCGCATTGCAGGCAGATGCTTTACCATCTGAGCCACATAACTATTCCATAAAACAGGAGTGCTTATTTCCATTCATGGGTAACAAAACTGATGCTCTGAGTTTTATAAAACGTACCAAAGTCCCTTAGGTATTTAAGTGCTGAGAAGGGATGACAATCTAGTTGTGTCTGATATCAAAAATGAGATTTCTCCCATAAAAGACACAAATATTTCTAAGGCATGTACAACTTTTATGCAATGACAGATAAGTACAAAATTAAGGAGAATAATCCACTTTCCTTACATATAATTACTTCATCAGCAGGTACTTATTAAGAGCTAATTAAGTGCTTAGCTTTGTATTCAGAATTGTGGAAGAAATGAAGAAGCAGAAAGCAGGCTTTCTTTTCCAAAAGAGGTTTCAAAACAACTTTAAAATGCCAAAAATATGTATAGTATTATACAATAACATTAAGGAGTATTAAATGCAAACAAAACAGGAGAAAAGTATTAGCAAAATAAATAAAACGGTTAAAATAAAAATGTGGTTTAATATGGACTAACATTTAACTGCAAATTCCAGGCAGGTACTAATTGAACTTTGGATTAGTTTTCCATACCCACCTCTTTGTGTTTTTTTTCTCATTGTACTGAAAAGGAGTCAGGTAGCCAATAGTGGTGGTAGATGAAAAAGCACTATCTCTAGGACTACAGCAAATGTCTATTAGATGTCACACCATCACTAAACATCATTATATTTCTCATCCCATTTGTTTGTTTATTCTTCCCTAAAACACATGTACTGAGGGCCCACCACACACCAGGCATCAGACTAGGCACTGGGTTTACAGTGGTGATCAAGACAGCAATGGCCCTGGGCAAGATTATCCAGAGCGATCTTCTGACTTCACTAGAGTGAATCTGTAAAATCTGAGAGTGAAAACTCAGAACTGGGAACTGAAAGACCTGAGCTTAGTCCCTGATTCAGTATTTGCATGCTCTTGAATGATTACATATGACTCGGAGGCTCAATATCCTCATCTGTGAAACAGGAATAAAATAATTTCTATTCACATGTCTTGCAAAAGGAAGAATAGGAAAAGCATATGAAAACAACTGTAAAGAGCAAAATTTCACACAAGTGTAATGAATTATTACTATGTTATGTGCCCAGTCTCATAATTCTGGCTCCTTTCTCACAGGAAAGCCATATATTTGTGCTGCTTCTACTCAAAAATATGTGCTCCTGCTTAGGTTAGAGCTCGGCTACCTCTGAATATGAGTAGCAGCTACCCTCAATTGTTCACTCCTCTTCCATTGCCCTCATCCCCGTTAGTCCCTGGCAGTTAGAGCTGTCATTACTACTTCCTCCTACATATATAATTTCTCTCTTTGTGCATAGTTATCTTTCTTATTTTCAAAAATTCATACTTTCCCCTAGGATCCTAACTCAGGTGACCTTACAAACAGTAGCCATGGAAACCTCAATCCAAAATGCTTCAGGAGTATTATTTGTACTACACAGTCAGCTCCCATAAAAACCTAGCTGTATCTAAGCTATCTGGCATGACTACCTCTGTAACAGGCTTCGTTGATGGCTCAAATGGTAAAGACTCTGCCAGCAATGCAGGAGACATGAGTTCGATCCCTGGGTTGGGAAGATCCCTTGGAGGAGGAAATGGCAACCCACTCTAGTATTCTTGCCAGGATTTATCCCATGGGCAGAGGAGCTTGGCGGGCTATATAGCCCATGAGATTGCAAAGAGTCAGACACGAGTGAGCACACACACACACACACACACACACCCCTCTGTTATAACCCTATGCTGGTAACAACAGCCTAGCAGTACGCTGCACAAGCAGCAAGAGTTTATTGCTTCTGGCTGACAGAGGGATGTCTAGGCACTCCCAAGTTAACATCCAGTGAAAGCCAAACCAAAGCACTATTCCCTAAGAGGTATTCTAACTTGTTTTCCAGTTTTCTGTCTAGAATCAATTTGCTTGCCCCATTCTTGTTCTCTTTTATTGGCCTGAAAACAACTGCCTTGGCTAATGCAATCCACTCAGACTCTTTCTCTGTACTGAGCATCTTCAAGTATGCATCTCCATTTCCTCTTTGCAAGAGTTACAGCTGACAGATCTTTTTAAATAATGCTCTAAATTAGCCTCATTCCTGCTTGGATTCTATGTTCAATGGTTAGTCCCCTTCTCTGGGTTCTATTTTTACCCTCATTCTGTCTCCCATTCTTCCTGACTTCTCTAGTGCTGTTTTCCCCCTGGCTCATGGCCTCTTCTCTCCCAGCAAGCCAAACCACATGACTACAGTGTTTCCAACCTTTTGCCCGAAGCCAGCAATGACAGTTGCAGAGTAGGAGGAGGTGTGACTCACTCTTTTGAGAACTGGTTGCCACACATGTCAAAGCCCCAACCCATTTCCATGCAACATTTTCATGCAAGAGACACGTATAAGCTTTAGGACTCAGCCAACTCGAGTTCGTTTTTCCTGAAATGTGATGCCAACTAGCATCTGCCACAACTGATTATCATGATTTGCTTAAGGAAATTTCTCCAGGATTAAGATCTTTATCTTCAATGATATAATTTCACCTTGCTGTCTGAAGGCTAGAGTATAAAACACAGAATCACTGTCTTAAAGTGCCCCTCACGTGGTATGATAGTAGTAAGAAGATCAAAGATCTGACGCTCTTAAAACCTGGGGTAAGACCCAGATCTACTGCGTGACAACCTGGGTCCATGGATAAATCCTTTAATTTTTCTAGCCTCACTCAAAAGGTGGGAGGGATTTTCCTAATTGATTATTAAGACACTCTCAGCTCTAATATTCTTTTCCAAGTTTTCTACCAAAGATAACTGTGGAGTTTAGCAAATGAATACATATAAGATTATTTTAGGCCCAATTTGTCCTTCCTGCTAATAACTTACAGAATAACTGTTTTCCTTTTTCAACCATTAAAATATATACAATTGAGTAATTCTCCATGGATTGTCAACTCATTCAATCAACAATTATTTATTAAGTGACAGTATTAGGAACAAGACACAGTAGAACAAAACAAACATAGTCTCTGCCTTCTAATATGTACCATCTAGTAGTAAAGCAAGTCCCTAGAGGGACTATCTAAATAAAGCTGGCTCTCTCATTTATCAACGTGTCTTCAGAGTCTTTCAGAAACGCCTGGTACTGGGTACACAAAAATAGCTATTTTTAATGGGAAACTGACTAAATGAATAAACAAACAAATGAATACAAGAAATCTACATCATAGAAACTCCAGAGTTTGTTCAAGTTGCAAGAATAAATGTAACGCAAAACCTAATGCTCTAATTCTTCAATGTCATTAACATCCTAGTAAAAAATAACATTAGGTACATAAACATTTGTCAAGAAGTGACTTAACCTGAGCATTTTAAAATGAGTCTTTGGACAAGAAAAAATGTCATAGGAAATGATGTCCAGGTGAATAAGAACACCTTGAAAGCAAAGAGAGTAGGGACCTACATGTGTACATGAGTGAACATGAGTAGCAGAGGAGGAGGTGAATGTATCTTCACTTACACTGGTTATACCACTTAAAATATTCAATCTCCCAGTGGCATGTATGGTACAGTAGGAGATTATAAGATCAACTTGTTTACATAAATACAATCTATAATTTATAGTCCATGGGGTTTTAGTAAATTACAAAGATATAACTAGAACTCTAGTTTTTAAAAAAGATGGACAAAAAATGGTGGAAAATGTTTATTTATTATATATTTACTGAATTTATGAAGACATTGGACATACTATTTTGAAATTTGTTTCAAAAGTCAAAGTTGTTTAAGGTGATTTCTAAAGTACACACTGTATAACATTTGAAACACGTAATGCTAAGACCCCTTTTGGCATAGTCTTGTGGTTTGCTGTCCAAAAACTAGGTAGTCATTTTTGATAGCTCTTGGTATAAATCACACATAGTCAGTGTAAATCAAACATATTTTATAAATGAGCTTAATGGGTTATAATTTTTTGCAGCAACTTGCTCATTTGCACAGGGTCATAGAAAATGTTCTGAAATCTTAGGGTTATAGAAAAGTGAGATGATTATTAAAGCATAAAAGAAATTTTATTTTCTTTATGAAAAGATATAGGTTCCAATGTACTTCCAAATTATTTGCTCTTGAGAAAACTCTAAGAATTTTATATCTATGGCTCTTAAATCATCATCAAACTTCTTAATCTCATCATACCTATGGTTCTACTAGGTGCTAAGGTATTCATGGAAAGTGAATATTACTCAGAACTAGACCTCAAAGCATTTATGCTCTGTAGATTTTACTGGTTTATAATAGCTATTTGAATTCTCAGTACAGCTGACAATAAAAAAAAGTCAAAAAACTGTAGCACAAAAGTGTATTTAATGAAAGGGCAGACATTTCCAATAAGGCAATTCTCAGAAGATGACTGGAAAAGCTTGACATTTGGCTTATGATGAGGTACTTGGGTCTTATCCCGATACTTTAATTAGAAAAAAAATGCATTTGATGTTCATCAGGACTAAGTTCCAGCCAAAACATCTGCCACCATAACGGCTACCATAACCACTGGCATGGCTTTTCCAGTAACAAATATTTATCAAGCGCAGTTTACATGAACAGTATGAATCGGTGAAAACAGCATGGGTTTTAGAAGTGGGTTGATAAAAATAATTGGGACTTACTATGGGCCAGGAATTGTTTTAAATGCTGTACCTATATTAACATATATAATACTGTCAACAGCCTGTGAAGTAAGGGAATTAATGCAAAAAGATGCACACTTTGTCCTCATTTCATAGATAAGAAAACTGAGGTTCAGTGGGTCAAGTAATGGCCCCAAAATCAAAGATAATAGTAAATAGTAAATGTAAGGTCAAATCTTACATTTGACCCTCTTCTACTGTATCTGATCAAAAATCTATCCTCCTAACCACTGAACTAGACTACCTGAATACTCATATTTGATTAAAAATAAAACATAATCCATTTATAATTCTTTTTGTCTTTTGTCTAAAAAACAAAACATAGTGAAAAGAATCATAGAATCCCTTACAGAGGAAGAATTAAATTTTGAATGATACATAAGAATTCAACAGTGAGACTGGAGATGGAGAGACTTTGCAAGTAGAGGGAACAGTATTTCTGAGGGCTTAAGAGGCATGAAATTCCCTGGTGGCTCAGAGGGTAAAGCGTCTGCCTTCAATGCAGGAGACCTGGGTTTGATCCCTGGGTGGAGAAGATGCCCTGGAGAAGGAAACGGCAACCCACTCCAGTATTCTTGCCTGGAAAATCCCATGGATGGAGAAGCCTGGTGGGCTACAATCATGGAGTCACAAAGAGTCGGACATGACTGAGTGACCACTTCACTTCAAGAGGCATAAAACAACAGAGCATGATTAAGAGATTAAAAACAATTAGGTTATATACTAAAGCTTCTAAAATATTATAGAAAGATAGTAAAAAAAAAATCTAGGTAAGTGGAGAAAATACCCCATCTTCACGAATAGGAAGATTTAACATTGTTAAGATGGTAATATTCCCCAACCTCATTTGCAGGTTCAGAGCAATCCCTATCAGAATCCCAGCTGACCTCTTTGTAAATTGACAAGCTGATTCAGAAAATTCACACAGAATTGCAAGAGAACCAGGATAGCCAAAATAATCTTAAATAAGAACAAAGTAGGACTTTCAAAACTTACTACAAAACAACAGTAAATAAGACATTTGCACACTGGCATCAGAATAAACACAGATCAACAGAAAAGAATTGAGAATATAGAAACGGACCCTTACCTTTATGGTCAACTGATTTTCAGCCATAGTGCCAAGACCACTAAATGGGAAAAGAATAGTCTTTTCAAACAAAGGGTGGTGGTCAACCGGATGCTGCTGCTGCAGCTAAGTCACTTCAGTCATGTCCAACTCTGTGCGACTCCATAGATGGCAGCCCACCAGGCTCCCCCATCCCTGGGATTCTCCAGGCAAGAGTACTGAAGTGGGGTGCCATTGCCTTCTCTGGGTCAACTGGATAACCACATGCAAAAGAATGAAACTGAACCTTTACTTCACATCATATTAAAAAAAAAAAAAAACCCTCAAAATGGATCAAAGATCTAAATGTAGGAACTAAAACTATAAAACTCTTAGAAGAAATTATTAGCAGTAGTTTCTCAGTCATGTCCAACTCTTTGTGACCCCATGGACTGTAGCCTGCCAGGTTCCTCCATCCATGGAATTCTCCAGGCAAGATTACTGGAGTGGGTAGCCATTCCCTTCTTCAGGGGATATTCCCAACCAGGAGTCTAACCCAAGTCTCCTGCATTGCAGGAAGATTCTATACCATCTGAGCCACCAAGGAAGCACTTACATTTATGGTCAACTCATTTTCATCAACAGTGCCAAGACCACTGAATGGGGGAAGAATAGTCTTTTCAAACAAAGGGTGCTAGACAAATGGATAACCACATGCAAAAGAATGAAATTGAACCCTACTTCACATCACATAAAAAATTAACTCAAAATGGATCAAAGACATAAATGTAGGAGCTAAAACTATAAAACTCTTAGAAGAAAACATTAAGAGTAAAATCTTTGTGACTTTGGGTTTGGCAAAGGATTCTTAGATATGACATCAAAAGCATGAGAAATAAAAGAAAAAAAATTGACTAGACTTCATCAGATTTAAAAATAATTATACTGTAAAGCACACCTCTCTGGAAAAAGAAACCCACAGAAAGAAAGAAAGTATATTCTATTCTCATTATTCACGGTAATTTTGTTCTGTAAAGTCACGCAATTACTAAATTGGTAAATATTGAACCATTGTCCCTAAGGGAAATACAGGATTGGGTTCCTGCAAGCCTCCAATCACATTTTTGTCGACCAACCAATACATAACATTGTTGTATGTGTGTTACTATTTAAAAACAACTTAATATATACTGTATTGTTGATTCACTAATGCTGAACTCATGACCAACAGAACTATAACTTAAGGCTGAATGAAGCTTATCTAACATACATATTTTCTCCATAAGGCACATCACAGCCTTCTTGTGATTAAGGACACTAGACAGCATTTCAACACAATGCTTGGGAAGATTTTAACAGCAAAATGACCAACAAAAAGCACAAATAAAAGAGCATTCTATCCTACCCAGAGTGCTAGTTTTCAATTCTTAGCATCAGTTCAGTTCAGTCGCTCAGTCGTGTCCGACTCTTTGCGACCCCATGAATCTCAGCACGCCAGGCCTCCCTGTCCATCACCATCTGCCGGAGTTCACTCAGACTCACGTCCATCGAGTTCATGATGCCATCCAGCCATCTCATCCTGGGTCGTCCCCTTCTCCTCCTGCCCCCAATCCCTCCCAGCATCAGAGTCTTTTCCAATGAGTCAACTCTTCACATGAGGTGGCCAAAGTACTGGAGCTTCAGCTTTAGCATCATTCCTTCCAAAGAAATCCCAGGGTTGATCTCCTTCAGAATGGACTGGTTGGATCTCCTTGCAGTCCAAGGGACTCTCAAGAGTCTTCTCCAACACCACAGTTCAAAAGCATCAGTTCTTTGGCGCTCAGCCTTCTTCACAGTCCAACTCTCACATCCATACATAATTCTTAGCATAACCACATGAAACTCCCTTTATAACACATTTCCCTCTCTGTGTCCACTTCAGTGATTTTTTTTTCACTTGGGTGTGTTCTGTCTGACAAACAGATTCATTTTTGTTTTTTTAAGTTCTTTTGATCTTTATTATTTGGAAATTCTTACCCATGCTCTTGGGGCCCCATTCATCTCACTTCTTATCAAATTTGCCTCTCTTCTTGTACCTTCATTCCTACTTTTAGCCCACTCCTAGAATTCACAAGGGCTTCCCAGCTGGTGCTAATAGGAAAGAACCTGCCTGCCAATGCAGGAGACATAAGAGACACAGGTTCAGTCCCTGGGTTGGGAAAATCCCCTGGGGGAAGGCATGACAACCCCCTCCAGTATTCTTGCACTGGAGAATCCCATGGACAGAGGAGTCTGGTGGGCTGCACAGTCCATAGCATTGCAAAGAGTTAGACACAACTGAAGGAACTTAGCACACAGCACACAAACAGAATTCCCAAACATGGGATCTCAGTATTGGTATCATCACAAGCCATAGTTCCCTTTCTTTTGACTTGTTAAAGAGTCTCCTCAACACCTTCACCTACTAAACTCTATTCACATCCATCCCTGTGTCTGGAATATCTTCCTATCTCACATTTCCATCTTCGCCTGTTGAAATCCACCTAGTACTTAGAAGCTCACTTTAAATTGCCTCGTAAACCACTGCCTCACAGAGAAGCCCTTCCCCAAATCCCTGCTGCTCTGAACTCTTTTTAAAATCTTTGCTTGTAATTTTCTCATGTCATTTGTCACTTTCCATCAGGGGCTTCAGCCATTCATATTATTCAAATAATATTCATATAAGATGAAAAGATCTATGAAATTCAGGATATTTATGAGCAAAAGATACGTGTCCATAGTCATCCCACAGGAAACTTTGGTTACATTTGGCCTTTGAGTTTTTCTAACTTTCTGCATTATATATATAATTTAGCTTCTCATTTAGTCCTCAGAAGAATTCTGAAAGACAATTTTCTTTACTAGCTCTATTTTACAAATGAAAGTACTTAGAGTTAAGGGGCCTGATGAATGTCTTACAATGATAACTAGCTAATCCAGTTTGTAAATTTCACTCATTACTTTCTGCTTATGGCATTGTCAATAAAAACTGGGGGTACTCTATAGGATACCTTACTATAGTGAAAATGAAAGTCGCTCAGTTGTGTCTGACTCTTTGTGACCCCAAGGACTATATAGTCCATGGAATTCTCCAGGCCAGAATACTGGAGTGGTAGCCTTTCCCTTCTCCAGGGGATTTTCCCAACCCAGGTCTCCCACATTGTAGGTGGATTCTTTACCAGCTGATCCATGAGGGAAGCCCAACCTTACTAAAGTGGTTGGCAAAGCCATGCACTCAGTATTTCTTTTTCATTGTGCTACAGAATTAGACATTATAGTCTTCAGCACCCTGGATTTCCTTATCTATTAACAAACCACCTAGTAATATGCTATACTCTTGTTTCCTCACCTTCCTGATATTGACATTTATTAATTTATTACTCAAAGAAAGGGAGGTTTATTATCAAGATGCAAAGCTAGCTCATGGAAACTAAAACCAGGAAACAGAACCAGGCCCCAAGAAGGAACTTCCAGGTTAGGGAAAACTATGAACCAATTCTTAGGATCTGGATCTCTCAGTTAAAACTCTCAAAGGTGAAGATCTAAGTTGACATTTAATTCTACATAATTCTAGTGAATTGTCTAGCCTATTGATGACTCCATCTCAAAGTCACAGGATGCTGAAAACAAAGAAGATACAGAAGGCAATCTCCAAAAACAAACACCACTATTTCAGAGGCAAAGGTCATGCCAGGCTGAAAATTTCCTTGATAATATCACATCTAATAATGATAGGAAGAAACAAATTAGGAAGACAGGGCAAAACACTATGATAAAACAGATTTTTCCTCTAATTTATGGAAACCTATTTAAAATGTGTCATTCTGAGGAGCCTGAAAACACCTATGGCCTCATTTCTATGAGTCCAGCCTGGAATCATGGAATCAGCAAATCAGCTCTGAGATTCTTAACCCAGATAGGCCTTTATCTTTTTATAAATTGCTCTAAGATTCTGGAATGCAAGTTCCATAAGTAGGGCCCTGGCAAGAACAATACCTCCAATTTAAGAAATTCTGCTCTTCTCAGCTACATTTTAAGTTTCCTGTGGTTGGGACCAGGTTGCATATCTACCAATATCTCTGCTTAGCATCTCTCTGCCTTGCAAAGACAAAATGCGTCGTGACTGTTCCTTGCCTTGAATTAGATTAATTCTCAAACAGAAAAGGTGACAAAAAGATAATTCTAAATTCAGCACAGACATGACAATATACTTATCAATAAGTCAGGTCTAAACAGTGCTCTGTATTAGAGGGGGAAAATTTGATTCTTGTTCTGATTCCTTCATCTATTCCTATGTATTTGCAGGAAGCAGATTAAGAGAAATCCTTTTCACATATGAGAAAATAGATGCACATGATTTAATATAAAAAATTCATAAAGAAAAAATTTAATAGCTTATCAGAATATTAGTTATCCTATACATGACACATTTAGACTACTTGCTTAATTTGTTACTCTTTGTGACAAAGAGTTTTTAAATAAGAATTATTCACATGTACTTTTAAAAATGAAATATTATGTTTTCCTTCTGGAACTTCTTAAAATTATTTGATTTACTAAACAATAAAATGCCCTAATGTTTTAAGCCAAACACTCTTCTTTGGCTCCCAAATGTTTTCAGAAATAACTTTTTCCTTGTTAATTTCCAAATCTTGGCTGCATTTCCCACTAATTTCAAACATATGTCATATACGAAATATGTTATTTTTCCAAGCCTAATTTTGGCAGGAGCGGATTTTTGGAACCAGCATAGAAAGATTCAGGGACAAACAAACAGGACAGCTTGAAGCTGCCACAACTCCATAACAATTTTATCTTTTTCATCTATCTTCAGATCCATAAAGGCAAGGGCAATAATGAGGGGTGAGTGGGCTCTGATAAAATTTTAACATGAGGTAAATCATACCTTGAAGTTTTATATCTTACCCTATAATCTGCTTTCCAAAAAGAATCACTCACTCATAGTAATTTTTCTAGAATATAAGATGTGAAGTGAACTTAAGACCCTGATAACTAGAGTAATACAATCCTGATATCATCACTCTGGTTCCCTGAGACTTACAGTCAAAAGGAATAAACAGGTAAAGCGATGTAAAAAGTTCTCTTAACCTGCAAAAGATTCACTATACTAATATCATTTGGAAAGCAATAGACATTTCTTATTGCATAAAATCTATTTACTCTAAAATTGATTTTGTAAAGAACTATGAAGAACTCAATAGATAAAAAGAATATGAATTCATCACAACTTTCTAGATCAGTACTTGAGGACTGACATACCCTAAGATACAAATGTTTTTCCCCTTATAAACCCCGATTCATTGTACACCAGGTATGTAGGAAAAAAGCTAGCATAACAAAAAGAACCCTAGTCTGGAGGCATGATATAGGGTCCTAGTTCCATTTCCATCCTTTTCTAAAAGAGTGGATTGAGTGCAATGGTCATAATTATTCCTCCTTCCCTGTATCTACATATTAAATGTTATGTTGTGGTTCATCAACAGATAGTCTATTTTGTTAACCCTTGTGAGTTGTTTAGCTAATAAAACGCAAAGGAAGAGATATTTTTCCAGTTCAAAATCAAGGCCTTCCGAGATATGGAGCATTTTCTGTGCTCTGTTCCCCCACAGCCCCATCATAAGAATGTACCTGAACCAGTCTACTGGAGGATGAGACACATGGAACAGAGGTCAATCAGTCCAGTGACCCAGCTAGGCCCCAGATATATGAGAGAGATCAGGGCCAAGATTAGCAGAGTCAAACAGCCAATTCACAGCTGACCATAGACACAAGCCTCACCAAGCCCAGTTCAAATCATCAGAAATCACAAGCTGAGTTATAAGCAGCTGTTCTAAGCTTCTAGTTGCTGTTCTAAGTTTCTAAATTTGAATTTCTTTAAACGCAGTGATAGCTAACCAGTTTGTGTGTGTGTGCGTGCACGTGTGTATGTGTTTAGTTGCTTAGTCATGTCCAGCTCTTTGTGACCCCATGGACTGTAACCTGCCAGACTCCTTTGTCCATGGGATTCTTCAGGCAAGAATACTGGAGTGGGCAGCCATTCCCTTCTCCAAGGAACCTTCCCAACCCAGGGATCGAACCCAGGTCTCCTGCACTGCAGGCAGATTCTTTACCATCTGAGCCACCAAGAAAGGCCAGTACCTCTCGCCTACTCAAGTTACCTCCTTGTTAAACTGATAGAATAGTTTAAGTAATTAATAGCAGGTATCTTTGAGAAATTTACCTATATGCGATCGCATGGACTACACTGCAGGCAGATTCTTTACCACCTGAGCCACCAGGGAAGTTCCATGTAAATTGTTACAAATAAATAAATCTAAGTTTTAGGAAAGTATTAAAATAAAATCTATAAATGATTTGTTTCTAATGAAGACCTGCATGTGTCTCTGTCGGAATTAAGTTTTAAATTTAGGTCCAAATGCAAAACCTGCCTCAGTTACAGATCAGCAGATGGCACCTATTCAAGTACCAAGAGGATGCTGATTTAAAGAGTTAAAAAGATTTAAAAACTCAAACAATAAAATTATTTTTGTATGTCACTGATTTTTCAAATGAAGAGATTATTTTAGCAACTTAATTGTTCAATTCAATTTTAAAAAACTTGCTTTCACTTTGACTTACTTTTAAATTTCCCTTAAGATTTTAGTATGGGAGATTTTAGTTTTAAATGGCATCTGGATGGGTGCTGCTCCCTTCTCCAAAAATATCTAAAAGTACCCAGAAAAAAAAAGATTAAAAACAGCAACACTAAAAACTGACTATTGTCTAAAGTTGGAGGGAATTTCCTTTAAGTATTATACCGATGGAGCTGAAATGAACAAAGCAGGCAATGACTGATTCATGAACGGCTCTGAAAACAAGGATGGCCCTCCTAAAGGGTGAAGAATTTTCTTTCTCATTCACTCTCTGACCCTCCGATTTAGAGAGATATGCTTATATCCAACCAGAAAAAAATTATTATTTCTCAACTGAGGGAAAGGAGGTATGATACAGTTATAACACTCTTTCTACTTTTCCCTCCTCAGTCTCCCCAATGCCTTTTTACATCCTGCAACACTCAAACATATGAAGATAAAGAAGGCAAGTACATGAGGATAAGAAGTCATACATTATATTCCTGGTGGCGTGACCCCTCTAAGTTCTATCTGGGAGGGAGAAGAGCATACAAGACATTTTCAAAGTATTTAGGAGAGCAGTATATACTTTATTAACTCTGACTGCCAGGGAATCAGACTTGGGGCTACGAGGTGATACTACCATGGTTTCAGTTCAGTTCACTTCAGTCGCTCAGTCGTGTCTGGCTCTTTGCGACCCCATAAATTGCAGCACGCCAGCCTCCCTGTTCATCACCAACTCCCGGGTTTCACTCAGACTCACGTCCATTGAGTCAGTGATGCCATCCAGCCATCTCATCCTCAGTCGTCCCCTTCTCCTCCTGCCCCCAATCCCTCCCAGCATCAGAGTCTTTTCCAATGTGTCAACTCTTCGCATGAGGTGGCCAAAGTACTGGAGTTTCAGCTTTAGCATAATTTCTTCCAAAGAAATTCCAGGGCTGATCTCCGTCAGAATGGACTGGTTGGATCTCCTTGCAGTCCAAGAGACTCTCAAGAGTCTTCTCCAACACCACAGTTCAAAAGCATCAGTTCTTTGGTGCTCAGCCTTCTTTACAGTCCAACTCTCACATCCATACATGACTACTGGAAAAACTGTAGCCTTGACTAGCCGGACCTTAGTCGGCAAAGTAATGTCTCTGCTTTTGAATATGCTATCTAGGTTGGTCATAACTTTTCTTCCAAGGAGTAAGCGTCTTTTAATTTCACAGCTGCAATCACCATCTGCAGTGATTTTGGAGCCCCCCAAAATAAAGTCTGACACTGTTTCCACTGTTACTCTATCTATTTCCAATAGAGTGATGGGACTGGATGCCATGATGTTGGTTTTCTGAATGTTGAGCTTTAAGCCAACTTTTTCACTCTCCATTTTCACTTTCATCAAGAGGCTTTTTAGTTCCTCTTCATTTTCTGCCCTAAGGGTGGTGTCATCTGCATATCTGAGGTTATTGATGTTTCTTCCGGCAATCTTGATTCCAGCTTGTGCTTCTTCCACTCCAGCGTTTCTCATGATGCACTCTGCATAGAAGTTAAATAAGCAGGGTGACAATATACAGCCTTGAAGCACTCCTTTTCCTATTTGGAACCAGTCTGTTGTTCCATGTCCAGTTCTAACTGGTGCTTCCTGACCTGCATACAGGTTTCTCAAGAGGCAGGTCAGGTGGTCTGGTATTCCCATCTCTTTCAGAATTTTCCACAGTTTATTGTGATCCACACAGTCAAAGGCTTTGGCATAGTCAATAAAGCAGAAATAGATATTTTTCTGGAACTCTCTTGCTTTTTCCACGATCCAACAGATGCTGGCAATTTGATCTCTGGTTCCTCTGCCTTTACTAAAACGAGCTTGAACATCTGGAAGTTCACGATTCACGTATTGCTGAAGCCTGGTTTGGAGAATTTTGAGCATTACTTTACTAGCATGTGAGATGAGTGCAATTGTGTGGTAGTTTGAGCATTCTTTGGCATTGCCTTTCTTAGGGATTGGAATGAAAACGGACCTTTTCCAGTCCTGTGGCCACTGCTGAGGTTTCCAAATTTGCTGGCATATTGAGTGCAGCACTTTCACTGCATCATCTTTCAGGATTTGAAAGAGCTCAATTGGAATTCCATCACCTCCACTAGCTTTGTTCATAGTGACGCTTTCTAACGCCCACTTGACTTCACATTCCAGGATGTCTGGCTCTAGGTGAGTGATCACACCATCGTGATTATCTGGGTTGTGAAGATCTTTCTTTTACAGTTTTTCTGTGTATGCTTACCACCTCTTCTTAATATCTTCTGCTTCTGTTAGGTCCATGCCATTTCTGTGCTTTATCGAGCTCATCTTTGCATGAAATATTCCCTTTCTATCTCTAATTTTCTTGAGGAGATCTCTACTCTTTCCCATTTTGTTTTCCTCTATTTCTTTGCATTTATCTCTGAGGAAGGCTTTCTTTTTTTTTTTTTAATTTTTATTTCTTTTTTTTTTTTTTCTTGAGGAAGGCTTTCTTATCTCTCCTTGCTATTCTTTGGAACTCTGCATTCCATGCTGAGATGCTGTAAATACCAATATTGCTTAGGAACTTGGAATGTTAGGTCCATGAATCAAGGCAAATTGGAAGTGGTCAAACAGGAATGTCGACATTCTAGGCATCAGCGAACTAAAATGGACTGAAATGGGTGAATTTAACTCAGATTACAATTATTTCTACTACTGTGGGCAGGAATCCCTTAGAAGAAATGGAGTAGCCATCATGATCAACAAAAGAGTCCAAAATGCAGTACTTGGATGCAATCTCAAAAATGACAGAATGATCACTGTTCGTTTCCAAGGCAAACCATTTGATATCACGGTAATCCAAGCCTATGCTCCAACCAGTAACGCTAAGAAGCTGAAGTTGAACAGTTCTATGAAGACCTATAACAACTTTTAGAACACCCGAAAAAGATGTCTTTTATATTATAGGGGACTGGAATGTAAAAGTTTGAAGTCAAGAAGCACCTGGAGTAACAGGCAAATTTGGCCTTGGAGTACTGAATGAAGCAGGGCAAAGGCTAACAGAGTTTTACCAAGAGAATGCACTGGTCATAGCAAACACCCTCTTCCAACAACTCAAGAGAAGACTCTACACATGGACATCACCAGATGGTCAACACCGAAATCAGATTGATTATATTCTTTGCAGCCAAAGATGGAGAAGCTCTATACAGTCAACAAAAACAAGACCAGGAACTGACTGTGGCTCAGATCATGAACTCCTTATTGCCAAATTCAGACTCAATTGAAGAAAGTAGGGAAAACCACTAGACCGCTCAGGTATGACCTAAATCAAATCCCTTATGATTATACAGTGGAAGTAAGAAATAGATTGAAGGGCCGAGATCTGACAGACAGAGTGCCTTCCAGGAGGTGCTAGTGCAAACAATTTGCTTGCCAATGCAGGAGAGCAGGTTTGATACCTGGGTTGGGAAAAATCCCCTGAAGGACGGCATGGCCACCACTCCTATTCTTGCCATGAGAATCCCATAGACAGAGGAGCCTGGCTAGCTACAGTTCATAGGGGTCAGACACGACTGAAGCAACTTAGCGGCACACTGGGTGTCTCGCCATCCTTCTGAGCTGTGCAGGCACTGGCACGGCCCTGGACTCTGAACACTGGCAAGGCCCCCATGGTAACTGCCTCAGGGCCCCCAGCCCATTCCTTGACATCGGCCCCTAAGACTGTTCAAAGCTCTTCACTTGTCCATTCGGTTCTCAGAGTCAACCCGATTAGTTCATATTAGCATCTCCGCACCTCACGGATGAGATCTGAGACTCAGGTCACCTGAGCAAGCCCAGGCAGCCAGTGCAAGGTGTAGACTTAACAGTTGTCAATGTGGTTACCTTATCTGGGACTAAGACTGCACTAATGGAGTTCCCCCAGAGTCCCCTGCGGGGAGGGGGCGTGTCTCTGGCAGGCGCAGCCCTGCCCCCAGGGCTTCCAAGGCAGCAGCCTGGCGTCAGGGTTTCAGGAATGAGAAGCTTCGAGACCCGCAGACTGGGATGAAAATGGCTGATGACTCTTCAAACAGGACAAGGGGAGGTGTCCAGAAACCTTGGTCAGAACCTGTCTTTGAGTGAAATCTCAACTTCTGTCTTCCAGAAGCGATGGAAATAGGACTCAGAATCCTGAGGTAAGACGTCTCCCGAAACAGCCAGGTGCAGTCGCCATTAGGAGGTGATACCCCACAGCCTCTCAGGCCTTGCCCCTGACATGACCCCACCTCTGAACATGTCCACGCCCCTGGGCGTGACACCATCCGCAGAGCACACTGGGCTGAGCCTCCGTGGAGAAATTCCTTCATTTTCCATTTTCTCCGAACGTTTCTGAGCTCTACTAGGTACGTGCAGCAGTGATGAAGTAAACTATATCTCTGTCCTCTGAGAAGGTGATTATGCCAAACGTGTTCTACACCATGTAAAAAGTGTTGTGAATTGGAAAACAAGGACAGATCCCAGTGTGGGAGACTCAAAGACAGCATCTGAGTGAAACCTTTCAGTATAATACGGAGGAAAGAGGAGAGAAAGTATGAGGATTCATGTTTGGTCTTGTTGTTTTGAAGGTTTTACGATGAAAAGTCCCCACTTGGTGAGTATTCATTCCCATGTGGTGGTCCAGCACATATGCTGTAAGAATGTGGAGAAGTTGTAGGAACCTGAAAGTAGGCAAGAGAATTGATTAAGAAAACAATCCTGAGCTCCACAAAGACAGGAGCTTTGTGTCCTTCACTGGTCTGTCCTAAGTGCCAAATACATAGTAAACGTGGAAAGAATGAATGGATTGTTTTCAGACAGTGTTGGAGCTGACCATTAGTTGGAGAACATAAATAACAATTTATGGTGGTACCGAAGCACTTAATTGTATGATTTTACCCAAGAGGAATCAGACATTTATTAGAAGGCAGGGCTTCCCGGGTGACTCAGTGGTAAAGAATCCGCCTGCCGATGCAGGAGCCTCATGCATGGGTTCAATCCTTGGATTGGGAAGAGCCCCTGGAGGAGGAAATGGCAACCCACGCCAGGATAATCTAAAGGAACATGTCAGGCTATAATCCCTGGGATTCCCGAAGAGTCAGACATGACAGAGCCACTGAGCACACTGGCCTGCACGCACTAGAAAAGGTAAGGACATATGAAAGGAAAATGGGGAAAGTGCTTTAGAGCTATTTTTTGAAGATTTCGCTGGTGGCTCTGTGGTAAAGAATCCGCCTGCCAATGCAGGAGATGCAGGTTCGATCCCTGGGTCAGTAAGGTCCCCTGGAGAAGGAAATGGCAACCCACTCCAGTATTCTTGCCTGGAGAATCCCATGGACAGAGGAGCCTGGTAGTCCTTGGGGTTGCAAAAGAGTCAGACACAACTTACTGACTAAACAACTTTAGAGCTGTTTAAGTGTGTGGTTAAGTGATAGACCATGAAGTTTTCCTTGGAGGAAGAGACAAAGATAGAAGGTTGTCAGATGAACTACGAGTGGCTTGTAGTTCCTGAGCAGGTTGAGGAATTGACATACCAAGGGCATAAGCTGAAAAGTGAAGGGTGAAATGTCAGACTGTATTTTTTCAGAGCGAAAAAATAACTCTGATGATGAGCTCTAGAATATGGCCGTAACTGAACTGGAATGGAGGTAAAGAGCCGTAGGTTGAAAAGGGATAGATAGTGAGAGGTCAGATTATTGGATGGTCTATTCACATGAATATTAGACCTCTGATTGATTCCTCCCACTTTGAGTTCCTGTCCAGAGACTCTTTCCTCTCCCAAAATCTACACAGGATTTGCATTTCCTGCAAGCCTAACCTTCAGCCAGTGCCATGACACTGGACAGGAAGGTAAAGTGGGGCAGTGAGACAGAGGGCTATGATAGACATCTGATTTTTTTTTTTTAATTTGTTTTGAAAACTCAGCCTTCACTCACCTTGTGTAAACAGTTCCTCTCTTGTCCTCTGAGAAACTAACCCCATTTACAGTCTCAGCCCATGTGCAAGTGAAGTAGTTGTTTCCCAACTCTATATTAAATACACTGATAAGAGCAGAAATTAAACCTTGAAATCTGTAGGATTTGCTTCCTCTGTAAGCATGGCTGTCTCTACAGAAGTTGAAGTTAGCTTCTTTAGCCCTACGATCTGAAAGCTAGAACAGAGGGGAGACATTGGGGGAGGCAGGATGAAATATATTGCGTCTAATTTTTTTCTCTCTCAAGTCTGCAAACTGGCAGTAGTGAGTCAGGTAGTTCTCAGGCCTCCTTTCACCTGATTATTCGAGGTGACCCCATACCACCTTTACCTCCAGGCCTACTTTCCCACCTCCTTTGGATGCTCCAACCTCTTTGTTTTTCTTACCAGCCACTGCTCTATTTAGCCATTAAATAGCTTTGACCTTGATGATATGAATGTGAGTGAAGGCAAGGATACACTTGATACCTCTGGCCAATTTTGCTTCAGTTAACTGAGTTGGGCATCCAAGAAGAAAACCTTGTTTTAGGAAGACTTCTAAGAAGGTCCCAATGATCCCCACCTCCTGATAGTCACACCCTGGTATAATTACTCAGCCCCGTGAATGTAGGTTGAACTTAGTCATTTGCTTTTAATAGAATAAGGAAAAAGGTAATGGAACATCAATTCCACTATTAGTTTCCAAAGTATTGTAACTTCTTTCTTCCTAGCAGACTATCTTCTGACCCTGATGAAGCATTGGAGAGGCCCACATGGCAAGGAATTGAGGATAGACTCCAGCCAGCTCCAGCCAACATTCAAGGAATTGAAGATCTCAGTCCAGCAGGCTTTGAGGAACTTCATCCTGCCAGCAGTTATGTAAGTGATCACCGAAGTGGGTCTTTCTACAGTCATACCTTTGGATGATACCCCAGCCCCAGCTGATAGCTTAATTGCAGCCATGTGAGAGATGTTAAAGCAGAGAACCCAGATAGGTCTTGTCTGAATTCCTGACCACAAAAACTATGAGATAGTAAATAAGTGTTTTTTTTTTTAAGCCTCTGAATTTGAGGATGTCCATTATACAGCAGGGGCTTCCCTGATGGCTAAGCTCCCTGGGTTGGGAAGATCTGCTGGAGAAGGGAATGGCTATCCATTTCAGTATTCTGGCCTGGAGAACTCCATGGACTGTACAGTATTCCATGGACTATACAGTTCCTATGGTCACAAAGAGTTGGACACGACTGAGTGACTTTCACTTTCATGTTATAGAGCAGTAGATAACTAATACACCCCTAAATTACTGTGATCTTGGTGAAAGATGTAGCATGACTAGAAACTCAGGCACTGAATAGGAGTACATCCCTCTGATGTCATCCCTAGGAATACTGTCTTGGTGCTCAGAGATTACCCCATATACTCTTATGCTTAAATGGTATCATCATACTCTAAAAGCCCTGAGTAGTCTCCAGGAGCTGCTGGAGGCATAGGTAGGGTTGTGTTGGGTGAAGTGGATGGGTGGTCAGTATGGGATCATAAGTAGTAATGATGATGTCATTCTTTCCCTTCTCATTTTTGTCTTCCTTTCCCACTCACTCCACCATTACATTTCCTTTACTCTCTCCTTTTCCTCAAAATTCTGAGAGGCTGCCCAATGACCATTCCTGCAAACAGTGGCCAGGTGATCTCTTGGTCTTGCAGTAATACCACCCTGAAGAGATTTCCTTGGGGAGCAGCTCTTCCTGTTCGTTGAGGTGCTTTCACAAGCAGGGAGACCTCATCATCAAGCTCAAAATATGCTTTCCAGATTAAACATCCCACGTGCAGCAGATTCTTCAGCCGGAAGAATCTGCTGAATTCTGACCCTGGCCAGACCAGTGTCCACAATTATAAAGCCTATCTATCTATACACACCCCATTCAATGGCCACCAACCTGTGGGTTACTCTGGAATCAGGAACATTTTCTAAACAAAAGTAAGACTGTCTTCAAGAAAATATTCATATCCCTCAGCATTTTCAGAGCTGCAAATCCTGTCTTCCCTACTGCTCCAGTAAGGGTAGAGGAAAGGTAAAAGTTAAACTGCTACTTATTTTCATTAGGGTCAGGAAAGGCATGGGAGACAAAGAAGGCAATGGCGCCCCGCTCCAGTACTCTTGCCTGGAAAATCCCATGGACGGGGGAACCTGGAAGGCTGCAATCCATGGGGTTGCTGAGGGTCAGACATGACTGAGCGACTTCACTTTCACTTTTCACTTGCATGGATTGGAGGAGGAAAAGGCAATCCACTCCAGTGTTCTTGCCTGGAGAATCCCAGGGATGGGGGAGCCTGGTGGGCTGCCATCTATGGGCTCACACAGAGTCAGACACGACTGAAGTGACTTAGCAGCAGCAGCAGCAAGGAGTGGGACATGTGGCCCATCACCACAAAATTCATGAAGAATGAAAGGCTTCTTCATTGCAGGACATTTATTCCTCACCAAGAGATCTAAGAGGGAGATTTCTGTCTACCACTAATCTCAAGGCCTAAGCATTCTCCAAAACGTTTTGAGGCAACAAGAGTCAATTCTGGCTATATTAGGCTAGAGTAACTCATCCCACCCTATAGCTGTATATGCTTCAGGATAGTTTGAGAGCAGATGAAAAGATAGTTTAAGCCAAGTTCTAGACTTTAAGATATCTTCTCACTTTGCAAAAGCCTAAAAATTTCTAGTGTAAATTTTTGTCCTTTTTAATAAATATAATTAAGTTCTTTAGGTAGAGGATATCTGAGCAGGATCAAATAAAGGACTCCAAGATAAAACTGAGAAGACCACTGTCAGGCTCCCCACGAGGAAGCCTCTTAGACACCAAGAGAGGAAATCAGGATGAGCTGAACTACTCCTTCCATTTCCCACATACAAGTACCAGGATAACTAAAACCCACGCCCTGAGTCCAGTACACAGAGAGCATTAGTCTTTCTCTATTAGAAGAAACATTTATTGAGGAGGATCAAAATTCTCGATTTACTAAAGGGAGGTTGTTTTCATCTGAGGATGTGTTATCATGAAAACTGCAAGGTTTTCTCAGTGACTGAATGAGTTCTTTGGAGAAATGTCTTCTCCCTGGAAATGCTGGAGAAGTGATTTCTGTTTGAATAAGAGAGTCAGATCTCTGAACACAGTGTCTTCTTCAGGAGTGAGGGCGGCTGGAGGGATCTGGCATTCTTGATGCACACAGGTGGGTCTTGGATGGCTTACCAGCTCCCTGGAGGACAGGGAAGAGGGTTGACTCTGACATAATACCTGATCCTCAAAGGCCACATCATTTGGGGGATCTCTGACCCCATCTCTGTTCTGTCTGACGCTTGTAAGACAACTCTGATCAGCATAAATAGCTTCTTGGTTTGAGGACTTGGGACTTACCCATTCCTCTTGCCGTAAGTCAGGGAGAGCACCGTAGTTGGAGGGATGTCCCTTACCAGGCTTTACCTGGGTCTGCAGTTCCTTCTTGTGCTGACTTAATTCCAAGGCTTCAGATTCAAACCTACATGCCAGCTTCTCTTCTAGGATCTTCCCAATGGCTCTTATAAGCTCGTGAGCTTCAAGGGGCCCATGACTCACAAACAGAGCTGCACTTTCAATTGAGTCTTGGTGCTATGCAATGGTTGACATGAATTTGGCTTTTTGCTGGGGACTTTCCTGGTCTTTGATTTTTCTCATGAAATCAATCCACTGAAAAAATCGCCTCATCTTGTTTCTGAAGAAACTTTCAGGAGGAAGCTATTCACTCTGTGACAGAGATGAGGAAGCATCCTTTAATTCTCTTTCCTCAACAAGGTGGCTCTTCTTTCTGCCTATAGACATCCCTGCTCCTGAATCTTCACTTCTGTATTCTCCTGCTTTGGAGCCCAAAGGCTCTTTCTCTGCAGCAGGTGGGAAGTTATTATCCTGGCACTTCGATAGTGCATGCTTAGAGGGATCCCGCCTCTGCTCCATGCTGGTCCCACTGTCCTGTGAGTGGATGTGCGGCACCTGGGAAGCTGCCGTGTCCCCAGTGGAGACACTCTGGCCAAGAGTCCGTGAAGACTTGGAAGGCAACCTACTTGAAGTCGGGGATGTGTCTGTGGGACAGTGGTCAGCCTGGCTATGCTCCTTTATTCTTGAATTTAAACTTTAACTCAGTAAGGATCTGTTTTTGAAAGTCTGATATTTCAGAATCTTGGGGAACAGATAATTTTGGTGGGGGACATTGAGCGGTCAGGGTAGTTTCTACTTTAATCATTTTGACCTTTGTCATTTGGGAGCTTCTCAATTTGCTGGTTGTCAAGGTGTTACAGGATTGTGATTCAAGAGCATGAAGCTCCTTGGCCCTGAATATCTCCCTGGACACACTGAACATTGTGGAATGTTCTGAATTCTTCCTCGCTATCTTTTGACCCTGAACCATTTCTACTCTATCACTGAAGTTCACGGTCTCATCCCTTGGCTCAGGTCTGTAACCAGCTTGCTTTATGGGCACCACTGGGGTGCATCTGTTGTCCAGTAGAGTCTCATTCTGACTTACTTTTCATTTGTTTCCATGTGTGACGGGCTGAAAAGTCTGTCTGCGACACTCAATTGTCTGAATGTCCTCTGCAAGCTTTTGGTAGGTATCAGAGTATGATGGTTGTGGGGCCTTCTGTCCTTCCTGGCCCACAGATGAGATAACAGGGAGAGGATGATCCAGCATGGGGGTTGAATTTGTGGTTCTCACCTTATTTCCCTGAGAAGTTTTAGATCTTTCTTCAAGAGGCTCAGAAAGCTCATCTTTGGAGTCCACCCCAGAAATATGGGTGGTTGAGGAGGGAAAGTCAAATTGAGGAAGAGGCCATGTTTTGGCTTCTCTCAACATATAGAATTTTATGGATTCAAGAACCTTGAGGGGTAGGCCCCATCTCTGAGTCACACGAAACCTTAAAATATGGGCTTCTAGCACCTCTAGGGTGTTGTGATCAAGAAAAGAAAGCTCTGGGGTGCTAATCTGGTGGCATACTTTGCCTCCAGTTATGTTTTTTGAATGTGGGTCTTCCACATTGGTTTGGGAGCTTGCAGAAGGAAGCAAAGTATTGTCATCAGCCAGCCATGAACGGCACACACCTGTAGAAATCCTACCCACACTAATCTGCCAAGACTTCATGCTCACATGTAATCTAAGAATGTTTTTTATTTGATTCCGATCTATGTCCTTTCTTGAGACATTTAATAATTCATTCCTTGAGTGATTCCTTGACTGACACACACAGTTAGTTTTTGTCTCCAGGGCAGCCCTCAGACCCTGCACTAGGTAGCATTCTGAGACATCTTGTGGGCTATCTTCTGGGCTCTTCTCAAGGATATAGCCAAGATTCTTCCTCATGTCATCCCTTAGCTGAAACTTTGTTGAGACCTTCTTCTGGAAATTTCCTGGGAGACCCAGTTCATTCTTCTCTATATTGTTGCTACCCTGGCCCTGAAGCTTGGAACGTTGTAACTGAACATGCCTGCCTCTCTGCTGAGGTACTTCTGCTAATTTGCACTGAGGCCCCATCAGTGCTAGAGACTCTAGATTCCTACAGGCTTGGAGGTACCAGCGTGGATTTAGCCTCCTTGGAACATGGAGCTCCCGTTTCTCCTGGGGTTCACTGGTGATATGAAAATGGCCGGGAAGGATAGAGACTGGTACGTAAGCATGGGATGGCTGGTTGACCAATGGGACATTATGAGCTTGAGAACAAGTGGCTTGAGATTTTTGGAGCACCGGAACTAAACCCCACAAACTTTCCTGTTGCTTCTGTAACACATGCCACTCCAGATGTTGATTTTCAGTTGCAATATGAAAGTCTGACTCATTCTGGAATCTGTGGAAAGACACTCCACAGTCCCTAATTTGGGATGGAGAAGAGGATGATAGCACTGGGAGTCGGGCTTGAAGATGGGCCTGGGGCTGGACCTGAGTGAAAGGTAGAGACAGGGATTGTGGCTTAGTTTGAGGCAAGCATTGTGGTGGATATACATGAGGAAGGAGACGGGGACGGGAATGAAGTAGTGGTGGAGATTCTTGATCCCGCATTTTGGCTGCAGGAGCATTACAGATTCCATTGAATAAGACAAAGTGAGACTCTGGAGGGGAACTACTACTAGAAACCAGAAGAGTAGCCACTAGGGACTCACTGTGCAAAGAGGGAAGACCCCAGAAGAGCTGGCTGTATTTCTGCTGCAAGTTTCCCCCCAAAGTCTTGACATATAAGAGCTGCTGACAAATGTGAAGCTTCTCTGGTTTGCTTTCACTGTTCAGGCCAGTTTGGGGGGCTGTAGTGTTCTGCACACCAAGAGACTGCAACAAATTCCCTGAAGATGTCCATTGGTATTCTGACCACTTCTGTTTTGAAAATGGTCCCTCTTCCTTTTCTTTCTTCTCTAAATTCCAGCAAGCCATTCTGTTATTTATTTGTCTCTCCAAGAGTCCATGGATGTGAAAGCCAGAGAAAGAATGGCTATTGGCCTCCTTGTGCCTTGTAACAGAGTCTCCCCAGAGATAAGTGTCTTGTAGATGGAGGGAAACATGCTCTCACTGAAAATCAGAGTGTGGTAATGCTGGGAGGAGCACGTTCATGGCCTGAGCTTGCCACAAAGAGAAGTCTGAAATTGATAGGCTTGAAGGCTCCGTGCCTCTGATTGTTGAAACACAAGTGGACAACTCACTAGGGCTATCTGGAGATGACTTCTCCAGAACAGGCTTCAATAAAGTGGAAATTGATTTAGGTTGAGTCACAGATAACGTGCTGTCTGGCAGTGGTGAAGGGATGGGTGGTGCATGAGGACAAGCAAAAGAATCAGTGGGATTCATTGCCTGGGACAAATCTGATAAGGGGTTGATTTCTTGGGAAAGGGTGGGGTCAAGAGAGGACGTGGTATCCAGAAACAATGTGGCCTCTGCTGGGACAACAGGGTCTGCTGTCTGAGTGTCATGTGGTAGGAAAAGGGGGAAAGCAACGGTTTGGGGTGGGGAATAATCCACTGGGAATTCGGAATCCAAGGAAAAAAAAGCCTCTGAGGCCAGAGAGTGGCCCATTGATGAGGGGGGAAAAAAGTCAGTTAAGGGGGTCATTGGGCTAGGGGAGAGAACAGAGGAGGGCAGTGAGGATGGCTCTGGCAGAGAGGCTGGTGGTAGGTTTCCTGGAGGGACTGCTGAGAAGGCTGGGGACAGAGTATACGATGACTCAGTCACAGGAGCTGTGGAAGCCAAAGGAGGCACAGAGGAAGTAGCATCTTCCAGGGCCTCCAGGAAGAGCAGCCGATTGACCTCAGCAGTTGCGTTATTACATACCTCACAGAAGGGGTCTGGACATAAGAGTTGACGAAAGCAGGTGGTATCATCATGCTGGCCCAGGGGGCTGCAGGAGATAGGATGTACAAAACTACAGCCAGGACCAGGAAAAAACATGAGGCCCTGGTACCTCTGGCAAAAGTATGGCTGCCCAATGTATACTATCTTTCCACATTCTTCAACTTCCTTAATCTCACAAGGTATATTTTAATCCCTCTCCCCATGGCTTTCACATGCTGAATCTGAGGATTTTCCCTCCCATGTCAATCCCAGGCTTCACTGAAGCCCTAGAAATTCAAGGACTCCACTAAAAAAGTGGGATACAGGAAAGAAGGAAATGTTTAGTCACCTTTGCAGAAGATAAAGCTCCGTCCTTGCCTCCTCTGCTTCGCTCTGGCAAGTTCTCCAACCTGGGAAACCAGGAGAGTGATGAAGGTAGGAACAAAGAGAACTTATAGCAGGCTAAGTAGAATGTCCTTTAGTGGTACCCTTGGTGGATTGGAGAGTCTCAAGAACTAGAATATAAGTTTACATGGTCAGTGATAATAATAGTAATAGCAAGGCTCAAATACATATGTTGCCTTATCATTCACAAAGGGCTTTCATATGTATTCTCCCACGTGATATTCAGAACTGCCCTTTGAGGAATAAGGGTCAATGGTTATTTACTTTAAAGAGGAATCTGATCATCCAGGAAGTCAGAGGTCTGATACAAAGTCAGGACACAGAGTTCTGACATCTCACATGGCCACCTGTGGGGAAACACCCACTGCCCAGGTCCATCATGGCTTCAAGCCCAGCCATGAGAAAAACAGGGAATCCAAGAAGTGTCTCAGGCTTGGACTGCCTCCCCATGAGCCTCGCCCCAGGTACCTCTGGTTTCTGAGAGAAACGGTGTCTAGCCACTGACATCGTCAGAGGTCACGGACCTGAGATCTCATGGAAAAGGCAGGAAGGGTCACCCTTGGAGAGATCCAGTAAAACAGGCAGAACCTCACCTCTCAGTGTGCCCCCTTTCCTTCTCCTCCTGGTTCTGTCCTGACGCTGAGAACAAAAAGAAAAGAATGAAGTGCTTGGGCTCATTCTCTCAGTCCTCTAGAAACGCAGATATTCATTATCCAGGAATAATATGACCCTAATCTTTCTGTTCCTTCCTTTTGTCAATTTTAAAGGTTTAAAATGTTTTCATTTTTTCTTCTTAAAAAAATAAGTGACTTTGAATGTATAGCAATAGAAACTTTACAAATTGAAATGCAAAGAGAGAAAAATTTAATATTTAAACCCAGAATATGCAGAATTCTGAAATAGTTTCAAAATGTGTAGTATATCAATACATGCAATGGAAATATTAAAACGAGAAGAAAGTACAGAGCAGAAGAAACATCTGAAGAACTAACAGCCCAAGATTTTCCAAAATTAATGATAGACTAACCATAGATTGTGGATGCTCAGAGAACACCAAGCAGCATAAATACTAAGAAAGTCTAAACCTGGACATATTTTATTAACACTGTAGGTATGTGAAAGATAAAATCTTGAAAGAAAACAGAAGAAAATAATGCCATACCTCTAGAGGAACAAGGATGAGAATTATGGGCTTCTCATCATAAACCAGAGCTTCCCTGATAGCTCAGTTGGAAAAGAATCCACCTGCAGTACAGGAAACCCCAGTTTGATTCCTAGGTCAGAAAGATCTGCTGGAGAAAGAATAGGCTACCTACTCCAGTGTTCTTGGGCTTTCCTTGTGGCTCTGCTGGTAAAGAATCACCTGCAATGCAGGAGACTTGGGTTTGATCCCTGGGTTGGGAAGATCCCCTGGAAAAGGGAAAGGCTACCCACTCCAGTATTCTCACCAGGAGAATTTCATGGACTATATAGTCCATGGGTCACACAGAGTTGGACACTGGATGCAAAGAGTTGACTGAGTGACTTTCACTTTCATTTTTGATCATAAACCATGCAAGCAAAAAGAAAATTGACTGAACTATTTAAAGTGTTGAAAGAAAAAAATCACTCCAGAACTTTCTATCTAGTGAAACTATCCTTCAAAAGTAAAAGAGAAATGAAAACTGTCTCAAGACAAACAAAAACTGAGATAGTCAGCAACAGCAGATCTTCCCTGGAATAAACGTTAATAGAAGTTCTATAGGATGAAGGAAAACAGCATCTCAAGTCTTCATAAAGGAAGAGAGGAAAAGGAATCAATGATGGTAAAAGAAAAAAAAACACTTATTTTTCTTATTCTCAATTGACTTAATGATACTACTGATACTGTATTGAGTGATCAAGTGTATGGATAGGTGAAATAAATGACATCAGTGTTACAAGGGATAGGAGGGAGGAATTGGGAACTCTGTTATAACGGAACCTATAGTACTTATGAAGTGTTATAGTGTTTATATGAAAGTAGGTTTGAGTTGTCAGTGTATTAGTTGTCAGTATATTAATTGTTAATGTATTGAATATATTGCAAATTTTATGGCAACTACTAAAATATTTTTATAGAATACTTGATATGCTAAGAGAAGAGAGAGATGGAATCCTATAAAGTACTTGTTTGAAACCAGAAAAGGCAGAAAAAGAGGGGAAGAAGAAAAGAATACTTAAAATAAATACTAAACAGTTACAGACATGATGGATATTAATCCAACTATATAGAAAATTGCTAAATGTAAGTTGTCTAAATACATCCAATTAAAAGCTAGATTGTCAGTGGATAGCATGAGATCCAATGATGTGTTGCCTACCAAACACCCACTTGAAAAATAAAGATACTGTACCATGCTAAGACTGATGAAAGAAGCAGGAGGAGCTATATTAATTTCAGACAAAGCAGGAGAGTTATGATGGATAAAGAGGGACAGTACATAACAACAAAAGGGTCAGTTCTCTTAGAAGACACAACAATCCTTAACATGTATACAGTCTAACAACAGACTGTCAAAATATGTGAAGCAAAAAGTGGCCCAACTGTAAGGACAATTAGATGAATCTACTGTTGTTTTTGGAGACTTCAACTCCCCTCTATCAGAAATGGACAGATTCAGCAGGCAGAAAATCAGTAAGGGTAGAGTTGACCTAACCAGCACCATCAGTCAAATGGATCTAATTGACATTTATAGAATACTTCATCCAACAACAGAATACACATTCTTCTCAAGCACACATGGAACATTGACCAAAAGAGACCACACTCTGGACCATGAAATGCATCTTAACAAATGCAAACTAGAAATCATACAAAATGTGTTTTTAGATAACAATAGAATTAAACTAGAAATCGTTTACAGAAAGATAGTTAGGCCAAAATGCCAAAATGTTTGAAGAGTAAACAGCATGCTACTAACAAATGGGTCAAGGAAGAAATCTCAGGAGGAAAAAGAAAAATTTTTAACTAAATGAAAATTAAAATACAACTTGTCAAAGTTTGTGAGATACAAAAGAAACAGTACCTGGAGGGAAACTGATAGCACTGAATGCATCCGTTTGAAAAGAAAGATTTAGTATCTTTGAGGAACTCTGGCTTACTGACCTGATCGATGTCTCCCTGCTTCCAAAATATTGAGAAACTTGAGTTCCCCTTTAGGTAGCACAGTGACAGAAGGAGGAGCCCCACCCAACACAGAAAAGGCAAGGATGGGAAAACTTAGGAAGTTGAGCTGGAACTCAGCCATGGTGCAGTAAGGTTCCTCAGACAAAGAAGATGATCCAAATCATCAGAAGTGCATTGCTGCCTCAGGCATCAGGGCATTTAAAGTGCACATTCTAGACTAGAGTTCTAGGCCCACATCACAAGAGGTTTAGCATAAACACCCAAGGTTCTTGAGGGCGGGGGAGGGAACAACACAAGAAAGATGAAACCAGTCTTTCCCCCACCACCCAACCCAGCAGATCCATCCATCCCTCCAGGGCCCTTTAGATACTTCTGATCTACCTTCCAAACCACCCATTCACATACCATATATTTACTTTAGTGAAAATTCCTATTTATTCCGCCTGTTACCTAGATATTACCTGTACCCTTCTTATTGCCTAGTGGTCACCCTTTGGGCCCCACATAATATATAAAACTCTGCTGTGCCAAGGGATATACACCTCCAAGGTCTACTCTGCCTTCAACTACAGCTTCCCCTCATATATAATGTTTCTTTACCTGCATGGAGCCAGAGGCACAAATATATGTCACCCACTCCCCCCATATCTCCTCAAAAGAATTCACCAAAAAGCACAAGTGTGCAGAGTGGCCTATATTAATAAATAGCAAGCATGACAAAAAGAGAAACAAGAGCACGGCACACTCATGACCCTATAGCAGACAACTTAGAAATCTTGGGTAATTCTTTTTTCCAGCACCCCTCTTAAGCTATTCAGCCCCTTAAGATTCTCAAACCTAGCCCCCTCCACACATAGAGTGTCTCTTCCTGCTGCTCCCTCTTTCATCTGACAAATCCCTTCTTCTCCTCACATTTAAAATTTTTTATTTATCTTACAGAACACAACCTGCAGGACCAAATACACTCTGATTTAAGGAGTGGGCTTCTCTTTAGCATAACTTCTAATGAACGCAGTTATATTTAGTGATACTTTCTGACTTTTTTGACTCACATCAATAGTTACTTCTTCCATGAAAACTTTTATGATGTTTTTCTCATCTACTTTCTTTTCACTAAAATTTCTATTGGCATCCCCATACCTTTGTAGGCAATAACGTCACTTTTGTTGATGGTGTACATGTATTTATTTCATCTCCCTATGCTAGTTATTAGTCATTTGCTAGTTGTACCCCTTATAGCTTCCTTAGATTATAAACTGCTGAAATTAAGCCCTGTGTCATTTCCATACTGTGCTTGCCTGCATTCCCTCATTGAGTCTGATGACTCAGTCTTGGCCCCAGGTACCTAATTCTTTCCCTCCCCTCTGAGGAGGGTTTACCAGCAATGACAGCTCCTTCCTTTACCTGTCTTCTCCTGCATCCACAGTGCCACCATTGTTTCTACCCAAAGCACATACACTTCAAGTCCACTCCATTGCCCATACCCACCTCCCTTGACCACAGGAGGTGTATTTGTTTAAAAAAATCCCTCCACATATCTTTGTATCTCTGGTGTTATTTTGGTTTTTTTTTTCTTTTTTTTTTTTTTCCCCAGAGGAAGGCTGGTCCTGACTGTTCCCGAGGTCCCTAGGAGTCCCAACTGTAAAAACATTCTCTCAAGTCTGAGCGAGATACGCTCCACCAAAAGAAAGAGGTTATAAAGATGATACATCAAATATATTCCTCAAAAAATGGCCTTGTCATAAAAAAGGAAGACTAAAAAACACTAATCCAGATTAAAAGAGACTAAAGACACAAGACAACTAAATGCAACCTGTGATTTTTCACTGAATCCTTCAATGAAGGTTTTGAAAAAAAAATTACAAAGGATATTACTCAATAAATTGAAAAAAATTGAATATGAATAGATCAGTTAAAAGTTTTATGCCATTGTTAAATTATTGTTACATTTACTGAAGAGGATAAATAATTGTACTATATGTAAGAGAATCTTTTTTTCTTAAATACACAATGAAATTTTCTTTGAGAAGTTGCATTACACATAAAGTATATTCTCAAATATTCAGAAATATATGCATATTTTTCATATATGTGTATACGTGTGTACTCATATATAAACAGAAAGGAGAGGAAGGGAGGGAAAAAGACAGAAGCAGGGTCAAAGAGACAGAAAAGGGAGGGATCTCAGATGGGTCCAAATGTTAGTAGGTAAGTCTGGATAAAGGGAACATGGCTTTATCATCCATGCAACTTTCCACAAGTTAAATTATTTTCATATAAATACACTTAAAAAACAGATTATTGTTTGCTGTCCTGGATTTTACCTAACTGTTGAGATTTCTAGCCTTGATTCCTACAGCTACCACCACCACCATCTTCAGACGCCAGAAGTAAACAATGCCAGCATAAAAGTTATCTCAGGCTCTGTCCCCAGCAAGACATCTGGGATCCTCTGCACATTTCAAAGGAATTTACAAAATGTTGAAGCAGAGTACCACCCCCCACAAAAATTTTAATTATACCCAATGCAGAACCAAAAAAATAAGGTCAACATGTTTACAGCAAGGAGCTGCTGATTTTTCTTATCTGGTGCCACCAGGTCATTCATCTTCCAGGGTTTTGTGGTGTGAATTGGTTTGCCAGCACTTTGCCTCTTCTGTTTGTCAGTTACCATTCCTCCACCAGATTTCCATCTTCCAAAAATGTGTTGGCATCTATTGCCATATCCTCTCTCCTTCTTGTCATCCTCAAGCACTTCTTTGGAATCCTTTGTTTCTACAGTTTATTGAAACACAGTTCACATGCCATACAATTAGGGCTTCCCAGGTAGCTCAGCTAGTAATGAATCCACCTCCAATGCAGGAGACCCCAATTCGATTCCTGAGTCAGGAAGTTCTCCTGGATAAGGGATAGACTACCCACTCGAGTGTGCTTGGGCTTCCCTAGTGGCTCAGATGGTATAGAACCTGCCCACAATGTGGGAGGCCTGGATGCGATCCCTGGGTTGGGAAGATTCCCTGGAGGAGGTCATGGCAACCCACTCCAGTATTCTTGCCTGGAGAATCCCCATGGACAGAGGAGCTTGGCAGGGCTACAGTCCATGGAGTCACAAAGAGTTGGACATGACTGAGCGACTAAGCACACACTAGAGCACACCATACAATTCACTCATTTAAAGTGTGTAATTCCATGATTTTTATTATACTCAGATATGTGCATTACTATGGTCAATTTTTAAAATATTTTCCTGACTTTAAAAAGAACCTCATAACCTTTAGCCTCATAACCCCCTTCCCCCATCTTGCAGCTGTAAGCAACCACTAATCTACGCTCTCTTCTGTCTTGGTTTCCCTAATCTGGATGTTTCATATGAATGGAGTCATATGTAGTCATTTTGTGACTGGCTTCTTTCATTAGCATGTTTTCACAGTTCAGCCATGTTGAAATATATATCAGTTTATGGTTTTTTATGCCAAAATAATATTAACTGCATAGATAGAATGTATTTGATTTACCTGTTCATCAGTTGATGGACATGTGGGTTATTTCTACCATTAACTCTTATGAATACAATGGCTATAGACATTTGTTTACAGGGGTTTTGTGGACATATATTTTCATTTCTCTTGAGTGTATATTATACCTAGAAGTGGAATTGCTGGGTCATATGGTAACTCTGGGCTTCCCTGATGGCTCAGCTGGTAAAGAATCCACCTGCAATGTAGAAGACCTGGGTTTGATCCCTGGGTTAGGAAGATCTGCTGGAGAAGGGAAAGGCTACCCACTCCAGTATTCTGGCCTGGAGAATTCCATGGATTGTATAGTCCATGGGGTCACAAAGAGTCTGACACAACTGAGCAATTTTCACTTTCACTTCTTACATGGTAACTCTATGTTTAATATTCTGAGGCACTGCCAGACTGTTTTCCAAAACATTTGCACCAGTTTTCATTCCCAGAAGCAGTGTATCAGGGTTCAAGATTTTTTGAATTCTCACCAACACTTGTTTGAATCTGTCTTTTTGATTCTAGCCATTCCTGTGTGTGTGAAATATTATCTCATTAGATGGTGACTGCAGCCATGAAATTAAAAGACACTTACTCCTTGGAAGAAAAGTTATGACCAACTTCGATAGCATATTGAAAAGCAGAGGCATTACTTTGCCAACAAAGGTCCATCTAGTCAAGGCTATGGTTTTTCCTGTGGTCATGTATGGTTGTGAGAGTTGGACTGTGAAGAAATCTGAGCGCCAAAGAATTGACGCTTTTGAACTGTGGTGTTGGAGAAGACTCTTGAGAGTCGCTTGGACTGCAAGGAGATCCAACCAGTCCATCCTAAAGGAGATCAATTTCTGGGTGTTCTTTGGAAGGACTGATGCTAAAGCTGAAACCCCAGTACTTTGGCCACCTCATGCGAAGAGGAAAAGTGACTCACTAGAAAAGACTCTGATGCTGGGAGGGATTGGGGGCAGGAGGAGAAGGGGACGACAGAGGATGAGATGGCTGGATGGCATCACTGACTCGATGGACATGAATCTGAGTGAACTCCGGGAGTTGGTGATGGACAGGGAGGCCTGGCGTGCTGCAGTTCATGAGGTCGCAAAGAGTCAGACATGACTGAGTGACTGAACTGAACTGAGGAGACTCACCAGCTTTTTGAGTCCCAGTCTGTATAAGTGGAGTTTCCCTCCCTCTCTAGACCTCATTGTAAGGGTGGGTGGGTGTGCAGCCTTGGCCAAAAAAAGGTCCATGGTGAATCCCAAATATCTATAACCCCAGCGCATAGTTCTAGGACTCACCTCTGGTTCATGAGCTGCAGGTATTCTGGGGGAGGTCTACCATGGCTCCACCAAGGCTATTAATATCAAAGGTGGCACCTTCATCCTGCTTGGTGAACTGTACGCACTAAGGGCAGTATCTTGTATATTGCCATCAAACACAGATGGAAGGAAAGCACCATGATCACCTTCACCACCTTCCCCAAAGAGGGGGATGCCATCTTGATGACATCCTTGGAGATGCTGTTTCAGTACTCTAAGATGCCCTCATGCCTTTCCGGTATAAAGCATCAGTGTGCTGTGCTCTTCTCTGGTCAGCCTCAAGGATGTGGTGCTTGGATCAGATTGAGGAGTAGGGGAGCAGGACACGGTCACAATATGGGAATAATAAGGCATTAACCTTTGTTCCACCAGCAAGTACATTCTTAAAGATGTCGTCTTTTTAAGACATCTTTTCCTTAGCTCTCAGCTGTATTTTGGAGAAGGCAATGGCACCCCACTCCAGTACTCTTGCCTAGAAAATCCCATGGATGGGAGAGCCTGGTGGGCTGCCGTCTATGGGGTCCCAGAAAGTCGGACACGACTGAGCGCCTTCACTTTCACTTTTCACTTTCATGCATTGGAGAAGGAAATGGCAACCCACTCCAGTGTTCTTACCTGGAAAATGCCAGGGACAGGGAGCCTGGTAGGCTGCTGTCTATGGGGTCGCACAGGGTCAGACACGACTAAAGCGACTTAGCAGCAGCAGCAGCAGCTGTATTTTACCCTGGGAGATAGGGGACTGCCTAGTCAACATTCCTACCACTGACAGCTGGAGTGGTGATTTTGCTCTGCAAAAAAATTCAGCAACTGAGCAGCCTGAAAAAATACCCAAGGAAGGGAACCATTTCCCCAAAGTGTCTTTCTCATAGGGAAACCTCAATGTCAAGTTTAAAGTATGCTTTTATGACCAACACATTACATTAACACGACCCACATGAAACAGATACTTAAGCAGCTTGTATGCTGTTCCTGGACCCTTCGGCAACCAGCCCAGCATCCAGTACAGTAACATCCACACCCAAACACTGCCATTCAAGGGATTCAGACCCATGTAGGAGCCTCTGGTCACTGAGTTCTCAATAACGATTAAGATTTGTTTCTTCTTCAGGATTATTTTCAGAAACTAAACCCGTCCTTAAGCCTCTTCAGATATAGAAGACCTGTCTTTCCCACTTCTCTAAAGGATGTAAAACATTCGGTGAGGGAGGTGTGTGGTCTGCTATACACTTTCTTTAAGGCTAAGCCAAGAGGCAGCAGACAAAGCCCATCTCCTCAAACGTCATCAAGGAGGAAATGGTCTTTTGCAGAGGGCGGGGGTGGGGGGCACATGGTATCTATTTCTCAACAAGAAGTCCAGAGGATTGGTCACCTTTGAGCCAAAGCCAAAGGAAGCAGTAAGAGCAAAACTATATTCTTCCCTTAGATATAATCCGTGAGTAACCCAAACCCATGCCCTCAACACAGTACACAGAAAAGACATCTTACTATTAGAGAAATATTTATTGGGGAGGATCAACATTCTCCACAAGGAAGGAATTATTTTTAGATGGGAAGTTTTCCTCCTTGGAAATCTGGAGAAAGTGTTTTCTGTCTAAACAGTAGAGACAGATCTCTGGATACATTGCCTTCAGCAGTGGTGGGCACAGCTGGACGGGCCTGGGCAGCTTGACACCTGTGGGTGGGGCTTGGGTGGGGCACAGGCTCCCTGTGGGGCAGGTGGGGGATGTTTCTGATACAATTGCTGGTCCTTAAATGCCACAGCTTTCTGGGGCTGTCTTTTCTTGTTTCTGATCTGTCTTGTACTTGGAGGATAGCTCTGACCTGCCAAGATAGCTTCTTGGTGGCAGGACTTGGGATTTGTCACTTTAGAGGGAGCCTTGGAGTTGAAAGGATGTCCCCGGACAGGCTCTGTGTGGACCAGTACTCCAGCCTTTTTTTGAGATTGCCCAAAGTGCACCAGGGGAGGGTCCTCTTGAGAGCTGGTGGAATCTAATGCATGCCGATACCCCAGTTTCTCCTCCAGGAACTTCCTGATGTTTGTCACGATTTTCTGAGCTTCTGTTGATCCATTATCAGCAGCTCTACTTTCAACTAGGCCTCTGCTCTGCATGCTTGATATGGGGCTGCCCTTTTCCTGGGGATCTTCTCGCCTTTTGCGTTTTTCCCCAGGATACAGCCACTGCAAAAAGTGCTTCATTCTTTTTCTGATATGGCCTTCAGGAATAGACTGTCCTTTCTTTGGAAAGGTCTGGGAAAACTTGCTCACAAGCATCTCCTCTCGCACCGTCTCCTGAGGAGGGAAACTCTTCCTCCTAAGCTGAGATGTCCCCAGCCCTGCATCCCCTCCACCTAGCTCTTCTGCTCTGCACCCTGGGGAGCTCACTCTCTTCACAGTTGGTGGGAAATTCTTATCCTGGCACCTCTGGAAGCCATGCTTAGGGACCCAGGGTTCCTGCTGTTGCTCCATCCTGATTCCTCTGTCCTCCACATGGACATGCAGCACCTGGGACTCTCCTGTGGCCCCACCTGAGACGCCCTGGCCAGGAGTCAGTGAGGCCTTGTAAGTCAAGTTATCTGAAGCAAGGGACATGTCAATGGGTTGGCCTTCAGCTTGGCTATGCTTCCTCTTCTCCAATCTAAACTTTAACTCATCAAGCAATTGTTCTTTAAGGGATACGAGTTTAGGATCTTGGGGAACTGGTAGTTTGGGTGGAGGGCTTTCAGTGGTCACAGTAGTTTCTGCTTTATTCTCATTCACATTTGTTATTTGGGAGCTCCCTGATTTGTTGGTTGTCAACATGTCATTCGTTTCTAATTGAAGAGACTCAAGCTCCTCAGCCTTGAATATCTCCCTAGACACTTTGGGCATAGAAACAGGTTCTGACTTCACCTTTTTGCCCTGTTGCATTTTTCCTTTATCACTGGAACTCATACTCTTATACTTTGGCTCAAATCTGGCTCCAGCTTGCTTTGCAAGTGGCTTTCGGGGATATCCATCAGCTAGTTGCACCTGTCTATGACTTCCTCTCCCTGTGAGGCAGAGTGAGACAGGCAGACGAATCTGTCTGGGATCCTTAATTTTCTGAACATCCTCTGCAAGTTCATGGTTGACAGCAGAGTGTGGTTGTCTCAGGACCCTCTGTCCTCCTTTCCCCACGGGTGAGGTGGCAGGTGGACAGTGACCCAGGACAGGGGCTGAATTGGTTGTTCCCACTTTGTTTCCATGGAAAGATTTAGAGCTTCTGCTAAAAGACTTGGAGTTCCCAAATTTGGAGTCTGGCTCAGAAATCGCATTGGTTGAGGAGGCAAAGCTGGCATGGGACAAGGACTGGGATGACGTATCTTTCAGTTTAAATATTTGTATGGATTCAAGGACCTTGGAAGGAAGGCCCCACAACATCCTCATACGAAACCTTTGAATATGTGCTTCCAGCATCTGCTGTGCACTGGGATCAACAAAAGTCAGGTCCTGGAAGGTATTCAAGGAATAGCACTTACCCACTGATGATGGCAAACTTCTCTCTTTCATTTCGGTGTGGGATTTTGCAGAAAGCATCAATGTTTGCTTGAAGGCATGCCATGAACTATGCACAGTCCCAGGGAGTCGACCCTCATTTATTTCCTCAAACTTCTTACTCAAATGTACTTTTAGGACATTTTCAAGTTGTAGACTCTCTGCTGACCCCCTTAAATTTTTCTCTGAGAGACTCACGATCTGACTGTTTCTGTTTTTCTCAGAGTCATACCCCAGATCCTTATCTGAAGAGCTGTTTGGGTCTTTCAGCAGGTGATCTTCCTGACCATTCTCTTGGCTATGTTCCTGATCTTTCCCCACGTCTTTCTCTAGCTGGAGCATTTCCGAGCTTCTGTCACGGAAGCTTCCAGGTTGAATCAATTCAACACTTACATGTTTGCTACTCTGACCCTTAAACACAGAGATCAGTGAGACTCCATCACTGCTCTCTGACATAGATGCCTCTAGAAAACCATCTGGAGGCGACATGAGTGACACAGACTCTCTGATTCTCCGGGGCAGGCCCCACCAGTGTTGAATGAGCCTCTTTCGAAGGTGATGCTCGAGTTTCTTCCGAAGTTCATCGCTGAGAGCAAACTCCCCAGGAAGGGTGGAGACTGAAACATGGGCCTGAGGGTGCTGGTGGTGAGAAGTGTTAGGCGCTAATGGACAAAAGGCTTCCTGAGATCTTTGGATCACAGAGGGTAAGCCCCATAAACTTTCCTGTTGTTTCTGCAGCACGTTCCATTCCAGCTGTTGAATTTCAGATGAGGAGAGAGATTCTGATTCATTCTGAGGTCTATGGAAATACACTCCACAGATCCTAACCTGGGGTAGAGGACCAGGTGGTGTGACCAGGAGTGGGGATTTTTGGTCAGCTTGGGACTGGACCTGAGTGAGAGGTAGGGGCTGAGATTGAGGCAGGGTTTGAGGCAAGGGTTCAGGCTGAATCTCAGGCAAGGACAGAGGTTGGGGATGCGGAAGTCCTGGGGATTCTTGGCCTGTAGAGGCATTTGAGTTTCTATTGAAAATAAAGCTTGAGGAACTGTCACTGGAGACATGAATGGCAGAGGGCAAGGACTCACTGTGTAGAGACGGGAGACCCCAGAAGAACTGGGTAGGTTTCTGCTGTAATTGGTCCTCCAAGGTCTTAGGATATGGGGGTTGTTGATGCACCCGCTTATCAGCAACTGACTCTAACATGATCCCTGAGGGATTTAGTTGATACTCTGGCCTCAATTGTTCTGGAAAAGAATCTTTTTTCTTTTCCTTTTCTTTCCACATCAGGAAATCGCTCCTCTTTTGTATTTGTCTCTCCAGGAGTGCCAGGACATCAGGGCTGAGACATGAGAGATTGCCAGGCTCTATGAGGTTGGCTGCAGAGTCTCCCCCAAAAGAGGCCTCTGAAGAGTGAAGGGCGAGAAACTCTTGCCTGAAATCACATTGTGCCAGTGTGGAAGGGATTAAGTCTTTGGCATGAGCTTGCCACCAGGAGAAGTCTGAAATTGACAGGCTTGAATGATCAATACCTGTAAGTGTTGGAACATAAGGGGAAAACACACCAGGGCTTTCTGTAGGCAAATTCTCAGGAACAGGAGTCAGTAAGATGGCAACTGATTTAGACTGAGTGACAGTTAAAGTGCAGTCTGGTTGTGGTAAAACAGACAGGCTTGGTGGTGCGAAAGAATCAGCGGGCTTCATTGCTTGGGACAAATCTGAAAAGCGGTTGATATCATGGGAAAGGGTGGGGTCAAGGGAAAAGATAGTATTCAGAGACAAAGTGGCCTCTGGTGGGAGAACAGGACATGCTGTCTGCATGTCATGTGGTAGGAGAGGGGGAAAGGCAAGGGGTTGGGGTGAGGAATAATCTACTGAGAATTCGGAATCCAAGGAAGTAAAAGGCTCTAATGCCAGAGTGTGACCCAATGGTGAGGGTGACAGAAAGTCAGCTAAGGGGGTCATGGAGCTAGGTGAAAGAATGGAGAGGGGCAATGGGGAAGGCTCAGGCAGAGAGGCTGGTACTAGATCTCCTGGAGAGACTGCTGAGAAGGCAGGGGACAGAGTCAATGATGAATCGGCCACAGGAGCTGTGGAAGCCAAAGGGGACATAGAGGAAGCAGAATCTTCCAGGGTCTCCGGGAACAGCAGCCAATTGACTTCAGCAGTTGCATTATTACACACCTCACAGAAGGGATCTGGACACAAGAGCTGACGAAAGTGGATGGTATCATCGTGCCGGCCCAGGGGGCTGCAGGAGACAGGAAGTACAAAGATGCAACCAGGACCAGAATAAGGAAAGGGGGACCTGCTGGCCTGGCAGGGGTGGGCTGGAGCCTGCTGACCCTTTACATTGCTCCACATCCATGACTTCACAGCATGCTCAATAACCCTCACCTTAAAGCCTTCATCACATACTCATTCCTATGCTACCCCCTCCGGTGACTCCAGTAGGTTGCACGGAATCCCAGGAATTGCAGAGAACATGCTAAGGAGGGATCAGGAAAGAAGGGGAAAGACTAGTCACCTTTTCAGAATAGAAATCAGCTTCGTTTTTTCCTCTGTTTCTATCTGGTGAAATCTCCAACCTGAGAAACCAGGAGAGTGGGTTACACGTAAGGAAGGCAGGAGCATAGGTATAATATAAGAGTCTCCTTATGGGAAACCCTTGGGATATTAGACTCTGAAAGACCCAAGAATTAGTAGATGAGATCAAATGGTCAGTTAGTTTATATGTATGTTGCTTCACCTGTAGTACTTTCACATGCCTTATAACTCATGTGATGCTCAAAACCACCATGTGAAACGCAGAGATCAGTGTGGCCTCAGAGAGCAGTGTGATTATCCAGGAAGTCAGAGGACTGATACAAAGTCAGGACACAGAAGTTCTGACTCTTGACATCTCACATGGCCACCTGTGGGGAAACACCCACTGCCCAGGTCCATCATGGCTTCAAGCCCAGCCATGAGAAAAACAGGGAATCCAAGAAGTGTCTCAGGCTTGGACTGCCTCCCCATGAGCCTCGCCCCAGGTACCTCTGGTTTCTGAGAGAAACGGTGTCTAGCCACTGACATCGTCAGAGGTCACGGACCTGCGATCTCATGGAAAAGGCAGGGAGGGTCACCCTTGGAGATCCGGTAAAACAGGCAGAACCTCACCTTTCAGTGTGCCCTCTTTCCTTCTCCTCCTGGTTCTGCCCTGACGCTGAGGACAAAAAGAAAAGAATGAAGTGCCGGGGCTCATTCTCTCAGTCCTCTAGAAACGCAGATATTCATTATCCAGGAATAATATGACCCTAATCTTTCTGTTCCTTCCTTTTGTCAATTTTAAAGGTTTAAAATGTTTTCAACTTTTTTTTCCTTAAAAAGCCCAAAAGAGACTTTTGTCTCTGAAGTCCACCCTTGATAGTCTCAGTCAGAAGTCACCTGCCCAAGGAGGGCATAGCATCTGAGGCTAACAGTCAACATCTGTGTCCCTCAGATAGGGCCTTGGATCCTGACAACTCAGGCTTCAGCCTCTGCCCTGGAGGCTCTCAGAGGCTCAGCCCTGCTTTCCTGACCAGCTCAGCACAAAGGAAGGCTTGGTCAAGTGATGCCTGACTTGAGAATGTAACTCATGATCAAGCATTGGGGAACTCTGTTCTCCTGCAGAGATCCAAAACTCTCTAAATAACCCAACCCAACCCAGGGCCACAGAATTACTGTTTGGGATTTTCTCCTGGAATCCTCCAAACACTCAGCTGGTCTGTGGGCTTCAAATGAAAGCCTTAGTACTCCCTGAACCACTGGCCCTGCCTCGTTTTATCCTCTCCTTGAAATTCCTATCTTAGGTGTCTCTCTGACCCAACCAAACTCATCTTAAAATGTGGAATAGAATTGGAAACAGCAATAAAGAATCTCTGTTGGGGGTGCACCCAGGGTTACTTACTTACCTTTTGGATGCCTTTGATTTTACAGAAGGTTGGTAAACATGCAAACCCCACCAGGTACCACAGGAACAGAAGGAACAACCCCAGCCCACACAGGAAAATGAGGTCAGAGTCAATATCCAAGGAGGTGGAGCCAAAGCTCAGACATGGGTCAGTAGGGCTATTCAAAAATGAGAGAACATTCCATTTTCTGAATTCCATTGTCTCAGTCACAAGGCTGACTGAGATTGGTGAGCACTGAGAGTGCAGTCACTTGAGTAGTCCAAGGCCTCCATCACTGAGAACTCAAGAGTCACAAAGGGTTTCTGAGGGTGGGGGAGGGGACAACATGAAGAGAATGCATCCACAGCCCCTCCCCCATCCACCAGCCTAGCAGACAGCTTCACCCCTCCTGGGCCTTCCAGTCTCTGTGCCCTACCCTGCCATCATATTTTCCAACTCCATCCTTTCATGGCTTCATATATTCATTCACATTAATGAAATTTTCTGCCTATCCCATCCATTACCCAGATATTACCAAGGATCCTTTTACTGTTCGAGAAACTTGACTTGGGTCTCACCAGTTCCACTGCCTTAAAATACTGTCTGGAATTTTTGCTTGTACACCTTGACACTCAGGATCATCATCATCATCATAATAAATGTCACTCGGTTGTGTCCAACTTTTGTGACAGTCCATGGAATTCTCTAGGCCACAATATTGGAGTGGGTAGCCTTTCCCTTCTCCAGTGGATCTTCCCAACCCAGGGATCAAATCCAGGTCTTCCACATTGCAGGTGGATTCTTTATGATCTGAGCTACCAGGGAAGCCTCAGGATCATATATGTCCTTAAATCTATCTTTCCTATAGAATGTGTTTGCTTGAGGAACCCAGATATAGAACTTAAAAGTTCTTTTATCTAGTTTTGTGAATGTTGAATGGGAAAATTTGCTTTTTGTTTCAGTCTGCCTTTACCATCTTGAGTCAGTGGGGTGTGACTCAAATAATTTAAATGAATAATTCACCATTCAATATTCACAAAATTAGTCCCTATAAGATAAATGTAAATAAACTTTCACATGACCTTGAGGATAAGTCTGTAGCAGTTATTTTTCTGAAGTTAGTAAAGCTTAAGCTGCATAAAGATTTTTAGGACATGACAGACCCACACACATATACACATATACCCTTTGACAAACCAACCTGGTGTTTTCAAATCTAAGAATAAAGTGTTTCTTCACTTCAGTCTTTCATCTTTTATTTTAACTCTACTTTTTTTTTATTCTACCTAAAATACGGATAGTCCCGCACTCTACATCAATTTCCTAACATATACAAACCCATGTCCTAGTCAGTTTGGGAAACTGTAACAAAATACATTTGACTTTGTGTTTAAACAATACATACTTATTTCTCATAGTTCTGAAAGCTGGAGAGTTCACAATGAAGGCAACAGCAGATTCTGTGTCTGGTGAGACCCACTTCCTGGTTCATATATAGCTGTCATCTCCCTGCAACTTGACATGAGAGAAACAGAGAGTAAGAGAGCTCTGTGAGGTCTCTTTTATAAGAAGAGCACTAATTCCATTCATGAAGCCTCCACTTTTATGACCAAATCACCTCCCAAAGGCTGCATCTACTAATGCCATCATACTGGGTATAGGGTTTCAACATATGAATTTGGTGGGACACAAACATTCTGTCAGAATGGTGATACAGATTACACTCTTAAGTCCCCTAGTGACAGGGTGGGACCTAGGAGTATCAAAACTTAGGGCAAAATCAAGTCTTGACAGCCTTACCTGATTGTCTTTGTGGGCCCTATAAATATAATCTTTCCAAGGAGTTCCTTTCCCCCCACCACACACACACATACACACAAATGGTTGAGAAGCTCTGCTCTATTTAAGCATCCCTATATATGTTGAAAATCAACAACTAACCATGCTTTTTTTCAGGCTTTTCTTGTCAGGTTTAAATAATACCAGTATTTCCTTCCCCTCTTTCTACATCTTCCTTTCTAATTTCTTTATCTTCGTAACAGCTGTCCTCTGAACTGTCTCCTAATTTCTCACATCTTTCTTAAACTGTGATGCCCCTTATTTAACACCCATGGCCTAACACAGTTACTTGATCTCCTGTGAAGGGGTGAGATAGCCTTCAAACCTGCAGAGTCTTCTTTCAATTATGCAGGAACAGATAACCTGCCCTGAGTATAAAATCTGCAAAGAGGGGCTACTTCCTCCTCGCCTTGATATGCAGCCTCAGTCTAGTTTCCATTCAATGAAACTAGGAGACACAAGTACCTATAAGTCTCGGTCTCAGTCCTTAAGGACATCATGGTACACTTTTAGGGAAAAGCCCTACGACAGGTCAAGATTTACATAACTGCACAGGTGAGGTCTCCAGGGCACTTGTGAATTGCCAAGTGATCTCTGGAATAGATCAGAGAAGGAACAGACGCTATGGGTGGTAACTGCCCAGACATATTATGCTCCTTAGGAAAGTATCCTTGCATGCCTACCCTCTCCAATTTTCTGATACAAATTAATGATTCTTTGAGAAGATAGTTAAAGAAGAACTTTTTTATTCTAAACGAGCACCTGTTGCCTAGGTATTCTTACATACATGTGTATGCCTTATGTTATACCTACAAGAAATTTCAAGAAAAAGGCTTTTCCCAAAATGTTAATGATTCCTTTTCAGAATCTGATAGAAACTCCTTCAAAATTTAAAGAAACAAAGGATTAAATGTACAATGATTTTACATTTGTTTTTAACTTTTTGTACCAACCACAAATAAACTCCATTGATATTTAGTAGGAGAGGTTTATAGCACTTATCCTTCTTAGACTAATATTAATTATAAATTTATCTAAGTTATAAAACATTTTGCATTCAGTGATCTCAGTGGATTTTCACAAACATCCTGTGATATAAATAGAACAGGTACTATTGTGCCATTTTATCAATGAAAAACTTGAAGCTTAGAGGGGGAAGTGACTTCCCTAGATCATTCAGCAAGAAAGTAGTAGAGCCCTGATTACCAAATTCCTCACCTTCCCAATACTTCTATTTTAAAAAAGAGAAATAAGTGACTTCTTAAAATAAAAAATATTCCCTCATCCTAAAATTAAAGCTGGTTATGTGACTGAGAATATTCACTTTGTCCATGAAATGTTGCCAAATTTGGAAAGTAAAGAAAACTATATTTGGCACCCTATCCCCTCTTATGTACCTTTTCCTTTTCATTCTTAGCACCAGTATCTTGATAGGTTTTCTTTACTGTCCTCTTAAAACCTGCTTTCAAGAATTCTGTTTCATATGACTCATGGTAAGGAATAAAAGTTTAGAATGTCCTCCCTTCCAGGAACACATTTCATACATTTTGGCCATATCTAACACCAAACCCTTGTAATAAAGCTCTCGCTAGAGCATTTCAGGTAGCCATCCCGAGGCGGCAGTGTTGACTTTCAGTAGAGTTTAGAGATCTTCTCCTGTCTACCCAATGATATCTTCCCAGTTGACCTGCATCACCACACAGAAGCCTGCTCCCAGATTTCAGGCTGCACATAGTTATGTTATCTCCAAGGGGTGTATTTTCCAAAAACTCTACTAGAATGATGTGCTGCTATTGGAGGAGACTCGGTAGTGATAAGTCATTCATTCAGGATTGTCACATGTCCTCAGTACTCTCACTCACATCCTCGTCACTGTCCCAGGGATAGAGGGAGTTATCTTTAGGTTACCAAACACCCTGAAGAAAAACAGATTCTAGGGAAGGATCCTTTGAAACTGTACTTAAATCAGTAGCTTTAAGATGTTCTTCATTCATATACACACCATACTGTCATTGAACTCTTGTCGTATTTCTAGTAGAAATATCAAGAAAATGAGTCATTGCCTCTGCCCTCAGACTGGTCACAGTTCAGTAAGTAAGGCCTGAAAACAACTGTAATAAAGTGATATGATAAAAAAAAGTAGAATAGGAACACAATGAGGTACTTCTCTGGTGGTTGGGTGGCTAAGACTCTGAGCTCACCATGCAGGGGCTCGGGTTCTATCCCAGGTCAGGGAAACTAGATCCCACATGCTACAACTAAGAGTTCGCATGCTACAATTAAAGATCCTATGTGTCACAACTAAGACCCAGCACAGCCAAATAAATAAACAAATGGGTTTTCTTAAGAGTATTATAAAAATACAGATAAGAGAGCAATTAATTCTTCCACCAGGAAGGAAATGAGAAAAGGCAAGCAAAATTTCAGAGTTGGTGCCAACTGAGATGGGCCTTGTGAGGTCGCCACCCCCTCCTCTCCCTCCTTCCCCTGGCCTTCTTTCTGTTCTTTACCCCCTTTCTCCTCATCCTCCCTTTCTTCTTCCTTTAGACTTTTATTTTTTAGAGTAGTTTAAGGTTCATAGCAAATTTGAGCAGAAAACAGACTTCCCATATGTGATCTGACCCTTCTCATATCCCTCCACCCACACGCACAGCCTCTCCCACTATCAACTTCCAGCACCACAGTGGGACATTTGTTCCAACCAAACCTACCCTGACACATCATTATCACCCAGAGCCCATAGCTTGCATGAGTTTAGACAAGTGTCTAATGGCATGTATCCACCAGTGCAGTATCATACAGAGTAGTTTCACTGCCCTAGAAATCCTCCATGCTCTGCCTATTCACCCCATCCTACACCCCTGGCAACCACCCCCCCCTTTCACTGTCTCCAGAGTTTTGCCTTTTCCAGAATGTCATATAGTTGAAATCATATAGTATGCATGTAGCCTTTTCAGATTGGCTTCTTTCACTTAAAATATGCACTTAAGCTACCTGCATGTATTTTTGTGGCTTAATAGCTCATTTCTTTTTGTGCTTAATAATAGTCAATTCCCTGGGTGTACCACAGTTGATTTATCCATTCAATTGGATATCTTGTTTCTTCTCAATTTTGACTCTTATGAATATAGCTCCTCTAAACTTTTTAAAGACCGCATTATTGAGACATAGTTCATATACCATATAATTCACCCATTAAAAGTGTACAATTCAATGACTTTTCATATATTCAAAATGTTGTGCATCCATCATTACAATAAATTTGAGAACACTTTTATCATTCAGTTTAGTTGCTAGGTTGTGTCCGACTCTTTGTGACCCCAGGAATCACAGCATGCCAGGCCTCCTTGTCGATCACCAACTCCTGCAGTTCACTCAAACTCATGTCCATCAAGTCGGTGATGGCATCCAGCCATCTCATCCTCTGTCATCCCCTTCTCCTCCTGTCCCCAATCCCTTCCAGCATCAGAGTCTTTTCCAATGGGTCAACTCTTCGCATGAGGTGGCCAAAGTATTGGAGTTTCAGCTTTAGCATCATTCCTTCCAAAGATAACCGAGGACTGATCTCCTTCAGAATGGACTGGTTGTATCTCCTTGCAGTCCAAGGGACTCTCAAGAGTCTTCTCCAACACCACTGTTCAAAAGCATCAATTCTTCAGTGCTCAGCTTTCTTCACAGTCCAACTCTCATGTCCATATATGACCATTGGAAAAACCATAGCATTGACTAGATGGACCTTTGTTGGCAAAGTAATGTCTCTGCTTTTCAATATGCTATCTAGGTTGATCATAACTTTCCTTCCAAGGAGTAAGCATCTTTTAATTTCATGGCTGCAGTCACCATCTGCAGTGATTTTGGAGCCAAAAAAAATAAAGTCTGACACTGTTTCCACTGTTTCCCCATCTAATTCCCATGAAGTGATGGAACCATCTGCCATGATCTTCGTTTCTGAATGTTGAGCTTTAAGCCAACTTTTTCATTCTCCTCTTTCACTTTCATCAAGAGGCTTTTTAGTTCTTCTTCACTTTCTGCCATAAGGGTGGTGTCATCTGCATATCTGAGGTTATTGATATTTCTCCCGACAATCTTGATTCCAGCTTGTGCTTCTTCCAGTCCAGCATTTCTCATGATGTACTCTGCATAGAAGTTAAATAAGCAGGGTGACAATATACAGCCTGATGTATTCCTTTTTCTATTTGGAACCAGTCTGTTGTTCCATGTCCAGTTCTAACTGTTGCTTCCTGACCTGCATACAGGTTTCTCAAGAGGCAGGTCAGATGGTCTGGTATTCCCATCTTTTTCAGAATTTTCCACAGTTTATTGGGGTCCACACAGTCAAAGGCTTTGGCATAGTCAATAAAGCAGAAATAGATGTTTTTCTGGAACTCTCCAGCTCTTTCGGTGATCCAGCGGATGTTGGCAATTTGATCTCTGGTTCCTCTGCCTTTTCGAAAACCATATTGAACATCTGGAAGTTCATGGTTCACATATTGCTGAGCCTGGCTTGGAGAATTTTGAGCATGACTTTACTAGCGTGTGAGATGAGTGCAATTGTGTGGTAGTTTGAGCATTCTTTGGCATTGCCTTTCTTTGGAATTGGAATGAAAGCTGACCTTTTCCAGTGCTGTGGCCACTGCTGAGGTTTCCAAATTTGCTGGCATATTGAGTGCAGCACTTTCACAGCATCATCTTCCAGGATTTGAAAGAGCTCAACTGGAATTCCATCACCTCCACTAGCTTTGTTCGTAGTGATGCTTTCTAAGGCCCACTTGACTTCACATTCCAGGATGTCTGGCTCTAGGTGAGTGATCACACCATCGTGATTATCTGGGTTGTGAAGATCTTTTTTGTACAGTTCTTCTGTGTATTCTTGCCACGTCTTCTTAATACCTTCTGCTTCTGTTAGGTCCATACCATTTCTGTTGTTTATCGAGCCCATCTTTGCATGAAATGTTCCCTTGGTATCTCTAATTTTCTTGAAGAGATCTCTAGTCTTTCCCATTCTGTTGTTTTCCTCTATTTCTTTGCATTGATTACTGAAAAAGGCTTTCTGATCTCTTCTTGCAATCCTTTGGAACTCTGCATTCCATGCTGAGATATTTTAGATACCAATATTGCATAGGAACCTGGAATGTTAGGTCCATGAATCAAGGCAAATTGGAAGTGGTCAAACAGGAGATGGCAAGAGTGACCGTCGACATTCTAGGCATCAGCGAACTAAAATGGACTGAAATGGGTGAATTTAACTCAGATTACAATTATTTCTACTACTGTGGGCAAGAATCCCTTGGAAGGAATGGAGTAGCCATCATGGTCAACAAAAGAGTCCGAAATGCAGTACTTGGATGCAATCTCAATAATGACAGAATAATCTCTGTTCATTTCCAAGGCAAACCATTCAATATCATGGTAATCCAAGCCTTTGTCCCAACCAGTAACACTGAAGAAACTGAGGTTGAATGGTTCTATGAAGACCTACAGGACCTTTTAAAACTAACACCCGAAAAGTTGTCCTTTACATTATAGGGGACTGGAATGCAAAAGAAGTCAAGAAACACCTGGAGTAACAGGCAAATTTGGCTTTGGAGTACGGAATGAAGCAAGCCAAAGGCTATTAGAGTTTTACCAAGAGAATGCACTGGTCATAGCAAGCACCCTCTTCCAACAACAGAAGGGAAGACTCTACACATGGACATCACCAGATGGTCAACACTGAAATCAGATTGATTATATTCTTTGCAGCCAAAGAGGGAGAAGCTCTATACAATCAGCACAAACAAGACCGGGAGCTGACTGTGGCTCAGATCATGAACTCCTTATTGCCAAATTCAGACTTAAATTTAAGAAAGTAGGGAAAACCACTAAACCATTCAGGTATGACCTAAATCAAATCCCTTGTGATTATACAGTGGAAGTGAGAAATAGATTTAAGGTACTAGATCTGATAGAGTGCCTGATGAACTATGGACGGAGGTTTGTGACATTTTACAGGAGACAGGGATCAAGACCATCCCCATGGAAAAGAAATGCAAAAAAGCAAAATGGCTGTCTGAGGAGGACTTACAAATAGCTGTGAAAAGAAGAGAAGTGAAAAGCAAAGGAGAAAAGGAAAGATGAAGCATCTGAATGCAAAAAGACATTAAATGGATTAAAATGATCAAAGTAGGAGTAATGAAACAGCAGGAATGTCTTCTTGAAAGAAGACCATAAGTAAAAACATTGATAAACAGAATTGACTTTCTTTCTTCTCAAGTCTCCTAAAATATGACTGATGGTTGAAACAGAATTATAACCCTATCTAATGTGGTTTTAAATGTATGCATAAGAAACATTTAAGCCAACTCTGATATATATTTTAAAGGCAAGAGGAGGTAAAGCGAGAAAAGGTTTCTACACTTTCATGAAAACTAGATAAATAAGCACATCAATAGACTACTAATTTTGTATAGCTGGTGCAAAATTAGAACAACCATTAATAAGCTATGTAAACAGACATACTCAAAACCACTATAAATATCATGTTCATAGCACCAAACAATAAAACTAAAACACCAGAAATACTTCAAAATTAAATTCTCAAAATATTTTAAGAAGACAGGAAAAAGAAAAAGGAGATGGAAAAAAAAAGAACAATAGAAAAAAAGTGAAATATCCAGGCTTAAGTTCTAATATATTAAAATTCTATTAATGTGAATGGTCTAAATACATTAATTAAAAGATAAAGACTAGGACAGTAGATTAAGAAACATGACCTAACTATATGCTATCTACAAGAAACTCACTTCAAATATAACAGCATAGGCAGATGAAAGTGAAAGGATGAAAAAAGATAAAACAGGCAAATATTGATCTGAAGAAAACAAGAGGTGGCTGCATTAACATCAGCTAAAATAAACTTCAGACAAAGGAAATTACCAGAACAGGGAGGAACGTTATATGATATAAGGATCAATCCACCAAGATTACCAATCTTAAATGTGTATATACCAAACAGAGCTGCAGTATACATAAAACAAAAACTGTTAGAACTGGAAAAAAAATAGAAAAATGTACATTTATTGTTGAAGACTTCAACACTCCTCTCTCAATAATTGATAGCAAAACTACACAGAAGAGTTGAAAGGATACAAAAGAACTCACCAATGTCATCAACCAATAGGACCTGATCAATATTTATAGAACATTCCACCTGACCATAGAAGAATATGCATTCTTTTCAAGTACTCACAGAAAATATGCCAAGAAAATCTATGTCCAGGACCATAAAATAAACTGCAACAAATTTAAAATAATTGAAATCGCACAGAGTGTGTCCTCTGGCCACAAGAGAATCAAATAGAAATAAATAACAGAAAGATAACAGGAAAATCTCTAAACACTTGGAATCTAAATACTACACTTCTAAACAAACTGTGGGTAAAAAATGAAGTCTGAAAGAGAACAATAAAAAATAAACTGAATAAAAGAAAATGTCTCAAAATGTATGAGACAAAATTAAAGCACTTCTATGTGGGAAATTTATAGAACTAAACACATATCAGAAAAGAGAAAAAGTCCAAATCAATAACCTAAGTTCCCAATGCAAGAATCTAGAAAAGAAAAACAAAATAAACCTCAAAGCAATCACAAGAAGTAAATAATAAAAATATGAGCAAAATCAATGAAATATAAAACAGAAAAAAATAGAGAAAATCCGTGAAACAAAGAGCTGGTCCTTTGCAAAGATCAATAACATTGACAACACTCTAACAGGAATGATACAGAAAAAAAGAGAAAGATGATGCAAAATTTAATATCATTAATGAAACAGAGGACATAAGCACAGTTCCTATAGATATCAAATAGAAAATAAGGAAATAATATAAACGACCCAATCAAAAATGGGCCAAAGAACTAAATAGACATTTCTCCAAAGAAGACATATGGATGGCTAACAAACACATGAAAAGATGCTCAACATCACTCATTATTAGAGAAATGCAAATCAAAACCACAATGAGGTACCACTTCACACCAGTCAGAATGTCTGCGATCCAAAAATCTGCAAGCAATAAATGCTGGAGAGGGTGTAGAGAAAAGGGAACCCTCCTACACTGTTGGTGGGAATGCAAATTAGTACAACCACTATGGAAAACAGTGTGGAGATTCCTTAAAAAATTGCAAATAGAACTGCCATATGACCCAGCAATCCCACCGCTGGGCATACACACCGAGGAAACCAGAATTGAAAGAGACACATGTACCCCAATGTTCATCGCAGCACTGTTTATAATAGCCAGGACATGGAAACAACCTAGATGTCCATCAGCAGATGAATGGATAAGAAAGCAGTGGTACATATACACAATGGAGTATTACTCAGCCGTTAAAAAGAATACATTTGAATCAGTTCTGATGAGATGGATGAAACTGGAGCCGATTATACAGAGTGAAGTAAGCCAGAAAGAAAAACACCAATACAGTATACTAACACATATATATGGAATTTAGAAAGATGGCAATGATGACCCTGTATGCAAGACACCAAAAAACACACAGATGTGTATAGCGGACTTTTGGACTCAGAGGGAGAGGGAGAGGGTGGGATGATTTGGGAGAATGGCATTGAAACATGTATACTTTCATGTAAGAATCGAATCACCAGTCTATGTCCGATGCAGGATACAGCATGCTTGGGGCTGGTGCACGGGGACGACCCAGAGGGATGTTGTGGGGAGGGAGGTGGGAGGGGGGTTCCTGTTTGGGATCGCATGTACACCCGTGGTGGATTCATGTCAATGTATGGCAAAACCAATATAGTATTGTAAAGTAAAATAAAGTAAAAATAAAAATTTAATTAAAAAAAATAAAATAAAATATATATGGAAAGGTAAAGAACTAGAATAGCTAAAGCAATTTTGAAAAAGAATAAAGTGGTAGGGACAGTCTATCTGATAGTAAATTTTGTTACACACTTTTAAAACTAACCCTTAAACAAGTGGGGTTAAGGTTGCCAATCCCCATGCACTTGAAAGTCTGTATAATTTGACAGCTGGTCCTCTGTGTCTTTGGCTTCTTATTTTCAGATCTGCAGATCATATAATACTGTACCACATATTTATTGAAAAAAAGATCCATTTTAAATGGGCAGGTACAATTCAAATTTGTGTTGTTCAAGGGTCAACTGTACATATGCATGTATGTATAGAGGGTGACAGAGGATGAGATGGTTGGATGGTATTAGATTCAATGGACATGAACTTGGGCAAACTCCAGGAGATAGTGTGGGACAGGAAGGGCTGGTGTGCTGCAGTCCATGGGGCTGCAAAGAGTCAGACACGACTTGGCGAATGAACAACAATAGATATATGTGTGTATAAACATATATGTATATATATACATATATATATATAAACATATACAGCATTCAAGTGGGCACCCTTGTCTTGTTCCTGACTTTAGGGGGAATGCTTTCATTTTTCACCATTGAGAATATTGTTAGCTGTGGGTTTGTCATATATAGCTTTTATTATGTTGAGGTATGTTCCTTCTATTCCTGCTTTCTGGAGAGTTTTTATCATAATTGGATGTTTAATTTTGTCAAAGGCTTTCTCTGCATCCATTGAGATAATCATATGGCTTTTATTTTTCAATTTGTTAATGTGATGAATTACATTGATTGATTTGCGGATATTGAAGAATCCTTGCATCCCTGGGAAAAAGCTCACTTGGTCATGGTGTATGACCTTTTTAATGTGTTGTTGGATTCTGATTGCTAGAATTTTGCTAAGGATTTTTGCATCTATGTTCATCAGTGACATTGGCCTGTAGTTTTCTTTTTTTGTAGTATCTTTGTCAGGTTTTGGTATTAGGGTGAGGTGGCCTCATAGGATGAGTTTGTGCCTTCCTCTGCAGTTTTCTGGGAGAGTTTGAGTAGTATAGGTGTTAGCTCTTCTGTAAATTTTTCGTAGAATTCAGCTGTGAAGCCGTCTGGACGTGGGCTTTTGTTTGCTGGAAGATTTCTGATTGCAGTTTCAATTTCCATGCTTGTGATGGGTCTGTTAAGATTTTCTATTTCTTCCTGGTTCAGTTTTGGAAAGTTGTACTTTTCCAAGAATTTGTCCGTTTCTTCCACGTTGTCCATTTTATTGGCATATAATTGCTGATAGTAGTCTCTTATGATCCTTTGTATTTCTGTGTTGTCTGTTGTGATCTCTCTATTTTCATTTCTACTTTTATTGATTAGATTTTCTCCCTTTGTTTCTTGATGAGTCTGGCTAATGGCTTGTCAATTTTATTTATCCTTTCGAAGAACCAGCTTTTGGCTTTGTTGATTTTTGCTATAGCCTCTTTTGTTTCTTTTGCATTTACTTCTGCCCTAAGTTTTAAGATTTCTTTCCTTCTACTAACCCTGGGGTTCTCCATTTCTTCCTTTTCTAGTTGCTTTAGGTGTAGAGTTAGGTTATTTATTTGACTTTTTTCTTGTTTCTTGAGGTATGCCCTGTAATGCTATCAACTTTCCTCTAAGCACTGCTTTTATAGTGTCCCACAGGTTTGGGGTTGTTTTGTTTTCATTTTCATTTGTTTCTATGCATATTTTGATTTCTTTTTTGATTTCTTCTGTGGTTTGTTGGTTATTCAGAAGTGTGTTGTTCAGCCTCCATATGTTGGAATTTTTAATAGTTTTTCTTTTGTAATTGAGATCTAATCTTAATGCATTATGGTCAGAAAAGATGCTTGGAATGATTTCAATTTTTTTGAATTTATCAAGGCTAGATTTATGGCCCAGGATGTGATCTATCCTGGAGAAGGTTCCATGAGCACTTGAGAAAAAAGTGAAATTCATTGTTTTGGGGTGAAATGTCCTATAGATATCAATTAGGTCTAACTGGTATATTGTATCATTTAAAGTTTGTGTTTCTTTGTTAATTTTCTGTTTAGTTGATATGTCCATAGGTGTGAGTGGGGTATTAAAGTCTCCCACTATTATTGTGTTATTGTTAATTTCCCCTTTCATACTTGTTAGCATTTGTCTTACACATTGCGGTGCTCCTATGTTGGATGCATATATATTTATAATTGTTATATCTTCTCCTCGGATTGATCCTTTGATCATTATGTAGTGGCCTTCTTTGTCTTTTTTCACAGCCTTTGTTTTAAAGTCTATTTTTTCTGATATGAGTATTGCTACTCCTGCTTTCTTTTGGTCTCTATTTGCATGCAATATCTTTTTCCAGCCCTTCACTTTCAGTCTGTATGTGTCGCTTGTTTTGAGGTGGGTCTCTTGTAGACAACATATATAGGGGTCTGGTTTTTGTATCCATTCAGCTAGTCTTTGTCTTTTGGTTGGGGCGTTCAACCCATTTACGTTTAAGGTAATTATTGATAAGTATGATTCCATTGCCATTTACTTTATTGTTTGGGGTTCGAGTTTATACACCCTTTCTGTGTTTCCTGTCTAGAGAATATCCTTTAGCATTTGTTGGAGAGCTGGTTTGGTGGTGCTGAATTCTCTCAGCTTTTGCTTGTCTGTAAAGCTTTTGATTTCTCCTTCATATTTGAATGAGATCCTTGCTGGGTACAGTAATCTGGGCTGTAGGTTATTTTCTTTCATCACTTTAAGTATGTCTTGCCATTTCAATAGAAGAGTTTCTATTGAAAGATGAGCTGTTATCCTTATGGGAATCCCCTTGTGTGTTATTTGTTGTTTTTCCCTTGCTGCTTTTAATATTTGTTCTTTGTGTTTGGTCTTTGTTAATTTGATTAATATGTGTCTTGGGGTGTTTCACCTTGGGTTTATCCTGTTTGGGACTCTCTGGGTTTCTTGGACTTGGGTGATTATTTCCTTCCCCAATTTAGGGAAGTTTTCAACTATTATCTCCTCAAGGATTTTCTCATGGTCTTTCTTTTTATCTTCTTCTTCTGGGACTCCTATATTTTGAATGTTGGAGCGTTTTCTATTGTCCTGTATATTGAAGCTCACGGGTGTGTTCCTGTGTTGCTGGAGAATTTGTGTGGTATGTCTTGCTCTGGAACTTATTGGCCCTTGGGTGGTGCTTGGTTTCAGTGTAGGTATGGAGGTGTTTGATGAGCTTCTATTTATTAATGTTCCCTGGAGTCAGGAGTTCTCTGATGTTCTCAGGATTTGGACTTAAACCTCTTGCTTCTGGTTTTCAGTTTTATTTTTACAGTAGCCTTAAGACTTCTCCATCTGTACAGCACCAGTGATAAAACATCACCACAAACCCTGATTCTCTGAAGCAGGAACAGGCACAAAGTGTCCAAGAAGCTGGCATAAATACCATGATAAGAGGCCCAGCAGACCTGCAGAAGTCTCCATTAATGGAATTGTTTCCTTAATTTCTTTTTCTACTTTCTCATTATTAGTGTATAGGAATGCAAGGGATTTCTGTGTGTTGATTTTATATCCCACAACTTTACTATATTCATTGATTAGCTCTAGTAACTTTCTGGTAGAGTCTTTAGGGTTTTCTATGTAGGATCATGTCATCTGCAAACAGTGAGAGTTTTACTTCTTCTTTTCCAATTTGGATTCCTTTTATTTCTTTTTCTGCTCTGATTGCTGTGGCCAAAACTTCCAGAACTATGTTGAATAGTAGTCGTGAAAGTGGGCACCCATTGACATGGGCGGATTCACGTCAATGTATGGCAAAACCAATACAGTATTGTAAGTAAAAATAAATAAATAAAAGAAAAAATAAACATATAAAACATTCAAGACTGTCTGTGGCATTAGTAAAAGACACATAGATCAATGGTAAAGAATAAAGAAGCCAGAAACAGACTCACACAGATTGTCCAATTGATTTTGACAAAATATAAGAACAATTCAATGGAGTAAAAACAGCCTTTCAACAACAAAATTGTGTCAGAGCAAGTAGATATTCATGAGTAAAAAGCAAAAATAAACCAAAAAAACGGAACCTCAATCTAAGTCTCATCCTCATATAAAACTTAAAAATAGATCACAGACTTAAATGTAAAATATAAAACTATAAAACTGAGGAAACAAAAACATAGAATGTCTTTGGAATCTAAAGATAGGCAAGGAGTTCATACACTTGATATGAAGGGCATGGTCCATACCAAAACAAAATATCTTGAATTTCCATAAAAATTAAAAATTTATACTCTGCAGAAGAATCTATTGCAACGATGAAAAAACCAGGTACAGATAGGATGAAAATATCTGCAAACTACATATGGAAGGTAGGACTAGTATCTAAAATATATGAAGAACTCAGAAAACACAACAGTAAAAAAATTAAATAATACAATTAACATGGGCAAAGGACATGAAGAAACATTTCATGAGAGATATATAGATGGTAACTAAATGAAAAAATGTCTAACATATTAGTCATTCAAGAACTGAAAATTAAAATCACAATGAGAGATTATATCAGAGAAAACAGTGACAACACCAAGCACTGACAAGGGTGCAGAAGAGCTAGACTAATGCGTTCCAGGTGGAAATGTAAAATGGTACAAACACATTGAAAAAAACAACACACAGTGACCAGACAACCTAGCAACTGCATGTCCGGAGATTTATTCTGGAGAAATGAAGACTCTGTTCACACAAAAACTTACACACAAATGTTCATAGCAGCTTTAGGCTCAAATCTGGACACAACCCAAATGCCTTTCAAAAGGTGAACAGTTAAGCAAACTGTGGTTTATTTACAGTGGAATACTACTCAGCAATACAAAGGAACAAACTACTGATACACACATCTTAGATGAATCTCCACAGACTTAAGACTAGTGGGGAAAAAAAAAATCCCCAAAGGTTACATATTATATAACTCCATTTATGTAACATTCTTTTAATGACAAAATTCTAGAAATTATAATACTTTGCTAGAAGCAAAGGGTGCTAAGCCAGAAGAAAGTGGATATGTATATAAAAAGGCAAACTGAGAGATTCTAGTAGTGATGAAAATGTTCTATATATTGAATGTATCAGTGTCAATATCCTGGTTATGATGCTGTATTATAGTTTTCCAAGATATTATCACTGGGTCAAACTTGGCAAAGTATACATGGGGGATCTCCATATTATTTCTTAAACTACAGGTGAATCTATAATTACCTCCAAACTTTAAAGTTTAATTAAAATAAAACAAGATTAAAATTTTAGGAAAAAAAAAATCTGCGGTGTTCCAGAACATTTCCTAGTTGTGAAGACTTTTATTACTAAACAAGAAGAAAAGTGTTGGTTAATAAGGCATATCATTCAAAATTTTCAGCTCCATACAATGGCAGTATTGTAGCTACCAAAGGGTTATCTGAAGCACAATTATTGATAATTGAAAAGAATTTTAGGGTAATGTAACAGTAATGGCACCCCACTCCAGTACTCTTGCCTGGAAACTCCCATGGATGGAAGAGCCTGGTAGGCTGCAGTCCATGGGGTCGCGAACAGTCAGATATGACTGAGTGACTTCACTTTCACTTTTCACTTTCATGCATTGGAGAAGGAACTGGCAACCCACTCCAGTGTTCTTGCCTGGAGAATCCCAGGGACGGGGAAGCCTGGTGGGCTGCAGTCCATGGGGTCGCACAGAGTCGGACACGACTGAAGCGACTTAGCAGCAGCAGCAGCAACAGTAAAGTAAAGACCCTGATGCTGGGAAAGATTGAGGGCAGGAGGAGAAGGGGATGACAGAGGATGAGATGGTTGGATGGCATCACTGACACAATGGACATGGGTTTGGGTGGACTCCGGGAGTTGGTGATGGACAGGGAGGCCTAGCATGCTGCGGTTCATGGGGTCGCAAAGAGTCAGACATGACGGACTGACTGAACTGAACAGTAAAACAAACCTAAAAAACAGAATACATTTAAAAATAAGCATAAAAATAATTAGTAAGTAACTGTAGGAACTCTTGAATTAAATCTTTTAGATCTAAGGGAAGAAAAGTTATAGCAAAGTTGACAAATTTCATTAGGAAACATTACTAAATACAAAGTTAAAGCTTAGAAATGAGAAAATGGATTTTTAAGAAAATAGAGGATCAAAATAGGTAATACATAAAATCACATTTCAACAAAAAATTGAAAAAGGTGATACACAAAATTCTCTGGAAAATATACGCAAAATTAACACATGAAACAAAAATTCTAAATGGATTTTTCAGCTATAAGTTCAGTTCAGTGGTGCAGTCGTGTCCGACTCTTTGAGACCCCATGAATTGCAGCATGCCAGGCCTCCCTGTCCATTACCAACTCCCAGAGTCCACCCAAACCCATGTCCATTGAGTTGGTGATGCCATCCAGCCATCTTATCCTCTGTCATCCCCTTCTCCTCCTGCCCTCAATCTTTCCCAGCATCAGGGTCTTTTCAAATGAGTCAGCTCTTTGCACCAGATGGCCAAAGTATTGGAGTTTCAGCTTCAACATCAGTCCTTCCAATGAACACCCAGGACAAGTGGTGCATAGTAAAAGATTAACCTTGCCCTAAAAATAGTCTTGCGCTTTTGCCCCAACTCCTAGACAGTAACCTCCCAACTTCTGGCATATCCTGTCTGATAAGAGTGTCTTTGTTTACCTGGGGTTCTTGGGTCATACCACACGTTTGTTGTTGTTATTGTTTAGTCAATCAGTCATGTCACACTCTTTGTGACCCCATGGACTGTAGCCCGCCAGGGTTCTCTGTCCATGAGCTTTCCCAGGCAAGAATACTGGAGCAGGTTGCCATTTCCTTCTCCAGAGGATCTTCCTGACCCAAGGATTGAACCCGCATCTCTTTTGTCTCCTGCTTTGGCCGGTAAATTCTTTACCATTCGCACCACCTGGGAAGCCTTGGTGGCACACAGTCTGTGCTAATAATATGATTTATGGTTGGTGGAGGGTGCTTTGGGCCATGTGATAGCAGCTAAGGAGCTCTGGAGGAACTACAGACTAAGATAAGTCACACAGTTGGTCAACCATATCTACGTAACCAAGGCCAAATGAAAACTGGCCCAAGGCTTGGGTGAGCTTCTTTGGTTGCAATATTCCATTTATATTGCCACGTATCTTTACTGGGAGAAGTGAGCATTGTCCACATGACTCTAACTGAGAAGGACAACTGGAAGCTCTGTAGTTGTGTCTTCCTGTACCCTGCCCCACATGTCTCTTCCTTTGGTTGATTTTAACTTACTGCTTTTCATTGTAATAAACTGTACCTGTGAGTGAGTATACCCACTTTGCTGAGTGCTATGAATCCTTCTAGCAAATTACTAAATCTGAGGGTAGTCTTGGGAGCCCTCAGAACATGCAGTTAGTGTCAGAAGCAAAGACGGTCTTAAGGACTTGCTGAACTTTTCAGAAAAAAAAAGAGCTTAACAGAAAATTACTATAAAACCAGATGACTTTAGTGTAAATTATTTGAAATTTCCAAGCAATTAATAATTGCCTTGTTGTAGAAATTATACACAAATATTTTTAAATGCCAAATTAAACAATCTTATACAATTAACATTAAAATGATATAAAATACTAATTGTTTAAAATAGCAAGCCATTCACAACATGCTAAGAAAAAAAGCCAGTCACAAAGGCCTACATATTATATAATTCCATTTATATGAAAGGTCCAGGACAGGCAAATATGAAAAGGTAGATATTAAATTAGTGGTTGGTGGGTGTGAAAGGAGATGGTACAGTAGAAAAACATCTCTTCTCACAGGCACACCAAAATTACTATTTACAGAGTAACTATTGATGAGAAAGACTGAAAGCTACCAGAAAAATTATTCAACGACTAAAGATATAAAGAAGGAACCAGAAGATAGGCAGGAGGGGTGGAGTCACCCATTCTCCCAAGTGGGCAACCCCAAAATAGGAGAATAATTACATCTGAAGAGGTTCAACCAAAGGAGTAGGGGGTCTGAGCTCCACACTGGGCTCCCCAGTCAAGGGGTCCTGCACTAGGAACACAAGTCGCCAGAACATTTGGCTTTGAAGGACAGTGAGGCTTACTTCCCACCTAGAAAGCTGCGGGAAATAGACTCCACTCTTAAAGGGCACACAACAATATCTCACCTATTCCAAGACCCAGGGCAGAAGAAGTAATCTGAAAGGAACCTAGTTCACAAATACCCTACCCACTGATGTTGGAGAGTGTCATGAAACTCTTAAATATTCCTGTATTTTTAGCCACTAATTTCATTTCAAGAATGTAAATAAAGAAATAGGCATGGTTTAGACAAATGTACATGAACAAAACTAATCATCACAGTGTGGTAATTTAAAAAAATAATTTTGAGATATATAAATATGACATAATATTAGTAGTCATTAAAAACTAATGCTTTTGAAGACTGTTAAATAACAAAAAGTAGGATTAAAGATAAAAAGCTTAAGGAATAAAGCAGAATCCAAGATTCCATGCAGAACATTATTTCAACTGCATTATACATACACACACACATCCCACTCAAGCATATATATTGGAAATATACTAAAATGTTAACCTTGTTTTTTCAGAGAGTAGGATTGATAGTTTTCTTTTATACCACAAAATTTAATCTCCATGACAGCAAAAATACATCTGTTTTGTTCATTGCAATCTTTTGAGAATGTCTCATACATAATAGGTGCTAAAGACATGTATCTTGAATGAATGGATATTTTTATTTTTTCCTTTTTTCTAAAATAAGTATTTATTGCTTTATAATAGGAAAAATTTGATAATTATTTAAATGTGTGTGTATATATATATATATAATCTGTACTTGAATAAATTATATACAACTTTGTAAACAGGCTAATTTCTATATATGGAAATTTACATACCATATAACTTTAATCAAAAGAATTTGCTCCAAACCTAAATTCATGCACCTAACATCAATTTTTTATTATTTATTTCCTTTTATTAGTTATATACCCAACAAAGAGTATTTTCAAAATATATGTATTTCCAGAATCTTTTTGACTCTACAATTTCCCCCTACTCTCAATTTCCATACCAAAAACTGTAGTCAGATAACATAATTCAGGTCATTCATTAATTAATGTTTTCACAAAGGTCAGACTTCTTCCTTAATGAAATAAAAGTTAAAAGTATGTTTGAAATGAAGTTCTAAGTGATTATCAGGGATTCATGAAAATTAGGAAATTCTTTATCAAAATTTCATTCAGTAATACCTGTGGAGCTTTGTGATCCAGGAAAGGCACTAGATCCTAGGAACAAGTGTTTGATAGAGTCTTAGATTGTAATGGTGGAAGCCAGTTCAAACTAGTTTAAGCAAAAAGGAAATTAAATGATTTACTGAACCAGGAAGTCATGGATACATATGGCATCTGGCACAGTGAAACCAGTGGGCTCAAACAACATTACCAGAGATTTCTTTTTTCATTTCACAATTCTAATTCTGCACGCAGATGATCATTACATGGTAGACAACATGGCCAGCAGCAAGACAACTACACCTTTTCTTAACACCCCTAGCTTAACATTTCTAGAAAGAGAACTTCCCTACCTGTCCATATACTACTTCTATGCAATATTCTGCTTGACCCTTACCAAAAACTGGTCAAACTCAAGGTTAAGGGCATAGTCCTCCAGACTGCCAAGTATGCCCAATATTTCTGATACCAAGTGCAAAATCAGAGGGAACAGATACCAAACACAAGTTCAGGAATCCCAAAAGGACACCTGCATTTTAGACCAGCTAGCTACAAATTCAGGGCAGTTCTCATGACCACCCACAAGTTCGATGGTTCACTAGAACAACTCATGGCACTCAGGAAAACATTAGACATCATCATAGTTTTATTAAGGGCTTCCCTGGTGCCTCAGACAGTCTGCAGGAGACCTAGGTTCGATCCCTGGATTGGAAAGATCCCCTGGAGAGCAACCCACTCCAGTATTCCTGCCCAAAATCCCATGGACAGAGGAGCTTGGTGGGCTACAGTCCATAGGGTCACAAAGAGTCGGACACAACTGAGCAACTTCACATGCACAGAGCATAGTTTTATTATAGCAAAAAGATACAAATTAGAGTCAACCAAAGGAAAACATGCACAGGGCAAAGTCTAGAAGGGTTCCAGATGCAAAGCTTTCAGCATCCTCAGGTATATATTACTCTTCCAGCACTTATATGTGACAATACTCAAAGAGTACTCCCAGCTAAGGAAGCTCACCCAAGCTTCCACGTCCATAGTTTTGTATGAGGGCTTAATATGTAGGCATGATTGACTGAATAATTACCTACATGGTTTAGCTCAATCTCTAGTCAGATTTTTGGGAAATCAGTCTGACATCACATGGTCTAAGAAGCCCATCATGACTAATAAAGACACCCTTGGCATGAGATTACATGGGTTTGGAGGTTGCCTCCTAGAAATGAGAGATGAAGATCAGATATGTCTTTGAGCTGAGGCCAAATTTTTTATTATACAGACCTACTTTCCCATCCCTAAAAAGAACTGATCACTAATGCTTAGTGAATGAAATAGTGTGATAGCCCAAACTAGATCTGTTTATATCCTAGGAGCAGGAATGAAACATGCTGGAGAGAAAGTTTCCAGAAGGAACTATAAGCATAAAGCAAGAATAATACATATATTGAATAGACTTAGCCACAGATGCCCACTAAAACTAGTCACAAATATTACTTCATTATCTAAAAAATTCAAACTTTAAAAACTAATAGGTGTCATAGGGGACATATGAAGAAGCGATTCTAAAAACCCTATTATTATAAACTAATCAAACAGAAATCTAAGTAAAACATTAAAAATGAATATAAGAAAGCTATTTGAAGAAAATGGTTTCAATAAATATTTATAGTAAAAACTTTAAAGGCATAATGCATTTTTCTATTCTTTTTTTCCTTTGAACTGCAATGCCTATTTTAAGTACAATAGTTTTTTGGTTTGTTTCATTTTATTTTTTAATTGAAATATGTTAACTTACAATGCTGTCTTAGTTTCTAGTATATAGCAAGTGATTCAGTTATCCATATACATATTCTTTATTCTTTTCCATTAGAGTTTATTATAAGATATTGAATATAGTTCCCTAAGCTATACAGCAGGACCTTGTTTTTTATTTATTTTATATAAAGTAGTTTGTATCTGCCAGTCCCAAACTCCTAATTTATCCCTTTCCCTTTTGGTCTGGGCCTCTGTCCATAGGGTTTTCCAGGTAAGAATACTGGAGTGGGTTGCCATATCCTTCTCCAGATGATCCTCCCAACTCAGGGACTGAACCCACATTTTCTGCTTTGGCAGGCAGATTCTTTACCACTGAGCCACCAGGGAAGCCTATATCTCCACAAAAAAAGAATGAAATAAAAGCCACTTGTAGCAACATGGATGGACCCAGAGATCATCATCATAAGTGAAGTAAGTCAAACAGAGAAAGACAAATACCATATGATATCACTTATATGTGAAATCTAAAATATGATGCAACCATTTTGTTATTTGCAAAATGAGGTCATTACTACATATTACATAATGTTATTAAGAAGATTAGAGCAAACATTTGCAAAATTTCAAGCAAAGTGTCTGTCATTTAACAGATAATATCAAATTGATACTTGTTGTTGCCACTGTTGGTTCCCAAAATTTAAAAGCCACATGTAGTAAGTGAGATATCCAAATATGCATGTTCACAACCTGGGAAAAACAGAACCCTGTAGAATCACTTTTTAATGCTTTAGAATAAGAAAGCAATGCACAAGAGAAAGACACTTGAGTTGGGAAAAAAGACCTGATTTCATGCTTCTTTCCCACCACTTTATGTCCTAAGCAACTACAGGCAAGTCACTTTACTCCTATTAGACCTAACTTTAACATCTATGAAGTAGGGACAACAGTCCCTTTTTTCACCATCTTACTGTATTCTTCATGTGATGTGCTGAGAAAGTATTATACAAAATGAACTACACTAGTAGTTATATCACTTTTTTGTGTATATATAAAGCAAAATATCCATATGTAGTTTTTGTATACATAAAGAAATAGTATACAATTAAGAAAAAACTATGTAAACTTCAATTGCTTACAGAATTATTGTATCAAAAGAGAAAAGTTTTTTCTAATACTCCACAAATATGAGAAAGGCCTTACCACATTATAAAAAGCATAAAATATTTACGATATATCTACTTATATGTCATATCAAAGGTTACAATTTATAACTAAGATATAAGAAAAGATAGATGGCTATAAACTTGTATATTTAGCAGTATTAATAGCAGAAGTCACTGGTGCCAATCCTGTCAACTGGAATATTGAATAACTAACAGAATATGACAGAATTATGAACATGATTTCTGAACACCCAAGTTCCAATTCCATGGGAACAAATTCTTCAGGCTTCATAAGATATATTTACTTTCATTATATTATGCATCATATGATCTAAACAATCACTTTTAGAGTAAAAGAGTTAGTAGAATGTCTTAAGTTATAACCAAAGAATAATAGGAAGACAAGCTTCCTTATTAATAAGAAGCAACTTCTCTTCTCCAGAAAATTTTCAAAGGGCTATGCTAATATAATTTTCCACAGTGTGAGCATCATAGTACTTCAAAGAACACTGCTTCAAAGCCAGGCTCCTGGCCTGGAAATCTTCAAACCACTTTGACTCCTTCATCTCTACATTTAATCAGTTATTAAATTTCCTGGATTTTTCCTTAAAATTTCTCTTAAATTTGTTACTTCAATCCCCATTTTCTTTGCTACCACCACAGTCCATAACCTCACCTTTTGTTAAAATTCTACCTCTTCCAGTTTTTTCTCACTCGAATACAGCCTATAAAACTCTGCCTCTTTATTTCCCTAAAAATACTACTTACATCCTGCCACCTCCTTGTCCAGAAGTCTGTAATCCAGTTAATCCTTTGAATCCAAGGGAGGAACTTTTTAAAAAACTACTGATGCCTAAGTTCTACCTGAAGAGCTTCTGATTTAATTCATCTGAATCAGAGCAAGTCATCAATTTTTCTTTAGAAGTTCCTCTGGTGTTTCTAAAATGCAGCCAGATTTGGGAACCACTGCGATGAATCTCTATTGCCTATTAAGCCAAGCTAGAACTGTAGCAGACACTTTAGGTGCTCTTCCCGAAAGGCTTTCCCATCCTTTTGACCTTTCAGTGTGTGCATTCTTTGGCTTTGGAATGATTTACTTTGAATAGTTGTCAGCACGTCTCTTCCAGTGACTGCCCTGGAGCCACTAGAGCTAGTTTGTCCCTGCTCCTTCAGAGAAAACACAAAGGGCCTAGGAGTTTACATCTCTGAGGTAACCAGCAGTTGATGCCTAAATAATGTGACAGTGCGACCGCCTAGCACCTTTGCTTGGATTAAGACATATTCTGAGCCAATCTATGTCTGACGCAGGATACAGCATGCTTGGGGCTGGTGCATGGGGATGACCCACAGAGATGTTATGGGGAGGGAGGTGGGAGGGGGTTTCATGTTTGGGAACACATGTAAGAATTAAAGATTTTGAAATTAAAAAAATAAAAAATTAAAATTAAAAAAAAAATAAAATAAAATAAAAAAAAAAAAAGAAAATTACCTGTGGAGTTCAAACAAAAAAAAAAAAAAAAAGACATATTCTGAGGTATAATTTACACTTCAGAACTCCCTGGCAGAATCGGTCTAAAACTGGGACTTTGCCTAAAAAACACATTTACTTGGCTTCTTCCCGTTTCCTTCACACACTTACTAATTTCACCTGGGAGTACTTCTCCAGAAATCACTTGCACATGAATTCTCATCATGAGATCTGTTTATGGAGAATCCAACCCAAGGCAACATCTTCGTCAAAACAGTTCATAACCTCTCACCATTTTTCTGCAAATTACCCAACATCCACCAGCAATGCTACTTTTCTCACCCAACTGCGCTTATTCCACACCACTATTTAAGTTTGCTATTTCCCCTCACCCAAGATGCCTCTTCCCTGCCTCTGTGACCATCAAAACTTCCCACCTTTCAAAATTAAGCTCTAGATATTTCCCCCATCCTACACAGAGCTAAAGGCCCTACCTATGATAAGTGGGCAATAAATGTAGATTGAATTGGTGCTGCCTCCTCCATCAAACTCACACTGACAATTCCAGCACAGGTTAACGTAGCTATCTTCTCTAACTTGTATATTTAATATCAAATTCACAATCAGTTGTTGATTCATTCAACCAATATTTGTGTGATTACTATGTACTGTGTCCATAACAGGGAGTGAAATAGTGAGTGAGGCTATTTCTGCAAGCATGGAGTTTACAGTCAAGTTAAGGATGCAGACATTAAGCAAATAATTACACAAATAAATGTTAATCTATAACTGTGAACATCTAAGATGAGATAAGTGGTGCTGTGAGAGAATATATGAGTAGAAGATCCAACCAGTCCATCCTAAAGGAGATCAGTCCTGGGTGTTCATTGGAAGGACTGATGCTGAAGCTGAAACTCCAATACTTTGGCCACCTCATGCGAAGAGTTGACTCATTGGAAAAGACCCTGATGCTGGGAGGAATTGGGGGCAGGAGGAGAAGGGGACGACAGAGGATGAGATGGTTGGATCGCATCACCGACTCGATGGACAAGAGTTTGGGTGAACTCCGGGAGTTGGTGATAGACAGGGAGGCCTGGCGTGCTGCAATTCATGGGGTTGCAAAGAGTCGGACATGACTGAACGACTGAACTGAACTGAACTGAACTGAATGTCCTTATCTAGGATTTCTCTGAATAAATAAGAAAGAACAAGCTAAAATTACTGTCTTGTTCTTTAGGGTTTCTTAGACTCCATTCCTCTGTAAAAATGCATACAATTTTATGTAACTAAGTATTATCTACTAAGAGATTTTAAGAGTCCATGACCTGGAATTTTGCACAAGGTTAATCCTATAGAAAACAATGCCAGGTTTATGTTTATTAACTGACTCTTACATGTGCCTTATATATCTTATCTATCTGTCATTGTTTAAAGAAATATTAGCATTTCTTGGTAACTCATATAATTTAATGTTAGACACAGGCTTATCACTTAACAAATATTTGTTTTCTACCCCATTTTCAGCCTATTTCTATAGAACTCAGATCCTCAAAAGCAATTTTTTTAAAGTATATTTATTTTCTTTATTGAATAAGAGCCCATTGTGAGCAGTGGTAGGTGGAATGAAAATTATTATCTGGGTTTTGTTTGGATACAAGAAAATAAGAGCAACAAAACAGGATTTGCATGTTAAAACCTGCTTGTGCTCTGCTAGTGCCAAACTGTCACAACATTTCTTCAGAGTTCTCTTTCTTCAGGGAGTTAGTGCTTTCAACCTGGGAACTCTCTGCTGCTTCCCCATCCCCAAACCTCAGCTACCCTAAAAGTATGTTACCAGGTAAAAGCAGAAAATAAAATGTTCATTTCATACACAAAAGATGAAAGCTTATTACTTAGTCAGCTATACTGATCAATTTAAAAGAAAAACAGAATGAAAAATGAAAATTTCATTTCAAATGCCCCTGGAAAATATTTGTGGCTATGAATACATACATTGAAAACAAATGTTATATATGTATAAACTAAATAATATGTGTTTATACACACTAGAAATAAATATCCTTTCAATATATATATATTTACAAATGTATTTGTATATGTTACAGATAAACATATATAAAGGCCATGATTTTTAACTGACATTAATAAATACCCCAACATAAAATAATAAAATAAGATTATGCCAGACTCCAATATATTTCTAAGGTATTGTTAAAAATGCAATAATGTCAAAAACTTGTACTTGAATCACAGATCCAAAAGATCTGAAATAATGGTGAAAAAACATGAAAAATACAGAAACCACAGAAAATATTAAAACAATACAAAAATTAAGCTGTTTAATCAAAGGACAAAAAAGCTTCAAATTTATTGTACTCAATATCTAGCAAAGAAGGCTGAGTGCTGAAAAATTGAAGCGTATGAATTATGGTGCTGGAGAAGACTCTTAGGAGTCCCTTGGACTGCAGGGGATCAAATCAGTCAATCCTCAAGGAAATCAACCATGAATATTCATTGGAAGGACTGTTGCTGAAGCTGAAGCTCCAATACTTTGACCACCTGATGTGAAGAGCCAACTCATTAGAAAAGACCCTGATGCTGGGGAAGACTGAAGGCAAAAGGAGAGGCAGGTGGCAGAGGATGAGATGGTTAGAGAGCATCATGAACTCAATGGACATAAATTACACAAACCCCAGGAGACAGTGGAGGACAGAGAAGCCTGGCATTCTGTAGTTCACGAGGTCACAAAGAGTGAGACGCAACTTAGTGATTGAACAACCACAAAGGCAACCTATCAAAGATTGAAATAAAAACATTAATTCCATACTTTGAACCCATGCTTTTCTTAAATTTCTAGCTCTGAGTCTCAAAGACAGGTTACTACTGGGATACTCTGAAGAGATGACACCATATGCACACATCAATGTTTTAACAGAACTGCCACTCTTAAATGGTCAAGAGACCAAACATCAAATTCTTTGAATTTATTTTCTTTTCCCATAGGTTGACAACACTTATGCTCCTGTGCTCCTCCTTAGCACTTTCATAATAAATATGCAGATAAAGGAAGAGGAAGTTAGATGTAAATAACGTTGGTGCTAAATAACAATTCAGGTATAAAGTTTGATATAGTAATTGAAATCCAAAGATCATTCTCAAAGCAAGATCGAACTTAAGATTTCGAAGTAATCATTTTCCTTTCTTGTTAGTACACACAATCAATGTATTCTATGTAGTTACACATTAGAAAGGGCTTCCCAGGTGGCTCTAGTGGTAAAGAATGTCCTTGCCAATGCAGGAGACCTAAGAGACATGAGTTCAATCCCTGGATCAGGAAGATCCTCTGGAGGAGGGCATAGCAACCCACTCTAGTATTCTTTCCTAGAGAATTCCATGGACAGAGGAGCCTGGTGGGCTACCGCCTACGGGTTTGCAAAGAGTTGGGCTGAAGCAATTAGCATAGCACAGCATAGCACACACATTAGAAACCAAGTCTCAAAGATGACTTTAGGAAGATAGCGTCAGGTACAAAATTACTTTCCCATACAAGGAATAATGACAAGGAATGAAAGAGTATAGGCAATCTAATTTGCCATCTATTTCTTCTACTTTCTAGGGCTCTGAAACCAAGACTGGTATTCCCTAACATTTTGTCCTCCCAGGAATGTTGTACTCCCATAGACACTGTCAACAATTCTTTAAGCTAACTATACACTTTCTTCTGCTGCTTCAATGCAAGTAAAGAAAAGCTTATTTTATTGTCAATAAGGATAGTTTTGATTTAGTTCCCATTTTAAAAGTAAATTTATTCTTAAATGTCAACATTTTAACTAATAATGACAAATTATCTGCTCCCCACTTCATGAGTAATGAAGAATAATCAATACATTGGTATCTCAAAGTAGGTAGTGCCTAAATATAGATAATTAACACTAACTTGCCTATTCTAATCAAAGAACTAAAGAACTGTGAAAAATCTAATGTGGCATTCTAAACTGAAAAAAGAAATACAGTCATTTAGTCCAATATTTTGCAACTCCTCTGTCAGGAAATCTCATATGCAGTGAAAGACTACCATAATTTTTCTTTCCATCCCTGCTAAGACTTTTAGCCAGAATGAGGGAAATGAAAGTGAGAGTAACTATAGTAGAAAGGAGACAGGCTGATTAACATGATAGAGGAGGTTTCACATGTGTATTATACATATAATATGATTGTGGATGAGTGCTATGGAAGAAACAATGCCTAGAGGCCAGGAATATGGCAGCCCCATTGTGCCCCAGGAAGGTTCACTGGGCTGGAAAAATAGTGTTAGTCACTCAGTTGTGCTTGACTCTTTGTGACCCCATGAACTGTAGCCTGCCAGGCTCCTCTGTCCATGCAATTTTCCAGGCAAGAATACTGGAGTGGGTAGCCATTCCCTTCTCCAGGGGATCTTCCCAACCCAGGGATTGTACCCAGGTCTCCTGCATTGCAGGCAGAGTCTTTATTGTCTGAGTCACTGACCAAGAAAGACTCACTAAAAGCAATGGGATAGGACTTAAATGTTTTTACTTCACTTCATAGTCAGCCAAGCACTGCATTTTTCAATTTGGATTCATACTTGGGTTGCTTTCACTATGTAAATAAAACAACCAGACTTTTTCAAAAACAATTGATTTTTAACTGGCATGTTAAATCCCTCCCCCTAGTGCCAGTCCCCACCCCTCCACTACCACTAACCTTAAGCCAAGGCACTCCTCTAACGACCTTGATTAAGCCTTTTGTAGAATATGAATTTGGAGTTTTTTAAAGGAGAAAGGGATTGAACGCCAGGTGGGATTTAGCCAAAGCTGTCACAGCTCTGGTTGTTACCCCTCATAATCCATCTTGCTGAATCAAAAAGCAAACTGTGAACAAACAGCTTAGGCAGTTTGTTTGAAGATACACTCCTGTCTTTCTAGGAGGGATTAAGTCATGGCTACAGTTTGTTTGGTAAATGATTATCCACATGAAAATTATTAAATTCATGTGCCATCTCTTTGAGCTGAATGTTTTATAACTTTTCACCTCTGGATCATAGTGACAATGATGCTGTAATTTTTCTACTAAAACACTCTCTCCACAGTCTTTCAAAACATTGTCCTTTCTTTGCAATTTCCATAAGAATACAGAGATCGACTTTCAAACTTTTAAATAATAAGGATTCAAGCTCTGCCTTTAAAAGGAATCACAGCAATACCAGATGTAGAGAGAAGAAGATTATTTTCAGCATTTATTCCAACACTGGGTTCTATAAAAGCCACATTCATACCCTGCTGCAACAGGGGAGACAGATTAGGTGCCTGAGAGCTTGAGCAAGAAAGAAAGAATAAAGGTAACCCTGTGATACATCCAAAGTAAAGTGTTTTCCCATAGAGTGCAGAATGGAATGGTGTTAAATTTTCATTGTGGTAAATGGATCTAAACCTTGAAATAGAATATAATCTCTTTAAATAGCGAAGCAATAAGCCTCTTTTATATCATAAAATATTTCAACTTTGCTTGCAATATTTTGCAATCGAGGTATTTTGGTATGGTAACTTTTGAATCAAGGTGAAGAGCAAGAGAGGTTGGTGGAGGGGGTTGCTATTCAACAAACACTAAATGGTTGCTATGTTTCAGGAACCACCGCAGGTCTTAGATAAACAAGCTTAATAAAACACAGGCCCACACTATGGAGAACAGTGTGGTGATTCCTTAAAAAACTGGAAATAAAACTGCCATACGACCCAGCAATCCCACTGCTGGGCATTCACACTGAGGAAACCAGAATTCAAAGAGACACATGTACCCCAATGTTCATAGCAGCACTGTTTACAATAGCCAGGACATGGAAGCAACCTAGAGGTCCATCAGCAGATGAATGGATAAGAAAGCTGTGGTACATATACACAATGGGATATTACTCAGCCATTAAAAAGAATGCGTTTGAATCAGTTCTAATGAGGTGGATGTAACTGGAGCCGATTATACAGAGTGAAGTAAGCCAGAAAGAAAAACACCAATACAGTATACTAACGCTTATATATGGAATTTAGAAAGATGGTAACGATGGCCCTATATGCAAGACACCAAAAGAGACACAGATGTAAAGAACAGTCTTTTGGACTCTGTGGGAGAAGGGAGGGTGGGATGATTTGAGAGGGTAGCATTGAAACGTGTATATAATCACATGTGAAGCAGATCACCAGTCCAGGTTTGATGCATGAGACTGGGTGCTCAGGCCTGGTTTACTGGGACGGGGAGGGAAGAGGGAGGGGGGTTCTGGATAGGGAATATATCTGTGCCCGTGGCTGATTCATGTCGATGTTTGGCAAAAACCACTACAATATTGTAAAGTAATTAGCCTCCAATTACAATAAATTAATTAAGAAAAAAAAAAAAAAAAAACACTGGCCCTATCTTCTTGCACTCATAGTCTAGTAAGGGAGACAGACATGTAAAGGACAGGTTAGTAACCATTGTGTTAAAGAGCATAATAGAAAGGTAACTTGTGTTGACTGAGCAGAATCCCATAGGATGCAGACCAAAAAACAAACAAACAACTTCATTCATTCATTCACCTTACACTAGGTCATTTCTAACCAATCTACAGATTCATTTTTTTTTCTTCTCCTCTGAAGAAAATGTTGGGTAAGGGAAGGTCCCATAATTTTCTTAGACAATCTTCTTTTAAGATAGCTGTAGTACCAAGAATAATCTACCTCAGTCCAGTTTATTAATCAAAACACCAACTTCATTTAAAGTAAAAACTTCTTTTTGTAGTAGTTTCAGGCTGGGAGACTTAAAATGGAAGAGGAGGGTATAGTCTTCTTTTTCGCTATTTCCTCCCCTGCATTTTTCTAACCCATCCAACAACTCCCATTTCTACACACAGAATCACTTCTGTTTCCAACAGGGATGTAACTAGGTAAAGAGAGAAGTATCAGGAAATGTCTTAATCTGATGGCACTACTAGAAACTAAAGAAAGTAAATTCTCGAATATAGTAAATTTACTTATTTACTTATCCGACAAGTATTAATGAAACACCAATTACATTTAAAGAACTGTTAAAAACACTGAAGACACATAATAAAAAAAATCAAAGACCCTGATTTCATGGATTTTATAGTCTAGTGGGGGATCTAAGTAAACATAAATTATACTAAATATTTACAATGTAATTTATACAGGTAGATTGTATATAAAATAAAATGTTAACTATATATAAAATATGTACAGTTCAGTCACTCAGTCATGTCCAACTCTTTGCAACCCCAAGAACTGCAGCATGCTAGGCCCTCCTGTCCATCACCAACTCCCAGAGTTCACTCAAACTCATGTCCATCAAGTTGGTGAAGCCATCCAACCATCTCATCCTCTGTCGTCCCCTTCTCCTCCTGCCCCCAATCCCTCCCAGCATCAGAGTCTCCTCCAATGAGTCAACACTTCGCATGAGGTGGCCAAAGTATTGGAGTTTCAGCTTTAGCATGAGTCCTTCCAAAGAACACCCAGGACTGATCTCCTTTAGGATGGACTGCTTGGATCTCCTTGCAGTCCAAGGGACTCCCAAGAGTCTTCTCCAACACCACAGTTCAAAAGCATCAATTCCTCGGAGCTCAGCTTTCTTCACAGTCCAACTCTCACATCCATACATGACCATTGGAAAAACCATAGCCTTGACTAGACGGACCTTTGTTGGCAAAGTAATGTTTCTGCTTTTGAATATGCTATCTAGGTTGATCATAACTTTCCTTCCAAGGAGTAAGCATCTTTTAATTTCATGGCTGCAATCACTATCTGCAGTGATTTTGGAGCCCCAAAACACAAGTCTGACACTGTTTCCACTGTCTCCCCATCTGTTTGCTATGAAGTGATGGGACCAGATGCCATGATCTTCGTTTTCTGAATGTTGAGCTTTAAGCCAACTTTTTCACTCTCCTCTTTCAGTTTCATCAAGAGGCTTTTTAGTTCCTCTTCACTTTCTGCCATAAGGGTGGTGTCATCTGCATATCTGAGGTTATTGATATTTCTCCCAGCAATCTTAATTCCAGCTTGTGCTTCTTCCAGTCCAGTGTTTCTCATGATGTACTTACTCTGCATATAAGTTAAATAAGCAGGGTGACAATATACAGCCTTGACGCACTCCTTTTCCTATTTGGAACCAGTCTGTTGTTCCATGTCCAGTTCTAACTGGTGCTTCCTGACCTGCAAACAGATTTCTCAAGAGGCAGGTCAGGTGGTCTGGTATTCCCATCTCTTTCAGAATTTTCCAGTTTATTGTGATCCACACAGTCAAAGGCTTTGGCATAGTCAATAAAGCAGAAATAAATGTTCTTTTGGAACTCTCTTGCTTTTTCCATGATCCAGCGGATTTTGGCAATTTGATCTCTTGTTCCTCTGCCTTTTCTAAAACCAGCTTGAACATCTGGAAGTTCACGGTTCATGTATTGCTAAAGCCTGGCTTGGAGAATTTTGAGCATGACTTTACTAGCGTGTGAGATGAGTGCAATTGTGCAGTGGTTTGAGCATTCTTTGGCATTCCCTTTCTTTGAGATTGGAATGAAAACTGACCTTTTCCAGTCCTGTGGCCACCGCTGAGTTTTCCAAATTTGCTGGCATATTGAGTGCAGCATTTTCACAGCATCATCTTTCAGGATTTGAAACAGCTCAACTGGAATTCCATTGCCTCCACTAGCTTTGTTCATAGTGATGCTTTCTAAGGCCCACTTGACTTCACAATAAAATATGTAAGATGGTGACAAATGCTATGGCAAAAATTAAATAGGGAAGGGGGAGGAGGACCATGACGAGGCACGTTTATTTTACTAAGGGAAGTCAGGAAAGCTTTTTCTGATAAGGTGATATTAATATTTGAGCAAGATGTCTAAAAAAACTGAAGAATTTAAGCCAAGAAAATATCAGAGTAAAGAGCATTACAGCCTGAGAGAATAATAACTGCAAAGGCTGTGAGGTAGGCAAACATTCAGCATGTTCAAAAAACAACAAGAAGGCCAGTAGTATAGCCAGAACAGAACACATAAGGCAAAGAATGTTGGCGATGAAGCCAAGGAAATAGAAAAACTTAGATCAGATGTAAGGCATGCAGAGGCCTTAGGGCTTTTTTCTGAGTTAAAAAGAGAAGCTCTTAGAAATATCAGTCTGGCTTCAAGCAGAGTAGATGGTAAGGCAAGCATGGAAGCAAAAAGACAATTCAGAGGCTATCAAAAAAATATAGGCAAGAGATAATGGTAGCTTGAATCACTAAGATTGAGTAGTAAGAAGCAGGTAAGGGAACATTAGATTCTGGATATACTATAAAAGCTTTAATGATGGACCAATTATGGGTATGAGAACAAGAAAAAGTTAACTAACTGCAAAGTTTGTGACCTCAGAAACTTAACAAAGGATGTTGCTACTTACAGAAATAGTGGTGATCATTTTGTAACACACAAAAATTTCAAAACACTATGTTGTATCCTAGGAACTTACATAGTGTTACAGATCGAATATACTTCAAAAACAAACAAACTTAGAAAAAGAGATCAGATTTTATGGTTATCAGAGGCATTGGATAAAAGTGGTCAAAAGACACAAACTTTCAATTATAAAATAAATAATTGCTAGGGATGTAAGGTACAGCATGATTAATATAATTAACACTGCTATATGTATGAAAAATTGTTAAGAAAGTAGTCCTAAAAGTTCTCATCACAAGGGAGAAAATACCTTTTATTTTGTATCTATATGTGACGATGTTCACTAAGCTTATTATGGTAATGATTTCATGCTGTATGTAAATCAAATCATTATGCTATGCACCTTAAATTTATACAGTGATGTATATCATTTATATCTCAATAAAACTACAAGGAGAACAAAAACAAGGGTTTTATTTCATTAATGTTGAGTTTAAGCTTCCTATTTCACAGCTAAAATGAATCTCCAAGACTGAAGATAAGAAAAGCCCAGCCTACTCAGCATATAACACAATATTTAAAGGCATGAAACGGGAACTGTGTGGGTGGAAAAGTGAACTCAGGCCAAAGATCTGAGAAAGAATAATGGATATGGCATTTAAGATACTTGCAATTATTAGAATAAATATATAACCATTAATGGATTAAATATCACCTTTAATTAAAGATTCCTTAATTTTAAAACATGTAAATATGAAAAAGTATAGCATTTTATACCTGATTCTAATATCAACCATGAATGTTAGAAAATAAATTGGCAGTTGGCAGGTTAGAAAATTATCAAAAAGCTTTTCCAACTAAAGAGAAATATTTTTAAATAAATGCTTTAAATAATTTCAGAGATTTGCTCATAGCTACAACTTGGAATTAGTTGTTTTATCACCATTAAAGATATAAAGTCAGTAAGTTTTTATAAAGACAATTTCATATCATATAATTCATTTCCCTCATTTGAAGTAAAACAGTATGATTAGCTCCTGAAGATATCAAATTAAGATTTTGCTTCTCTTGACAATGATAACATAGTATAAATACCTACAAATGTGAAATTAGAGATTATACTCCATTTGATACTTTCAAAGATTAACCTATCAAATGCAGGTAAACTATCAAACAAAGCTCTACTATCCATGTTTTCATGTTGCATGATTACTGTCCTACGTACACTCCAAGTTAAGAGAGGAAGAATTAATACTGGTCTACCAAACATCTCAAGTGTTTCCTATATTAACAATAACGGGAGACAGATTTCTCACTACTAGAGAAGAAAGTTACAGAGAGTGGGGAGGAAGAAAACGAAATGAATTCTACGGAGTTGGGCATTTAACTGGAATTGGAGGTATTACTGTGAACTCATAGCTTTATCTTGTATATAGATATCAAAAATAGATGCATATTGTATGCACATTATGTATTATACATGTTATATATATATACACACATATATATGAGTGTCCATTTGAAAAGACATGGAAACAGTAACACCCCAACAGCAATGAACACACTTATCACACTGAGAACTTACACAATGGCTTCTAAATACCATACTCCAGCAAATTAAACCAGGGCATTTTGGAAAAATGGATGATTCTAGGATTGGTTGCCAGAAAATACAAGATGCTCCTGATACATGTTGCATGATAAAGTAAGAAAATGTTCAATGAATGATAGAGATATGTCGAAAGGATCCAGAAGCCAGTTTGAAGGGGCTCCCACTGTCTAAATGTGACAATATAAATGTCAAAATAAATATGACTACATGGACAGTCCCTGGTGGTCCAGTGGTTAGGACCCCATGTTTCCACTGCAGGAGGGCTGGGTTTGAATCCTGCTCAGGAAACTAAGATCCCACAAGCCACTCGGTGCAGACAAAAAGAAAAATAAATAAATATTGATTACAGACCATAATTAACCAAGTAAAATAGAAAACCATGAGCTCGGCCTGGGCTGGCCCGCGCGCACCTGCTATTGGGCACTAAAAATGGTGCCCACCCGGGCTGGCCATCTTGTGCTGGTGGTGGGAACTAGGAAAGGTTCCCACCTTTCCTGGGCCAGATCTCTCGTGTCCATGGCTACTGGCTTTCCTGCACACCTCATCACTGACTGGACCAGATCTCTCATAGCCACTGATTGCCCCATGCACCTGTCACCACTGGGGCTCCCACAGCTGGCAGCCGTACCACCTTCATGCTCTGTCCTCACTGGGGCAGACCCAAGTGCTCCAGGCCAGCCTTGGAAGCAGACCCCTGTGGGTGGTCCACATGCAGAGGTGGGGCTAAAACCACAGACGAGCCCCACGGGCCATACAACTAAGGAAGACAATCTGAAATCTCTCCTCACACCTGCTCAAACCATGAACTGACACACCCACAACCAGCTTGGTAAAAAGTCAGCACCTACAAAACATCTGAATGGACAAGTGCTCTCACAGCCAAGGCAGACCTAGCTTTAGCTGCTGTAGCCTTTGTGGGCCCATACACATGGGGTCTGGGCCAGGCTGAAGTCTGAGCTGCCCCCATAACACCCACAACAGATCAACGATTACTACAATCCAGGGACTTGACTTCAGTGGATCTACTCTGGTGACTGGTGAAAGCAACATCTGAGACACACTAGGGCCAACTGCTAGCATACCCACAGTTACGGTGGAGCCAAGACCAGTGCCAACATCAGCGTAATCTGAGAGCTTGCACAACAGGTGAAAGGTGACATGAGAGCACACGCACAGGTGAACAGCTCCAAAGGAGAAATACTCAGTAGTTTCCCTCGCAGTGGGAGTGCTCCGACCCTGCCTACCTCACACCACAGATGAGACACACAGCTAAGAAGCAGATCAGGGGGCCCTTACTCCAACAACTAGGGAGCAGACTCTGCCACTGACAGGACAGTGTCAACCACAGAGCAAAGCAAAGGCCCCGCTCAACATCCAAAGCAGAGCTCGGGTCACCACAACACTAGTCCAACTGCCTATCACGTCTCTGACTTTAGTAGCTGTGGGCTCTGTGGGCACATACATGTCAGGGTAGGGCCAGACCAGAGTCTGAGCTGCCTACATAGCTCCCAAAGCAGGTCCAGGTGCATGATTACTATAAGTCCCCTACTTATGAAACTTCAAGTTGCAAACTTTAAAAGATGTGATTATGTGTTCCATGTATCCAATTACATTGTTAGTTCACATGTCTGGCATACACTGTCACATGCATGCATCCTCCACAAGTGGCTGTGTTTCTGTGTACTTTACTGTACAGTACTTCATAGAGTATAGCACAGTATCTTTATTTCAAGCCCCAAGATGTCTGTCTGGAAACACGCATAAAAGCTGGGGTGATGTAGCTGGCACTGCTAAGAAGTGGCAAGCAATAATGATGGAAACAAAAGTGAAAATAACTGAGAGAGTGCAGCAACCAGAGGAAGAAGTAACTGAAGACCTGAAGAGATTCACAACGCAGGAAATGGCCAGGGGATTTCCTTTATTTGAGGAGGCACTGTTAGTTTTTGAGGCACAGAAGCCAAACCCAGGACGGTACATGAAGGCTGGAGCAACCATTCAGAATGCAATCCAGTGCTGCGGTGTCATCTATGATGAGAAACAAAAAGTGAATACCCAAACATCACTGGATTGTTCTTTCAAGAGGGTAGATATAATTGAATCCAGCAAGGAACCAGAACCTGCGGCATCAACGTCAGGCATGAGTAAAACTGCAGTTTGCCCTGTCTCCTATTGCTGATGATCCTTCAACTATAACATCTTCCACCTTCTCTCCCTCCTCTAATCAGTAACTTTTCTTGTCTGTTCACTCAATGCCAGCCCCTGTATGCTAGCTGTTGACTGTACTACCCTATTTTTCAAGGAACTTTACTATAAGATTTTAAATGTTTATTTTTGTGTTTGTTTTTTTATGTCCTGTTTGTGCAAAAAGTATTATAAACCTATTACAATACAGTACTATATAACCAATTGTGTTTGATACCTAGGCCAACTCTGTTGGTCTTCTAAACAAATTGGACTTACAAACTCATTCTCAGAATGGAACACAGAATGAAAACCAATGGACAGATCATCCAGAAAATTAATAAGAAAACCCAAGCCTTAAATGAAACATTAGACCAGAGAGACTTAACTGCTATTTATAGGACATTTCACCCAAAAGCAGCAGAATACACTTTCTTCTTCTTAAGTGCACAACAGAAAATTCTCCAGGACAGACCACATCTTGGGTCACAAATCAAGCCTTGGTAAATTTAAGAAAACTGAAATTGTATCAAGGATCCTTTCTGACCACAATGCTATGTGATTAGAAATCAATTACACAAAAGAAAAACTATATAAAAAAAAACACAAACATACAGATACTAAACAATATGCTACTAATAACCAATTGATCACTGAAGAAACCAAAACTGAAATTTACAAATACCTAGGAACAAATGACAACAAAAACACGATGACCCAAAATGTATGGGGTGCAGCAAAAGCAATTCTAAGTTCCCACCTCAAGGAACAAAAAACCTCAAATAAACAACCTAAACTTACACCTAAAACAACTAGTGGGGAAAAAACAACAACAACAACAACAAAAATAAGTTAGTAGCAGGAAAGAAATCATGATGATCAGAGCAGAAATTAATGAAATAGAAATAAAGGAAACAATAGCAAAGATCAATGAAACTAAAAGCTGGTTCTTTCGAAGATAAATTGATAAATCTTTAGCCAGACTCATGAAGGAAAAAAGGGAGGACTCAAATCAATAAAATTAGAAATGAGAAAGGAAAAGTTACAACCAACACGGCAGAAATACAAAGGATCATTAGGAGACTACCACAAGAAACTATATGCCAATAAAATGGACAACCTGGAAGAAATGGACAAATTCTTAGAAAGGTACAACCTTCCTAGACTGAACTGTAAGAAATTGAAAACATGAACAGACCAGTCACAAGCACTGAAATTGAAACTGTGATTTAAAATCTTCCAACACCCAGCAATCCCACTGCTGGGCATACACACCGAGGAAACCAGAATTGAAAGAGACACGTGTACCCCAATGTTCATCGCAGCACTGTTTATAATAGCCAGGACATGGAAGCAACCTAGATGTCCATCAGCACATGAATGGATAAGAAAGCTGTGGTACATATACACAATGGAGTATTACTCAGCCATTAAAAAAAAATACATTTGAATCAGTTCTGATGAGATGGATGAAACTGGAGCCGATTATACAGAGTGAAGTAAGCCAGAAAGAAAAACACTAATACAGTATACTAACACATATATATGGAATTTAGAAAGATGGTAATGATAACCTTGCATGCAAGACAGCAAAAGAGACACAGATGTAAAGAACAGACTTTTGAACTCTGTGGGAGGGGAGAGGGTGGGATGATTTGGGAGAATGGCATTGAAACATGTATATACTATCATGTAAGAAATGAATTGCCAGTCTAGGTTCAATACAGGATACAAGATGCTTGGGGCTGGTGCACTGGGATGACCCAGAGAGATGATATGGGGAGGGTGGTGGGAGAGGGGTTCAGGATTGGGAATTCATGTACACCCATGGTGGATTCATGTCAATGTATGGCAAAACCAATACAGCATTGTAAAGTAAAAATAAATAAATAAATAATAAAAAAATTTTAAAAAAAGAAACTTAAAAAAAAAGAATTAATGCAATAACTAAAAAGCAATTGTATTACTAGTACTAAATTTCTCTATTTCCATAAATTATATGTATTTGAAATGTTGGGACATGTGATCCTTTGTCATCTCATCAAAATTTGTGCATAAATTTGAGATAAGTTTAAAAAAAAAAGTCTTTAGCTGAGACAAGCTCACTTTATCTGTGAGTATATTTCTTCTCTTGAATACAGTCCAAAATTATTGAATATCATGTCTGGTAAAGATGCTGAATGATCCAGCTAGGTAATAGTAAATTTTTTTCAAAACATAGACAAATCAATTTTTCACAGTATTAGAACAAAAAAAATTCACAATTCATATGGAAACACAAAAGACCCCAAACAGCCAAAGCAGTCCTGAGAAAGAAGAATGGAGCTGGAGGAATCAACCTTCCTCACTTCAGATTATACTACAAAGCTACAATCATCAAGACAGTATGGTACTGGCAAAAAAAAACAGAAATACGGACCAATGGAACAAGATAGAAAACCCAGAGATAAACCCATGCACCTATGGGTACCTTATTTTGAACAAAGGAGGCAAGAATATACAATGGAGCAAAGACAGCCTCTTCAATAAATGGTGCTGTGAAAACTGGACAGTTACATGTAAAAGAATGAAATTAAAACACTTCATACACCATACACAAAAATAAACTCTAAATGGATTAAAGACCTAAATGTAAAACGAGAAACTATAAAAGTCTTAGAGGAACATAGGCAGAACACTTGATGACATAAATCAAAGCAAGATCCTCTATGACACCACCTCCTAGAGTAACAGAAATAAAAACAAAAGTAAACAAATGGGATCTGATTAAACTTAAAAGGTTTTGCACAGCAAAGGAAACTATAAGCAAGGTGAAAAGACAATCCTCAGAATGGGAGAAAATAATAGCAAATGAAGCAACTGACAAAGGATTAATTTCAAAAATATACAAGCAGCTCATACAACTCAATGCCAGAAAAACAAACAACCCAATCAAAAAGTGGGAAAAAGACTTAAGTCATTTCTCCAAAGAAGACATACAGATGGCTAACAAACACATGAAAAGATGCTCAACATTGCTCATTATTAGAGAAATGCAAATCAAAACTACAGTGAGATATCACATCACACCGGTCAGAATGACCATCATCAAAAAGTCTACAAACAATAAATGCTGGAAAGGATGTGGAGAAAAGGGAACGTATTTACACTGTTGGTGGGGATGTAAATTGATACAACCACTATGGAAGATGGTATGGAGATTCCTTAAAAAACCAGGAATAAAACCACTGTATGGCCCAGCAATCCCACTCCTAGGCATATATCCTGAAGAAACCAAAATTGAAAAAGACACATGCATCCAATTGTTCATTGCAGCACTATTTACAATAGCTAGAACATGGAAGCAACCTAGATGTCCATCAACAGATGAATGGATAAAGAAGCTGTGGTACATATACACAATGGAATATCACTCAGCCATAAAAAGGAACACATTTGAGTCAGTTCTGATAAGGTGGATGAACCTAGAACCTTATACAGAGTGAAGTGAGTCAAAAAGAGAAATATAAATATCATCTTCTAATGCCTATATATGATATCTAGAAAAATGGTACTAAAGAATTTATTTACAGGACAGCAGTGGAGACCACTCCAGCACTCTTGCCTGGAAAATCCCATGGACGGAGGAGCCTGGTAGGCTGCAGTCCATGGGGTAGCGAAGAGTTGGACATGACTGAGCAACTTCACTTTCACTTTTCACTTTGATGCATTGGAGAAGGAAATGGTAAACCACTCCAGTGTTCTTGCCTGGAGAATCCCAGGGACGGGGGAGCCTGGTGGGCTGCCACCCATGGGGTTGCACACAGTCGGACACAACTGAGGTGACTTAGCAGCAACAGCAGCAGTGGAGAAACAGACATAGAGAATAGGCTTATGAACATGGGGAGAGGGGAGGAGAGGGTGAGATGTATGGAAAGAGTAACATGGAAACTTACATTACCATATATAAAACAGATAGCCAACAGGAATTTGCTGTATGGATCAGGAAACGAACAGGGGCTCTGTATCAACCTAAAGGGGTGGGATGGGGAGGGAGACGGGAGGGAGGTTCAGGAGGGAGGGGATATATGTATACCTATGGCTGATTCATGTTGAGGTTTGACAAGAAACAACAAAATTCTGTAAAGCAATTATCATTCAATAAAAAATAAATTTAAAAAAAATATATAAAAAATGTAGACAAATCAATTTTTTCTAATTATATGAAGAGAATATTATAAAACTAAAATATAACAATAGAAATACATTGCATTAAATAATAATTAAATTAAAAAGAATTGTTTTTAAAATCCTAGCACATAAAGATAATAACTCTTAACATATTAATAAATAGCTTTTCTAAAATAAAAAAAATAAAATCTTCCAACAAATAAAAGTTCAGGACTTGACAGACTTACAAGTAAATCCTATCAATTCTTCTTTACCAAACAGCTAACACCTATCCTCAAACTCTTCCAAAAAATTGCAGAGGGGAAGAACAGTCCCAACTCACTCTCTGAGGCTACCATTACCCAAAACCAGACAAAGATATCACAAAAAAAGAAAATTAGAGGCCAACAGCACTAGTGAACATAGACACAAAAATCCTCAACAAAATACTAGCAAACAGAATCTAATAATACATCAAAACGATCATACACCATGATCAAATGGGATTTAACCCAAGGATGCAAAGATTCTTCAATATATGTAAATTAATCAATGTGATACACCATATTAACAAATTAAAGGACAAAACCATATGATCATCTCAATAGATGCAGAAGTTTTTTGACAAAATTCAATACCCATTTATGATAAAACATTCTAGAAAGTGGATGGAAAGAGAACCTACCTCAACATAATAAAGGTCATATATGACAAACCCCTCGTCATAATAAAGGTCATATATGATACCCCTCGTCCAAGGTAAGGAGCAGTGGCTATGCTTTGCTGGAGCAGCCATGAAGAGACACCCCACACCCAAGGTAAGAGAAACCCAAGTAAGATGGTAGGTGTTGCAAGAGGGCATCAGAGGGCAGACATACTGAAACCATACTCACAGAAAAATAGTCAATCTAACCACACTAGGACCACAGCCTTGTCTAACTCAGTGAAACCAAGCCATGCCTGCGGGGCAACCAAAGACAGGTGGGTCATGATGGAGAGGTCTGACAGAATGTGGTCCACTGGAGAAGGGAATGGCAAACCACTTCAGTATTCTTGCCTTGAGAACCCCATGAACAGTATGAAAAGGCAAAATGATAGGATACTGAAAAAGGAACTCCCCAGGTCATTAGGTGCCCAATATGCTACTGGAGATCAATGAAGAAATAATTATAGAAAAAATGAAGGGATGGAGCCAAAGCAAAAACAACACCCAGTTGTGGATGTGACTGGTGATAGAAGGAAGATCCAGTGCTGTAAAGAGCAATATTGCATAGGAACCTAGAATGTCAGGTCCATGAATCAAGGCAAATTGGAAGTGGTCAAACAAGAGATGGCAAGGGTGAATGTCGACATTCTAGGAATCAGCGAACTAAAATGGACTGGAATGGGTGAATTTAACTCAGATGACCATTATATCTATTTCTGCAAGCAGGAATCCCTCAGAAGAAATGGAGTAGCCATCATAGTCCACAAAAGAGTCCAAAATGCAGTACTTGGATGCAGTCTCAAAAATGACAGAATGATCTCTGTTCGTCTCCAAGGCAAACCATTCAATATCACAATTATCCAAGTCTATGCCCCAACAGGTAACACTGAAGAAACTGAAGTTGAACGGTTTTATGAAGACCTACAAGACCTTTTAGAACTTACACCCAAAAAAGATGTCCTTTCCCTAATAGGGGACTAGAATGCAAAAGTAGGAAGTCAAGAAACACCTGGAGTAACAGGCAAATTTGGCCTTGGAATGCGGAATGAAGCAGGGCAAAGACTAATCGAATTTTGCCAAAAAAATGCACTGGTCATAGCAAACACCCTCTTCCAACAACACAAGAGAAGACTCTACACATGGACATCACCAGATGGTCAACACCAAAATCAGACTGATTATATTCTTTGCAGCCAAAGAGGGAGAAGCTCTAGACAGTCAACAAAAACAAGACCAGGAGTTGACTGTGGCTCAGATCATGAACTCCTTATTGCCAAATTCAGACTCAAATTGAAGAAAGTAGGGAAAACTGCTACACCATTCAGGTATGACCTAAATCAAATCCCTTATGATTATACAGTGGAAGTGAGAAATAGACTTAAGGGCCTAGATCTGATAGATAGAGTGCCTGATGAACTATGGAATGAGGTTTGTGACACTGTACAGGAGACAGGGATCAAGACCATCCCCATGGAAAAGAAATGCAAAAAAACAAAATGGCTGTCTGGGGAGGCCTTACAAATAGCTGTGAAAAGAAGAGAAGTGAAAAGCAAAGGAGAAAAGGAAATATATAAGCATCTGAATGCAGAGTTCCAAAGAATAGCAAGAAGAGATAAGAAAGCCTTCTTCAGCAATCAATGCAGAGAAACAGAGGAAAACAACAGAATAGGAAAGACTAGAGATCTCTCCAAGAAAATTAGAGATACCAAGGGAATATTTCATGCAAAGATGGGCTCGATAAAGGACAGAAATAGCATGGACCTAACAGAAGCAGAAGATATTAAGAAGATGTGGCAAGAATACATGGAAGAACTGTACAAAAAAGATCTTCATGACCCAGATAATCATGATGATGTGATCACTCATCTAGAGCCAGACATCTTGGAATGTGAAGTCAAGTGGTCCTTTGAAAGCATCACTACGAACAAAGCTAGTGGAGGTGATGGAATTCCAGTTTAGCTGTTTCAAATCCTGAAGATAATGCTGTGAAAGTGCTGTACTCATTATGCCAGCAAACTTGGAAAACTCAGCAGTGGCCACAGGACTGGAAAAGGTCAGTTTTCATTCCAATCCCAAAGAAAGGCAATGCAAAAGAATGCTCAAACTACCGCACAATTGCACTCATCTCACATGCTAGTAAAGTAATGCTCAAAATTCTCCAAGCCAGGCTTTAGCAATACGTGAACCATGAACTCCCCGATGTTTAAGCTGGTTTTAGAAAAGGCAGAGGAACCAGAGATCAAATTGCCAGCATCCGCTGGATCATCAAAAAAGCAAGAGAGTTCCAGAAAAACATCCATTTCTGCTTTATTGACTATGCCAAAGCCTTTGACTGTGTGGATCACAATTAACTTTGGAAAATTCTGAAAGAGATGGGAATACCAGACCACCTGACCTGCCTCTTGAGAAATCTGTATGCAGGTCAGGAAGCAACAGTGACAACTGGACATGGAACAGCAGACTGGTTCCAAATAGGAAAATGAGTACGTCAAGGCTGTATATTGTCACCCTGCTTATTTAATTTCTATGCAGAGTACATCATGAGAAATACTGGACTGGAAGAAACACAGGCTGGAATAAGATTGCTGGGAGAAATATCAATAACCTCAGATATGCAGATGACACCACCCTTATGGCAGAAAGTGAAGAGGAGCTAAAAAGCCTCTTGATGAAAGTGAAAGAGGAGAGTGAAAAAGTTGGCTTAAAGCTCAACATTCAGAAAACGAAGATCATGGCATCTGGTCCCATCGCTTCATGGGAAATAAATGGGAAAACAGTAGAAACAGTGTCAGACTTTGTGTTTTTGGGCTCCAAAATCACTGCAGATGGTGACTGCAGCCATGAAATTAAAAGACGCTTACTCCTTGGAAGAAAAGTTTTGACCAACCTAGACAGTATATTCAAAAGCAGAGACATTACTTTGCCTACTAAGGTCCACCTAGTCTAGGCTATGGTTTTTCCTGTGGTCATGTATGGATGTGAGAGTTGGACTGTGAAGAAGGCTGAGCACCAAAGAATTGATGCTTTTGAACTATGGTGTTGGAGAAGACTCTTGAGAGTCCCTTGGACTGCAAGGAGATCCAACCAATCCATTCTGAAGGAGATCAGCCCTGGGATTTCTTTGGAAGGAATGATGCTAAAGCTGAACTCCAGTACTTTGGCCACCTCATGCAAAGAGTTGACTCATTGGAAAAGACTCTCATGCTGGGAGGGATTGGGGGCAGGAGGAGAAGGGGACGACCGAGGATGGGATGGCTGGGTGGCATCACGGACTCATGGACGTGAGTCTGAGTGAACTCCGGGAGATGGTGATGGACAGGGAGGCCAGCCATGTTGTGATTCATGGGGTCGCAAAGAGTCGGACACGACTGAGCGACTGAACTGACTGATGAGAAACCCACAGCAAACGTCATTCTCAGTGGTGAAAAATTGAAAGCATTTCCTCTTAAGATCAGGAACAAGACAAGGATGTCCATTCTCACCACTGTTATTCAACATAGTTTTGGAAGTCCTAGCCACAACAATCAGAGAAGAAAATGAAATTAAAGGAGGCTAAATTGGAAAAGAAGTAAAACTCTCACTGTTTGCAAATGACATGATACTATACATAGAAAATTCTTAAAAGGCCACCAGAAAACCCCTAGAGTTTATCAATGAATTTGGTAAAGTTGCAGGATACAAAATTAATACACAGGAATCTCATGCATTCCTATACACTGACAGTAAAAGATCAGAAAATTAAGGCAATAATCCCATCTACCATTGCAAAAAAATAGCATAAAATACCTAAGAATAAAACTATATAAGGAGACAAAAGACCTTTACTCAGAAAAAGATATAGGATACTGATGAAAGAAACCAAAGATGACATAAATATGGAGAGACATACCATGGTTTTGGACTGAAAGAAATCAATACTGTGAAAATGACTGTATTACCCAAAGCAATCTACAGATTCAGTGCAATTCCTATCAAATTACCAGTGGCACTTTTCACAGAATTAGAACAAAAAATTTGTAATTTGTTTGGAAACACAAAAGACCCCAAATAGCTCAAGCAATCTTGAAAAAGAAAAATGGAGCTAGAGGAATCAGGTTCCCTGACTTCAGAATATACTACAAAGCTAAAGTCATCAAGACAGCATGGTACTGTCACAAAAACCAAAATATAGATCAATGGAACAGGATAGAAAGCCCAGGGATAAATCCATGTACCTATGGTCACCTAAACTATGAAAAATGAGGCAAGTATATATAATGGAGAAAAGATAGTCTCTTCAATAAGTGGTGCTAGAAAAATTGGGCATCTACATGTAAATGAAAGAAATTAGAACAATCTTCAATGCCATACACAAAAATAGACACAAAATGAATTACAGACCTAAATATAAGACCAGAAACTATAAAACTACTAGAAGAAATCATTCAGTTCAGTTCAGTTGCTCAGTCATGTCCGACTCTTTGTGACCCCATGAATCGCAGCACACCAGGCCTCCCTGTCCATCACCATCTCCCGGAGTTCACTCAGACTCATGTCCATGAGTCCGTGATGTCATCCAGCCATCCCATCCTCGGTCGTCCCCTTCTCCTCCTGCCCCCAATCCCTCCCAGCATCAGAGTCTTTTCCAATGAGTCAACTCTTCGCATGAGGTGGCCAAAGTACTGGAGTTTCAGCTTCAGCATCATTTCCTCCAAAGAAATCCCAGGGCTGATCTCCTTCAGAATGGACTGGTTGGATCTCCTTGCAGTCCAAGGGACTCTCAGGAGTCTTCTCCAACACCACAGTTCAAAACCATCAATTCTTCGGTGCTCAGCCTTCTTCACAGTCCAACTCTCACATCCATACATGACCACAGGAAAAACCATAGCCTTGACTAGACGGACCTTAGTCGGCAAAGTAATGTCCCTGCTTTTGAATATGCTCTCTAGGTTGGTCAAAACTTTTCTTCCAAGGAGTAAGCGTCTTTTAATTTCATGGCTGCAGTCACCATCTGCGGTGATTTTGGAGCCCCCAAAAATAAAGTCTGACACTGTTTCTACTGTTTCCCCATCGATTTCCCATGAAGTGATGGGACCAGATGCCATGATCTTCGTTTTCTGAATGTTGAGTTTTAAGCCAACTTTTTCACTCTCCTCTTTCACTTTCATCAAGAGGCTTTTTAGTTCCTCTTCACTTTCTGCCATAAGGGTGGTGTCATCTGCATATCTGAGTTTATTGATATTTCTCCCGGCAATCTTGATTCCAGCTTGTGTTTCTTCCAGTCCAGCGTTTCTCATGATGTACTCTGCATATAAGTTAAGCAAGCAGGGTGAGAATATACAGCCTTGACGTACACCTTTTCCTATTTGGAACCAGTCTGTTAGGCATAGAAAAATCCCAGAAAAATGTTTTGGTCTGCCTCCTAGAGGAACAAAAGTAAAAAATAGACAAACAGAATCTAATTAAACTTAAAAGCTTTTGCACAGCAAAGAAAACCATAAACAAAATGAAAAGACAACCTACTGAATGGAAGAATATATTTGCAAATAGTATGGCCAATAAGGGATTAATATCCAACACACATACAGTTCATACAATTCAACATCAAAAGAACAAACAGGACTTCCCTGGAGGTCCAGTGGTTAACAACCAGCCTGCCAATGCAGGGGACACAGGTTCAGTCCCTGGTCTAGGAAGATTCCACATATCATGTGGCAAATAAGCCCATGTGCCACAACTACTGATGCCCATGTACTCTAGGGCTTGTGTGCCTCAACTAGAGAATAGTCCCCACTCACTGCAACTAGAGAAGAGCCCCAGCTCGCCACAGTTAGAGTCTGTGCACAGCAACAAAGACCCAGCACAGCTATAAAGTAATTAATTAATATTTTTTAAAAAGAACAAGCAACCCAATTTAAAAATGAGCAGAACTGAAGAAACATTTTTCCAAAGTAGAAATGCAGATGGCCAACAAGCACATGAAAAGATGTTCAACATCACTAATCATCCAAGAAATATAAATCAAAACTACAATGACATATCACCTCACACCCGTCAGAGCAGCTATCATCAAAAAGAACACAAAGAGAGAAGAACAAGATGGCAGAGGACTAGATGGATGTGGAGTACATGTCTCTCCACGGATACATCAGGAATACACGTTCAGACACAGAAGTGCATGCAGAACACCAGCTGAGAGTGGACAGGAGTACCTGACCAGTGGAAAAGAACATATAGAACCACGCAAAACTCGATACGATGAAGGATCTAGGGAAAAAAACAGGAGTGTTAGTAGGACAGGACTTGACCTCAGTGGGTGGGGGAACAGAAGCAGGGGTCTGTTCCCCACAGCAGGGCAACTGTCTGAATCAGAAGAGAAACATTTAAGGCTGAGAGTGAAACAGCTGATCTTTGGCAGACTATATGGAATGAGAATCAGACAGTCCTTGCCGCACTCACACATACCCCAGACAGGAACACTGGCCTCCTGAAAGGTGCAGCAGCTGGGAGCTGGAGTTTAGGGATTGTAGAGCAATCCCAGGGCAACCGCTGCTGTTGACTGTGGAGAGATCGATTGAGGGGATGTGACAGAGGAGATCACGGTGGAAAATGCTGGTGGAGGAAAGCTAGGCAGCGAAGGAAGCAAGGTGATACTGCTGAGTCATGTGTAGCGGGTGGAGCCATCACCGTAGCCTCACTCACTCCACAAGCCAGGATCGGCCACTGAACATCAGAGAGGCTGGTCCATCAAATGCCTGACGCACTGAAATACAGAGTAGGACCACACCCAGGGTGCACCTTTTAGTGACTGGTGCACTGAACTATAGAGTAGGACCCCAGCCAGGGAGGCCCCCTCTATGTGCCTGACATGTGGAACAATGGAGAAGGACCCCAGGCAAGGGAGCCCTCTAAGTGCCTGGATGGGCAGAGCTACAGAGAAAGATCAGCCAGAAAGGCCTTCTGATCGCCAGCTACAAGAGGCTGGAAAAAAGACTGTAATAGGGCCGTAACTCTGGCAAAGGCAGTCTGTGTCCCTGCACAATTGGCGCTGCCAGGGTCCCCGCAAGCCAAGCAGCTGTGTGACCTTCACGCTGAACTCTCACTGGGGCAGAGCTACCACAGGCAAAAAAACTCTTGTGTCTATGCACACTGGGTCGCTTCAGTCATGTCCGACTCTGAGATCCTATAGACTGTGGCCTGCCAGGCTTCTCTGTCAGGGAGGAGGGTTCTCCAGGCAAGAACACTAGAGCGTATTGGCCAATACTGGTCACCATACCCTTCTAGAGCACTATATTTCCTGCTGCCCTAGCCAACAAACCCCCTGAGTACCTGGTGCTGCCAGAACCCCTGAGACCCAGGCAGCTGCACCACCTCCACACCTCACAGGGGCAAACCCAAGCCCTCCAGGGCAGCCTCAGGAGTTGAACCCCAGTGGACAACCCACATGTAGAGGTGGAAATAAAACCACAATTGAAACCCAGGGGCAGTGTGGCTAAGGAAGAAGACCCCAAACCTTGCTACCAGCTGTACAAGCTGCAGATTAAATCCACATGGTCAACTAGGCAGACTCTGTCTATGGAATATACAAAAGGCTATTGAGAGCTCCCACAAAAGAAAATGCACTAGCTCTGATAGTCGCGGACATTGGAGGCAAGAACACACAGGAGGAGGACCAGATTAGAATCTGAGCTGGCCCCACAGCAGGTCCAGAGACCAGTTCAGTGTTGGGAGGGCATCCTAGAGAGGTGAGGTAGACTGTGACTCCCAGGGAGGGAAAGGACTCTGACAGCAATGACTCAAGAAAAACATTATTCTTCTTTTTTGACTTCTTTTGTAGATTCTTTTGGATTTTTTTTTTCTTTTTTCTTTTCCTTTTCTGCTGTACTTGTAGATTTAATTGGTACTAAGAAGTCAAATTAAGCTTCTGAGCTTTTTTTTTCCCTCAGTCACATTTTTTATTGTTGTCATAAACCTCTGCCTTGATGTTGGGCTTTTGCAGTTCTATAGAGTTTTCCTCTTTTAGCTTTCTCTTTAATTTTAATTTTTTAAACTATTATTTTTTCTACATTTATTCCTTTGTTTGCTTTTCCTACTTTTTTTTCCCTTGCAGTTAATATTTAACATATATAGATCTACCTCTACTTAATTTTGCATATCTATCCTTTCTTTTCTTTCTCTCCTTTCCTCTCAACACATTTGTTAGTTTTATTTTCATTGCTTTATTCTCCAGTTGGCACCTTGCTTTAGTTTTGTCTTTCAGTTTGTGCTTTAATTAGTTTTGCTCTGGTAGATATAATTTGGGGTTTCCTTTGTTCACTGGGTCAATCTATTGTACTTTATTTTTGTTGGACTATTTCGATTTTGATTATGGGTATATATGTATATGTGTATATTCAGTCACACTTTCTATTGTTATAAACCTCAGCCTCTACATTGGACTTTTGCAGTTCTGTGGACTTTTCCTTTTTTTCTTCTGCTTTTTTTTTTCTTTTCTCTTTTTTATAACTTTAATTTCTAATTTTTTAAAAATGTATTATATTTTGTCTACATTTATTCCTTTGTTTGCATTTCCTATAGTTTTTTCCCTTTGCAGCTAATCTTTAATGTGTATAAATCATCTTCATCTACTTCTATTTAACTTTGCATATCTATTCTTTTTCTTTTCTTTCTTTCCTTTCCTCTCAACATATTGGTTCATTTTGTTTTCATTGTTTTATTCCCCACTTGGCACCATAATTTAGTTTTGTTTTCCAGTTTCTGCTTAAGTTAGTTTCATTCTTAACTGGTAAATATAATTTTTTATTTCCTTTGTTTGCCAGACCAATCTACTGTACTTTCTTTTTGTTGGACTGTTTTTACTTTCCTCATGGGTGTATATGTATATGTGTATATTCCATTATTTTAATGATTATTTGCCTGGTTTTGTAACGCTATTTGTCTGGGGTTCATCTTTGGTTTCTCATTTTTGGATATTTGTTTTAATCTCATTTAATGCCATAATAAACCACTGTGGAATCTTCATTCCTGAACAGAGATCAAGCCTTTGGAGTAGGAGCACTGACTCCAAGACCCTAGACTACCAGAGAACTACCTCTAAGCAGTATCAAATAGTGAGGACTCACACAAAGGAAACCACTTGAATACAAGACCCTGCATCACCTAACCATCAGTAGCTCTCTGTGCAGGACGCCTCATCTAAACAAGAAACAAAACAAAAATACAAAAATACATCAGCAGACAGGATTATCACCTCACTTAGTCTTGCCCATCAGAGGAAAAACAAAAATTCAGCACAAATCTCGCCCTATTTGAAGCTCACACAAACCACTGGACCAATCTTAGGAGGGTCAAAACCAAAAGGAAAAAAGAATTCAACCTTCTTCAAGGAAAGAATTCAACTTTCCTTGAAGCCTGGGAAAGGAGACTTCAAACACAATAACTTGAAAAAAAAAAAATAGAAAAGGCACAGAAATACTGCACAAATGAAGGAACAAACTAGAAACACAGAAGTCCAAATAAATGAAGAGGAAATAGGCAAACTACCTGAAAAAGAATTCACAATAATGACAGTAAGTGAAAGTGAAGTCGCTCAGTCGTGTCCGACTCTTTGTGACCCCGTGGACTGTAGCCTACCAAGCTCCTCCGTCCATGAGATTCTAAAGGCAAGAATATTGGAGTGGGTTGCCATTTCCTTCTCCAGGGGATCTTCCCTATCCAGGGATCGAACCCTGGTCTCCCACGTTGCAGGCAGACACTTTAACCTCTCAGTCACCAGAGAAGCCTTGAAAACAAAATGGAGAAATTGCAAAAATCAATTAACAAAGACTTGGAAGAATTAAAGAATAAATATACAGAGACAAACAAGATAATTACTGAAATTAAAAATACTCTGGAAGGAATCAATAGCAGAATATATGAAGCAGAAGAATGAATCAGTGAGCTGGAAGATAAAATGGTGGAAATAACTTCTGAAGAGCAGAATAAAGTAAAAAGAATGAAAAGAGCTGGGGACAGGCTCAGAGATCTCTGGAACCATATCAAATGCACCAACATTCGAATTATAGGGGTCCCAGAAGAAGAAGAGAAAAAGAAAGGGTATGAGAAAATTTTTTAAGAGATTATAATTGAAAATTTCCCCAACATGGAAAAGGAAATAGTCAAGTCCAAGAGGTACAGAGAGTCCCATACAGGATACACCCAAGGAGAAACATGCTAAGACACATGTTAATCAAACTAACAAAGACTACACACAAAGAAGGAATATTAAATGCAGCAAGGGAGAAGCAACAAGTAACATACAAGGGAAACCTCATACACTTAACAGCTGATCTTTCAGCAGAAACTCTTCAGGCCAGAAGGGAATGGCAGGATATATTTAAAGTACTGAAAAGCAAAAATCTACAACCAAGATTACTGTACCTGGCAAGGATCTCATTCAAAATTGATAGAGAAATAAAAACCTTTTCAGACAAGCAAAAGCCAAGAGAATTCAGTACCACCAAACCAGCTTTACAACAAATGTTAAAGGGACTTATATAGCCAAGAAAGAAAACATTAAAAAAAAATCTACAAAATCAACCCCAAACAATTAAGAAAATGGCAATGCTGCTACTGCTGCTAAGTCACGTCAGTCATGCCCAACTCTGTGTGACCCCATAGATGGCAGCCCACCAGGCTCCTCCATCCCTGGGATTCTCCAGGCAAGAATACTAGAGTGGGTTGCCATTTCCTTCTCCAATGCATGAAAGTGAAAATTGAAAGTGAAGTCGCTCGGTTGTGCCCGACTCTACACTGCCTTCTCCAAGAAAATGACAATAGGAACATATATATCAATAATTACTTTAAATGTAAATGGATTAAATACTCCGACCAAAAGACACAGACTGGCTGAATGAATACAGAAACAGGACCCATATATATGCTGTCTATAAGAAACCCACTTCAGACCTCAAGACACATATAGACTGAAACTGAGAAGATCAAAAACTATATTCCATGCAAATGGGAAGCAAAAGAAAGCTGGAGTAGCAATCCTCATATTAGACAAAATAGACCTTAAAATAAAGAAATTTACAACAGATAAGGAAGGACACTACATAATGATCAAGGGATCAATCCAAGAGGAAGACATAACGATTGCAAATATCTATGCACCCAACATAGAAGCACTTCAATACACAAGACAAAAATTAACAGACATAAAAGGAGAAATTGACAGTAACACAATAATAGTATGAGACTTGAACACCCCACTCACACCAATGGACAGATCATCAAAACATAAAATTAATAAGGAAACACAAGTCTTAAATGATACATTAGATGAAATGGATCTCGTTGATATCTTCACAACACTCCATCCAAATGCAGAAGAATACACCTTCTTCTCAAGTGGACATGGAACATTCTCCAGGATAGACCACATCTTGGGTCACAATTCAAACATGAGTAATTTAAGAAAATTGAAATCATATCAAGCATCTTCTCCGACCACAATGCCATGAGACTAGACATCAGTTACAAGGAAAAAAGTGTAAGAAACACAAATACATGGAGATTAAACAACACGTTTCTAAATAACCAACAGGTTATTGAAGAAATCAAAAGGGAAATTAAAAAATTTCTAGAAACAAATAACAATGAAAACGACAACTCAAAACCTATGGGATGCAGCAAAAGCAGTTCTAAAAGGGAAGTTTATCATAATACAATCCTACCCCAAGAAACAAGAAAAACATCAAATAGACAACTTAACTTTACACCAGGAGAAGGAAATGGCAACCACTCCAGTATTCTTGCCTAGAGAATTCCGTGGACAGAGGAGCCTGGTGGGCTGCTGTCCATGGGGTTGCACAGAGTCGGACACGACTGAAGCGACTTGGCATACATGAATGCATTGGAGAAGGAAATGGCAACCCACTCCAGTATTCTTGCCTGGAGAATCCCGGGGACGGAGGAGCCTGGTGGGCTGCCATCTATGGGGTTGCACAGAGTTGGACACGACTGAAGCGACTTAGCAGCAGCAGCAACTTTACATCTAAAACAACTGGGAAAAGAACAACAAAACCCCAAAATTAGTAGAAGGAAAGAAATCATAAAGATCCGAGCAGAAAGAAATGAAAGAAACAATAGTAAAGATTAATAAAACCAAGAGCTGGTTCTTTGAGAAGATAAACAAAATTGACAAACCTTTAGCCAGACTCATCAAGGGAAAAAAAAAGAAAAGAATCAAATCAACAAAATTAGAAATGAAAAAGGAGAGATTACAAGAGACAATGCAGAAATACAAAGGATTGTAAAAGACTATTATGAACAACTATATGCCAATAAAATAAATAACCTGGAAGAAATGGACAGATTCTTAGAAAAGTTCAATCTTCCAAGACTGAACCAGGAAGAAATAGAAATTAGGAACAACCCAATTACAAGCACTGAGATTGAAGCTGTGCTCAAAAATCTCCCAAAAAACAAAAGCCCAGGAACAGATGGCTTCACAGGAGAATTCTATCAAACATTCAGAGAAGAGCTAATGCCTATCCTTTCAAAACTTTTTCAAAAAATTGCAGAGGAAGGAACACTTTCATTCTTCGAGGCCACCATCACCCTGATACCAAAACCAGACAAAGACAATACAAAAAAAAGAAAACTACAGGCCAGTATCACTGATGAACATAGATGCAAAAATCCTCAGCAAAACTAGAGCTAACAGAATTCAGCAACACATCAAAAAGCTCGTACACCATGATCAAGTTGGGTTTATTCCAGGTATGCAAGGATTCCTCAGTATATGCAAATCAATCAATGTGATACACCATATTATTAGTGATCTAAGAAAAAATAAAAAGAATCCAGATAAGAAAAGAAGTAAAACTCTCACTGTTTGCAGTTGACATGATACTGTACATAGAAAACCTTAAAGATAGTATCAGAAAATTACTAGAGCTATTCAGTGAATTTAGCAAAGTTGCAGGATACAAAATCAATACACAGAAATCACTTGCATTTCTCTAGACTAACAATGAAAACTCAGAAAGAGAAATTAAAGGATCAATCCCCTCCACCACTGCAACAAAAAGAATTAAATATCTAGGAATAAACCTACCTAAGGAGACCAAAAAAAAAAAAAAAAACTGTACACAGAAAATCATAAGACACTAATGAAAGAAATCAAAGATGACATAACAGATGGAGAGATATTCCATGTCCCTGGGTATGAAGAATCAATATTGTGAAAATGACATATTATCAAATGCAATCTACAGATTTAATGTGATCCCTATCAAATTACCAATGGCATTTTTCACAGAACTAGAACAAAATATTTCACAATTCATATGGAAATACAAAAGACCTGAATATCCAAAGCAGTCTTGAGAAACAAGAATGGAACTAGAGGAATCAACCTTCCTGACTTCAGATTATACTACAAAGCTACAGTTATCAAGACAGTATGGTACTGGCCCCAAAACAGAAATATAGACCAATGGAACAAGATAGAGAACCCAGAAATAAACCCATGCACCTATGGGTACCTTACTTTTGACAAAGGAATCAAGAATATACACTGGGGCAAAGACAGCCTCTTCCATAAACGGTGTTGGGAAAACTGGACAGCTACACGCAAAAGAATGAAATTAGAACACTTCCTAACACTACACACAAAGATAAACTTGAAATGGATTAAAGGCCTAAATGTAAGACCAGAAACTATAAAACTCTTAGAGGAAAACATAGGCAGAACAGTCAATGACATAAATCAAAGCAAGATCCTCTATGACCCACTTCCTAGAGTAATGGAAATAAAAACAAAAGTAAACAGGTCAGACCTGATTAAATTTAAAAGCTTTTACAGAGCAAAGGAAACTATAAGCAAGTTGAAAAGACAACCATCAGAATGGGAGAAAATAATAGCAAATGAAACAACTGACAAAGGATTAATTTCAAAAATATACAAGCAGCTCTAACAATTCAATACCAGAAAAACAAGCAACCCAATCAAAAAGTGGGAAAAGACCTAAACAGACATTTCTCCAAAGAAGATATACAGATGGCTAACAAACACATGAAAAGATGTTCAACATTGTTCATCATTAGAGAAATGCAAATCAAAACTACCTAACACTGGTCAAAATGGCCCTCATCAAAAAGTCTATGAACAGTAAATGCTGGAGAGGGTGTGGGGAAAAGGGAACATTCTTGCACTGTTGGTGGGAATGTAGACTGATGCAGCCACTATGGAAGACGGTATGGAGATTCCTTAAAAAACTAGGAATAAAACCACCATATGACCCAGCAATCCCATTCCTAGGCATATACCTCAAGGAAATCAAAATTGAAAGAGACACATGTATCCCATTGTTCACTGCAGCACTATTTACAGTAACTAGGACATGGAAGCAACCTAGATGTACATCGACAGATGAATGGATAAAGAATTTGTGGTACATATACACAATGGAATATTACTCAGCCACAAAAAGGAATGCATTTGAGTCAGTTCTAATGAGGTGGATGAACCTAGAACCTATTATACAGAGTGAAGTGAGTCAGAAAGAGAAAGATAAATACCATATTCTAATGCATATAATTGGAATCTAGAAAAGTGGTACTGAAGAATTTACTTACAGGGCAACAATGAGAAACAGATATAGAGAATAGACTTATGGACATGGGGAGAGGGGAGGAAAGGGTGAGATGTATGGAAAGAATAACATGGAAACTTACATTATCCTATGTAAAACAGATAGCCAATGGGAATTTTCTATATGGCTCAGGAAACTCAAACAGGCACTCTGTATCAACCTAGAGGGGTGGGACGAAGAGGGAGATGGGAGGGAGGTTCAAAAGGAAGGGGATATATGTATACCTATGGCTGATTAATGCTGAGGTTTGACAGAAAACAGCAAAATTCTGAAAAGCAATTATTCTTCAATAAAAAAATAAATAAATTTTAAAAAAGAACACAAGGAACTAATGTTGGGGAGTATATGAAGAAAAGAGAAACCTCCTACACTGTTGGGGGAATGTAAATTATTGCAGCCACTATGGAAAACTGGAGAAGGAAAAGGCAACCCACTCCTGTATTCTTGCCTGGAAAATCCCATGGACAGAAGAGCCTGGCAGGCTACAGTCCATGGGGTTGCAAAGAGTCAGATATTACTTACTGACTAAACAACTATGGAAAACAGGACAAAGGTTTCTCAAAAAACTAAAACTAGACCTACCATATAACCCAGCTATTCCACTCCTGGATGTATATCAAAAAACCCCAAAAGCACCATTTCAATAGATACATGCACCCCAATGTTCATGGCAGCACTATTTATAACTGCCTAGATATGGAAGCAATCTAAGTGTCCATCAGCAAATGAATGGATAAAGAAGATGTGGTATGTATACACACACACATACACACACACACACACACACACACAGTGGAATACCACTCAACCATTTAAAAAAAAAATTAAAGGGGAGGGAGGTAGGAGGGGGGTTCAGGATGGGGAGCATGTGTACACCCGTGGTGGATTCATGTTGATGTATGGCACAACCAATACAATACTGTAAAGTAATTAGCCTCCAATTAAAATAAATAAATTTAAATTAAAAAAAAATTTTTATTAATTAAATTTTGCCATTTGCAGCAGCATGGGTTGTCTTGGAAGGCATTATGCTAAGTGAAATAAGTCACACAGAAAAAGACAAATACTGCATATATTATTTATATGTGGAATATAAAAAATACAACAAAGTAGTAAATACAAAATAGAAGCAGACTCACAGATATGGAGAACAAACTAGTGGTTACCAGAGGGGAGCAAAAGGACGGGACATACAGGGGTTGGGAATTGGGAGGTACAAACTACTGAGTGTAACATAGGCTCAAGGATGTAATGAACAACAAAGGGAACAAAGCCAATATTTTGAAATAACTGCAAATGAAAAGTAACCTTCAAAAACTGTATTAATTTTTTTTAATTTTAAAAATAAAGATGTTTTAATTAAGACAAAAAAGAAAGTAAATAAATAGAAATTTTGACATGGAATCAAATATCTGTTTTTGTTTTACAATGCTATATTTTCAAATTAATTGCAAAAATGCACCTGAAGGATCTTACCATCTATTTAGAAAGGATAGAGTTCACTGTCAGAACTCCAGAATTTCTCTGCCCAGCATATTTTATCAGTTCATCCATGTAGTAGCTGACTAGCAATAGGGAAAATGAAGAGGGAGGAGCACAAAATGGCTCTTGTGTTTCTTGCTTGGATGTCCAAATGCTACTTATTCTGGGAAGATAAGAGGGAGGAAACAAAGACTGGGAACAAGGCAGACAATGGGTTAAGTTTAGAAGACTCTACACTGAGGATGTTTAACCAAGCAGTTGATTTCACTGACTTGACACTAGCAGTGAAATAGCTAACCACGTTAAATGAATTACTCATTGAAAGAAGCTGGAGAAAGAAAAAAACATCCATATCAAGGCACATCCCGGAGTTAATCAGACGTTTAGGAAGAGCGTTATGCTTTGTAAACTTTGTAATAAGAAAGTTTATAAACAAGCACAATTATGACCAAACATGGAGAATCAAATATTAATTTTTTTTAAAGAAACTATAAACTTTCTAAATGTCAACAAAAATTAGAATTTAATACTATAGCACTTAGGATGTCATGATTAAAAACGTTACTTCTGAAAGTTTATAATAACACTAAAATGTTTATGATAGCGGTTGTTTTTCTTTTAAAGTAAAGTACATATTATTTGAGCAATGTAAAATTAGACATAGCAAAACCTGGGAAACAGATGCATCAAAAAGATAACAGTAACTATTTTGATGACAAGAATCTGTGAAATTCTTTCTTCTACTTTTCCACATCTTTCAAATTCACTAAATAATACTTTCTAAAAGGGAAAATAGTCACCAAAAAAAGGGATTATCTTCCGTCTTACTAAGGTAAACATGGCTACAGTTCCTAATTAACACAGAACCTGAGTACACTGTTAAGCCCTCAATAATCCAAGAACATATCAATATCTGCAATTGAAGACATTACCTGAGATGTTCAGGATTTCCCAGTGGCTCGACGGTAAGGACTCTGCCTGCAGTGCGGGAGACTACGGAGACTCCAGTTCCATCACTGGGTGGGGAAGAAGCCCTGGGGGATGAAATGGCTACACCTGCTCCAGTACTTGCCTGGAAAATACCACAGACAGAGGAGCCTGGAAGGCTATAATCCTTGGGGTCGCCAGGAGTCGAACATGATAGAAGCGACTGAGCACATCACCTGAGATCTTCTCCTGAGAGCCTCATGTCTTGCCGTCCTGGATCTTGCAGAGCACGAGGAATGGTTCAGCCTCTGCCCTCTCTGTCCACTGACACTAACGCCTTGATTGGCATTTCTCTGGGGTTCCCACAAACTACTCCCCACTAATCAGTCCCAAGGGGAATTAAAGCACTTTGGGCACCTCTGAAAACCACCACCTGAGGACTGTGAGCATCCTTCTTATACTCTGGTCCTGCAGAGAATCAGAGACGATTTCTTAATGCAGTTTATGGACTGGAGGTGGGGGAGAGGGGGAAAGGTGGGACCCCGCGGAGAAGCTTCCCAGGAGGCGCTAGTACAAACAATTTGCCTGCCAATGCAGGAGAGCAGGTTTGATACCTGGGTTGGGAAAATCCCCTGGAGGACGGCATGACCACCACTCCTATTCTTGCCATGAGAATCCCATAGACAGAGGAGCCTGGCTAGCTACAGTTCATGGAGGTCGGACACGACTGAAGAAACTTAGCGGCACACTGGGTGTCTCGCCATCCATCTGAGCTGTGCAGGCACTGGCACGGCCCTGGACTCTGAACACTGGCAAGGCCCCCCATGGTAACTGCCTCAGGGCCCCCAGCCCATTCCTTGACATCGGCCCCTAAGACTGTTCAAAGTTCTTCACTTGTCCATTCGGTTCTCAGAGTCAACCCGATTAGTTCATATTAGCATCTCCGCACCTCACGGATGAGATCTGAGACTCAGGTCACCTGAGCAAGCCCAGGCAGCCAGTGCAAGGTGTAGACTTAACAGTTGTCAATGTGGTTACCTTATCTGGGACTAAGACTGCACTAATGGAGTTCCCCCAGAGTCCCCTGCGGGGAGGGGGCGTGTCTCTGGCAGGCGCAGCCCTGCCCCCAGGGCTTCCGAGGCAGCAGCCTGGCGTCAGGGTTTCAGGAATGAGAAGCTTCGAGGCCCGCAGACTGGGATGAAAATGGCTGATGACCCTTCAAACAGGACAAGGGGAGGTGTCCAGAAACCTTGGTCAGAACCTGTCTTTGAGTGAAATCTCAATTTCTGTCTTCCAGAAGCGATGGAAATAGGACTCAGAATCCTGAGGTAAGACGTCTCCCGAAACAGCCAGGTGCAGTCGCCATTAGGAGGTGATACCCCACAGCCTCTCAGGCCTTGCCCCTGACATGACCCCACCTCTGAACATGTCCACGCCCCTGGGCGTGACACCATCCGCAGAGCACACTGGGCTGAGCCTCCGTGGAGAAATTCCTTCATTTTCCATTTTCTCCGAACGTTTCTGAGCTCTACTAGGTACGTGCAGCAGTGATGAAGTAAACTATATCTCTGTCCTCTGAGAAGGTGATTATGCCAAACGTGTTCTACACCATGTAAAAAGTGTTGTGTATTGGAAAACAAGGACAGATCCCAGTGTGGGAGACTCAAAGACAGCATCTGAGTGAAACCTTTCAGTATAATACGGAGGAAAGAGGAGAGAAAGTATGAGGATTCATGTTTGGTCTTGTTGTTTTGAAGGTTTTACGATGAAAAGTCCCCACTTGGTGAGTATTCATTCCCATGTGGTGGTCCAGCACATATGCTGTAAGAATGTGGAGAAGTTGTAGGAACCTGAAAGTAGGCAAGAGAATTGATTAAGAAAACAATCCTGAGCTCCACAAAGACAGGAGCTTTGTGTCCTTCACTGGTCTGTCCTAAGTGCCAAATACATAGTAAACGTGGAAAGAATGAATGGATTGTTTTCAGACAGTGTTGGAGCTGACCATTAGTTGGAGAACATAAATAACAATTTATGGTGGTACCGAAGCACTTAATTGTATGATTTTACCCAAGAGGAATCAGACGTTTATTAGAAGGCAGGGCTTCCCGGGTGACTCAGTGGTAAAGAATCCGCCTGCCGATGCAGGAGCCTCATGCATGGGTTCAATCCTTGGATTGGGAAGAGCCCCTGGAGGAGGAAATGGCAACCCACGCCAGGATAATCTAAAGGAACATGTGAGGCTATAATCCCTGGGATACCCAAAGAGTCAGACATGACAGAGCCACTGAGCACACTGGCCTGCACGCACTAGAAAAGGTAAGGACATATGAAAGGAAAATGGGGAAAGTGCTTTAGAGCTATTTTTTGAAGACTTCTCTGGTGGCTCTGTGGTAAAGAATCCGCCTGCCAATGCAGGAGATGCAGGTTCGATCCCTGGGTCAGTAAGGTCCCCTGGAGAAGGAAATGGCAACCCACTCCAGTATTCTTGCCTGGAGAATCCCATGGACAGAGGAGCCTGGTAGTCCTTGGGGTTGCAAAAGAGTCAGACACAACTTATTGACTAAACAACTTTAGAGCTGTTTAAGTGTGTGGTTAAGTGATAGACCTGGAAGTTTTCCTTGGAGGAAAAGATAAAGATAGAATGTTGTCAGATGGACTACGAGTAGCTTGTAGTTCCTGAGCAGGTTGAGGAATTGACATACCAAGGGCATAAGCTGAAAAGTGAAGGGTGAAATGTCAGACTGTATTTTTTCAGAGCGAAAAAATAACTCTGATGATGAGCTCTAGAATATGGCCGTAACTGAACTGGAATGGAGGTAAAGAGCCATAGGTTGAAAAGGGATAGACGGTGAGAGGTCAGATTATTGGATGGTCTATTCACATGAATATTAGACCTCTGATTGATTCCTCCCACTTTGAGTTCCTGTCCAGAGACTGTTTCTTCTCCCGAAATCTACACAGGATTTGCATTTCCTGCAAGCCTAACCTTCAGCCAGTGTCATGACTCTGGACAGGAAGGTAAAGTGGGGCAGTGAGACAGAGGGCTATGATAGACATCTGATTTTTTTTTTTTTTAATTTGTTTTGAAAACTCAGCCTTCACTCACCTTGTGTAAACAGTTCCTCTCTTGTCCTCTGGGAAACTAACCCCATTTACAGTCTCAGCCCATGTGCAAGTGAAGTAGTTGTTTCCCAACTCTATATTAAATACACTGATAAGAGCAGAAATTAAACCTTGAAATCTGTAGGATTTGCTTCCTCTGTAAGCATGGCTGTCTCTACAGAAGTTGAAGTTAGCTTCTTTAGCCCTACGATCTGAAAGCTAGAACAGAGGGGAGACATTGGGGGAGGCAGGATGAAATATATTGCGTCTAATTTTTTTCTCTCTCAAGTCTGCAAACTGGCAGTAGTGAGTCAGGTAGTTCTCAGGCCTCCTTTCACCTGATTATTCGAGGTGACCCCATACCACCTTTACCTCCAGGCCTACTTTCCCACCTCCTTTGGATGCTCCAACCTCTTTGTTTTTCTTACCAGCCACTGCTCTACTTAGCCATTAAATAGCTTTGACCTTGATGATATGAATGTGAATGAAGGCAAGGATACACTTGATACCTCTGGCCAATTTTGCTTCAGTTAACTGAGTTGGGCATCCAAGAAGAAAACCTTGTTTTAGAAAGACTTCTAAGAAGGTCCCAATGATCCCCACCTCCTGATAGTCACACCCTGGTATAATTACTCAGCCCCGTGAATGTAGGTTGAACTTAGTCATTTGCTTTTAATAGAATAAGCAAAAAGGTAATGGAACATCAATTCCACTATTAGTTTCCAAAGTATTGTAACTTCTTTCTTCCTAGCAGACTATCTTCTGACCCTGATGAAGCATTGGAGAGGCCCACATGGCAAGGAATTGAGGATAGACTCCAGCCAGCTCCAGCCAACATTCAAGGAATTGAAGATCTCAGTCCAGCAGGCTTTGAGGAACTTCATCCTGCCAGCAGTTATGTAAGTGATCACCGAAGTGGGTCTTTCTACAGTCATACCTTTGGATGATACCCCAGCCCCAGCTGATAGCTTAATTGCAGCCATGTGAGAGACCTTAAAGCAGAGGACCTAGATATGTCTTATCTGAATTCCTGACCACAAAAACTGTGAGATAGTAAATAAGTGGTTTTTTTTTTTTAAGCCTATAAATTTGAGGATGTCCATTATACAACAGGGGGCTTCCCTGGTGGCTCAGCTGATAAAGAATCTGCCTGCAATGCAGGAGACCTGTGTTTGATCCCTGGGTTGGGAAGATCCGCTGGAGAGGGGAATGGCTATCCATTTCAGTATTCTGGCCTGGAGAATTCCATGGACTGTATAGTATTCCATGGACTATACAGTTCCTACGGTCACAAAGAGTTGGACACAACTGAGTGACTTTCACTTTCATGTTATAGAGCAGTAGATAACTAATACACCCCTAAATTACTGTGATCTTGGTGAAAGATGTAGCATGACTAGAAACTCAGGCACTGAATAGGAGTACATCCCTCTGATGTCATCCCTAGGAATACTGTCTTGGTGCTCAGAGATTACCCCATATACTCTTATGCTTAAATGGTATCATCATACTCTAAAAGCCCTGAGTAGTCTCCAGGAGCTGCTGGAGGCATAGGTAGGGTTGTGTTGGGTGAAGTGGATGGGTGGTCAGTATGGGATCATAAGTAGTAATGATGATGTCATTCTTTCCCTTCTCATTTTTGTCTTCCTTTCCCACTCACTCCACCATTACATTTCCTTTACTCTCTCCTTTTCCTCAAAATTCTGAGAGGCTGCCCAATGACCATTCCTGCAAACAGTGGCCAGGTGATCTCTTGGTCTTGCAGTAATACCACCCTGAAGCGATTTCCTTGGGGAGCAGCTCTTCCTGTTCGTTGAGGTGCTTTCACAAGCAGGGAGACCTCATCATCAAGCTCAAAATATGCTTTCCAGATTAAACATCCCACGTGCAGCAGATTCTTCAGCCGGAAGAATCTGCTGAATTCTGACCCTGGCCAGACTAGTGTCCACAATTGTAAAGCCTATCTATCTATACACACCCCATTCAATGGCCACCAACCTGTGAGTTACTCTGGAATCAGGAACATTTTCTAAACAAAAGTAAGACCGTCTTCAAGAAAATATTCATATCCCTCAGCCTTTTCAAAGCTGCAAATCCTGTCTTCCCTACTGCTCCAGTAAGGGTAGAGGAAAGGTAAAGGGTGAAATGCTACTTATTTTCATTAGGGTCAGGAAAGGCGTGGGAGACGGAGAAGGCAATGGCGCCCTGCTCCAGTACTCTTGCCTGGAAAATCCCATGGACTGGGGGAGCCTGGAAGGCTGCAATCCATGGGGTTGCTGAGGGTCAGACATGACTGAGCGACTTCACTTTCACTTTTCACTCTCATGGATTGGAGGAGGAAATGGCAATCCACTCCAGTGTTCTTGCCTGGAGAATCCCAGGGATGGGGGAGCCTGGTGGGCTGCCATCTATGGGGTCGCACAGAGTCGGACACGACCGAAGTGACTTAGCAGCAGCAGCAGCAGCAAGGAGTGGGACATGTGGCCCATCACCACAAAATTCATGAAGGATGAACGGGTTCTTCATTGCAGGACATTTATTCCTCACCAAGAGATCTAAGAGGGAGATTTCTGTCTACCACTAATCTCAAGGCCTAAGCATTCTCCAAAACGTTTTGAGGCAACAAGAGTCAATTCTAGCTATGTTATGCCAGAGTAACTCATCCCACCCTATAGCTGTATATGGTTCAGGATAGTTTGAGAGCAGATGAAAAGATAGTTTAAGCCAAGTTCTAGACTTTAAGATATCTTCTCACTTTGCAAAAGCCTAAAAATTTCTAGTATAAATTTTTGTCCTTTTTAATAAATATAATTAAGTTCTTTAGGTAGAGGATATCTGAGCAGGATCAAATAAAGGACTCCAGGATAAAACTGAGAAGACCACTGTCAGGCTCCCCACGAGGAAGCCTCTTAGACACCAAGAGAGGAAATCAGGATGAGCTGAACTACTCTTTCCATTTCCCACATACAAGTACCAGGATAACTAAATCCCACGCCCCGAGTGCAGTACACAAAGAGCATTAGTCTTTCTCTATTAGAAGAAACATTTATTGAGGAGGATCAAAATTCTCAATTTACTAAAGGGAGGTTGTTTTCATCTGAGGATGTGTTATCATGAAGACTGCAAGGTTTTCTCAGTGCCTGAATGAGTTCTTTGGAGAAATTTCTTCTCCCTGGAAATGCTGAAGAAGTGATTTCTGTTTGAATAAGAGAGTCAGATCTCTGAACACAGTGTCTTCTTCAGGAGTGAAGGGGGCTGGAGGGATCTGGCATTCTTGATGCACACAGGTGGGGCTTGGATGGCTTGCGAGCTCCCTGGAGGACAGGGAAGAGGGTTGACTCTGACATAATACCTGATCCTCAAAGGCCACATCTTTTGGAGGATGTCTGACCCCATCTCTGTTCTGTCTGACGCTTGTAAGACAACTCTGATCAGCATAAACAGCTTCTTGGTTTGAGGACTTGGGACTTACCCGTTCCTCTTGCCGTAAGTCAGGGAGAGCACCGTAGTTGGAGGGATGTCCCTTACCAGGCTTTACCTGGGTCTGCAGTTCCTTCTTGTGCTGACTTAATTGCAAGGCCTCAGATTCAAACCTACATGCCAGCTTCTCTTCTAGGATCTTCCCAATGGCTCTCATAAGCTCGTGAGCTTCAAGGGGCCCATGCCTCACAAAGAGAGCTGCACTTTCAGTTGAGTCTTGGTGCTGTGCAAAGGTTGACATGAATTTGGCTTTTTGCTGGGGACTTTCCTGGTCTTTGATTTTTCTCATGAAATCAATCCACTGAAAAAATCGCCTCATCTTGTTTCTGAAGAAACTTTCAGGAGGAAGCTGCTCACTCTGTGACAGAGATGAGGAAGCATCCTTTAATTCTCTTTCCTCAACAAGGTGGCTCTTCTTTCTGCCTGTAGACATCCCTGCTCCTGAATCTTCACTTCTGTATTCTCCTGCTTTGGAGCCCAAAGGCTCTCTCTCTGCAGCAGGTGGGAAGTTATTATCCTGGCACTTCGATAGTGCATGCTTAGAGGGATCCTGCCTCTGCTCCATGCTGGTCCCACTGTCCTCTGAGTGGATGTGCGGCACCTGGGAAGCTGCCATGTCCCCAGTGGAGACACTCTGGGCAAGAGTCTGTGAAGACTTGGAAGGCAACTTACTTGAAGTCGGGGACGTGTCTGTGGGACAGTGGTCAGCCTGGCTATACTCCTTATTCTTGAATTTAAACTTTAACTCAGTAAGGATCTGTTTTTGAAAGTCTGATATTTCAGAATCTTGGGGAACAGATAATTTTGGTGGGGGACATTGAGTGGTCAGGGTAGTTTCTACTTTAATCATTTTGACCTTTGTCATTTGGGAGCTTCTCAATTTGCTGGTTGTCAAGGTGTTACAGGATTGTGATTCAAGAGCATGAAGCTCCTTGGCCCTGAATATCTCCCTGGACACACTGAACATTGTGGAATGTTCTGAATTCTTCCTCGCTATCTTTTGGCCCTGAACCATTTCTACTCTATCACTGAAATTCACGGTCTCATCCCTTGGCTCAGGTCTGTACTCAGCTTGCCTTATGGGCATCACTGGGCTGCATCTGTTGTCCAGTAGAGTCTCATTCTGACTTACTTTGCCTTTGTTTCCATGTGTGATGGGCTGAAAAGTCTGTCTGTGACACTCAGTTGTCTGAATGTCCTCTGCAAGCTTTTGGTAGGTATCAGAGTATGATGGTTGTGGGGCCCTCTGTCCTTCTTGGCCCACAAATGAGATAACAGGGAGAGGATGATCCAGCATGGGGGTTGAATTTGTGGTTCTCACCTTATTTCCCTGAGAAGTTTTAGATCTTTCTTCAAGAGGCTCAGAAAGCTCATCTTTGGAGTCCACCCCAGAAATATGGGTGGTTGAGGAGGGAAAGTCAAATTGAGGAAGAGGCCATGTTTTGGCTTCTCTCAACATATAGAATTTTATGGATTCAAGAACCTTGAGGGGTAAGCCCCATCTCTGAGTCACACGAAACCTTAAAATATGGGCTTCTAGCACCTTTAGGGTATTGTGATCAAGAAAAGAAAGCTCTGGGGTGCTAATCTGGTGGCATACTTTACCTCCAGTTATGTTTTTTGAATGTGGGTCTTCCACATTGGTTTGGGAGCTTGCAGAAGGAAGCAAAGTATTGTCGTCAGCCAGCCATGAACGACACACACCTGTAGGAATCCTACCCACACTAATCTGCCAAGACTTCATGCTCACATGTAATCTAAGAATGTTTTTTATTTGATTCCGATCTATGTCCTTTCTTGAGACATTTAATAATTCATTCCTTGAGTGATTCCTTGACTGACACACACAGTTAGTTTTTGTCTCCAAGGCAGCCCTCAGACCCTGCACTAGGTAGCATTCTGAGACATCTTGTGGGCTATCTTCTGGGCTCTTCTCAAGGATATAGCCAAGATTCTTCCTCATGTCATCCCTTAGCTGAAACTTTGTTGAGACCTTCTGCTGGAAATTTCCTGGGAGACCCAGTTCTGTCTTCGCTATATTGTTGCTACCCTGGCCCTGAAGCTTGGAACTTTGTGACTGAACATGCCTGCCTCTCTGCTGAGGTACTTCTGCTAATTTGCACTGAGGCCCCATCAGTGCTAGAGACTCTAGATTCCTACAGGCTTGGAGGTACCAGCGTGGATTTAGCCTCCTTGGAACATGGAGCTCCAGTTTCTCCTGGGGTTCACTGGTGGTATGAAAATGGCCGGGAAGGATAGAGACTGGTACGTAGGCATGGGATGGCTGGTTGACCAATGGGACATTATGAGCTTGAGAACAAGTGGCTTGAGATTTTTGGAGCACAGGAACTAAACCCCACAAACTTTCCTGTTGCTTCTGTAACACATGCCACTCCAGATGTTGATTTTCAGTTGCAATATGAAAGTCTGACTCATTCTGGAATCTGTGGAAAGACACTCCACAGTCCCTAATTTGGGATGGAGAAGAGGATGATAGCACTGGGAGTCGGGCTTGAAGGTGGGCCTGAGGCTGGACCTGAGTGAAAGGTAGAGACTGGGATTGTGGCTTAGTTTGAGGCAAGCATTGTGGTGGATATACATGAGGAAGGAGACGGGGACGGGAATGAAGAAGTGGTGGAGATTCTTGATCCCGCATTTTGGCTGCAGGAGCATTACAGATTCCATTGAATAAGACAAAGTGAGACTCTGGAGGGGAACTACTACTAGAAACCAGAAGAGTAGCCACTAGGGACTCACTGTGCAAAGAGGGAAGACCCCAGAAGAGCTGGCTGCATTTCTGCTGCAAGTTTCCCCCCAAAGTCTTGACATATAAGAGCTGATGACAAATGTGAAGCTTCTCTGGTTTGCTTTCACTGTTCCAGCCAGTTTGGGGGGCTGTAGTGTTCTGCACACCAAGAGACTGCAACAAATTCCCTGAAGATGTCCATTGGTATTCTGACCACTTCTGTTTTGAAAATGGTCCCTCTTCCTTTTCTTTCTTCTCTAAACTCCGGCAAGCCATTCTGTTTTTTATTTGTCTCTCCAAGAGTCCACGGATGTGAAAGCCAGAGAAAGAATGGCTATTGGCCTCCTTGTGCCTTGTAACAGAGTCTCCCCAGAGATAAGTGTCTTGTGGATGGAGGGAAACATGCTCTCGCTGAAAATCAGAGTGTGGTAATCCTGGGAGGAGCACGTTCATGGCCTGAGCTTGCCACAAAGAGAAGTCTGAAATTGATAGGCTTGAAGGCTCCGTGCCTCTGATTGTTGAAACACAAGTGGACAACTCACTAGGGCTATCTGGAGATGACTTCTCCAGAACAGGCTTCAATAAAGTGGAAATTGATTTAGATTGAGTCACAGATAACGTGCTGTCTGGCAGTGGTGAAGGGATGGGTGGTGCATGAGGACAAGCAAAAGAATCAGTGGGATTCATTGCCTGGGAGAAATCTGATAAGGGGTTGATTTCTTGGGAAAGGGTGGGTTCAAGAGAGGACATGATATCCAGAAACAATGTGGCCTCTGCTGGGACAACAGGGTCTGCTGTCTGAGTGTCATGTGGTAGGAAAAGGGGGAAAGCAACGGTTTGTGGTGGGGAATAATCCACTGGGAATTCGGAATCCAAGGAAGAAAAAGCCTCTGAGGCCAGAGAGTGGCCCATTGATGAGGGCGGAAAAAAGTCAGTTAAGGGGGTCATTGGGCTAGGGGAGAGAACAGAGGAGGGCAGTGAGGATGGCTCTGGCAGAGAGGCTGGTGGTAGGTTTCCTGGAGGGACTGCTGAGAAGGCTGGGGACAGAGTAAACGATGACTCAGTCACAGGAGCTGTGGAAGCCAAAGGAGGCACAGAGGAAGTAGCATCTTCCAGGGCCTCCAGGAAGAGCAGCCGATTGACCTCAGCAGCTGCGTTATTACATACCTCACAGAAGGGGTCTGGACATAAGAGTTGACGAAAGCAGGTGGTATCATCATGCTGGCCCAGGGGGCTGCAGGAGATAGGATGTACAAAACTACAGCCAGGACCAGGAAAAAACATGAGGGCCTGGTACCTCTGGCAAAAGTATGGCTGCCCAGTGTATACTATCTTTTCACATTCTTCAACTTCCTTAATCTCACAATGTATATTTTAATCCCTCTCCCCATGGCTTTCACATGCTGAATCTGAGGATTTTCCCTCCCATGTCAATCCCAGGCTTCACTGAAGCCCTAGAAATTCAAGGACTCCACTAAAAAAGTGGGATACAGGAAAGAAGGAAATGTTTAGTCACCTTTGCAGAAGATAAAGCTCCGTCCTTGCCTCCTCTGCTTCACTCTGGCAAGTTCTCCAACCTGGGAAACCAGGAGAGTGATGAAGGTAGGAACAAAGAGAACTTATAGCAGGCTAAGTAGAATGTCCTTTAGGTACCCTTGGTGGATTGGAGAGTCTCAAGAACTAGAATATAAGTTTACATGGTCAGTGATAATAATAGCAAGGCTCAAATACATATGTTGCCTTATCATTCAAAAAGGGCTTTCATATGTATTCTCCCATGTGATATTCAGAACTGCCCTTTGAGGAATAAGGGTCAATGGTTATTTACTTTAAAGAGGAATCTGATCATCCAGGAAGTCAGAGGTCTGATACAAAGTCAGGACACAGAGTTCTGACATCTCACATGGCCACCTGTGGGGAAACACCCACTGCCCAGGTCCATCATGGCTTCAAGCCCAGCCATGAGAAAAACGGAATCCGAGAAGTGTCTCAGGCCTGGACTGCCTCCCCATGAGCCTCACCCCAGATACCTCTGGTTTCTGAGAGAAACGGTATCCAGCCACTGACATTGTCAGAGGTCACGGACCTGGGATCTCATGGAAAAGGCAGGAAGGGTCACCCTTGGAGAGCCGGTGAAACAGGCAGAACCTCACCTCTCAGTGTGCCCCCTTTCCTTCTCCTCCTGGTTCTGCCCTGATGCTGAGAACAAAAAGAAAAGAATGAAGTGCCGGGGCTCATTCTCTCAGTCCTCTAGAAACTCAGATATTCATTATCCAGGAATAATATGACTCTAATTAATAGACTTTTATATTCTTTTTATCAATTTTAAAGGTTTAAAATGTTTTTAATTTTTTCTTCTTAAAAAAAATAGGTGACTTTGAATGTATAGCAATAGAAACTTTACAAATTGAAATGCAAAGAGAGAAAAATTTAGTATTTAAACCCAGAATATCCAAGAATTCTGACACAGTTTCAAAATGTATAGTGTATCAATACATGCAATGGAAATATTAAAATGCGAAGAAAGAACAGAGCAGAAGAAACATCTGAAGAACTAACAGCCCAAGATTTTCCAAAATTAATGATAGACTAACTATAGATTGTGGATGCTCAGAGAACACCAAGCAGCATAAATACTAAGAAAGTCTAAACTTGGATATATTTTATTAACACTGCTAGGTATGTAAAAGATAAAATTTTGAAAGAAAACAATGCTGTACCTCTAGAGGAACAAGGATGAGAATTATGGACTTCTCATCATAAACCAGAGCTTCCCTGATAGCTCAGTTGATAAAGAATCCACCTGCAGTGCAGGAGACCCCAGTTTGATTCCTAGGTCGGAAAGATCTGCTGGAGAAAGAATTGGCTACCCACTCCAGTGTTCTTGGGCTTTCCTTGTGGCTCTGCTGGTAAAGAATCACCTGCAATGCAGGAGACCTGGGTTTGATCTCTGGGTTGGGAAGATCCCCTGGAAAAGGGGAAGGCTACCCACTCCAGTATTCTCACCTGGAGAATTCCATGGACTATATAGTCCATGGGTCACACAGAGTTGGATATTGGATGCAAAGAGTTGACTGAGTGACTTTCACTTTCATTTTTGATCATAAACCGTGCAAGCAAAAAGAAAATTGAACTATTTAAAGTGTTGAAAGAAAAAAATCACTCCAGAACTTTTTATCTACTGAAATTATCCTTCAAAAGTAAAGGAGAAATAAAAACTGTCTCAAGACAAAAACTGAGATAGTCAGCAACAGCAGAACTTCCCTGGAAGTTCTATAGGAAGAAGGAAAACAGCATCTCAAGTCTTCATAAAGGAAGAGAGGAAAAGGAATCAATGATGGTAAAAGAAAAAAAAAACACTTATTTTTCTTATTCTCAATTGACTTAATGATACTACTGATACTGTATTGAGTGATCAAGTGTATGGATAGGTGAAATAAATGACATCAGTGTTACAAGGGATAGGAGAGAGGAATTGGGAACTCTGTTATAACAGAACCTATAGTACTTATGAAGTGTTATAGTGTTTATATGAAAGTAGATTTGAGTTGTCAGTGTATTAGTTGTTAGCACATTAATTGTTAATGTATTGAATATATTGCAAATTTTATGGCAACTACTAAAATATTTTTTATAGAATACTTGATATACTAAGAAAAGAGAGAGATGGAATCCTATAAAGTACTTGTTTGAAACCAGAAAAGGCAGAAAAAGAGGGGAAGAAGAAAAGAATACTTAAAATAAATACTAAACAGTTACAGACATGATGGATATTATCCAACTATATAGAAAATTGCTAAATGTAAGTCGTCTAAATACATCCAATTAAAAGCTAGATTGTCAGTGGATAGCATGAGATCCAATGATGTGTTGCCTACCAAACACCCACTTGAAAAATAAAGATACTGTACCATGCTAAGACTGATGAAAGAAGCAGGAGGAGCTATATTAATTTCAGACAAAGCAGGAGAGTTATGATGGATAAAGAGGGACAGTACGTAACAACAAAAGGGTCAGTTCTCTTAGAAGACACAACAATCCTTAACATGTATACAGTCTAACAACAGACTGTCAAAATATGTGAAGCAAAAACTGGCCCAACTGTAAGGACAATTAGATGAATCTACTGTTGTTTTTGGAGACTTCAACTCCCCTCTATCAGAAATGGACAGATTCAGCAGGCAGAAAATCAGTAAGGGTAGAGTTGACCTAACCAGCACCATCAGTCAAATGGATCTAATTGACATTTATAGAATACTTCATCCAACAACAGAATACACATTCTTCTCAAGCACACATGGAACATTGACCAAAAGAGACCACACTCTGGACCATGAAATGCATCTTAACAAATGCAAACTAGAAATCACACAAAATGTGTTTTTAGATGACAATAGAATTAAACTAGAAATCGTTTACAGAAAGATAGTTAGAAAGGCCAAAATGCCAAAATGTTTGAAGAGTAAACAGCATGCTACTAACAAATGGGTCAAGGAAGAAATCTCAGGAGGTAAAAGAAAAATTTTTAACTAAATGAAAATTAAAATACAACTTGTCAAAGTTTGTGAGATACAAAAGAAACAGTACCTGGAGGGAAACTGATAGCACTGAATGCATCCATTTGAAAAGAAAGATTTAGTATCTTTGAGGAATTCTGGCTTACTGACCTGATCGATGTCTCCCTGCTTCCAAAATATTGAGAAACTTGAGTTCCCCTTTAGGTAGCACAGTGACAGAAGGAGGAGCCCCACCCAACACAGAAAGGCAAGGATGGGAAAACTTAGGAAGTTGAGCTGGAACTCAGCCATGGTGCAGTAAGGTTCCTCAGACAAAGAAGATGATCCAAATCATCAGAAGTGCATTGCTGCCTCAGGCATCAGGGCATTTAAAGTGCACATTCTAGACTAGAGTTCTAGGCCCACATCATAAGAGGTTTAGCATAAACACCCAAGGTTCTTGAGGGCGGGGGAGGGGACAACACAAGAAAGATGAAACCACAGTCTTTCCCCGCCCTGACCCAACCCAGCAGATCCATCCATCCCTCCAGGGCCCTTTAGATACTTCTGATCTACCTTCCAAACCACCCATTCACATACCATATATTTACTTTAGTGAAAATTCCTATTTATTCCGCCTGTTACCTAGATATTACCTGTACCCTTCTTATTGCCTAGTGGTCACCCTTTGGGCCCCACATAATATATAAAACTCTGCTGTGCCAAGGGATATACACCTCCAAGGTCTACTCTGCCTTCAACTACAGCTTCCCCTCATATATAATGTTTCTTTACCTGCATGGAGCCAGAGGCACAAATATATGTCACCCACTCCCCCCATATCTCCTCAAAAGAATTCACCAAAAAGCACAAGTGTGCAGAGTGGCCTATATTAATAAATAGCAAGCATGACAAAAAGAGAAACAAGAGCACGGCACACTCATGACCCTATAGCAGACAACTTAGAAATCTTGGGTAATTCTTTTTTCCCAGCACCCCTCTTAAGCTCTTCAGCCCCTTAAGGTTCTCAAACCTAGCCCCCTCCACACATAGAGTGTCTCTTCCTGCTGCTCCCTCTTTCATCTGACAAATCCCTTCTTCTCCTCACATTTAAAATTTTTTATTTATCTTACAGAACACAACCTGCAGGACCAAATACACTCTGATTTAAGGAGTGGGCTTCTCTTTAGCATAACTTCTAATAAACGCAGTTATATTTAGTGATACTTTCTGACTTTTTTGACTCACATCAATAGTTACTTCTTCCATGAAAACTTTTATGATTTTTTTCTCATCTACTTTCTTTTCACTAAAATTTCTATTGGCATACCCATACCTTTGTAGACAATAACGTCACTTTTGTTGATGGTGTACATGTATTTATTTCATCTCCCTATGCTAGTTATTAGTCATTTGCTAGTTTTACCCCTTATAGCTTCCTTAGATTATAAACTGCTGAAATTAAGCCCTGTGTCATTTCCATACTTGGCTTGCCTGCACTCCCTCATTGAGTCTGATGACTCAGTCTTGGCCCCAGGTACCTAATTCTTTCCCTCCCCTCTGAGGAGGGTTTACCAGCAATGACAGCTCCTTCCTTTACCTGTCTTCTCCTGCATCCACAGTGCCACCATTGTTTCTACCCAAAGCACATACACTTCAAGTCCACTCCATTGCCCATACCCACCTCCCTTGACCACAGGAGGTGTATTTGTTTTAAAAAATCCCTCCACATATCTTTGTATCTCTGGTGTTATTTTGGGTTTTTTTTTCCTTTTTTTTTCCCCCATGGAAGGCTGGTCCTGACTGTTCCCGAGGTCCCTAGGAGTCCCAACTGTAAAAACATTCTCTCAAGTCTGAGCAAGATAAGCTCCACCAAAAGAAAGAGGTTATAAAGATGATACATCAAATATATTCTTCAAAAAATGGCCTTGTCATAAAAAAGGAAGACTAAAAAAAAAAATCCAGATTAAAGGAGACTAATGATACAAGACAACTAAGTGCAACCTGTGATTTTACACTGAATCCTTTAATGAAGGTTTTGAAAAAAAATTACAAAGGACATTACTCAATAAATTGAAAAAAATTGAATATGAATAGTCAGTTAAGTATAAAGCCATTGTTAAATTATTGTTACATTTACTGAAGAGGATAAATAATTGTACTATATGTAAGAGAATCTTTTTTCTTAAATACACAATGAAATATTCAATGAGAAGGTGCATTACACATAAAGTATATTCTCAAATATTCAGAAATATATGCATATTTTTCATATATGTGTATACGTGTGTACTCATATATAAACAGAAAGGAGAGGAAGGGAGGGAAAAAGACAGAAGCAGGGTCAAAGAGACAGAAAAGGGAGGGATCTCAGATGGGTCCAAATGTTAGTAGGTAAGTCTGGATAAAGGGTACATGGCTTTATCATCCATGCAACTTTTCCACAAGTTTAATTATTTTCATATAAATACACTTAAAAAACAGATTATTGTTTGCTGTCCTGGATTTTACCTAACTGTTGAGATTTCTAGCCTTGATTCCTACAGCTACCACCACCACCATCTTCAGACGCCAGAAGTAAACAATGCCAGCGTAAAAGTTATCTCAGGCTCTGTCCCCAGCAAGACATCTGGGATCCTCTGCACATTTCAAAGGAATTTACAAAATGTTGAAGGAGAGTACCACCCCCCACAAAAATTTTAATTATACCCAATGCAGAACCAAAAAAAAAAATAAGGTCAACATGTTTACAGCAAGGAGCTGCTGATTTTTCTTATCTGGTGCCACTGGGTCATTCATCTTCCAGGGTTTTGTGGTGTGAATTGGTTTGCCAGCACTTTGCCTCTTCTGTTTGTCAGTTACCATTCCTCCACCAGATTTCCATCTTCCAAAAATGTGTTGGCATCTATTGCCATATCCTCTCTCCTTCTTGTCATCCTCAAGCACTTCTTTGGAATCTTTTGTTTCTACAGGTTATTGAAACACAGTTCACATGCCATACAATTAGGGCTTCCCAGGTAGCTCAGCTGGTAATGAAACCGCCTCCAATGCAGGAGACCCCAATTCGATTCCTGAGTCAGGAAGTTCTCCTGGATAAGGGATAGACTACTCACTTGAGTGGGCTTGGGCTTCCCTAGTGGCTCAGATGGTATAGAACCTGCCCACAATGTGGGAGGCCTGGATGCGATTCCTGGATCGGGAAGATTCCCTGGAGGAGGTCATGGCAACCCACTCCAGTATTCTTGCCTGGAGAATCCCCATGGACAGAGGAGCTTGGCAGGGCTACAGTCCATGGAGTCACAAAGAGTTGGACATGACTGAGCGACTAAGCACACACTAGAGCACACCATACAATTCACTCATTTAAAGTGTGTAATTCCATGATTTTTATTATACTCAGATATGTGCTTTATTACTACAGTCAATTTTTAAAATATTTTCCTGACTTTAAAAAGAACCTCATAACCTTTAGCCTCATAACCCCTTTCCCCCATCTTGCAGCTGTAAGCAACCACTAATCTGCGTTCTGTTCTCTCTTGGTTTCCCTAATCTTGATGTTTCATATGAATGGAATCATATGTAGTCATTTTGTGACTGGCTTCTTTCATTAGCATGTTTTCACAGTTCAGCCATGTTGAAATATATATCAGTTTATGGTTTTTTATGCCAAAATAATATTAACTGCATAGATAGAACACATTTGATTTACCTATTCATCAGTTGATGGACATGTGGGTTATTTCTACCATTAACTCTTATGAATACAATGGCTATAGATATTTGTTTACAGGGTTTTTGTGGACATATATTTTCATTTCTCTTGAGTGTATATTATACCTAGAAGTGGAATTGCTGGGTCATATGGTAACTCTGGGCTTCCCTGATGGCTCAGCTGGTGAAGAATCCACCTGCAATGTAGAAGACCTGGGTTTGATCCCTGGGTTAGGAAGATCTGCTGGAGAAGGGAAAGGCTACCCACTCCAGTATTCTGGCCTGGAGAATTCCATGGATTGTATAGTCCATGGGGTCACAAAGAGTCTGACACAACTGAGCAATTTTCACTTTCACTTCTTACATGGTAACTCTATGTTTAATATTCTGAGGCACTGCCAGACTGTTTTCCAAAACATTTGCACCAGTTTTCATTCCCAGAAGCAGTGTATCAGGGTTCAAGATTTTTTGAATTCTCACCAACACTTGTTTGAATCTGTCTTTTTGATTCTAGCCATTCCTGTGTGTGTGAAATATTATCTCATTAGATGGTGACTGCAGCCATGAAATTAAAAGACACTTGCTCCTTGGAAGAAAAGTTATGACCAATCTAGATAGCATATTGAAAAGCAGAGGCACTACTTTGCCAACAAAGGTCCGTCTAGTGAAGGCTATGGTTTTTCCTGTGGTCATGTATGGATGTGAGAGTTGGAATGTGAAGAAGGCTGAGCACTGAAGAATTGATGCTTTTGAACTGTGTTGTGGAGAAGACTCTTGAGAGTCGCTTGGACTGCACGGAGATCCAACCAGTCCATTCTGAAGATCAGCCCTGAGATTTCTTTGGAAGGACTGATGCTAAAGCTGAAACTCCAGTATTTGACCACCTCATGCGAAGAGGAAAAGTGACTCATTGGAAAAGACACTGATGCTGAGAGTGATTGGGGGCAGGAGGAGAAGGGGACGACAGAGGATGAGATGGCTGGATGGCATCACTGACTCGATGGACATGAATCTGAGTGAACTCCGGGAGTTGGTGATGGACAGGGAGGCCTGGCGTACTGCGATTCATGGGGTCACAAAGAGTCGGACACGACTGAGTGACTGAACTGAACTGAGGAAACTCACCAGCTTTTTGAGTCCCAGTCTGTATTGGAGTTTCCCTCCCTCTCTAGACCTCCTTGTAAGGGTGGGTGGGTGTGCAGCCTTGGCCAAAAAAAGGTCCATGGTGATTCCCAAATATCTATAACCCCAGGGCATAGTTCTAGGACTCACCTCTGGTTCATGAGCTGCAGGTATTCTGGGGGAGGTCTACCATGGCTCCACCAAGGCTATTAATATCAAAGGTGGCACCTTCATCCTGCTTGGTGAACTGTATGCACTAAGGGCAGTATCTTGTATATTGCCATCAAACACAGATGGAAGGAAAGCACCATGATCACCTTCACCACCTTCCCCAAAGAGGGGGATGCCATCTTGATGACATCCTTGGAGATGCTGTTTCAGTACTCTAAGATGCCGTCATGCCTTTCTGGTATAAAGCATCACTGTGCTGTGCTCTTCTCTCAGCCTCAAGGATGTGGTGCTTGGAACAGATTGAGGAGTAGGGGAGCAGGACAGGGTCACAATATGGGAATAATAAGGCATTAACCTTTGTTCCACCAGCAAGTACATTCTTTCAGATGTCTCACTTTAAGACATCTTTTCCTTACTCTCAGCTGCATTTTGGAGAAGGCAATGGCACCCCACTCCAGTAGTCTTGCCTGAAAAATCCCATGGATGGGAGAGCCTGGTGGGCTGCCGTCTATGGAGTTCCACAGAGTCGGACACGACTGAGCACTTTCACTTTCATTTTGCACTTTCATGCATTGGAGAAGAAATGGCAACCCACTCCAGTATTGTTGCCTGGAGAATCCCAGAGACAGGAGAGCCTGGTAGACTGCTGTCTATGGGGTCGCACAGGGTCAGACACGACTAAAGCAACCTAGCATCAGCAGCAGCAGCTGTATTTTACCCTGGAAGATAGGGGACTGCCTAGTCAACATTCCTACCACTGACAGCTGGAGTGGTGATTTTGCTCTGTAAAAAAATTCAGCAACTGAGCAGCCTGAAAAAAATACCCAAGGAAGGGAACCATTTCCCCAAAGTGTCTTTCTCATAGGGAAACCTCAATGTCAAGTTTAAAGTATGCTTTTCTGACCAAAACATTACATTAACATGACCCATGTGAAACAGATTCTTAAGCAGCTTTTATGCTGTTCCTGGACCCTTCGGCAACCAGCCCAGCATCCAGTACAGTAACATCCACACCCAAACACTGCCATTCAAGGGATTCAGACCCATGTAGGGGCCTCTGTTCACTTGAGTTCTCAATAACGATTAAGATTTGTTTCTTCTTCAGGATTATTTTCAGAAACTAAACCCGTCCTTAAGCCTCTTCAGATATAGAAGACCTGTCTTTCCCACTTCTCTAAAGGATGTAAAACATTCGGTGAGGGAGGTGTGTGGTCTGCTATACATTTTCTTTAAGGCTAAGCCAAGAGGCAGCAGACAAAGCCCATCTCCTCAAACGTCATCAAGGAGGAAATGGTCTTTTGCAGAGGGCGGGGGTGGGGGGCACATGGTATCTACTTCTCAACAAGAAATCCAGAGGATTAGTCACCTTTGAGCCAAAGCCAAAGGAAGCAGTAAGTAAGAGCAAAACTATATTCTTCCCTTATATATAATCCCTGAGTTACCCAAACCCATGCCCTCAACACAGTACACAGAAAATCTTGCTATTAGAGAAACATTTATGGGGAGGATCAACGTTCTCCACAAGGAAGGAATTATTTTTAGATGGGAAGTTTTCCTCCTTGGAAATTCTGGAGAAGTGTTTTCTATCTAAACAGTAGAGACAGATCTCTGGATACACTGCCTTCAGCAGTGGTGGGTGCAGCTGGACAGGCCTGGCCAGCTTGACACCTGTGGGTGGGGCTTGGGTGGGGCACAGCCTCCCTGTGGGGCACTGGTGGGGGATGTTTCTGATACAATTGCTGGTCCTTAAATGCCACAGCTTTCTGGGGCTTTTTCTTGTTTCTGATCTGCCTTGTACTTGGATGATAGCTCTGACCAGCCAAGATAGCTTCTTGGTGGCAGGACTTGGGATTTGTCACTTTAGAGGGAGCCTTGAAGTTGAAAGGATGTCCCCGGACAGGCTCTGTGTGGACCAGTACTCCAGCCTTTTTTTGCAATTGCCCAAAGTGCACCGGGGAAAGAGGGTCCTCTTGAGAGCTGGTGGCATCTAATGCATGCTGATACCCCAGTTTCTCCTCTAGGAACTTCCTGATGTCTGTCACGATTTTCTGAGCCTCTGTTGATCCAGTAGCAGCGGATCTACTTCTAACTAGGTGTCTGTTCTGCACGCTTGATATGGGGCTGCCCTTTTCCTGGGGATCTTGCCTTTTGCATTTTTCTCCACGATACAGCCACTGCAAAAAGTGCTTCATTCTTTTTCTGATATGGCCTTCAGGAATCGACCGTCCTTTCTTTGAAAAGATCTGGGAAGACTTGCTCACAAGCATCTCCTCTCGCACCGTCTCCTGAGGAGGGAAACTCTTCCTCCTAAGCTGGGATGTCCCCAGCCCTGCATCCCCTCCACCTAGCTCTTCTGCTCTGCACCCTGGGGAGCTCACTCTCTTCACAGTTGGTGGGAAATTCTTATCCTGGCACCTCTGGAAGCCATGCTTAGGGACCCAAGGTTCCTGCTGTTGCTCCATCCTGATTCCTCTGTCCTCCACATGGACATGCAGCACCTGGGACTCTCCTGTGTCCCCACCTGAGACGCCCTGGGCAGGAGTCAGTGAGGCCTTGTAAGTCAAGTTATCTGAAGCAAAGAACATGTCCGTGGGTTGGCTTTGAGCTTGGCTATGCTTTCTCTTCTCCAATCTAAACTTTAACTCATCAAGCAGTTGTTCTTTAAGGGATACGTGTTTAGGATCTTGGGGAACTGGTAGTTTGGGTTTCTGCTTTATTCTCATTCACATTTGTTATTTGGGAACTCCCTGGTTTGTTGGTTGTCAACATGTCATTCGTTTTTAATTGAAGAGACTCAAGCTCCTCAGCCTTGAATATCTCCCTAGACACTTTGGGCATAGAAACAGGTTCTGACTTCACCTTTTTGCCCTGTTGCATTTTTCCTTTATCACTGGAACTCATACTCTTATACTTTGGCTCAAATCTGGCTCCAGCTTGCTTTGCAAGTGGCTTTCGGGGATATCCATCAGCTAGTTGCACCTGTCTATGACTTCCTCTCCCTGTGATGCAGAGTGAGACAGGCAGACGAATCTGTCTGGGATCCTTAATTTTCTGAACATCCTCTGCAAGTTCATGGTTGACAGCAGAGTGTGGTTGTCTCAGGACCCTCTGTCCTCCTTTCCCCATGGGTGAGGTGGCAGGTGGACAGTGACCCAGGACAGGGGCTGAATTGGTTGTTCCCACTTTGTTTCCATGGAAAGATTTAGAGCTTCTGCTAAAAGACTTGGAGTTCCCAAATTTGGAGTCTGGCTCAGAAATCGCATTGGTTGAGGAGGCAAAGCTGGCATGGGACAAGGACTGGGATGAGGCATCTTTCAGTTTAAAAATTTGTATGGATTCAAGGACCTTGGAAGGAAGGCCCCACAACATCCTCATACGAAACCTTTGAATATGTGCTTCCAGCATCTGCTGTGCACTGGGATCAACAAAAGTCAGGTCCTGGAAGGTATTCAAGGAATAGCACTTACCCACTGATGATGGCAAACTTCTCTCTTTCATTTCGGTGTGGGATTTTGCAGAAAGCATCAATGTTTGCTTGATGGCATGCCATGAACTATGCACAGTCCCAGGGAGTCGACCCTCATTTATTTCCTCAAACTTCTTACTCAAATGTACTTTTAGGACATTTTCAAGTTGTAGACTCTCTGCTGACCCCCTTAAATTTTTCTCTGAGAGACTCACGATCTGACTGTTTCTGTTTTTCTCAGAGTCATACCCCAGATCCTTATCTGAAGAGCTGTTTGGGTCTTTCAACAGGTGATCTTCCTGACCATTCTCTTGGCTATGTTCCTGATCTTTCCCCACGTCTTTCTCTAGCTGGAGCATTTCCGAGCTTCTGTCACGGAAGCTTCCAGGTTGAATCAATTCAACACTTACATGTTTGCTACTCTGACCCTTAAACACAGAGATCAGTGAGACTCCATCACTGCTCTCTGACATAGATGCCTCTAGAAAACCATCTGGAGGCGACATGAGTGACACAGACTCTCTGATTCTCCGGGGCAGGCCCCACCTGTGTTGAATGAGCCTCTTTCGAAGGTGATGCTCGAGTTTCTTCCGAAGTTCATCGCTGAGAGCAAACTCCCCAGGAAGGATGGAGACTGAAACATGGGCCTGAGGGTGCTGGTGGTGAGAAGTGTTAGGCGCTAATGGACAAAAGGCTTCCTGAGATCTTTGGATCACAGAGGGTAAGCCCCACAAACTTTCCTGTTGTTTCTGCAGCACGTTCCATTCCAGCTGTTGAATTTCAGATGAGGAGAGAGATTCTGATTCATTCTGAGGTCTATGGAAATACACTCCACAGATCCTAACCTGGGGTAGAGGACCAGGTGGTGTGACCAGGAGTGGGGATTTTTGGTCAGCTTGGGACTGGACCTGAGTGAGAGGTAGGGGCTGAGATTGAGGCAGGGTTTGAGGCAAGGGTTCAGGCTGAATCTCAGGCAAGGACAGAGGTTGAGGATGGGGAAGTCCTGGGGATTCTTGGCCTGTAGAGGCATTTGAGTTTCTATTGAAAATAAAGTTTAAGGAACTGTCACTGGAGACATGAATGGCAGAGGGCAAGGACTCACTGTGTAGAGATGGGAGACCCCAGAAGAGCTGGGTAGGTTTTTGCTGTAATTGGTCCTCCAAGGTCTTAGGATATGGGGGTTGTTGATGCACCCGCTTATCAGCAACTGACTCTAACATGATCCCTGAGGGATTTAGTTGATACTCTGGCCTCAATTGTTCTGGAAAAGAATCTTTTTTCTTTTCCTTTTCTTTCCACATCAGGAAATCGCTCCTCTTTTGTACTTGTCTCTCCAGGAGTGCTAGGACATCAGGGCTGAGACATGAGAGATTGCCAGGCTCTATGAGGTTGGCTGCAGGGTCTCCCCCAAAAGAGGCCTCTGAAGAGTGAAGGGCGAGAAACTCTTGATTGAAATCACATTGTGCCAATGTGGAAGGGATTAAGTCTTTGGCATGAGCTTGCCACCAGGAGAAGTCCGAAATTGACAGGCTTGAACGATCAATACCTGTAAGTGTTGGAACATAAGGAGACAACACACCAGGGCTTTCCGTAGGCAAATTCTCAGGAACAGGAGTCAGTAAGATGGCAACTGATTTAGACTGAGTGACAGTTAAAGTGCAGTCTGGTTGTGGTAAAACAGATAGGCTTGGTGGTGCGAAAGAATCAGCGGGCTTCATTGCTTGGCACAAATCTGATAAGCGGTTGATATCATGGGAAAGGGTGGGGTCAAGGGAAAAGATAGTATTCAGAGACAAAGTGGCCTCTGGTGGGAGAACAGGACATGCTGTCTGCATGTCATGTGGTAGGAGAGGGGGAAAGGCAAGGGGTTGGGGTGAGGAATAATCTACTGAGAATTCGGAATCCAAGGAAGTAAAAGGCTCTAATGCCAGAGTGTGACCCAATGGTGAGGGTGACAGAAAGTCAGCTAAGGGGGTCATGGAGCTAGGTGAAAGAATGGAGAGGGGCAATGGGGAAGGCTCAGGCAGAGAGGCTGGTACTAGATCTCCTGGAGAGACTGCTGAGAAGGCAGGGGACAGAGTCAATGATGAATCGGCCACAGGAGCTGTGGAAGCCAAAGGGGACATAGAGGAAGCAGAATCTTCCAGGGTCTCCGGGAACAGCAGCCAATTGACTTCAGCAGTTGCATTATTACACACCTCACAGAAGGGATCTGGACACAAGAGCTGACGAAAGTGGATGGTATCATCGTGCCGGCCCAGGGGGCTGCAGGAGACAGGAAGTACAAAGATGCAACCAGGACCAGAATAAGGAAAGGGGGACCTGCTGGCCTGGCAGGGGTGGGCTGGAGCCTGCTGACCCTTTACATTGCTCCACATCCATGACTTCACAACATGCTCAATAACCCTCACCTTAAAGCCTTCATCACATACTCATTCCTATGCTACCCCCTCCGGTGACTCCAGTAGGTTGCACGGAATCCCAGGAATTGCAGAGAACATGCTAAGGAGGGATCAGGAAAGAAGGGGAAAGACTAGTCACCTTTTCAGAATAGAAATCAGCTTCGTTTTTTCCTCTGTTTCTATCTGGTGAAATCTCCAACCTGAGAAACCAGGAGAGTGGGTTACACGTAAGGAAGGCAGGAGCATAGGTATAATATAAGAGTCTCCTTATGGGAAACCCTTGGGATATTAGACTCTGAAAGACCCAAGAATTAGTAGATGAGATCAAATGGTCAGTTAGTTTATATGTATGTTGCTTCACCTGTAGTACTTTCACATGCCTTATAACTCATGTGATGCTCAAAACCACCATGTGAAACGCAGAGATCAGTGTGGCCTCAGAGAGCAGTGTGATTATCCAGGAAGTCAGAGGACTGATACAAAGTCAGGACACAGAAGTTCTGACTCTTGACATCTCACATGGCCACCTGTGGGGAAACACCCACTGCCCAGGTCCATCATGGCTTCAAGCCCAGCCATGAGAGAAACAGGGAATCCGAGAGGTGTCTCAGGCTCGGACTGCCTCCCCATGAGCCTCGCCCCAGGTACCTCTGGTTTCTGAGAGAAACGGTGTCTAGCCACTGACATCGTCAGAGGTCACGGACCTGGGATCTCATGGAAAAGGCAGGAAGGGTCACCCTTGGAGATCCGGTAAAACAGGCAGAACCTCACCTTTCAGTGTGCCCCCTTTCCTTCTCCTCCTGGTTCTGCCCTGACGCTGAGGACAAAAAGAAAAGAATGAAGTGCCGGGGCTCATTCTCTCAGTCCTCTAGAAACGCAGATATTCATTATCCAGGAATAATATGACCCTAATCTTTCTGTTCCTTCCTTTTGTCAATTTTAAAGGTTTAAAATGTTTTCAACTTTTTTTTCCTTAAAAAGCCCAAAAGAGACTTTTGTCTCTGAAGTCCACCCTTGATAGTCTCAGTCAGAAGTCACCTGCCCAAGGAGGGCATAGCATCTGAGGCTAACAGTCAACATCTGTGTCCCTCAGATAGGGCCTTGGATCCTGACAACTCAGGCTTCAGCCTCTGCCCTGGAGGCTCTCAGAGGCTCAGCCCTGCTTTCCTGACCAGCTCAGCACAAAGGAAGGCTTGGTCAAGTGATGCCTGACTTGAGAATGTAACTCATGATCAAGCATTGGGGAACTCTGTTCTCCTGCAGAGATCCAAAACTCTCTAAATAACCCAACCCAACCCAGGGCCACAGAATTACTGTTTGGGATTTTCTCCTGGAATCCTCCAAACACTCAGCTGGTCTGTGGGCTTCAAATGAAAGCCTTAGTACTCCCTGAACCACTGGCCCTGCCTCGTTTTATCCTCTCCTTGAAATTCCTATCTTAGGTGTCTCTCTGACCCAACCAAACTCATCTTAAAATGTGGAATAGAATTGGAAACAGCAATAAAGAATCTCTGTTGGGGGTGCACCCAGGGTTACTTACTTACCTTTTGGATGCCTTTGATTTTACAGAAGGTTGGTAAACATGCAAACCCCACCAGGTACCACAGGAACAGAAGGAACAACCCCAGCCCACACAGGAAAATGAGGTCAGAGTCAATATCCAAGGAGGTGGAGCCAAAGCTCAGACATGGGTCAGTAGGGCTATTCAAAAATGAGAGAACATTCCATTTTCTGAATTCCATTGTCTCAGTCACAAGGCTGACTGAGATTGGTGAGCACTGAGAGTGCAGTCACTTGAGTAGTCCAAGGCCTCCATCACTGAGAACTCAAGAGTCACAAAGGGTTTCTGAGGGTGGGGGAGGGGACAACATGAAGAGAATGCATCCACAGCCCCTCCCCCATCCACCAGCCTAGCAGACAGCTTCACCCCTCCTGGGCCTTCCAGTCTCTGTGCCCTACCCTGCCATCATATTTTCCAACTCCATCCTTTCATGGCTTCATATATTCATTCACATTAATGAAATTTTCTGCCTATCCCATCCATTACCCAGATATTACCAAGGATCCTTTTACTGTTCGAGAAACTTGACTTGGGTCTCACCAGTTCCACTGCCTTAAAATACAGTCTGGAATTTTTGCTTGTACACCTTGACACTCAGGATCATCATCATCATCATAATAAATGTCACTCGGTTGTGTCCAACTTTTGTGACAGTCCATGGAATTCTCTAGGCCACAATATTGGAGTGGGTAGCCTTTCCCTTCTCCAGTGGATCTTCCCAACCCAGGGATCAAATCCAGGTCTTCCACATTGCAGGTGGATTCTTTATGATCTGAGCTACCAGGGAAGCCTCAGGATCATATATGTCCTTAAATCTATCTTTCCTATAGAATGTGTTTGCTTGAGGAACCCAGATATAGAACTTAAAAGTTCTTTTATCTAGTTTTGTGAATGTTGAATGGGAAAATTTGCTTTTTGTTTCAGTCTGCCTTTACCATCTTGAGTCAGTGGGGTGTGACTCAAATAATTTAAATGAATAATTCACCATTCAATATTCACAAAATTAGTCCCTATAAGATAAATGTAAATAAACTTTCACATGACCTTGAGGAACAGTCTGTAGCAGTTATTTTTCTGAAGTTAGTAAAGCTTAAGCTGCATAAAGATTTTTAGGACATGACAGACCCACACACATATACACATATACCCTTTGACAAACCAACCTGGTGTTTTCAAATCTAAGAATAAAGTGTTTCTTCACTTCAGTCTTTCATCTTTTATTTTAACTCTACTTTTTTTTTATTCTACCTAAAATACGGATAGTCCCGCACTCTACATCAATTTCCTAACATATACAAACCCATGTCCTAGTCAGTTTGGGAAACTGTAACAAAATACATTTGACTTTGTGTTTAAACAATACATACTTATTTCTCATAGTTCTGAAAGCTGGAGAGTTCACAATGAAGGCAACAGCAGATTCTGTGTCTGGTGAGACCCACTTCCTGGTTCATATATAGCTGTCATCTCCCTGCAACTTGACATGAGAGAAACAGAGAGTAAGAGAGCTCTGTGAGGTCTCTTTTATAAGAAGAGCACTAATTCCATTCATGAAGCCTCCACTTTTATGACCAAATCACCTCCCAAAGGCTGCATCTACTAATGCCATCATACTGGGTATAGGGTTTCAACATATGAATTTGGTGGGACACAAACATTCTGTCAGAATGGTGATACAGATTACACTCTTAAGTCCCCTAGTGACAGGGTGGGACCTAGGAGTATCAAAACTTAGGGCAAAATCAAGTCTTGACAGCCTTACCTGATTGTCTTTGTGGGCCCTATAAATATAATCTTTCCAAGGAGTTCCTTTCCCCCCACCACACACACACATACACACAAATGGTTGAGAAGCTCTGCTCTATTTAAGCATCCCTATATATGTTGAAAATCAACAACTAACCATGCTTTTTTTCAGGCTTTTCTTGTCAGGTTTAAATAATACCAGTATTTCCTTCCCCTCTTTCTACATCTTCCTTTCTAATTTCTTTATCTTCGTAACAGCTGTCCTCTGAACTGTCTCCTAATTTCTCACATCTTTCTTAAACTGTGATGCCCCTTATTTAACACCCATGGCCTAACACAGTTACTTGATCTCCTGTGAAGGGGTGAGATAGCCTTCAAACCTGCAGAGTCTTCTTTCAATTATGCAGGAACAGATAACCTGCCCTGAGTATAAAATCTGCAAAGAGGGGCTACTTCCTCCTCGCCTTGATATGCAGCCTCAGTCTAGTTTCCATTCAATGAAACTAGGAGACACAAGTACCTATAAGTCTCGGTCTCAGTCCTTAAGGACATCATGGTACACTTTTAGGGAAAAGCCCTACGACAGGTCAAGATTTACATAACTGCACAGGTGAGGTCTCCAGGGCACTTGTGAATTGCCAAGTGATCTCTGGAATAGATCAGAGAAGGAACAGACGCTATGGGTGGTAACTGCCCAGACATATTATGCTCCTTAGGAAAGTATCCTTGCATGCCTACCCTCTCCAATTTTCTGATACAAATTAATGATTCTTTGAGAAGATAGTTAAAGAAGAACTTTTTTATTCTAAACGAGCACCTGTTGCCTAGGTATTCTTACATACATGTGTATGCCTTATGTTATACCTACAAGAAATTTCAAGAAAAAGGCTTTTCCCAAAATGTTAATGATTCCTTTTCAGAATCTGATAGAAACTCCTTCAAAATTTAAAGAAACAAAGGATTAAATGTACAATGATTTTACATTTGTTTTTAACTTTTTGTACCAACCACAAATAAACTCCATTGATATTTAGTAGGAGAGGTTTATAGCACTTATCCTTCTTAGACTAATATTAATTATAAATTTATCTAAGTTATAAAACATTTTGCATTCAGTGATCTCAGTGGATTTTCACAAACATCCTGTGATATAAATAGAACAGGTACTATTGTGCCATTTTATCAATGAAAAACTTGAAGCTTAGAGGGGGAAGTGACTTCCCTAGATCATTCAGCAAGAAAGTAGTAGAGCCCTGACTACCAAATTCCTCACCTTCCCAATACTTCTATTTTAAAAAAGAGAAATAAGTGACTTCTTAAAATAAAAAATATTCCCTCATCCTAAAATTAAAGCTGGTTATGTGACTGAGAATATTCACTTTGTCCATGAAATGTTGCCAAATTTGGAAAGTAAAGAAAACTATATTTGGCACCCTATCCCCTCTTATGTACCTTTTCCTTTTCATTCTTAGCACCAGTATCTTGATAGGTTTTCTTTACTGTCCTCTTAAAACCTGCTTTCAAGAATTCTGTTTCATATGACTCATGGTAAGGAATAAAAGTTTAGAATGTCCTCCCTTCCAGGAACACATTTCATACATTTTGGCCATATCTAACACCAAACCCTTGTAATAAAGCTCTCGCTAGAGCATTTCAGGTAGCCATCCCGAGGCGGCAGTGTTGACTTTCAGTAGAGTTTAGAGATCTTCTCCTGTCTACCCAATGATATCTTCCCAGTTGACCTGCATCACCACACAGAAGCCTGCTCCCAGATTTCAGGCTGCACATAGTTATGTTATCTCCAAGGGGTGTATTTTCCAAAAACTCTACTAGAATGATGTGCTGCTATTGGAGGAGACTCGGTAGTGATAAGTCATTCATTCAGGATTGTCACATGTCCTCAGTACTCTCACTCACATCCTCGTCACTGTCCCAGGGATAGAGGGAGTTATCTTTAGGTTACCAAACACCCTGAAGAAAAACAGATTCTAGGGAAGGATCCTTTGAAACTGTACTTAAATCAGTAGCTTTAAGATGTTCTTCATTCATATACACACCATACTGTCATTGAACTCTTGTCGTATTTCTAGTAGAAATATCAAGAAAATGAGTCATTGCCTCTGCCCTCAGACTGGTCACAGTTCAGTAAGTAAGGCCTGAAAACAACTGTAATAAAGTGATATGATAAAAAAAAGTAGAATAGGAACACAATGAGGTACTTCTCTGGTGGTTGGGTGGCTAAGACTCTGAGCTCACCATGCAGGGGCTCGGGTTCTATCCCAGGTCAGGGAAACTAGATCCCACATGCTACAACTAAGAGTTCGCATGCTACAATTAAAGATCCTATGTGTCACAACTAAGACCCAGCACAGCCAAATAAATAAACAAATGGGTTTTCTTAAGAGTATTATAAAAATACAGATAAGAGAGCAATTAATTCTTCCACCAGGAAGGAAATGAGAAAAGGCAAGCAAAATTTCAGAGTTGGTGCCAACTGAGATGGGCCTTGTGAGGTCGCCACCCCCTCCTCTCCCTCCTTCCCCTGGCCTTCTTTCTGTTCTTTACCCCCTTTCTCCTCATCCTCCCTTTCTTCTTCCTTTAGACTTTTATTTTTTAGAGTAGTTTAAGGTTCATAGCAAATTTGAGCAGAAAACAGACTTCCCATATGTGATCTGACCCTTCTCATATCCCTCCACCCACACGCACAGCCTCTCCCACTATCAACTTCCAGCACCACAGTGGGACATTTGTTCCAACCAAACCTACCCTGACACATCATTATCACCCAGAGCCCATAGCTTGCATGAGTTTAGACAAGTGTCTAATGGCATGTATCCACCAGTGCAGTATCATACAGAGTAGTTTCACTGCCCTAGAAATCCTCCATGCTCTGCCTATTCACCCCATCCTACACCCCTGGCAACCACCCCCCCCTTTCACTGTCTCCAGAGTTTTGCCTTTTCCAGAATGTCATATAGTTGAAATCATATAGTATGCATGTAGCCTTTTCAGATTGGCTTCTTTCACTTAAAATATGCACTTAAGCTACCTGCATGTATTTTTGTGGCTTAATAGCTCATTTCTTTTTGTGCTTAATAATAGTCAATTCCCTGGGTGTACCACAGTTGATTTATCCATTCAATTGGATATCTTGTTTCTTCTCAATTTTGACTCTTATGAATATAGCTCCTCTAAACTTTTTAAAGACCGCATTATTGAGACATAGTTCATATACCATATAATTCACCCATTAAAAGTGTACAATTCAATGACTTTTCATATATTCAAAATGTTGTGCATCCATCATTACAATAAATTTGAGAACACTTTTATCATTCAGTTTAGTTGCTAGGTTGTGTCCGACTCTTTGTGACCCCAGGAATCACAGCATGCCAGGCCTCCTTGTCGATCACCAACTCCTGCAGTTCACTCAAACTCATGTCCATCAAGTCGGTGATGGCATCCAGCCATCTCATCCTCTGTCATCCCCTTCTCCTCCTGTCCCCAATCCCTTCCAGCATCAGAGTCTTTTCCAATGGGTCAACTCTTCGCATGAGGTGGCCAAAGTATTGGAGTTTCAGCTTTAGCATCATTCCTTCCAAAGATAACCGAGGACTGATCTCCTTCAGAATGGACTGGTTGTATCTCCTTGCAGTCCAAGGGACTCTCAAGAGTCTTCTCCAACACCACTGTTCAAAAGCATCAATTCTTCAGTGCTCAGCTTTCTTCACAGTCCAACTCTCATGTCCATATATGACCATTGGAAAAACCATAGCATTGACTAGATGGACCTTTGTTGGCAAAGTAATGTCTCTGCTTTTCAATATGCTATCTAGGTTGATCATAACTTTCCTTCCAAGGAGTAAGCATCTTTTAATTTCATGGCTGCAGTCACCATCTGCAGTGATTTTGGAGCCAAAAAAAAAAAAGTCTGACACTGTTTCCACTGTTTCCCCATCTAATTCCCATGAAGTGATGGAACCATCTGCCATGATCTTCGTTTCTGAATGTTGAGCTTTAAGCCAACTTTTTCATTCTCCTCTTTCACTTTCATCAAGAGGCTTTTTAGTTCTTCTTCACTTTCTGCCATAAGGGTGGTGTCATCTGCATATCTGAGGTTATTGATATTTCTCCCGACAATCTTGATTCCAGCTTGTGCTTCTTCCAGTCCAGCATTTCTCATGATGTACTCTGCATAGAAGTTAAATAAGCAGGGTGACAATATACAGCCTGATGTATTCCTTTTTCTATTTGGAACCAGTCTGTTGTTCCATGTCCAGTTCTAACTGTTGCTTCCTGACCTGCATACAGGTTTCTCAAGAGGCAGGTCAGATGGTCTGGTATTCCCATCTTTTTCAGAATTTTCCACAGTTTATTGGGGTCCACACAGTCAAAGGCTTTGGCATAGTCAATAAAGCAGAAATAGATGTTTTTCTGGAACTCTCCAGCTCTTTCGGTGATCCAGCGGATGTTGGCAATTTGATCTCTGGTTCCTCTGCCTTTTCGAAAACCATATTGAACATCTGGAAGTTCATGGTTCACATATTGCTGAGCCTGGCTTGGAGAATTTTGAGCATGACTTTACTAGCGTGTGAGATGAGTGCAATTGTGTGGTAGTTTGAGCATTCTTTGGCATTGCCTTTCTTTGGAATTGGAATGAAAGCTGACCTTTTCCAGTGCTGTGGCCACTGCTGAGGTTTCCAAATTTGCTGGCATATTGAGTGCAGCACTTTCACAGCATCATCTTCCAGGATTTGAAAGAGCTCAACTGGAATTCCATCACCTCCACTAGCTTTGTTCGTAGTGATGCTTTCTAAGGCCCACTTGACTTCACATTCCAGGATGTCTGGCTCTAGGTGAGTGATCACACCATCGTGATTATCTGGGTTGTGAAGATCTTTTTTGTACAGTTCTTCTGTGTATTCTTGCCACGTCTTCTTAATACCTTCTGCTTCTGTTAAGTCCATACCATTTCTGTTGTTTATCGAGCCCATCTTTGCATGAAATGTTCCCTTGGTATCTCTAATTTTCTTGAAGAGATCTCTAGTCTTTCCCATTCTGTTGTTTTCCTCTATTTCTTTGCATTGATTACTGAAAAAGGCTTTCTGATCTCTTCTTGCAATCCTTTGGAACTCTGCATTCCATGCTGAGATATTTTAGATACCAATATTGCATAGGAACCTGGAATGTTAGGTCCATGAATCAAGGCAAATTGGAAGTGGTCAAACAGGAGATGGCAAGAGTGACCGTCGACATTCTAGGCATCAGCGAACTAAAATGGACTGAAATGGGTGAATTTAACTCAGATTACAATTATTTCTACTACTGTGGGCAAGAATCCCTTGGAAGGAATGGAGTAGCCATCATGGTCAACAAAAGAGTCCGAAATGCAGTACTTGGATGCAATCTCAATAATGACAGAATAATCTCTGTTCATTTCCAAGGCAAACCATTCAATATCATGGTAATCCAAGCCTTTGTCCCAACCAGTAACACTGAAGAAACTGAGGTTGAATGGTTCTATGAAGACCTACAGGACCTTTTAAAACTAACAGCCGAAAAGTTGTCCTTTACATTATAGGGGACTGGAATGCAAAAGAAGTCAAGAAACACCTGGAGTAACAGGCAAATTTGGCTTTGGAGTACGGAATGAAGCAAGCCAAAGGCTATTAGAGTTTTACCAAGAGAATGCACTGGTCATAGCAAGCACCCTCTTCCAACAACAGAAGGGAAGACTCTACACATGGACATCACCAGATGGTCAACACTGAAATCAGATTGATTATATTCTTTGCAGCCAAAGAGGGAGAAGCTCTATACAATCAGCACAAACAAGACCGGGAGCTGACTGTGGCTCAGATCATGAACTCCTTATTGCCAAATTCAGACTTAAATTTAAGAAAGTAGGGAAAACCACTAAACCATTCAGGTATGACCTAAATCAAATCCCTTGTGATTATACAGTGGAAGTGAGAAATAGATTTAAGGTACTAGATCTGATAGAGTGCCTGATGAACTATGGACGGAGGTTTGTGACATTTTACAGGAGACAGGGATCAAGACCATCCCCATGGAAAAGAAATGCAAAAAAGCAAAATGGCTGTCTGAGGAGGACTTACAAATAGCTGTGAAAAGAAGAGAAGTGAAAAGCAAAGGAGAAAAGGAAAGATAAAGCATCTGAATGCAAAAAGACATTAAATGGATTAAAATGATCAAAGTAGGAGTAATGAAACAGCAGGAATGTCTTCTTGAAAGAAGACCATAAGTAAAAACATTGATAAACAGAATTGACTTTCTTTCTTCTCAAGTCTCCTAAAATATGACTGATGGTTGAAACAAAATTATAACCCTATCTAATGTGGTTTTAAATGTATGCATAAGAAACATTTAAGCCAACTCTGATATATATTTTAAAGGCAAGAGGAGGTAAAGCGAGAAAAGGTTTCTACACTTTCATGAAAACTAGATAAATAAGCACATCAATAGACTACTAATTTTGTATAGCTGGTGCAAAATTAGAACAACCATTAATAAGCTATGTAAACAGACATACTCAAAACCACTATAAATATCATGTTCATAGCACCAAACAATAAAACTAAAACACCAGAAATACTTCAAAATTAAATTCTCAAAATATTTTAAGAAGACAGGAAAAAGAAAAAGGAGATGGAAAAAAAAAGAACAATAGAAAAAAAGTGAAATATCCAGGCTTAAGTTCTAATATATTAAAATTCTATTAATGTGAATGGTCTAAATACATTAATTAAAAGATAAAGACTAGGACAGTAGATTAAGAAACATGACCTAACTATATGCTATCTACAAGAAACTCACTTCAAATATAACAGCATAGGCAGATGAAAGTGAAAGGATGAAAAAAGATAAAACAGGCAAATATTGATCTGAAGAAAACAAGAGGTGGCTGCATTAACATCAGCTAAAATAAACTTCAGACAAAGGAAATTACCAGAACAGGGAGGAACGTTATATGATATAAGGATCAATCCACCAAGATTACCAATCTTAAATGTGTATATACCAAACAGAGCTGCAGTATACATAAAACAAAAACTGTTAGAACTGGAAAAAAATAGAAAAATGTACATTTATTGTTGAAGACTTCAACACTCCTCTCTCAATAATTGATAGCAAAACTACACAGAAGAGTTGAAAGGATACAAAAGAACTCACCAATGTCATCAACCAATAGGACCTGATCAATATTTATAGAACATTCCACCTGACCATAGAAGAATATGCATTCTTTTCAAGTACTCACAGAAAATATGCCAAGAAAATCTATGTCCAGGACCATAAAATAAACTGCAACAAATTTAAAATAATTGAAATCGCACAGAGTGTGTCCTCTGGCCACAAGAGAATCAAATAGAAATAAATAACAGAAAGATAACAGGAAAATCTCTAAACACTTGGAATCTAAATACTACACTTCTAAACAAACTGTGGGTAAAAAATGAAGTCTGAAAGAGAACAATAAAAAATAAACTGAATAAAAGAAAATGTCTCAAAATGTATGAGACAAAATTAAAGCACTTCTATGTGGGAAATTTATAGAACTAAACACATATCAGAAAAGAGAAAAAGTCCAAATCAATAACCTAAGTTCCCAATGCAAGAATCTAGAAAAGAAAAACAAAATAAACCTCAAAGCAATCACAAGAAGTAAATAATAAAAATATGAGCAAAATCAATGAAATATAAAACAGAAAAAAATAGAGAAAATCCGTGAAACAAAGAGCTGGTCCTTTGCAAAGATCAATAACATTGACAACACTCTAACAGGAATGATACAGAAAAAAAGAGAAAGATGATGCAAAATTTAATATCATTAATGAAACAGAGGACATAAGCACAGTTCCTATAGATATCAAATAGAAAATAAGGAAATAACATAAACGACCCAATCAAAAATGGGCCAAAGAACTAAATAGACATTTCTCCAAAGAAGACATATGGATGGCTAACAAACACATGAAAAGATGCTCAACATCACTCATTATTAGAGAAATGCAAATCAAAACCACAATGAGGTACCACTTCACACCAGTCAGAATGTCTGCGATCCAAAAATCTGCAAGCAATAAATGCTGGAGAGGGTGTAGAGAAAAGGGAACCCTCCTACACTGTTGGTGGGAATGCAAATTAGTACAACCACTATGGAAAACAGTGTGGAGATTCCTTAAAAAATTGCAAATAGAACTGCCATATGACCCAGCAATCCCACCGCTGGGCATACACACCGAGGAAACCAGAATTGAAAGAGACACATGTACCCCAATGTTCATCGCAGCACTGTTTATAATAGCCAGGACATGGAAACAACCTAGATGTCCATCAGCAGATGAATGGATAAGAAAGCAGTGGTACATATACACAATGGAGTATTACTCAGCCGTTAAAAAGAATACATTTGAATCAGTTCTGATGAGATGGATGAAACTGGAGCCGATTATACAGAGTGAAGTAAGCCAGAAAGAAAAACACCAATACAGTATACTAACACATATATATGGAATTTAGAAAGATGGCAATGATGACCCTGTATGCAAGACAGCAAAAAACACACAGATGTGTATAGCGGACTTTTGGACTCAGAGAGAGAGGGAGAGGGTGGGATGATTTGGGAGAATGGCATTGAAACATGTATACTTTCATGTAAGAATCGAATCACCAGTCTATGTCCGATGCAGGATACAGCATGCTTGGGGCTGGTGCACGGGGACGACCCAGAGGGATGTTGTGGGGAGGGAGGTGGGAGGGGGGTTCCTGTTTGGGATCGCATGTACACCCGTGGTGGATTCATGTCAATGTATGGCAAAACCAATATAGTATTGTAAAGTAAAATAAAGTAAAAATAAAAATTTAATTTAAAAAAATAAAATAAAATATATATGGAAAGGTAAAGAACTAGAATAGCTAAAGCAATTTTGAAAAAGAATAAAGTGGTAGGGACAGTCTATCTGATAGTAAATTTTGTTACACACTTTTAAAACTAACCCTTAAACAAGTGGGGTTAAGGTTGCCAATCCCCATGCACTTGAAAGTCTGTATAATTTGACAGCTGGTCCTCTGTGTCTTTGGCTTCTTATTTTCAGATCTGCAGATCATATAATACTGTACCACATATTTATTGAAAAAAAGATCCATTTTAAATGGGCAGGTACAATTCAAATTTGTGTTGTTCAAGGGTCAACTGTACATATGCATGTATGTATAGAGGGTGACAGAGGATGAGATGGTTGGATGGTATTAGATTCAATGGACATGAACTTGGGCAAACTCCAGGAGATAGTGTGGGACAGGAAGGGCTGGTGTGCTGCAGTCCATGGGGCTGCAAAGAGTCAGACACGACTTGGCGAATGAACAACAATAGATATATGTGTGTATAAACATATATGTATATATATACATATATATATATAAACATATACAGCATTCAAGTGGGCACCCTTGTCTTGTTCCTGACTTTAGGGGGAATGCTTTCATTTTTCACCATTGAGAATATTGTTAGCTGTGGGTTTGTCATATATAGCTTTTATTATGTTGAGGTATGTTCCTTCTATTCCTGCTTTCTGGAGAGTTTTTATCATAATTGGATGTTTAATTTTGTCAAAGGCTTTCTCTGCATCCATTGAGATAATCATATGGCTTTTATTTTTCAATTTGTTAATGTGATGAATTACATTGATTGATTTGCGGATATTGAAGAATCCTTGCATCCCTGGGAAAAAGCTCACTTGGTCATGGTGTATGACCTTTTTAATGTGTTGTTGGATTCTGATTGCTAGAATTTTGCTAAGGATTTTTGCATCTATGTTCATCAGTGACATTGGCCTGTAGTTTTCTTTTTTTGTAGTATCTTTGTCAGGTTTTGGTATTAGGGTGAGGTGGCCTCATAGGATGAGTTTGTGCCTTCCTCTGCAGTTTTCTGGGAGAGTTTGAGTAGTATAGGTGTTAGCTCTTCTGTAAATTTTTCATAGAATTCAGCTGTGAAGCCGTCTGGACGTGGGCTTTTGTTTGCTGGAAGATTTCTGATTGCAGTTTCAATTTCCATGCTTGTGATGGGTCTGTTAAGATTTTCTATTTCTTCCTGGTTCAGTTTTGGAAAGTTGTACTTTTCCAAGAATTTGTCCGTTTCTTCCACGTTGTCCATTTTATTGGCATATAATTGCTGATAGTAGTCTCTTATGATCCTTTGTATTTCTGTGTTGTCTGTTGTGATCTCTCTATTTTCATTTCTACTTTTATTGATTAGATTTTCTCCCTTTGTTTCTTGATGAGTCTGGCTAATGGCTTGTCAATTTTATTTATCCTTTCGAAGAACCAGCTTTTGGCTTTGTTGATTTTTGCTATAGCCTCTTTTGTTTCTTTTGCATTTACTTCTGCCCTAAGTTTTAAGATTTCTTTCCTTCTACTAACCCTGGGGTTCTCCATTTCTTCCTTTTCTAGTTGCTTTAGGTGTAGAGTTAGGTTATTTATTTGACTTTTTTCTTGTTTCTTGAGGTATGCCCTGTAATGCTATCAACTTTCCTCTAAGCACTGCTTTTATAGTGTCCCACAGGTTTGGGGTTGTTTTGTTTTCATTTTCATTTGTTTCTATGCATATTTTGATTTCTTTTTTGATTTCTTCTGTGGTTTGTTGGTTATTCAGAAGTGTGTTGTTCAGCCTCCATATGTTGGAATTTTTAATAGTTTTTCTTTTGTAATTGAGATCTAATCTTAATGCATTATGGTCAGAAAAGATGCTTGGAATGATTTCAATTTTTTTGAATTTATCAAGGCTAGATTTATGGCCCAGGATGTGATCTATCCTGGAGAAGGTTCCATGAGCACTTGAGAAAAAAGTGAAATTCATTGTTTTGGGGTGAAATGTCCTATAGATATCAATTAGGTCTAACTGGTATATTGTATCATTTAAAGTTTGTGTTTCTTTGTTAATTTTCTGTTTAGTTGATATGTCCATAGGTGTGAGTGGGGTATTAAAGTCTCCCACTATTATTGTGTTATTGTTAATTTCCCCTTTCATACTTGTTAGCATTTGTCTTACACATTGCGGTGCTCCTATGTTGGATGCATATATATTTATAATTGTTATATCTTCTCCTCGGATTGATCCTTTGATCATTATGTAGTGGCCTTCTTTGTCTTTTTTCACAGCCTTTGTTTTAAAGTCTATTTTTTCTGATATGAGTATTGCTACTCCTGCTTTCTTTTGGTCTCTATTTGCATGCAATATCTTTTTCCAGCCCTTCACTTTCAGTCTGTATGTGTCGCTTGTTTTGAGGTGGGTCTCTTGTAGACAACATATATAGGGGTCTGGTTTTTGTATCCATTCAGCTAGTCTTTGTCTTTTGGTTGGGGCGTTCAACCCATTTACGTTTAAGGTAATTATTGATAAGTATGATTCCATTGCCATTTACTTTATTGTTTGGGGTTCGAGTTTATACACCCTTTCTGTGTTTCCTGTCTAGAGAATATCCTTTAGCATTTGTTGGAGAGCTGGTTTGGTGGTGCTGAATTCTCTCAGCTTTTGCTTGTCTGTAAAGCTTTTGATTTCTCCTTCATATTTGAATGAGATCCTTGCTGGGTACAGTAATCTGGGCTGTAGGTTATTTTCTTTCATCACTTTAAGTATGTCTTGCCATTTCAATAGAAGAGTTTCTATTGAAAGATGAGCTGTTATCCTTATGGGAATCCCCTTGTGTGTTATTTGTTGTTTTTCCCTTGCTGCTTTTAATATTTGTTCTTTGTGTTTGGTCTTTGTTAATTTGATTAATATGTGTCTTGGGGTGTTTCACCTTGGGTTTATCCTGTTTGGGACTCTCTGGGTTTCTTGGACTTGGGTGATTATTTCCTTCCCCAATTTAGGGAAGTTTTCAACTATTATCTCCTCAAGGATTTTCTCATGGTCTTTCTTTTTATCTTCTTCTTCTGGGACTCCTATATTTTGAATGTTGGAGCGTTTTCTATTGTCCTGTATATTGAAGCTCAGGGGTGTGTTCCTGTGTTGCTGGAGAATTTGTGTGGTATGTCTTGCTCTGGAACTTATTGGCCCTTGGGTGGTGCTTGGTTTCAGTGTAGGTATGGAGGTGTTTGATGAGCTTCTATTTATTAATGTTCCCTGGAGTCAGGAGTTCTCTGATGTTCTCAGGATTTGGACTTAAACCTCTTGCTTCTGGTTTTCAGTTTTATTTTTACAGTAGCCTCAAGACTTCTCCATCTGTACAGCACCAGTGATAAAACATCACCACAAACCCTGATTCTCTGAAGCAGGAACAGGCACAAAGTGTCCAAGAAGCTGGCATAAATACCATGATAAGAGGCCCAGCAGACCTGCAGAAGTCTCCATTAATGGAATTGTTTCCTTAATTTCTTTTTCTACTTTCTCATTATTAGTGTATAGGAATGCAAGGGATTTCTGTGTGTTGATTTTATATCCCACAACTTTACTATATTCATTGATTAGCTCTAGTAACTTTCTGGTAGAGTCTTTAGGGTTTTCTATGTAGGATCATGTCATCTGCAAACAGTGAGAGTTTTACTTCTTCTTTTCCAATTTGGATTCCTTTTATTTCTTTTTCTGCTCTGATTGCTGTGGCCAAAACTTCCAGAACTATGTTGAATAGTAGTCGTGAAAGTGGGCACCCATTGACATGGGCGGATTCACGTCAATGTATGGCAAAACCAATACAGTATTGTAAGTAAAAATAAATAAATAAAAGAAAAAATAAACATATACAACATTCAACACTGTCTGTGGCATTAGTAAAAGACACATAGATCAATGGTAAAGAATAAAGAAGCCAGAAACAGACTCACACAGATTGTCCAATTGATTTTGACAAAATATAAGAACAATTCAATGGAGTAAAAACAGCCTTTCAACAACAAAATTGTGTCAGAGCAAGTAGATATTCATGAGTAAAAAGCAAAAATAAACCAAAAAAACGGAACCTCAATCTAAGTCTCATCCTCATATAAAACTTAAAAATAGATCACAGACTTAAATGTAAAATATAAAACTATAAAACTGAGGAAACAAAAACATAGAATGTCTTTGGAATCTAAAGATAGGCAAGGAGTTCATACACTTGATATGAAGGGCATGGTCCATACCAAAACAAAATATCTTGAATTTCCATAAAAATTAAAAATTTATACTCTGCAGAAGAATCTATTGCAACGATGAAAAAACCAGGTACAGATAGGATGAAAATATCTGCAAACTACATATGGAAGGTAGGACTAGTATCTAAAATATATGAAGAACTCAGAAAACACAACAGTAAAAAAATTAAATAATACAATTAACATGGGCAAAGGACATGAAGAAACATTTCATGAGAGATATATAGATGGTAACTAAATGAAAAAATGTCTAACATATTAGTCATTCAAGAACTGAAAATTAAAATCACAATGAGAGATTATATCAGAGAAAACAGTGACAACACCAAGCACTGACAAGGGTGCAGAAGAGCTAGACTAATGCGTTCCAGGTGGAAATGTAAAATGGTACAAACACATTGAAAAAAACAACACACAGTGACCAGACAACCTAGCAACTGCATGTCCGGAGATTTATTCTGGAGAAATGAAGACTCTGTTCACACAAAAACTTACACACAAATGTTCATAGCAGCTTTAGGCTCAAATCTGGACACAACCCAAATGCCTTTCAAAAGGTGAACAGTTAAGCAAACTGTGGTTTATTTACAGTGGAATACTACTCAGCAATACAAAGGAACAAACTACTGATACACACATCTTAGATGAATCTCCACAGACTTAAGACTAGTGGGGAAAAAAAATCCCCAAAGGTTACATATTATATAACTCCATTTATGTAACATTCTTTTAATGACAAAATTCTAGAAATTATAATACTTTGCTAGAAGCAAAGGGTGCTAAGCCAGAAGAAAGTGGATATGTATATAAAAAGGCAAACTGAGAGATTCTAGTAGTGATGAAAATGTTCTATATATTGAATGTATCAGTGTCAATATCCTGGTTATGATGCTGTATTATAGTTTTCCAAGATATTATCACTGGGTCAAACTTGGCAAAGTATACATGGGGGATCTCCATATTATTTCTTAAACTACAGGTGAATCTATAATTACCTCCAAACTTTAAAGTTTAATTAAAATAAAACAAGATTAAAATTTTAGGAAAAAAAAAATCTGCGGTGTTCCAGAACATTTCCTAGTTGTGAAGACTTTTATTACTAAACAAGAAGAAAAGTGTTGGTTAATAAGGCATATCATTCAAAATTTTCAGCTCCATACAATGGCAGTATTGTAGCTACCAAAGGGTTATCTGAAGCACAATTATTGATAATTGAAAAGAATTTTAGGGTAATGTAACAGTAATGGCACCCCACTCCAGTACTCTTGCCTGGAAACTCCCATGGATGGAAGAGCCTGGTAGGCTGCAGTCCATGGGGTCGCGAACAGTCAGATATGACTGAGTGACTTCACTTTCACTTTTCACTTTCATGCATTGGAGAAGGAACTGGCAACCCACTCCAGTGTTCTTGCCTGGAGAATTCCAGGGACGGGGGAGCCTGGTGGGCTGCAGTCCATGGGGTCGCACAGAGTCGGACACGACTGAAGCGACTTAGCAGCAGCAGCAGCAACAGTAAAGACCCTGATGCTGGGAAAGATTGAGGGCAGGAGGAGAAGGGGATGACAGAGGATGAGATGGTTGGATGGCATCACTGACACAATGGACATGGGTTTGGGTGGACTCCGGGAGTTGGTGATGGACAGGGAGGCCTAGCATGCTGCGGTTCATGGGGTCGCAAAGAGTCAGACATGACGGACTAACTGAACTGAACAGTAAAACAAACCTAAAAAACAGAATACATTTAAAAATAAGCATAAAAATAATTAGTAAGTAACTGTAGGAACTCTTGAATTAAATCTTTTAGATCTAAGGGAAGAAAAGTTATAGCAAAGTTGACAAATTTCATTAGGAAACATTACTAAATACAAAGTTAAAGCTTAGAAATGAGAAAATGGATTTTTAAGAAAATAGAGGATCAAAATAGGTAATACATAAAATCACATTTCAACAAAAAATTGAAAAAGGTGATACACAAAATTCTCTGGAAAATATACACAAAATTAACACATGAAACAAAAATTCTAAATGGATTTTTCAGCTATAAGTTCAATTCAGTGGTGCAGTCGTGTCCGACTCTTTGAGACCCCATGAATTGCAGCATGCCAGGCCTCCCTGTCCATTACCAACTCCCAGAGTCCACCCAAACCCATGTCCATTGAGTTGGTGATGCCATCCAGCCATCTCATCCTCTGTCGTCCCCTTCTCCTCCTGCCCTCAATCTTTCCCAGCATCAGGGTCTTTTCAAATGAGTCAGCTCTTTGCACCAGATGGCCAAAGTATTGGAGTTTCAGCTTCAACATCAGTCCTTCCAATGAACACCCAGGACAAGTGGTGCACAGTAAAAGATTAACCTTGCCCTAAAAATAGTCTTGCGCTTTTGCCCCAACTCCTAGACAGTAACCTCCCAACTTCTGGCATATCCTGTCTGATAAGAGTGTCTTTGTTTACCTGGGGTTCTTGGGTCATACCACACGTTTGTTGTTGTTATTGTTTAGTCAATCAGTCATGTCACACTCTTTGTGACCCCATGGACTGTAGCCCGCCAGGGTTCTCTGTCCATGAGCTTTCCCAGGCAAGAATACTGGAGCAGGTTGCCATTTCCTTCTCCAGAGGATCTTCCTGACCCAAGGATTGAACCCGCATCTCTTTTGTCTCCTGCTTTGGCCGGTAAATTCTTTACCATTCGCACCACCTGGGAAGCCTTGGTGGCACACAGTCTGTGCTAATAATATGATTTATGGTTGGCGGAGGGTGCTTTGGGCCATGTGATAGCAGCTAAGGAGCTCTGGAGGAACTACAGACTAAGATAAGTCACACAGTTGGTCAACCATATCTACGTAACCAAGGCCAAATGAAAACTTGCCCAAGGCTTGGGTGAGCTTCTTTGGTTGCAATATTCCATTTATATTGCCACGTATCTTTACTGGGAGAAGTGAGCATTGTCCACATGACTCTAACTGAGAAGGACAACTGGAAGCTCTGTAGTTGTGTCTTCCTGTACCCTGCCCCACATGTCTCTTCCTTTGGTTGATTTTAACTTACTGCTTTTCATTGTAATAAACTGTACCTGTGAGTGAGTATACCCACTTTGCTGAGTGCTATGAATCCTTCTAGCAAATTACTAAATCTGAGGGTAGTCTTGGGAGCCCTCAGAACATGCAGTTAGTGTCAGAAGCAAAGACGGTCTTAAGGACTTGCTGAACTTTTCAGAAAAAAAAAGAGCTTAACAGAAAATTACTATAAAACCAGATGACTTTAGTGTAAATTATTTGAAATTTCCAAGCAATTAATAATTGCCTTGTTGTAGAAATTATACACAAATATTTTTAAATGCCAAATTAAACAATTATCTTATACAATTAACATTAAAATGATATAAAATACTAATTGTTTAAAATAGCAAGCCATTCACAACATGCTAAGAAAAAAAGCCAGTCACAAAGGCCTACATATTATATAATTCCATTTATATGAAAGGTCCAGGACAGGCAAATATGAAAAGGTAGATATTAAATTAGTGGTTGGTGGGTGTGAAAGGAGATGGTACAGTAGAAAAACATCTCTTCTCACAGGCACACCAAAATTACTATTTACAGAGTAACTATTGATGAGAAAGACTGAAAGCTACCAGAAAAATTATTCAACAACTAAAGATATAAAGAAGGAACCAGAAGATAGGCAGGAGGGGTGGAGTCACCCATTCTCCCAAGTGGGCAACCCCAAAATAGGAGAATAATTACATCTGAAGAGGTTCAACCAAAGGAGTAGGGGGTCTGAGCTCCACACTGGGCTCCCCAGTCAAGGGGTCCTGCACTAGGAACACAAGTCCCCAGAACATTTGGCTTTGAAGGACAGTGAGGCTTACTTCCCACCTAGAAAGCTGTGGGAAATAGACTCCACTCTTAAAGGGCACACAACAATATCTCACCTATTCCAAGACCCAGGGCAGAAGAAGTAATCTGAAAGGAACCTAGTTCACAAATACCCTACCCACTGATGTTGGAGAGTGTCATGAAACTCTTAAATATTCCTGTATTTTTAGCCACTAATTTCATTTCAAGAATGTAAATAAAGAAATAGGCATGGTTTAGACAAATGTACATGAACAAAACTAATCATCACAGTGTGGTAATTTAAAAAAATAATTTTGAGATATATAAATATGACTTATAATATTAGTAGTCATTAAAAACTAATGCTTTTGAAGACTGTTAAATAACAAAAAGTAGGATTAAAGATAAAAAGCTTAAGGAATAAAGCAGAATCCAAGATTCCATGCAGAACATTATTTCAACTGCATTATACATACACACACACATCCCACTCAAGCATATATATTGGAAATATACTAAAATGTTAACCTTGTTTTTTCAGAGAGTAGGATTGATAGTTTTCTTTTATACCACAAAATTTAATCTCCATGACAGCAAAAATACATCTGTTTTGTTCATTGCAATCTTTTGAGAATGTCTCATACATAATAGGTGCTAAAGACATGTATCTTGAATGAATGGATATTTTTATTTTTTCCTTTTTTCTAAAATAAGTATTTATTGCTTTATAATAGGAAAAATTTGATAATTATTTAAATGTGTGTGTATATATATATATATAATCTGTACTTGAATAAATTATATACAACTTTGTAAACAGGCTAATTTCTATATATGGAAATTTACATACCATATAACTTTAATCAAAAGAATTTGCTCCAAACCTAAATTCATGCACCTAACATCAATTTTTTATTATTTATTTCCTTTTATTAGTTATATACCCAACAAAGAATATTTTCAAAATATATGTATTTCCAGAATCTTTTTGACTCTACAATTTCCCCCTACTCTCAATTTCCATACCAAAAACTGTAGTCAGATAACATAATTCAGGTCATTCATTAATTAATGTTTTCACAAAGGTCAGACTTCTTCCTTAATGAAATAAAAGTTAAAAGTATGTTTGAAATGAAGTTCTAAGTGATTATCAGGGATTCATGAAAATTAGGAAATTCTTTATCAAAATTTCATTCAGTAATACCTGTGGAGCTTTGTGATCCAGGAAAGGCACTAGATCCTAGGAACAAGTGTTTGATAGACTCTTAGATTGTAATGGTGGAAGCCAGTTCAAACTAGTTTAAGCAAAAAGGAAATTAAATGATTTACTGAACCAGGAAGTCATGGATACATATGGCATCTGGCACAGTGAAACCAGTGGGCTCAAACAACATTACCAGAGATTTCTTTTTTCATTTCACAATTCTAATTCTGCACGCAGATGATCATTACATGGTAGACAACATGCCCAGCAGCAAGACAACTACACCTTTTCTTAACACCCCTAGCTTAACATTTCTAGAAAGAGAACTTCCCTACCTGTCCATATACTACTTCTATGCAATATTCTGCTTGACCCTTACCAAAAACTGGTCAAACTCAAGGTTAAGGGCATAGTCCTCCAGACTGCCAAGTATGCCCAAAATTTCTGATACCAAGTGCAAAATCAGAGGGAACAGATACCAAACACAAGTTCAGGAATCCCAAAAGGACACCTGCATTTTAGACCAGCTAGCTACAAATTCAGGGCAGTTCTCATGACCACCCACAAGTTCGATGGTTCACTAGAACAACTCATGGCACTCAGGAAAACATTAGACATCATCATAGTTTTATTAAGGGCTTCCCTGGTGGCTCAGACAGTCTGCAGGAGACCTAGGTTCGATCCCTGGATTGGAAAGATCCCCTGGAGAACAACCCACTCCAGTATTCCTGCCCAAAATCCCATGGACAGAGGAGCTTGGTGGGCTACAGTCCATAGGGTCACAAAGAGTCGGACACAACTGAGCAACTTCACATGCACAGAGCATAGTTTTATTATAGCAAAAAGATACAAATTAGAGTCAACCAAAGGAAAACATGCACAGGGCAAAGTCTAGAAGGGTTCCAGATGCAAAGCTTTCAGCATCCTCAGGTATATATTACTCTTCCAGCACTTATATGTGACAATACTCAAAGAGTACTCCCAGCTAAGGAAGCTCACCCAAGCTTCCACGTCCATAGTTTTTTATGAGGGCTTAATATGTAGGCATGATTGACTGAATAATTACCTACATGGTTTAGCTCAATCTCTAGTCAGATTTTTGGGAAATCAGTCTGACATCACATGGTCTAAGAAGCCCATCATGACTAATAAAGACACCCTTGGCATGAGATTACATGGGTTTGGAGGTTGCCTCCTAGAAATGAGAGATGAAGATCAGATATGTCTTTGAGCTGAGGCCAAATTTTTTATTATACAGACCTACTTTCCCATCCCTAAAAAGAACTGATCACTAATGCTTAGTGAATGAAATAGTGTGATAGCCCCAAACTAGATCTGTTTATATCCTAGGAGCAGGAATGAAACATGCTGGAGAGAAAGTTTCCAGAAGGAACTATAAGCATAAAGCAAGAATAATACATATATTGAATAGACTTAGCCACAGATGCCCACTAAAACTAGTCACAAATATTACTTCATTATCTAAAAAATTCAAACTTTAAAAACTAATAGGTGTCATAGGGGACATATGAAGAAGCGATTCTAAAAACCCTATTATTATAAACTAATCAAACAGAAATCTAAGTAAAACATTAAAAATGAATATAAGAAAGCTATTTGAAGAAAATGGTTTCAATAAATATTTATAGTAAAAACTTTAAAGGCATAATGCATTTTTCTATTCTTTTTTTCCTTTGAACTGCAATGCCTATTTTAAGTACAATAGTTTTTTGGTTTGTTTCATTTTATTTTTTAATTGAAATATGTTAACTTACAATGCTGTCTTAGTTTCTAGTATATAGCAAGTGATTCAGTTATCCATATACATATTCTTTATTCTTTTCCATTAGAGTTTATTATAAGATATTGAATATAGTTCCCTAAGCTATACAGCAGGACCTTGTTTTTTATTTATTTTATATAAAGTAGTTTGTATCTGCCAGTCCCAAACTCCTAATTTATCCCTTTCCCTTTTGATCTGGGCCTCTGTCCATGGGGTTTTCCAGGTAAGAATACTGGAGTGGGTTGCCATATCCTTCTCCAGATGATCCTCCCAACTCAGGGACTGAACCCACATTTTCTGCTTTGGCAGGCAGATTCTTTACCACTGAGCCACCAGGGAAGCCTATATCTCCACAAAAAAAGAATGAAATAAAAGCCACTTGTAGCAACATGGATGGACCCAGAGATCATCATCATAAGTGGAGTAAGTCAAACAGAGAAAGACAAATACCATATGATATCACTTATATGTGAAATCTAAAATATGATGCAACCATTTTGTTATTTGCAAAATGAGGTCATTACTACATATTACATAATGTTATGAAGAAGATTAGAGCAAACATTTGCAAAATTTCAAGCAAAGTGTCTGTCATTTAACAGATAATATCAAATTGATACTTGTTGTTGCCACTGTTGGTTCCCAAAATTTAAAAGCCACATGTAGTAAGTGAGATATCCAAATATGAATGTTCACAACCTGGGAAAAACAGAACCCTGTAGAATCACTTTTTAATGCTTTAGAATAAGAAAGCAATGCACAAGAGAAAGACACTTGAGTTGGGAAAAAAGACCTGATTTCATGCTTCTTTCCCACCACTTTATGTCCTAAGCAACTACAGGCAAGTCACTTTACTCCTATTAGACCTAACTTTAACATCTATGAAGTAGGGACAACAGTCCCTTTTTTCACCATCTTACTGTATTCTTCATGTGATGTGCTGAGAAAGTATTATACAAAATGAACTACACTAGTAGTTCTATCACTTTTTTGTGTATATATAAAGCAAAATATCCATATGTAGTTTTTGTATACATAAAGAAATAGTATACAATTAAGAAAAAACTATGCAAACTTCAATTGCTTACAGAATTATTGTATCAAAAGAGAAAAGTTTTTTCTAATACTCCACAAATATGAGAAAGGCCTTACCACATTATAAAAAGCATAAAATATTTACGATATATCTACTTATATGTCATATCAAAGGTTACAATTTATAACTAAGATATAAGAAAAGATAGATGGCTATAAACTTGTATATTTAGCAGTATTAATAGCAGAAGTCACTGGTGCCAATCCTGTCAACTGGAATATTGAATAACTAACAGAATATGACAGAATTATGAACATGATTTCTGAACACCCAAGTTCCAATTCCATGGGAACAAATTCTTCAGGCTTCATAAGATATATTTACTTTCATTATATTATGCATCATATGATCTAAACAATCACTTTTAGAGTAAAAGAGTTAGTAGAATGTCTTAAGTTATAACCAAAGAATAATAGGAAGACAAGCTTCCTTATTAATAAGAAGCAACTTCTCTTCTCCAGAAAATTTTCAAAGGGCTATGCTAATATAATTTTCCACAGTGTGAGCATCATAGTACTTCAAAGAACACTGCTTCAAAGCCAGGCTCCTGGCCTGGAAATCTTCAAACCACTTTGACTCCTTCATCTCTACATTTAATCAGTTATTAAATTTCCTGGATTTTTCCTTAAAATTTCTCTTAAATTTGTTACTTCAATCCCCATTTTCTTTGCTACCACCACAGTCCATAACCTCACCTTTTGTTAAAATTCTACCTCTTCCAGTTTTTTCTCACTCGAATACAGCCTATAAAACTCTGCCTCTTTATTTCCCTAAAAATACTACTTACATCCTGCCACCTCCTTGTCCAGAAGTCTGTAATCCAGTTAATCCTTTGAATCCAAGGGAGGAACTTTTTAAAAAACTACTGATGCCTAAGTTCTACCTGAAGAGCTTCTGATTTAATTCATCTGAATCAGAGCAAGTCATCAATTTTACTTTAGAAGTTCCTCTGGTGTTTCTAAAATGCAGCCAGATTTGGGAACCACTGCGATGAATCTCTATTGCCTATTAAGCCAAGCTAGAACTGTAGCAGACACTTCAGGTGCTCTTCCCAAAAGGCTTTCCCATCCTTTTGACCTTTCAGTGTGTGCATTCTTTGGCTTTGGAATGATTTACTTTGAATAGTTGTCAGCACGTCTCTTCCAGTGACTGCCCTGGAGCCACTAGAGCTAGTTTGTCCCTGCTCCTTCAGAGAAAACACAAAGGGCCTAGGAGTTTACATCTCTGAGGTAACCAGCAGTTGATGCCTAAATAATGTGACAGTGCGACCGCCTAGCACCTTTGCTTGGATTTAGACATATTCTGAGGTATAATTTACACTTCAGAACTCCCTGGCAGAATCAGTCTGAAACTGGGACTTTGCCTAAAAAACACATTTACTTGGCTTCTTCCCGTTTCCTTCACACACTTACTAATTTCACCTGGGAGTACTTCTCTAGAAATCACTTGCACATGAATTCTCATCATGAGATCTGTTTATGGAGAATCCAACCCAAGGCAACATCTTCGTCAAAACAGTTCATAACCTCTCACCATTTTTCTGCAAATTACCCAACATCCACCAGCAATGCTACTTTTCTCACCCAACTGCGCTTATTCCACACCACTATTTAACTTTGCTATTTCCCCTCACCCAAGATGCCTCTTCCCTGCCTCTGCGACCATCAAAACTTCCCACCTTTCAAAATTAAGCTCTAGATATTTCCCCCATCCTACACAGAGCTAAAGGCCCTACCTATGATAAGTGGGCAATAAATGTAGATTGAATTGGTGCTGCCTCCTCCATCAAACTCACACTGACAATTCCAGCACAGGTTAACGTAGCTATCTTCTCTAACTTGTATATTTAATATCAAATTCACAATCAGTTGTTGATTCATTCAACCAATATTTGTGTGATTACTATGTACTGTGTCCATAACAGGGAGTGAAATAGTGAGTGAGGCTATTTCTGCAAGCATGGAGTTTACAGTCAAGTTAAGGATGCAGACATTAAGCAAATAATTACACAAATAAATGTTAATCTATAACTGTGAACATCTAAGATGAGATAAGTGGTGCTGTGAGAGAATATATGAGTAGGAGATCCAACCAGTCCATCCTAAAGGAGATCAGTCCTGGGTGTTCATTGGAAGGACTCATGCTGAAGCTGAAACTCCAATACTTTGGCCACCTCATGCGAAGTGTTGACTCATTGGAGGAGACTCTGATGCTGGGAGGGATTGGGGGCAGGAGGAGAAGAGGACGACAGAGGATGAGATGGTTGGATGGCTTCACCAACTTGATGGACATGAGTTTGGGTGAACTCCGGGAGTTGGTGATGGACAGGAGGGCTTGGCATGCTGCAGTTCTTGGGGTTTCAAAGAGTCGGACATGACTGAGCGACTGAACAGAACTGAACTGAATTGAATGTCCTTATCTAGGATCTCTCTGAATAAATAATGAAGAAAGAACAAGCTAAAATTACTGTCTTGTTCTTTAGGGTTTCTTAGACTCCATTCCTCTGTAAAAATGCGTACAATTTTATGTAACTAAGTATTATCTACTAAGAGATTTTAAGAGTCCATGACCTGGAATTTTACACAAGGTTAATCCTATAGAAAACAATGCCAGGTTTATGTTTATTAACTGACTCTTACATGTGCCTTATATATCTTATCTATCGGTCATTGTTTAAAGAAATATTAGCATTTCTTGGTAACTCATATAATTTAATGTTAGATACAGGCTTATCACTTAACAAATATTTGTTTTCTACCCCATTTTCAGCCTATTTCTATAGAACTCAGATCCTCAAAAGCAATTTTTTTAAGTATATTTATTTTCTTTATTGAATAAGAGCCCATTGTGAGCAGTGGTAGGTGGAATGAAAATTATTATCTGGGTTTTGTTTGGATACCAAGAAAATAAGAGCAACAAAACAGGATTTGCATGTTAAAACCTGCTTGTGCTCTGCTAGTGCCAAACTGTCACAACATTTCTTCAGAGTTCTCTTTCTTCAGGGAGTTAGCGCTTTCAACCTAGGAACTCTCTGCTGCTTCCCCATCCCCAAACTTCAGCTACCCTAAAAGTATGTTACCAGGTAAAAGCAGAAAATAAAATGTTCATTTCATACACAAAAGATGAAAGCTTATTACTTAGTCAACTATACTGATCAATTTAAAAGAAAAACAGAATGAAAAATGAAAATTTCATTTCAAATGCCCCTGGAAAATATTTGTGGCTATGAACACATACATTGAAAACAAATGTTATATATGTATAAACTAAATAATATGTGTTTATACACACTAGAAATAAATATCCTTTCAATATATATATTTACAAATGTATTTGTATATGTTACAGATAAACATATATAAAGGCCATGATTTTTAACTGACATTAATAAATACCCCAACATAAAATAATAAAATAAGATTATGCCAGACTCCAATATATTTCTTTTTTTTTTTTTTTTAATTTCAAAATCTTTAATTCTTACATGTGTTCCCAAACATGAAACCCCCTCCCACCTCCCTCCCCATAACATCTCTGTGGGTCATCCCCATGCACCAGCCCCAAGCATGCTGTATCCTGCGTCAGACATAGATTGGCGATTCAATTCTTACATGATAGTATACGTGATAGAATGCCATTCTCCCAAATCATCCCGCCCTCTCCCTCTCTCTCTGAGTCCAAAAGTCCGTTATACACAGCTGTGTCTTTTTTCCTGTCTTGCATAGAGGGTCGTCATTGCCATCTTTCTAAATTCCATATATATGTGTTAGTATACTGTATTGGTGTTTTTCTTTCTGGCTTACTTCACTCTGTATAATCGGCTCCAGTTTCATCCATCTCGTCAGAACTGATTCAAATGAATTCTTTTTAACGGCTGAGTAATACTCCATTGTGTACATGTACCACAGCTTTCTTATCCATTCATCTGTGGATGGACATCTAGGTTGTTTCCATGTCCTGGCTATTATAAACAGTGCTGCGATGAACATTGGGGTACATGTGTCTCTTTCAATTCTGGTTTCCTCGGTGTGTATACCCAGCAGTGGGATTGCTGGGTCATAAGGTAGTTCTATTTGCAATTTTTTAAGGAATCTCCACACTGTTCTCCATAGTGGCTGTACTAGTTTGCATTCCCACCAACAGTGTAGGAGGGTTCCCTTTTCTCCACACCCTCTCCAGCATTTATTGCTTGCAGAGTTTTGGATCGCAGCCATTCTGACTGGTGTGAAGTGGTACCTCATTGTGGTTTTGATTTGCATTTCTCTGATAATGAGTGATGTTGAGCATCTTTTCATGTGTTTGTTAGCCATCCGTATGTCTTCTTTGGAGAAATGTCTATTTAGATCTTTGGCCCATTTTTTGATTGGGTCGTTTATTTTTCTGGAATTGAGCTGCATAAGTTGCTTGTATATTTTTGAGATTAGTTGTTTGTCAGTTGCTTCATTTGCTATTATTTTCTCCCATTCAGAAGGCTGTCTTTTCACCTTGTGTATATTTTCCTTTGTTGTGCAGAAGCTTTTAATTTTAATTAGATCCCATTTGTTTATTTTTGCTTTTATTTCCAGAATTCTGGGAGGTGGATCATAGAGGATCCTGCTGTGATTTATGTCTGAGAGTGTTTTGCCTATATTCTCCTCTAGGAGTTTTATAGTTTCTGGTCTTACATTTAGATCTTTAATCCATTTTGAGTTTATTTTTGTGTGCGGTGTCAGAAAGTGATCTAGTTTCATTCTTTTACAAGTGGTTGACCAGTTTTCCCAGCACCACTTGTTAAAGAGATTGTCTTTACTCCATTGTATATTCTTGCCTCCTTTATCAAAGATAAGGTGTCCATATGTGTGTGGATTTATCTCTGGGCTTTCTATTTTGTTCCATTGATCTATATGTCTGTCTTTGTGCCAGTACCATACTGTTTTGATGACTGTGGCTTTGTAGTAGAGCCTGAAGTCAGGCAAGTTGATTCCTCCAGTTCCATTCTTCTTTCTCAAGATTGCTTTGGCTATTCGAGGTTTTTTGTATTTCCATACAAATCTTGAAATTATTTGTTCTAGTTCTGTGAAAAATATGGCTGGTAGCTTGATAGGGATTGCGTTGAATTTGTAAATTGCTTTGGGTAGTATACTCATTTTCACTATATTGATTCTTCCAACCCATGAACATGGTATATTTCTCCATCTATTAGTGTCCTCTTTGATTTCTTTCATCAGTGTTTTATAGTTTTCTATATATAGGTCTTTAGTTTCTTTGGGTAGATATATTCCTAAGTATTTTATTCTTTTTGTTGCAATGGTGAATGGAATTGTTTCCTTAATTTCTTTTTCTACTTTCTCATTATTAGTGTATAGGAATGCAAGGGATTTCTGTGTGTTGATTTTATATCCTGCAACTTTACTATATTCATTGATGAGCTCTAGTAATTTTCTGGTGGAGTCTTTAGGGTTTTCCATGTAGAGGATCATGTCATCTGCAAACAGTGAGAGTTTTACTTCTTCTTTTCCAATTTGGATTCCTTTTATTTCTTTTTCTGCTCTGATTGCTGTGGCCAAAACTTCCAGAACTATGTTGAATAGTAGCGGTGAAAGTGGACACCCTTGTCTTGTTCCTGACTTTAGGGGAAATGCTTTCAATTTCTCACCATTAAGGATAATGTTTGCTGTGGGTTTGTCATATATAGCTTTTATTATGTTGAGGTATGTTCCTTCTATTCCTGCTTTCTGGAGAGTTTTTATCATAAATGGATGTTGAATTTTGTCAAAGGCCTTCTCTGCATCTATTGAGATAATCATATGGTTTCTATTTTTCAATTTGTTAATGTGGTGAATTACATTGATTGATTTGCGGATATTGAAGAATCCTTGCATCCCTGGGATAAAGCCCACTTGGTCATGGTGTATAATCTTTTTAATATGTTGTTGGATTCTGATTGCTAGAATTTTGTTGAGGATTTTTGCATCTATGTTCATCAGTGATATTGGCCTGTAGTTTTCTTTTTTTGTGACATCTTTGTCAGGTTTTGGTATTAGGGTGATGGTGGCCTCATAGAATGAGTTTGGAAGTTTACCTTCCTCTGCAATTTTCTGGAAGAGTTTGAGGAGGATAGGTGTTAGCTCTTCTCGAAATTTTTGGTAGAATTCAGCTGTGAAGCCGTCTGGACCTGGGCTTTTGTTTGCTGGAAGATTTCTGATTACAGTTTCAATTTCCGTGCTGGTGATGGGTCTGTTAAGATTTTCTATTTCTCCCTGGTTCAGTTTTGGAAAATTGTACTTTTCTAAGAATTTGTCCATTTCTTCCACATTGTCCATTTTATTGGCATACAACTGCTGATAGTAGTCTCTTATGATCCTTTGTATTTCTGTGTTGTCTGTTGTGATCGCTCCATTTTCATTTCTAATTTTATTGATTTGATTTTTCTCTCTTTGCTTCTTGATGAGTCTGGCTAGTGGTTTGTCAATTTTATTTATCCTTTCAAAGAACCAGCTTTTGGCCTTGTTGATTTTTGCTATGGTCTCTTTTGTTTCTTTAGCATTTATTTCTGCCCTAATTTTTAAGATTTCTTTCCTTCTACTAACTCTGGGGTTCTCCAATTCTTCCTTTTCTAGTTGCTTTAGGTGTAGAGTTAGGTTATTTATTTGACTTTTTTCTTGTTTCTTGAGGTATGCCTGTATTGCTATGAACTTTCCTCTTAGCACTGCTTTTATAGTGTCCCACAGGTTTTGGGTTGTTGTGTTTTCATTTTCATTAGTTTCTATGCATATTTTGATTTCTTTTTTGATTTCTTCTGTGATTTGTTGGTTATTCAGAAGTGTGTTGTTCAACCTCCATATGTTGGAATTTTTAGTAGTTTTTCTCCTGTAATTGAGATCTAATCTTAATGCATTATGGTCAGAAAAGATGCTTGGAATGATTTCGATTTTTTTGAATTTATCAAGTTTAGATTTATGGCCCAGGATGTGATCTATCCTGGAGAAGGTTCCATGAGCACTTGAAAAAAAGGTGAAATTCATTGTTTTGGGGTGAAATGTCCTATAGATATCAATTAGGTCTAATTGATCTAATGTATCATTTAAAGTTTGCGTTTCTTTGTTAATTTTCTGTTTAGTTGATCTGTCCATAGGTGTGAGTGGGGTATTAAAGTCTCCCACTATTATTGTGTTATTGTTGATTTCCCCTTTCATACTTGTTAGCATTTGTCTTACATATTGCGGTGCTCCTATATTGGGTGCATATATATTTATAATTGTTATATCTTCTTCTTGGATTGATCCTTTGATCATTATGTAGTGGCCTTCTTTGTCTCTTTTCACAGCCTTTGTTTTAAAGTCTATTTTATCAGATATGAGTATTGCCACTCCTGCTTTCTTTTGGTCTCTATTTGCGTGGTATATCTTATTCCAGCCCTTCACTTTCAGTCTATATGTGTCCCTTGTTTTGAGGTGGGTCTCTTGTAAGCAGCATATAGAGGGGTCTTGTTTTTGTATCCATTCGGCCAGTCTTTGCCTTTTGGTTGGGGCGTTCAACCCATTTACGTTTAAGGTAATTATTGATAAGTATGATCCCGTTACCATTTACTTTATTGTTTTGGGTTCGGGTTTATACACCCTTTTTGTATTTCCTGTCTAGAGAATATCCTTTAGAATTTGTTGGAGAGCTGGTTTGGTGGTGCTGAATTCTCTCAGCTTTTGCTTGTCTGTAAAGCTTTTGATTTCTCCTTCGTATTTGAATGAGATCCTTGCTGGGTACAGTAATCTGGGCTGTAGGTTATTGTCTTTCATCACTTTAAGTATGTCTTGCCATTCCCTCCTGGCCTGAAGAGTTTCTATTGAAAGATCAGCTGTTATCCTTATGGGAATCCCCTTGTGTGTTATTTGTTGTTTTTCCCTTGCTGCTTTTAATATTTGTTCTTTGTGTTTGACCTTTGTTAATTTAATTAATATGTGTCTTGGGGTGTTTCACCTTGGGTTTATCCTATTTGGAACTCTCTGTGTTTCTTGGACTTGGGTGATTATTTCCTTCCCCATTTTAGGGAAGTTTTCAACTATTATCTCCTCAAGGATTTTCTCATGATCTTTCTTTCTGTCTTCTTCTTCTGGGACTCCTATAATTCGAATGTTGGAGCGTTTCATATTGTCCTGGAGGTCTCTGAGATTGTCCTCGTTTCTTTTAATTCGTATTTCTTGTTTCCTCTCTGATTCATTTATTTCTACCATTCTATCTTCTATTTCACTAATCCTATCTTCTGCCTCCGTTATTCTACTATTTGTTGCCTCCAGAGTGTTTCTGATCTCATTTATTGCGTTATTCATTATATTTTGACTCTTTTTTATTTCTTCTAGGTCCTTGTTAAACCTTTCTTGCATCTTCTCAATCCTTGTCTCTAGGCTATTTATCTGTGATTCCATTTTGATTTCAAGATTTTGGATCATTTTCACTATCAATATTCAGAATTCCTTCTCAGGTAGATTCCCTACTTCTTCCTCTTTTGTTTGGTTTGGTGGGCAACTCTCCTGTTCCTTTACCTGCTGAGTATTCCTCTGTCTCTTCATCTTGGTTATATTGCTGCGTTTGGGGTGGTCTTTTTATATTCTGGTAATTTGTGGAGTTCTCTTTATTATGGAGCTTCCTCACTGTGGGTGGGGTTCTATCAGTGGCTTGTCAAGGTTTCCTGGTTAGGGAGGCTTGTGTTGGAGTTCTGGTGGGTGGATCTGGGTTTCTTCTCTCTGGAGTGCAGTGGAGTGACCAGTGATGGGTTATGAGACATCAAAGTTTTTGGAATGATTTTGAGCTGCCTGTATATTCAAGCTCAGGGGAGTGTTCCTGTGTTGCTGGAGAATTTGAGTGATATGTCTTGTTTTGGAACTTGTTGGCCCTTGGGTGGAGCTTGGTTTCAGTGTAAGTATGAAGGCATTTGATGAGCTCCTATTGCTTAATGTTCCCTGAATTCAAGAGTTCTCTAATGTTTTCAGGCTTTGTATTTAAGCCTCCTGCTTCTGGTCTTCAGTTTTTACAGTAGCCTCTAGACTTCTCCATCTATACAGCACCGATGATAAAACATCTAGGTTAAAGATGAAAAGTTTCTCCACATTGAGGGACACTCAGAGAGGTTCACTGAGTTACAAGGAGAAGAGAAGATGGAGGGGGTAGTTAGAGGTAACTGGAATGAGATGCAGTGAGATCAAAAGAGGAGAGAGCAAGCTAGGCAGTAGTCACTTCCTTATGTGCGCTCTATAGTCTGGCCCGCTCAGGTATTTACGGAGTTATACAGGGAAGAGGAGAGGGAGGAAGTAGACAGAGGTGACCAGGAGGATAAGAGAGAGGAATGAGAAGGAGAGAGACAAATCCTGCCAGTAACCAGTTCCTTAGGTGTTCTCCACTGTCTGGAACACACAGAGATTCACAGAGTTGGATAGAGAAGAGATGGGGGAGAAAAGAGACAGAGGCCACCTGGTGGAGAAAAAGGAGAGTCCATAGGAGAAGAGAGTGGTCAAGCCAGTAATCTCGCTCTCAGGTAAACTTGGGTAGTGAAGTTTGGGTTTTTAAATGAACATAATTGACAACAAAAACCTAAGAACAAAGGTTAAAAATCTAGAGTAGAGGTTGGATTTTCAAAAATACAATATTAAAGAAAAGAAGCAGAAGGAAAAAGCAGGAAAGAAAGAAAGAAAAAAAACCAAGAATTATTAAAACAAACAAACAAACAAAAAAAACAAAACAAACAAACAAAAAAAAACCCCACCAACAACCATCCAAAGGCTATATATGGTGTTTGCCTTAAAAAAAAAAAAAAAAAAAAAGTCTTTTTTTTAAAAAATAGTAATAATAGGTTATAGTAATAAAAATTAGAGGAGAAATAGAAGACTTAACAATTTAAAAAAAAAGGTTAGAAAAAAAAAAAGAAAAGAAAAAAAAAAAGGAATGATTTTTAAAATAGTAAAAATATATCTGGCTCTTCTCTGATGTTTTGGGCCGTGTGGGATCACTTCCAACGTGGTTCCCTCTGTTTAACTTCTTCCGTTTGCTGGTTTTTCAGGCTCACTAGTTCAGTCGCGCTGTGGGGAGGGGGGATACCGCAAACAAATAGCGCTGTCGTGTGCTCACAGTGTCACAGCCCCGCTTGACCTGTCCCTTCTTGCGGCGCACAAACCGCTCCGGCTCTACGATGCACAGCCGGGAACCGTCTGGGGCCGGCCCTAGGCTGCGTGCACTTCCCGGTCCAAGCCGCTCAGGTTTGGCGCTCAGGCAGCCCTCAGAGGCACAGATTCGGCTGGGACTGCGCTTTGTGCCCTTCCCAGGTCCGAGTAGCTCAGGAGTTTGGCGAGCATGATCGCCGCGGCTTGTCACCTTTTCTGTCGCTGCTGCTCAACTTTCTGGGTGGACCGCTGGCGTCCCCCGTGAGGCAGATTGTGACTGTCCAGCACCCCCAGAAGTCTTAGCAAAGAAGCCCGCTTGCAGTTAGGTAAGTAAAGTCTCTCCGGGTCTGCAATTGCCCCTTTCCAGTCCTTACGGCTCTGGCTGCCTGTCCCCGGCGGGGGATGGTCTGCAGCCGGCTTTTTCCGTTCCGTCCTTTGTTCTGTGCTCGGTCCTGGCGGCGTCTTATGTTCGAGCTTTTCGTGCGGTAGCTATCACACAGTCTGGTTTGCTAGCGCAAGTTAGATCATTCTGGTTGCGCGTGGGGCGTTCCTGCCCGATTCTTACAAAGCACTGCAGCCCGCGCCTCCCGCGGGTCCCTGCCCTGCCCCCACTTCCCAATGGCGGATGCCGGCGTCTGTGCTGCTTTTCCGCTGGGGGAGTTACTGTTGGGCTTGTAATCTCTTGGTTTTAATTATTTCTTTATTTTTCCTTCCTGTTATGTTGCCCTCTGGGTTTCCAAGACTCGCCACAGACTCAGCAGGGAGAGTGTTTCCTGGTGTTTGGAAACCTCTCTTCTTAAAATTCCCTTCCCGGGACGGGCTTCCCTTCCCGGGACGGAGTTCCCTCCCCACCTCCTTTGTCTCCTTTTTCGTCGTTTATATTTTTTCCTACCTGTTTTTGAAGACAATGGTCTGCTTTTCTGGTTGCCTGCTGTCCTCTGCCAGCCTACAGAGGTTGTTTTGTGGAGTTTGCTCAGCGTTGAAATGTTCTTTTGAGGAATTTGTGAGGGAGAAAGTGGTCTTCCCGTCCTATTCCTCCACCATCTTTATCTGTAATCTCCAATATATTTCTAAGGTATTGTTAAAAATGCAATAATGTCAAAAACTTGTACTTGAATCACAGGTCCAAAAGACCTGAAATAATGGTGAAAAAACATGAAAAATACAGAAACCACAGAAAATATTAAAACAATACAAAAATTAAGCTGTTTAATCAAAGGACAAAAAAGCTTCAAATTTATTGTACTCAATATCTAGCAAAGAAGGCTGAGTGCTGAAAAATTGAAGCTTATGAATTATGGTGCTGGAGAAGACTCTTAGGAGTCCCTTGGACTGCAGGGGATCAAATCAGTCAATCCTAAAGGAAATCAACCATGAATATTCATTGGAAGGACTGTTGCTGAAGCTGAAGCTCCAATACTTTGACCACCTGATGTGAAGAGCCAACTCATTAGAAAAGACCCTGATGCTGGGGAAGACTGAAGGCAAAAGAAGAGGCAGGTGGCAGAGGATGAGATGGTTAGAGAGCATCACGAACTCAATGGACATAAATTACACAAACCCCAGGAGACAGTGGAGGACAGAGAAGCCTGGCATTCTGTAGTTCACGAGGTCACAAAGAGTGAGACGCAACTTAGTGATTGAACAACCACAAAGGCAACCTATCAAAGATTGAAATAAAAACATTAATTCCATACTTTGAACCCATGCTTTTCTTAAATTTCTAGCTCTGAGTCTCAAAGACAGGTTACTACTGGGATACTCTGAAGAGATGACACCATATGCACACATCAATGTTTTAACAGAACTGCCACTCTTAAATGGTCAAGAGACCAAACATCAAATTCTTTGAATTTATTTTCTTTTCCCATAGGTTGACAACACTTATGCTCCTGCGCTCCTCCTTAGCACTTTCATAATAAATATGCAGATAAAGGAAGAGGAAGTTAGATGTAAATAACGTTGGTGCTAAATAACAATTCAGGTATAAAGTTTGATATAGTAATTGAAATCCAAAGATCATTCTCAAAGCAAGATCGAACTTAAGATTTCGAAGTAATCATTTTCCTTTCTTGTTAGTACACACAATCAATGTATTCTATGTAGTTTCACATTAGAAAGGGCTTCCCAGGTGGCTCTAGTGGTAAAGAATGTCCTTGCCAATGCAGGAGACCTAAGAGACATGAGTTCAATCCCTGGATCAGGAAGATCCTCTGGAGGAGGGCATAGCAACCCACTCCAGTATTCTTTCCTAGAGAATTCCATGGACAGAGGAGCCTGGTGGGCTACCGCCCACGGGTTTGCAAAGAGTTGGGCTGAAGCAATTAGCATAGCACAGCATAGCACACACATTAGAAACCAAGTCTCAAAGATGACTTTAGGAAGATAGCGTCAGGTACAAAATTACTTTCCCATACAAGGAATAATGACAAGGAATGAAAGAGTATAAGGCAATCTAATTTGCCATCTATTTCTTCTACTTTCTAGGGCTCTGAAACCAAGATTGGTATTCCCTAACATTTTGTCCTCCCAGGAATGTTGTACTCCCATAGACACTGTCAACAATTCTTTAAGCTAACTATACACTTTCTTCTGCTGCTTCAATGCAAGTAAAGAAAAGCTTATTTTATTGTCAATAAGGATAGTTTTGATTTAGTTCCCATTTTAAAAGTAAATTTATTCTTAAATGTCAACATTTTAATTAATAATGACAAATTATCTGCTCCCCACTTCATGAGTAATGAAGAATGATCAATACATTGGTATCTCAAAGTAGGTAGTGCCTAAATATAGATAATTAACACTAACTTGCCTATTCTAATCAAAGAACTAAAGAACTGTGAAAAATCTAATGTGGCATTCTAAACTGAAAAAAGAAATACAGTCATTTAGTCCAATATTTTGCAACTCCTCTGTCAGGAAATCTCATATGCAGTGAAAGACTACCATAATTTTTTTTTCCATCCCTGCTAAGACTTTTAGCCAGAATGAGGGAAATGAAAGTGAGAGTAACTATAGTAGAAAGGAGACAGGCTGATTAACATGATAGAGGAGGTTTCACATGTGTATTATACATATAATATGATTGTGGATGAGTGCTATGGAAGAAACAATGCCTAGAGGCCAGGAATATGGCAGCCCCATTGTGCCCCAGGAAGGTTCACTGGGCTGGAAAAATAGTGTTAGTCACTCAGTTGTGCTTGACTCTTTGTGACCCCATGAACTGTAGCCTGCCAGGCTCCTCTGTCCATGCAATTTTCCAGGCAAGAATACTGGAGCGGGTAGCCATTCCCTTCTCCAGGGGATCTTCCCAACCCAGGGATTGTACCCAGGTCTCCTGCATTGCAGGCAGAGTCTTTATTGTCTGAGTCACTGACCAAGAAAGACTCACTAAAAGCAATGGGATAGGACTTAAATGTTTTTACTTCACTTCATAGTCAGCCAAGCACTGCATTTTTCAATTTGGATTCATACTTGGGTTGCTTTCACTATGTAAATAAAACAACCAGACTTTTTCAAAAACAATTGATTTTTAACTGGCATGTTAAATCCCTCCCCCTAGTGCCAGTCCCCACCCCTCCACTACCACTAACCTTAAGCCAAGGCACTCCTCCAACGACCTTGATTAAGCCTTTTGTAGAATATGAATTTGGAGTTTTTTAAAGGAGAAAGGGATTGAACGCCAGGTGGGATTTAGCCAAAGCTGTCACAGCTCTGGTTGTTACCCCTCATAATCCATCTTGCTGAATCAAAAAGCAAACTGTGAACAAACAGCTTAGGCAGTTTGTTTGAAGATACACTCCTGTCTTTCTAGGAGGGATTAAGTCATGGCTACAGTTTGTTTGGTAAATGATTATCCACATGAAAATTATTAAATTCATGTGCCATCTCTTTGAGCTGAATGTTTTATAACTTTTCACCTCTGGATCATAGTGACAATGATGCTGTAATTTTTCTACTAAAACACTCTCTCCACAGTCTTTCAAAACATTGTCCTTTCTTTGCAATTTCCGTAAGAATACAGAGATCGACTTTCAAACTTTTAAATAATAAGGATTCAAGCTCTGCCTTTAAAAGGAATCACAGCAATACCAGATGTAGAGAGAAGAAGATTATTTTCAGCATTTATTCCAACACTGGGTTCTATAAAAGCCACATTCATACCCTGCTGCAACAGGGGAGACAGATTAGGTGCCTGAGAGCTTGAGCAAGAAAGAAAGAATAAAGGTAACCCTGTGATACATCCAAAGTAAAGTGTTTTCCCATAGAGTGCAGAATGGAATGGTGTTAAATTTTCATTGTGGTAAATGGATCTAAACCTTGAAATAGAATATAATCTCTTTAAATAGCGAAGCAATAAGCCTCTTTTATATCATAAAATATTTCAACTTTGCTTGCAATATTTTGCAATCGAGGTATTTTGGTATGGTAACTTTTGAATCAAGGTGAAGAGCAAGAGAGGTTGGTGGAGGGGGTTCCTATTCAACAAACACTAAATGGTTGCTATGTTTCAGGAACCATGGCAGGTCTTAGATAAACAAGCTTAATAAAACACAGGCCCACACTATGGAGAACAGTGTGGTGATTCCTTAAAAAACTGGAAATAAAACTGCCATACGACCCAGCAATCCCACTGCTGGGCATTCACACTGAGGAAACCAGAATTCAAAGAGACACATGTACCCCAATGTTCATAGCAGCACTGTTTACAATAGCCAGGACATGGAAGCAACCTAGAGGTCCATCAGCAGATGAATGGATAAGAAAGCTGTGGTACATATACACAATGGGATATTACTCAGCCATTAAAAAGAATGCATTTGAATCAGTTCTAATGAGGTGGATGTAACTGGAGCCGATTATACAGAGTGAAGTAAGCCAGAAAGAAAAACACCAATACAGTATACTAACGCATATATATGGAATTTAGAAAGATGGTAACGATGGCCCTATATGCAAGACACCAAAAGAGACACAGATGTAAAGAACAGTCTTTTGGACTCTGTGGGAGAAGGGAGGGTGGGATGATTTGAGAGGGCAGCATTGAAACGTGTATATTATCACATGTGAAGCAGATCACCAGTCCAGGTTTGATGCATGAAACTGGGTGCTCAGGCCTGGTTTACTGGGACGGGGAGGGAAGTGGGAGGGGGGTTCTGGATAGGGAATATATCTGTGCCCGTGGCTGATTCATGTCGATGTTTGGCAAAAACCACTACAATATTGTAAAGTAATTAGCCTCCAATTACAATAAATTAATTAAGAAAAAAAAAAAAACACTGGCCCTATCTTCTTGCACTCATAGTCTAGTAAGGGAGACAGACATGTAAAGGACAGGTTACTAACCATTGTGTTAAAGAGCATAATAGAAAGGTAACTTGTGTTGACTGAGCAGAATCCCATAGGATGCAGACCAAAAAACAAACAAACAACTTCATTCATTCATTCACCTTACACTAGGTCATTTCTAACCAATCCACAGATTCATTTTTTTCTCTTCTCCTCTGAAGAAAATGTTGGGTAAGGGACGGTCCCATGATTTTCTTAGACAATCTTCTTTTAAGATAGCTGTAGTACCAAGAATAATCTACCTCAGTCCAGTTTATTAATCAAAACACCAACTTCATTTAAAGTAAAAACTTCTTCCCTTTGTAAATTTGTAGTAGTTTCAGGCTGGGAGACTTAAAATGGGAGAGGAGGGTATAGTCTTCTTTTTCGCTATTTCCTCCCCTGCATTTTTCTAACCCATCCAACAACTCCCATTTCTACACACAGAATCACTTCTGTTTCCAACAGGGATGTAACTAGGTAAAGAGAGAAGTATCAGGAAATGTCTTAATCTGATGGCACTACTAGAAACTAAAGAAAGTAAATTCTCGAATATAGTAAATTTACTTATTTACTTATCCCACAAGTATTAATGAAACACCAATTACATTTAAAGAACTGTTAAAAACACTGAAGACACATAATAAAAAAATCAAAGACCCTGATTTCATGGATTTTATAGTCTAGTGGGGGATCTAAGTAAACATAAATTATACTAAATATTTACAATGTAATTTATACAGGTAGATTGTATATAAAATAAAATGTTAACTATATATAAAATATGTACAGTTCAGTCACTCAGTCGTGTCCAACTCTTTGCAACCCCAAGAACTGCAGCATGCTAGGCCCTCCTGTCCATCACCAACTCCCAGAGTTCACTCAAACTCATGTCCATCAAGTTGGTGAAGCCACCCAACCATCTCATCCTCTGTCGTCCCCTTCTCCTCCTGCCCCCAATCCCTCCCAGCATCAGAGTCTCCTCCAATGAGTCAACACTTCGCATGAGGTGGCCAAAGTATTGGAGTTTCAGCTTTAGCATGAGTCCTTCCAAAGAACACCCAGGACTGATCTCCTTTAGGATGGACTGCTTGGATCTCCTTGCAGTCCAAGGGACTCCCAAGAGTCTTCTCCAACACCACAGTTCAAAAGCATCAATTCCTCGGAGCTCAGCTTTCTTCACAGTCCAACTCTCACATCCATACATGACCATTGGAAAAACCATAGCCTTGACTAGACGGACCTTTGTTGGCAAAGTAATGTTTCTGCTTTTGAATATGCTATCTAGGTTGATCATAACTTTCCTTCCAAGGAGTAAGCATCTTTTAATTTCATGGCTGCAATCACTATCTGCAGTGATTTGGGAACCCCAAAACACAAGTCTGACACTGTTTCCACTGTCTCCCCATCTGTTTGCTATGAAGTGATGGGACCAGATGCCATGATCTTCGTTTTCTGAATGTTGAGCTTTAAGCCAACTTTTTCACTCTCCTCTTTCAGTTTCATCAAGAGGCTTTTTAGTTCCTCTTCACTTTCTGCCATAAGGGTGGTGTCATCTGCATATCTGAGGTTATTGATATTTCTCCCAGCAATCTTAATTCCAGCTTGTGCTTCTTCCAGTCCAGTGTTTCTCATGATGTACTTACTCTGCATATAAGTTAAATAAGCAGGGTGACAATATACAGCCTTGACGCACTCCTTTTCCTATTTGGAACCAGTCTGTTGTTCCATGTCCAGTTCTAACTGGTGCTTCCTGACCTGCAAACAGATTTCTCAAGAGGCAGGTCAGGTGGTCTGGTATTCCCATCTCTTTCAGAATTTTCCAGTTTATTGTGATCCACACAGTCAAAGGCTTTGGCATAGTCAATAAAGCAGAAATAAATGTTCTTTTGGAACTCTCTTGCTTTTTCCATGATCCAGCGGATTTTGGCAATTTGATCTCTTGTTCCTCTGCCTTTTCTAAAACCAGCTTGAACATCTGGAAGTTCACGGTTCATGTATTGCTAAAGCCTGGCTTGGAGAATTTTGAGCATGACTTTACTAGCGTGTGAGATGAGTGCAATTGTGCAGTGGTTTGAGCATTCTTTGGCATTCCCTTTCTTTGAGATTGGAATGAAAACTGACCTTTTCCAGTCCTGTGGCCACCGCTGAGTTTTCCAAATTTGCTGGCATATTGAGTGCAGCATTTTCACAGCATCATCTTTCAGGATTTGAAACAGCTCAACTGGAATTCCATTGCCTCCACTAGCTTTGTTCATAGTGATGCTTTCTAAGGCCCACTTGACTTCACAATAAAATATGTTAGATGGTGACAAATGCTATGGCAAAAATTAAATAGGAAAGGGGGAGGAGGACCATGATGAGGCAGGTTTATTTTACTAAGGGAAGTCAGGAAAGCTTTTTCTGATAAGGTGATATTAATATTTGAGCAAGATGTCTAAAAAAACTGAAGAATTTAAGCCAAGAAAATATCAGAGTAAAGAGCCTTACAGCCTGAGAGAATAATAACTGCAAAGGCTGTGAGGTAGGCAAACATTCAGCATGTTCAAAAAACAACAAGAAGGCCAGTAGTATAGCCAGAACAGAACACATAAGGCAAAGAATGTTGGCGATGAAGCCAAGGAAATAGAAAAACTTAGATCAGATGTAAGGCATGCAGAGGCCTTAGGGCTTTTTTCTGAGTTAAAAAGAGAAGCTCTTAGAAATATCAGTCTGGCTTCAAGCAGAGTAGATGGTAAGGCAAGCATGGAAGCAAAAAGACAATTCAGAGGCTATCAAAAAAATATAGGCAAGAGATAATGGTAGCTTGAATCACTAAGATTGAGTAGTAAGAAGCAGGTAAGGGAACATTAGATTCTGGATATACTATAAAAGCTTTAATGATGGACCAATTATGGGTATGAGAACAAGAAAAAGTTAACTAACTGCAAAGTTTATGACCTCAGAAACTTAACAAAGGATGTTGCTACTTACAGAAATAGTGGTGATCATTTTGTAACACACAAAAATTTCAAAACACTATGTTGTATCCTAGGAACTTACATAGTGTTACAGATCGAATATACTTCAAAAACAAACAAACTTAGAAAAAGAGATCAGATTTTATGGTTATCAGAGGCATTGGATAAAAGTGGTCAAAAGACACAAACTTTCAATTATAAAATAAATAATTGCTAGGGATGTAAGGTACAGCATGATTAATATAATTAACACTGCTATATGTATGAAAAATTGTTAAGAAAGTAGTCCTAAAAGTTCTCATCACAAGGGAGAAAATACCTTTTATTTTGTATCTATATGTGACGATGTTCACTAAGCTTATTATGGTAATGATTTCATGCTGTATGTAAATCAAATCATTATGCTATGCACCTTAAATTTATACAGTGATGTATATCATTTATATCTCAATAAAACTACAAGGAGAACAAAAACAAGGGTTTTATTTCATTAATGTTGAGTTTAAGCTTCCTATTTCACAGCTAAAATGAATCTCCAAGACTGAAGATAAGAAAAGCCCAGCCTACTCAGCATATAACACAATATTTAAAGGCATGAAACGGGAACTGTGTGGGTGGAAAAGTGAACTCAGGCCAAAGATCTGAGAAAGAATAATGGATATGGCATTTAAGATACTTGCAATTATTAGAATAAATATATAACCATTAATGGATTAAATATCACCTTTAATTAAAGATTCCTTAATTTTAAAACATGTAAATATGAAAAAGTGTAGCATTTTATACCTGATTCTAATATCAACCATGAATGTTAGAAAATAAATTGGCAGTTGGCAGATTAGAAAATTATCAAAAAGCTTTTCCAACTAAAGAGAAATATTTTTAAATAAATGCTTTAAATAATTTCAGAGATTTGCTCATAGCTACAACTTGGAATTAGTTGTTTTATCACCATTAAAGATATAAAGTCAGTAAGTTTTTATAAAGACAATTTCATATCATATAATTCATTTCCCTCATTTGAAGTAAAACAGTATGATTAGCTCCTGAAGATATCAAATTAAGATTTTGCTTCTCTTGACAATGATAACATAGTATAAATACCTACAAATGTGAAATTAGAGATTCTACTCCATTTGATACTTTCAAAGATTAACCTATCAAATGCAGGTAAACTATCAAACAAAGCTCTACTATCCATGTTTTCATGTTGCATGATTACTGTCCTACGTACACTCCAAGTTAAGAGAGGAAGAATTAATACTGGTCTACCAAACATCTCAAGTGTTTCCTATATTAACAATAACGGGAGACAGATTTCTCACTACTAGAGAAGAAAGTTACAGAGAGTGGGGAGGAAGAAAACGAAAATGAATTCTACGGAGTTGGGCATTTAACTGGAATTGGAGGTATTACTGTGAACTCATAGCTTTATCTTGTATATAGATATCAAAAATAGATGCATATTGTATGCACATTATGTATTATACATGTTATATATATATACACACATATATATGAGTGTCCATTTGAAAAGACATGGAAACAGTAACACCCCAACAGCAATGAACACACTTATCACACTGAGAACTTACACAATGGCTTCTAAATACCATACTCCAGCAAATTAAACCAGGGCATTTTGGAAAAATGGATGATTCTAGGATTGGTTGCCAGAAAATACAAGATGCTCCTGATACATGTTGCATGATAAAGTAAGAAAATGTTCAACGAATGATAGAGATATGTCGAAAGGATCCAGAAGCCAGTTTGAAGGGGCTCCCACTGTCTAAATGTGACAATATAAACGTCAAAATAAATATGACTACATGGACAGTCCCTGGTGGTCCAGTGGTTAGGACCCCATGTTTCCACTGCAGGAGGGCTGGGTTTGAATCCTGCTCATGAAACTAAGATCCCACAAGCCACTCGGTGCAGACAAAAAGAAAAATAAATAAATATTGATTACAGACCATAATTAATCAAGTAAAATAGAAAACCATGAGCTCGGCCTGGGCTGGCCCGCGCGCACCTGCTATTGGGCACTAAAAATGGCGCCCACCCGGGCTGGCCATCTTGTGCTGGTGGTGGGAACTAGGAAAGGTTCCCACCTTTCCTGGGCCAGATCTCTCGTGTCCATGGCTACTGGCTTTCCTGCACACCTCATCACTGACTGGACCAGATCTCTCATAGCCACTGATTGCCCCATGCACCTGTCACCACCGGGGCTCCCACAGCTGGCAGCCGGGCCACCTTCATGCTCTGTCCTCACTGGGGCAGACCCAAGTGCTCCAGGCCAGCCTTGGAAGCAGACCCCTGTGGGTGGTCCACATGCAGAGGTGGGGCTAAAACCACAGACGAGCCCCATGGGCCATACAACTAAGGAAGACAATCTGAAATCTCTCCTCACACCTGCTCAAACCATGAACTGACACACCCACAACCAGCTTGGTAAAAAGTCAGCACCTACAAAACATCTGAATGGACAAGTGCTCTCACAGCCAAGGCAGACCTAGCTTTAGCTGCTGTAGCCTTTGTGGGCCCATACACACGGGGTCTGGGCCAGGCTGAAGTCTGAGCTGCCCCCATAACACCCACAACAGATCAACGATTACTACAATCCAGGGACTTGACTTCAGTGGATCTACTCTGGTGACTGGTGAAAGCAACATCTGAGACACACTAGGGCCAACTGCTAGCATACCCACAGTTACGGTGGAGCCAAGAGCAGTGCCAACATCAGCGTAATCTGAGAGCTTGCACAACAGGTGAAAGGTGACACGAGAGCACACGCACAGGTGAACAGCTCCAAAGGAGAAATACTCAGTAGTTTCCCTCGCAGTGGGAGTGCTCCGACCCTGCCTACCTCACACCACAGATGAGACACACAGCTAAGAAGCAGATCTGGGGGCCCTTACTCCAACAACTAGGGAGCAGACTCTGCCACTGACAGGACAGTGTCAACCACAGAGCAAAGCGAAGGCCCCGCTCAACATCCAAAGCAGAGCTCGGGTCACCACAACACTAGTCCAACTGCCTATCACGTCTCTGACTTTAGTAGCTGTGGGCTCTGTGGGCACATACATGTCAGGGTAGGGCCAGACCAGAGTCTGAGCTGCCTACATAGCTCCCAAAGCAGGTCCAGGTGCATGATTACTATAAGTCCCCTACTTATGAAACTTCAAGTTGCAAACTTTAAAAGATGTGATTATGTGTTCCATGTATCCAATTACATTGTTAGTTCACATGTCTGGCATACACTGTCACATGCATGCATCCTCCACAAGTGGCTGTGTTTCTGTGTACTTTACTGTACAGTACTTCATAGAGTATAGCACAGTATCTTTATTTCAAGCCCCAAGATGTCTGTCTGGAAACACGCATGAAAGCTGGGGTGATGTAGCTGGCACTGCTAAGAAGTGGCAAGCAATAATGATGGAAACAAAAGTGAAAATAACTGAGAGAGTGCAGCAACCAGAGGAAGAAGTAACTGAAGACCTGAAGAGATTCACAACGCAGGAAATGGCAAGGGGATTTCCTTTATTTGAGGAGGCACTGTTAGTTTTTGAGGCACAGAAGCCAAACCCAGGACGGTACATGAAGGCTGGAGCAACCATTCAGAATGCAATCCAGTGCTACGGTGTCATCTATGATGAGAAACAAAAAGTGAATACCCAAACATCACTGGATTGTTCTTTCAAGAGGGTAGATATAATTGAATCCAGCAAGGAACCAGAACCTGCAGCATCAACGTCAGGCATGAGTAAAACTGCAGTTTGCCCTGTCTCCTATTGCTGATGATCCTTCAATTATAACATCTTCCACCTTCTCTCCCTCCTCTAATCAGTAACTTTTCTTGTCTGTTCACTCAATGCCAGCCCCTGTATGCTAGCTGTTGACTGTACTACCCTATTTTTCAAGGAACTTTACTATAAGATTTTAAATGTTTATTTTTGTGTTTGTTTTTTTATGTCCTGTTTGTGCAAAAAGTATTATAAACCTATTACAATACAGTACTATATAACCAATTGTGTTTGATACCTAGGCCAACTCTGTTGGTCTTCTAAACAAATTGGACTTACAAACTCATTCTCAGAATGGAACACAGAATGAAAACCAATGGACAGATCATCCAGAAAATTAATAAGAAAACCCAAGCCTTAAATGAAACATTAGACCAGAGAGACTTAACTGCTATTTATAGGACATTTCACCCAAAAGCAGCAGAATACACTTTCTTCTTCTTAAGTGCACAACAGAAAATTCTCCAGGACAGACCACATCTTGGGTCACAAATCAAGCCTTGGTAAATTTAAGAAAACTGAAATTGTATCAAGGATCCTTTCTGACCACAATGCTATGTGATTAGAAATCAATTACACAAAAGAAAAACTATAAAAAAAAAACCACAAACATACAGATACTAAACAATATGCTACTAATAACCAATTGATCACTGAAGAAACCAAAACTGAAATTTACAAATACCTAGGAACAAATGACAACAAAAACACGATGACCCAAAATGTATGGGGTGCAGCAAAAGCAATTCTAAGTTCCCACCTCAAGGAACAAAAAACCTCAAATAAACAACCTAAACTTACACCTAAAACAACTAGTGGGGAAAAAACAACAACAACAACAACAACAAAAATAAGTTAGTAGAAGGAAAGAAATCATGATGATCAGAGCAGAAATTAATGAAATAGAAATAAAGGAAACAATAGCAAAGATCAATGAAACTAAAAGCTGGTTCTTTCGAAGATAAAATTGATAAATCTTTAGCCAGACTCATGAAGGAAAAAAGGGAGGACTCAAATCAATAAAATTAGAAATGAGAAAGGAAAAGTTACAACCAACACGGCAGAAATACAAAGGATCATTAGGAGACTACCACAAGAAACTATATGCCAATAAAATGGACAACCTGGAAGAAATGGACAAATTCTTAGAAAGGTACAACCTTCCTAGATTGAACTGTAAGAAATTGAAAACATGAACAGACCAGTCACAAGCACTGAAATTGAAACTGTGATTTAAAATCTTCCAACACCCAGCAATCCCACTGCTGGGCATACACACCGAGGAAACCGGAATTGAAAGAGACACGTGTACCCCAATGTTCATCGCAGCACTGTTTATAATAGCCAGGACATGGAAGCAACCTAGATGTCCATCAGCACATGAATGGATAAGAAAGCTGTGGTACATATACACAATGGAGTATTACTCAGCCATTAAAAAAAATACATTTGAATCAGTTCTGATGAGATGGATGAAACTGGAGCTGATTATACAGAGTGAAGTAAGCCAGAAAGAAAAACACTAATACAGTATACTAACACATATATATGGAATTTAGAAAGATGGTAATGATAACCTTGTATGCAAGACAGCAAAAGAGACACAGATGTAAAGAACAGACTTTTGAACTCTGTGGGAGGGGAGAGGGTGGGATGATTTGGGAGAATGGCATTGAAACATGTATATACTATCATGTAGGAAATGAATTGCCAGTCTAGGTTCAATACAGGATACAAGATGCTTGGGGCTGGTGCACTGGGATGACCCAGAGAGATGATATGGGGAGGGTGGTGGGAGAGGGGTTCAGGATTGGGAATTCATGTACACCCGTGGTGGATTCATGTCAATGTATGGCAAAACCAATACAGCATTGTAAAGTAAAAATAAATAAATAAATAATAAAAAAATTTAAAAAAAAGAAACTTAAAAAAAAAGAATTAATGCAATAACTAAAAAGCAATTGTATTACTAGTACTAAGTTTCTCTATCTCCATAAATTATATGTATTTGAAATGTTGGGACATGTGATCCTTTGTCATCTCATCAAAATTTGTGCATAAATTTGAGATAAGTTTAAAAAAAAAAAATGTCTTTAGCTGAGACAAGCTCACTTTATCAGTGAGTATATTTCTTCTCTTGAATACAGTCCAAAATTATTGAATATCATGTCTGGTAAAGATGCTGAATGATCCAGCTAGGTAATAGTAAATTTTTTTCAAAACATAGACAAATCAATTTTTCACAGAATAAGAACAAAAAAAATTCACAATTCATATGGAAACACAAAAGACCCCAAACAGCCAAAGCAGTCCTGAGAAAGAAGAATGGAGCTGGAGGAATCAACCTTCCTCACTTCAGATTATACTACAAAGCTACAATCATCAAGACAGTATGGTACTGGCAAAAAAAAACAGAAATACGGACCAATGGAACAAGATAGAAAACCCAGAAATAAACCCATGGACCTATGGGTACCTTATTTTGAACAAAGGAGGCAAGAATATACAATGGAGCAAAGACAGCCTCTTCAATACATGGTGCTGTGAAAACTGGACAGTTACATGTAAAAGAATGAAATTAAAACACTTCATACACCATACACAAAAATAAACTCTAAATGGATTAAAGACCTAAATGTAAGACCAGAAACTATAAAAGTCTTAGAGGAACATAGGCAGAACACTCGATGACATAAATCAAAGCAAGATCCTCTATGACGCCACCTCCTAGAGTAACAGAAATAAAAACAAAAGTAAACAAATGGGATCTGATTAAACTTAAAAGGTTTTGCACAGCAAAGGAAACTATAAGCAAGGTGAAAAGACAATCCTCAGAATGGGAGAAAATAATAGCAAATGAAGCAACTGACAAAGGATTAATTTCAAAAATATACAAGCAGCTCATACAACTCAATGCCAGAAAAACAAACAACCCAATCAAAAAGTGGGGAAAAGACTTAAGTCATTTCTCCAAAGAAGACATACAGATGGCTAACAAACACATGAAAAGATGCTCAACATTGCTCATTATTAGAGAAATGCAAATCAAAACTACAGTGAGATATCACATCACACCGGTCAGAATGACCATCATCAAAAAGTCTACAAACAATAAATGCTGGAGAGGATGTGGAGAAAAGGGAACTTATTTACACTGTTGGTGGGGATGTAAATTGATACAGCCACTATGGAAGATGGTATGGAGATTCCTTAAAAAACCAGGAATAAAACCACTGTATGCCCCAGCAATCCCACTCCTAGGCATATATCCTGAAGAAACCAAAATTGAAAAAGACACATGCATCCAATTGTTCATTGCAGCACTATTTACAATAGCTAGAACATGGAAGCAACCTAGATGTCCATCAACAGATGAATGGATAAAGAAGCTGTGGTACATATACACAATGGAATATCACTCAGCCATAAAAAGGAACACATTTGAGTCAGTTCTGATAAGGTGGATGAACCTAGAACCTTATACAGAGTGAAGTGAGTCAAAAAGAGAAATATAAATATCATCTTCTAATGCCTATATATGATATCTAGAAAAATGGTACTAAAGAATTTATTTACAGGACAGCAGTGGAGACCACTCCAGCACTCTTGCCTGGAAAATCCCATGGACGGAGGAGCCTGGTAGGCTGCAGTCCATGGGGTAGCGAAGAGTTGGACATGACTGAGCAACTTCACTTTCACTTTTCACTTTGATGCATTGGAGAAGGAAATGGTAAACCACTCCAGTGTTCTTGCCTGGAGAATCCCAGGGACGGGGGAGCCTGGTGGGCTGCCACCCATGGGGTTGCACACAGTCGGACACAACTGAGGTGACTTAGCAGCAGCAGCAGCAGTGGAGAAACAGACATAGAGAATAGGCTTATGAACATGGGGAGAGGGGAGGAGAGGGTGAGATGTATGGAAAGAGTAACATGGAAACTTACATTACCATATATAAAACAGATAGCCAACAGGAATTTGCTGTATGGATCAGGAAACGAACAGGGGCTCTGTATCAACCTAGAGGGGTGGGATGGGTAGGGAGATAGGAGGGAGGTTCAGGAGGGAGGGGATATATGTATACCTATGGCTGATTCATGTTGAGGTTTGACAAGAAACAACAAAATTCTGTAAAGCAATTATCATTCAATAAAAAATAAATTTTAAAAAAATATATAAAAAATGTAGACAAATCAATTTTTTTCTAATTATATGAAGAGAATATTATAAAACTAAAATATAACAATAGAAATACATTGCATTAAATAATAATTAAATTAAAAAGAATTGTTTTTAAAATCCTAGCACATAAAGATAATAACTCTTAACATATTAATAAATAGCTTTTCTAAAATAAAAAAAATAAAATCTTCCAACAAATAAAAGTTCAGGACTTGACAGACTTACAAGTAAATCCTATCAATTCTTCTTTACCAAACAGCTAACACCTATCCTCAAACTCTTCCAAAAAATTGCAGAGGGGAAGAACAGTCCCAGCTCACTCTCTGAGGCTACCATTACCCAAAACCAGACAAAGATATCACAAAAAAAGAAAATTAGAGGCCAACAGCACTAGTGAACATAGACACAAAAATCCTCAACAAAATACTAGCAAACAGAATCTAATAATACATCAAAACGATCATACACCATGATCAAATGGGATTTAACCCAAGGATGCAAAGATTCTTCAATATATGTAAATTAATCAATGTGATACGCCATATTAACAAATTAAAGGACAAAACCATATGATCATCTCAATAGCTGCAGAAGTTTTTTGACAAAATTCAATACCCATTTATGATAAAACATTCTAGAAAGTGGATGGAAAGAGAACCTACCTCAACATAATAAAGGTCATATATGACAAACCCCTCGTCATAATAAAGGTCATATATGATACCCCTCGTCCAAGGTAAGGAGCAATGGCTATGCTTTGCTGGAGCAGCCATGAAGAGACACCCCACACCCAAGGTAAGAGAAACCCAAGTAAAATGGTAGGTGTTGCAAGAGGGCATCAGAGGGCAGACATACTGAAACCATACTCACAGAAAAATAGTCAATCTAACCACACTAGGACCACAGCCTTGTCTAACTCAGTGAAACCAAGCCATTCCTGCGGGGCAACCAAAGACAGGCGGGTCATGATGGAGAGGTCTGACAGAATGTGGTCCACTGGAGAAGGGAATGGCAAACCACTTCAGTATTCTTGCCTTGAGAACCCCATGAACAGTATGAAAAGGCAAAATGATAGGATACCGAAAGAAGAACTCCCCAGGTCATTAGGTGCCCAATATGCTACTGGAGATCAGTGGAGAAATAACTCCAGAAAGAATGAAGGGATGGAGCCAAAGCAAAAACAACACCCAGTTGTGGATGTGACTGGTGATAGAAGGAAGATCCAGTGCTGTAAAGAGCAATATTGCATAGGAACCTAGAATGTCAGGTCCATGAATCAAGGCAAATTGGAAGTGGTCAAACGAGATGGCAAGGGTGAATGTCGACATTCTAGGAATCAGCGAACTAAAATGGACTGGAATGGGTGAATTTAACTCAGATGACTATTATATCTATTTCTGCAGGCAGGAATCCCTCAGAAGAAATGGAGTAGCCATCATAGTCCACAAAAGAGTCCAAAATGCAGTACTTGGATGCAATCTCAAAAATGACAGAATGATCTCTGTTCGTCTCCAAGGCAAACCATTCAATATCACAGTTATCCAAGTCTATGCCCCAATAGGTAACACTGAAGAAACTGAAGTTGAACGGTTTTATGAAGACCTACAAGACCTTTTAAAACTTACACCCAAAAAAGATGTCCTTTCCCTAATAGGGGACTAGAATGCAAAAGTAGGAAGTCAAGAAACACCTGGAGTAACAGGCAAATTTGGCCTTGGAATGTGGAATGAAGCAGGGCAAAGACTAATCGAATTTTGCCAAGAAAATGCACTGGTCATAGCAAACACCCTCTTCCAACAACACAAGAGAAGACTCTACACATGGACATCACCAGATGGTCAACACCAAAATCAGACTGATTATATTCTTTGCAGCCAAAGAGGGAGAAGCTCTAGACAGTCAACACAAACAAGACCAGGAGCTGACTGTGGCTCAGATCATGAACTCCTTATTGCCAAATTCAGACTCAAATTGAAGAAAGTAGGGAAAACTGCTACACCATTCAGGTATGACCTAAATCAAATCCCTTATGATTATACAGTGGAAGTGAGAAATAGACTTAAGGGCCTAGATCTGATAGATAGAGTGCCTGATGAACTATGGAATGAGGTTTGTGACACTGTACAGGAGACAGGGATCAAGACCATCCCCATGGAAAAGAAATGCAAAAAAACAAAATGGCTGTCTGGGGAGGCCTTACAAATAGCTGTGAAAAGAAGAAAAGCAAAAAGCAAAGGAGAAAAGGAAAGATATAAGCATCTGAATGCAGAGTTCCAAAGAATAGCAAGAAGAGATAAGAAAGCCTTCTTCAGCAATCAATGCAAAGAAATAGAGGAAAAGAACAGAATAGGAAAGACTAGAGATCTCTCCAAGAAAATTAGAGATACCAAGGGAATATTTCATGCAAAGATGGCCTCGATAAAGGACAGAAATAGTATGGACCTAACAGAAGCAGAAGATATTAAGAAGATGTGGCAAGAATACACGGAAGAACTGTACAAAAAAGATCTTCATGACCCAGATAATCATGATGATGTGATCACTCATCTAGAGCCAGACATCTTGGAATGTGAAGTCAAGTGGTCCTTTGAAAGCATCACTACGAACAAAGCTAGTGGAGGTGATGGAATTCCAGTTGAGCTGTTTCAAATCCTGAAAGATAATGCTGTGAAAGTGCTGTACTCATTATGCCAGCAAACTTGGAAAACTCAGCAGTGGCCACAGGACTGGAAAAGGTCACTTTTCATTCCAATCCCAAAGAAAGGCAATGCAAAAGAATGCTCAAACTACCACACAATTGCACTCATCTCACATGCTAGTAAAGTAATGCTCAAAATTCTCCAAGCCAGGCTTTAGCAATACGTGAACCATGAACTCCTCGATGTTTAAGCTGGTTTTAGAAAAGGCAGAGGAACCAGAGATCAAATTGCCAACATCCTCTGGATCATCAAAAAAGCAGGCTGGAATCAAGATTGCTGGGAGAAATATCAATAACCTCAGATATGCAGATGACACCACCCTTATGGCAGAAAGTGAAGAGGAACTAAAAAGCCTCTTGATGAAAGTGAAAGAGGAGAGTGAAAAAGTTGGCTTAAAGCTCAACATTCAGAAAACGAAGATCATGCCATCTGGTCCCATCGCTTCATGCGAAATAAATGGGGAAACAGTAGAAACAGTGTCAGACTTTGTGTTTTTGGGCTCCAAAATCACTGTGGATGGTGACTGCAGCCATGAAATTAAAAGACACTTACTCCTTGGAAGAAAAGTTTTGACCAACCTAGACAGTATATTCAAAAGCAGAGACGTTACTTTGCCGACTAAGGTCCGCCTAGTCTAGGCTATGGTTTTTCCTGTGGTCATGTATGGATGTGAGAGTTGGACTGTGAAGAAGGCTGAGCACCGAAGAATTGATGCTTTTGAACTATGGTGTTGCAGAAGACTCTTGAGAGTCCCTTGGACTGCAAGGAGATCCAACCAGTCCATTCTGAAGGAGATCAGCCCTGGGATTTCTTTGGAAGGAATGATGCTAAAGCTGAACTCCAGTACTTTGGCCACCTCATGTGAAGAGTTGACTCATTGGAAAAGACTCTGATGCTGGGAGGGATTGGGGGCAGGAGGAGAAGGGGACGACCGAGGATGGGATGGCTGGGTGGCATCACGGACTCATGGACGTGAGTCTGAGTGAACTCCGGGAGATGGTGATGGACAGGGAGGCCAGGCATGTTGTGATTCATGGGGTCGCAAAGAGTCGGACACGACTGAGCGACTGAACTGACTGATGAAAAACCCACAGCAAACGTCATTCTCAGTGGTGAAAAATTGAAAGCATTTCCTCTTAAGATCAGGAACAAGACAAGGATGTCCATTCTCACCACTGTTATTCAACATAGTTTTGGAAGTCCTAGCCACAACAATCAGAGAAGAAAATGAAATTAAAGGAGTCTAAATTGGAAAAGAAGTAAAACTCTCACTGTTTGCAAATGACATGATACTATACATAGAAAATTCTTAAAAGGCCACCAGAAAACCCCTAGAGTTTATCAATGAATTTGGTAAAGTTGCAGGATACAAAATTAATACACAGGAATCTCATGCATTCCTACACACTGACAGTAAAAGATCAGAAAATTAAGGCAATAATCCCATCTACCATTGCAAAAAAATAGCATAAAATACCTAAGAATAAAACTATATAAGGAGACAAAAGACCTTTACTCAGAAAAAGATATAGGATACTGATGAAAGAAACCAAAGATGACATAAATATGGAGAGACATATCATGGTTTTGGACTGAAAGAAATCAATACTGTGAAAATGACTATATTACCCAAAGCAATCTAAAGATTCAGTGCAATTCCTATCAAATTACCAGTGGCACTTTTCACAGAATTAGAACAAAAAATTTGTAATTTGTTTGGAAACACAAAAGACCCCAAATAGCTCAAGCAATCTTGAAAAAGAAAAATGGAGCTAGAGGAATCAGGTTCCCTGACTTCAGAATATACTACAAAGCTAAAGTCATCAAGACAGCATGGTACTGTCACAAAAACCAAAATATAGATCAATGGAACAGGATAGAAAGCCCAGGGATAAATCCATGTACCTATGGTCACCTAAACTATGAAAAATGAAGCAAGTATATATAATGGAGAAAAGATAGTCTCTTCAATAAGTGGTGCTAGAAAAATTGGGCATCTACATGTAAATGAAAGAAATTAGAACAATCTTCAATGCCATACACAAAAATAGACACAAAATGAATTACAGACCTAAATATAAGACCAGAAACTATAAAACTACTAGAAGAAATCATTCAGTTCAGTTCAGTTGCTCAGTCATGTCCGACTCTTTGTGACCCCATGAATCGCAGCATGCCAGGCCTCCCTGTCCATCACCATCTCCCGGAGTTCACTCAGACTCACATCCATGAGTCCGTGATGCCATCCAGCCATCCCATCCTCAGTTGTCCCCTTCTCCTCCTGCCCCCAATCCCTCCCAGCATCAGAGTCTTTTCCAATGAGTCAACTCTTCACATGAGGTGGCCAAAGTACTGGAGTTTCAGCTTCAGCATCATTTCCTCCAAAGAAATCCCAGGGCTGATCTCCTTCAGAATGGACTGGTTGGATCTCCTTGCAGTCCAAGGGACTCTCAGGAGTCTTCTCCAACACCACAGTTCAAAACCATCAATTCTTCGGCGCTCAGCTTTCTTCACAGTCCAACTCACATCCATACATGACCACAGGAAAAACCATAGCCTTGACTAGACGGACCTTAGTCGGCAAAGTAATGTCCCTGCTTTTGAATATGCTCTCTAGGTTGGTCAAAACTTTTCTTCCAAGGAGTAAGTGTCTTTTAATTTCATGGCTGCAGTCACCATCCACAGTGATTTTGGAGCCCAAAAACACAAAGTCTGACACTGTTTCTACTGTTTCCCCATCGATTTCCCATGAAGTGATGGGACCAGATGCCATGATCTTCGTTTTCTGAATGTTGAGTTTTAAGCCAACTTTTTCACTCTCCTCTTTCACTTTCATCAAGAGGCTTTTTAGTTCCTCTTCACTTTCTGCCATAAGGGTGGTGTCATCTGCATATCTGAGGTTATTGATATTTCTCCCGGCAATCTTGATTCCAGCTTGTGTTTCTTCCAGTCCAGCATTTCTCATGATGTACTCTGCATATAAGTTAAGCAAGCAGGGTGAGAATATACAGCCTTGACGTACACCTTTTCCTATTTGGAACCAGTCTGTTAGGCATAGAAAAATCCCAGAAAAATGTTTTGGTCTGCCTCCTAGAGGAACAAAAGTAAAAAATAGACAAACAGAATCTAATTAAACTTAAAAGCTTTTGCACAGCAAAGAAAACCATAAACAAAATGAAAAGACAACCTACTGAATGGGAGAATATATTTGCAAATAGTATGGCCAATAAGGGATTAATATCCAACACACATACAGTTCATACAATTCAACATCAAAAGAACAAACAGGACTTCCCTGGAGGTCCAGTGGTTAACAACCAGCCTGCCAATGCAGGGGACACAGGTTCAGTCCCTGGTCTAGGAAGATTCCACATATCATGTGGCAAATAAGCCCATGTGCCACAACTACTGATGCCCATGTACTCTAGGGCTTGTGTGCCTCAACTAGAGAATAGTCCCCACTCACTGCAACTAGAGAAGAGCCCCAGCTCGCCACAGTTAGAGTCTGTGCACAGCAACAAAGACCCAGCACAGCTATAAAGTAATTAATTAATATTTTTTAAAAAGAACAAGCAACCCAATTTAAAAATGAGCAGAACTGAAGAAACATTTTTCCAAAGTAGAAATGCAGATGGCCAACAAGCACATGAAAAGATGTTCAACATCACTAATCATCCAAGAAATATAAATCAAAACTACAATGACATATCACCTCACACCCGTCAGAGCAGCTATCATCAAAAAGAACACAAAGAGAGAAGAACAAGATGGCAGAGGACTAGATGGATGTGGAGTACATGTCTCTCCACGGATACATCAGGAATACACGTTCAGACACAGAAGTGCATGCAGAACACCAGCTGAGAGTGGACAGGAGTACCTGACCAGTGGAAAAGAACATATAGAACCACGCAAAACTCGATACGATGAAGGATCTAGGGGAAAAAACAGGAGTGTTAGTAGGACAGGACTTGACCTCAGTGGGTGGGGGAACAGAAGCAGGGGTCTGTTCCCCACAGCAGGGCAACTGTCTGAATCAGAAGAGAAACATTTAAGGCTGAGAGTGAAACAGCTGATCTTTGGCAGACTATATGGAATGAGAATCAGACAGTCCTTGCCGCACTCACACATACCCCAGACAGGAACACTGGCCTCCTGAAAGGTGCAGCAGCTGGGAGCTGGAGTTTAGGGATTGTAGAGCAATCCCAGGGCAACCGCTGCTGTTGACTGTGGAGAGATCGATTGAGGGGATGTGACAGAGGAGATCACGGTGGAAAATGCTGGTGGAGGAAAGCTAGGCAGCGAAGGAAGCAAGGTGATACTGCTGAGTCATGTGTAGCGGGTGGAGCCATCACCGTAGCCTCACTCACTCCACAAGCCAGGATCGGCCACTGAACATCAGAGAGGCTGGTCCATCAAATGCCTGACGCACTGAAATACAGAGTAGGACCACACCCAGGGTGCACCTTTTAGTGACTGGTGCACTGAACTATAGAGTAGGACCCCAGCCAGGGAGGCCCCTCTATGTGCCTGACATGTGGAACAATGGAGAAGGACCCCAGGCAAGGGAGCCCTCTAAGTGCCTGGATGGGCAGAGCTACAGAGAAAGATCGGCCAGAAAGGCCTTCTGATTGCCAGCTACAAGAGGCTGGAAAAAAGACTGTAATAGGGCCGTAACTCTGGCAAAGGCAGTCTGTGTCCCTGCACAATTGGCGCTGCCAGGGTCCCCGCAAGCCAAGCAGCTGTGTGACCTTCACGCTGAACTCTCACTGGGGCAGAGCTACCACAGGCAAAAAAACTCTTGTGTCTATGCACACTGGGTCGCTTCAGTCATGTCTGACTCTGAGATCCTATAGACTGTGGCCTGCCAGGCTTCTCTGTCAGGGAGGAGGGTTCTCCAGGCAAGAACACTAGAGCGTATTGGCCAATACTGGTCACCATACCCTTCTAGAGCACTATATTTCCTGCTGCCCTAGCCAACAAACCCCCTGAGTACCTGGTGCTGCCAGAACCCCTGAGACCCAGGCAGCTGCACCACCTCCACACCTCACAGGGGCAAACCCAAGCCCTCCAGGGCAGCCTCAGGAGTTGAACCCCAGTGGACAACCCACATGTAGAGGTGGAAATAAAACCACAATTGAAACCCAGGGGCAGTGTGGCTAAGGAAGAAGACCCCAAACCTTGCTACCAGCTGTACAAGCTGCAGATTAAATCCACATGGTCAACTAGGCAGACTCTGTCTATGGAATATACAAAAGGCTATTGAGAGCTCCCACAAAAGAAAATGCACTCGCTCTGATAGCCACGGACATTGGAGGCAAGAACACACAGGAGGAGGACCAGATTAGAATCTGAGCTGGCCCCACAGCAGGTCCAGAGACCAGTTCAGTGTTGGGAGGGCATCCTAGAGAGGTGAGGTAGACTGTGACTCCCAGGGAGGGAAAGGACTCTGACAGCAATGACTCAAGAAAAACATTATTCTTATTTTTTGACTTCTTCTGTAGATTCTTTTGGATTTTTTTTTCTTTTTTCTTTTCCTTTTCTGCTGTACTTGTAGATTTAATTGGTACTAAGAAGTCAAATTAAGCTTCTGAGCTTTTTTTTCCCTCAGTCACATTTTTTATTGTTGTCATAAACCTCTGCCTTGACGTTGGGCTTTTGCAGTTCTATAGAGTTTTCCTCTTTTAGCTTTCTCTTTAATTTTAATTTTTTAAACTATTATTTTTTCTACATTTATTCCTTTGTTTGCTTTTCCTACTTTTTTTTCCCTTGCAGTTAATATTTAACATATATAGATCTACCTCTACTTAATTTTGCATATCTATCCTTTCTTTTCTTTCTCTCCTTTCCTCCCAACACATTTGTTAGTTTTATTTTCATTGCTTTATTCTCCAGTTGGCACCTTGCTTTAGTTTTGTCTTTCAGTTTGTGCTTTAATTAGTTTTGCTCTGGTAGATATAATTTTGGGTTTCCTTTGTTCACTGGGTCAATCTATTGTACTTTATTTTTGTTGGACTATTTCGATTTTGATTATGGGTATATATGTATATGTGTATATTCAGTCACACTTTCTATTGTTATAAACCTCAGCCTCTACATTGGACTTTTGCAGTTCTGTGGACTTTTCCTTTTTTTCTTCTGCTTTTTTTTTCTTTTCTCTTTTTTATAACTTTAATTTCTAATTTTTTAAAAACGTATTATATTTTGTCTACATTTATTCCTTTGTTTGCATTTCCTATAGTTTTTTCCCTTTGCAGCTAATCTTTAATGTGTATAAATCATCTTCATCTACTTCTATTTAACTTTGCATATCTATTCTTTTTCTTTTCTTTCTTTCCTTTCCTCTCAACATATTTGTTCGTTTTGTTTTCATTGTTTTATTCCCCACTTGGCACCATACTTTAGTTTTGTTTTCCAGGTTCTGCTTAAGTTAGTTTCATTCTTAACTGGTAAATATAATTTTTTATTTCCTTTGTTTGCCAGACCAATCTACTGTACTTTCTTTTTGTTGGACTGTTTTTACTTTCCTCATGGGTGTATATGTATATGTGTATATTCCATTATTTTAATGATTATTTGCCTGGTTTTGTAATGCTATTTGTCTGGGGTTCATCTTTGGTTTCTCATTTTTGGATATTTGTTTTAATCTCATTTAATGCCATAATAAACCACTGTGGAATCTTCATTCCTGAACAGAGATCAAGCCTTTGGAGTAGGAGCACTGACTCCAAGACCCTAGACTACCAGAGAACTACCTCTAAGCAGTATCAAATAGTGAGGACTCACACAAAGGAAACCACTTGAATACAAGACCCTGCATCACCTAACCATCAGTAGCTCTCTGTGCAGGACGCCTCATCTAAACAAGAAACAAAACAAAAATACAAAAATACATCAGCAGACAGGATTATCACCTCACTTAGTCTTGCCCATCAGAGGAAAAACAAAAATTCAGCACAAATCTCGCCCTATTTGAAGCTCACACAAACCACTGGACCAATCTTAGGAGGGTCGAAACCAAAAGGAAAAAAGAATTCAACCTTCTTCAAGGAAAGAATTCAACTTTCCTTGAAGCCTGGGAAAGGAGACTTCAAACACAATAACTTGAAAAAAAAAAAATAGAAAAGGCACAGAAATACTGCACAAATGAAGGAACAAACTAGAAACACAGAAGTCCAAATAAATGAAGAGGAAATAGGCAAACTACCTGAAAAAGAATTCACAATAATGACAGTAAGTGAAAGTGAAGTCGCTCAGTCGTGTCCGACTCTTTGTGACCCCGTGGACTGTAGCCTACCAAGCTCCTCCGTCCATGAGATTCTAAAGGCAAGAATATTGGAGTGGGTTGCCATTTCCTTCTCCAGGGGATCTTCCCTATCCAGGGATCGAACCCTGGTCTCCCACGTTGCAGGCAGACACTTTAACCTCTCAGTCACCAGAGAAGCCTTGAAAACAAAATGGAGAAATTGCAAAAATCAATTAACAAAGACTTGGAAGAATTAAAGAATAAATATACAGAGACAAACAAGATAATTACTGAAATTAAAAATACTCTGGAAGGAATCAATAGCAGAATATATGAAGCAGAAGAATGAATCAGTGAGCTGGAAGATAAAATGGTGGAAATAACTTCTGAAGAGCAGAATAAAGTAAAAAGAATGAAAAGAGCTGGGGACAGGCTCAGAGATCTCTGGAACCATATCAAATGCACCAACATTCGAATTATAGGGGTCCCAGAAGAAGAAGAGAAAAAGAAAGGGTATGAGAAAATTTTTTAAGAGATTATAATTGAAAATTTCCCCAACATGGAAAAGGAAATAGTCAAGTCCAAGAGGCACAGAGAGTCCCATACAGGATACACCCAAGGAGAAACATGCTAAGACACATGTTAATCAAACTAACAAAGACTACACACAAAGAAGGAATATTAAATGCAGCAAGGGAGAAGCAACAAGTAACATACAAGGGAAACCTCATACACTTAACAGCTGATCTTTCAGCAGAAACTCTTCAGGCCAGAAGGGAATGGCAGGATATATTTAAAGTACTGAAAAGCAAAAATCTACAACCAAGATTACTGTACCTGGCAAGGATCTCATTCAAAATTGATAGAGAAATAAAAACCTTTTCAGACAAGCAAAAGCCAAGAGAATTCAGTACCACCAAACCAGCTTTACAACAAATGTTAAAGGGACTTATATAGCCAAGAAAGAAAACATTAAAAAAAAATCTACAAAATCAACCCCAAACAATTAAGAAAATGGCAATGCTGCTACTGCTGCTAAGTCACGTCAGTCATGCCCAACTCTGTGTGACCCCATAGATGGCAGCCCACCAGGCTCCTCCATCCCTGGGATTCTCCAGGCAAGAATACTAGAGTGGGTTGCCATTTCCTTCTCCAATGCATGAAAGTGAAAATTGAAAGTGAAGTCGCTCGGTTGTGCCCGACTCTACACTGCCTTCTCCAAGAAAATGACAATAGGAACATATATATCAATAATTACTTTAAATGTAAATGGATTAAATACTCCAACCAAAAGACACAGACTGGCTGAATGAATACAGAAACAGGACCCATATATATGCTGTCTATAAGAAACCCACTTCAGACCTCAAGACACATATAGACTGAAACTGAGAGGATCAAAAACTATATTCCATGCAAATGGGAAGCAAAAGAAAGCTGGAGTAGCAATCCTCATATTAGACAAAATAGACCTTAAAATAAAGAAATTTACAACAGATAAGGAAGGACACTACATAATGATCAAAGGATCAATCCAAGAGGAAGACATAACAATTGCAAATATCTATGCACCCAACATAGAAGCACTTCAATACACAAGACAAAAATTAACAGACATAAAAGGAGAAATTGACAGTAACACAATAATAGTATGAGACTTGAACACCCCACTCACACCAATGGACAGATCATCAAAACATAAAATTAATAAGGAAACACAAGTCTTAAATGATACATTAGATGAAATGGATCTCGTTGATATCTTCACAACACTCCATCCAAATGCAGAAGAATACACCTTCTTCTCAAGTGGACATGGAACATTCTCCAGGATAGACCACATCTTGGGTCACAATTCAAACATGAGTAATTTAAGAAAATTGAAATCATATCAAGCATCTTCTCTGACCACAATGCCATGAGACTAGACATCAGTTACAAGGAAAAAAGTGTAAGAAACACAAATACATGGAGATTAAACAACACGTTTCTAAATAACCAACAGGTTATTGAAGAAATCAAAAGGGAAATTTAAAAATTTCTAGAAACAAATAACAATGAAAACGACAACTCAAAACCTATGGGATGCAGCAAAAGCAGTTCTAAAAGGGAAGTTTATCATAATACAATCCTACCCCAAGAAACAAGAAAAACATCAAATAGACAACTTAACTTTACACCAGGAGAAGGAAATGGCAACCACTCCAGTATTCTTGCCTAGAGAATTCCGTGGACAGAGGAGCCTGGTGGGCTGCTGTCCATGGGGTTGCACAGAGTCGGACACGACTGAAGCGACTTGGCATACATGAATGCATTGGAGAAGGAAATGGCAACCCACTCCAGTATTCTTGCCTGGAGAATCCCGGGGACGGAGGAGCCTGGTGGGCTGCCATCTATGGGGTTGCACAGAGTTGGACACGACTGAAGCGACTTAGCAGCAGCAGCAACTTTACATCTAAAACAACTGGGAAAAGAACAACAAAACCCCAAAATTAGTAGAAGGAAAGAAATCATAAAGATCCGAGCAGAAAGAAATGAAAGAAACAATAGTAAAGATTAATAAAACCAAGAGCTGGTTCTTTGAGAAGATAAACAAAATTGACAAACCTTTAGCGAGACTCATCAAGGGAAAAAAAAAGAAAAGAATCAAATCAACAAAATTAGAAATGAAAAAGGAGAGATTACAAGAGACAATGCAGAAATACAAAGGATTGTAAAAGACTATTATGAACAACTATATGCCAATAAAATAAATAACCTGGAAGAAATGGACAGATTCTTAGAAAAGTTCAATCTTCCAAGACTGAACCAGGAAGAAATAGAAATTAGGAACAACCCAATTACAAGCACTGAGATTGAAGCTGTGCTCAAAAATCTCCCAAAAAACAAAAGCCCAGGAACAGATGGCTTCACAGGAGAATTCTATCAAACATTCAGAGAAGAGCTAATGCCTATCCTTTCAAAACTTTTTCAAAAAATTGCAGAGGAAGGAACACTTTCATTCTTCGAGGCCACCATCACCCTGATACCAAAAACAGACAAAGACAATACAAAAAAAAGAAAACTACAGGCCAGTATCACTGATGAACATAGATGCAAAAATCCTCAGCAAAACTAGAGCTAACAGAATTCAGCAACACATCAAAAAGCTCGTACACCATGATCAAGTTGGGTTTATTCCAGGTATGCAAGGATTCCTCAGTATATGCAAATCAATCAATGTGATACACCATATTATTAGTGATCTAAGAAAAAATAAAAAGAATCCAGATAAGAAAAGAAGTAAAACTCTCACTGTTTGCAGTTGACATGATACTGTACATAGAAAACCTTAAAGATAGTATCAGAAAATTACTAGAGCTATTCAGTGAATTTAGCAAAGTTGCAGGATACAAAATCAATACACAGAAATCACTTGCATTTCTCTAGACTAACAATGAAAACTCAGAAAGAGAAATTAAAGGATCAATCCCCTCCACCACTGCAACAAAAAGAATTAAATATCTATCTAGGAATAAACCTACCTAAGGAGACCAAAAAAAAAAAAAGAAAAAACTGTACACAGAAAATCATAAGACACTAATGAAAGAAATCAAAGATGACATAACAGATGGAGAGATATTCCATGTCCCTGGGTATGAAGAATCAATATTGTGAAAATGACACATTATCAAATGCAATCTACAGATTTAATGTGATCCCTATCAAATTACCAATGGCATTTTTCACAGAACTAGAACAAAATATTTCACAATTCATATGGAAATACAAAAGACCTGAATATCCAAAGCAGTCTTGAGAAACAAGAATGGAACTAGAGGAATCAACCTTCCTGACTTCAGATTATACTACAAAGCTACAGTTATCAAGACAGTATGGTACTGGCCCCAAAACAGAAATATAGACCAATGGAACAAGATAGAGAACCCAGAAATAAACCCATGCACCTATGGGTACCTTACTTTTGACAAAGGAATCAAGAATATACACTGGGGCAAAGACAGCCTCTTCCATAAACGGTGTTGGGAAAACTGGACAGCTACACGCAAAAGAATGAAATTAGAACACTTCCTAACACTACACACAAAGATAAACTCGAAATGGATTAAAGGCCTAAATGTAAGACCAGAAACTATAAAACTCTTAGAGGAAAACATAGGCAGAACAGTCAATGACATAAATCAAAGCAAGATCCTCTATGACCCACTTCCTAGAGTAATGGAAATAGAAACAAAAGTAAACAGGTCAGACCTGATTAAATTTAAAAGCTTTTACAGAGCAAAGGAAACTATAAGCAAGTTGAAAAGACAACCATCAGAATGGGAGAAAATAATAGCAAATGAAACAACTGACAAAGGATTAATTTCAAAAATATACAAGCAGCTCTAACAATTCAATACCAGAAAAACAAGCAACCCAATCAAAAAGTGGGAAAAGACCTAAACAGACATTTCTCCAAAGAAGATATACAGATGGCTAACAAACACATGAAAAGATGTTCAACATTGTTCATCATTAGAGAAATGCAAATCAAAACTACCTAACACTGGTCAAAATGGCCCTCATCAAAAAGTCTATGAACAGTAAATGCTGGAGAGGGTGTGGGGAAAAGGGAACATTCTTGCACTGTTGGTGGGAATGTAGACTGATGCAGCCACTATGGAAGACGGTATGGAGATTCCTTAAAAAACTAGGAATAAAACCACCATATGACCCAGCAATCCCATTCCTAGGCATATACCTCAAGGAAATCAAAATTGAAAGAGACACATGTATCCCATTGTTCACTGCAGCACTATTTACAGTAACTAGGACATGGAAGCAACCTAGATGTACATCGACAGATGAATGGATAAAGAATTTGTGGTACATATACACAATGGAATATTACTCAGCCACAAAAAGGAATGCATTTGAGTCAGTTCTAATGAGGTGGATGAACCTAGAACCTATTATACAGAGTGAAGTGAGTCAGAAAGAGAAAGATAAATACCATATTCTAATGCATATAATTGGAATCTAGAAAAGTGGTACTGAAGAATTTACTTACAGGGCAACAATGAGAAACAGATATAGAGAATAGACTTATGGACATGGGGAGAGGGGAGGAAAGGGTGAGATGTATGGAAAGAATAACATGGAAACTTACATTATCCTATGTAAAACAGATAGCCAATGGGAATTTTCTATATGGCTCAGGAAACTCAAACAGGCACTCTGTATCAACCTAGAGGGGTGGGATGAAGAGGGAGATGGGAGGGAGGTTCAAAAGGAAGGGGATATATGTATACCTATGGCTGATTCATGCTGAGGTTTGACAGAAAACAGCAAAATTCTGAAAAGCAATTATTCTTCAATAAAAAAATAAATAAATTTTAAAAAAGAACACAAGGAACTAATGTTGGGGAGTATATGAAGAAAAGAGAAACCTCCTACACTGTTGGGGGAATATAAATTATTGCAGCCACTATGGAAAACTGGAGAAGGAAAAGGCAACCCACTCCTGTATTCTTGCCTGGAAAATCCCATGGACAGAAGAGCCTGGCAGGCTACAGTCCATGGGGTTGCAAAGAGTCAGATATTACTTACTGACTAAACAACTATGGAAAACAGGACAAAGGTTTCTCAAAAGACTAAAACTAGACCTACCATATAACCCAGCTATTCCACTCCTGGATGTATATCAAAAAACCCCAAAAGCACCATTTCAATAGATACATGCACCCCAATGTTCATGGCAGCACTATTTATAACTGCCTAGATATGGAAGCAATCTAAGTGTCCATCAGCAAATGAATGGATAAAGAAGATGTGGTATGTATACACACACACATACACACACACACACACACACACAGTGGAATACCACTCAACCATTTAAAAAAAAAATTAAAGGGGAGGGAGGTAGGAGGGGGGTTCAGGATGGGGAGCATGTGTACACCCGTGGTGGATTCATGTTGATGTATGGCACAACCAATACAATACTGTAAAGTAATTAGCCTCCAATTAAAATAAATAAATTTAAATTAAAAAAAATTTTTATTAATTAAATTTTGCCATTTGCAGCAGCATGGGTTGTCTTGGAAGGCATTATGCTAAGTGAAATAAGTCACACAGAAAAAGACAAATACTGTATATATTATTTATATGTGGAATATAAAAAATACGACAAAGTAGTAAATACAAAATAGAAGCAGATTCACAGATATGGAGAACAAACTAGTGGTTACCAGAGGGGAGCAAAAGGACGGGACATACAGGGGTTGGGAATTGGGAGGTACAAACTACTGAGTGTAACATAGGCTCAAGGATGTAATGAACAACAAAGGGAACAAAGCCAATATTTTGAAATAACTGCAAATGAAAAGTAACCTTCAAAAACTGTATTAATTTTTTTTAATTTTAAAAATAAAGATGTTTTAATTAAGACAAAAAAGAAAGTAAATAAATAGAAATTTTGACATGGAATCAAATATCTGTTTTTGTTTTACAATGCTATATTTTCAAATTAATTGCAAAAATGCACCTGAAGGATCTTACCATCTATTTAGAAAGGATAGAGTTCACTGTCAGAACTCCAGAATTTCTCTGCCCAGCATATTTTATCAGTTCATCCATGTAGTAGCTGACTAGCAATAGGGAAAATGAAGAGGGAGGAGCACAAAATGGCTCTTGTGTTTCTTGCTTGGATGTCCAAATGCTACTTATTCTGGGAAGATAAGAGGGAGGAAACAAAGACTGGGAACAAGGCAGACAATGGGTTAAGTTTAGAAGACTCTACACTGAGGATGTTTTACAAAGCAGTTGATTTCACTGACTTGACACTAGCAGTGAAATAGCTAACCACGTTAAATGAATTACTCATTGAAAGAAGCTGGAGAAAGAAAAAAACATCCATATCAGGGCACATCCCGGAGTTAATCAGACGTTTAGCAAGAGCGTTATGCTTTGTAAACTTTGTAATAAGAAAGTTTATAAACAAGCACAATTATGACCAAACATGGAGAATCAAATATTAAATTTTTTTAAAGAAACTATAAACTTTCTAAATGTCAACAAAAATTAGAATTTAATACTATAGCACTTAGGATGTCATGATTAAAAACGTTACTTCTGAAAGTTTATAATAACACTAAAATGTTTATGATAGAGGTTGTTTTTCTTTTAAAGTACATATTATTTGAGCAATGTAAAATTAGACATAGCAAAACCTGGGAAACAGATGCATCAAAAAGATAACAGTAACTATTTTGATGACAAGAATCTGTGAAATTCTTTCTTCTACTTTTCCACATCTTTCAAATTCACTAAATAATACTTTCTAAAAGGGAAAATAGTCACCAAAAAAAGGGATTATCTTCCGTCTTACTAAGGTAAACATGGCTACAGTTCCTAATTAACACAGAACCTGAGTACACTGTTAAGCCCTCAATAATCCAAGAACATATCAATATCTGCAATTGAAGACATTACCTGAGATGTTCAGGATTTCCCAGTGGCTCGACGGTAAGGACTCTGCCTGCAGTGCGGGAGACTACGGAGACTCCAGTTCCATCACTGGGTGGGGAAGAAGCCCTGGGGGATGAAATGGCTACACCTGCTCCAGTACTTGCCTGGAAAATACCACAGACAGAGGAGCCTGGAAGGCTATAATCCTTGGGGTCGCCAGGAGTCGAACATGATAGAAGCGACTGAGCACATCACCTGAGATCTTCTCCTGAGAGCCTCATGTCTTGCCGTCCTGGATCTTGCAGAGCACAAGGAATGGTTCAGCCTCTGCCTTGATTGGCATTTCTCTGGGGTTCCCACAAACTACTCCCCACTAATCAGTCCCAAGGGGAATTAAAGCACTTTGGGCACCTCTGAAAACCACCACCTGAGGACTGTGAGCATCCTTCTTATACTCTGGTCCTGCAGAGAATCAGAGACGATTTCTTAATGCAGTGTATGGACTGGAGGTGGGGGAGAGGGGAAAAGGTGGGACCCCGCGGAGAAGCTTCCCAGGAGGCGCTAGTACAAACAATTTGCCTGCCAATGCAGGAGAGCAGGTTTGATACCTGGGTTGGGAAAATCCCCTGGAGGACGGCATGACCACCACTCCTATTCTTGCCATGAGAATCCCATAGACAGAGGAGCCTGGCTAGCTACAGTTCATGGAGGTCGGACACGACTGAAGGAACTTAGCGGCACACTGGGTGTCTCGCCATCCTTCTGAGCTGTGCAGGCACTGGCACGGCCCTGGACTCTGAACACTGGCAAGGCCCCCATGGTAACTGCCTCAGGGCCCCCAGCCCATTCCTTAACATCGGCCCCTAAGACTGTTCAAAGCTCTGCACTTGTCCATTCGGTTCTCAGAGTCAACCCGATTAGTTCATATTAGCATCTCAGCACCTCACGGATGAGATCTGAGACTCAGGTCACCTGAGCAAGCCCAGGCAGCCAGTGCAAGGTGTAGACTTAACAGTTGTCAATGTGGTTACCTTATCTGGGACTAAGACTGCACTAATGGAGTTCCCCCAGAGTCCCCTGCGGGGAGGGGGCGTGTCTCTGGCAGGCGCAGCCCTGCCCCCAGGGCTTCCAAGGCAGCAGCCTGGCGTCAGGGTTTCAGGAATGAGAAGCTTCGAGGCCCGCAGACTGGGATGAAAATGGCTGATGACCCTTCAAACAGGACAAGGGGAGGTGTCCAGAAACCTTGGTCAGAACCTGTCTTTGAGTGAAATCTCAACTTCTGTCTTCCAGAAGCGATGGAAATAGGACTCAGAATCCTGAGGTAAGACGTCTCCCGAAACAGCCAGGTGCAGTCGCCATTAGGAGGTGATACCCCACAGCCTCTCAGGCCTTGCCCCTGACATGACCCCACCTCTGAACATGTCCACGCCCCTGGGCGTGACACCATCCGCAGAGCACACTGGGCTGAGCCTCCGTGGAGAAATTCCTTCATTTTCCATTTTCTCCGAACGTTTCTGAGCTCTACTAGGTACGTGCAGCAGTGATGAAGTAAACTATATCTCTGTCCTCTGAGAAGGTGATTATGCCAAACGTGTTCTACACCATGTAAAAAGTGTTGTGTATTGGAAAACAAGGACAGATCCCAGTGTGGGAGACTCAAAGACAGCATCTGAGTGAAACCTTTCAGTATAATACGGAGGAAAGAGGAGAGAAAGTATGAGGATTCATGTTTGGTCTTGTTGTTTTGAAGGTTTTACGATGAAAAGTCCCCACTTTGTGAGTATTCATTCCCATGTGGTGGTCCAGCACATATGCTGTAAGAATGTGGAGAAGTTGTAGGAACCTGAAAGTAGGCAAGAGAATTGATTAAGCAAACAATCCTGAGCTCCACAAAGACAGGAGCTTTTTGTCCTTCACTGGTCTGTCCTAAGTGCCAAATACATAGTAAACATGGAAAGAATGAATGGATTGTTTTCAGACAGTGTTGGAGCTGACCATTAGTTGGAGAACATAAATAACAATTTATGGTGGTACCGAAGCACTTAATTGTATGATTTTACCCAAGAGGAATCAGACGTTTATTAGAAGGCAGGGCTTCCTGGGTGACTCAGTGGTAAAGAATCCGCCTGCCGATGCAGGAGCCTCATGCATGGGTTCAATCCTTGGATTGGGAATAGCCCCTGGAGGAGGAAATGGCACCCACGCCAGGATTCCTGCCAGGATAATCTAAAGGAACATGTGAGGCTATAATCCCTGGGATTCCCGAAGAGTCAGACATGACAGAGCCACTGAGCACACTGGCCTGCACGCACTAGAAAAGGTAGAGTTAGCTTTTGCCAGGCAAGGACATATGAAAGGAAAATGGGGAAAGTGCTTTAGAGCTATTTTTTGAAGATTTCGCTGGTGGCTCTGTGGTAAAGAATCCGCCTGCCAATGCAGGAGATGCAGGTTCGATCCCTGGGTCAGTAAGGTCCCCTGGAGAAGGAAATGGCAACCCACTCCAGTATTCTTGCCTGGAGAATCCCATGGACAGAGGAGCCTGGTAGTCCTTGGGGTTGCAAAAGAGTCAGACACAACTTACTGACTAAACAACTTTAGAGCTGTTTAAGTGTGTGGTTAAGTGATAGACCTGGAAGTTTTCCTTGGAGGAAAAGATAAAGATAGAAGGTTGTCAGATGAACTACGAGTAGCTTGTAGTTCCTGAGCAGGTTGAGGAATTGACATACCAAGGGCATAAGCTGAAAAGTGAAGGGTGAAATGTCAGACTGTATTTTTTCAGAGCGAAAAAATAACTCTGATGATGAGCTCTAGAATATGGCCGTAACTGAACTGGAATGGAGGTAAAGAGCCATAGGTTGAAAAGGGATAGACGGTGAGAGGTCAGATTATTGGATGGTCTATTCACATGAATATTAGACCTCTGATTGATTCCTCCCACTTTGAGTTCCTGTCCAGAGACTCTTTCCTCTCCCGAAATCTACACAGGATTTGCATTTCCTGCAAGTCTAACCTTCAGCCAGTGTCATGACTCTGGACAGGAAGGTAAAGTGGGGCAGTGAGACAGAGGGCTATGATAGACATCTGATTTTTTTTTTTTAATTTGTTTTGAAAACTCAGCCTTCACTCACCTTGTGTAAACAGTTCCTCTCTTGTCCTCTGGGAAACTAACCCCATTTACAGTCTCAGCCCATGTGCAAGTGAAGTAGTTGTTTCCCAACTCTATATTAAATACACTGATAAGAGCAGAAATTAAACCTTGAAATCTGTAGGATTTGCTTCCTCTGTAAGCATGGCTGTCTCTACAGAAGTTGAAGTTAGCTTCTTTAGCCCTACGATCTGAAAGCTAGAACAGAGGGGAGACATTGGGGGAGGCAGGATGAAATATATTGCGTCTAATTTTTTTCTCTCTCAAGTCTGCAAACTGGCAGTAGTGAGTCAGGTAGTTCTCAGGCCTCCTCTCACCTGATTATTCGAGGTGACCCCATACCACCTTTACCTCCAGGCCTACTTTCCCACCTCCTTTGGATGCTCCAACCTCTTTGTTTTTCTTACCAGCCACTGCTCTACTTAGCCATTAAATAGCTTTGACCTTGATGATATGAATGTGAATGAAGGCAAGGATACACTTGATACCTCTGGCCAATTTTGCTTCAGTTAACTGAGTTGGGCATCCAAGAAGAAAACCTTGTTTTAGAAAGACTTCTAAGAAGGTCCCAATGATCCCCACCTCCTGATAGTCACACCCTGGTATAATTACTCAGCCCCGTGAATGTAGGTTGAACTTAGTCATTTGCTTTTAATAGAATAAGGAAAAAGGTAATGGAACATCAATTCCACTATTAGTTTCCAAAGTATTGTAACTTCTTTCTTCCTAGCAGACTATCTTCTGACCCTGATGAAGCATTGGAGAGGCCCACATGGCAAGGAATTGAGGATAGACTCCAGCCAGCTCCAGCCAACATTCAAGAAATTGAAGATCTCAGTCCAGCAGGCTTTGAGGAACTTCATCCTGCCAGCAGTTATGTAAGTGATCACCGAAGTGGGTCTTTCTACAGTCATACCTTTGGATGATACCCCAGCCCCAGCTGATAGCTTAATTGCAGCCATGTGAGAGATGTTAAAGCAGAGAACCTAGATATGTCTTGTCTGAATTCCTGACCACAAAAACTGTGAGATAGTAAATAAGTGGTTTTTTTTTTTTAAGCCTATAAATTTGAGGATGTCCATTATACAACAGGGGGCTTCCCTGGTGGCTCAGCTGATAAAGAATCTGCCTGCAATGCAGGAGACCTGTGTTTGATCCCTGGGTTGGGAAGATCCGCTGGAGAGGGGAATGGCTATCCATTTCAGTATTCTGGCCTGGAGAATTCCATGGACTGTATAGTATTCCATGGACTATACAGTTCCTACGGTCACAAAGAGTTGGACATGACTGAGTGACTTTCACTTTCATGTTATAGAGCAGTAGATAACTAATACACCCCTAAATTACTGTGATCTTGGTAAAAGATGTAGCATGACTAGAAACTCAGGCACTGAATAGGAGTACATCCCTCTGATGTCATCCCTAGGAATACTGTCTTGGTGCTCAGAGATTACCCCATATACTCTTATGCTTAAATGGTATCATCATACTCTAAAAGCCCTGAGTAGTCTCCAGGAGCTGCTGGAGGCATAGGTAGGGTTGTGTTGGGTGAAGTGGATGGGTGGTCAGTATGGGATCATAAGTAGTAATGATGATGTCATTCTTTCCCTTCTCATTTTTGTCTTCCTTTCCCACTCACTCCACCATTACATTTCCTTTACTCTCTCCTTTTCCTCAAAATTCTGAGAGGCTGCCCAATGACCATTCCTGCAAACAGTGGCCAGGTGATCTCTTGGTCTTGCAGTAATACCACCCTGAAGAGATTTCCTTGGGGAGCAGCTCTTCCAGTTCGTTGAGGTGCTTTCACAAGCAGGGAGACCTCATCATCAAGCTCAAAATATGCTTTCCAGATTAAACATCCCACGTGCAGCAGATTCTTCAGCCGGAAGAATCTGCTGAATTCTGACCCTGGCCAGACTAGTGTCCACAATTGTAAAGCCTATCTATCTATACACACCCCATTCAATGGCCACCAACCTGTGAGTTACTCTGGAATCAGGAACATTTTCTAAACAAAAGTAAGACCATCTTCAAGAAAATATTCATATCCCTCAGCCTTTTCAAACCTGCAAATCCTGTCTTCCCTACTGCTCCAGTAAGGGTAGAGGAAAGGTAAAGGGTGAACTGCTACTTATTTTCATTAGGGTCAGGTAAGGAGTGGGAGACGGAGAAGGCAATGGCACCCTCCTCCAGTACTCTTGCCTGGAAAATCCCATGGACTGGGGGAGCCTGGAAGGCTGCAATCCATGGGGTTGCTGAGGGTCAGACATGACTGAGCGACTTCACTTTCACTTTTCACTCTCATGGATTGGAGGAGGAAATGGCAATCCACTCCAGTGTTCTTGCCTGGAGAATCCCAGGGATGGGGGAGCCTGGTGGGCTGCCATCTATGGGGTCGCACAGAGTCGGACACGACCGAAGTGACTTAGCAGCAGCAGCAGCAGCAGCAAGGAGTGGGACATGTGGCCCATCACCACAAAATTCATGAAGGATGAAAGGGTTCTTCATTGCAGGACATTTATTCCTCACCAAGAGATCTAAGAGGGAGATTTCTGTCTACCACTAATCTCAAGGCCTAAGCATTCTCCAAAACATTTTGAGGCAACAAGAGTCAATTCTGTCTATGTTATGCCAGAGTAACTCATCCCACCCTATAGCTGTATATGCTTCAGGATAGTTTGAGAGCAGATGAAAAGATAGTTTAAGCCAAGTTCTAGACTTTAAGATATCTTCTCACTTTGCAAAAGCCTAAAAATTTCTAGTGTAAATTTTTGTCCTTTTTAATAAATATAATTAAGTTCTTTAGGTAGAGGATATCTGAGCAGGATCAAATAAAGGACTCCAGGATAAAACTGAGAAGACCACTGTCAGGCTCCCTGCAAGGAAGCCTCTTAGACACCAAGAGAGGAAATCAGGATGAGCTGAACTACTCCTTCCATTTCCCACATACAAGTACCAGGATAACTAAATCCCACGCCCCGAGTGCAGTACACAAAGAGCATTAGTCTTTCTCTATTAGAAGAAACATTTATTGAGGAGGATCAAAATTCTCAATTTACTAAAGGGAGGTTGTTTTCATCTGAGGATGTGTTATCATGAAAACTGCAAGGTTTTCTCAGTGCCTGAATGAGTTCTTTGGAGAAATGTCTTCTCCCTGGAAATGCTGAAGAAGTGATTTCTGTTTGAATAAGAGAGTCAGATCTCTGAACACAGTGTCTTCTTCAGGAGTGAAGGGGGCTGGAGGGATCTGGCATTCTTGTTGCACACAGGTGGGGCTTGGATGGCTTGCGAGCTCCCTGGAGGACAGGGAAGAGGGTTGACTCTGACATAATACCTGATCCTCAAAGGCCACATCTTTTGGAGGATGTCTGACCCCATCTCTGTTCTGTCTGACGCTTGTAAGACAACTCTGATCAGCATAAACAGCTTCTTGGTTTGAGGGCTTGGGACTTACCCATTCCTCTTGCTGTAAGTCGGGGAGAGCACCATAGTTGGAGGGATGTCCCTTACCAGGCTTTACCTGGGTCTGCAGTTCCTTCTTGTGCTGACTTAATTCCAAGGCCTCAGATTCAAACCTACATGCCAGCTTCTCTTCTAGGATCTTCCCAATGGCTCTCATAAGCTCATGAGCTTCAAGGGGCCCATGACTCACAAAGAGAGCTGCACTTTCAGTTGAGTCTTGGTGCTGTGCAAAGGTTGACATGAATTTGGCTTTTTGCTGGGGACTTTCCTGGTCTTTGATTTTTCTCATGAAATCAATCCACTGAAAAAATCGCCTCATCTTGTTTCTGAAGAAACTTTCAGGAGGAAGCTGCTCACTCTGTGACAGAGATGAGGAAGCATCCTTTAATTCTCTTTCCTCAACAAGGTGGCTCTTCTTTCTGCCTGTAGACATCCCTGCTCCTGAATCTTCACTTCTGTATTCTCCTGCTTTGGAGCCCAAAGGCTCTCTCTCTGCAGCAGGTGGGAAGTTATTATCCTGGCACTTCGATAGTGCATGCTTAGAGGGATCCTGCCTCTGCTCCATGCTGGTCCCACTGTCCTCTGAGTGGATGTGCGGCACCTGGGAAGCTGCCATGTCCCCAGTGGAGACACTCTGGGCAAGAGTCTGTGAAGACTTGGAAGGCAACGTACTTAAAGTCGGGGACGTGTCTGTGGGACAGTGGTCAGCCTGGCTATACTCCTTATTCTTGAATTTAAACTTTAACTCAGTAAGGATCTGTTTTTGAAAGTCTGATATTTCAGAATCTTGGGGAACAGATAATTTTGGTGGGGGACATTGAGTGGTCAGGGTAGTTTCTACTTTAATCATTTTGACGTTTGTCATTTGGGAGCTTCTCAATTTGCTGGTTGTCAAGGTGTTACAGGATTGTGATTCAAGAGCATGAAGCTCCTTGGCCCTGAATATCTCCCTGGACACACTGAACATTGTGGAATGTTCTGAATTCTTCCTCACTATCTTTTGGCCCTGAACCATTTCTACTCTATCACTGAAATTCACGGTCTCATCCCTTGGCTCAGGTCTGTACTCAGCTTGCCTTATGGGCTTCACTGGGCTGCATCTGTTGTCCAGTAGAGTCTCATTCTGACTTACTTTGCCTTTGTTTCCTTGTGTGATGGGCTGAAAAGTCTGTCTGTGACACTCAGTTGTCTGAATGTCCTCTGCAAGCTTTTGGTAGGTATCAGAGTATGATGGTTGTGGGGCCCTCTGTCCTTCTTGGCCCACAAATGAGATAACAGGGAGAGGATGATCCAGCATGGGGGTTGAATTTGTGGTTCTCACCTTATTTCCCTGAGAAGTTTTAGATCTTTCTTCAAGAGGCTCAGAAAGCTCATCTTTGGAGTCCACCCCAGAAATATGGGTGGTTGAGGAGGGAAAGTCAAATTGAGGAAGAGGCCATGTTTTGGCTTCTCTCAACGTATAGAATTTTATGGATTCAAGAACCTTGAGGGGTAAGCCCCATCTCTGAGTCACACGAAACCTTAAAATATGGGCTTCTAGCACCTTTAGGGTATTGTGATCAAGAAAAGAAAGCTCTGGGGTGCTAATCTGGTGGCATACTTTACCTCCAGTTATGTTTTTTGAATGTGGGTCTTCCACATTGGTTTGGGAGCTTGCAGAAGGAAGCAAAGTATTGTCGTCAGCCAGCCATGAACGACACACACCTGTAGGAATCCTACCCACACTAATCTGCCAAGACTTCATGCTCACATGTAATCTAAGAATGTTTTTTATTTGATTCCGATCTATGTCCTTTCTTGAGACATTTAATAATTCATTCCTTGAGTGATTCCTTGACTGACACACACAGTTAGTTTTTGTCTCCAAGGCAGCCCTCAGACCCTGCACTAGGTAGCATTCTGAGACATCTTGTGGGCTATCTTCTGGGCTCTTCTCAAGGATATAGCCAAGATTCTTCCTCATGTCATCCCTTAGCTGAAACTTTGTTGAGACCTTCTTCTGGAAATTTCCTGGGAGACGCAGTTCTGTCTTCGCTATATTGTTGCTACCCTGGCCCTGAATCTTGGAACGTTGTGACTGAACATGCCTGCCTCTCTGCTGAGGTACTTCTGCTAATTTGCACTGAGGCCCCATCAGTGCTAGAGACTCTAGATTCCTACAGGCTTGGAGGTACCAGCGTGGATTTAGCCTCCTTGGAACATGGAGCTCCAGTTTCTCCTGGGGTTCACTGGTGATATGAAAATGGCCGGGAAGGATAGAGACTGGTACGTAAGCATGGGATGGCTGGTTGACCAATGGGACATTATGAGCTTGAGAACAAGTGGCTTGAGATTTTTGGAACACCGGAACTAAACCCCACAAACTTTCCTGTTGCTTCTGTAACACATGCCACTCCAGATGTTGATTTTCAGTTGTAATATGAAAGTCTGACTCATTCTGGAATCTGTGGAAAGACACTCCACAGTCCCTAATTTGGGATGGAGAAGAGGATGATAGCACTGGGAGTCGGGCTTGAAGGTGGGCCTGAGGCTGGACCTGAGTGAAAGGTAGAGACTGGGATTGTGGCTTAGTTTGAGGCAAGCATTGTGGTGGATATACATGAGGAAGGAGACGGGGACAGGAATGAAGAAGTGGTGGAGATTCTTGATCCCGCATTTTGGCTGCAGGAGCATTACAGATTCCATTGAATAAGACAAAGTGAGACTCTGGAGGGGAACTACTACTAGAAACCAGAAGAGTAGCCACTAGGGACTCACTGTGCAAAGAGGGAAGACCCCAGAAGAGCTGGCTGCATTTCTGCTGCAAGTTTCCCCCCAAAGTCTTGACATATAAGAGCTGCTGACAAATGTGAAGCTTCTCTGGTTTGCTTTCACTGTTCCAGCCAGTTTGGGGGGCTGTAGTGTTCTGCACACCAAGAGACTGCAACAAATTCCCTGAAGATGTCCATTGGTATTCTGACCACTTCTGTTTTGAAAATGGTCCCTCTTCCTTTTCTTTCTTCTCTAAACTCCGGCAAGCCATTCTGTTTTTTATTTGTCTCTCCAAGAGTCCACGGATGTGAAAGCCAGAGAAAGAATGGCTGTTGACCTCCTTGTGCTTTGTAACAGAGTCTCCCCAGAGATAAGTGTCTTGTGGATGGAGGGAAACATGCTCTCGCTGAAAATCAGAGTGTGGTAATCCTGGGAGGAGCACATTCATGGCCTGAGCTTGCCACAAAGAGAAGTCTGAAATTGATAGGCTTGAAGGCTCCGTGCCTCTGATTGTTGAAACACAAGTGGACAACTCACTAGGGCTATCTGGAGATGACTTCTCCAGAACAGGCTTCAATAAAGTGGAAATTGATTTAGATTGAGTCACAGATAAAGTGCTGTCTGGCAGTGGTGAAGGGATTGGTGGTGCATGAGGACAAGCAAAAGAATCAGTGGGATTCATTGCCTGGGAGAAATCTGATAAGGGGTTGATTTCTTGGGAAAGGGTGGGGTCAAGAGAGGACATGGTATCCAGAAACAATGTGGCCTCTGCTGGGACAACAGGGTCTGCTGTCTGAGTGTCATGTGGTAGGAAAAGGGGGAAAGCAACGGTTTGGGGTGGGGAATAATCCACTGGGAATTCAGAATCCAAGGAAGAAAAAGCCTCTGAGGCCAGAGAGTGGCCCATTGGTGAGGGGGAAAAAAAGTCAGTTAAGGGGGTCATTGGGCTAGGGGAGAGAACAGAGGAGGGCAGTGAGGATGGCTCTGGCAGAGAGGCTGGTGGTAGGTTTCCTGGAGGGACTGCTGAGAAGGCTGGGGACAGAGTAAATGATGACTCAGTCACAGGAGCTGTGGAAGCCAAAGGAGGCACAGAGGAAGTAGCATCTTCCAGGGCCTCCAGGAAGAGCAGCCGATTGACCTCAGCAGCTGCGTTATTACATACCTCACAGAAGGGGTCTGGACATAAGAGCTGACGAAAGCAGGTGGTATCATCATGCTGGCCCAGGGGGCTGCAGGAGATAGGATGTACAAAACTACAGCCAGGACCAGGAAAAAACATGAGGGCCTGGTACCTCTGGCAAAAGTATGGCTGCCCAATGTATACTATCTTTTCACATTCTTCAACTTCCTTAATCTCACAATGTATATTTTAATCCCTCTCCCCATGGCTTTCACATGCTGAATCTGAGGATTTTCCCTCCCATGTCAATCCCAGGCTTCACTGAGGCCCTAGAAATTCAAGGACTCCACTAAAAAAGTGGGATACAGGAAAGAAGGAAATGTTTAGTCACCTTTGCAGAAGATAAAGCTCCGTCCTTGCTTCCTCTGCTTCGCTCTGGCAAGTTCTCCAACCTGGGAAACCAGGAGAGTGATGAAGGTAGGAACAAAGAGAACTTATAGCAGGCTAAGTAGAATGTCCTTTAGTGGTACCCTTGGTGGATTGGAGAGTCTCAAGAACTAGAATATAAGTTTACATGGTCAGTGATAATAATAGTAATAGCAAGGCTCAAATACATATGTTGCCTTATCATTCACAAAGGGCTTTCATATGTATTTTCCCATGTGATATTCAGAACTGCCCTTTGAGGAATAAGGGTCAATGGTTATTTACTTTAAAGAGGAATCTGATCATCCAGGAAGTCAGAGGTCTGATACAAAGTCAGGACACAGAGTTCTGACATCTCACATGGCCACCTGTGGGGAAACACCCACTGCCCAGGTCCATCATGGCTTCAAGCCCAGCCATGAGAAAAACGGAATCCGAGAAGTGTCTCAGGCCTGGACTGCCTCCCCATGAGCCTCACCCCAGATACCTCTGGTTTCTGAGAGAAACGGTATCCAGCCACTGACATCGTCAGAGGTCACGGACCTGGGATCTCATGGAAAAGGCAGGAAGGGTCACCCTTGGAGAGCCGGTGAAACAGGCAGAACCTCACCTCTCAGTGTGCCCCCTTTCCTTCTCCTCCTGGTTCTGCCCTGATGCTGAGAACAAAAAGAAAAGAATGAAGTGCCGGGGCTCATTCTCTCAGTCCTCTAGAAACTCAGATATTCATTATCCAGGAATAATATGACTCTAATTAATAGACTTTTATATTCTTTTTTATCAATTTTAAAGGTTTAAAATGTTTTTAATTTTTTCTTCTTAAAAAAATAGGTGACTTTGAATGTATAGCAATAGAAACTTTACAAATTGAAATGCAAAGAGAGAAAAATTTAGTATTTAAATCCAGAATATCCAAGAATTCTGACACAGTTTCAAAATGTGTAGTGTATCAATACATGCAATGGAAATATTAAAATGCGAAGAAAGAACAGAGCAGAAGAAACATCTGAAGAACTAACAGCCCAAGATTTTCCAAAATTAATGATAGACTAACTATAGATTGTGGATGCTCAGAGAACACCGAGCAGCATAAATACTAAGAAAGTCTAAACTTGGATATATTTTATTAACACTGCTAGGTATGTGAAAGATAAAATTTTGAAAGAAAACAATGCTGTACCTCTAGAGGAACAAGGATGAGAATTATGGACTTCTCATCATAAACCAGAGCTTCCCTGATAGCTCAGTTGATAAAGAATCCACCTGCAGTGCAGGAGACCCCAGTTTGATTCCTAGGTCGGAAAGATCTGCTGGAGAAAGAATTGGCTACCCACTCCAGTGTTCTTGGGCTTTCCTTGTGGCTCTGCTGGTAAAGAATCACCTGCAGTGCAGGAGACCTGGGTTTGATCCCTGGGTTGGGAAGATCCCCTGGAAAAGGGGAAGGCTACCCACTCCAGTATTCTCACCTGGAGAATTCCATGGACTATATAGTCCATGGGTCACACAGAGTTGGATATTGGATGCAAAGAGTTGACTGAGTGACTTTCACTTTCATTTTTGATCATAAACCGTGCAAGCAAAAAGAAAATTGAACTATTTAAAGTGTTGAAAGAAAAAAATCACTCCAGAACTTTTTATCTACTGAAATTATCCTTCAAAAGTAAAGGAGAAATAAAAACTGTCTCAAGACAAAAACTGAGATAGTCAGCAACAGCAGAACTTCCCTGGAAGTTCTATAGGAAGAAGGAAAACAGCATCTCAAGTCTTCATAAAGGAAGAGAGGAAAAGGAATCAATGATGGTAAAAGAAAAAAAAAACACTTATTTTTCTTATTCTCAATTGACTTAATGATACTACTGATACTGTATTGAGTGATCAAGTGTATGGATAGGTGAAATAAATGACATCAGTGTTACAAGGGATAGGAGGGAGGAATTGGGAACTCTGTTATAACAGAACCTATAGTACTTATGAAGTGTTATAGTGTTTATATGAAAGTAGATTTGAGTTGTCAGTGTATTAGTTGTTAGCACATTAATTGTTAATGTATTGAATATATTGCAAATTTTATGGCAACTACTAAAATATTTTTATAGAATACTTGATATACTAAGAAAAGAGAGAGATGGAATCCTATAAAGTACTTGTTTGAAACCAGAAAAGGCAGAAAAAGAGGGGAAGAAGAAAAGAATACTTAAAATAAATACTAAACAGTTACAGACATGATGGATATTAATCCAACTATATAGAAAATGTAAGTCGTCTAAATACATCCAATTAAAAGCTAGATTGTCAGTGGATAGCATGAGATCCAATGATGTGTTGCCTACCAAACACCCACTTGAAAAATAAAGATACTGTACCATGCTAAGACTGATGAAAGAAGCAGGAGGAGCTATATTAATTTCAGACAAAGCAGGAGAGTTATGGTGGATAAAGAGGGACAGTACGTAACAACAAAAGGGTCAGTTCTCTTAGAAGACACAACAATCCTTAACATGTATACAGTCTAACAACAGACTGTCAAAATATGTGAAGCAAAAACTGGCCCAACTGTAAGGACAATTAGATGAATCTACTGTTGTTTTTGGAGACTTCAACTCCCCTGTATCAGAAATGGACAGATTCAGCAGGCAGAAAATCAGTAAGGGTAGAGTTGACCTAACCAGCACCATCAGTCAAATGGATCTAATTGACATTTATAGAATACTTCATCCAACAACAGAATACACATTCTTCTCAAGCACACATGGAACATTGACCAAAAGAGACCACACTCTGGACCATGAAATGCATCTTAACAAATGCAAACTAGAAATCATACAAAATGTGTTTTTAGATGACAATAGAATTAAACTAGAAATCGTTTACAGAAAGATAGTTAGAAAGGCCAAAATGTTTGAAGAGTAAACAGCATGCTACTAACAAATGAGTCAAGAAAGAAATCTCAGGAGGAAAAAGAAAAATTTTTAACTAAATGAAAATTAAAATACAACTTGTCAAAGTTTGTGAGATACAAAAGAAACAGTACCTGGAGGGAAACTGATAGCACTGAATGCATCCGTTTGAAAAGAAAGATTTAGTATCTTTGAGGAATTCTGGCTTACTGACCTGATCGATGTCTCCCTGCTTCCAAAATATTGAGAAACTTGAGTTCCCCTTTAGGTAGCACAGTGACAGAAGGAGGAGCCCCACCCAACACACAAAGGCAAGGATGGGAAAACTTAGGAAGTTGAGCTGGAACTCAGCCATGGTGCAGTAAGGTTCCTCAGACAAAGAAGATGATCCAAATCATCAGAAGTGCATTGCTGCCTCAGGCATCAGGGCATTTAAAGTGCACATTCTAGACTAGAGTTCTAGGCCCACATCACAAGAGGTTTAGCATAAACACCCAGGGTTCTTGAGGGCGGGGGAGGGGACAACACAAGAAAGATGAAACCAGTCTTTCCCCCACCACCCAACCCAGCAGATCCATCCATCCCTCCAGGGCCCTTTAGATACTTCTGATCTACCTTCCCAACCACCCATTCACATACCATATATTTACTTTAGTGAAAATTCCTATTTATTCCGCCTGTTACCTAGATATTACCTGTACCCTTCTTATTGCCTAGTGGTCACCCTTTGGGCCCCACGTAATATATAAAACTCTGCTGTGCCAAGGGATATACACCTCCAAGGTCTACTCTGCCTTCAACTACAGCTTCCCCTCATATATAATGTTTCTTTACCTGCATGGAGCCAGAGGCACAAATATATGTCACCCACCCCCCCCATATCTCCTCAAAAGAATTCACCAAAAAGCACAAGTGTGCAGAGTGGCCTATATTAATAAATAGGAAACATGACAAAAAGAGAAACAAGGGCACGGCACACTCATAGCACCCTATAGCAAACAACATAGAAATCTTGGGTAATTCTTTTTTCCCAACACCCCTCTTAAGCTATTCAGCCCCTTAAGATTCTCAAATCTAGCCCCCTCCACACATACAGTGTCTCTTCCTGCTGCTCCCTCTTTCATCTGACAAATCCCTTCTTCTCCTCACATTTAAAATATTTTATTTATCTTACAGAACACAACCTGCAGGACCAAATACACTCTGATTTAAGGAGTGGGCTTCTCTTTAGCATAACTTCTAATGAACGCAGTTATATTTAGTGATACTTTCTGACTTTTTTGACTCACGTCAATAGTTACTTCTTCCATGAAAACTTTTATGATGTTTTTCTCATCTACTTTCTTTTCACTAAAATTTCTATTGGCATCCCCATACCTTTGTAGGCAATAACGTCACTTTTGTTGATGGTGTACATGTATTTATTTCATCTCCCTATGCTAGTTATTAGTCATTTGCTAGTTGTACCCCTTATAGCTTCCTTAGATTATAAACTGCTGAAATTAAGCCCTGTGTCATTTCCATACTTGGCTTGCCTGCACTCCCTCATTGAGTCTGATGACTCAGTCTTGACCCCAGGTACCTAATTCTTTCCCTCCCCTCTGAGGAGGGTTTACCAGCAATGACAGCTCCTTCCTTTACCTGTCTTCTCTTGCATCCACAGTGCCACCATTGTTTCTACCCAAAGGAAGATACACTTCAAGTCCACTCCATTTCCCATACCCACCTCCCTTGACCACAGGAGGTGTTTTTGTTTTAAAAAATCCCTCCACATATCTTTGTATCTCTGGTGTTATTTTGGGAGTTTTTTTCTTTTTTTTTTTCCCCCATGGAAGGCTGGTCCTGACTGTTCCCGAGGTCCCTAGGAGTCCCAACTGTAAAAACATTCTCTCAAGTCTGAGCAAGATAAGCTCCACCAAAAGAAAGAGGTTATAAAGATGACACATCAAATATATTCTTCAAAAAATGGCCTTGTCATAAAAAAGGAAGACTAAAAACCACTAATCCAGATTAAAGGAGACTAATGATACAAGACAACTAAGTGCAACCTGTGATTTTACACTGAATCCTTTAATGAAGGTTTTGAAAAAAAATTACAAAGGACATTTCTCAATAAATTGAAAAAAATTGAATATGAATAGTCAGTTAAGTATAAAGCCATTGTTAAATTATTGTTACATTTACTGAAGAGGATAAATAATTGTACTATATGTAAGAGAATCTTTTTTCTTAAATACACAATGAAATATTCAATGAGAAGGTGCATTACACATAAAGTATATTCTCAAATATTCAGAAATATATGCATATATTTCATATATGTGTATACGTGTGTACTCATATATAAACAGAAAGGAGAGGAAGGGAGGGTAAAAGACAGAAGCAGGGTCAAAGAGACAGAAAAGGGAGGGATCTCAGATGGGTCCAAATGTTAGTAGGTAAGTCTGGATAAAGGGTACATGGCTTTATCATCCATGCAACTTTTCCACAAGTTTAATTATTTTCATATAAATACACTTAAAAAACAGATTATTGTTTGCTGTCCTGGATTTTACCTAACTGTTGAGATTTCTAGCTTTGATTCCTACAGCTACCACCACCACCATCTTCAGGCCCCAGAAGTAAACAATGCCAGCATAAAAGTTATCTCAGGCTCTGTCCCCAGCAAGACATCTGGGATCCTCTGCACATTTCAACAGGAATTTACAAAATGTTGAAGAAGAGTACCACCCCCAACAAAAATTTTAATTATACCCAATGCAGAACAAAAAAAAAAAAATAAGGTCAACATGTTTACAGCAAGGAGCTGCTGATTTTTCTTATCTGGTGCCACTGGGTCATTCATCTTCCAGGGTTTTGTGGTGTGAATTGGTTTGCCAGCACTTTGCCTCTTCTGTTTGTCAGTTACCATTCCTCCACCAGATTTCCATCTTCCAAAAATGTGTTGGCATCTATTGCCATATCCTCTCACCTTCTTGTCATCCTCAAGCACTTTTTGGAATCTTTTGTTTCTACAGGTTATTGAAACACAGTTCACATGCCATACAATTAGGGCTTCCCAGGTAGCTCAGCTGGTAATGAATCCGCCTCCAATGCAGGAGACCCCAATTCGATTCCTGAGTCAGGAAGTTCTCCTGGATAAGGGATAGACTACTCACTTGAGTGGGCTTGGGCTTCCCTAGTGGCTCAGATGGTATAGAACCTGCCCACAATGTGGGAGGCCTGGATGCGATCCCTGGGTTGGGAAGATTCCCTGGAGGAGGGCATGGCAACCCACTCCAGTATTCTTGCCTGGAGAATCCCCATGGACAGAGGAGCTTGGCAGGGCTACAGTCCATGGAGTCACAAAGAGTTGGACATGACTGAGCAACTAGGTACACACTAGAGCACACCATACAATTCACGCATTTAAAGTGTGTAATTCCATGATTTTTATTATACTCAGATATGTGCTTTATTACTACAGTCAATTTTTAAAATATTTTCCTGACTTTAAAAGGAACCTCATAACCTTTAGCCTCATAACCCCTTTCCCCCATCTTGCAGCTGTAAGCAACCACTAATCTGCGTTCTGTTCTCGCTTGGTTTCCCTAATCTTGATGTTTCATATGAATGGAGTCATATGTAGTCATTTTGTGACTGGCTTCTTTCATTAGCATGTTTTCACAGTTCAGCCATGTTGAAATATATATCAGTTTATGGCTTTTTATGCCAAAATAATATTAACTGCATAGATAGAATGTATTTGATTTACCTATTCATCAGTTGATGGACATGTGGGTTATTTCTACCATTAACTCTTATGAATACAATGGCTATAGATATTTGTTTACAGGGTTTTTGTGGACATATATTTTCATTTCTCTTGAGTGTATATTATACCTAGAAGTGGAATTGCTGGGTCATATGGTAACTCTGGGCTTCCCTGATGGCTCAGCTGGTAAAGAATCCACCTGCAATGTAGAAGACCTGGGTTTGATCCCTGGGTTAGGAAGATCTGCTGGAGAAGGGAAAGGCTACCCACTCCAGTATTCTGGCCTGGAGAATTCCATGGATTGTATAGTCCATGGGGTCACAAAGAGTCTGACACAACTGAGCAATTTTCACTTTCACTTCTTACATGGTAACGCTATGTTTAATATTCTGAGGCACTGCCAGACTGTTTTCCAAAACATTTGCACCAGTTTTCATTCCCAGAAGCAGTGTATCAGGGTTCAAGATTTTTTGAATTCTCACCAACACTTGTTTGAATCTGTCTTTTTGATTCTAGCCATTCCTGTGTGTGTGAAATATTATCTCATTAGATGGTGACTGCAGCCATGAAATTAAAAGACACTTACTCCTTAGAAGAAAAGTTATGACCAATCTAGATAGCATATTGAAAAGCAGAGGCACTACTTTGCCAACAAAGGTCCATCTAGTGAAGGCTATGGTTTTTCCTGTGGTCATGTATGGATGTGAGAGTTGGACTGTGAAGAAAGCTGAGCACTGAAGAATTGATGCTTTTGAACTGTGGTGTGGAGAAGACTCTTGAGAGTCCCTTGGACTGCACGGAGATCCAACCAGTCCATTCTGAAGATCAGCCCTGAGATTTCTTTGGAAGGACTGATGCTAAAGCTGAAACTCCAGTATTTGGCCACCTCATGCGAAGAGGAAAAGTGACTCATTGGAAAAGACACTAATGCTGAGAGTGATTGGGGGCAGGAGGAGAAGGGGACGACAGAGGATGAGATGGCTGGATGGCATCACTGACTCGATGGACATGAATCTGAGTGAACTCCGGGAGTTGGTGATGGACAGGGAGGCCTGGCGTACTGCGATTCATGGGGTCACAAAGAGTCGGACACGACTGAGTGACTGAACTGAACTGAGGAGACTCACCAGCTTTTTGAGTCCCAGTCTGTATTGGAGTTTCCCTCCCTCTCTAGACCTCCTTGTGAGGGTGGGTGGGTGTGCAGCCTTGGCCCAAAAAAGGTCCATGGTGAATCCCAAATATCTATAACCCTAGGGCATAGTTCTAGGACTCACCTCTGGTTCATGAGCTGCAGGTATTCTGGGGGAGGTCTACCATGGCTCCACCAAGGCTATTAATATCAAAGGTGGCACCTTCATCCTGCTTGGTGAACTGTATGCACTAAGGGCAGTATCTTGTATATTGCCATCAAACACAGATGGAAGGAAAGCACCATGATCACCTTCACCACCTTCCCCAAAGAGGGGGATGCCATCTTGATGACATCCTTGGAGATGCTGTTTCAGTACTCTAAGATGCCCTCATGCCTTTCTGGTATAAAGCATCACTGTGCTGTGCTCTTCTCTCAGCCTCAAGGATGTGGTGCTTGGATCAGATTGAGGAGTAGGGGAGCAGGACAGGGTCACAATATGGGAATAATAAGGCATTAACCTCTGTTCCACCAGCAAGTACATTCTTTCAGATGTCTCACTTTAAGACATCTTTTCCTTACTCTCAGCTGCATTTTGGAGAAGGCAATGGCACCCCACTCCAGTAGTCTTGCCTGAAAAATCCCATGGATGGGAGAGCCTGGTGGGCTGCCGTCTATGGGGTCCCACAGAGTCGGACACGACTGAGCGCCTTCACTTTCATTTTGCACTTTCATGCATTGGAGAAGAAATGGCAACCCACTCCAGTATTGTTGCCTGGAGAATCCCAGAGACAGGAGAGCCTGGTAGACTGCTGTCTATAGGGTCGCACAGGGTCAGACACGACTAAAGCAACTTAGCATCAGCAGCAGCAGCTGTATTTTACCCTGGAAGATAGGGGACTGCCTAGTCAACATTCCTACCACTGACAGCTGGAGTGGTGATTTTGCTCTGCAAAAAAATTCAGCAACTGAGCAGCCTGAAAAAAATACCCAAGGAAGGGAACCATTTCCCCAAAGTGTCTTTCTCGTAGGGAAACCTCAATGTCAAGTTTAAAGTATGCTTTTCTGACCAAAACATTACATTAACATGACCCATGTGAAACAGATTCTTAAGCAGCTTTTATGCTGTTCCTGGACCCTTCGGCAACCAGCCCAGCATCCAGTACAGTAACATCCACACCCAAACACTGCCATTCAAGGGATTCAGACCCATGTAGGAGCCTCTGGTCACTTGAGTTCTCAATAACGATTAAGATTTGTTTCTTCTTCAGGATTATTTTCAGAAACTAAACCCGTCCTTAAGCCTCTTCAGATATAGAAGACCTGTCTTTCCCACTTCTCTAAAGGATGTAAAACATTCGGTGAGGGAGGTGTGTGGTCTGCTATACATTTTCTTTAAGGCTAAGCCAAGAGGCAGCAGACAAAGCCCATCTCCTCAAACGTCATCAAGGAGGAAATGGTCTTTTGCAGAGGGCGGGGGTGGGGGGCACATGATATCTATTTCTCAACAAGAAATCCAGAGGATTGGTAACCTTTGAGCCAAAGCCAAAGGAAGCAGTAAGTAAGAGCAAAACTATATTCTTCCCTTAGATATAATCCCTGAGTTACCCAAACCCATGCCCTCAACACAGTACACAGAAAATCTTGCTATTAGAGAAACATTTATGGGGAGGATCAACATTCTCCACAAGGAAGGAATTATTTTTAGATGGGAAGTTTTCCTCCTTGGAAATTCTGGAGAAGTGTTTTCTATCTAAACAGTAGAGACAGATCTCTGGATACACTGCCTTCAGCAGTGGTGGGTGCAGCTGGACGGGCCTGGCCAGCTTGACACATGTGGGTGGGGCTTGGGTGGGGCACAGCCTCCCTGTGGGGCACTGGTGGGGGATGTTTCTGATACAATTGCTGGTCCTTAAATGCCACAGCTTTCTGGGGCTTTTTCTTGTTTCTGATCTGCCTTGTACTTGGATGATAGCTCTGACCAGCCAAGATAGCTTCTTGGTGGCGGGACTTGGGATTTGTCACTTTAGAGGGAGCCTTGAAGTTGAAAGGATGTCCCCGGACAGGCTCTGTGTGGACCAGTACTCCAGCCTTTTTTTGCAATTGCCCAAAGTGCACCGGGGAAAGAGGGTCCTCTTGAGAGCTGGTGGCATCTAATGCATGCTGATACCCCAGTTTCTCCTCTAGGAACTTCCTGATGTCTGTCACGATTTTCTGAGCCTCTGTTGATCCAGTAGCAGCGGATCTACTTCTAACTAGGCGTCTGTTCTGCACGCTTGATATGGGGCTGCCCTTTTCCTGGGGATCTTGCCTTTTGCATTTTTCTCCACGATACAGCCACTGCAAAAAGTGCTTCATTCTTTTTCTGATATGGCCTTCAGGAATCGACCGTCCTTTCTTTGAAAAGATCTGGGAAGACTTGCTCACAAGCATCTCCTCTCGTACCATCTCCTGAGGAGGGAAACTCTTCCTCCTAAGCTGGGATGTCCCCAGCCCTGCATCCCCTCCACCTAGCTCTTCTGCTCTGCACCCTGGGGAGCTCACTCTCTTCACAGTTGGTGGGAAATTCTTATCCTGGCACCTCTGGAAGCCATGCTTAGGGACCCAAGGTTCCTGCTGTTGCTCCATCCTGATTCCTCTGTCCTCCACATGGACATGCAGCACCTGGGACTCTCCTGTGTCCCCACCTGAGACGCCCTGGGCAGGAGTCAGTGAGGCCTTGTAAGTCAAGTTATCTGAAGCAAAGAACATGTCCGTGGGTTGGCTTTGAGCTTGGCTATGCTTTCTCTTCTCCAATCTAAACTTTAACTCATCAAGCAGTTGTTCTTTAAGGGATACGTGTTTAGGATCTTGGGGAACTGGTAGTTTGGGTTTCTGCTTTATTCTCATTCACATTTGTTATTTGGGAACTCCCTGGTTTGTTGGTTGTCAACATGTCATTCGTTTTTAATTGAAGAGACTCAAGCTCCTCAGCCTTGAATATCTCCCTAGACACTTTGGGCATAGAAACAGGTTCTGACTTCACCTTTTTGCCCTGTTGCATTTTTCCTTTATCACTGGAACTCATACTCTTATACTTTGGCTCAAATCTGGCTCCAGCTTGCTTTGCAAGTGGCTTTCGGGGATATCCATCAGCTAGTTGCACCTGTCTATGACTTCCTCTCCCTGTGAGGCAGAGTGAGACAGGCAGACGAATCTGTCTGGGATCCTTAATTTTCTGAACATCCTCTGCAAGTTCATGGTTGACAGCAGAGTGTGGTTGTCTCAGGACCCTCTGTCCTCCTTTCCCCACGGGTGAGGTGGCAGGTGGACAGTGACCCAGGACAGGGGCTGAATTGGTTGTTCCCACTTTGTTTCCATGGAAAGATTTAGAGCTTCTGCTAAAAGACTTGGAGTTCCCAAATTTGGAGTCTGGCTCAGAAATCGCATTGGTTGAGGAGGCAAAGCTGGCATGGGACAAGGACTGGGATGACGTATCTTTCAGTTTAAATATTTGTATGGATTCAAGGACCTTGGAAGGAAGGCCCCACAACATCCTCATACGAAACCTTTGAATATGTGCTTCCAGCATCTGCTGTGCACTGGGATCAACAAAAGTCAGGTCCTGGAAGGTATTCAAGGAATAGCACTTACCCACTGATGATGGCAAACTTCTCTCTTTCATTTCGGTGTGGGATTTTGCAGAAAGCATCAATGTTTGCTTGATGGCATGCCATGAACTATGCACAGTCCCAGGGAGTCGACCCTCATTTATTTCCTCAAACTTCTTACTCAAATGTACTTTTAGGACATTTTCAAGTTGTAGACTCTCCGCTGACCCCCTTAAATTTTTCTCTGAGAGACTCACGATCTGACTGTTTCTATTTTTCTCAGAGTCATACCCCAGATCCTTATCTGAAGAGCTGTTTGGGTCTTTCAGCAGGTGATCTTCCTGGCCATTCTCTTGGCTATGTTCCTGATCTTTCCCCACGTCTTTCTCTAGCTGGAGCATTTCCGAGCTTCTGTCACGGAAGCTTCCAGGTTGAATCAATTCAACACTTACATGTTTGCTACTCTGACCCTTAAACACAGAGATCAGTGAGACTCCATCACTGCTCTCTGACATAGATGCCTCTAGAAAACCATCTGGAGGCGACATGAGTGACACAGACTCTCTGATTCTCCGGGGCAGGCCCCACCAGTGTTGAATGAGCCTCTTTCGAAGGTGATGCTCGAGTTTCTTCCGAAGTTCATCGCTGAGAGCAAACTCCCCAGGAAGGGTGGAGACTGAAACATGGGCCTGAGGGTGCTGGTGGTGAGAAGTGTTAGGCGCTAATGGACAAAAGGCTTCCTGAGATCTTTGGATCACAGAGGGTAAGCCCCATAAACTTTCCTGTTGTTTCTGCAGCACGTTCCATTCCAGCTGTTGAATTTCAGATGAGGAGAGAGATTCTGATTCATTCTGAGGTCTATGGAAATACACTCCACAGATCCTAACCTGGGGTAGAGGACCAGGTGGTGTGACCAGGAGTGGGGATTTTTGGTCAGCTTGGGACTGGACCTGAGTGAGAGGTAGGGGCTGAGATTGAGGCAGGGTTTGAGGCAAGGGTTCAGGCTGAATCTCAGGCAAGGACAGAGGTTGGGGATGGGGAAGTCCTGGGGATTCTTGGCCTGTAGAGGCATTTGAGTTTCTATTGAAAATAAAGTTTAAGGAACTGTCACTGGAGTCATGAATGGCAGAGGGCAAGGACTCACTGTGTAGAGATGGGAGACCCCAGAAGAACTGGGTAGGTTTTTGCTGTAATTGGTCCTCCAAGGTCTTAGGATATGGGGGTTGTTGATGCACCGGCTTATCAGCAACTGACTCTAACATGATCCCTGAGGGATTTAGTTGATAGTCTGGCCTCAATTGTTCTGGAAAAGAATCTTTTTTCTTTTCCTTTTCTTTCCACATCAGGAAATCGCTCCTCTTTTGTATTTGTCTCTCCAGGAGTGCCAGGACATCAGGGCTGAGACATGAGAGATTGCCAGGCTCTATGAGGTTGGCTGCAGGGTCTCCCCCAAAAGAGGCCTCTGAAGAGTGAAGGGCGAGAAACTCTTGCCTGAAATCACATTGTGCCAATGTGGAAGGGATTAAGTCTTTGGCATGAGCTTGCCACCAGGAGAAGTCTGAAATTGACAGGCTTGAACGATCAATACCTGTAAGTGTTGGAACATAAGGGGAAAACACACCAGGGCTTTCTGTAGGCAAATTCTCAGGAACAGGAGTCAGTAAGATGGCAACTGATTTAGACTGAGTGACAGTTAAAGTGCAGTCTGGTTGTGGTAAAACAGACAGGCTTAGTGGTGCGAAAGAATCAGCGGGCTTCATTGCTTGGGACAAATCTGATAAGCGGTTGATATCATGGGAAAGGGTGGGGTCAAGGGAAAAGATAGTATTCAGAGACAAAGTGGCCTCTGGTGGGAGAACAGGACATGCTGTCTGCATGTCATGTGGTAGGAGAGGGGGAAAGGCAAGGGGTTGGGGTGAGGAATAATCTACTGAGAATTCGGAATCCAAGGAAGTAAAAGGCTCTAATGCCAGAGTGTGACCCAATGGTGAGGGTGACAGAAAGTCAGCTAAGGGGGTCATGGAGCTAGGTGAAAGAATGGAGAGGGGCAATGGGGAAGGCTCAGGCAGAGAGGCTGGTACTAGATCTCCTGGAGAGACTGCTGAGAAGGCAGGGGACAGAGTCAATGATGAATCGGCCACAGGAGCTGTGGAAGCCAAAGGGGACATAGAGGAAGCAGAATCTTCCAGGGTCTCCGGGAACAGCAGCCAATTGACTTCAGCAGTTGCATTATTACACACCTCACAGAAGGGATCTGGACACAAGAGCTGACGAAAGTGGATGGTATCATCGTGCCGGCCCAGGGGGCTGCAGGAGACAGGAAGTACAAAGATGCAACCAGGACCAGAATAAGGAAAGGGGGACCTGCTGGCCTGGCAGGGGTGGGCTGGAGCCTGCTGACCCTTTACATTGCTCCACATCCATGACTTCACAACATGCTCAATAACCCTCACCTTAAAGCCTCATCACATACTCATTCCTATGCTACCCCCTCCGGTGACTCCAGTAGGTTGCACGGAATCCCAGGAATTGCAGAGAACATGCTAAGGAGGGATCAGGAAAGAAGGGGAAAGACTAGTCACCTTTTCAGAATAGAAATCAGCTTCGTTTTTTCCTCTGTTTCTATCTGGTGAAATCTCCAACCTGAGAAACCAGGAGAGTGGGTTACACGTAAGGAAGGCAGGAGCATAGGTATAATATAAGAGTCTCCTTATGGGAAACCCTTGGGATATTAGACTCTGAAAGACCCAAGAATTAGTAGATGAGATCAAATGGTCAGTTAGTTTATATGTATGTTGCTTCACCTGTAGTACTTTCACATGCCTTATAACTCATGTGATGCTCAAAACCACCATGTGAAACGCAGAGATCAGTGTGGCCTCAGAGAGCAGTGTGATTATCCACGAAGTCAGAGGACTGATACAAAGTCAGGACACAGAAGTTCTGACTCTTGACATCTCACATGGCCACCTGTGGGGAAACACCCACTGCCCAGGTCCATCATGGCGTCAAGCCCAGCCATGAGAGAAGCAGGGAATCCGAGACGTGTCTCAGGCTCGGACTGCCTCCCCATGAGCCTCGCCCCAGGTACCTCTGGTTTCTGAGAGAAACGGTGTCCAGCCACTGACATCGTCAGAGGTCACGGACCTGGGATCTCATGGAAAAGGCAGGGAGGGTCACCCTTGGAGATCCGGTAAAACAGGCAGAACCTCACCTTTCAGTGTGCCCCCTTTCCTTCTCCTCCTGGTTCTGCCCTGACGCTAAGAACAAAAAGAAAAGAATGAAGTGCCGGGGCTCATTCTCTCAGTCCTCTAGAAACGCAGATATTCATTATCCAGGAATAATATGACCCTAATCTTTCTGTTCCTTCCTTTTGTCAATTTTAAAGTTTTAAAATGTTTTCAACTTTTTTTTCCTTAAAAAGCCCAAAAAAGACTTTTGTCTCTGAAGTCCACCCTTGATAGTCTCAGTCAGAAGTCACCTGCCCAAGGAGGGCATAGCATCTGAGGCTAACAGTCAACATCTGTGTCCCTCAGATAGGGCCTTGGATCCTGACAACTCAGGCTTCAGCCTCTGCCCTGGAGGCTCTCAGAGGCTCAGCCCTGCTTTCCTGACCAGCTCAGCACAAAGGAAGGCTTGGTCAAGTGATGCCTGACTTGAGAATGTAACTCATGATCAAGCATTGGGGAACTCTGTTCTCCTGCAGAGATCCAAAACTCTCTAAATAACCCAACCCAGGGCCACAGAATTACTGTTTGGGATTTTCTCCTGGAATCCTCCAAACACTCAGCCGGTCTGTGGGCTTCAAATGAAAGCCTTAGTACTCCCTGAACCACTGGCCCTGCCTCGTTTTATCCTCTCCTTGAAATTCCTATCTTAGGTGTCTCTCTGACCCAACCAAACTCATCTTAAAATGTGGAATAGAATTGGAAACAGCAATAAAGAATCTCTGTTGGGGGTGCACCCAGGGTTACTTACTTACCTTTTGGATGCCTTTGATTTTACAGAAGGTTGGTAAACATGCAAACCCCACCAGGTACCACAGGAACAGAAGGAACAACCCCAGCCCACACAGGAAAATGAGGTCAGAGTCAATATCCAAGGAGGTGGAGCCAAAGCTCAGACATGGGTCAGTAGGGCTATTCAAAAATGAGAGAACATTCCATTTTCTGAATTCCATTGTCTCAGTCACAAGGCTGACTGAGATTGGTGAGCACTGAGAGTGCAGTCACTTGAGTAGTCCAAGGCCTCCATCACTGAGAACTCAAGAGTCACAAAGGGTTTCTGAGGGTGGGGGAGGGGACAACATGAAGAGAATGCATCCACAGCCCCTCCCCCATCCACCAGCCTAGCAGACAGCTTCACCCCTCCTGGGCCTTCCAGTCTCTGTGCCCTACCCTGCCATCATATTTTCCAACTCCATCCTTTCATGGCTTCATATATTCATTCACATTAATGAAATTTTCTGCCTATCCCATCCATTACCCAGATATTACCAAGGATCCTTTTACTGTTTGAGAAACTTGACTTGGGTCTCACCAGTTCCACTGCCTTAAAATACTGTCTGGAATTTTTGCTTGTACACCTTGACACTCAGGATCATCATCATCATCATAATAAATGTCACTCGGTTGTGTCCAACTTTTTGTGACAGTCCATGGAATTCTCTAGGCCACAATACTGGAGTGGGTAAACTTTCCCTTCTCCAACAGATCTTCCCAACCCAGGGATCAAATCCAGGTCTTCCATATTGCAGGTGGATTCTTTACGATCTGAGCTACCAGAGAAGCCTCAGGATCATATATGTCCTTAAATCCATCTTTCCTACAGAATGTGTTTGCTAGAGGAACCCAGATATAGAACTTAAAAGTTCTTTTATCTAGTTTTGTGAATGATGAATGGGAAAATTTGCTTTTTGTTTCAGTCTGCCTTTACCATCTTGAGTCAGAGGGGTGTGACTCAGATAATTTAAATGAATAATTCACCATTCAATATTCACAAAATTAGTCCCTATAAGATAAATGTAAATAAACGTTCACATGACCTTGAGGATAAGTCTGTAGCAGTTATTTTTCTGAAGTTAGTAAAGCTTAAGCTGCATAAAGATTTTTAGGACATGCTAGACCCACACACACAAACACACATACCCTTTGACAAACCAACCCGGTGTTTTCAAATCTAAGAATAAAGTGTTTCTTCACTTCAGTCTTTCATCTTTTATTTTAACTCTACTTTTTTTAATTCTACCTAAAATACAGATAGTCCCGCACTCTACATCAATTTCCTAATATGTATACAAACCCGTGTCCTACTTAGTTTGGGCAACTGTAACAAAATACATTTGACTTTGTGCTTAAACAATACATATTTATTTCTCAAAGTTCTGAAAGCTGGAGAGTTCACAATGAAGGCAACAGCAGATTCTGTGTCTGGTGAGACCAACTTCTTGGTTCATATACAGCTGTCATCTCCCTGCAACCTGACATGAGAGAAACAGGGAGTAAGAGAGCTCTGTGAGGTCTCTTTTATAAGAAGAGCACCCATTCCATTCATGAAGCCTCCACTGTTATGATCAAATCACCTCCCAAAGGCTGCATCTACTAATGCCATCATACTGGGTATAGGGTTTCAACATATGAATTTGGTGGGACACAAACATTCTGTCAGAATGGTGATACAGGGTACACCCAAGTCCCCTAGTGACAGGGTGGGACCTAGGAGTATCAAAACCTAGGACAAAATCAAGTCTTGACAGCCTTACCTAATTGTCTTTGTGGGTCCTGTAAATATAATCTTTTCCTTAGAGTGCCTTTCCCCCACATATACACAAAATGGTTGAGTAGTTCTGCTCTATTTAAGCATCCCTATATATGTTGACCATGATGACTACGACATTTCTTCTGAGGGATTCCTGCCCGCAGTAGTAGATATAATGGTCATCTGAGTTAAATTCACCCATTTCAGTCCATTTTAGTTTGCTGATTCCTAGAATGTCGACATTCACTCTTGCCATCTCTTGTTTGACCACTTCCAATTTGCCTTGATTCATGGACCTGACGTTCCAGGTTCCTATGCAATATTAACGTTTACAGCATTGGACCTTGCTTCTATCACCAGTCACATCCAGCTGGGTATTTTTTTGCTTTGGCTCCATCCCTTCATTTTTTCTATAATTATTTCTTCATTGATCTCCAGTAGCATATTGGGCACCTACTGACCTGGGGAGTTCCTTTTTCAGTATACTATCATTTTGCCTTTTCATGCTGTTCATGGGGTTCTCAAGGCAAGAATACTGAAGTGGTTTCCCATTCCCTTCTCCAATGAACAACATTCTGTCAAAAAGGTGTCCTTTTAATTACAGGAGACTGGGATGCAAAAGTACGAAGTTAAGAAACACCTGGAGTAACAGGCAAATTTGGCCTTGGAATGCGGAATGAAGCAGGGCAAAGACTAATAGAGTTTTGCCAAGAAAATGCACTGGTCATAGCAAACACCCTCTTCCAACAACACAAGAGAAGACTCTACACATGGACATCACCAGATGGTCAACACCGAAAAGAGACTGATTATATTCTTTGCAGCCAAAGAGGGAGAAGCTCTATAGTCAACACAAACAAGACCAGGAGCTGACTGTGGCTCAGATCATGAACTCCTTATTGCCAAATTCAGACTCAAATTGAAGAAAGTAGGGAAAACTGCTACACCATTCAGGTATGACCTAAATCAAATCTCTTATGATTATACAGTAGAAGTGAGAAATGGATTTAAGTGCCTAGATCTGATAGAGTACCTGATAAACTATGGAATGAGGTTTGTGACACTGTACAGGAGACAGGGATCAAGACCATCCCCATGGAAAAGAAATGCAAAAAAACAAAATGGCTGTCTGGGGAGGCCTTACAAATAGCTGTGAAAAGGAGAGAAGCAAAAAGCAAAGGAGAAAAGGAAAGATATAAGCATCTGAATGCAGAGTTCCAAAGAATAGCAAGAAGAGATAAGAAAGCCTTCTTCAGCAATCAATGCAAAGAAATAGAGGAAAAGAACAGAATAGGAAAGACTAGAGATCTCTTCAAGAAAATTAGAGATACCAAGGGAACATTTCATGCGAAGGTGGGCTCAATAAAGGACAGAAATAGTATGGACCTAACAGAAGCAGAAGATATTAAGAAGAGGTGGCAAGAATACACAGAAGAACTGTACAAAAAAGATCTTCACGACCCAGATAATCATGATGGTGTGATCACTCACCTAGAGCCAGACATCCTGGAATGTGAAGTCAAGTGGTCCTTAGAAAGCATCACTATGAACAAAGCTAGTGGAGGTGATGGAATTCCAGTTGAGCTATTTCAAATTCTGGAAGATGATGGTGTGAAAGTGCTGCACTCAATATGCCAGCAAATTTGGAAAACTCAGCAGTGGCCACAGGACTGGAAAAGGTCAGTTTTCATTCCAATCCCAAAGAAAGGCAATGCAAAAGAATGCTCAAACTACCACACAATTGCACTTATCTCACATGCTAGTAATGTTATGCTCAAAATTCTCCAAGCCAGGCTTCAGCAATACATGAACTGTGAACTTCCAGATGCTCAAGCTGGTTTTAGAAAAAGCAGAGGAACCAGAGATCAAATTGCCAACATCCACTGGATCATCAAAAAAGCAAGAGAGTTCCAGAAAAACATCTATTTCTGCTTTATTGACTATGCCAAAGCCTTTGACTATGTGGATCACAATAAACTGTAGAAAATTCTGAAAGAGATGGGAATACCAGACCACCTGACCTGCCTCTTGAGAAACCTGTATGCAGGTCATGAAGCAACAGTTAGAACTGGACATGGAACAACAGACTGGTTCCAAATAGGAAAAGGAGTGCTTCAAGGCTGTATATTGTCATCCTGCTTATTTAACTTCTATACAGAGTACATCATGAGAAACGCTGGACTGGAAGAAGCACAAGCTGGAATCAAGATTGCTGGGCGAAATATCAATAACCACAGACATGCAAATGACACCACCCTTATGGCAGAAAGTGAAAAGGAACTAAAAAGCCTCTTGATGAAAGTGAAAGAGGAGAGTGAAAAGTTGTCTTAAAGCTCAACATTCAGAAAACGAAGATCATGGCATCTGGTCCCATCACTTCATGGGAAATAGATGTGGAAACACTGGAAACAGTGTCAGACTTTTTTTTTTTTTTGGCTCCAAAATCACTGCAGATGGTGACTGCAGCCATGAAATTAACAGATGCTTACTCCTTGGAAGAAAAGTTATGACCAACCTAGATAGCACATTCAAAAGCAGAGACATTACTTTGCTGACTAAGTCCGTCTAGTCAAGGCTATGTTTTTTCCAGTAGTCATGTATGGATGTGAGAGTTGGACTGTGAAGAAGTCTGAGTGCCAAATAATTGATGCTTTTGAACTGTGGTGTTGGAGAAGGCTCTTGAGAGTCCCTTGGACTGCAAAGAGATCCAACCAGTCCATTCTGAAGGAGATCAGCCCTGGGATTTCTTTGGAAGGAATGATGCTAAAGCTGAAACTCCAGTACTTTGGCCACCAAGTGTGAAGTGTTGACTTATTGGAAAAGACTTTGATGCTGGGAGAGATTGGGGGCAGGAGGAGAAGGGGACGACAGAAGATGAGATGGCTGCATGGCATCACCGACTCGATGGACATGAATCTGGTTGAACTCTGGGAGTTGGTGTTGGACAGGGAGGCCTGGCATGCTGCGATTCATGGGATCTCAAAGAGTCGGACACAACTAAGCGAATGAACTGAACTGAAACTCTTTAAAGACCATATTATTGAGGCATAGTTCACATACCATATAATTCACCCATTAAAAGTGTACAATTCAGTGACTTTTAGTATATTCATAATGCTCTGCATCCATCATTACAATCAATTTGAGAATATTTTTATCATTCAGTTTAGTCGCTAGGTCGTGTCCAACTCTTTGCGACCCCATGAATCGCAGCACACCAGGCCTCCCTGTCCATCACCAACTCCCGGAGTTCACTCAAACTCATGTCCATCGAGTCAGTGATGCCATCCAGCTATCTCATCCTCTGTTGTCCCCTTCTCATCCTGCCCCCAATCTCTCCCAGCATCAAAGTCTTTTCCAATGAGTCAACTCTTCACATGAGGTGGCCAAAGTATTGGAGTTTCAGCTTCAGCATCATTCCTTCCAAAGAACACCCAGGACTGATCTCCTTCAGAATGGACTGGTTGGATCTCCGTGCAGTCCAAGGGACTCTCAAGAGTCTTCTCCAACACCACAGTTCAAAACCATCAATTCTTCAGTGCTCAGCTTTCTTCACAGTCCAACTCTCACATCCATACATGACCATTGGAAAAACCATAGCCTTGACTAGACGGACCTTTGTTGGCAAAGTAATGTCTCTGCTTTTGAATATGCTGTCTAGGTTGGTCATAACTTTACTTCCAAGGAGTAAGCATCTTTTAATTTCATGGCTGCAGTCACCATCTGCAGTGATTTTGGAGCCCCCAAAAATAAGGTCTGACACTGTTTCCACTGTTTCCTCATCTAATTCCCAGGAAGTGATGGGACTGGATGCCGTGATCTTCGTTCTCTGAATGTTGAGCTTTAAGCCAACTTTTTCACTCTCCTCTTTAACTTTCATCAAGAGGCTTTTTAGTTCCTCTTCACTTTCTGCCATAAGGGTGGTGTCATCTGCATATCTGAGGTTATTGATATTTCTCCCAGCAATCTTCATTCCAGCTTGTGTTTCTTCCAGCCCAGCATTTTTCATGATGCATTCTGCATATAAGTTAAATAAGCAGGGTGACAATATACAGCCTTGACATACTCCTTTTCCTATTTGGAACCAGTCTGTTGTTCCATGTCCAGTTCTAACTGGTGCTTCCTTACCTGCATACAGATTTTTCAGGAGGCAGTTCAGGTGGTCTGGTATTCCCATCTCTTTCAGAATTTTCCACAGTTCAGTGTCATCCACACAGTCAAAGGCTTTGGCATAGTCAATAAAGCAGAAATAGATGTTTTTCTGGAACTCTGTTGTTTTTCCATGATCCAGCGGATGTTGGCAATTTGATCTCTGGTTCCTCTGCCTTTTCTAAATCCTGCTTGAACATCTGGAAGTTCACGGTTTACATATTGTTGAAGCGTGGCTTGGAAAATTTTGAGCATTACTTTGTTAGCATGTGAAGTGAATGCAATTGTGTAGTAGTTTGAGCATTCTTTGGCATTGCCTTTCTTCAGGATTGGAATGAAAACTGACCTTTTCCAGTCCTGTAGCCACTACTGAGTTTTCCAAATTTGCTGACATATTGAGTGCAGCACTTTCACAGTATCTTTTAGGATTTGAAATGGCTCATCTGGAATTCCATCACCTCTACTAGCCTTGTTCGTAGTGATGTTTCCTAAGGCCCACTTGACTTCACATTTCAGGATGTCTGGCTCTAGGTGAGTGATCACACCATCATGATTATCTGGGTCGTGAAGATCTTTTTTATATAGTTCTTCTGTGTATTTTTGCCACCTCTTCTATATATTTGTCAATTCCATACATTTATATAAATGGAATTATACAATATGTGGCCTTTCATATATGGCTTCTTTAACTTAACACAATGGTTGTAAGGTTAGTCTATGTTGTAATATGTATCAATACTTCATTTGTTTGTATGGCAAATAATATTCCATTGTACAGATATACCACATTTTGTTTATACATTGATCATTGGTGAACATTTAGGTTGTTTCCAGTTTTGACTATTATGAATAAACCTGCTATAAACATGTGTACACATTCTGGTGCAAATGTATATTTTCATTTCTTATTTATTTTTGCCATAACTTAAACTCACATTTTATCTTAGTTTGTTGTTTTTCTGTTATTTTGGTAATATAACCATGTCAGACTCCTTATGAAATGAAATCTTTGGGGTCTAGATGCAGTTTTCATCAAATGTCTGGGTGTATCAAGTTGCCCTTATGCCAGCACTCTCAGAATTAGCCCTTGAATCAGCAGGAATGGTGGTGATGCATAATGCTTAACATTTAAAAGTAATGAATACCTTATGTTCTCAAGCTTCTATCCTTAGAAAACCAGAAAAGGGTGTAGGAAGAGAAAATGCAATTCAGCCAAAGGGAACATAAGCCGACCTAAAACATACATAAAAGTGCATGTCTGGTCACACTAAAGCATCAGGCATGTGTTTGAGGATAAGAATAGCAAAAAAATAAAAAAGGCTGAAAAAGAAGGGTACTCAGTTGTGAAAGACTTTAAATGATGGTTCAGGAAGCTTGAATTCTGTATCAAGGCAGTAGGAAGCTAAGGTTTTCATAACCAGAAGAATGGTTTTCCCAGATCTCTGTTTGAGAAAGATGACTGGCAAGCTGATTGAGAGTTAGAAGGAAATATGCATATCAACCACTCTATCATACGGGACTCTTTCTCTTGCAGATAATAGAAAACCTGAATTCTAGCTTAAGCAAAATTTTAATTTATTGGCTTCTAGTTTTCCACAACACAGGAGCAGATTCATCTTCTGACTCACTATCTCTTCTATCTCGCTATCTCTGCTTTCATGGTATTGATCCCTTTTCTTGTAGTCTCAAGGTGGTATCCAGCCAGGGAAAACAGACTTGTCCCAGTTTCTCAATTAAACCCAAACATTCAAGTGATTGGGGCCAGCTCAGGTCACCAGGGGTTTCCCTAGTGGCTCAGATGGTGAAGAATCTTCCTGCAGTGCAGGAGACCCAGGTTCCATCCCTGAGTCAGGAAGATCCCCTGAAGAAGGGAATGACTACCCATTCCAGTATTCTTGCCTGGAGAATCCCATGGACAGAGGAGCCTGGCAGGCTACAGTCCATGGGATTGCAAATAATCAGACATGACTGATCGACTAACACTTTCACACTTTCAGGTTATAAAATCACTCCTGAAATAATTAGTGGGAATCAAAGAATACTACTGGCCTAGTCTAGGTCAGTATACTCAAAGTATGGTCCATGGACCAGTGCCTGTTTCCACATTTTTCTTACCATCTGCAACAAGATAACTATAGAAACTGAGAATGGCTAGAAACTTATTACAATTTGACAGAGTAATTAAATCTAATTAAAAAAATTGAGGCATATATTTTATATGTCATTGTTTGAAAGTCATTTTTCCAGTACTTCATTTTCATTGTATTTTACACAAGTACCAGTCCTCAGTGGATGGGAGTGTGGGAGATAAAACAAAGTGGTCCTTCAAAGATAGTTTGTGCTCTCAGGTACTGTGCACTATTGTGAAGCCTATAGCTGACACCATTCTGGAAGCACACAGTGAAACTTTGGTGAGATCCTTCCCTTTTGCCATGAAAGAAGGCAAAAAAAAAAAAAAAAATGTCCATTATAATTGTGGGATCTTATTTGGAGAGAGGAAGGACACTCCTGTACTTTCTTTAGTTCTCTTATTTTCTCATATTTTTTTTTTCTGACCTGTCCTAGCAACATTTACTCTGCATAAGCTTTGGATATGGCCATTTTAATAGGCTAAACATTACATGGGCATTCACCTATCCTACCCATTGGGAGTTTTATTACTAGAACCAAAGGATTTGAATGGCTCTCTTTAACCATTAAGAGAAAAACAACTTTGAGCTAGACTAACACAAGGTAATTACTAAGCTGAGCCAAATTCCTCTGCCATCCTCTTGGCACTGAGGTATGGAAACTCTACAACCCTATAAGAGGTCTGAAGGGGAAAAAAAAGTATTTAAGACAAATTTCAGGGGTCTCAGTTTCTCATTAAAAATGCATTTTAGAAAATTGTTTTAAGTTAACTTGCTAGGGCAGTTGTATGGCAAGGAAACGTGTGTAGCAATTTGGCAAATTGCAGTTCTCATCTCTCCTTTAAAATAAAATGGAAACAATAAAAATACAATTAAAAATAAAATTAAAAAAGCATAATCTGAATGAGTATTTTTATTTTTTTCCTAATTAAAGCTTTGCAATTAAAGTTTTGCTGGAGAACAACCTGAGTTTTTAATCTCACAACGGGCTAATACATGCCCAGAATTTGAGATGTCTGCTAACACTCAGATCTGGAAGTGACCTTGGAGAACCTTCTAGTCTGGCTTTCTCATTTTAAAAATTGGAAACTGAGGCCAGAGCAGGTTTATTTCTTTTTTCCTTAATCCTTTCTTGTGTGTGTATGTGTGTGTTTTCTCTTGGAAGACTTTGAAACTTGGTATCTGCACATAATTTAGACATTATATGGCTTTTTTCTTTTCAGTAGGAAGACAAGTACTCAACAAACACCAAATTTTATCCAGCACTACCTCAAAAATCTGTAACTTTTGCCTAAGTGAACTTCACAAGCAATTGACATGCTAATGCTTCTTTGTGAAAACCAAATGAAAATATCATGCCTTCTGTAATAAAGTAAGCTGAATGTAACTTCAACATTCCTTTATGACCCCAGCTTAGTTTAATAAACAGCAGTAGTATTTCAGAGGAGCAGGTGTAGGTGGTATGGGACATGGACACAAATATGCATTGACTCCAGCAATGCCTCCCAAGCCTGCTATCAGTTAAAAAATCCATCATTTGTATTTTAGGTGTTTACTTCTTGTTCATATAAACACAATGACTGTTCATCAAATATACATACACAGTGCAAAAGAGAACTGCCTTTAGTAGATCACATGGCTGCCCTAAGTAGTTAATGTAGTTTGAATCACTTTTATCCCCTCAGTGTGGGTGTAGGAAGTGAGGGAGTTAGCAAAGAAATGGAATAGAACTAAGATTTGGTGGGTACTTAATTTGTTACCCAAACTTTCATTCATTTCTTAACTATCTTGTGAGAGAATATTTCTCTCACTTCACAGCTAACAAGATTGAGCCCCAGAAAGATTAAATAACTTGTCCAAGGCCATAAAAGCTAAAAAGTAATGAAGTAAAGGATTTGAACCAAGCTTGCTTTGGTCCTAGGTATGCATCTTCAGTCCCCACGATGCTATCTCAGAGAGCACAGTCACTGGGTCTTGATCCCTGATTCTTCATTATCATGCCAGCAACTATATTTTGGTGTATAACAAATCACCCCAAAACTTAGTGGCTCAAAACAATGGACATTTTATCTGCTCGTAATTCTGCAGTCTGGACTGGGCCTAGTTGGGTGATTCTTCTGTTGATCTTACCAATGGCTGCTCATGTGGATTATCCAGCTGGTAGGTCATCGGGGACCTGGACTTGGCTGGGATGCTGGGATGGCCAGGCTTGTCTCTCAGGGCCTCTCCCTCTTATGTGGCTTCTCCAGTGGCTCTCCACATAGCTCTAGCCGGCAAACAGAATTTTGTAAAGCAGATCATGGCTCTGAAGTGAAGAAAACACAACTGCTTAAGGCTTAGAACAAGAACTAACGCCACATCACTCTGCCACTTCCAGTTAATTAAAATAAATCACAGGTGCAACTCAGGTTCAACGAGAGAGAACTATACAAAGGCAAATATCGGGAGATGTGGACCATTGGGGGTCAACAATGTAACAGTGGTCACCACAATCTTCTTAAACTTTGGTCCAATCAACTCTAAAAGTTGCTGTTTCATCTGTACCTTATGCTTTTCTTAAGTTCAGTTTTTCACTATTTTCCTGCTTGTTTCTCCACTTCTCCCTACCATTTCTTAGCTTTTCTACATTGTAACAGGCCTTCCGTAGCCAGCCACAAATAAAGGACGCCTCCCCTTCAGATCAGTAAACTGACCAATCGCATCTTGTCAACTCTCTTTCAGGACATCAGTCTTTGCAGCTAAAGTGTTCTATTGACAGAGATTTCTTTGTTTTGGTTGTTTCGTTTCACATTGTTTTTCAAAGTGGGTTCAAATCTGGAACTCTAATCTAAAGGAAATAGGACATTACTGCCTCAAAAAGCAACTTAAGTGAATACATGTAAATGTTTTGTCCTTATAAATAAAATCTAAAATCTGTGATACTCCTCTTTAATTTTACCTGCAAGAAGGCCAAGACAACAAATCAACATTTATCGTGTTTTACATGCTTTAAACTCCTTTAGCAGTCATTCACCAGGGCAGAGAAGGAAGAGAGGCCTGCAGGAATCAGATAATTTCCAGCATTACAATTCTAGTTCACAGCAGGTTGTTTCTTACATGTGGCTAAAATGAGATCAGATTAAATTTCCATTGAAGCATTCAACCTGTCTGGTCACTGCTTTCTGCTGTCAGGAGAATTTCGAGGGTACCAAGAATTAGCCAGGGTCAGAAGAGCTTGCTGTACAGATAACACAATCATGAAGGGGGTAAAGGAAGTAAGAGAAAAAAATTATAAACATACAAGGTGAAAAATCTTGCTGAAGGGGATCATGGGCTTCCATTTGAAATACTAAGGAATTAAAAGGAAATTTTAAATAAAAGTTGAAATGTGAACTACACTTCAAGAGTTTCTAAATCCATTCACTGACAATATTTATCATTGTTTCTATTATTCTGCTCCTTGAAGCCAGTCATTGGATCTTTGATTGTTGGATTACATTTCCATCAGATATTTAGGTGCAAAAATGAAAGGGGATTAAATTCAATTTGGCTATTAATTGCTCAAGTAAAGAAGGCAACTGAGATTAAAATGTCTTTGTCATTATTTTAGACTAATTTGTTGACTCTAAATTCTATTGTCACAAACATCAAAAGTTAATTGAAAGTGGACATAAACTCATACATAAATGAAATATACACAAACTAATTACAATCCTTATAATGATTTACAAAAGTCTAATAAATATTCTATAAAATTTCAGAGAATCTGACTAGATTCTGATGTTCTCAGGAAGAAAAAAAATGTTTATCAAAGAAATTTTTGAGTGAAGAACATGAATGGGACTAGCCGCACTAGAGTTTTAAATATGTCATAAGGCTGAGCTGGAAGGAGGTTTCTGCAGTGATGCCCACCAGCACCAGCACCAGCACCACTGTCCACGTGGTGGGGGGAGTTCCCAAGGGTGGCTGCCGCCAGTGTCTGTTTCCTGGTGAGCTGTAGTTGCCACCAACCTCCACCCTCTGCCTCTCCAGGAGACTCTCCAAGATTAGTTAGCATTTTTGGTGAGAAACCTCTTTTAAAAATGTTTTTGCTGTGTTCCATACATTTTGGCATCAACTCATCTCATGGTCTCTGCCTGCAGGACAGGTCCTGGATCTGACCCCATCTCTGCATCACAACTTCCAGTTCTCCCCTAGGACCAGACTTCACCACTCTCAGCCTCAAGTTACTGTCATGGTCTCCCATGAACTCCTATCTTTGCTCTTTTGTTTATATGCTAGCTTCTGCCCTTTTATATGGAAAATAAACTCTCTATGGTGAAAAAAAATAAGGCTATAATAATTAAAATAAGACTCTACTGAAAAAAGAAAAAACATAAATACATAGAATACACACTAGATAGTCCAGAATTGATTTTTTTTTCCATACAAGAATTTGCTAGGAACCAAAAGTGATATCACTAGAAAAGAAGAACTAGTCATTAACTTGTTTGGGAATAACTCGGTAAGACCTTTTTAAAAAATAAAATTAATTTGACCCATCTTTCTTAGTGTATAACAAAATAAATCTCAGATACATTAAAAAGTTAAATTTTTTAAAACATCTTTTTCCAAGTGCCCGCTCAAACAAGGTTTTTAGATCTCTGAATTTAAAATCAAGGATGATGTCTTAGGTTTAAAATCCATTTAAGAAATCATAAAAGAAAACTGCCCAGATTACATAAAATTTAAAACTTCTTTTTGTAAAAATGAGTGTAGCATAACCAATTTCTTTCAAGGAACAAGAGATTGAAAGACGCATTATTTCTACTATGGCAAAAGCAAACATTTTCACATTTATTATTTGTTGATGAACTTCTATCTATCTGTGGCCTTTGTTCATGGACACAGAATCAATCTTCCTAAAACTCCGTTTCCTTATGACATTTCCTTGTTGCAGGAGTATAGCAATTCTTTCGTTTACCGTTGTCAGTCATTTCAGTACAACCTTCATATACTCACCATATTCGTAGACCATCTATACACAATATTTAATACTTTTCTTTAAATCAACTCTGTTTTACTTAAATAAATTTACCTTTGTTCTAACCAATAATTTCTATGAAATCAGAAGCTTTCTGTAAAAGAGATTTAAATGTATAATACAAATTTAAAAACACAAATCTGTCTACCACTGAAGATTATCTATGCTAACTGTGCTGATTATTTTTAATATGTCAACTTGGCTGGGGTATGGTATCCCACTGTTTGGGCAAATATCAGTTTACAGTTATGGTGGCTTTTAAAGGTGTGATTAACATTTAAATCACTATACTTTGAGTAAAGCTGATAACTTTCCATAATATATGTGGGCCACATCCAATCAATTGAAAGACTTGAGAGAAGATAGAGGCCCTCCAAAGAAGGAATTTGGCCTTCAGACTAGCTTCAGATTCAAGACCTCAACATCAGCTCCTGCTGGAATTTCCCGCCTGCTGGCCTGCTCTGCAATTTTTGAACTTGGCAGCTTCCACAAATTGCAAGAGCTAATTCTTTAAAATAAATACTCACTCCTATGTGTGTGTGTGTGTGTGTATCCTATTGATTTTGTTTCTCTGGAGAACATTGACTCTCCTTTGGGAACACTGCTTTTATAAATCACATTCAAACATCTTGGCCTGGATGCCAATGTCCACCTAAATCTGGATACTCTTTCCTGTTTCAATTTCATTTCATGTGACTTTCCAATGCACACACTGCTTTACTCCATCTGGTCACCCATATCTTTGTGCACTGCACTCTGCTGAGAATGCCTTGGTTTGCCAGGCCTCCTCTGTTACTACCTTCAAGACCTGGATCAATTACCACATGAGGAGCTAAGGAAGAAATAAGAGTCTCACATTTCAGTTCAGTTCAGTTCAGTTCAGTTCAGTCACTCAGTCATGTCCAACTCGTTGCAACCCCATGGACTGGAGCACTCCAGGCCTCCCTGTCCATCACCAACTCCCAAAGTTTACTCAACTCATGTCCATTGAGTCGATGATGCCATCCAACCATCTCATCCTCTGTTGTCCCCTTTTCCTCCTGCCTTCAATCTTTCCCAGGATTAAGGTCTTTTCAAATGAGTCAGTTTCTCAAACCAGGTGGCCAAAGTTTCAGAGTTTCATCTTAGGCATCAGTCCTCCCAGTGAATATTCAGGACTGATTTCCTTTAGGATGGACTGGTTAAAGAAGAGAGGCGAAAAGCAAAGGAGAAAAGGAAAGATATAAGCATCTGAATGCAGAGTTCCAAAGAATAGCAAGAAGAGATAAGAAAGCCTTCCTCAGTGATCAATGCAAAGAAATAGAGGAAAACAACAGAATGGGAAAGACTAGAGAGATCTTCAAGAAAATTAGAGATACCAAGGGAACATTTCATGCAAAGATGGGCTCGATAAAAGACAGAAATAGTATGGACCTAACAGAAGCAGAAGATATTAAGAAGAGGTGGCAAGAATACACAGAAGAACTATACAAAAAAGATCTTCATGACCCAGATAATCATGATGATGTGATTACTCATCTACAGCCAGACATCTTGGAATGTGAAGTCAAGTGGGCCTTAGAAAGCATCACTACGAACAAAGCTAGTGGAGGTGATGGAATTCCAGTTGAGCTGTTTCAAATCCTGGAAGATGATGCTGTGAAAGTGCTGCACTCAATATGTCAGCAAATTTGGAAAACTCAGCAGTGGCCACAGGACTGGAAAAGGTCAGTTTTCATTCCAATCTCGAAGAAAGGCAATGCAAAAGAATGCTCAAACTACCACACAGTTGCACTCATCTCACATGCTAGTAAAGTAATGCTCAAAATTCTCCAAGCCAGGCTTCAGCAATACGTGAATCGTGAACTCCCTGATGTTCAAGCTGGTTTCAGAAAAGGCAGAGGAACCAGAGATCAAATTGCCAACATCCGCTGGATCATCAAAAAAGCAAGAGAGTTCCAGAAAAACATCTATTTCTGCTTTATTGACTATGCCAAAGCCTTTGACTGTGTGGATCACAATAAACTGTGGAAAATTCTGAAAGAGATAGGAATACCAGACCACCTGACCTGCCTCTTGAGAAACCTGTATGCAGGTCATGAAGCAACAGTTAGAACTGGACATGGAACAACAGACTGGTTCCAAATAGGAAAAGAAGTGCTTCAAGGCTGTATATTGTCACCCTGCTTATTTAACTTATATGCAGAGTATATCATGAGAAACGCTGGACTGGAAGAAGCACAAGCTGGAATCAAGATTGCTGGGAGAAATATCACTAACCTCAGATATGCAGATGACACCACCCTTATGGCAGAAAGTGAAGAGGAACTAAAAAGCCTCTTGATGAAAGTGAAAGAGGAGAGTGAAAAAGTTGGCTTAAAGCTCAACATTTAGAAAACGAAGATCATGGCATCTGGTCCCATCACTTCATGAGAAATAGATGGGGAAACACTGGAAACAGTGTCAGACTTTATTTTTTTTGGCTCCAAAATCACTGCAGATGGTGACTGCAGCCATGAAATTAAAAGACGCTTACTCCTTGGAAGAAAAGTTATGACCCACCTAGATAGCATATTCAAAAGCAGAGACATTACTTTGCCGACTAAGGTCAGTCTAGTCAAGGCTATGTTTTTTCCTGTGGTCATGTATGGATGTGAGAGTTGGACTGTGAAGAAAGCTGACCACTGAAGAATTGATGCGTTTGAACTGTGGTGTTGGAGAAGACTCTTGAGGGTCCCTTGGACTGCAAGGAGATCCAACCAGTCCAATCTGAAGAGATCAGCCTTGGGATTTCTTTGGAAGGAATGATGCTAAAGCTGAAGCTCCAGTACTTTGGCCACCTCATGCCAAGAGTTGACTCATTGGAAAAGACTCTGATGCTGGGAGGGATTGGGGGCAGGAGGAGAAGGGGACAACCAAGGATGAGATGGCTGGATGGCATCACGGACTAGATGGACGTGAGTCTGAGTGAACTCTAGGAGTTGGTGATGAACAGGGAGGCCTGGTGTGCTCCGATTCATGGAGTTGCAAAGAGTCGGACATGACTGAGTGACTGAACTGAACTGAACTGGTTGGATCCAACCAGATCCAACCAGTCTCACAGTTAGACATACATAAAAACAGCTTTGGAAAGTAAGGTTCCATCCCATATTCCAATTCTGACTAGTTGGTGGTGGCTTCTTGGACCATATTAAGAAGAATTCTGAGGCTCTCTGAAAGAGCACAGTGATCTACTAGTGATGTCTTACAGCAGAAGGGTGAGAAGGGGCAGAGTGGTAATAGACTTAGTACATATTTGCTCTCTGCCTTGATGATTAAGGAAAGTAGCCAAAAGTATTTTTCTGAGTCTTTTCCAATGCCTGTTCAAACAAGATTAGATCTGTGAACTTTTTTAAAAAACTGATTTACATTCTAGTCATTTTCCCAATTTACATATATAGGGAAGTCAACTAAGAGCATTCAAACAAAGGTAAAAGAGAACAGAGAGCAAGCTACATTTACTTCCCTCAAGCCTGTTTTTTCACATAATACCAAATGTTGAAACAGAATCTACCTGCTGGGATGAGTGAGTGGGGAATACAAATATCCCCAGCATGCCCTCTTAGCTATTTCATGGCTAAGACACCTAGCACTTGACACTAAGACATCCTTATAAGTACTTGGGGAAATCACTAGGAATGGAAATTCTCCTGGGGCAGAAAATTTGCATTGATCCTTCCCTGCTTTCCCATCTCTGGAATACTAGAATAAGAAAAGTAGCAACTCTTTACAGGTCACCAAGATCAGAGTTCCCAATTCCAAATAGGAAAAGGAGTACATCAAGGCTGTGTAGTCACCCTGCTTATTTAACTTATATGCAGAGTACATCATGAGAAACGCTGGGCTGGAAGAAGCACAAGCTGGAATCAAGATTGCTGGGAGAAATATCAATAACCTCAGATATGCAGATGACACCACCCTTGTGGCAGAAAGCAAAGAAAAAATTGACTTAAAGCTCAACATTCAGAAAACTAAGATCATGGCATCCAGTCCCATCACTTCACAGCAAATAGATGGGGAAACAGTGGAAACAGTGGCAGACTTTCTTTTGGGAGACTCCAAAATCACTGCAGATGGTGAATGCAGCCATGAAATTAAATGATATTTTCTCCTTGGAAGAAAAGCTATGACCAACCTAGACAGCATATTAAAAAACAGAGATGTTATTTTGCCAACAAAGGTCCATCTAGTCAAGGCTATGGTTTTTCCAGGAGTCATGTATGGATGTGAGACTTGGACTATAAAGAAAGCTGAGCATCAAAGAATTGATGCTTCTGATCTGCAGTGTTGGAGAAGACTCTTGAGAGTTCCTCAGACTGCAAGGAGATCCAACCACTCCATCCTAAAAGAAATTAGTCCTGAATATTCATTGGAAGGACTGATGTTGAAGCTGAAACTGCAATACTTTGGCCAACTGATGCGAAGAACTGACTCATTTGCAAAGACCCTGATGCTGGTAAAGATTGAGGGTGGGAGGAGAAGGGGACGACAGAGGATGAGATGGTTGGATGGCATCACCAACTCGATGGACACGAGTTTGAGTGAACTCCAGGAGGTGATAATGGGCAGGGAGGCCTGGAGTGTTCCAGTCCATGGGATTGCAAAGAGTCAGACATGACTGAGCGACTGAACTGAACTAAACTGAAGATCAGAGTTTGCCCGACTGATGCAGGTTTCCCAAAAATAAACCCCAAATTGTCTTGATAGGAAATCTCCCTATAATGGTTTTTTCCCATATTCTTTAATATTTGGAGTTGAAGGGGAAGATGAGTATTTATACAGATGGATTCGGTTACTTTCATTTATCCTGAACTTGAGCACTTCTTTCCAATACAATAGTGTGACAGACACTGAAGAGACAAAGAGAAATCATATATGGTCTGAGTTTTCAAGGAACTTGTAGCTTAAGTGATAGTCAAAGGATCTACAGAAACATATCTTAGACCAGTGTTGGCAAACTTTTTTTAATAAAAGCCCAGAGAATGAGTATGTTCAGCTCTGTGGGCCATATATTCTCTGTTGCAACTACTCAGCTCTGCTGTTGCAGCGCAAAAGCAGCAAAACAGTACTTAAACATGGGTGTGACTATGTTCCAATAAAAATTTATTTACAAAAAAAAAGGGGGGAGGGGGAGCTATTGGTCAGGTTTGTCCTACACTTTGCTGTTCCCTGACTTAGACTTTTTTAGACAGATTAGGACCTGAGATGAGCATCTCTCAGAAGAAGAATTTGGAAAAAAAAAGGTTTGGTCTTTATTTAGTGTGATTGCTTCAACAATCAGAATCATATTCCTTGGTGATGATTTTTCTTAATTAAAACTACCAGTAAGATCTATGGCATCTCTTATGAATATGCTACAGAATAAAGTAGTTATGTTGAAGAACAGAATGACTTTATTCATTTAAAAATATTTTTAATATAATATTTTCCATAGTTCATAATTCATTCAGTGAAGAACAATTCCTAAATAAGAAAGTGATGTTGTAGAAAACTACCAGGCAGAGTGGAGAAAGCCCTAGAGGGAAATAAGACGTCTTATAGAATGTGTTCAATGGAAATGTTTCCCTGTCATGCACAGAGTTCTTAATTTTTCAAATCATCATGAAATATTCTGGAAAAACAACCCTCACCCCATAATCTCAACAAAGGCTCTCTTTCTCATTCATGTCCCCTCCAGCAACTAGAAATGCATTGAGCAATGGGGGCAAATCAAGAAGTCTGGAAAATCTGATGGAAGATCAGAAAGCACTATTTTACTATCAGGGCCACTGATGTTCTAAAGAAATTCTGGTCTTACGAAAAGAACTTGTTTCTGAAGAATAGATTTGAGAAGTCCATTGAAACACAAAGGCTTTGGCAGATAGTGCCACTGGCTCAGCTTGTGTGACAGAGCAACTTATCCCCCAAAGTTCACTGCACTGTCCCTCATGATACTATTAAACTTCATTGTCCCAGAGGTTATGAGGAAAAGGATTCTCTGTTTTATTGTGAAATCAAATTCCACATAGACTCAGCTACAGTGAGTAGCACAATCATTGCCATCATTTGCAAAACAATTTCTGGAGGTGACAATGGAAGCAGAACTGAGGGACTAGCCATCTGGTAAACGTCACTTCTACATCACCAATGCCTCTGCTTTATCCCCAATAGATACAGTTCCTTTATATTTGAATCCCCATTGAGGCAGAAGTTGCTGAATGTTGGTATATATCTTACCCCCAATTAGGTATTTACATTTTCAAAGAGGACTCTTATAGACCCCAAAGTCTTTATGATTCTGTAATAGTAAAATTTCAAGTATCATGAGTGATAAATAACATTATTGGAAATGGGAAGAACCCTATTAGTTTCCCAAACATTAAAGAAACAGTCTTTGTTGGTTAAGATAGTAGTGGATAACCAGCTGTCCATTCACCATAATGAACATGTTTTTCACAGTTTTAACACAAATTGTAATGTTGTGATAAGTTATCCAATGGATTTGGTTAAATAAGTTTCTTTCTAAGTGTGTTTACATAATGCCTCACTTTCAAGAATCTGAAATATAACAAGAAACACACATCCTTTGGTCACCCACTCTATTTATTGTATACTGCTAGATTCTGAGAACTCTGAAGAAATACAAAACATGCTTCCCGTCCTGAAGAAGTCTGCATAATCAAAATAAATAGTAAATCAAGTCATCATTTGACTAGATAAATCCCCACAAAAATGCAATAGCACACCAAAATCACTGGGTTTTTTAAATTGATTTCCCAATGCATTTAAAGACAAAACTTTTAATAGGCCTGTGAAAACCCATATGCTCCAGGTAGACAAGCCTTTTCTCTGGCCTTAAGTCACTTTCTCTCTCTGCTCCAGATACACCATCCATCTTTCAGCCTCTCATTCTTACCATTTTCCCTCCTACCCTGGATCCTTTGAATAGGCTTTTTCCTGAGCCTGGAAGACTCTTCATTCTGCTTTCTCCCTAAATAATTCTTCTCACTGTGAGCACTCAGATCAATTGTTACCTCTCAACCTCCATTATTATATGCTTTCATTGCCCCCACATGCTTATCCCCATAGTTCTATTTATTGTAGCAAACTTTTATTCATTATGCAATTATTTTACTGATATATTTGGCTTCCCTGGTAGCTCAGATGGTAAAGAATCTGCCTGCAGTGTGAGAGACCTGGGTTCAATCCCTGGGTTGGGAAGATGCCCTGGAGAAGGGAACATCTACCCACTCTGGTATTCTGGCCCAGAGAATTCCATGGACAGAGGAGCCTGGTGGACTACAGTCCATGGGGTCACAAAAAGTCAGACACGACCAAGCAACTTTCATGTCACTTCACCCAAAACTCCATGAAAGCAAGGATCATATCTGTTTTGTGTTTATCACTGAATCACTAATGCTTAGCATACGATTAGTGGTTCAACAGATAGTTGTTGGATTAATGGATGAATGAATGAATGTATGAACTTCTATAAAAAATGTATTTATAAGTTATTTTATAATATTTCATACACAATTATTCAGTTCAGATCAGTTCAGTTCAGTCGCTCAGTCGTGTCCGACTCTGCAACCCCATGAATCGCAGCACGCCAGGCCTCCTTGTCCATCACCAACTCCTGGAGTTCATTCAGATTCACGTCCATCGAGTCAGTGATGCCATCCAGCCATCTCATCCTCGGTTGTCCCCTTCTCCTTCTGCCCCCAATCTCTCCCAGCATCAGAGTCTTTTCCAATGAGCCAATTCTTCACATGAGGTGGCCAAAGTACTGGAGTTTCAGCTTTAGCATCAGTCCTTTCAGAGAAATGTCAGGGCTGATCTCCGTCAGAATGGACTGGTTGGATCTCCTTGCAGTCCAAGACACTCTAAAGAGTCTTCTCCAACACCACAGTTCAAAACCATCAATTCTTTGGCACTCACCTTTCTTCACAGTCCAACTCTCTCACATCCATACATGACCACAGGAAAACCATAGCCTTGACTAGATGGACCTTAGTCGGCAAAGTAATGTCTCTGCTTTTGAATATGCTATCTAGGTGGGTCATAACTTTTCTTCCAAGGAGTAAGTGTCTTTTAATTTCATGGCTGCAGTTACCATCTGCAGTGATTTGGGAGCCTCCCAAAATAAAGCCTGACAGATTCCACTGTTTCCTCATCTATTTCCCATGAAGTGATGGGACCAGATGCCAGGATCTTCTTTTTCTGAATGTTGAGCTTTAAGCCAACTTTTTCACTCTCCTCTTTCACTTTCATCAAGAGGTTTTTTAGTTCCTCTTCACTTTCTGCCATAAGGGTGGTGTCATCTGCATATCTGAGGTTATTGATATTCTCCTGGCAATCTTGATTCCAGCTTGTGCTTCTTCCAGTCCAGCATTTCTCATGATGTACTCTGCATAGAAGTTAAATAAGCAGGGTGACAATACACAGCCTTGATGTATTCCTTTTCCTATTTGGAACCAGTCTGTTGTTCCATGTCCAGTTCTAACTGTTGCTTCATCACCTGCATACAGATTTCTCAGGAGGCAGTTCAGGTGGTCTGGTATTCCCATCTCTTTCAGAATTTTCCACAGTTCAGTGTCATCCACACAGTCAAATGCTTTGGCATAGTCAATAAAGCAGAAATAGATGTTTTTCTGGAACTCTCTTGCTTTTTCCATGATTCAGCGGATGTTGGCAAATTGATCTCTGGTTCCTCTGCCTTTTCGAAAACCAGCTTGGACATCAGGAAGTTCATGGTTCACATATCGTTGAAGCTTGGCTTGGAGAATTTTGAGCATTACTTTGCTAGCATGTGAGATGAATGCAATTGTGTGGTAGTTTGAGCATTCTTTGGCATAGCCTTTCTTTGGGATTGGAATGAAAACTGACCTTTTCCAGTCCTGTGGCCACTGCTGAGTTTTCCAAATTTGCTGGCATATTGAGTGCAACACTTTCACAGCATCATCTTCCAGGATTTGAAACAGCTCAACTGGAATTCCATCACCTCCACTAGCTTTGTTCGTAGTGATGGTTTCTAAGGCCCACTTGACTTCACATTCCAGGATGTCTGGCTGTAGATGAGTGATCACACCATCGTGATTATCTGGCTCAGGAAGATCTTTTTTGTACAGTTCTTCTATGTATTCTTGCCACCTCTTCTTAATATCTTCTGCTTCTGTTAGGTCCATACTATTTCTGTCCTTTATCGAGCCCATCTTTACATGAAATTTTCCCCTGGTATCTCTAATTTTCTTGAAGATCTCTCTACTCTTTCCCATTCTGTTGTTTTCCTCTATTTCTTTGCATTGATCACTGAGGAAGGCTTTCTTATCTCTTCTTGCTATTCTTTGGAACTCTGCATTCAGATGCTTATATCTTTCCTTTTCTCCTTTGCTTTTCACTTATTAGAAGTCTAAAGTTCACTCAGCAAGCATTTATATAAATCCTACTATACCTGGCACTCTGCTAAGTACTCTTATACAAAGATGAAGCCATTGTTCCTATCCATGCTGCCTACTGAAAGAGACAGTAAACAAATAATTACAACATAATGAATTATGGGTAAGAGAAATCCAACGTGTGATGAAAACATAGAGGCAAGAATTAACTCTCTATAGAAGCTGCAGAAGACTTCTAAGGAATTTATGTTTGAGTTCTTGAAGAAGAAATAAAAGTTCAATGGGCAGAATAATGAGAAAAGACATTCTATGGAGAAAATGGAGTGGGAAAAAAAGTCAAAAGGTTTGAAGAGCTTGAGATAGATATGGAAGAACAAATAGTTTGGTACCACTGTGACTAAAGTATATGGAAAGGGAATGACTTAAATGGGATGGAAATAGTAGGCTGACCTGAAGCAAAGAGGACACGCTAAATCTGTAGGTCAAGCCACTCATGTGGGATGGGACTGAAAAGCAGTTAGTGGGAGGTAGAACTAAGAAAGAAAGAAATGCCACCATGGGAATGAGGAGGGATATTTGAAAATCAGGGACTCCCTGTCTCTGATCACTTTTTCAAAATCCTACTTCATAGGACAATGTTTACCACACTTCCCTAATGGCAACATTGCATGGCTGTTAAAATACATATTCCAGGGACATAGCCTAACACCTTTGAATCAGCATCCCCAAAGGATAAAACAGGAATTCTGAATGTTTAACCAACATTCTAGGTAACTCTTCTTACAGGGAAAACTTGAGAAACATTTTCAAAAGGAACTCCTATTCCACCTTCAGTGAGGCTCAGCATCCTTTTCCGTAGAACTGTCTACTGGTCTATCAAGAATGTGTCAGTCCAAGAAAACATTAACTTCAATTAGCAGGTAACATAATGACTCTTTTCCAATAAAGCAATAAAATATGACTGTGCTCACATAGAAAAAATACAAGTGTAGTCAACATATCATGGGAAGAATTGTACAAGCTACTGGAAGAAAATTTCAACTAATTATGTTCAAAAGATGAACCAGACTCTGCAGAAGGAAGAAAGCCCATAAACTTCTTGCATTAGTGCAGTGGTTGATTTCTTGGGTCTTCAAATCCATTTGTTTCTCCCCAGGTGACTAACTATCAATTAAATCAACTCTTGAGTTCCCATGAGCTATGTGGGTAGCTATAGAACAACTGAAATGCTCAATGCTCAGTTGTTGAGCTTGTCACTGACAGAGAATGGAGCCCATTCTGAGTTTATCACACCCCCACCCATAATGGAAAACAAAAACAAAAACCTCTTTCTATGCTATTGAGTTATTGGCATTGAGAATACCAATATTCTCAATGATTATTGAGAATCATTATATTATAATGATTAGTTATATATATTCATTTAAATTTGAATAGAAACCCTTCATTTAGTCCACAGACTTCCTATGACCAGCTGGGTCATTGCTTGACTACCCACAACTGCGGATGCACATGGAAACTTTGGTGTTGTAAGCCTGAACCACTTCTAATGGAAAATTTTGCCTTTCGTGGGGATCCAGCTGGGTAACTGGCTCCAACCTTGGAACTCACTGAAAAGCAATAGAGTGGATTCTCAGGTTGTTTATACAATTTCCTTCATGGCTTTTGCTAAATAGTTTCATATCTCTATGCCTCAGTTTCCTCACCTGCAATTAATCACAAATGCTGGCATTTTAACCTGTATCATATAATACTGTAAAAGTAAAATGTTTTTAAGAGTTTGCTTGCTGCTGCTGCTGCTAAGTCGCTTCAGTCGTGTCCAACTCTGTGTGACCCCATAGACGGCAGCCCACCAGGCCAGGCAAGAACACTGGAGTGGGTTGCCATTTCCTTCTCCAATGCGTGAAAGTGAAAAGTGAAAGTGAAGTTGCTCAGTTCTGTCCAACTCATAGCGACCCCATGGACTGCAGCCTAGCAGGCTCCTCCGTCCATGGGACTTTCCAGGCAAGAGTACTGGAGTGGGTTGCCATTGCCTTCTCTGAAGAGTTTGCTTGATAGCATATCAAAACTGGGGCTTCCCCGATGGTTCAGTGGTAGAGAATCTGCCTGCCAATGTAGGATATGTGAGTTCAATCCCTGGCCTGGCCAGGATAATCTCCTGGAGAAGGAAATGGCAACCCACTCCAATATTCCTGCCTAGGAAATTCCATGGCCAGAAAAGCCTGGTGGGGCTACAATTCATTGGGTCACAAAGAATTGGATATACAACTTAGTAACTAAACAATAACAAGTCATAAAATGAAACTTTTAATATTTTTCATGGAGGAGGGAGCCCAGGAGAGGTTAAAATGCTTAAGGCAAACCAAAGTCATAACGCAGCCTATGTACAAATATTCATGCTCATTTCTCTCTCTTCCATCATCTGTCTCACTCACCCTTCAAGCCTCAATTTATGAGTCATTGCCTTGGGGAAATTTTCCTTAAGGAAATTTTCTCCTCTACATTTCATCTGCTCCATCCCCCTCCCCCACACACGTACATACTAACACCTAGCTTGGTTTATGTGCTCTTATGTACACAGCTCCATCACTCCATCTCCACAATGACCCTCTTCTATGGAGTCACTCAAAGACTAAATATCAGGTATCTTGTGATGCAGATACTATTGAGTTCCACCCAGTCCTCGGATATTATGAGTGCATGGCTCACACACCAAGTCTCCCAGAGGAAATGTCCTTGCCTGACAGGAGGTGCTTGTGAGCTCACATTGGCCTCTACCTATCCCCACCTCCAAAGGTGGTCCATAACCTACAAGCAACTGGTAGCACCCTGGCCCTATTCTCTTTCCCAACCAGCTTTACAGCATTCCCTATAAAGGACTAAATCATTTGCTAAGAATACCCATATCAATCTCTGCTTCTAGAGAGCATGACCTAAGACACTTTGAATTGCCTTGACTAGCATTAACAAACTGGCAAAAATTGCCTAAAAAATGAACAAATGAGTGGACAAATTAAGGAGTAAAAGTTAGAGATACAAGGAAGTAAGTGTCAAAGACCTACCCAGGCCTTTACAAGGGCTGAACAGATCATAAAAGAAGTTCCGTCCTTGTTAAACTAACACAGGGAGGAAAGACAGAGAAGGAGGCTCCAGAAAAATAACAAGACTCTTCTCCAGACTGGGAAAGAATCTAACAATCAGACCTGAAGAACAATGCCTGCTGTGTGCTCAGTAGGTCACTTTCTCATATACCAACAGACTGAGATGATATCAAGTCATCAAAACTGATGGAGGTTTCCTGGGACTTCCCTGGTGGTCCAGTGACTAAGACTCCATGATCCCAGTGCAGGGAGCTGAGGTTCAATCCCTTGTTAGGGAAGTAAGGTTCCACATGCTGCAACTAAAGATCCTGCATGCAGCAGCTAAGACCTGGTGCAGTCAGACAAATACTTTAACAATATATGTTTAAAAAAAAACTGACGGAGATTTCCATATATTCTCCCAGACCTGACTGGCTCCAGAGCTGGGGACAAGATGAGTTTGCAAGTGTGGATTATGAGGTTAGTTCCAGTGAATTTTTGTGAACTACAGTCTGTTAATGAAAGGCTATCTTTTTTTTTTAATTTTATTATACTAATAGAGATAATATGTATTTTGTCAGTGGTAAGATAACCTATTCTAAAATGAATGGAACTTTGTTATTAATTTTTTAAATATATTACTACTAATAAGCACCCATGAAGATACTTTCACAGGTAGAGAAGGTGACAGTCCTAAATGCTGTGGAAAAGCTGCCTTTGAAGACCTGATACCTTGTGATAGTACCCTGGTGATCCTAAAAGTGTGGTCCTCTGGAGCCAATGTCTGTCAAGCTGGAAAAATTAGAGAAGATTTCATGGCATGGAGTTTCTATCATAGATATGGTTCTTTGTAATTTAAGCAGATCCTCTCAACCTTTGCAGCAGTTTGGAGCTGAGCAGATGGCAGGGGAAAGCTTAACTAAGTGGTGAAATTTCAGCTGCAAAAGGCAATTCCTAGAATGACAATTCAGAAATTCATTTCCCCCAACACTTATCATATTGGCAGAGGGTTCGTGAATCTTTTTAGGAAAACGAGAAGGAAGCAGTGCATCAGAATAAGGCATCCTATGTTTAGTTAGGTTATATGGAAGCAAACACTACTGAATCCAATTCTTCCTTTTTGTTTGCTATTCCCAAGGCAGAGGACCAGACTTGTTTGTAAATTAAATAATACCAAAAAAGCTAAAGCTTATGGTCTGCAGTAAAACAGATCTCCGGCACACAAAGCAACTGATAAATGCACTCTAAGTTGCTTCAATCCTGACTGCCTACAGACCCCTGTAGTTTCCAGCTATATCTTATAAAGAAACATGGAGGTTGTGAAAAGAGCATAATCTGGACTCAAACCCTGCCTCTGATACTAAATAACTATATGATCTTGAACAAATTATTTTTTTGTTCTGAGGCTGTTTCCACAAATGTAACATGGGAGTGGAGGTGGGGGAGGGGATAATGACAATCTCAAAAGATTATTCTTGTAAGAATTCGGTGTGATAATGTTTATGAAAGTAACTGAAAAACAGTAGACTTCAAACTCACATCAGTTTTTCTTCATTTCTATTCTGCCTAGCGTGGCAGAAGTTTATGTCAAAATAGCTGGATCTTTCAAACCATTCCAATGCTGGCTCATCTATAATTTTTCCTTTATCTTCAAGCAACTGTAATATTAAAGTTTGTTTTCCTTGCAATTCCATAGCCCTTATTCTATGTGAATGAAGGAATGAGGTTCAGCTTTTGTGATTTTAGTTTTGATCCTTTGCAATGTGCATGTATGAAAAACTAGAAGTCTATTCAAAAGCTCTAAGTGTATATTGTCTTTTAATGAGGATTCTTTGTTTTAATTCAGTTTAAATTACTCAAATGCAACAAAAATGTAATCAATTGAAATTATTTCTGTGGCAAATAATAGAAACATTATTCAAATGTCTTTAAAAATTCAGGGAACTGGGCTTGCCTGGTAGTCCAGTGGTTAAGAATCCTCCTGTCAATGCAGGGGACACAGGTTCAATCCCTGGTCTGGGAAGATCACACATGCTGCAGAGCAGATAAGCCCATGGGCCACAACTACTGAGTCTGTGTGTCCTAGATTCTGTGCTCTGCAATAAGAGAAACCACTTGTTGTGAAGCCTGTGCACCACAACAGAGTGTAGCCCCCACTCACTGCAACTAGAAAAAGCCTGCTTGTAGCAACAAAGACCCAACACAGCCCCTGCCACCCTACAGAAAAAAATCAGGGAATTTACTAGCTTCTCTAACTAAAAAGTCCATAGGACTTTCCATGAGGCGGTCCCAGACATGGTTCAGTCTAGGCTCTCACTCAATTTTTCTACAGGTCTCTCAGTTCTGTCTGCCTTCAAATGTTGGCTTTGTTCATGGGCTGGCCTCATGAAATGACCACCAGCAGCACTCATGGTGGTTCCACAGTCACATTCAAGGGCAGAACAAAGGCCACAGCCAGTTTTTGGAAACATCATCATACAAAAGTCCCAAGCTTCACCCTTATTGGACAACTCAGATGCAATCTTTATAGGATGGGAAATAAATACAACGCTCTGATTGGCTTAAACCTGCATCAATCATTGCAACAAGGATATAGGATTACTCTGAGAGACTCAGATCAATCAGGGCCCTCCTCTGACTCTAAAGATAAGGTTCATTCATCCCTCCTAAACATCATGGTTGTCACTCAAGGAAACTGAAATGGATGTCAGAGAAACAAATTCAACGTCCACTACTATTAAAAAGTAAATTTAGCAATTTAGTACAGTGCTTCTGAATGTCTATTTTTTACTTTTTGAAGTTATCGCTTCTTTCACTACATGGAATTCTTTCTAAATAAAATATCATAATTTAGCATCCAAGGGCAATGTTTGACTGACAGTCAACGAAAGAAAGGCAAGACATCAGTGGGAATTTCAGGACATCAAGGTGAGGGGTCTTGTTTCTTGGTTTTCTTCTCTCTCCACTTCTATTTTTTCACTAATTTTTTCTCACTTTCTTCCATCCATATCCTCTTTTTCTTTTCTTAATATGCCTTTTAATGCATGCAAACATAATTGGATGTGAGATTAGACATTTTACCGAACACCTCAAAGCTATTGAAACATCCTTCTAGCGACATATCCTCTCAGAAATTGTTAAAGAGAGGGCCAGACTAACCCACTGCTCACCTCCCCAGAAGTTTATGAAAAATAAAACTGGAGATTCATCACAAAGGAAGTTTGTCAAAGGTGAATTTATATAGAGAGGTGAGAAAGGTGTGTTTTTACCTAGCCTGGAGCCAACTGAGGAAGCTTTCAAATGAATTACTCAGAGAAGCCAGGGCCTGTCAGATAAGGGAGGCTGATGGCTCACTCATAGGCTGGATATGTAAGAAAATGCAGGGGAATTCGTTGGTGCTTTCATGGTTAGGACTTTCACTGCCAGGGCCCAGATTAGATCCCTGGTTGAGGAACTAAGATTCCACATGGCACAGCCAAATAAAAAGAAATCCATAACATTAGAGTTTGGTGGGGAGGGAGGAAAGGAAAGAGTGAAAGAACAGATAATGTCCATCTTTCACACTGCCAAACCCCAAGCTTTGAGTTAGATCTTAGCTGAGGAGAGAGCAGAGGTCTTGGGTGGGACTTTTAAATTGTATGCAAGATGAGTTGTGTGGATTTTTTTTTTAAGTTCAACTAGGTTCTCTAATATTTGAAAATATGGCTCTTCAATAATAGTCATGGAGAAAGCAATGGCAACCCACTCCAGTACTTTTGCCTGGAAAATCCCATGGGCAGAGGAGCCTGGAAGGCTGCAGTCCATGGGGTCGTGAAGAGTCGGACACGACTGAGCGACTTCACTTTCACTTTTCACTTTCCTGCATTGGAGAAGGAAATTGCAACCCACTCCAGTGTTCTTGCCTGGAGAATCGCAGGGATGTGGGAGCCTGGTGAGCTGCTGTCTATGGGGTCGCACAGAGTCGGACATGACCAAAATGGCTTAGCAGCAGCAGCTGCAATAATAGTCAAATATGATTCTGGCTGAGCGGTTTTCAAGAAATGAGGAATAAAGAGTCCTGAAGCATGTTGTTAGTTGTGAGAATATCTTTAAAATAATTTTTACGTTATATTTTAATGTAAAGGAAAAAAGCTGTTTCCTAAATTCAGTTTTTGTAATAAACTTACTATATGAATGCAAATTACCATATATACATCTTCAATATACTTTCTCTGAATATACCTAAGTAATGCATTATTGGGGTCCTGCAGGAAACGCAAAATATTCATATGAGCAATAGAGGAGTTTACAAAGATGTGAGGTGGTGGGGGGTGCGGATATTAAGGTCAGCACACTGATCAAGGATGGTGAGGCACCAGAGGGAGCCTTAGCTCCCCAGGCCTGCAGAGAGAAGGGGAAAGAGTGATAACCCAAGCCCAGGGACGGATGGAGCTTCTCTCTGATGTGCTGGTGTCTTGGACAGCAACAGGCAAGGAAGCCCAGTCAGTGCTGGCACAGAACAGAATGGAGACCAGGGAAGAGCTCACCGGGACTGGCAAATATTCAGCACATATATTTCAATGTCTAAATTCTGACAAATATCATTGTAATTGATACAGAATACTCAAAGTACTCAAAAGTAATGATAAAGTTTCCCATTGAGTCTTGTGGCAAAAACAGAATTATATTCCTCAAGGAGGAAAAATTAACCCCAGGCCAATGAAATCAACCCTAAGGGTATAGAAATCTTACTTAAAACACAAATGTTTTTCACCTAAAATTCACCTAAATATATGAATAACCAAAAAAGTTAATCACCAAAACAATTCTGGAAATTAAAATATTGAAAATGAAAACCAAAGAAAGAGTGACCCCACGTTAGGTCACAAAGAGAGGACACAAGCCAAAGGCCTACTTCAGCATGCTGACCTGGCAACATAGACCATTAAAGTACCATCTCTCTTCATAGCTTTGCTCAGACAGGCCCTCCATGGTATATTTTCCAACATCTGAAGTCTAAAATGATGATAAAATCATTCCTAGGAATACAGAAAGCTTTGTCCTTCTTAGCATCTCAAAGAATCATTTTTTCCCTTTGCACCATTTTTCCATTACTCTCTACATTGTTATTTTTGTGAACTTAAAGTAGAACACCTAATTTTTTCCACATCTTTGTTTTTTGTCCCTAATGAAATAGCGACACAAGATTTGTTCAATTCATTCTTTCCCTTCCAGTTAGTTCCCACATTCCAGCCATGCAACACTCAGCCTTTCTCTTTCTAAACTCAATTAAGTGCTGAGTTGTGTATTCTTTCATTGCTCTGCAAAAGTGTCCTCTCAGTCCTCACCACACGCACACACACATACACAATACACCCCACACCACACACACACACACACACATACACATCCTATACACACACCCTGTTACCACTCCATCATTCAAAGAAATCCTTCAAGGTTCAGTTTAAATGTTATCTCTTCTCTCAACCCCCCACTAATCTAGCCCCATACCACACCGCTAAGGCCAATAGGATCAATACAGTTAAACATCTTCTGTCTACTCACCTCATACTCAGTCCCCTTAGAGTGATCCTTATCACCTATATCACAGATAGTTCTTTCTATGACCATCTTCCCATTAGACTATCAGATCTGGGAGACAGAAAACATGCCGGTTATATCTCCAGTAGCAGAGGGAGAAGGTTTATGCTTTAAGAAAGAAAGAAAAAATATCTGAAAAGGGTGTCAAGATCTCTTTAGTGTTTTGTAAGCAACAGAAGTAGCTTCTGAAAAAAAAAAAAAAAAAAGAAGTAGCTTCTGTTCACTCCCCTCTGCTCTGCTGGCACATTAGGGACAGGGCTACAAAGAGATAGACGGCAGACATGTGAGCTTGCACTTGGACACTGGCTGCCCCTTTGACCAGAAATCAGGTCAAGGCCACTTCAAAATTCCTTTAACATAGAGACAAGAACAACATGTAATAAATTAAAACCATCTTTTGCTACTTAATTCTTAGCCATGGTCTACATGTCAAGTTGCCTTAAAATGAGAGGTGACTGTTCATTAATATCTTCTTATTTATTAATGAGCAATGAGTGGCTGTGTATACAAAATGGGTTGTTGCTACAACACATTGACACAGTTATAAATAAAGCAAACTGCAAAGAGATTAGCTGTGGAAGATCCGAGATTTTATTTGTTTTCATGAGGACTCTCCCAGTCACTTCACGCTTATGGCAAAGTCATGACTGCACCCTAAGGTCTATTTAGCCTAGACTAAGCGGCTGTCACCAGCCCCATTAATGCTGCAAGCAAGCTCAGTGGAGCTGCTTACAGACCAGGGAGGAGAATGATGTCACTTCACTTTTAATAGATATCATTCTGAAGTCTTTGCATTTCCTTTGCAGTCAGTAACGACAGACTCCAAGTGCGGGAAGAGAAGTTTCTGACTATAAACTTTCAAGACTTTCCTTCCTACCCACCCCTCCCTTTGAGTCATGTTGACTATGCTCATTAGATGAGTTACTCAGGTACAGTATGTTCCTATTATTTGCAACCCATTGTTCTCTAAAACTGCTTTGTAAACTATAAAGGGCTTTAAAAATTCACTTGTTTTCCTGCCTGAGCTGAGGACAACACCTCCTCCAGCTACAATTATCAGCACACCAATCACAACTCTCCACCAATGAGAACAGACTTTCTCTGATTTCTAAAGCAACTGATTCAAGTGGAAAGAACCCTTACTTAGAGAACTAAAGGCCTAGGTTCAAATTCTGGCTACACTACCAGGGCTGGGACTAAGGCAAGTTAAGCAAGGGGCCCAAGGAGCAAAACTGAAGGCAGCACTCAGTCTCAGATCTCCCTCATCTTGTCCCATCCAATACAACCTCTGAATTTTGTTTAATGAAGGGCAAATTCATATAACACAAAATCAACCATTTGGAACCGTACAATTCTGTCGCCTTTAGAATAGTCACAATGTTATGCAATCACCACCTCATCTAGTTGCAAACATTTTCATCACCCCAAGACGAAACTTCATACCCATTAAGTAGTCACACCTCATCCCTTCCTCCCTCCCTTCAGCCCCTGGCAACTGCCAACTGCCTTCCTATTTCTATGGATACAACACGTGTGCTTCTGAGTAGTTCTACTACTAACTAAGTTACCTTGTGCCAAGACACTATTTGAGAGGTTCTAGGTGCATTAATTGGAGAAGGCAATGGCACCCCACTCCAGTACTCTTGCCTGGAAAATCCCATGGATGGAAGAGCCTGGTAGGCTACAGTCCATGGGGTCGTTGAGAGTTGGACACGACTCAGTGACCTCACTTTCACTTTTCACTTCCATGATTTGGAGAAGGAAATGGCAACCCACTCCAGTATTCTTGCCTGGAGGATCCCACGGATGGCGGAGCCTGGTGGGCTGCCGTCTATGGGGTCCCACAGAGTCGGACACGAATGAAGCAATTTAGCAGCAGCAGCAGCAGCAGGTGCATTAATTCAATTACTCCTCCCCAAATCCAATGAGGTAAACATTAATATCTCCAGGTGAATCGCCTCTTATTTAATTCTCTATTATTTGTTCATCTGTTAAATGAAGAAAATAGTAACACTCTAACAACAACTTGCTAAGCACACTTATGTGAAAGGCATTGTTCTAGGCCAGGAATAGCAATAGGATTCATTGCTAACTAACTGGGAGTGACTTCCTGTAGAAAAGGGGGAGAGGAATTCTTGAGATAACTCACTGGAACAGAGTTTAATCATCGACTTGTGGTGTCTGCCACGGACAGAAGATGGGTGAAGCGCCATAAGAAACAGATTTGCCTTCCCTCCTACACAAGTAAGAAAAAAGAGACAGAGAAGTGCAGTGCAGACTCTCCCTCAATCCAGTACAACAGAGAAGTAATTCCACGTAAGTATAAGGAGGCAGTGAAGACAGTTTGGAGCATGTTAGGAGCAGAGGCATTGGAATTCAAAACAAAAACAAATAAAACGCATGCAATTCTCTACTCTGCCATTCATAGGCAACATCTTGAAAAAGTTATCTAACCTTTCTTATTCTCACTTCCTCTTTTGTAAAATAGTCAATAAATCTAATTCATAAAGTTCTGGTGGGAATGACATGAGATCATGTGAGAGGCCATCTAAGCATGGTGTCTGACACATGGTTAAGAGTTTAATAAATCACTAGGAAATAAAATAAACATATTATACATCCAGAACTGAGCATTTCCACTTTGGCCCAACCACTACCTTCATTCTGGAGCTATTAGTAATTGCCCTTTGCTTTATCTCCAGTAGCAAATTAGATACCTCCCAACATGGCAAAGAAATAGAGGAAAAGAACAGAATGGGAAAGACTAGAGATCTCTTCGAGAAAATTAGAGATACCAAGGGAACATTTCAGGCAAAGATGGGCTCGATAAAGGACAGAATTGGTATGGATCTAACAGAAGCAGAAGATATTAAGAAGAGGTGGCAAGAATACACAGAAGAACTGTACAAAAAAGATCTTCATGACCCAGATATTCATGATGATGTGATCACTCATCTAGAGCCAGACATCCTGGAATGTGAAGTCAAATGGGCCTTAGAAAGCATCACTACGAACAAAGCTAGTGGAGGCAATGGAATTCCAGCTGAGCTACTGCAAATCCTGAAAGTTGATTCTGTGAAAGTGTTGCACTCAATATGCCAGCAAATTTGGAAAACTCAGCAGTGGCCACAGGACTGGAAAAGGTCAGTTTTCATTACAATCCCAAAGAAAGGCAATGCAAAAGAATACTCAAACTACCACACAATTGCACTCATCTCACATGCTAGTAATGTCATGCTGAAAATTCTCCAAGCCAGGCTTCAGCAATACGTGAACCGTGAACTTCCAGATGTTCAAGCTGGTTTTCGAAAAGGCAGAGGAACCAGAGATCAAATTGCCAACATCCACTGGATCATGCAAAAAGCAAGAGAGTTCCAGAAAAAAAACATCTATTTCTAGTTTATTGACTATGCCAAAGCTTTGACTCTGTGGATCACAATAAACTGTGGAAAATTCTGAAAGAGATGGGAATACCAGACCACCTGACCTGCCTCTTGAGTAAATCTGTATGCAGATCAGGAAGCAACAGTTAGAACTGGACATGGAACAACAGACTGGTTCCAAATAGGAAAAGGAGTATGTCAAGGCTGTATAATGTCACCCTGCATATTTAACTTATATGCAGAATACACCATGAGAAATGCTGGACTGGAAGAAATAAAAGCTGGAATCAAGATTGCCAGGAGAAATATCAAGCAGGTGACACCACCCTTATGGCAGAAAGTGAAGAATAACTAAAGATCCTCTTGATGAAAGTGAAAGAGGAGAGTGAAAAAGTTGGCTTAAAGCTCAACATTCAGAAAAAGAAGATCATGGCATCTGGTCCCATCACTTCATGGGAAATAGATGAGGAAACAGTGGAATCAGTGTCAGACTTTATTTTTGGGGGTTCCAAAATCACTGCAGGTGGTGACTGCAGCCATAAAATTAAAAGATGCTTACTCCTTGGAAGAAAAGTTATGACCAACTTGGATAGCATATTCAAAAGCAGAGACATTACTTTGCTGACTAAGGTTCATCTAGTCAAGGCTATGGTTTTTCCAGTGGTCATATATGGATGTGAGAGTTGGACTGTGAAGAAGGCTGAGCACCGAAGAATTGATGCTTTTGAACTGTGGTGTTGGAGAAGACTCTTGAGAGTCCCTTGGACTGCAAGGAGATCCAACCAGTCCATTCTGAAGGAGATCAACCCTGGGATTTCTTTGGAAGAAATGATGCTAAAGCTGAAACTCCAATACTTTGGCCACCTCATGCGAAGAGTTGACTCATTGGAAAAGACTCTGATCCTGGGAGGGATTGAGGGCAGGAGGAGAAGGGGACGACAGAGGATGGGATGGCTGGATGGCATCACTGACTCGGTGGACATGAATCTGGTTGAACTCTGGGAGTTGGTGTTGGACAGGGAGGCCTGGCGTGCTGCAATTCATGGGGTCGCAAACAGTTGGACATGACTGAGCGACTGAACTGAACTGAACTGAACATGGGGGACTCATCTTTTTATACTGTCCATGGGGTTTTCCAGGAAAGAATACTGGAATGGGTTGCCATTTCCTTCTCCAGTGGACCATGTTTTGTGGGAATTCTTCACCTTGACCCATCTGTCTTGGGTGGCCCTGCACAGTGTGACTCATAGTTTCACTGAGTTACACAAGCCTCTTTACCACAACAAGGCTGTGATCCATGAGGGGGAATATTATATATTACATATTATATTATATATTGTAATGTTATATATATTATACATACTTTATATATTTAATATTGTATATATTAAAGGAGAGTATATGTGTATATATGTGTATGTACAATATATATAAATATTCATATATATATATATATATATATATTTAGGGGCTTCCCTTGTGGCTCAGGGAGAAGGCAATGGCAACCCACTCCAGTACTCTTGTCTGGAAAATCCCATGGACGGAGGAGCCTGGTAGGCGGCAGTCCATGGAGTCTCGAAGAGTCGGACATGACTGAACGACTTCACTTTCACTTTTCAGTTTCATGCATTGGAGAAGGAAATGGCAACCCACTCCAGTGTTCTTGCCTGGAGAATCCCAGGGATGGAGGAGCCTGGTGGGCTGCTGTCTATGGGGTCGTACAGAGTTAGACACGAGTGAAGCAACTTAGCAGTAGCAGCAGAAGCTTGTGGCTCAGACGGTAAAGAATCTACCTGCAATGCTGGAGACCTAGGTTCAATCCCTGGATCGGGAAGATCCCCTGAAGAAGGGAATGGCTACCCACTCCAGTATCCTTGCCTGGAGAATCCCATACACAGAGGAGCTTGGCAGGCTACAGTACATGGGGTCACAAAGAGTCAGACCTGCCTGACCTGCTAATGCACAAGCATATATATACACACACACATACACATTCTCTCCTCTTTATATAACAGAGTGGACACAAAGGAGAAGTCAAGCCTACCTGCAGTGGGAAAGGAGATTAGAAAAGCCTTCTTACAAAAGAAGCCTCTTGAGATGATTCTTGAAAGAATAGACCCACATGCCTGCCTTATCCTGTTGTTTTGATGATTTGGTGACATCCTTTATTTAAAACATTTAGCACAATGTTTGCAGTCCACAAATGTTAGCCTAGTATAAATGGTTTTGTTGGCTACTTTATTATTCCATTGTGACCCTCTGAATCAGTTAAGTAAGGTTCCTGATGGCAAAGAATAGAAAGTGCCTCCAGGTAACCTATGCAGAAGAGAAATTTTTTGGAAGGGTCTCAGAGAGCTCGATGACTCCACAGAAAGCAGGTTCAGAACAGAGACAGGAATCAAGAGTAGCTGCATGACAGAGGACATGGCCAGCAACAGCTCCCTGGGGCAGTCTGGCTAGGCTGATGCCATGAACACCATCACTGCTGGGCACTCAGCATTGCTGCCATCGTCAACAGCGAGTCTCAGTTTTCTACCTGAGGTTTTCTGTTGCTTCCCCAGGATGTGACTCTTGGTGAGAGAATCTTTCAGCTAATTCTAAGTCAGTTGTCCACATTTCAGCTGCCAGTGGTCATGAAGAGATAGTATCTGGTCTCCTATACTTCTACTGTAGCAATCAGGTCCTTTTTCCTACTGAGAATCACCCAGAAAGGCTTATTTTAGAAATAGAAAGGGAATTTGGATGTAAGGTATCAATAAAAACGTTTCCGCTAAACCATAAATAATATTATTTGGACGTAGCATAAAGTATTGTACCAAAAATGTAGAAAATCATCGTAAATCTCAGAAATTTATCTTCAAACTGTAAAATACTTACAAAATGAGATTTTCAGGTCAGTGTCAGGTGATCCATGCCAAACACATGCTATGTATTAGGAAGTCAATAAATAATAGTGAAGTAAGTATAAAACAAGTCAATGCACAGGGCACCTGAAGCCGGTGCTCTGTGACAACCTGGAAGGATGGGGTGAGGAGGGAGGTGAGAGGTGGGGAGGAAGGGGGCTACAGGAGGGAGGGGGCAAATGTATGCCTACGGCTGATTCAGACTGATGCATGGCAAAAACCATCACAATATTGTAAAGTAATTGTCCTCCAATTAAAATAAATAAATAAATGTCTTTAAAGTCAATGACTAAATGTGTAATAAATGTTAATCCTAAGCAATAATTTCTTCAGATTTTTAAAAACTGGTCCAAAATGTTCATCTCTCAGTTGGAAATCCTATACAGGCCAATTTGAGATGTGAGAAAATTACTTATGTTTTCTTTACCCCCATTAACATTTTTCAGAGATGCTTTATCTAAGATGAGTGTGAGCATCTGGAGAAAAGTCAGAGAGGAATGTAGGCTTATGAGTTGATAGCAAAAGTTGGTTGGTAAGAATTAGTTGATAATGAATTAGCAAGAGATAATTCTGATGCTCCTAAAAGATCTGCTCTGAGATTTCCAGGAACTACTCAGACCTCTAGACAGAAAGCAGAAGTCAGAGGAAAGAAAAATGACTTCAGCATAAAAACTGGAAAACTGGAAAACTCTTACCATCAGTACCTAACCATGCCCGACTCTCTCCCACATCAAATAAAACCCTCCCTCTGCATCTCCCCCTGCAGGGACTGCCCTACTCCGGCCCTTCCTTTGGCTGTCCCCAACTTCTTAATGGCTGTTTATATTCACCTCTACTTCCTCACCTCCCACTCATTTCCCAGCTCACTACCATCTGGCTCTGGCCCCACTGCTCCACTGAAACTTGTCAAGGTCACGAATGACTTCCTTCTAGTTAAACCCAATGAACACCTTTCCATGTCTGTCTACTTGGCCTCACTGCAGCTATGGGTAATAATAACTTCCTCTTGGAAATACTCTCTTTACTAAACTTTCATAACCCAATAGTCTCATAGTTTTCCTTGTATATACTCAATTGTAACATGTTTTCTTGGATTTGACTAAAGACACTCAAAATTCAACATTTCCAGTCTGAATTCTAAATCTTTCTCTGACAGGACACTTTGCTGCCTATGTCCTCCTTCAAAATGAAGGCCTCCCATATGCATGGTTGCTAAGGCTAAAGATTCAAACACCACTTTTGAAGCTTCCCTCTCAGTATTCAACCCCTCAGTCTGTCGCCAACCAGTCAGTCAGTGCTGATTATCACAGTCTATCAATATCTCTCAAATATATCCACTCGTCTGTATCCTTTCTGAAACCAGCCTGCTCCACATAGCCAACTAAATAACTGAACGATCTTAATGACATGGTGCCTCTGTGTCTCAATTTCCTAGTTTGTAAAATGAGACAGAATGAACACCAAATTTCTTCCTTCTCTATATCCTGTGATTATAAGAGGTTAAAATCAAGGAAGCACTCAGGATAAAATCAAGTCCAGTGTTTTAGAAGATTGTGCCTCATATCCTCCCATAGCACTGCTCTTAAAGACAATCTCAGGATCTTCAAGATAATTTATAATAAGGCTCTTCCTATAGAGATCTGCTTTATGCCTCTGCTGCTGCTGCTGCTGCTGAGTCGCTTCAGTCGTGTCCGACTCTGTGCGACCCCACAGACGGCAGCCCACCAGGCTCCTCCGTCCCTGGGATTCTCCAGGCAAGAACACTGCAGTGGGTTGCCATTTCCTTCTCCAATGCATGAAAGTGAAAAGTGAAAGTGAAGTCATTCAGTCGTGTCCGACTCTTAGCGACCCCATGGACTACAGCCTACCAGGCTCCTCCGTTCATGGGAGTTTCCAGGCAAGAGTACTGGAGTGGGGTACATTGCCTTCTCCACTTTATGCCTCATTTGGAGTTATAGACAATGAGATTCTAATAATGGTAACAAATGTATCTACCCTGTTTCATTAATTCATCTTAAAGTTCCTTGAGAAGAATAGGAGAAATCTCCTAGTCTTGAAAATGGTCCTTGTAGGAAAAGAAAAAAAAAGGTCACCGTGTAAATCTCAAGTCTATCTTTGTTGGCTACCTCGCAAGTATATGCTTAAAAACCTGAATAACAGGGAAAGGTTAATGGAGGTTAGGGGGAGGACAGCGACGAAGGAGTTGGGTTGATTTTTAGCGAGTAGTAAGGTCAAAATAAAAGCTATATAAAGGGAGAGCAAAGGATTAAGGCCAGGGCTTTCTATGAAATGAAGTTTAAACCATAACAGCTGGGAAAAGTGGCTCAGTGGTAAGGAACTTGCCTGCCAGTGCAGGAGACACAAAAGATGTGGGTTCGATCCCTGGGTCAGGAAGATCCTCTGGAGAAGGAAATGGCAACCTACTCTAGTGTTTTTTCCTGGAAAATCCCACAGACAGAGAAGCCTGGTGGGCTACAGTCCAAGGGATAGCAAAGAGTCAGACACAACTGAGCAACAGATGGAAAAAGTTAAGTAATACATGATGGTATAGTCCACTAATGAGTTTATTTTAACCGGAGAGAAAGTAGACTGAAAAGTGAGAAGTTGGGAAACTTTAAGGGGCAAGAGCCAGAAAAGCCAGGGACCCCTTCCTGCTCCGAGGATTCCTTTAGTTCCAAAGTGTGTTAACCTACTGGTAAGGATATCATATATCTTCTAAAAGCGACATTCATCAACTGGAGAATGATGTGCCATCTCTCTCCACAGCTCATTAGCAGACTGAAAAAGTGACACTGCCTGCATTACTCTGATTAAGGATTAATTTTCTAATTCCAGGGATGGAAAGCTCCTCTAAGTGAGTAGGCCTTCACACAAAAACACAAACTCACATAGTATGACTGAAACACAACTTTAATGCTGCCTTCCACCTTCCTAAGACCCAATGGGGAAGAAAAAGGAGGTTCTCTAGCAAAAAGAGGAGTTAAGGGTGAGAGTTTTCCAGTTCTTCATCCAGACATAGGTCCCACCAGTAGGGGACAAATGTGATGCCAGCCTTCTAGCAGACTGAGAACTTGGAAAACTAGGTCTTTCTAATCTGATGAGCAAAGACAAAACACCTCCAACAGTCAACTGTAGCAAGGCAATAAATAGCAATGTCACTGACTAGATGTGTAACCTGTTACCCTTCCAGGTACATAAAATTTGGGTCCCAGGTGGCAGTAGTGGTAGAGAACCCATCTGCCAATGCAGGAGACATAAGAGACATGGGTTCGATGCCTGGATTGGGAAGATCCCCTAGAGGAGGGCACAGCAACCCACTCCAGTATTCTTGCCTGGAGAATCTCATGGACAGAGGAGCCTGGGGGCCTGCAGTCCAGTGGGTTGTAAACAGTCAGATATGACTGAAGTGACTTAGTATGCATCATTTATTAGAGATAACTGTACCTTGACCCCTTGAAAAATGCCCACTTATGCCAGTGCTAGGCTTCTTAGGAAAAAGTAGCTTCCAATCCCTTTAAAATATGTAACTGAGTGCTATCTACACTTTTATATTTCAAATACATTTGGGGGGCTTCATTTTAAACTGCTATATTTTTTAACTGCTTCTGTAGCTGCTGCTAAGGGGCCTCCTGCTGCTAAGTCGCCAGTCGTGTCCGACTCTGTGCGACCCCATAGACGGCAGCCCAACAGGCTCCTCCATCCCTGGGATTCTCCAGGCAAGAACACTGGAGTGGGTTGCCATTTCCTTCTCCAGATAGCATTAAATTCAAGGGGGTAGCTTTCAAACACTTTTGACAAAAACTTTCAAAAATATCTGGAGTAATTTTTAATGATAAACCAGTACATATACACACACAAAACTAATACAAAAGTTTTACAAAACTTTGTGTACCCTTATTACATATAATGCATTTTAGTATTATCTATTCTACATAGTTCCATTGTTTTTAAGTGCTTGTCACAATCTGAAGGATTACTTTTATAATCTACTAATGGGTCAAGACCTGCATTTTGAAAAACACTATTCTAAAACTATAGGTTCTAGCTACTTTACTCAGTAGTATGGTGTCAAAAAGTTTTAGTCTCATTAAAATGCATCATTTAAAAAAAGTATTTACTGAAGGTAACTCAGTCTCCATAAAGAGCATTGTCTTGGGGATTTCAACCATAACTCACTAAAGGAGTAATAAGCCTAACCTTTGCAGAACTGAGATGTGAGCTGAACATTGAGTGAAAATGACATAAACTCAGAACAGAGTTAGGAAAGGAGGATGATCACCAAAGGCAATGTGTGATTCCTCTGGAAAACACAAAGCAGCATAAAATGAGGGGTATAAAATAGAAAAAATATATATGCTAATGAAGAAAAGATCAAGCTTGAAACTTCAACCTCCAAGTTTCACAAGTTGCACTTATACTTTTCAACGCTATGAGGCTGAGTAATACTCAGGATGATTCCACTGATCATGTGGTCTTGAATGTCTCGGCAGATATCATTTAAGTCATTTAAAAGGATAACTGCAAATTAAATTAGTTCATCCTAATTATACAAAAATGATAAATTCAAATGAGCAAGGTAATTCTCTTCTAAATTAAAATTTTTTTCAATCACTTGGCATCTCAAATCAAAGCAAATGGGTAATGCTACCAATTATATCAATTTGATTCTTAAATTTAAATACATAAACATATGATGAACTGAATTAAAATTCTTATTTGATATGCACTTAACATATTAACATTTGCATTAGGATAGGAAACCACATTCAAGATATGAGACAGGGTCATGTCCTTGAAAACCAAAGAAGCTTGCCACAAGATTGCCTTTGTGAGAATCTAGCAATAGAATGAATCCCAAAATCTATTAAACAAGTCATCCCACAGGAAAAGTAAGGCAGACCATACTACTGAAGGTAACGCTATGGAAGCCTATGAAATATTTATCAAGAGAAATATTTGATAAACGATAAAAGAAATATTCAGTTTTAGCAAGCTGTATAATAATGTGTTAAGCTTTGACATGGTTGCACTTACGAAAAGAGGACTTTCATAAGGAGGAAAGAAATGGAAATTTATTGACTATCTGTGTTTTGCCTGGCAGCACTAAATACTCAAATATACTACAGCATTGGAAACTAGGAATCAGAGATGTTAAATAACTTGCCCTAGGTCACACAGTGATGAATGAGAGAGTTAGAATTCAAACTCCACCTTCTGATTATAAATCAATATTCTCGTCACATCTATGTTGCTTTATCCTGAACCAGTACTCAAAATATGATAGTGCTTAAAATATTTGCTTAAATAGTTCCTAAGATTTCTGATCAAGATCAATTCAGATTCTAATTTCATGGCTAATGAATAATAAAGTGACCTTTAAAAGAAAAAAAATTTAAATATACATGCAGTCTGGATGACATTATGAATCTTTCAAACAGCTGATGAAAGAATTATTTATCGCTATATAACAAACCACACCGAAGCAGAGGAGCTTAAAATGGTAGCTTAGCTTTGTTACTTATTGTTCTGCGGGTTAACTGGGCTTGGCTGGGCAGTCCTTGTTCAGGGTCTCCTTGTTCAGGGAAGTACAGTCAGATGTCAGCTGGGGTTGCAATCACCTGTAGGCTCAATTGGGTGGGATGTCAAGTTACTCCTGTGACTGACAGGAAGTGCTGGCTATGATTTGTCGCTGCCAACTGGAGGATCTACATGCAGCTTCTCGATGTGATCTGGACTTCTCTCAAAGTGATGGCTGGGTTCCAAAAGGCAGCATCCCAAGAGTAAATCTCCCAAAAGACACAGACTTCATACAACCTAGCCTAAGAAGTCCCAGAAAGTCACTTCCACCACATCCTGTAAGTTGAGCCAGTCACTGGGGCCTAAGAATAGGAATTTACACTCCACCTTTTGATATGAGAGACAACATAACAGAAACGAAGGGCATGGAGGACACGTTAGTTTCCTGCCTCCCATCCTGGCCTCTCTAGTTTGCTCCATGTAGTTTAAAGGGAAACTATATAATAATTATATAATAATATAATATATAATAACTATTATATTATATAATAGTTATATAATAGCTATATAATAATAATTATTACAGTAACATAAATTACTTTGCTGTATTTTTTTCTATCTCTTTGACTCGCTTTCTTTCTTGGAAACACAGCACTTCTTGAATGAAGGAATAAATGAAGTCTCTCGTTTTTCCATTCTGCTCTTTATTTTCCTTTCCTTCTTTCTAACTGAAAATAAAAGATAAATATATTACTTATATATATATTTATAAAGCACTGACATATTATAATCAGTTGGTGAATCATATGGTTCATTTCTACCCATATCTCCCATTTGATATACGACTGACTGAATCATCATCCCATATAAAAAAAAATAATAAGAAAAAAGTTTTTAATGCAGGCAAAGGAAAAAGACGAAAAATGGTAAAGCAGGATCAAGAGAAGAAGGAAAATATAAATGGGAAGGGAAATAAATCAAGGAGAATGAGCAGTATTAAGTCCAAGTGGCTGAAAAAGACAGAAAAAGAAGCCAAATTATCCCCCCTTATAATGCTGCACCTACTCCTTCATTTTAATCCAATACCAAACTTAGCCTAAGCCAATCTTAACTATTGCCATATTATCTTACCTAAGGGGCTTCTCCGGTGGCTCAGACCATAAAGAATCTGCCTGCAATGCAGGAGACCCAGGTTCAATCCCTGAATTGCAATGATCCCCTGGAGAAGGGAATGACTACCCATTCCAGTATTCTTGCCTGGAGAATTCCATGGACAAAGGAACCTGGCAGGCTACTGTCTATGGGGTCACAAAGAAACTAACACTAAGTGTCTTACCTAATCTCCCTGCCAAAGTCTTTGCCCCCTCAGAAACCACCAATAGACACTGTTTTCCTTGAGGTGCTCTCAGTGACAAACACTAAATGACTTACAAAGGACAAAGTCCAATACAAGCATTTTAAGGGTTGGCATAATCTGACCTAAGCATTCCTGCCAATATTGTTTCTCAAATCTCCCCTGCATGAAACTATTGATTTAGCTACAGCACTCTATTGACCATATCCAAGCACACAGAAAAATGAGACTCAGTTCAGTTCAGTTCAGTTCAGTTCAGTCACTCAGTCGTGTCCGACTCTTTGCAACCCCACGGACTGCAGCATGTCAGGCCTCCCTGTCCATCACCAGCTCCCAGAGTTCACTCAAACTTATGTGCGTCGAGTTGGTGATGCAATCCAACCATCTCATCCTCTGTCGTCCCCTTCTCCTCCCACCCTCAATCTTTCCCAGCGTCAGGGTCTTTTCCAATGAATCAGTTCTTCGCATCAGGTGGCCAAAGTATTGGAGTTTCAGCTTCAGCATCAGTCCCTCCAATGAATATTCAGGACTGATTTCCTTTGGGATAGACTGGTTGGATCTCCTTGCAGTCCAAGGGACTCTCAAGACTCTTCTCCAACACCACAGTTCGAAATCATCAATTCTTTGGTGCTCACCTAGATCTCACTATTTATTATATAATGAAAAATACAAAATCTGAATTAAGGAAAATAATTCACAAAGCAGTATGGCAAAATTATAAGTTTATACTACAGCATTTATGGTTCAGATATCTACTAATACAGCCTTCTCATTTTTGTCTTCTGTCCTTTGCTCTAGCTAATCCTATCACCTCCAGGAGCTTTCCCTGTTGCCCTTGACCTTCCCAAATCTTATCTCACCAGGATCCATCAGATCTCTTCTCCATGGAAATTGACATTAGCTGATTAATTTGGAAGTGAAGTGTGATTAGCAAGATTATTCTGGACCTGAAGTATGTGTTAATACTACAGCATCTGATTTGATTGTCCATGCAATCCAAGTTCCATTTCAGTTTTTACTCTGTAGATTTGTTTGGTGTACAGTGGTTTACAGGATCATTTCAGCCCAATCTGATAGATAACTAGCATCTAATAATTTGTACAAATGTGATTTGCAATCATTACAAACAGCGATTATAGAAACAGCTAAAAACACCATTGCTAATATTATAACTCTTTGGGAGCTCTATCTGGATGGAATTTCTTTAAAATAGGATATTTGAAGATAATGATGGGTATATGCATGATCAAACAGATTTTGTGGTGAAAGAAGCTTATTGTCAAGTATAATTAAAACTGTAGACACCATTTTAAAATGGTAGGGGAAGAGACTTTTTGAAGCAAAGTACAAATTAGGAATAATTACAGTGATGATCATGGAATGTCAACATCCATTTCGTTAAGATGAGCTCAGTATCCTTCAAAGTTCCACTGAGTCCGGGAAAGCATTAGTATAACACCAAAGGGAGCTTTGGGAAGTATACCTTTGAAGTGTAAAGGAGTAGAGTGATGGGCAACAGCAAACATAAAAGTGGCTAAAGAGTAAATGGCTTTTATATTTAGAATCTAAGAAATAAACAAATGTATGTAACAAAACAGACTCACAGATACAGAGAATAAACTAGGAGTTACCAGTGGGGAGAGGCAAGATGGCGTAGGGGATTAAGAGATACAAACTACTACGTATAAAATAAATAAGCTACAAGGTTATATTTTACAGCACAGGGAAATATGGCTATTGTGTTGTAATAATTTTAAATAGAGTATAATCTATAAAGATACTGAATGAATCACTATGTTGTACACCGGAAACAAATATAATATTATAAATCAACTATACATCAATATTTTAAAAGAGTAATTGTCTTGATCAGCAATAGAAACTATACTTTGGAATATTACTTAAAAATCTAGTTTTCTTTTTCATGCCCAACATTGAGTGTGCATGCAAGTTGCTATTTTTCTTTTTTAATCTATTTTGATTTCAAAGTTTAGTAAGACAAAACTTTTTTAGAGAAATTTACATAGATGGCATCATCAAATTAATGGACGTGAGTTTGAGCAAATTCTGGGAGAAGGTTCAGTTCAGTCACTCAGTCGTGTCCAACTCTTTGGGACCCCATGGCCTGCAGCACTCCAGGCTTCCCTGTCCATCACCAACTCCCAGAGCCTACTCAAACTCAGGTCCATCGAATCAATGATGCCATCCAATCATCGCATCCTCTGTCGTTCCCTTCTCCTCCCACCTTCAATCTTTCCTAGCATCAGGGTCTTTTCCAGTGAGTCAGTTCTTCACATCAGGTGGCCAAAGTATTGGAATTTCAGCTTCAGCATCAGTCCTTCCAATGAATATTTGGGACTGATTTCCTTCAGGATTGACTGGTTTGATCTCCTTGAAGTCCAAGGAACTCTTAAGAGTCTTCTCCAACACCACAGTTCAAAAGCTTCAATTCTTCAGCATTCAGCTTTCTTTATAGACCAACTCTCACATCCATACATGATCACTGGAAAAACCATAGCTTTGACTAGAGGGACCTTTGTTGGTAAAGTAATGTCTCTGCTTTTTAAGATGCTGTCTAGGCTGGTCGTAGCTTTTCTTCCAAGGAGAAAGCGTCTTTTAATTTCATGGCTGCAGTCACCATCTGCAGTGATTTGGGAGCCCCCCAAAATAAAGTCTGACACTGTTTCCATTGTCTCCCCATCTATTTGCCATGAAGTGATGGGACCAGATGTCATGATATTAGTTTTCTGAATGTTGAGCTTTAAGCCAACTTTGTCACTCTCCTCTTTCACTTTCATCAAGAAGCTCTTCAGTTCTTCTTCACTTTCTGCCATAAGGGTGGTGTCATCTGCATATTCGAGGTTATTGATATTTCTCCCGGCAATCTTGATTCCAGCGTGTGCTTCATCCAGCCTGGCATTTCGCATGATGTACTCTGCATATAAGTTAGATAAGCAGGGTGACAGCAGGGTGACGACTGAAGTGACTTAGCAGCAGCAGCAGATAGCAAAGGACAGGGAAGTCTGGCATGCTGCAGTCCATGGGGTTGCAAAGAGTTGGACACGACTGAGTAACTGAACAACAACAAACAAAGATGGAAGAATTATGAACAAAAACAAGTAAAATACTATTATATCAGGCAGGAGAGTGGAGATTTCTGGGCTGATGTCAAAGTTGTACTACTTGACATGGGTGGCAGTTCTACGGGTGCTCATTTCATTCTATTTGTTTATCTATATGCATTATCTTTATGTATTATCTTTATACTTCCTCAAGGATGCAATGTAAAAAATCCACTGATGGTAATAAAATGTCCAATTCCATAAGTCATTAGCTCACAGGTGTCTATTACTGCCCTACCCTACCTCTTGAGAGTCCCTTGGACTGCAAGGAGATCCAACCAGTCCATTCTAAAGGAGATCAGTCCTGAGTGTTCACTGGAAGGACTGATGTTGAAGCTGAAACTCCAATACTTTGGCCACCTGATGTGAAGATCTGACTCATCTGCAAAGACAAATGCTGGGAAAGATTGAGGGTGGGAGCAGAAGGGGACGGCAGAGGATGAGATGATTAGATGGCATTACTCACTCAATGGACATGAGTTTGGGTAAACTCTGGGAGTTGGTGGTAGATAGGGAGACCTGGCATGCTGCAGTCCATGGGGTCGCAAAGAGTTGCACATGACTGAGTGACTGAACTGAACTGACCCAGTCCTTTGCTCTCATTCCCTTTGGCCCAGATGAAGATGTTTGTGCCTTAAGAGAAAACATCTTGTTTTCTAGAAGAAATAGTGAAACTGGTCTGGCCCTTGGTGATATTTCAAAAAAGTTTTGTTGTGATTGGCCTGAGATGTCTTTCTTAAGCCAAGGATGAAGTCTTATATTTTTGTTTTATTTAAGGTAACTGATACAGTGCTACACAACTAGTATGCATGCATTCATTCATTCAACAGATATTTATTGACTTACCTATCAACAGACCTATCAAAAGCCAAAGCCATTTGCCAACTAACGTGGTAAAATGGCATTTGATAAGTGCTATAAAGACACTTGAGATTCAGCAATTACTCCTGACTATCAAATTTATTTTGCCTAAAGGATATCACTTACTCTCATTCCCATTTAAGTCCTACAAAGGGATACTAAAGGAGGATCAGCCAGTTAGAAGGTGGAGACTTAATAAAAACTGACATAGAGTCAAAGATAGGAGAGAATAAGAAGAGGAATAAGCAGGCAGAGATTGTATACGCAGCAAGGCCTCAGGACCCTGCACAGGTTAAGCTGAGCCAGATATTCTTCCTGTTTCCTTGCTTGTCTTTCCTCTTGCCCATGCCCACATCTGGAGGAGTTGAGCCCAGTACAGATGCCACTGAGACAGGTTGAAGCCAGGGAAAGGTCCTGGGATCAAAACTTGGCTGAGTAGAGTCAAAAGTTTCGAGCAGCCAAAAGTAGCCAGAGCCAGAAGATAAACATAACCCCATTTTCAAAGGAGTGCCAGAGGTGAAAAGCAGGACAGGCACAATTACTCATCAAGTCCAAAGGGGTGAGCACAGAGCCAGAAGCTGGGAGGAAAATGGAGTTAAGAAAGTCAAATGCCATATGGCAAAACCAATACAGTATTGTAAAGTAAAATAAAGTAAAAATTAAAATTAAAAATAAATAAATAAAAGAAAAAGAAAGTCAAATGCCAGACAAAGCTGAAATACAGATTTGAAAAAATAATAATAATAAAGTGAAATAAAGGATCTAAGACAATAACTGGGAACCATTCCTTGGAGTTTGACACTAAATGTGGTTAAGTATGAGTTAGCTTAATTTAAAAAGCACAGCGTCTGAGCAGGCGCTTTCCCTCCTTCTGACATTATCTCCCTCTTTATTGCCAGTCCATTATCCATAAGCCGTTAAAAACACTTACCAAACAAAATCTGGGAGCCATTTAGGCAGTCCTGCTAATGAACGAACTTAATTCAGACTGATTTGGCCATGAAGATGATCACATTTCTTGAGGACAGCTCTCCCTAGATTCTTTCACTGACTAGTTTGGAAAACAAAGCACTTGAAGAAACGGTATACGTAAATAAAGGAGTTCAGGTTTGCGTAGTCTGAGATGCTTGGTGGATGAAAGTGCCTCACTTATGTGCAGAAAATTTACTGAGCACTTACTACGTACCACACAGCATGTCCACCCAAAGTAATTCAGATATAACATACCAGGGTGTTTAACGTTTAAAATTTTCTCTATTTGGTTAAAATCAACTAGCTTTTTGTGAGGACCTTGATCCTTTCCACCCAGCTTAATAATTTCATGAAATCTAGGGTTGTCTTGTCATATTTTTTAACCTCCCTAATTTCTAGTCAAGTCTCAAAAAGTGAAGTATGCACTGGGGGCTTTTAGCACCTCCAAGATCACCTTCACTCTACTTGTCCTAAGGTGGGTGCGACCTTCTCAGTCAATATGAACCAAAGTGTTTAGTATCAGCCTTAAAATGAGTGGCTTCTTTCTTTCTTTTTCTTTTTTTTTTATCATTAACTTCTCTCTTTTTCTGCTTTTCAGAGAAGCAGCAACAATAATTTAAACTTTTCCACTATGTGACCAACACTCCATAGACACTGTATAATAGCCAAGCCGGGGCTTAACAAAGGATTTAGGTAAGTGTGGGTATATGTGTGTGCATGTACGTGTGTGTGCGTGTGTGTGTGTGTGTGCACGCACGTTTTCCACACAATATGTGTGCCAATATGAGGTGGGAGACAAGAAAAAAAGTTTGGAAACATCCAGATTTATATCAAAGGGATGCTAGGACCCACAAGAAAAGAATGCTTCTGTGTTATTAAAGTTATATTTTGGAGAGAGATTTACAAGGAAGGAAGAGGAGCAGCTAGGGAGTGGATTCCTATCTGTAACTATGTAGGAGGCTCCGGTAAAAAGACATCTGAAGCCTTTCCTGGAACTGGGATCTTTCAAGAAAGGAAAAAATGCAACCCTTGGTCCCTGCCTCCCTCCCTCTCTCCCTGCTTCCTTGGTGCCCTTCCAAGGTAGGGCCCCTTGGTGCTGGCTTCTCAGTTCTCCCCCCGGGGAGGCTTGCCAAGGCCAAGAGGGCCAGATGGGGCTGCTGGCAGAGATGCTGCTGATCCGGCTCTTTCTCATCCCACTTTCCGTCTGCCAGTGCTTTCGGTGGTGGCAGCGCCTCGTCCTGATGAGGTTAGAATTACCACCCTGCAGCGGGTGGCATGTGTACCAGCAGCATCCAGTTACATTCACCAGCTCCCCTCTACCTGCTCTGGGCTGGAATGCGCCATTATCTCTACACTCCCATTTTACACTTCACACACCAGCTTTCTCTCAAGACAGTTATTTGATCACTAACCACTTTGAATATCATGATCATCGGCTCATTTATTTTTTCTATTTTAGAGGATGGTGCTGGGGTGTGCAGGGAGCAGCCGCATCGATTTCCACATTTGCCAGGGCATCCGAGTGTGAGCTGCCTATCACAGTGCTGACTTTAATAAAAGGTTATTACTGTGATCATTATTTAGCATTTATATAGCTCCTCACAATTGTTTACCCATTATTCCTCAGAGCACCCCTGTCAAGGTGATCAGAATTAGTAACCTCCATTGTAGAGGCAATACATTAGGGCTCCTGGAGAGATTTTGGGAATATCCACAAAAGGACACAAAATGAATAACCACAGAAGTGGTGGAGCCTGGCCCTCCCTCTAACATTGAGCCTGATGAGTTCACTTACTCCATCATTCTGTTTAGCAGACCTACACAAGGTGGGGTCCTTTTGCAGGATGTACCTCAAATATCCTGAAAGGCCTTCCTTGGCTACCCAATCTAAAATAGCGTGGCCTTCCTAAGGCTCTCTCTACAACATTTTGGTGTTTATGGACTTCACAGTGCGTAGTGCTACCTGAAGTTATCTGATTTGTCTATTTACGACCTTGTTTATAGCCAGTCTTTGCCATTCAAAAAGGCCATCTCCATGACAGTAGCAGTCTTGCCTGGGTTATTCATTGCAATACCCATTCCCTTTTCGAAAGTAACTGGCATACAGTAGGTGTTCAATAATGCTTGTAGAGTGAATGACAATGACAAGAACCCTGTAAATACTGTTACTCATGCATCATTTCCTAAGCTTTTTCATCTCTTTCTTATGGGTATAGTCACAGATATAGTCCATTATTCTTAATTACCCTGGTACTAATGATCTAGTCTGTGGATGGCTCAGGTCCTTGCCTGCCTCTCCTTCTTGAGTTCCTTTCCTCTGGAGAGTCCTTCAAATCTTTCAGTCATTTCTTGCCTTTAGTTGAGAAGTGTCAGGAAGAGAGTAGAGGAATGAAAGTCCTACTAGACAATTTTACCAGTTCTAATAGCTTTGGAAAGGTACAAAGTTGAAATTATTGATTCTAAGATTTCTTTTGCACCTTATATTTGTGGATTAAAAAAAGAATCCATCTGTGTTATATATGCAATACAGTGAAAAGTGCTTTGAAGAAGTTAAAAGCACTATATAAATGTAAGATATAATTATGTATGCATGTAGTCCCATTAACCTTGGTAATTGAGAGTTGGTTATACATTTAAGGTTTAATTAGTTTTGATAGAACAGTAGCTCACACTCTTCTAATGGGTAGGTCCAGACATGCTCTTAGAAAATGTACCTTTGGTTGATTTTTTTTTTTCAACCATTAAATCAAGATAAAGCTTGAAATCCCTTCAAAGCCTAAAAGGTTGGCAGTAATGCTGATGTCTCATCAACAAGTAAGAATAGACAAGTGGTGCAAAGCATTTATATTTTCTTGCTTCAAACATCAGGTGATTAGAATACAGTTCCCCCTTAAAAAAAAAAAAAAAAAACTTAGTCTGATCTTGAAAGAAAGACCCTCTGGATAATATAAAAATGGAATTTTCTCTTTAAAGGTTGTTCTTAATGTCCTTTATAGTGCTATTGTATTTGATAACATGCGCTGTTGCATTTGGTCCTTACTATAGCTCTGTCCATAGATAGTTACTGACACTTTATAGATGAAAAAAATGGAAGCAAAGCCCTTAAATGCCTTCCTACGTCTTAGAAGTCACCAAGAAGACTGGTCTGGCTCAAGTCTCCTACCTCCAGTTTAATATTCTCTACAATAATATTAGAAAACCACACTGGAAAGGAAAGACTCATTCCTAGTACTGCTGTCATACCATCAAGCTTCAAAGGTCAGATAAATATTTTACTTTATGGTTAAATTGGCAACATTTACTTAGTATGTGTTACATCCCAGGCCCTGTGCTTTGCCCAGGGAGGTTGCAGAAAGACTACAAGACTGGTTAGATTTCCCTGGTTGTTACTACCTAGTTGTGATGAGGGATGCTGTTGAAATACCAAGGAATGGTGTGGCATGCACTAGGAGAGATGTGGAAGTTCTACAGGATCAGGGGAGGAGCAACATCTGAAAACATTACACACACACTTCAATCATATGCCACACAAACAAAGAGGTGGCATGCTCGGAAATTAGCTTTATATCAGCAGTGGTGCTCACATTTGAGTTTAAAGTGAAAGTCACTCAGTCATGTCTGACTCTTTGCGACCCCATGGACTGTATATCCATGGAACTCTCCAGGCCAGAGTACTGGAGTGGGTACCCTTTCCCTTCTCCAGGGGATCTTTCCAACCCAGGGATTGAACCCAGGTCTCCTGCACTGCAAACAGATTCTTTACCAGCTGAGTCACAAGTGAGTTTGTTAAAACTCATGGGCCTCTGGGCTTCCCTGTGGCTCAGTGGTAAAGAATCTACCTGCCGATGCAGGAGTCATGGGTTCAGTCCCTGATCTGGGAAGATCCTACACACCTGTGCTTGCACCACAACTATTAAGCCTATGCTCTAGAGCCCAGGAGCAGCAACTACTGAGCGCACATACTGTAGCTACTAAAACCTATATGCCCTAGAGTCCATGCCTGGCAACAAGAGAAGTCATCACAATGAGAAGCCTGCACACTGCAACAAAGAATATCCCCTGCTCACTGCAACTAGAGGAAAGCCCGTGCAGCAACAAAGACCTAGCATAGCCAAAAATCTAAACACATAAATAAAATTATTATTATTTTTTAATTGCTAGTCCCAGTTTCTTCTGGAGTAGGTCCAGGGTGAGGCCCAAGGATTTTCATTTCTGATAAGTTCCAAGACGATGCTAATACTGCTAGTCTGAGAACTACAATTTGAGAATCAGTAACAGAGTAATCTAGCAACAAGAAGACTAGAGTAGTATGAAAATGGAGATGAAGAACCTGTTCCAACAGGACAGACCAGGAGGAATGGAGCCCTTGCCTAGGAAGCTGATGGTGGGGAGGTACAGAGCAGCCATCAGGAGACTAAACCACCTGCTTCCAAGGACAGGGGAACCACTGGACCTGTTCTGGGCCATTTTAAGTCACAGATCATTGCCAAATCTCCTTTGCCCATGCCAGGTATACAAGAAGCACTTGGAATTCATTTTTAAAAAAGCAAACCTGTCTAGAAATTAAGGTGTGAGTTTTATCTTACGTTCCCTTCCTCCCACATCAGTAGCCTCATCCTAGTGCAATTTAGGTTGCAAAAGCATCTTCCAAAGAGAACATCCATAGCTGCACCTAGTCAGCAAGTGTATCCATCTGTATGTGTAAAATTGTACTGAAACCGATTTCCTTATAATCTCATTTTAGAACATCCTTGTAGCTAAATAGTATTCAAAATAAAAAGGAGTACAGGTAGCACCCATCTCTACAGACTGGGGCAAAAAATGATTAACTCACTCTATCATGTCAATACCCATGGAAACACACGTGAATCCTTCATCCAACCAACATTCATTGAGTGTCTACTATTTGACAAGCACCATGGATGTGATTGGAGATGAAGATAAAACATAGGCTCTGCCGACAGCAGTTCAAAATCTAGCAGGCTTCTTCCTGTGCTCTTAAATCTGCCTAAGGATTGTGTTTTCTTTGTAATAAAAATTCTACAGCAGGGACAGAAGCAGGTAGCTAGTTTTTCTAAATTGACCACCTCTTGTCTAATTATTCAACTGAAGAAACTGCTTCGGTCCTGGGTTATTTTCCTGAGCTCAGATCTATTTTGCTGACATATAGAAAGAGTCTGGGGAGTATCAGCACCCGTTCACCCCTTGTCTTTAAGTATAGTGAGCCTTTTATCACTTACACCTTTCTGTGTCCAAAGAGAGCGCCACTTGGGGTTTTTAAAATATCATTTCCTTTACTACCTCCCAAAATAACAGGGTCACTTCAGGACCAGAGCGTGGTTGGCACTGTAACGGGTTTCCCAGAAGCACTAATAGTTCTGGAGAGGAGCAAGTATTTTCACAGCTGCAGGTCTGGGTGCTGAACTTTCTACTGTCAGTGAGAATCATGTCCCAGTGAAAATATAGAAGTGGAATCAACTGTCAAAGGGATAAGGTGACAGGGAGTGTTGTTTACTCGAGTCAGAGAGCAACCAGAAATGATTTCTGCAGCTGGAACAAAACAAAGACAAAGGTTGAAGGTCAACTTCCTCTATTATTTTGGCTAACCAGCATACCTAAGAGGCTTTTCTCAAATATTTTGGGTCTGTTGACAATTCCAACTTTATAAAGACCCCACATATTATACCAGTCTATGCCTCTTGGCTACTGGAGGGAAACAAAAGGGAGAATGTTCAGTCTCATTAGGATTAATGAAGTCATGCCATGGCACCCAGCTCTTCCTGCCTAGTTCATCCATCTCCAAATGTTAGGAATTTTATTTGTTAAATGCTACTCATATTCTTCCACATCATTCCACCTTGGCCACCACCACAGTAGTCCAAGCTGATGTCATCTCTCATAGTTTACTGCAATAGCCTTTTATCTGGTCTCTCACATCCTATTTAGACTCCTCCAAATCTTTCTTTATATTAATTCACAGGAACTCATTAATTCACAGTATTAGTTCATGGTAATTCATTCACAGTACTCTTTTGGAAACTCAAATAAAACCACTAAAGTCTAAATAGCCCCACACATACAACCTAGCTTAAATTTTTTTCTCTGGCTCCCCGTTGCTCCAAACACTTAGCTAGTGGATTTGGCTGAGAGAGAGCTCTGTGTAACCTGTGCCTCCCGCCCTTTTCCCTTTTCTTGTGGCATCATGTTCCCCGCTCCTCACTCCCTCTGCTCTCCTCACCCAGAGGCCCCCGCCTGAAACATTGCTCGCTCGCTGCTTCACCAAGTTGTCTCTTCTACTCGCCTTTTAGCTCTTAATTCATATCAGCTCCGGAAGGACTCTTAGGCAACACCCTATTCTCCCTGCTTAGGGCAAATCCCCATGCTTCAAACTCCCTTGACATCAACTGGCTCATGAACCCTTCACAGAATGTATCACAAGACAGTTATATAATTTTATTTGATTGTTTAATTTCTGCCTGGTCTCCTCACTAGACTATATGATCTGTAAGCCAAGGACACTATCTCTTTTTCCTTACCATTGTATTCCAGAGCCTAGCACAGCATCTGGCACATACCAGACACTGGTAAACAAATACATTTAGAAGAAAGGATGGGAGGGAGAGAGGGAGGGAGGAAGGGAGGGTGAAAAGGAAAGGAAGAAGGGAAGAACGAAGGAAGGAAGAATCTGAGCGACAAACTGACACTACTAAAATGAGAAAAAGGTCTAGCGCTTTAAACGGATGATAATAATAGGTAACACATTGAATTTCCAATGTTAGGTAAAGCTTTTAAGTTATATTTATAATTTCTTTGTCATGATAACCCTAAAGGTAGTTATTTTGATTGTCTTCATTTCATAGATGAGGAAACTGAGCCACAGAGAAACTAACTACTCAAAATCACAGAGTTAGTTACCTCACAACTATACAGACATTATGATCATATATAACCACTTGAAGCCACTGCTTTTCAGGGTCAGGGATACTTTTATTTGGAATTGGACCTTGAAATTTAAAAAAAAAAAAAAAAGCCTCTATGTCCTCTTTACATGTTAAACTCCCAAACAGTTAAATATCAGAGAAACTCTTATGTGAATTTCAGCTGCCCCTGTGTCACTTCTCAGGATGAAATTTTTCTACATGAATTTAAGGACAGGCTGATTAAAATGAACACACTGTGGCAAAATCAATACAATATTGTAAAGTAACTAGCCTCCAATTAAAATAAATAAATTTATATTAAAAAATAAAAATAAAATGAGCACATTGTAAAAGTAATCGCCCATCCTCACCTTAGTTTTGACTCTATTACTTTAATGTGAGCAGAACAGAAACTGACATGCCAAACGGATGAAAGAAAGAAAAAGAGAGCATTCAGCACATGAGAAGAAAGATGGAAACAAATATATTTGTTTAGAAGAGAGAAGATGAAAAGGAATGCGCTGCCCTCCCAATAACCACAGGAAGCTGCTTGCCATGCATGCCACCATAGATCAGTTTATTTGGGGCCAAACCTGGAATAAAAGCCTAATGTTTCGACAAGGGAAAGGCTTCTGGGGAGGGCAGGCAGGGCACTAAGTGAAAGTAAGTAATCTTATTTGCAAGCTGGGACTCTAGATGGAGCAGTTCCCTCTATTTGAATTTTTTCTGGAGAGGGATAATGATTCCACTGGATTAGTGACTACTGGAAAGATGGCTGGTAGGAATACCTTAGCTCTGTGATAGGAAACAGAATTGGATGATCCACCATTTACAAAATGTAACCTGACTCTACGAATGGGAGCCATGTAAACAGAGGAAGGCAGAAGATTAAGAGGAGGAGGAGCAGGAGGGAGAGGGGTTACAAAAGGAAGAACTTTGAAAAGTTGTCCAACAAGATGGAGGATAAATCAAATAAGATACAGGGCACAAGTGCTGGAGTCCAGCTGCTGGGATTAAAATACAGGATCCATTTCAACTAATTGTAACCTCCCTAAACTTACCATCTTTAAAGCTGAGATTGTAATCACCCCTAGCTCATAAAATTCTTTTAAGGGTTAAAGAGACTAATCTTTGTTAGCTTCATAGCACATATTAAATGCTCAGTAAATAATAGTGCTATTGCTGTTGGTAAAGATGATCTATCAACTCATAACATAAACTTGAAGTACTAGCCATGTTGAATACCACTGGGCTTTAGGCTCCACCAGAAATACTCAGGGATAATGCTGTATTGGACTCCCTCCTGGAGGAGGTCAGCACCGAACGGTAAGCTTCATACCTTGGATGCAGAAACGCAGGGTATGATACTATCTTCCAGAAACTGTCCATTCTAGACTTGTGTTTTGAAATCATTTTCTTCTCGCCCTCTCTTAGCTTTAATGCTCCATCTTTTTCCTCTTGGCTTGCTTTCCTACTTCATGCTCTCTTTTCCATTCCTTTGAAACCTCTGCTCCTCTCCCCAAGCAAGGATCCTGTCGAGACAGACTAAGCAGATCTTTTTCCTCTATGCCTTACACACTGGGGGCCAAGAGGGTAAAATGTTTCCTTTGGGTGGATGCCAAGGAACTTGGGATGTGCGGGGAGAGTTTTTAATGACACAGTAAGAAAGAAAATATTTATGTTTCATTTTAATTGAACTTTTCTTAAGCTTACTACATTTTAGTAGGTGAAAAAAAAGTCAGTGTATGAGAACAGTGGGAAGGAAAATACACACAGCTCTGGCTTCAGGCACAGGGGTGGAAAAGGCAAAGGGAAGTTTAGCAGAGGCATCTTACGGGAAGAGCTGCCCCACCAAAAATCTCAGCTTAGCAGCATGGCCTTTATCACTGCATTCCCAGGATAGGTATAGATCCCATTTGATTGGCCCATAAAATTAGCAAGATAATGAATCAGTTCACTCCTTTAAGTATATATCTATCTGTTGGGTGCACTAAAGTACCTTGAGAAACAAGTTCATAAGGTGTCACATCCAGTTAAACCTGGAAACTGAGCACTGTGAAAGGAGTTGGCTTACTTTGGTAGGTGATTCTAGAAATAGCTACTGTTGTCACTGTTTCTTAAGCATCTGCTATGTGTTAGGTACTGTGCTAACTACTCATATGATCTCATTTAAACCTCCCAGCAGCTCTGTGAAGTAGGTACTATTAAGACCTTTTTATATATGAGTGACATTAGGCAATTTACTTGGGTCACACAGCTGATGAACAGTGAAGTTGGGATTTTAATCATGGCTGGAAGGACACCAAACCCAGCACTGATACTGTGATATCAGGTGTGGCCCCAGCTGTCCAGTTAGCTACCTCTAACAATACCTGGAAAGGCTTATAATCTTAGGATTTATGAAGATGACAGAAGAGCTGAGTATGAGACTTTTGCTTTATTGACTACACCAAAGCCTTTGACTGTGTGGATCATAACAACCTGTGAAAAACTCTTAAAGAGATGGGAATACCAGACAACCTGATTTGTCTCCTGAGAAATCTGTATGCAGGTCAAGAAGCACCAGTTAGAACTGGACATGGAATAACAGACTGGTTTTAAATCAGGAAAGGAGTACGTCAAGGCTGTGTATTGTCACCCTGCTTATTTAACTTATAGGCAGAGTACATCATGCGAAATTCTGGGTTGGATGAAGCACAAGCCATAATCAAGATTGAGGGAGAAACAATAACCTCAGATATGCAGATGACACTACCCTTATGGCAGAAAGTGAAGAAGAACTAAAGGGCCTCTTGATGAAAGTGAAAGAGGAGAGTGAAAAAAGTTGGCTTAAAACTCAACATTCAGAAAATGAAGATCATGGCATCCAGCCCCATCAATTCATGGCAAAGAGATGGGAAACAATGGAAACAGTAGGAGATTTTATTTGGGGGGGGGGGGGGAGCTCCCAAATCACTGCAGATGGTGACTGCAGCCATGAAATTAAAAGACACTTGCTCCTTGGAAGAAAAGCTATGACCAGTCTTGACAGCTTTTTTAAAAACAGAGACATTACTTTACCAACAAAGGTCCATCTAGTCAAAGCTATGGTTTTTCCAGTAGTCATGTATGGATGTGAGAGTTGTACTATAAAGAAAGCTAAGTACCGAAGAATTGATGCTTTTGAACTGTGATGTTGGAGAAGACTCTTAAGAGTCCCTTGGACTGCAAGATCAAACCATTCAATCTTAAAGGAAATCAGTCCTGAATATTATTGGAAGGACTGATGTTGAAGCTGAAACTCCAATACTTTGGCCACCTGATGCAAAGAACTGACTCATTGGAAAAGACCCTGATGCTGGGAAAGATTGAAGGCGGAAGGAGAAGTGGGTGACAGAGGATGGGATGGTTGCATGGCATCACTGACATGACGGACATGAGTTTGAGTAGGCTCCAGGAGTTGGTGATGGACAGGGAAGCCTGGAGTGCTGCAGTTCATGGGGTTGCAAAGAGTTGTACATGAGTGAGTGACTGAACTGAACTGAATTATGAGAATTTTGTGTATGTGTGTGTGCGTGTGTGTAAGTATGTGTGTGTAATATAATTAAATGACATATAGAATCCTTGTTCTATTAAATAAATCAGTGCAATTAAGATAAAAACATCCAGCTCCTCTCACTATTCCCAACTAAAACTATGCTTCTTTCCTTGTGAATTTTCTCTCCTCCCTGGGTTGTCCAGCTTTTCCTAATCCATTCTATGTGGACTGTCAACATTTACCTCCCGACAGTGCCTCAGTTTTGTTATCTGTATAAGTAGGACTGAACTCAGAGTTATTAAGATTAAGAGAATTAATGCATTTAAAACACTTGGAAGAGTTTCTGGCATATTATTGGTATTTTGGAAATGTTACCTGTTAGCATTGTGCCACATTTTTGAATAGGGATCCTGTTCCTATTTGAAGAACTAATCTTAGTCCTTAGTGATGGGCTTGCTAAAAAAAATATTGACATTATCAGGATATATCCCAGGAGAGTTTGCTTCTCTCCCAGTTCTTAGTCAGTCAATCATGTCCAACTCTTTGCAATTCAATAGACTCTAGCCCACCAGGCTGGTCTGTCCATGGGATTCTCCAGGCAAGAAAACTGGGGTGGGTTGCCATTTCCTTCTCCAGGGGATCTTCCCAATCCAGGGATCAAACTAGTGTCTTCTGTGTCTCTTACACTGCAGGCAAATTCTTTACCTGCTGAGCCATCAGAGCGTCTGTAAAATGCTATTACCTGATTGGCTTATTAACTACCCAGAAAAGGCTCCCTCTTGTCCAGAGCCCTCCTGTATACTCTGAGGAGGCTGAGGGTATACCCTTTGCCACACTGAGACAGGGAAAGATGTTTTCAAGGCTGATGATAACAAGAATAACCTCCTGTTTTTAGTCAAATCTACAGATGGATTTTTTTTTCTCTTTTCCTTTCTTTTTATTCTTTTTTTGTTGATGGGCATGAGACTTGTGTGGGCTTTCCCAGGTTGCTCAGTGGTAAAGAATCTCTCTGCCAAACAGTAAATGCAGTTTCGATCCCTGGGTCAGGAAGATCCCCTGGAGAAAGAAATGGCAGCCCACTCCACTATTCTTGCCTGGGAATCCCATGGACAGAGGAGTCTGGCAGGCTACAGTCCATGGGGTCGCAAAGAGTCAGACATGACTTGGTGCCTAAACAAGAAGAGTGAAACTTATGTATATCCAAAATCCCCTGGAATGTAGCAATTTAGGAGTGCTTCTGTTTAATATGAAGCTTAAACAGACCTTGGGAATATAAATAATGATATTAATCCCAAATTGATCTGCCTTTTCCATACACCTTTAAGTTTTTCTTCCTATCTATTTTGGAGCATCCTGGCTCATGGAGAGTTGCTTTTCAAATTCCATGCTTATTTCAAATGAGAAAACTGAGACTCAGATGGGTTCAATCAGTGCCCCTGATTCTATTTTTCCTCTGATATTTTATCAAATTCATTTTTTCCAAATTATGAAGATTTCCTACCCCTTTCTGGTAAAGATTTTGCTCAATATTCTAGCAAAAATTCCTCAGATAGTTATCATTTGTCTTGGTAGTATATGGAGGGTGGGAGGAGGCTTTCATTTTTATTTTTTTTAATCTTTGTTTCTCATCTAATTATAACTCCTTTGTTCCCCTAAGGGGCAACCTGTTTTTATAGGCCAAAAATATTGTCTATTGGCAATTTTACATGTTTCAACCTGATAACAAAAAGTCAAACACAGTCTCTATTTCTAGGTATCTATAGTCATTGATGGAGAAGGCAATGGCACCCCACTCCAGTACTCTTGCCTGGAAAATCCCATGGATGGAGGAGCCTGGTGGGCTGCAGTCCATGGGCTCACTAAGAGTTGGACACGACTGAGCAACTTCACTTTCACTTTTCACTTTCATGCATTGGAGAAGGAAATGGCAACCCACTCCAGTGTTCTTGCCTGGAGAATCCCAGGGATGGGGGAGCCTGGCAGACTGCCATCTATGGAGTCACACAGAGTTGGACACGACTAAAGCAGCAGCATAGTCATTGGTACTGTGCATTTTATTTCTTGTTTCTGTGTTTTCTTGGTATGCAATATACTTTAAATATTGTAAAGTCAAAAGATTTGCTGTATAAATAGCAGTAAAACATGCGCATATATGAGCTAAACATTCATTAATATACCCCTTGAATTACAGTCTCTGGCAGCACATCTAGGGTACTTATTTTGAGGTCCCCGATATTTCGCAGCCTTGTCTGACACAGACACAGTAGGACATCAGTCAAGGAAAGAAAACAATCTACTGAAGTCCAAACTGTTGAACAGCTAGTCAGAGAATAGCAAATTAAATTTGCAGCAACAGGAGGTGAGTGCTGTGTCCAGCACTGACCTTGATAGCAACCCAGGTTCAGCAAGAAGTCAGAGGTCATAGAAGACCTCTCTCCTGATCTGGACCAACTGGTCCTTCATGTGTGAACAGTGGGCACAGAGCTCCAAGTTCACGATGTCAATATATTAGTGACAGTATGTTACGTGTGAGAAGTGTCAGGGAATGTGACTGCTGCGTCAAAATTTGTTCCCTCAGAGAAAGACTCATTTGTGACTCAGATCACTTATCAGTCACCAAATCATGCATCAATCACGAGGGAGCTAGAAAATCATGAGCAAATCACAAGCCCCACCAAACAGCTCTTGTGCTGATGTAGCCGCAAGACAATGAATAGGGAGCATTTCCACAGTGGTAAAAGTCTGAGTAAAGTAATTCAAAGCCACTTCAAATCCAGCTTTTAAAAGTGTGAAGGAAGCAGTAATTCATATCAGTTTCCCCAGGGGCCTGGAGCCAATTATTTCAATACAGTGGAGGTGAGTATGGGTTGCCTGCGCAAGTGGGGGCATGGGGAGGAAAGCAAGCCATGGGCTCAGGCCCATGTTAGATAAAGCATCACTGTGCCACTCCCTGCTTGTGTCACGTCAGGCAAGTAACCCCACTGAGACTCAGTTTCCTCACCTGCAAGATGGGAGGTACGAAGTCGTAAAAGAAATAGTGGAACCTGGTCACTGGTGTTCTTGAAAGCTTGTAGAACAGTGCCAGGCGTCTGTCAGGAAACAAAGATAAGAATTGCCATCTGTTTGGTGCTTTCTCTATGCCAGGTAATGTTTAAAGAACATTAAGAGTACCATTTATTTAATCCTCTCAACAACAGTAAGGCCAGTGCTAATACCACCTGTGTTTTTTTGTGGGGTTTTTTTATTTTTGTTTTTCAGTTGTGGCACATGGGATCTAGTTCCCTGACCAAGAATTGAACCCAGAGACCCTGTTTTGGGAGCACAGAGTCTCAACCACTGGCCCACCAGGGAAATCCCCCTACCTGTGTTTTATAAGTGAGGAAAACTGAGGCATAACAATAGGTTTCCACATCTAGCTGGGGAAAGAATCAGGCCTCAAACTCAGGCTGTCATCCAACCCCAAAGCCCAAGCTCTTCACCAGTGAATCCTTGTCCTGAGAATAACCCACAGAAGACAAGATGATATTAAGCAACTGACCCAAGGAAACGTCCCTGGTGGTGCAATGGCTAAGATTCCACGTTCCCAATGCAGAGGGCCTGGATTCGATGCCTGGTCAGGGACTAGATCCCACATGGCCCAACTAACAGTTTACTTGCTGCAACTAAACATCCTGAGTGCCACAACTAAGACCCAGCGCAGCCAAAGAAATCAATATTTGAAAAATTAAAACCTTACTGAGTCCTTCATTCATCCTCCCTCTAACTCCCTCCACCCCCATGAAACCCACTCTCCATGGAACTTAGGTCTTTTAGGAGCTTCTAAGCCTTAGGGCTTGCTGATGCCTGGCTCAACTGTTCAGGGCTGAGGGGTTCCAGAGCCTTTCCAAGTTTTGCTCTGGCACTGAGCCTAACCTTTATTTCGTAACTGATTTACTCTACTCAGAAGTCAGCTTCGGCTACCTTCTGTGAGAACTGGGTAGACCCAGGAAATACTCGGCTGCCCAACCAGAAAATTAAACAAGAAAATCATCAGGCCCTGAAGCCTGATTCTCAATGCCAAACAATTTAGAACAATGAGTTACTCTTTCGAAATAGAAATACTTGTCATGTAGTGTTTAAGTTCTTGTAGCATGACATAGTATACTGGCTGAAAAATACAGTCTGAATGCCCAAGTTCTAGTCCCAGCTCCAGCTCTGTAACCTTGAGCAAGCATCCTAACCTCTCTGTGCTGTAGTTGCCTTTCAATCCTATGGCAACAGTAATAGGGTCGAGGTAAAAACTTGCTATAAGGATTGATGACCAATATATATAAATACTTTAAAATACGCTTGGCACATCATAAGAGCTACCTAAATATTAGTTTTATTATCATTAATTTATCTTATGTTTCAATAAAGGTATACAGGCTTTGCAGCAATGTCTTTACAGAATAACTTTGCTGAAGCTTTATTCCTATTGAAAAAGTTTTCTCCATTATTACCATCTCACTACCAGCCACCACCCACCCCCTATCAACCCCCTCTCCACCATCTCAGTTTTTCCTTAAAAGCAAAGGAAATTACATTTAAAAGCCTCACGGAATTACAACACTCCACATGCTCATAAAAGTCAGGAAATGCAAAAGTTAGAATTCTCTGAAGACATTAGCTCAGCATCTGGGCTCTGACACAGTTCGGAGGGCTCTGGAGAAGCCTTGCGAAGTTCCCACTGGTGAGCTTTGAGGCCTTCACCCGCTGCCCCTCCTCCCCAGCTGCTTCTGTCTTCTGGAACCCTCCAGTAGACTGAGCAAGCCTTTGGACTTGCCATTTCAGAGATGCTGCCCTTGCTCCAGCCTCCGAACCCCATCACGGAACAGCGGTCCTCAGATGAAGGTACATCAGCACATCTGATGGGGCTCCTCTGGTGGCTCACTGGTAAAAAATCCACCTGCCAACGCAGGAGGCGCGCGTTCCACCCCTGGTCCAGGAAGATCCCACATGTGGTGGCTTAGTCACTAGGTCACGTCTGACTCTGGCAACCCCACGGACTCTACCCACCAGGATCATCTGCACATGGGATCCAGGCAAGAATGCTGGAGTGGGTTGCCATTTCCTCCTCCAGAGGATCTTCCTGACCCAGGGATCGAACCCAGTTGTGTGCTGCAGGCGGTCTGGTCCCCTGCATGGCAGCCAGATTCCTTACTGACTGAGCTAGCAGGGAAGACCACATGCTGAAGAGCAAATGAACCCATGCACCACAACTACTGAGCCTGTGCTCTCGAGTCCAGGAACCACAACTACTGAAGCCCGTGCTCCTCAGCGGGAGAAGCTGCACACTAGACAGCAGACCTGGCTTGCCGCAACTAGAGAAAAGTCCTCGCGGCAATGTAGACCCAGCACAGCCAAACTAAATAAATAAATAGAAATTAGTTAATTAAAACAAAAAGAGAACGCTTGGTAGGCTTGTGGAAACATGGACAGCTGGACTACTGCCAGAGTTTCTCTCAGTAAGTCTGGGGTGAGGCCTGAGAACCTGTATTTCTAATAAGTGTCCCTGTGAGGTTGATGCTGATGATCAGGACCACACGTTGAAAATCACTGTTGCTGGTGTTTCTCTCACTTCAATACAGTTCCCCCTCAAATCCCACAGACCCCTACCTACTCACTGCACCAAAAATGGAGTGAAAAATTTTATTATTTAAACGCATGTGTATTACTTATTTTCTGAAAAATGGAAAACACGTTTTGTTCAAACTCCAATACAGCCTTGACAAAACAAGACTCACCTCATTTCAGCTGCTTCACTCCCTCTACCCACCCACCTTTATCCTTCCAGTCAGTTTCCACTTCCGTCTTTGCACAGATGGTCAGGACTGTGTGTATGTTTATACATCTCCAGCCCTGCTTGTTTACATGTACACATTTGTATTTTTCCTTCCCCCCCATTAAACTATAAAGTCCTTGAATGTCTTTCTCTCTAAGGTTCCATTGCACCTGATGCTAAACACACAGTGGGTGTTTAATACAAACAGTTGACTGATAAATATTGACAATTTTATTGTATCTGGTAAGCAAAGTGAAGAAACACATATTGCCATGAGAACTTTAAACTTTGCATCAGAGACCAAAGTCTGTTTATTTTTGCAGCATTAATGTAGCCAAAAGATGACTTTCCACTCACATATAAATATGTGATATGTTGCCAGTGAGCATTTTAAACGCCATTTGATGTCATTCTCAGAAATACCATCTGTGCCTCTTCTTCTCACATAGTTATCAAAATGAGTAATTTAACATAGACGAGTTTGTTGCATCCTTACAGGGAACTGCAAAAGAGACACAAGTTCTAGAAATATTAATGAAATTGCCATCAACTTCATGTATGTAAGCCAACTACACCTCTACATCTCTGTCTTTTTAGAATTAAATAAAAGAATGGTATTAGCCCTGAGTATTTTCAGAGCGTTAATAGTTAACCCAGAGTTTATTATTATGTACTGATTTACAAATCACATGAACTTCAATCACCAAAGTATGAGATCATTATTGTTTTATCTATTGAACAGCTAAGAGTTGAACTGCACCAAGTTAAGGACACAGTATATTATCAGTCTTTCCCAAGAGGCAGAGGCTGTTAGGGAGCCAATTGGAAAGCAAAGCTTGCGATCTGTGTCCTCCGAGGTCTAGAATATACATTAACCATAATGACATTGGAGGTCAAATATTTACCCAATTCTGTTGAAAGAAATCAGTGTTATATCTAGTCCCAGTTGATGTGACAAAGTGTGGCCTTTTAAGATTTTTTTTAGGGATTTGATGCTACATCTAACCTTCTGATTGTGTTCTTCTCTGATCATTAAATTTAGGAGAATTTCACTGATGCATTCTGAACACTTGGTTTCTTTCAGCTTACATCTTTCTACAGTTCAGTCGGGGACCAGTGATGAGTCCTAACTGAGAATACATGTAGGTTGTTTCTAAATTTTTTTTTTAAGTTGCTTCATGCTATTGTTACTTTCATCATAAAATGTGGTGACAACTGAGTTGATTTCTTTCCTTGGTCTGATTCCCACTGTTGGTTCTATCCACTCAAGTCAGTTCTTATTCTTTAAAAGAAGCTGTATTTGGGCACTTGACTTAGTCTTTCCTTACACATAGCACATAATTACAGGCAGCACACGTAACCCCCTTGCAATTAATCTTTTCCCCCAAAGAAAATAGGATGGAAGAGGATAAAGAGTATTATCTTGTCTTTAAAGGGTAAAATCACACTTTGTCATATCACATAGAGATTTCAAGACTCTTTTTATTTTTTTACTGAATTTTTGAGATATATTCAATAAATAGCACTGTATACATTTAAGGTATACAACATATTGATTTGATACATTTATATATTGCAATATAATTACTACCTTAGCCCTGGCTAACACTTGTATCACATCACATAATTGCCATTTCTTTTTTGTAATGGGAACAATTAAGATCTAGTCTCTTAGCAACTTTCAAGTTTATAATCCAGCACTGTTGACTATAATCACTTGCATTAGATCTCAAGAACCTATTTATCGACTAACAACATCTCTCCAATTCCCCAGTCCCCAACCCCTGATAACTACCCTTCTACTCTCTGGTCTTACGAGTTCAGTTTTTTTTAAGCTATCACATACAAGTGCAACCATATAGTATTTGTCTCTCTCTGTTCAGCCTGTCAGACTTTTGGCTCATTGGAATGGCTTTAAAAATCAGAAAGGTAGGTGTTGCAGCTATGGTCAAGAAAATTGGGAAAATAGTCCTGATCCTTCTCTGCTATTCCAAAAGCACAGTTAAAACTGACTTCAAAGGAAACCAATATTTAGATCAGTTCTGAGAAGATGAGAATTCAATCAGGTTCAACTGCTGCTGGAAACTGTGGATAACATGAAAGTAATAGTCAACATATACCTAGTCTTCAAGAAAGTTTGTGAATATTAAAGGGATGATAAGAAGTCAAAAGCATTTGTAGTGAAGTATTTTCATTCTTCCAGAATTTCATTGTGGTTTACTTTCTAAATTGTGTTGTTTCCCATTAATAGGTGCTTCCTAGACTTTGAAAGACTGTAATTAGTGGATAATTAAGCAATGTGTTTTTATTAATAAATAGATTTTTTAAAGCTTGTTATAGTCCTTTAGTGAAGAAATTCTTAATGAGAAAAAACTTTGTTTACTAAGTTTAACATTGTGGGACCAAAAAAAAAACACCTAGATCTTTCATAAAAAGACCTGAACTGACTTCATTTTCTGCATTTCACTTACAGAAGAATATGGCAACTTCACATTTCTACAATTGGACATTGGTTCCATTGTCACATGGTAAGATTCATAGAGGGTTTCAGCTCTTCAGATGGTAATTAATTGGGATTGTTTAGGCTGCATTTTCCACAATTTCTTTGCATGTCCCACGTTTGTATCCAGTTTTTTTCTTAGTTGTTGCCTACTGTGAAAGTAATTTCATCCCCATATAAAAGTCTTCAAGTACCCAAATATATAATTTCACCCATCAGCAAACTTTCAGAAAATCTTTAGCTGTTCCATGTATTTCTAAAGACACATTCCTTTGAAGTGCAGTGCTTTTGTGAAAGCCTGCCTCAGAGACTGTTCAAATTCTATGATGTGTTCTCTGCTATTCTGAGGTGCTACTCAGGGTGATGGCTGTAACTTCGAAATATGTTGGAACAGACACATGAGCTTGGGTTCAAGTCCCAGCTTCACTACTCAGCACCTGTGTGGTCTATGAGATTTTATTCAACCCTTCTAAACTTCAGTTTCCTCACCTATAAAGTGGGATATAATAGCAACTTCATGGGATTACTCAAAAAACTAAAGATGATATATGTATATATAAGTCACTTTAAATAATGTCAGCATATAGTAAGCAGTCAATAAATATGACTTGCTATTGTTACAACTGTTTGGTTGGTATAAAGTAACTTCTTTGCTTTAAGTCTTCCTGTCACATCAGTTTAAAAATACATCAACATTTTTTCCCAGAAATGGCTCATTCACATTACTCTGATACAACACACTGGCTAACACTTGTTCACCTACAAACTGATCTTCACTCATTCAATGTATTTATGCAATATCCAGTCCACAAGTACTTATTAAGTGCATAGTTTGTACTGGATTTGGCACCTGGGAAAGAGGGTAACTCTTCCCAGTAATATAAGAATGTCATCCTTGCTTGTTAAGAGCTCACAATTTCATGAAAAAAAAAAAAAAAAGATAATTTTTAAAATCACAATTTCATATAAAAGAATTAGGGAAGTTACAGAGAAATCTTTTTCAAAGAAGATATCTTGAAGAATGAAGAGGAGTTTGTCAGAAGGATGGAGGCTGGGGAAAAATGAGAATCGGTCAAAAGTATTGAGAAAGTCAAGTTATTAATCAGAAATTGACAAATGGTACAAATTGGAACAAGAAAAAGAAAATAAATGGTGGAAAGAGTATTCCTGCACCTAAGTATTGAAGGGGGCACTGAGATATCTCTAACTGACCACAGAGAACAACAGCTCTCAGGGATTAGATTACATCTATTACCAAAATCTTATGTCTCTTTGCTTACAAAACAATAAGCTTTGGAGCTTCCCCAGATGGCAGAGTAAGAAGACTCTGAACTCAGCTCCTCCCATGGGCACACCAAAATCAACTACTTACGGAGCAACAGCCTAAAAACTAGCAGAAAAGATTTCTACCACTGAAGATATAAAGGAGGAGTCACACCAGATGAGTATAGGGGCAGGGACACAGTACAGTCTGGAGCAACACTCCTGAGGCCAGCGGCCCACAAACAGCAGGGATATCACAGACTGCAGAGGTTCTTCCCAAGGAGTGAGGGGTCTGATCTCACATCAGAATCCTGCATAGGGAAGATGAGACCACAGAGCATCCTGCTTTGAAAATAAGCTTATGCGTAGGAGAGCAGAGAGCCATAGGAAACAGAGACTCTACTCTTAAAGAATGGTTACAGAATCTCACCTGCTCTGTGACTCAGCAGAGAGGTAGCAGATGGGAAGGAGCCTGGGTCACATCCACTTGCTGATCTTGAAAAATCTACTGGAGAATCAGGAGGTAACTGGGACTCCCCCTGGGGACGGTGATACTGGCAACAGAAATGTTGGGGGAGCTCATTCTATCATGACGTTACTGGTGCTGGCAAGCACCATTTTGGAATCCTCCTTCTAGCCTATTGGCACCAGGGGCTTACCCTGCCTCCCAATTGGTCTGCAGCAGCTGTGTACCTCCAGGCCATGCAACCAGCTATGTGGAACCCAGCAGGCCAGCAGATGAACATCCAGGTTGTACAGCCAACCATGCAGAAAGCCTACTTCGGCCCACAGCAGGCCGATAGCAACTGTATGAGGCTGGGCCTTATAGCCAACCAGGCCAAGAGCCAGCTCTGCCTACTGGAGCACCCACAGTAGTCAGCCTTCCCAGAAGAGCACGCATAGCCCACTATTGCATACAGCTCTGTTGACAAGAGAGGAGTGTACCGCTGGGCCTCGTAGGACATCTCCTACATAACACCACTTCTCTAAGATCAAGAAACATAACTGACCTACCTAACACATAGATATAAACAAGAGAATTGGGCAAAGTGAGGAGAGAGAGGACTATGTCTCAAACAAAGGAACAAGACATGACCTCAGAAAAAGAACTGAACAAGATGCAGACAAGTAATCTACCCAACATGAATTCAAGGAAATGATGATAAAGTTGCTCAAGGAACTTGGTAGAAGAATGGATAAACACAGTAAGAATTCCAACAGAGTTAGAAAATATAAAGAAGAAACAAGCAGAACTGAAGAAGACAATAAAATAAACAATACTATAGAAAGAAAAAACAATCACCAGTAGATTAGATGATACAGAGGAACAGATCAGCAATTAGGAAGACAGAGTAGTGGCAATCACTCAAGCTAAACAGCAAAAAGAAAAAAATGAGTTTTTAAAAATGAGGATAGTTTAAGAAACCCTGGGGACAATATCAAGTAAGCGTTTGCATTATTGGTGTCCCAGAAGGAGGAGAGAGAAAGAAAAAAAGGGCAGACAACTTATTTGAAGAAATAATAGAATATAAGGGAACAACCCCATTTACAAAGACCTACAACAAAGAAAAATTTTAATTTTTAATGAAAATACAAAAAACCCCAAATAGCTAAAGCAATCTTGAGAAAGACCAATGGAGCTGGATGAATCAGGCTCCTTGACTTCAGACTATACTACAAAGCAAGAGTAATGAAAAAAGATAAATAGTATGGTACCGGCACAAAACATAGAAATATAGAACAATGGAACAGGACAGAAAATCCAGAAATAAACCCACACACCTATGGTCAATTAATCTATAACAAAAGAGGCAAGAATATACCATGGGGAAAAGATAGTCTCTTCAATAAACGGTGCTGGAAACACAAAGAAGGCATACAGATAGCCAATAGACACATGAAAAGATGCTCAGTATCACTAATCAGCAGAGAAATGCAAATCAAAACCACAATGAGTTACTACCTGTCAGAATGGCTGTTATAAAAAAGACAACAAATAATAAGTGTTGGCAAGGATGTGGAGAAAAGGGAACCTTTGCATTTTGGGGAGACTGTAAATTGGTGTATCTACTATGAAAACAGTATAGAGGCTCCTCAAAACCCTAAAAATAAACTACCATTCCACCCAGTGATTTCCCTTTTAGATATTTATTCAATGAGAACAAAATCAATAATTTGAAAATATATATACACCCAAATATGTGCACTTCTATCTTCATTGCAGTATTATTCATAATAGCTTAAGATATGGAAGCAGCCTAAGTATCTATCAATAGATGAATGGATAAAGAAGCTATGGGATATAAAAATACAATGGAATATTAGACATTAAAAACAGAATGAAATCTTGCCATTTATAACAACATGAGGATGGATTAAGGGGGTACCATGCTATGTGAAGTAAATCAAACAGAGAAAGACAAATACCATATGATCTCACTTATACTGAAATCTAAAAAACAAAGCAAACAAACCAAACAAAACCATACTCATAGGGACTTCCCTGTTGGTCCGGGGGCTAAGCCTCCGTGCTCCCAATGCAGGAGTCCTGGGTTCAATCCCTGGTCAGGGAACTAGATCCCACATGTCACAACTAAGAGTTCTCCTGTTGCTACTAAAGATCCCACAAGCCACAATGAAGACTGATGATCTCATGTGCTGCAACTAAGACCTGGCACAGCTATATACATAAATAGGTATTTAAAATACCAACAATAAAAAACATTCTCATAGATACAGAGAATGAACTTGTGGTTGCCAGAGGGGGTTGGGTAAAGTAGGTGAAGGGGATTAAGAAGTATAAAACTCCAGCTATACAAAAAATAATTTACAGAGATGTAATATGCAGCATAAGGAACATAGTCAATAATATTATAATAACTTTGCATTGGGATAGATGATTACTAGACTTATCATGGTGATCATTTTGTCATGTACTGTGCTGTGCTTAGTCGCTCAGCTGGGTCCGACTCTTTGCAACCCCATGGACTGCAGCTCACCAGGCTCTGCCCATGGAGGTTCTCTAGGCAAGAATACTGGAGTGGGTTGCCATGTCTCCCTCCAGGGGATCTTCCCAACCCAGGGATCGAACCCAGGTCTCCCACATTGCAAGCGGATTCTTTACTGTCTGAGCCACCAGGAATGCCCTAACAATATGGCACACCAGCTATATTTCAATTAGGAAAAAAAGCAATAAGCTTTGCCTCTATGAACTCCAATTTCTATATTGGCTACGTCTACTTTCATAAGATATTAATTCTTTCAAATTTATACTCTTTATTTACTAAATGATTGCTTATAAGTATAAATGATAAAATTAGGTAATTTTAGCAAAAACAAAAACAAAAAATTATGTTCTTCTAATGTCAGTTCTTTTAAAATCTCTGCTTTAACTCTGTATTCTATGCTCACAATGGTCCTCAGGACTATGTCAGCCCTTTGATAATAGCTGCCTAGTATTGAGCATTCATTATGCACCAATCAATTCCCCCTATCTCATGTAATCCTCCCAGCAGCCTTATGAAGAGTATCACTCTTATCCATATTGTGCACGTGCAAAAATGGAAAATCAGGGAAATAACTTGCCCAAGAAGACACACTACCAGTGACAAGGCACAGACTTGACCATAGGTCATCTGACTTCACAGCTGATGCACTCAAATGCCCAGAGCAGCGTTTCTAGCACCAAGCTTTAAACTGGAGCCAGGCAGTAAGGACAAGTTCACTGTCTGCTCTAAAAGGAAGAAACAAAACCCCCCAAAATCTAGTACAGTGACACCGTACATAGAGATGGCTTAATTACAGAATGGTTTTCTATGGGATTATGTCTCACTTTTTCTTTACATCTTATTGTCCTTATTTCTTGGGATGAGGAAATTGAAGATAGTAGTTACTTTCTTCATAATGCCCTACTTAGAAAATGTAAAACCCCCAAAGTTGGCATCTGATGTCAGCTTATAATTTAAAATTTTTGTTTTCATTCCCAGAAATTAGAAAACCAAAATTTCCTACTGGATGAGGAAATATCTTCTTTCCTGTAAGGCACATGTTTATCTTCTGTTGTCCAAATTACTAGTCACTGTCATCTTGAACTTACAATTTTTCATTGCCTGGTTTTAAAGTGCTGTCACCTCTCTTCCCCAAACTTGGACCCGACCCCAAATTAAACACACTTATATTTATATTTATAGGAGAAGAGTAAGACAGTAGATAATCTAATAGCATTCTTCGGCTGTGGTTTCCACAAGAGTGAAAAATTCAGTCTTTTCTTATCATAACTGGCTGGAAACTCTCCACATCAGAGATGTCAAGTCATAACAATGTGGGGTGGAGGGGGGGAGCCCACTTTCTCTCAGAATGACACAATTCTTCTATAGAAAAGACATTCTTAAAAGCTGTTTGCAATATCCTACATTAATTTCCTCTGGTACGGCATCTCATACAAAGGGGTCTTATAAATGGATTAAATGTGGTTGGGTGCAAAAGCACAGTAAGCCCTTGTCAGATGCTCTGGAGGGTGGACGCCACAAACAGGGGCCTCCTTCATCAGGGTTCTCTGCAAATAGCTGACTTGAAGTTTTGTGACCAGTAATAACCTCCTTAAAAATAAACCACTTATACCATCTGCTTAACAGTGCACTATAAATTATACCAAGAATGCATGCCTTTTCTTCCCTGGCAAATGTCTTCCAAGTTGACAAAACGATAAACAGAGGAGGGAGGCAGGGTTGGGCCGTGTGCACTGTTTCATTGCCATCAATGTGAACCACCATTCTGCTTCTGCATCTCCCTTGGCAGAAATAAGCTTGGGATGGGGAATAACAGAACCCACTTCAGTATTTCCAAGGCCAAGCAAATCAAGGTTGGAAATGGTTAGGTTAGAATGGGCAGGATGATGAGCTAGAATGACCCCTCAGACCTGGAGTGAACAAAAAGTATTGGTTGTAGTCCAAGCTTTGATTGCTGAGCCAATTAAGACATACATGCATGACTGCAAGAGGGATCAAACTATTATTTTTAATATCTAATAAATATGTATTAGAAATAACTTCTTTGACCAGAGTCCAGCATGGTTTCTTGTTATTGTTCAGTTGCTACGTCCTGACTCTGTGACCGAGTGGACTGCAGCAGGCCAGGTTCCTCTGTCATCCACTCTCTCCCAGAGTTTGCTCAAATTCATGTCCATTGAGCCAGTGATGCTATCTAGCCATCTCATCCTCTGCCGCTCCCTTCTCTTTTTGTTTTCTATCTTTTCTGGCATCAGGGTCTTTTCCAATGAGTTGGCTCTTCACATTAGGTGGCCAAAGTATTGGAGCATCAGCATCAGTCTTTCCAATGAATATTCAGGACTGATTTCCTTTAGGACTGACTGACTTGATCTCCTTGCAGTCTGAGGGACTCTCAAGAGTCTCCTCTAGCACAATTCGAAGGCATAATTCTTCAGCACTCAGCCTTCTTCATGTTCCAACTCTCACATCTGTACATGACTACTGGAAAAACCATAGCTTAGACTATATGGACTTTTGTTGGCAAAGTGATGTCTCTGCTTTTTAATACACTGTCTAGGTTTACCATAGTTTACCTTCCAAGGAGTAAGTATCTTTTAATTTCATAGCTGCAGTCACCATCTTCAGTGATTTTAGACCCCAAGGAAATACTGTCACTGCTTCAACTTTTTCCCCTTCTATTTGACATGAAGTGATGTGACCAGATGCCATGATCTTAGTTTTTTAAATATTGGGTTTTAAGTTATCTTTTTCACTCTCCTCTTTCACCCTCATCAAGAGGCTCTTTAGTTCCTCTTCACTTTCTGCCATTAGAGTGGTATCATCGGCATATCTGAAGTTATTGGTATTTCTTCCGGCAACCTTGATTCCACCTTGTGATTCATCCAACCCAGCATGTCACATCATGGACTCTGCATACAAGTTAAATAAGCAGGGTGACAATATGCAGCCTTGACATACCCCTTTCCCAATTTTGAATCAGTCCATTACTCCATGTTCTAACTGCTGCTTCTTGATGCACACACAGGTATCTCAAGAGACAGGTAGAGTGGTCTGATATTTCCATCTCTTTAAGAATTTTCCATTTTGTTGTGATCCACACAGTCAAAGGCATTCATGTAGTCAATAAAGCAGAAGTAGATGTTTTTCTGGAATCCCCTTGCTTTCTCTATGATCCAACAAATGTTGGCAATTTGATCTCTGGTTCTTCTGCCTTTTCTAAACCCAGCTTGTACATCTGAAAGTTCTCAGTTCACGTACTCCTGAGGCCTAGCTTGAAGGATTTTGAACATAACCTTGCTAGCATGTGAAAAGAGTGCATCTATACAGTAATTTGAACATTCTTTGGCATTTCCCTTATTTGGGATTGGAATGAAAACATATTCCCTTAAAACATAGACTTTTGCGAACTTCCCTGATGGTCCAGTGGTTAAGAATTGCCTGCCAATGCAGGAGACACAGGTTTAATCCCCAGTCCAGGAAGATCTCACATAAAGCAGGGCAACTAAGCCCATATACCACAACTACTGAGCTCACTCACCCTAGAGCCTATGCTCTGCAACAAGCGAAGCCACCACAATGAGAAGCCTGCACACTGCGACGAGAGAGTAACCCCTGCTTGGGGCAACTAGAGAAAGCCCTTGCATAGCAAAGAATACCCAGCATAGCCAAAAATAAATTTTTTTTTTTAATGTAGAGTTAGGTGAATCTTCAGGAGAAGAAAGCTCTTCAGAGAGGAAAGTCTTTGGGAAGGGTGAGGCAGGCATGTGGGGAAAGGAATAAGGAGGAAGTTGAAGCCTGTTTACCCCAGAGGATCTTTCCGGCAAGATCTATAAAGCAACAACTTCAAAATTCCTCCAAACTCAGAAGAGCTTGCTTGGGGTACCCCTCAGATCATAAGAGAAACAATTTTTCCTGACACTTATTCTATAAGTGCTGTGCCTTGAATCACAAAGTTATTTAGTTTTAGTTGGCTCTTTCTTAGTTGAGTAACACACGCAATAGCCAGGCTAATATATAAAACTTAATTGAGCCTTTCTCTTAAATAATTTTCCACTCTTCAAAATGAGGCCAAACATGACAACAACAGTGGGGGAAAAGTCCTCAAAAACAAAGCCTTATGTTCAGGAAATGAGAAAATGAAAAGAAAAATCCTTGAACTTACACCAAATAAACTGTATTACATTGGGTGTCATCCAAGTCAAGATTTTTCTCCAGAAAAGTGCAAACAAGCTCATTTGAAAGTCTTCATTCCTCTCCTAGTCAGCAATCAGTCTCCCAGAAGGTCAGTCTCCATTATGTCCTAAAGTACTAAGAGAAGGACGTTCCACGGCTGGTTCCAGCTGGCAGCATTCTTCCCAAGAGCAGACTTCTCAATGGAGTGCATTACACTCTCGTATGTGTGTGTGTGTGGTGGAAGGAGCCAACAGCAGCATTCAGGAGCACCCAGGGAACATTTCGAGTGCTAGTCCTAAACGGTAGTGGACAGCAGATTGTCACTCTGTGGACAAGCTTCTGATTGTGTGAGAGGTGAGTTGCTAGCTTGTCTTCAACCACTTCTCCTTCCTCTCAGGCACACTCAGCGGAAAGAAACCGGAGTGATGCTGAGACAGGCAAGGAGTATACTTTGCATAATAGAAGGAGGACATGTGTCTAGCTACTTCCAAATCCCAGCAGCATGTGTTGTTCTTCCTTTCAGAAGATCATTCAAGGCAAGTTGGGAGTTGTTGATTAGAAAATATAAATATCAATGTGTATGTGTATACAGAGGCATACACACACACAATGGAATATTAGTCAGCCATTAAAAAGAATGAAATAATGCCCTCTGAAGCAACGTAGATGACCCAAGAGATTATCAGTTTATCAGAGAAAGACAAATATCCTATGACATCACTTATTGGTAGAGTCTAAAATATGACACAAATTAACTTGTTCTTGAAACAGACTCACAGACATAGAAAACAAACTTATGGTTACCAAAGGGAGAAGAAGGGGATAAACTAGGAGTCTGGGATTAGCAGATACAAACTGCTATATAGAAAATAAACAAAAAGGTCCTACTGTATAACACTTGGAACTGTATTCATATATCTTATAATAAGCTATAATGGAAAAGAAAAAATGAAAAATCAGTGTCAAGGTACATAGAACACACTAGTGGTTACCAGTGGGAGAGGGCAGTGGAGAGAGGCAAGATAGGAGTTGGGGAGTAAGAAGTACAAACTACTATGTACAAAATAAATAACATACAAGGATATGCTGTGCAACACAGGGAATAAAGCCAATATTTTATTATAAATATAAATGGAGTATAACCTTTAAAAGTTGTGAATCACTATGTTGTACACTTGAAACTTACATAATATTGTAAACCAACTATATGTCAATAAAAAAAAGGAAAATGTAAATGTCAGGATGTTGAGGAAAGGGTGTGCAGGAGGGGAATAGATAGACGTGAAGCAGAGTTCTTTGGATGCTGCTAAATGCAAACTCAGACTCAGCAGTGTTGTGCTCAGTCCTCAAACAGTGGCCTCTGGCTGACATTTTTGACACTTCCTGGGCTTTATCGTACTGCAGATATTTATTTGGGCACTTGGGCTTCAGTCCTTTTCAAATGATTATTTTTTTCTTTTTTAAGTCTCATTTCATCCAGTTAGAGAACCACAAGCACAGGAAAAACTCAAATTGTCTAGAAGTCTAATTGTGTTTTCCTCAAACTTATCACATGTTACCCCCACCCTGACCTCCACCCTTTTTAAATTTTTATGATAACTTATTCAAGCGTATTTTCCCTGGAACCTACAGTGAATACATCCCTTACAAACCTAGAATGAACTAATCTTGAAAATTTCTCAAGGCAACATTCCTCTGATTCCAACAGTCATATAGCAAACTCCGATTATGAGCAAAGCAACCCATTACACACTCTGGAGAACATGAACACATGCCAGCCCTACGTTTTAGTTATCTACTGCTGCACAACAAATTATTTCAAAATTTAGCAACCTATTACCTCACAGCTTCTGTGACTCTGGAATGGAGAAGAGGCTGAATTGGGTGGTTCTAGCTCAAGGTCCCTCCCAAGACTGCAGATCAGAGTGTCTGTAGGAGCTGCAGTCACTTCAAGGTTCAGCTCGGGGAGGACCCACTTACAAGCTTATTCACAGGTACCTTCCCACAGGGCTGGCCCTGCACTTCTCCATGTGGCCTCTCATTCTCCAGGGCCTCCCTGGCAGGACAGCCCAGGTTGGAATGAGCTTGTTTGCTGAAGGGGACCCCTTCCAGGGCCCAAGAGTGCGCTCTTGTCTAACACTCGCAAATGAATTGAGGAGACACATGCACGGCAAAGCTAAAGACTTTGCTGAAAAGGGGCACTAGATGGGACAGCACAGAGTAATGGAACCCAGAAGAATTGCTCTGCCTCAAGGCTGCCGGTCTTAGGTTTTATGGAGGTGGGGTTAGTTTCACACTGTCTGGCCAATCATCGTGCTTGCGCCCATATCTGGTCCAACTCAGGGCCCTTGCAGTGGGGCCCACATGTCCCAGTCAAGATAGACCCAAGGGTGAGGGTTCCTGGGTGGTTGGCAGGGCCAACAGGCTGGTGTCTCCTCCCTCCTTTTGGCCCCACCCTAATTCTTCTGGTCCTTTTTTTGGCAGCCACTTGTCAGTTCCTTGCTCTTTATTGGGACCTCATTATGAGCCAACTTATGCACATGGTTGGGCTTCCCAGGTGGCACTAGTTGTAAAGAACCTGCCTGCCAACGCAGGAGACTTAAGAGATGCAGGTTTGATCCCTGGGTTGGGAAGATCTCCTGGAGGAGGGCACGGAAATCCACTCCAGCATTCTTGCCTGGAGAATCCCATGGACAGAGGAGCCGGCAGGCTATGGCCCATGGGGTGGCAAAGAGTCGGGCACGACAGAAGCACTGCAGCATGCCCGCATGCAGCTGGTTATTTTCCTGCCTGGCCAGGGTGAGTGGTTTCGCCCTGCAGTTCCCTAACATTTACACGGTGGTCAGACTGGGTGGAAGGGGTGATGAGGCAGGAAGAGAGAGGAGAAAGCTGAGGAAGAAGAGGAGGGAGGGAAGGAGTGAGAGAAAGAAAGAAGAGGGAGGCAGGACAAATAAAAGAATATAACCAAGATGGTTCCCAGTCATTGTGCAACCTTATTTTGGAATTGACATCCCATTGCTTCTGCCACAGAAATAAGCCTTACTTAGACCAACTCACACTCAAGAGGAGGAAAACAAATGGGTATCATTGACGGCCATTTTAGAGGCTGCTTACCACACCCTGTCAGACTCCACATCATGGACACACACACAGTTACAGCAGATGAGAAGTCTGACACAGGGAGAAGGGAAATGGTCCGAGGCACTAGGAAAAGAATTTAATTTCATTTGGGGGATACTTGAAAGGCTTCTTGAAAAAAGAAATATTTGAGCTAGGTCTCAAACAGACTTCAAAAAAGTTCATGTCAGGTAGCTGGGACAGCTAGAGCAAGTAAGTGGTCTGGGAACTGAGCAAGCATCAAAATTACTTGGAGGGCTGGTAAAAGTGCAGATCAGTTCAGTTCAGTTCAGTCATTCAGTTGTGTCTGACTCTTTGCAACCCCATGGACTGCAGCAGGCCAGGCGTCCCTGTCCATCACCAACCCCCGGGGTTTACCCAAACTCATCTCCACTGAGTCAGTAATGCCATCCAGCCATCTCATCCTCTGTCATCCCCTTCTCCTCCTGCCCTCAATCTTTCCCAGCATCAGGGTCTTTTCCAATGAGCCAGCTCTTTGCATCAGGTGGCCAAAGTATTGGAGTTTCAGCTTCAACATCAGTCCTTCCAATGAACACTCAGGACTGATCTCCTTTAGGATGGACTGGTTGGATCTCCTTGCAGTCCAAGCAACTTTCAAGAGTCTTCTCCAACATCACAGTTCAAAAGCGTCAGTTCTTCAGCGCAGTTTTCTTCATAGTCCAACTCTCACATCCATACATGACCACTAGTCAAACCAGAGCCTTGACTAGACAGACCTTTGTTGACAAAGTAACATCTCTGCTTTTCAATATGCTGTCTGCTGCTGCTGCTGCTGCTGCTAAGTCACTTCAGTCGTGTCCGACCCCATAGACGCCAGCCCACCAGGTTCCCCCGTCCCTGGGATTCTCCAGGCAAGAATACTGGAGTGGGTTGCCATTTCCTTCTCCAGTGCATGAAAGTGAAAAGTGAAAGTGAAGTCGCTCAGTCATGTCCGACTCTTTGCGACCCCATGGACTGCAGCCTACCAGGCTCCTCTGTCCATGGCATTTTCCAGGCAAGAGTACTGGCTAGATTGGTCATAGCTTTTCTCCCAAGGAGCAAGTATCTTATAATTTCATGGCTGCAGTAACCATCTGCAGTGATTTGGGAGCCCCCCAAAATAAAGTCTCTCACCGTTTCCACTGTCCATCTATTTGCCATGAAGTTATGGAACCTGATGCCATGATCTTCATTTTCTGAATGTTGAAATTTAAGCCAACATTTTCACTCTCCTCTTTCACTTTTATCAAGAGGCTCTTTAGTTCTTCACTTTCTGCCATAAGGGTGGTATCATCTGCATATCTGAGGTTATTGATATTTCTCCCAGCAATCTTGATTCCAGCTTGGGCTTCATCCAGCCCAGTGTTTCTCATGATGTACTCTGCATAGAAGTTAAATAAGCACAGTGTCAAGATACAGCCTTGACGTACTCCTTTTCCTATTTGGAACCAGTCTGTTGTTCCATGTCCAGTTCTAACTGTTGCTTCCTGACCTGAGTACAGATTTCTCAGGAGGCAGGTCAGGCGGTCTGGTATTCCCAGCTCTTTAAGAATTTTCCTCAGTTTGTTGTGATCCACACAGTCAAAGGCTTTGGCATAGTCAATAAAGCAGAAGTAGATGTCCTTCTGGAACTCTCTTGCTTTTTCAATGATCCTGCGGATGCTGGCAATTTGGTCTCTGGTTCCTCTGCCTTTTCTAAAACCAGCTTGAACATCTAGAAGTTCATGGTTCACATATTGCTGAAGCCTGGCTTAGAGAATTCTGAGTATTACTTTACTAGCGAGTGAGATGAGTGCAATTGTGGAGTAGTTTGAGCATTCTTTGGCATTGCCTTTCTTTGGGATTGGAATGAAAACTGACCTTTTCCAGTCCTGTGGCCACTGCTGAGTTTTCCAAATTTGCTGGCATATTGAGTGCAGCACTTTCACAGCGTCATCTTTCATAGCATCACTTTCACAGCATCATCTTTCATCTTTCACAGCATCACTACGAAAAAAGCTTTGTTCGTAATGATGCTTCCTATGTGCAGTAGGAAGTGCAAATGGCTGAGTCCTATTTCCAGTTTCTAATTCAGTAAGTGATGGAGGAGGCTTGGTCATTTGCATTTCAGGTAAGGCTGATGCCCTAGGTCCAGAGACCACACTTTAAGAAACTCTAGCTTGAGTAAGGCTGGGAAGGGAGCCTTTTGGAAAGTAACAAATAGATGTTTTTATTTGTCAATTTGGTCTCATTCAATTAGTTTCAAGATCCTGTAGAATCAGTAGGAATGAAAGGCATTAGCCTTCCAAAGCTATCCACTTTTAGTGCTGGGAGGGATTCAGAGAATATAAAGCCATCATATTACAAATGAGGAAAGTGAGGTTAAGGGATGGGCTCAAACAGATAGTGAGAGTTTTCTTTAAAGTCAAGTGGATTTCTGTGGCTCTCTCATTCAATGGCTCCTGAAAGAAATAGGCTAGAGCCCTCTTCCTTTAGAGTGAGTGCTTTCTACATGAAAAGAGCTAATGAGTTTGTGATCCACTCTCCCAATAGAATACTCACACTCTATAAAATGCATGTGCCCATACTTTGGTACAGAAGGAAGGCTAAAAGAACTCTCTGAACACCTCTGGGTCCATTATTTCTTGGGCAAATGGATAATGTAACTCCTGCCTGACTTCTAGCAATGAGATGCCTTCCCTAACTTCTCCCCTCTCCTAGCCTTTGCAGTCCTTTTTCTTTCACAGGGCCACAGGTGTATGCATTTGGTTGCCAAAACTTCTTTGCAAAACTTGGGTTTGATGTGCTGTTTCTTTTTAAAGTCTAAATAATTAGTTTAAAAAAAAAATCTAGTGCAAACTGGGATGAATCTATCTCAGTTCTTGAAATATGCTTTCTTTGGAAAGAGGGTAATGAAACCCTGCAGTTTGTTCCATGTAATGTGTGCACAAAATTAGCTTGGTGCCTTTGTTCTGCTGTCTGAGCTTTTGTTACCTTTTATTTGACTGTACTTAGGGAACAGTATGAAGACATTTAAAAGAAGCCCAAGGGACTCTCATTTCCACATCCAAACATAAGAGTTTTTTAATCACTATTCCCCTAAACCTTCGACTTCTTTACTCTTACTCTTCTCTCAGTTTCCAGCCCTCCACCGCACTTTAACATATATTCTTGCTCCAGAAGCAGAAACAAAGAGCCTAAAGGTAACTGAACTGTCACCTCTTTGCACTTGTGGTTTTTGCACTTGCTTCAGCACAGGTGTCTCTTGAACTGTGACATTCTGAGAAGTCCTAAAGCTCATCAACCACATTTCCTCCCAGGAGTTGGACCTGTCCTCAGCTGTAACCCTGAATGAAAAGAATCTACAAAGAGACAGAGGTTAGCCAAAACCTCACAAGAGCTTCAGTCAATCAAACCTGGTCTTTGAGCATGTGTGTAGCTCATGTCTTCTTGCAAAGCTTAGAGGTGAGAATGCTGCTGCTGCTGCTGCTAAGTCGCTCCAGTGGTGTCCAACTCAGTGCAACCCCATAGACGGCAGCCCACCAGGCTCTGCCATCCCTGGGATTCTCCAAGCAAGAACACTGGAGTGGGTTGCCATTTCCTTCTCCAATGCATGAAAATGAAAAGTGAAAGTGAAGTTGCTCAGTCGTGTCTGACTCTTAGCAACCCCATGGACTGCAGCCTACCAGGCTCCTCCACCCATGAGATTTTCCACGCAAGAGTACTGGAGTGGGGTGCCATTGCTTTCTCCGAGAGGTGAGACTAGCAAACTGTAAACCCACTTCATTTGTTGCCTTTACCAATTCAACCACAAATTGCTTCCTCTTCTCCCACTGAGCACCGTTTAATGAGCTCTATCAGGTGTACAATGGAAGCAGTCAACCTCAGAGGCAGAGACAGCACATCTCGTGAGCAAGCACACAGGTCCTACCCTGCCTTTCCCACTTCCCAAGTCTTTGGACTTGACCAAGTTACTTAACATCTCAAGGCCTCGGGTTCCTCCCTTGGACCTTGGTTTCCTCAACTAAAACGGTGGTGATAAAATGGAGTTTCAAGATCACAGCCGCCATGTGAAAATTCTCACTACCTGTGCAAACTTTAGTTATCTGATACTAAGCAGGTATTCAATAAACAGTAGTCATGATGAACTGGATAGTAAGTTAAACACACGATTTTTCTCGCAAAGAAGCTCACAGTCTTCATATACATTGTTATTGGGTAAAAAAAAAAAAAAAAAAAAACATTACAACAAGTCTCAAATGGAGTGGCTTATGCTATATCCCACATCACCAAACCAAGATTTAATTACAGTTTTGGTCCCTCCCAGAGACAGAATCTTAAGCTAGTCCATCAGGAATCACCTAAATAACATTAGTGAGGTGACCTGTTACCTGCCTAACATTAGTGAGGTGACCTACCTTGTTGTTGTTCAGTCACTAAGTCCTATATAACTCTTTCCAACTGCATGGACTGCAGCATGCCAGGCTCCTCTGTCCTCCACTATCTCCTAGAATTTGCTCAGATTCATCCATTGAGTAGGTAATACTATCTAACAACCTCATCCTGACAGACCCCTGACATCCCCTATAGGAAAGTGGCCTGGCCACAACCAATCTACTTTTTGTTCCTGCTTCCGTCCGCCTACAAAAGTCTTTCATTGTGTACAGCTCCTTGGAGATCCTTTCTATCTGCTAGATTAGATGCTGCCCATTCCATAACTTCTTGAATAAATTTTTAAAATTTAATTGCTTGATTTTGTTTTTTTAACACTGGCTTGATTTGAGTTTTCATTGGCTCAGAACCACTTCTGAGTATCATATTCTCATTCCAGGTAAACTAGAGAAATCCAAATTTACCAAAACATTACACTCGGGTCAGCCTCTGACGTAAAAAACCTGTGTTGCCCTGAAATACCCCATGTGCTTTTCCCAATCCACACCAAGTTGTTAACAACAACATTATTTTCTAAGTCATTAGTAAGGAACTGTCAGAAAGGAATTACTCCTTCTAATTTCTGGGGGTTGATAGAAAAAAAAGAATTAAAAAATGTTGAAGGCTGAAGCATCAGTCACTGATATAAATTCATCTGAAACAAAGATGACTTTAACAAAAAAAATCTGTGCTGCACATAGACAAGGAAAGAAAGACACTTTGGCTGCAAAATATCACCCCTCCCCCCACCCATCTTCTCTGGGGAGACTCATGCCTCTGCCTGCTGTTCATCAATCAGCCTTGATTTTGATGGTGTGATTTTTAGTCAGCTGCCTCGATCATTTTGGCACAGACAAAAATCCTTTAAAAAATGTTACACTTCATCAAAGTGTATCATGAGACTTCACGGTCATTATCTCAATGGCCGCTCTGATGTGCTACAATTGGCAGAGACACAAACGGTAGGGGGTGTGTGAGAAGAAAGCCAGCATTTCGTGTGGAAAGCTGGCAAGCCTCGCCAAGCTTCTGTCAACAACTCCGCGGTCTGATCTGATGCACTGAGCGTGCTGATGATGCTCTTGTTTCTGGAGGAAGTAAACAAGAAAATGAATTCCACCGTGCAACACAGCCTCTTTGTATCTTCAAAATGGTGTGACTGGACCAGGGCCAACTGCGTTGAAAGTTTGGCCATTTATGTCATCAAGGCCCCAGTACTGATGGAGGCTTTGATTACGAGTTGGACCAGCTCTAAGACCCTTCAGGGGCAGCCACGCAGCAAATAAAGGCATTGATTGGTTGTTGGGTCAATCTAGCCATAAGGGTACAGAGCATAGCTCTTTTGAAAAGCCTAATGGATTAGCTACACAACCAGTCCCACTATAGGCCTTATTTTTCAAGTAACTTCAGGACAGTCTTCCAGCTTGGCAGGGAACAAACTCTGCCTCTAGAGCGAGCTTCAGGGCTGTTCTTGTTATCAATAGTGGGCTCCAAGGATTCGACACAGCAGGCTTCACAATTTAATGAAAACAGCTGTTGAAACAACAATTAAGGCAAACAATAGTTTGCCTGGAAAACTATTAATTATGTAAAGTTATGCAGAAAGTGGAAAACGCTTTTATTCAGGGCCTTCTACCGCCACCGAGCTGCCTTCCATTCCAGGGCTCTCGAGTGTCAGGAAGTGGGGGTGCTGGTAGGAAGCGGCTACACTGCCTGTGGAGTGAAATGTAAGCAGAGTTCCAGGCTGCCAGTGTGCTGCAGAGCAAGTCAAGGGTAAAACATTCAGGCAAAGAATATCAGTTAAACATACATTACCTTGGGTACCGCGGATCTTTTCATAAACTCAGAGCTGTGTTTTCACAGGTTATCTGAAATTCATTTTGAGCCTTGAGGTTGGGATCTCTACTTTTACTTTAAAACAAAACAACATATTTCTATCATATGCCTCTTTGGGGGCCTCACCCTGAGGAGTTATTAACAATTACATTATTTTGAAAGTTGTTAGTCAGAAAGGAATCACTCTCCAGGGACTGGTGGAGTTCCTTATCCTTAGGAAAAAGTAGGTTTTCCTTCCATTTGGATGCTCCAACTTGGACTCTCAATCGCTCCCCATCTACCTCCTCCCCTAGAACAGCTCTCCTTCCACTTTCTCTGCTTGCTGGGGCTTTTAAATTCATTGCTTCTCTCTTTGCAATTTCCACCCTTGACTAACAGTGCTGGGAATTGACTTATGGCCCGTCGCCTACCCTGTGTTCCCCACCTCACTTTCCTCCCCATACGGGAATCACCAAGCCAAGAAGTCCCATTAAGAAGGTTATTAACTGTACACATAAACATTGCCTCCTGCCTACAGTTAGATTTATTTCTCATCACTTCCAAGTAACTGGCTTTAACACTCTTTCCAGCACGCCCAACACCTTTTATTTGACTATACTGTTTTAGAAAGGCCTTTGGGAATTTGGTTAATTTCATGCTGAAACTTATTAAGAGGGATTTGACACTCTTTGATAATTCCAATAAACCATTAGTCAAGTCTCACTCCCTTCAGGGAAAGAATGAACACTTTATTAGTCAAAGGCTCTCTATTCTAAACATGTCACCTGAGTTTAGTAGGGCATCTGCGCTGCAATGAATGCAATTGACTTTGTGATTGGAAAGAACTTTCCTGGAAACTATAAGAAAGCTGCCATTGGCTATTATCAGTAAGACAGCATCTTTTTTTTTTTTTTCTGAAATTTTCATGAGGTTCACCTGTGTATTTTGAAACAATCCAGTGAATTTGATTTACTAACCTGTGAATGTTAATAAAATAAACAGCACACACACCAATACACACAAACTTTCTCTAAAGTTCTTGGTTTAGTCCTTTCTTCCATCCAGGACAAGAAAGAGAATACACAATAATCTCCTTTCCTTCTACAAATAGTTTAAAAAATCTTGAGAGATCTTTATCTCTAGAAGTCCCCAGAACATAATTGAGTGTGCAAATGAAATTCATTACTAGGGTCACAAACAATAATCCAATTAACATGTATTTGCGTAATGCCCTCAAAATCATTCTAAACCCCAAACCACCTCCATTTTCAAAGCATAACTCAAAACAAGTACCACATCCCAGCATAATCCAGTTCACACTTTTGCACTGGAGAGTACAAAACAGCATCAAGATTGCAAAAGTAATTATTCCAGTTATCCAGATGTGATTTTTCAATCATTCTAAGAAATTTTTTTTAAGCAGTTCTTATTCCGTGGCACCACTCACAGCTCTCATGCTGGCGCGGGGCTTACATCTCTTCATTATTAATTCAGCTCATGGAGCTTAATTGGACAAGGCTAGAGCGAATTTGACAAACATCACAGCAGCAGAAAAAGCAATCACTCTTTCAAGATGAAAATTTGTTTGATGTCTTACTGTGTAACTCATTTACTCTCCTCAGGAGTCATGTGACCTGAATGTTAATCAGCCATTGATTGGTTTCTCTTCTTGGACAGTCACATGACTCGAATATTAATGGGCTGGCACTCAGTAGCTGTACTGTTAGGCAACCTTGTGATTGGCTGCCAGGTTAAGATACGGAGATAAGTGGGTGCTTGATGAGCACTTGACAGAACTTCACAGAAAATTAAGGCCCTAAAATAGCATGAGAAAGTCTTGTCAAATCAAGCATGATTATCATTGAATGCTTAAGGAATTCATCATCTGCATGAAATTGATACACTTCAGCACCAGCAGGCCCTGTAGTCAGCAGGGACTCATCAGATTTTTATTTATATGTGTTCACCAAATCACATTAATTCTGAGAGCTAAAACATGCTAAGGATGAAGGTTATTTTCTGTTCAATCTAATTTATCTATGACAATAATCATCACTAATAATGTGTCAAATTGGATTGCAGTCATTTTATGCATGCATGCTGATTTGGAAAATAGTGTTAAACCATCCTGTGGTAATTAACAACCGGTAAAGGTATGCCAGGCCTGAAGTAATCAGCATATCTAGATGGAAAATTAAGTTTTATAGAATGGATTTATAGATACATATCCTTATTTAATTCAGAATATAAATTATTCCTGGTAAAAGCCGACATCATTTTTATAACACCATTAAGACCAATAACGATTGAGGGACTTGCATCCCTAATTTGCTCCATCCTTCATTTTTTCTCCCATTTTCTGTGGTTAACTTTCTAATGGGTGTCACTTCTTTCTTGGCAAGTCCTCATTTTAGTTGGGTTTGGTGGAGCTAAGAGATGAATGAATATGCATCGGTTTAAGTGTTAATCATGGATGAAGGACTCGGCATCATACCTCTTAACACACAAGGCTTTATAATTACTGGCGGGGGTGGGGGGTGGAGGGGTGTTGGGAGGTAGGCGTTAGGGAGAATACAAAGGGGGTGGTGGGGAAAGACTTTCGCCTTTTGCTGTTTCTCTATTATTTCTTCTGGCAAAGGGACAATAGGAAATTTTGCAGATTAACTCATAAGAGATTATTGTTTCTTGGGGAATCATTTAAGCCTAAATTGCTTTTGTGGAAATACCTTTTATGGAACAGAAGTGGTGTTGTTGTTGTTTTAAATAACCCCTTGGTTTATGGAGTATGGGGAGTAATGAAATCTTAAAGAAACATTTAAACCCTTTGGTGAGTGTGGCTAAAATGTTTGAGAGAACCATCACACTTCCAAAAGAAGAGCAAAATAAATACAGATAAATTGTTATTTCTTTCCCACCATTGTCCCCAACCCCCATCTTAATCTCCTGAGCGACCAGGACTACCCTGACTCTCTCCCCCCTCACTCAGGAGGTCTCTTTATTGATTAAATGAATCTGCTCCAAAGGCTGGCTCCCAGGCTCTTTGATCTAATCCGATCTGATTTTATCCTATCGCTTCAGCAGGACATCAGGGAATTAACAGTAAGCAGCTTTACCACAAGTGTTTAATAACTCAACACAATCTCCTTATGGCTCTGAGCTGCTCATGCTCCCATCCAGCCCAGGCAAACAGTGTAACAGATTGGCCATCCCCCCCTGAACCTGAGGAATTTTCATGCACTGTGAAGCTAATCGCTTCAAGTTCCTTCATAAATCACATAAAGCAGATTTTAGCATCTTAACAAATTGAAAAAAAAAAACACACACACAACCAGTAGAGTGGGGTGGGGGTGGGGTAGCAGAGAGGACAGGCCCTCCAGCTAAGAGGTTGGGAGACTGGCAGGCAGTATTACAGTGGGGGGAGGGGCAGATGTAAAATAACTTGTCTTCTGCAATATGTTTCTCATCTCCTTAAATCTGAACATGAATGAAATAATTTGAGCAGCCTCAACCCCAACAATGCTCCAAGCTCACAGTGACCTTATTACTTTTTTTTTCCCTCTGTGATGGAAACGATGTGGTTTCAACAACAGGCCTCTTATTGTTGTTCCTATGACAGCTCTTGAAGTACGCAAGAAGCACACTATTGAACAAGGATTGTACGTCCTGCGTGATGCAGACAGCTGAGATGTTAGGCTGAAACGGTATGTCCCCTGGCTTTCAAACCAGGGTACACGCATAAAGGGGCGTCTTAAATGATCACTCAATTACAAAATGCCGTTCTTGAAATGCTTTTTTTTCCCCACTCAGGGCTGTCCAGAAATATATCTCTTTCTGTAAATTGTAGCTGCAGAATGGAGCAATATCTTACTTCTCTCAAAAAGAAAAAAAGCATCATATCACAAGCACAGATAGTAAAGGTGATTCTCTCCTTTTGTCAGGCAGAAATTTTGATTCAAGGGCTCACCCTGATGCCAGCATAGACAGAGCTCGTGAGGAGCTGGGAGGCAAAATGGGCTTGTGAAAGCTGCCAGATTATTAGTGCCATGGGGAAAATATCACTCTAGCAGTAATCTAAAATAAAACATCTTTCAGTTGCTCTATTTAATACCTACCGTACATCAGAATTACCTATAAAAACATGTTTCATAACAGAGAAACAGCCCTAGCTCTCCACCTCGGTCACTGTTCTCTCCATTACCCTGGCAGTTCTGCGATTTCTCGCTACATCAGCAGAGTAACGAAGTACCCTCTAACTGAACATCTGGGGGCAGCAGGAATTTTATGACTCAGGTTCAGGTCAGCTTATCTTTTTCCACATCCCCGGGGCCCAGGGTTCTAACACACTCAGATACAACTGGATGCTTCATTATTGCCTTCCTAAGTAAACACATCTATTTTTATATACGTCTCCATCCATGTCCATTCATCAGCATTCACACAGATTTTCCCACCATTACATGAGTTCAATATTTTGAGACACCCCCACCCCTGAAAACAATCTACTCCAATTTCATGATCTACTCAATATGGAATGGAACACTAGCATGAATAGTGTTATTTTTTCCTTTTTGGAAATGACTTGTGTTACTTTTTTTTTCCAGATAAACTATGTCATAACAGAAAAATCCCTGTGAAGTTCTCCAAAGAACTCTATGCTACTTCCAGACCCTGGAACTATAATTATGCCTTGCATAATTAAACCAGAAAGAACATCCCCTGCCAACTGTAAGCACCCCTGTTTACATCAAAAAGCAATAGCAAAATGTACTCTGGAAGGTTCTGGCCAAACTAATTGAGTGGGCTGCCTGAGCCTAACGCTGCTTTCTAAATACTGTCCCTGGGTTAGGAACTGGAGGGACAAGGAGGGAGGGAAGCACTAGGAGAATGCGCCAGAGGCCTATTGACTTTTCCTGCCTGGGAATGATGTCATGGAGTTCAGTGACATTGGGGGCTGGTGTTGACTGAAGTCTCATGGCACATTTCGCCCAGGTGCTTCTACTGGGGAGCTTCAGACTTGTCACTCCATTACGTGTTGGCCTTCCTATGGTCTGAATCCCTCAACTCACATGAAAAGGTTCAGAGCGTTAGGCCAGGGTGTAGGCACATTCTTGACATCGAGGAGTACAAAGAGGATTCTTCTGCTTGCAGTTCAATCAGTCTTTCTTTGGCGCTTTCTTTGTAGGTTGCTGCAGCTGGAACATGAAAAGAGAGACACAGACAAACAGAGAAAGACAGAGAGACAGAGAAAAAGAAAAACATAGCAAGGCACCGAGGAAAAAGGAAAAAAAAAACCAAAACCAAACCAAAGCCACAAACTGAAAAAAAACCCTATAAAATAGAAGTGCATTATGTTTTTGTGTATTTTCGAAATGTAGCCAAACTAAACCATTAAATGAGGATTTTGTTTCACAGAGTCTGCAAACTATTCAACGCTAACCCACTACACCAAGAATGTGGTGCCAACCAAAATATGTCAAGATTAGTAGTACTCAATAAAATCTCAAAACCAAATGACATGCAAGCTGTATTTCATGATTAGAGTGCTTCCTTATGTCAAGAACATACATATTAACTTGTTTAAACACAGCGATGGGCTGTCACTCTGTTTGTCAAAAGCAGAGGAAGGAGAATCTAGCACTTCCCAAACCCATCCAGATGATGCTTCGCACTTTCTGTCTTCCTGGCAGACAGCATGGACCCCATCCAATTAATCTCTACATCTGAGATAAGAGGAACTGAAAAGGGAGAAAGAAGGGAGAGAGAGAGGGAGAGAGACCACTTCCCACTTTACCAAGTCAGGCAGTAAAAGCAGGATTTGCAATTGCTCTGCTCAAGGCCCTAAAACAGTAGAGAACTGGAATTAAAAGAAAAAATGCTTACTCTTTTCTGTCAAATCACCAAAATTTTAAAATACAAGCAACTTGAAGCTTCTTTCTCTTAATCCAGAGAATAAACATTAGCATAAAGCATTAAGGTCTACTGAGGGCTCTATTCCCTCAGTGACTCCTCACCACTCTCCTAGTCATATATGTATTATTATCCCCACTTTGGGCTTCCCGGGCGGGGCTCGGTGGTAAAGAATCTACCCATCAATGCAGGAGATGCAGGTTCGATCTCTGGGTTGGGAAGATCCCCTGGAGAAGGAAATGGCAACCCACTCCAGTAAGAATGGGTGGAGAATCCCATGGCCAGACAAGTCTGGTGGGCCACAGTACATGGGGTCCCAAAGAGTCAGTGACTGTTTGAGTGACTGAACATGCAAGTACATATCCCCATTTTACAAAAGAGAGATGCAGTCTCAGAGAGATGCAGTGATATGACCAAGCAGCTACTCCAGAAACAAGGAAAACCAGAGCCTGCTCACACCCCTGTTTCAAGCCACTAATCTAAATGGCAACTACACAAAACACAGTGTCCCTTTCTGCCTCGAAATGTGTGAGCTTGAGCAGGATTCTCAAATGTAGAGGAGTAATGATCTCATTCTCTGACTGTCACCAGCAACAAGCTGCTGTGCGCTTCTACTTGGCAGGAGGATGCAAGGGAAGCTGTTCTCTCATTTACAAAATACAGTAGTAAGATATGTGATTATGTTAGGAACACTTGAGGGGCGCCTTTTGGTTGAAAAGGAAAAACTAGAGCCTGCTTCATTTGTTATTTGGGTGCTTTTTCACTTGTGTGAGCCTGGCAAACCCCCATCGGTGCTGACACAGCCAAAGGGGCTGCTCCCGCCACAGACTGGAAGCTACACCTGCCTCTATCTTCTGCACTCAGCTGTCCCCCTACACCCACACAACCTTGTTCTCAGGGGCCCTCTTAATGCCAGGGTATCGCTGCCACCTTGTACATGCCTTGGGGCAGGGTGGAAGAGAACTGGAATCCAAACCAGTATCTCCTCTGACATAACCACAGTCTGGTTCCTTCCAGTAAGTCTGCCCTGCACACTGCAACCTGAAGGGGCCAGGGTCACCGAAATGTGGTGGTGATGCCCATTTCTACCCACTCTGATGTCCTTCTTAGCCTGATGAGAAGCCAAGCCTTTCGAGATCTGGGTACTGTCTGACATTCTGGCTTCATTTCCTGACGCTCATTCACATGCACTTGACTCCAGCCATGCTTAACAGATGACTTCTATTATGGGCTGAATTGCATCCCCCTAAACTTTCATATGGGGAAGCCCTAACCCCTTAGTGTGTGAGAATGTGACTCATGTATTTAGAGACAGGACTTTGAAAGAGGTACCTAAGGTAAATGAGGTCATATGAGTGAGCCCTAATCCCACATGACAAGTGGCCTTAAAAGAAAAAGAGATAAGGATACAGAGAAAAGACCATGAGAGGACATAGTGAGAAAGCGCCTGGCAAGCCAAGGAGAGATGCCTCAGAAGCAACCAAACCTGCAGACTTCTGGACTTCAGGCCTCCAGAACTGTGAGCATATTAATTTCTGTTTTTTTTTTAAGCCACCCCATCTGTGGAATCTAGTTATGGCAGCCCTAGCTAACTAATAGCTTCTCATTCAAAGCCCTGCTGTGGTCTCTCATATGGCCCTGGAGTCCTGAACTCAGATCTCTCTGCCTTCAATGCGTGTCCATTGACTATTGGCCTCATGGACTCCTCTTCATCTCCAATGTTCAATCCAAATGACAGGCCTCCTCCTTCACGAGGCCTTCCCAAATAACCATGGGCACCCAATAAAGAGCTCATGCGTGATTACACAGAGGCCATGACATACCTCTGTTATGTGGCGTTCTCCCAAACTTATCTCGTGTCTTGTCCCCTAGTAAACAGTGAGTCTCGTGGAAAAAGGACACCCTCTTACTCACTTCCCCAGCCTAGCACAATGCCGATTAGAGAGAGGACATTCAATTAATGTTTGATGAAAGGACAAAGCAGGGAGTGGAAGGAAGCAGCGACAGCGGTAGCAAAAATAACTAAAGCCTATTGAATATTTACTATGTGCTGGATGTTAGTCTAAATGCTACACTTAATCAACTAGCTTTATCCTCCCAACAACCCTATGAGGTAAATAATACTGATATCCTTATTTTACTGGTGAGGACCAAGGCATACCAAAATAAGTAACTTGCCCAAGGTCATACACAGCCGGGGATTTAAAACAGTCTGGCTTCAGATATATCCAGAATGTCCAGGGACATTCTTAAGAGAATGTCTTTCAAGGAGAACTAAAAGGAGAAAAGCAAGAAGATAGGAAAGGAACAAAAGAAGGAAAGAAATCACCAATTGTGTAAACTTGGGCTAAATACTTAAATTCTTTGGAACTCAGTTTCCTCACCTGCTTATCTCAGGCAAGTCTCAAGTGAGATAATACAGGAGAATACATTCTAATTGCAGAGAGCTGCAGAACTACACAGCCTCTATTTTCAGTAGCCAGAAGTCAATGAAATAACTCCACAGGCCTTTGACCTGAGAATTTTCAGGTAGAGACTTTCTGCATGGTGGACAATCCTGAAGAGATCAATTCAAGGCAGAGAAAAATGGGGTCGTCAAAGATGAGTGTTGCAAAGAAATTCCACCACCTTTTTCCAGACCTCTAGGACAACTGGTTAGATGAGATGGTTGGATGGCATCACCGACTCAATGGACATGAGTTTGGGTAGACTCCGGGAGTTGGTGATGGACAGGGAGGCCTGGCGTGCTACAGTCCACAACTGAGCGATTGAACTGAACTGAACTGAAGGACGACTATTCCTCCCTGGTAATCTCTTTGCCTCCAGGGACCATGCATTCCAACTGACCTGGTGGTAGAGGGTGGGGGAATGTGGTGGTGGGGGGGGTCTCTCAGGATACCCTACAAAGGTGCTGCCTCTGATTCAGAAACCACAGATTACATCCTTGAGAGGCTTACAGATCAATGTTGTGTTAAAATTTCAGCTTAGTAATTTAGTTTGCTGAACTTAATATTCCGGGACTCTGATGTTACGTGTGGGGTGGAAGAAGTTCCTGTTTTATTTTCAAAATGGACTTTTCCGTTTGGGGTTTGCTTGGTTTTTAAATACTGTCTTCAATGGAGCATCTTCATCTCTTTTTTTTCTGTGATTTAGAAATGCACTGAGCATGAAACAAGGACACATAGAACCTGGTAAAGAAGCAGGTTTTGTTGTTCTAACCTGCAAAGAGTCCTCTTCTTTGGCGGTTTTCAGATGACCTACTTACCTAGGCAGGGAGGAAAATGGTTACAGCTAGGAGGAAATCAACTGTAAACAGAAAGTCTATGTTTATAATCCCCTCCAGAAGAGTCCCCCTTCTCCAGCCACTGTAATCAACCCTGTAGTATCAAGTGAAGGTTCTTGATTATCTCCCTGTGGCATTACGTCTCACCACATAGCTGATAATAAACTGATAGATTATCAAACAAGATTACAGCTTTAGCAAATAAATCATGTTTTGTGTTGAGAGAAAATGCTTACTATCCCTATCTACCTGGCTAAATATTTACATAACACAGGCTTTCTAGGGTCCCTGTTCTTTCAAATCTGATTTTTTAAAAACAAGACAAAGGTTAAGTTAACAAAAAGAGAACATGCTGTGCTTCAACACCAAGCTAAATGCACCTCTGGGAGAAAACAGGTGCTGCCAGAAAAGTAGGAATAAATCCAAGGCCTCAGGGGCTGGTTAGATCAGTGGATACAAGGGATAAAAAACTGAGCTGAATGTGTTAGCACTAAATCACTTCAGTCACGTCTGACTGTTTGTGACCCTGTGGACTGTAACCCATCAGGCTCCTCTGTCCATGGGGATTCTCCACGCAAGAATACTAGAGTGGGTTGCCATGACCTCCTCCAGAGGATCTTCCCAACCCAGGGATCAAACCTAGGTCTCCAGCATTGCAGGCAGATTCTTCACCAGGGACACCCCTAGGAGGAATTCAGATGCCTACTTTAAAGAGAACATAGGGAATTCTCTGGTCCAGTGGTTAAGACTTTACCTTCCAATGGATGGGATGCCGGTTCGATCCCTGGTCGGGGAGCTAAGATTCTGCATGACTTGCAGCCAAAAAAATCAAAACAAAACAGAAGCAATATTGTAACAAACCCAAAAGACTTTAAAAATGACCCTCATTAAGAAATAAATAAATAAATAATAAAAGGAACATAAATGAAAGAGAATAGAAATCCAAAGTGTGCTTGCAGCTGTGTGTGTGTGTGTGTGTGTGTGTGTGTGTGTGTGTGTGTGTGTGTGAAAGAGACAGAGAAAAGGGGAGAAATGGGCTTGTATAAAGTTTCACACTGGTCTGTTGCTTTCCAAAGCCCTTTCTCCTTCATTGAATATATTCCTCCTTTTGTCTCTCCACAACCCAGTCTCTCCCTGTTTTTCCCAATCTCTCCATTTACAATTGACACAAAGGGAGGCCTAGGAAAAGTCACATGAGTTGCAAAAGGACCTAGAAAGCAGGCCTCAGATACAAATTTTGTGATTCCTGATTTCTGATTCCTGATTCCAATTTCCTCTCTACTCCAGGGATGTTCTCCTGAAGGGCAGGAATAGCAGAGATTTTATTTTATTTTTAATGCTTTGTGTAGCCATATTGCCAAATCTGAAGCTGAATTACTATTAGGTTTAAGACTTATAGACAGAAATGGATGTAATATAAAATAGGAAACAAGAATTTTAAAATGCCTATCTTTCAAGAGAGGGAGAGAGAAAGAGAAAGTGGCTTGGGAATTGTATACAAGGGTCAGTTTAAATTTGTTACCATGCCAGGGAAGAGGAAAAAGCATGGGTAACCAACCTGACTACTAGTGGAGCAAGTTATTCCAGATAATCTGACTTCCTTCTCTTAATGACAGATCTCACAAACACAGCAGGGCAATGAGATGGGGCTTTCTGCATGTGAAATTCAGAGAAGCTCTGGGTTTCAGTGTCTTTCACCTGCCACACACAGAACAGCACTGGGCTGACCTTCATTGCAAAGGAATTTCTGTTCAGCAGTCTAGGGAGGTCCACAAAAGCATGAGGGCAAGATTGCTCTGCACTTCTCCCGCCACGCTGTCAGGGGCCTGTCATCTTCCAGGCAAACGGACCAGAGTGATCCTGGAGTGAGAACACTGCCTCTCGGGCACTGCCCAGGGAACCAGTGTTCCACACACACACATTCAGTATACGCAGCGGTGCTCCACACACATACATGCTACTAATGGAGATTCTCAAGTGACAAAATAATGAACAGAACACATAATAAAAATATGATAATATATTTCTCTTTTGTAATGGTACGTCATCTATGAAACTTATCAGATAGAAACTAGTGAAATCATGACTTTTCCCTTTTAAAAATTAGAAATGTGAAAGGAGGTAGAAGTTTTAAAAATACATGGAATATGATAAACAATACATTTCAAATTATCTACAATTTTATATATAAATATCAGCAGTGAAAATACATGTTCCATCCCCCACAATTTTCCTTTCCCCATTTCCAGAAGGATTTTCTCTATAGTGTGTGTCTTTCTAGTTCTTTTTCTACTTTATATATATATATATATATTATATATATATGTGTGCATGCTCAGTAGTATCTAGCTCTTTGCAACCCCATGGATTTTAGCCCACCAGGCTCTTCTGTCCATGGAATTCTCCAGGCAAGAATACAAGAGTGGGTTGTGATTCCCTCCTCCAGGGGGTCTTTCTAACCCAGGGATTGAACTTAGGTCTCCCATATTGCAGGCAGATTCTTCACCATCCGAGCTAGCTAGGGAAGCCCATTCTTGCCTGGAGAATTCAATGGACAGAGGAGCCTGGGAAACTACAGTCTATAGGGTCACAAAGAGTCAGACACAACTGAGTGACTAACACTTTCCCTTTTCTTATAAATATTTAAGTATTACATATATTTAAGAATAATTAAATATATATACTTTATACATAGTTTTTGTCATTTTATTATTATTTGTTAATATTAAATATGAACGAGCTTCTCAGGTTAGTAGACAGAAGTCTACTTCATTCTTTCAATCTTAGCATTCGAGAATATGTACCGCCCATAAATATTAAGTAGGCTCCTACTGATGGACATTTAGCTCATTTCCAGTTTGGGGATAATATAATCAACAATGCCATAAACATTCATGTGTGTACTATTTTGTGTACATTGTGGAAATGCTGAATTCAAAGAAATGTCTGGTTTTAATTGCAACTTGTTCAGTTGTTAAGTCATGTCTGACTCTGCAACCCCATGGACTGCAGCACACCAGGCTTCCCTGTCCTTCCCTATATCCTGGAGTTTGCTCAAACTCATGTCCATTGAGTCAGTGATGCCATCCAACCATCTCATCATCTGTCACCCTTTTAAACTCTTGCCCTCAATCCTTCCCAGCATCAGGGTCTTTTCCAATGAGTCGACTCTTCACATCAGGTGGCCAAAGGATTGGAGCTTCAGCTTCAGCATCAGTCCTTCTAATGAATATTCAGGACTGATTTCCTTTAGGATTGACTGGTTTGATCTCCTTGAAGTCCATGGGACTCTCAAGAGTCTTCTCCAGCACCACACTTTGAAAGCATCAAAACCTCAGTGATCAGCCTTCTTTATTGCCCAACTCTCACATCCATACATGACTACTGGAAAAACCACAGATTTCACTATTTGGACTTTTGTTGGCAAAGTGATATTTGTGCTTTTTAATACACTGTCTAGGTTTGTCATAGCTTTTCTTCTAAGGAACAAATGTCTTTTAATTTTGTGGCTACAGTCACCATACCCAGTGATTTTGGAGCCCAAGGAAAGAAAGTCTATCACTGATTCCACTTTTTCCCCATCTATTTGCCATGAAGTGATGGAACCAGATGCCATGATCTTTGTTTTTTGAATATTGAGTTTTAAGCCAGCTTTTTCACTCTCCTCTTTCACCTTCATCAAGAGGCTCTTTAGTTCCTATTTGCTTTCTGCCATTAGAGTGATATCAAATGCACATCTGAGGTGTAAATATTTCTCCTGGCAATTTTAATTCCAGTTTGTGATTTATCCAGCCCAGCCAGGCAAGTACTGTTTTTCAAATAATTAGCTACTGACAATAGGTAATGCTACAAACAAGCGAAACAGAGCATATACCAATGTATTTCTATTTCTTTAAACTTTGCTGTAAGGACCCTGTAGTTAATACAATAATTCATCACTAGAAATTATCATATTTTATGATTTAATAGCATTTTAAAAAGAAATATCTGTTTACATTGAATTTTACCCTAATCTATATTCTCAGTTACTCTGTTCAATGGAAAACTTAGTCATTGGCATTACAAAACTTAATCCAAAAAATACCATTCACCACATAAACTTCATGGACTACTGTGAAGAAGGAAATAAAATGTCTGAATAACTAGTTTTACACACTGATATCTGTAAGATGACAAATAATATTTTTTCCTCTCTACTTTTCTCACCACCATCTCCTTCCCCTCAAATTTCCTTGTCATTGGAAAGGGAGAGAACTAACTTCACAGAATCATATTCAAACCAAGACGAACAATTCTTTGTTCATATTTCAAATCTTCTGCAGAAAACGTGTGCTTTTTAGATCACCCACACCATTTCTCACTAGCACAGCCTCTTGAATGACTAACAATATTCAAAATAGTATGTGTAAATCATAGCTGCTAAAAGGCCAAAAAGAAGCAACTGTGTATAACAAAGTTTTATTAGACAAATTAATCAAAGAATGTTATGTGGGTAGTTATCTTTGTCTATAAAAGGGAGGGGGTGAGAGGGACAATGAATTAAGGGGACTCTACAGCCATTTGCTGTACATTTGCATACTGTAGAAAACTTTTACACAGAGAAAGTGATCATACATGATTGTATAATATTTAAAAATAGGACAAATATCACAAACAAACAAAACAGAATGTTAACAGTGAAAGGACCATTAGAGATGATCTAGTCCCAAATCCCTCAGTTGGGGTGAAATTGAAATTTGAGAACATAACTGATACACTCAAGTTGCAGAGAAATTCAGTCTCCAGCTCCTAAAAGTGGAAGTGTTAGTCACTTCAGTCATGTCCAACTCTTTGCAACCACATGGACTGTAGCCTGTCAGGCTCCCTCTGTCCATGGAATTTTCCAGGGAAGAATATTGGAGTGGGTAGCTATTCTCTTCTCAAGAGGATCTTCCTAACCCAGGGATCGAACCCAGGTCTCCTGCATTGCAGGCAGATTCTTTACCATTTGAGTCATGAGGTGGGAAGCAGTGCAGAGCTGCTCTGACAACAGGCAGCCTCTCTCGAAAAATACAAGAGAAAGATGCCAGGGCTTGAAATATGAATTAATCCAGAAACCAAATAGGAAGACTTTTGTTCATATGCTGGAGGAAGTAAAGAAATAAACCCACTATATTCCTATAACCTAGAAATATTATTTTCATGTGATAGGGACTGTGTCCACAAGCAATCTTTCAGTCTGCTCTCTGGCAGAATCCAAAAAGCGTGAGTTGCAGGGGGAACCAAAAGAGATGAAAAAGATGTAAGGATGTGAGCACAAATGATTCTGGTAAATGTAATGACTTCTCTTCATGTGCCCGTACTCTCCTAAGATAAAAATCAAAATGGTATCTTACAGAACAATAACATAATACCCTCAAACTATAAATACCAAAGTTAACCGAAGTTTAAGTTTCACATTTACTGAAAGTCTACACAAACTCCTTGATAATTAATCTCCAAAATGTATAACTCTGCTTCAGATATGGGCACATAAATTATAATAAAGAACGTTGGTATGCAATCTGATTCGAAGTGCTTTTTAGTAAAGTACATAATGATGCATGCTGAGGAGATGCAGGTATATTTAATTGGATATCATTAAAATAATGATGTGTGTTTAAAATAATGATATATTAAAAAATTTTAAATGTAAGTGACTGAAGAACATGTAATAAAAAGTCAAAGCAGTAACTACTTTTTGATTACCTGATTATTCACAGAGTTAATACCTTTCACTTTAACAAGTAACACAGTAATGCTGTAATAATGTCACACTGGAGGGACCCAGGGAGCCCTGCTGACAACGTGGGCCTTTGCTTCCCCCGCTGCAGAGTGTGCTTCCAGGTCTCTTCTTATGCCAACTTCCTTTGTCAAAAAGGATTTCTTCCAAGAAAGGTATAATTGATCATTGGTAAAGCTGGAAAATGGGTTCATAAGGGTCGGTGTATCTCTCCTCTTCTATTTATTTTATCTGCATTGGGTCTCAGCTGTGGCACGTGGGCTTTTCATTGGGTCATGTGGGATCTCTTGCTGTGGTGTAAGGGCTCTCTGGTTGTGACATGTGGGCTCAACTGCTACGCAGCATGTGGGATCTTAGTTTCTGGACCAGGGATCACACCTGCATCCCCTGCATTGCAAAGTGGGTTCCTAACTTCCGGACCACTAGGGAAGTCCTTTCTGAGTATATTTGAAATGCTAATTAATGGGGGGAAAAGAAATTTCTACATTGGAATATAGGTTCTATAATGTTTGATAATTTTGTTCCTTTCCTGATGCAAAGGACATCACTTATTAATGTGTCTGCGCATATACTGGTTCTTCTGCATGATACTCCCTTCAAATAAGTGGACAAATGGACATTTCTAACTCTTACCCCTGGTTAAATAAGGCCATCCATAAACATGGATGCCTGTCATTTTGGCGTCTCCCACCATCTTGAGTTACTCTTTGGTTGCCTTCCTTGGTCACTGTGTTTCCTGCATCAGCTTGAACCAATGAGTCACATGTGCCTCATCCAGGCTCCAGGATTTCTCAGATGAGCAGCTGCGGAGCTACCCTACTGCCCAGACATCTCATTACCTTCTGTCCTCCTCGTCCCTGCCGTACCTCAAACTCAGGTCAGTTTAACTCCCTGCAGGATTGTATGGGCAATTAGTGTCCTTGAGCCTCCCGCCCCAACTCTATAATTCATGAACTTGGAAAAGCCAAGTGGATTGGTTAAATGTTTTTTTTATTCCTGCTTACATGACTAAGCTTCTTGCATTCAAAAGGGGAAACTATGCCTATGGTACATGTATAACATTTCTGAAAGATAAAACCATATTACACATGCTCTCTATACTTCTTCCTTTATTATGTTTAATAATTGATAAATTATAACCATGCTTTCTACAGTGGAAGTGAGAAATAGATTTAAGGGACGAGATCTGATAGACAGAGTGCCTGATGAACTAAAGACGGAGGTTCGTGACATTGTACAGGAGACAGGGATCAAGACCATCCCCATGGAAAAGAAATGGAAAAAAGCAAACTGGCTGTCTGAGGAAGCCTTACAGCTATGGAAAGAAGAGAAGTGAAAAGCAAAGGAGAAAAGGAAAGATATAAGCATTCCAAAGAATAGCAAGGAGAGATACGAAAGCCTTCTTCAGCGATCAATGCAAAGAAATAGAGGAAAACAACAGAAAGGGAAACACTAGAGATCTCTTCAAGAAAATTAGAGATACCAGGGGAACATTTCATGAAAAGATGGAGTCAATAAAGGACAGAAATGGTATGGACCTAACAGGAGCAGATGATATTAAGAAGAGATGGCAAGAATACACAGAAGAACTGTACAAAAAAGAGCTTCATGACGCAGACAATCACGATGGTGTGATCACTCACCTAGAGCCAGACATCTTGGAATGTGAGATCAAGTGGGCCTTAGAAAGCATCACTACAAACAAAGCTATTGGAGGTGATGGAATTCCAGTTGAGCTATTTCAAATCCTGAAAGATGATGCTGTGAAAGTGCTGCACTCAATATGCCAGCAAATTTGGAAAACTCAGCAGTGGCTACAGGACTGGAAAAGGTCAGTTTTCATTCCAATCTCAAAGAAAGGCAATGCCAAAGAATGCTCAAACTACTCCACAATTGCACTCATCTCACCACTACTAAAGTAATGCTCAAAATTCTCCAAGCCAGGCTTCAGCCATATGTGAACCATGAACTTCCAGATGTTCAAGCTGGCTTTAGAAAAGGCAGAGGAACCAGAGATCAAATTGCCAACACCTGCTGGATCATGGAAAAAGCAAGAGAGTTCCAGAAAAACATCTATTTCTGCTTTATTGACTATGCCAAAGCCTTTGACTGTGTGGATCACAATAAACTGTAGAAAATTCTTCAAGAGGTGGGAATACCAGACCACCTGAGCTGCCTCTTGAGAAACCTGTATGCAGGTCATGAAGCAACAGTTAGAACTGGACATGGAACAAAAGACTGGTTCCAAATACGAAAAGGAGTACATCAAGGCTGTATATTGTCACCCTGCTTATTTAACTTCTATGCAGAGTGCATCATGAGAAATGCTGGGCTGAAAGAAGCACAAGCTGAAATCAAGATTGCCAGGAGAAATACCAATAGCCTCAGATATGCAGATGACACCACCCTTATGGCAGAAAGTGAAGAGGAACTAAAAAGCCTCTTGATGAAAGTAAAAGAGGAGAGTGAAAAAGTGGCTTAAAGCTCAACATTCAGAAAAAGAAGATCATGGCATCTGGTCCCATCACTTCATGGGAAACAGTGTCAGGCTTTATTTTGGGGGGCTCCAAAATCACTGCAGATGGTGATTACAGCCACGAAATTAAAAGATGCTTACTTCTTGGAAGGAAAGTTATGATCAACCTAGACAGCATATTGAAAAGCAGAGATATTACTTTGCCAACAAAGGTCTGTCTAGTCAAAGCTATGGTTTTTCCAGTGGTCATGTATGGATGTGAGAGAGTTGGACTGTGAAGAAAGGTGAGTGCCAAAGAATTGATGCTTTTGAACTGTGGTGTTGGAGAAGACTCTTGAGAGTCCCTTGGACTGCAAGGAGATCCAACCAGTCCATCCTAAAGGAGATCAGTCCTGGGTGTTCATTGGAAGGACTGATGCTAAAGCTGAAACTCCAGTACTTTGGCCACCTCATGTGAAGAGTTGACTCACTGGAAAAGACCCTATGCTGGGAGGGATTAGGGGCAGGAGGAGAAGGGGATGACAGAGGATGAGATGGCTGGATGGACATAAGTTTGAGTGAACTCCAGGAGTTGGTAATGGACAGGAAGGCCTGGCGTGCTGTGATTCATGGGGTCACAAAGAGTCGGACACGACTCAGCGACTGAACTGATCTGAACTGAACCATGTTTTCACTAGCTTGAAACAGATATTCTGGACTTGGGAAAGATCATTTTCAAAAACGTCGATTCCTCTATCGGTTAATAGTTTTATGGCTTCACAACTTGATCTTAAAAGTGACTGTAAAGTAGAAGCATCCTCTTTGCAGAAGCATGTATAGGACATCCAGAGAACAACATACACTGGTAATAAAGATTAATAAACTTTTTGGCATTATTTTGTCTTATAATAACTCAACTTCAACTTATATGAACTACAATATCAATCTTTTGATTACTTAATGGTGATGACTCAATTTATAAATTGCATTCACTTATTCCTGTTTTTGTTCACTCATCTTCTCTTTACTTTGTTGCTCAATATCATTATCAATGGGGGCTTCCCTGGTGGCTCAGTAGTGAAAACAATCCACCTGCAATGCAGGAGACGTGAGTTCAATTCTTGGGTTGGGAAGATCCCCTGGAGAAGGAAATGGCAACCCACTCCATTATTCTTGCCTGGGAAATCCCAGGGACAGAGGAGCCTGGCAGGCTACAGTCCATGGGGTTGTAAGAGTCAGATACGACTTAGCAACTAAACCATCACCACCATCATTATCACCTTTAGTAAACAAAAGGCGAAAAAATAAAGGCAGAAAAAAACACAAGCGAACCTACTGTATCCATTTTAGCATCTCTCCAATATGATTTTTTTGAAGGGAAACCTGAAACAATTGACCAAAATAAAATCTCTAGAGTTTGGAAACCCATGCACAATCACCCTTCTCCCAATGCTGAAAGCAACGAGGGAGTTGATTTTATATCCCAAGTTTAACAAGATAACCACGAAATCCAATTCCCAAATACTGTGACTGAATTTTTATAAGATTTTCCAGCTAACATGCTTATATAAACAAGTACTCTGTGAGTATCCAGGATTTGACTGGATGTCTGAAAAATCATAGTCTACATCCCACAGGAGTGTGAGATCTTACATTTGAGATCTTACAAAGGACAGTTAAAAATTTAATTAACTAAAAAATAATTTTTTTATCTTTAAAAATTAAAATTTTTAAAAGACAGATAAGTCTCCTCTGTGCAAGTTTTAACATTGCCAACTCAGTTGTCTTCGTATTTCTCCCTGTTCCTTCACCTCCTTCTTGGGTACGCACTATCACTGACCCAGATCTCCTCCACCAGATTTGTGCATGAGAGAGAATGGGGAAACACAAGGAGAACAATGAAGGCTGAGGATGGATGACAAGAGCCAACAGCAACTTTGACTGAGGGCAGAGTTTAGAGATTAAGACACAGGCTAAACACAAAGTGGCCAAACTATTGTGCAGTTAGTGGAATTTTCTTCATTGTCAAGAGGCAGGAGCCAAACTTTGGAAAGTCACAGTTTTCCCAAGACTTAAAAGAAAGATAGTCTTGATCATGCACATTTTCTTGGAATGTTTGTAGAACTGATGATCTTCCCCTGGATGGACTTACAGGCCAAAATGCAATCAAGCTTAGGAGTTCCTGGCTCCAGTCACAACTGCAAGTGAGGTAAATACAGATTTCTAAATTACATCTTAGATCTGCCGATGTATTCTCTGCTCTCCACCTCCTCCACTGCCTGAACTTTGAGATTCAAATGACAACTCCATATTCTTTGAGGTGCTGTAATCTAAGATTTTCTAAATCTCTAAAGCATAAGAGAAAGTATGCATAGGTCAAACCATGTTATATGTTATGCAAAAAAAAAAAAAAAAACAACTTTCCATTAGGGAAAGCTATGAGAGGTTTTTAAGCAGGATTATGATAAGACCAGATTTGGTTTAGGAGGATAGTTCCATTGATGGCAAATTCTTCCAAAATAATGTATAAATTTAATACAATTAACATAAAAATCTCAACAAGTGTTTTTGAGACATGATACAATAATGCTCAATTTTATTTGAAAAATAAAACATGGCAGGGGTGGGGGGTGGGCAAATCTCTGCTACACAAAAAAGTAAATATATAAATAAAGGAGCCAAGAGGAGGACTTGGCCTATCAAATATTAAAACTCATTCGAAAGCTACTAGATTCAAACCAACAGAGCATCTTTGCTGAATGTGTAGTCAAATTGAAGGAACAGAAGAGAAAGCCTAGAAACAGACCCAAAATTAAATAAAAATTTAGTATATGACAGTGTTGTCACCTCAAATCATTGGAGAAAGGTTGGATTAAAGTATAAATAGTACCGAGGAAAGCTAGCCAACCATTTTACGAAAAATGAAGTTCAAAACACTGTCTCACACCTCATGCCAAAGATTTTCCTATTAAAACAACTATACAGGAATCCCCAGGTGACCTAGTAGTTAGGATTCCAGGCTTTCACTGCTGTGGCCCAAGGTTCAATCCCTAGTCAGGGAACTGAGATCCTGCAAGTCATGTGCCATGGCCCCCCAAAAAACAAACAAGCAAAAAGACACAACGACACATCACGAAACCACAGCAATTAAATGATATGTGATAAGGGCTTTCTTGGAGACTCAGTTGGGAAAGACTCACGTGCCGATGCAGGAGTCATAATTTCAACCCCTGATCCAGGAAGATCCTACCTGCCTCGGAGCAACTAAGCCCCTGCACTACTGAGCACTAAGCAACTACTCAGTAGTTGCTACTGAGCAACTAAGCCCCCACAACTACTGAGCTTCTACTGTAGAGCCCGGGGCCACAACTACCGAAGCCTGCTGCTCCTAGAGCTTGTGCTCCACAACAAGAAAGGCCACAGCAATGAGAAGCCTGCCCGCTGCAGCTAGAGAGAAGCCCCCATTTGCCACAAACTAAAGAAAAGGCTGTGCAGCAATGAAGACTCAGCACAGCCAAAAATAAGTAAATAAATACAATGTTTACATAAAAAAGTTATATGTGATAGAGAGCCCTATTTCAAGTGAATCCTTCAAAGAAAGTAACGCAAAGAGATACAAGTAGAAAAATAATAGAAGGATGTTCAATATAATTTGTGAAAGCAAAATAACTTGAATGGCTTTCAAAAGGACATTATATAAGTAAATTATAGTACATTCATATAACAAAATAATATAAAGCCACCAAAAATGATGTCACTGTGTGTCTATTCATTCAGAAAAATACCATATATTAAATAAAAAGGCAAGTCGCCAAACAGGATTATATTATAATCTAATTTGTATACATATGTGCATAATCATAAAAGAATATTTAGAAGGATACACACTGAATTTTCATTTGGTAATTGGATTGGGTTATTTAACAAGAAAGTATTACTTTTGTATTGGGAATAAAATATAAAAGAGTTTGCATTTAGGGATAAAAAAAATAAGATCAGGTCAGTAATAGTTTGAAATGACATTGGAATAAAGATGACTGATGCTAATTTAGGAAGTTGCTGCAAAATTCTTAGTGATAGCAGATGAGAACCTGAAGAAGGACAAGGATGATGAAACTGAACCTGAGAAATATTTGGGTGGTAGAAGATGTTAGAACTTGGTGGTCAACTGGACTTTTGTTACTTGGTTGTCATTTAGGATGCCTACAACTTAGAAAATAAAAAAGGAGAATACCACTGTACGATAGGGTAGGTGGGCAGGTCAATGGATCTCCCTAAATTGCAGATCTACATAAATTGCAGGATGTATGGGTCACTGTGCAGCAAACAACTGGAAAGAAGAAGCTGGAAACTGAGATGTGGAGTTTATTGGTATGAGCATACTGATGGAAACCATAATCAAGGTGTATAAAAGCACCTGTAATTCTCTAGGGAAAATGAGCCCTGGGTCTGCATTGCTTCTCTTATCCTACTAGACTACCTTTTCCATTATGTGGGCTTTTATTTCCTTAGATCCTAATCATCCAGTTTTCTGTATCATTAGGATGCTCACGTGGACATCCCTTGATGGTCAACACCGAAATCAGATTGATTATATTCTTTGCAGTGAAAGATGGAGAAGCTCTAGACAGTCGGCAAAAACAAGACCAGGAGCTGACTGTGGCTCAGATCATGAACACCCTATTGCCAAATTCAGACTCAAATTGAAGAAAAGTAGGGAAAACTGCTAGACCTTTCAGGTATGACCTAAATCAAATCCCTTATAATTATACAGTGGAAGTGAGAAATAGACTTAAGGGCCTAGATCTGATAGATAGAGTGCCTGATGAACTATGGAATGAGGTTCGTGACACTGTACAGGAGACAGGGATCAAGACCATCCCCATGGGAAAGAAATGCAAAACAGCAAAATGGCTGTCTCGGGAGGCCTTACAAATAGCTGTGAAAAGAAGAGTGGCAAAAAGCAAAGGAGAAAAGGAAAGATATAAGCATCTGAACGCAGAGTTCCAAAGAATAGCAAGAAGAGATAACAAAGCCTTCTTCAGCGATCAATGCAAAGAAATAGAGAAAAACAACAGAATGGGAAAGACTAGAGATCTCTCCAAGAAAATTAGAGATACCAAGGGAACATTTCATGCAAAGATGGGCTTGATAAAGGACAGAAATGGTATGGACCTAACAGAAGCAGATGATATTAAGAAGAGGTGGCAAGAATACACGGAAAAACTGTACAAAAAAGATCTTCACGATGCAGATAATCATGATGATGTGATCACTAATCTAGAGCCAGACATCCTGGAATGTGAGATCAAGTGGGCCTTAGAAAGCATCACTATGAACAAAGCTAGTGGAGGCAATGGAATTCCAGTTGAGCTGTATCAAATCCTGGAAAATGATGCTGTGAAAGTGCTGCACCCAATATGCCAGCAAATTTGGAAAACTCAGCAGTGGCCACAGGACTGGAAAAGGTCAGTTTTTATTCCAATCCCAAAGAGAGGCAATGCCAAAGAATGCTCAAACTATTGCACAATTGCACTCATCTCACATGCTAGTAATGTCATGCTCAAAATTGCCAAGCCAGGCTTCAGCAATACGTGAACCGTGAACTTCCTGATGTTCAAGCTGGTTTTAGAAAAGGCAGAGGAACCAGAGATCAAATTGCCAACATCCGCTGGATCATCGAAAGAGCAAGAGAGTTCCAGAAAAACATCTATTTCTGCTTTATTGACTATGCCAAAGCCTTTGACTGTGTGGATCACAATAAACTGTGGAAAATTCTGAAAGAGATGGGAATACCAGACCACCTGACCTGCCTCTTGAGAAATCTGTATGCAGGTCATGAAGCAACAGTTAGAACTGGACATGGAACAACAGACTGGTTCCAAATAGGAAAAGGAGTGCGTCAAGGCTGTATATTGTCACCCTGCTTATTTAACTTCTATGCAGAGTATATCATGAGAAACGCTGGACCGAAAGAAACACAAGCTGGAATCAATATTGCCGGGAGAAATATCAATAACCTCAGATATGCAGATGACACCACCCTTATGGCAGAAAGTGAACAGGAGCTAAAAAGCCTCTTGATGAAAATGAACGAGGAGAGCGAAAAAGTTGGCTTAAAGCTCAACATTCAGAAAACGAAGATCATGGCATCCTGTCCCATCACTTCATGGGAAATAGATGGGGAAACAGTGGAAACAGTGTCAGACTTAATTTTTGAGGGCTCCAAAATTACTGCAGATGGTGACTGCATCCATGAAATTAAAAGACGCTTACTCCTTGGAAGAAAAGTTATGACCCACCTAGATAGTATATTCAAAAGCAGAGACATTACTTTGCCAACTAAGGTCTGTCTAGTCAAGGCTATGGTTTTTCCAGTGGTCATGTATGGATGTGAGAGTTGGACTGTGAAGAAGGCTGAGCGCCGAAGAATTGATGCTTTTGAACTGTGGTGTTGGAGAAGACTCTTGAGAGTCCCTTGGACTGCAAGGAGATCCAACCAGTCCATTCTGAAGGAGATCAACCCTGGGATTTCTTTGGAAGGACTGATGCTAAAGCTGAAGCTCCAGTACTTTGGCCACCTCATGCAAAGTGTTGACTCATTGGAAATGACTCTGATGCTGGAGGGATTGGGGGCAGGAGGAGAAGGGGATGAGCGAGGATGAGATGGCTGGATGGCATCACGGACTCAATGGACGTGAGTCTGAGTGAAATCCGGGAGATGGTGATGGACAGGAAGGCCTGGCGTGCTGCGATTCGTGGAGTTGCAAAGAGTCGGACATGACTGAGTGACTGAACTGAAATGAACTGAACTGAACTGAGGATGCTCACTTTGTCATAGTCTTGCTGAAGTAATTGCCCATCTCTGCCCTTTAAATCTTTCATTGGCGTCCTGTTTCATTTAGAACAAAATCCAAACTCTTGGCCAGGATCTACCATCCAACATATCGAGACTGATGCTATTCCTATCATTTTCCCCACTACTCACTATGATCTTGCCATTCTCATCTTCTTTCTGATTCTTTAATACGCTGAGTTCTTTCCCATTTCACAGCTTTGTTCATCATCTTCCCTTGGCCAGGAAGGTTTTTCTTTGCCTTGTCTCACAACTGACTCCTTATCTTTCAGACCTCAGCTCAAACATCATTTCCTCCAAGGGGCATTCCCTGACCTTTAACTCTAAAGAACTACTCTCCTCTACACGTGACCACTCTACCACGCCACCACATTGTATTTCCTTCACAGAACTTACCTCTACTCAACATTATTGTTACTTGTTTATTGTCAATCTTTCCCTCTAGAACCTAAGCTCCATAAGAGAGATCGCGTCAATCCATCACCTGTAATAGAGCCCAACACACAGCCACACAGCAGGCTTTCAAGTCTGTGGAATAGCTATAGAATGATATAATGTAAATTAATGAAGGATTGAGGCATTTACAGTAAGTAGCATGTACAGTACATAGATTTACAAAAAATGCTCCGTGGGTTCACAAAAGCATTGGACACGACTTAGTGACAAAACAACAACAAACTTTGTAAACAAAAGGCACTAGATTTACAGTCAGAAGGCAACATTACTTTGGCTCAATCAACCTCAACTTCCATATCTCTAAAATGTAGCAACTTCAATTTCCATATCTCTAATACGTCTACTCTGCCTATGCATTAGTGTTGTCATGAGACTTCAATTCTTTATTAATTCATCAATAAATATTTCCCAAGTACCTTCTATGTGATCAGCACCATGTTCATCATTGTGTTATAGCTATGAAAAAGGAGTTTAGTCTAGTGCCAGAGAGAGTTAAATTTAGAGAAATATACAAATGGTACAGTTCAGTTCAGTTCATTTCAGTTCAGTCACTGAGTCACGTCTGACTCTTTGCAACCCCATAAATTGCAGAACACCAGGCCTCCCTGTCGATCACCAACTCCCGGAGTTCACTCAAACTCACATCCATCGAGTCGGTTCTGTCATCCAGCCATCTCATCCTCTGTCATCCCCTTCTCCTCCAGCCCCTAATCCCTCCCAGCATCAGAGTCTTTTCCAATGAGTCAATTCTTCACATGAGGTGGCCAAAGTACTGGAGTTTCAGCTTTAGCATCAGTCCTTCCAATGAACACCCAGGACTGATCTCCTTTAGGATGGACTGGTTGGATCTCCTTGCAGTCCAAGGGACTCTTAAGTGTCTTCTCCAACACCATAGTTCAAAAGCATCAATTCTTTGGCACTCACCTTTCTTCACAGTCCAACTCTCACATCCATACATGACCACTGGAAAAACCATAGCCTTGACTAGATGGACTTTTGTTGACAAAGTAATGTCAGTGCTTTTTAATATGCTATCTAGGTTGGTCATAACTTTCCTTCCAAGGAGTAAGTGTCTTTTAATTTCATGGCTACAATCACCATCTGAAGTGATTTTGGAGCCCCAAAAATAAAGTCTGACACTGTTTCCACTGTTCCCCCATCTATTTCCCATGAAGTGATGGGACTGGATGCCATGATCTTCGTTTTCTGAATGTTGAGTTTTAAGCCAACTTTTTCACTCTCCTCTTTCACTTTCATCAAGAGGCTTTTAGTTCCTCTTCACTTTCTGCCATAAGGGTGGTGTCATCTGCATATCTGAGGTTATTGATATATCTCCCAGCAATCTTCATTCCAGCTTGTGCTTCTTCCAGTCCAGCATTTTTCATGATGTACTCTGCATAGAAGTTAAATAAGCAGGGTGACAATATACACCCTTGACGTACCCCTTTTCCTATTTGGAACCAGTCTGTTGTTCCATGTCCAGTTCTAACTGTTGCTTCATGACCTGCATACAGGTTCCTCAAGAGGCAGCTCAGGTGGTCTGGTATTCCCATCTCTTTCAGAATTTTCCACAGTTTATTGTGATCCACACAGTCAAAGGCTTTGGCATAGTCAATAAAGCAGAAATAGATGTTTTTCTGGAACTCTTTTGCTTTTTTGATGAACCAGCAGATGTTGGCAATTTGATCTCTGGTTCCTCTGCCTTTTCTAAAACCAGCTTGAACATCTGGAGGTTCACAGTTCACATATTGCTAAAGCCTGGCTTGGCAATTTTGAGCATGACATTACTAGCATGTGAGATGAGTGCAATTGTGCAATAGTTTGAGCATTCTTTGGCATTGCCTCTCTTTGGGATTGGAATGAAAACTGGAGTTTTCCAGTCCTGTGGCCACTGCTGAGTTTTCCAAATTTGCTGGCATATTGAGTGCAGCACTTTCACAGCATCATCTTTCAGGATTTGAAATAGTTCAACTGGAATTCCATGACTTCCACTAGCTTTGTTCATAGTGATGCTTTCTAAGGCCCACTTGATCTCACATTCCAGGATGTCTGGCTCTAGGTAAGTGATCACACCATTGTGATATCTTGGTCATGAAGAAAGTAGGGAAAACCACTAGACCATTCAGGTATGACCTAAATCAAATCCCTTATGATTATACAGTGGAAGTGAGAAATAGATTTAAGGGCCTAGATCTGATAGATAGAGTGCCTGATGAACTATGGACAGAGGTTCATGACATTGTAAAGGAGACAGGGATCAAGACCATCCCCGTGGAAAAGAAATGCAAAAAGGCAAAATGGCTGTCTGGGGAGGCCTTACAAAAAGCTGTGAAAAGAAGAGAAGCAAAAAGCAAAGGAGAAAAGGAAAAATATAAGCATCTAAATGCAGAGTTCCAAAGAATAGCAAGAAGAGATAACAAAGCCTTCCTCAGCGATCAATGCAAAGAAATAGAGAAAAACAACAGAATGGGAAACACTAGAGATCTCTTCAAGAAATGAGAGATACCAAGGAAACATTTCATGCAAAGATGACCTTGATAAAGGACAGAAATGGTATGGATCTAACAGAAGCAGATGATATTAAGAAGAGGTGGCAAGAATATACAAAAGAACTGTACGAAAAAGATCTCCATGACCAAGATAATCACGATGGTGTGATCACAAATGGTACAGCTGTTATCAAAAAGACGAAGCACAGAGTGCCAAAAGAGCACATGAGAGAGGACCAAATTCATCTCCAGGTAATCAGGGAAGGGTGAGTATAAGTAGAAATCAACTTGGCACAGGGAAGGACAGGAAGGATAGGTAGGCAAAGAAAGAGAAAATAGCCCAGAGTGGAAACATGTGCAAAGGCCCAGAGTCAAACAAGGTCAAGGCGTATTGATGAATTGCATGTCACTCAGGATGGCCGAGACTAGAAAGTAGGAGTGGTGGCAAAATTCAAGGGTAGATAGAGCTCAAAGAGAATCTAGATCACGATGGGCCTCAGCACCAGCGTGGAGAATTTGGAGAACTTTGGCAGGACCAACACAAAGGAGGTGGTGGTGAAGTGGGGAGGATGATTAAGGCATGCCAGAGATGAGTCTGGAAACAGGCAGAAGCCCAATCAGAGAAGGTTTTGGATGTCATGTTTAGGAGTTAGACTTTTTACTACGGGTGATGTGGAACTACTAAAGAGCTTTAAGTGGGCCAATGGCCACTCCAGCATGGAGAAAAAATGGAGGAAGACAAAATAAGGGGCTCAGAGTTGTTTATGAAACTGAGAGAAATAATGGGTGGCTTGAATTAAGAGTAATGAAGTTGATGAATCAAAGAGATGCTTAGGAGAGAGAACTGATTGACTGTCAAACCATGTTTGGAGAGGGGCAGGGGTCAGCGTGTTGAGGGATTCCACTGTTAAGTCTTTAGTAATAGCAGTCTAACTCAGAAAAAAGAGAATTAATGGGGCAGATTTTCTTAATATTAAGATGTTCTATACATTTTCCCTAAATTTTAGATTCTGTCTCTGATTATTTTTAACTACCTGGCTCAACAGAATTCTGTGCTTAGTGATTGTTTGAGATGGGGTTGTCCAGGAAGCAGACTCTAAGACAGTTTAGTGTGCAGGATGTTTATTAAGGAGTGTCCTAGGGATTAACACCTGTGGAAGGGAAGTGGACTCAGGACTGAATGAGGCAGAAATCAAACACATTATAGGCTCCATGACAACCTTGGATGATCTCACAAGGAGCTCTGGAGCTAAACTGGCCTGCCAGAGTTGTCCCATGTTGGACTGAAATGGCCAGACCTCTATGTCTGTCTCAGTCAGTCACTGGATATGTTTTCTGCAGGTCAGGTAGTTCCTGAAGCGGTTAGTAACTAAGACTCTGTGCAGCTGAGCAGCTGGGTCAGTAGGTTCGTCATTGAAGGGAGACGTGGGCAGGGGCACCTGCATGTCCTAAGGTGATTGTAAGTCTGTTATTTCAATACATCAAGGCCCTCAGAGGACACCCCGACAGTTCAGAAATATGCCACCTTGAACAAGTATGAGAACTTTTTCCCTTTCTATACTCTTTGAATACGCATTTATTGAAGATACCGTTTGTGTCCGGCACAGTGCTAGGCATCAGTTCAATAAGTGAAAAACACAGGAACAGCCTTCATGGAAGTGATAATGCAATGAGGGAAACAGCTTTTTAGTAAGAAAAATATTGTACAACTAAACAAGGTACTTTTCCAAAGAGAATGGAAATGAAAGAAAGTGGAAAACGTGGGTAACTGGAAGGAGCCTCATTACACGGAGGGGCCAGGGAAAGCCCCTCTACAGGTCACATACATTCCTTGGTTAGTGGCCCTTTCATCTTCAGAGTCTCTAGTGTGGCCTTCTTACTTCTCTGACCTCCGCTTCTGTCCTGTTATCTTCTTACTCTGACTCTATTTCTGTCCCATTCATTTAAAGGCCCTGTAATTACCTCTAGCCCACACAGATAATCCAAGATAACCTTCCCATAGCAAAATCCTTAACCTAATTCCATCTGCAAAGTCTCTTTTGCTATGCAATGTAACATATTCACAGGTTCAGGGGTTAGAGTATGGACAGGCTTGAGCAGGGGGCAGGGTGGGGGGGCATTACTCTGCCTACCATACTCAACTTTCTCATCTTTAAAATGGGTATAATAATAGGACCACTTTATACAGTTGTTGAGGAATGAAATTCATATCAAATGTTAAGGGCACTGCCTACAACAAAGAAAACTCTCAATAAATGGGAGTGGCTATTTGGATTGTGCAGATTTCCTTACCTATGCTATCTTCTTCCTCTCTAGTGTTTCTGCCTTAGTTCAGCCCCTCCTCATTTTTACTTTCCATAATCATTTGCTGTCTTCGGTTCTGCCTTCTTATACATACATCCCAGGCATCCCTGGTAACTCAGACAGTAAAGAATCCTCCTGCAATGCAGGAGACCTGGGTTCAATCCCTGAGTTGAGGAGATCCTCTGGAGGAAGGCATGGCAACCCACTCCAGTACTCTTGCCTGGAGAAGCCCCAGAGACAGAGGAGCCTGGGGGACTACAGTTCATGGGGTCGCAAAGAGTCGTGCACGACTGAGTGACCAAGCACAGCATATGTACATCACTACACACCCACAAATCCAAGTCAGGCTGCAGCAGGACGTGAACCGTGAACTTCCAGATGTTCAAGCTGGATTTAGAAAAGGCAGAGGAACCAGAGATCAAATTGCCAACATCTGCTGGATCATGGAAAAAGCAAGAGAGTTCCAGAAAAACATCTATTTCTGCTTTATTGACTGTGCCAAAGCCTTTGACTGTGTGGATCACAATAAACTGTGGAAAATTCTGAAAGAGATGGGAATACCAGACCACCTAACCTGCCTCTTTGAGAAATCTGTATGCAGGTCAGGAAGCAACAGTTAGAACTGGACGTGGAACAACAGACTGGTTCCAAATAGGAAAAGGAGTACATCTAGGCTGTATATTGTCACGCTGCTTATTTAACTTATATGCAGAGTATATCATGTGAAATTCTGGGCTGGATGAAGCAAAAGCTGGAATCAAGATTGCCGGGAGAAATATCAGTAACCTCAGATATGCAGATGACATCACACTTATGGCAGAAAGCAAAAAATAACTAAAGAGCCTCTTGATGAAAGTGAAAGAGGAGAGTGAAAAAGTTGGCTTAAAGTTCAACATTCAGAAAACGAAGATCATGACTTCTGGTCCCATCACTTCACAGCAAATAGATGGGGAAACAATGGAAACAGTGAGAGAATTAATTTTTCTGGGCTCAAAAATCACTGCAGATGGTGACTGCAGCCATGAAATTAAAAGACACTTGCTCCTTGGAAGAAAAGCTATGACCAGCCTAGACAACATATTGAAAAGCAGAGACATTACTTTGTCATCAAAGGTCTGTCTAATCAAAGCTATGGCTTTTCCAATAGTCATGGATGGATGTGAGTTGGACTATAAAGAAAGATGAGTGCTGAAGAATTGATGGTTTTGAACTGTGGTGTTGGAGAAGCCTCTTGAGAGTCCCTTGGACTGCAAGGAGACCCAACCAGTCAATCCTAAAGGAAATCAGTCCTGAATATTCATGGAAGGACTGATGTTGAAGTTGAAACTTCAATACTTTGGCCCCCTGATGTGAAGAACTGACTCATTGGAAAAGACCTTGATTGTGAGAAAGATTGAAGGCAGGAGAAGGGGACAACAGAGGATGAGATGGTTGGATGGCATCACTGACTCCATGAACATGAGTTTGAGCAAGCTCCGGGAGTTGGTGATGGGCAGGGAAGCCAAGCATGCTGCAGTCCATTGGGCCACAAAGAGTCAGACACGATTGAGTGACTGAACTGAAAACTGACTGACACACCCACACATACCAGCCTCCATACCACCACCAGAAGGGAACCACAGTGATTGTATTTCATTGACTCATTCACTTAGTAGAGACGAATGGGGTATCCACTAAGAACCATGCACCTACCATCGTTGTCTCCATGGCCAGTTCCTATGTCAGCAGGACATCTTGAGCCAGGTATTGAGTATTGTTTGCCCATTTAATAGTCCTGAGCTACCGCAGGTGCTCCCAAAGGCCTGTTGAGTTAATAAGTAGGTTTATCTACTTAAAGCACTCTATAGTTCTATGATCCTATAAGGATAGAAGTCCTATTAAATTCTCATCAGAGGAATATATTTGAATTATTTTTAAAGCTGTTGAGGTGCTGTAAAAATGTATGACTGTAGTTCAGTGCATCCTCAAGAAGCCTGTACCTCCACACCTCCAGAGGCCTCCTTAGCAGAAATGCACCGGGACAGTGGGGAGGACAGGGCATGGGGTAAACTGTCAGATAAGCAGACTTCAGAGCAGATGCTTCTCTGCAGCTTTTAGAAAGGAAAATCAAGTGACCCCGTGATGTGGCTACTATTTTGGTTAAGATATATTTTCTTTCTTTCAGTGTAATCTCATTTCCTCTCCACCACCAAAGGGGGAAAAAAAACCCCACACAAGATACCAAGAAGGGCCCTTCTCTATGCTTTCCATTCAAGAGTGTCTGCCAAACCAATTAATACCTCCTGAATGTTATCTCCCTGCTATGTTAATGTTATGTTAATAAATGCAATTAAGATAACATTCAGGAGGTGTTAATTGGTTTGGCAGATGTACATGAATAAGAAGCACAGATATTTTGCTTTCCCTATTTATGGAGGCAGGAAGTGACACAAAGTTGGACAAAAGGAAACTTAATTTGCCTCCAGTCTCTTCTGATGCCACTGAGGGCTTTTCTGTTAAGTAATATATGGGATTCTTAAAAATGCTAATTTAGATGGCATTACAAAGATGAAGTGATTGTCAAATGTTGCAAAAACACTGAACTTGTCTTTGGCCACAGGAATTAACTACATGGTATTTGCTCTCGGTAAAACATTGTATATGCCATATATGTTATATATATATATCTATATATACACACTCTTTGTTTCATGTGTCTATAGCATATATGCAAATAAGCTCTAATGTTAATCTATGAAGCAGATTGCTCCAGAGGACCAATGCCTAGACTATTCTTGATATAATTAGTTATTTAGTATATTTCAGTGACTTAATGTTCTTTTATTCTAATTTACAATAAGATGGTAGCTTTTACTTTCAGTGTTTAGAAATTATATACATACACATACATTAATGTACCTTACTTGGCAAAATAGAGGTTTTCTCTGAAATTTATACTTATATAAATTTACACAAATATTTATATTTATTTATAAATTTGAACAGTCTTGAAGCAAAGAGATGTTCCCTTGTGTTACATTATATCACCATCAGGGTCCCTGTGTTCATTTCTGGATCTTGGCATTTGCCAGCACATCACATGGCTTTTGGCAGACTTAGTCTTCCCAGGACCTTATTAAGACACACCTCAGACAAGAGCCCCTCTAAGAGCTGAGATCTGAGAGGATGTCAAAGCACATTAGGGTTCACATTAGGGTTCCTTCCAGTCCTGAAGGACAAATTATCAGAGTCTACTTTGTGAACCAACTGGGCAGAACTAAACTAAAACATCAGTCTTCAACCTGGACTTCAAAACAAATTGGAAGTACATTACTTCCATTCTAAGGCATCATCTATAAAACACACCATCTCGTTACTAAGGATTTTCCAGAGAGGTGGGGAAGGAAAAGAGGAAAGAAAATGAGGGGAAGAAGAAAGATTCCATGAAATTTTATATTTATTGCAAGACTGAAGTCCAATTCCAGAAATGCTAAAATGTGCATCTCAAATTAGAGTGTCAGGTAACCTCTAGAAAAACAGGTAACAGTCGGTAGCTAGAACATAGCCACTGCTTTGTTTCCAGTGGATTGTTTAGAGCCAATATCTGTTTCATAATTCCATGATTCTTTGCTAAGTGCCTATCTGTAGTCCTTAACTGTCCCTTCATCACTTTTCTCAATGATCTTACATATAGAATAATGGGACTGTTCCTAGCTTTCATCTGTGAGTATGGGTAATTTCTTAAGCAATAAAGGGTCATGACTGTTCTCCAGTGACAATAACTGAAGATTGTTATGAAATATGCTTCTAATCTGTGTGCATGTTGCACAAATATGTTTGTGATAGAATCACTGTGGCTCAAATTCTCTAAGTTTTAAAATCTTGCCCCCTACCCCCGTCCTCAGGCTAAGGAGGTGGAGGAATACTCCTGACTGCAGTGACACTGACTCAGTGATTTGGGACAGTCTGGCGAGGCTCTAGGCTTTGGGTGACTCTGGAGTGGCAGTGAAGCCTCGACACAGATTTAACTAAGAAGCGATTTCTAGATGATTCTGCTGTACCTTTAAGGTGAGGGTTGCTCACAGTGGGCACCTCCAGGCACACTGCCTGAAGAGATCAGAAGGCTGCTCAAAGACGGGATCCTGCAATAAAATCTCATTCTCAAAGCAGTGTACTCTGGTCCAGGGTTGACAACATTTTCAGTTAAAAAAATAGAAGCAGATTGTATTTAATTTAAATTATTTCTGGGTAAAATTATTGCATTTATACTATGTGGCAGAGATTGCAAATACATTCTATCTATATATGATAGGCTGAATTGTGTCCTTTCAAAATTCATATTTTGAAGCCTAACCCCCAATATCTCAAAATGTGATTGTTCTTTGAAGATAGGGTCTTTAAAGAGATAATTAAGCTAAAATGAGGCCATTAGTGTAGACCCTAATACAATCTGACTAGTGTCCCTATAAAAGAGGAAATCTGAACCCACAGAAGAAGCACCAGGGCTGTACATGCACAGATGGAAGGCCACATGAGGACACAGAAAGAAGGTAGCCATATGTGAGCCAAGGCAAGAGGTCTCAGAAGAAACCAAACTTGGACTTCATCTTGGACTTGCATTCTCCAGAACTGTAAGAAATAAACTTCTGTTGGTTAAGTCATGAAGTCAGTGGAATTTGTGATGGCAGCTCTAGTAAACTAACACACTGAATGATTGCTATTGGCTGCCTTAAACACAATGTTAAAAAGGATTCTGGTGTGGCAAATATGGGCATGGGAAAGGAATTGGAACACATGCTAGATTTTTAGCCATCCTTACTCCATGGGGTGGAACTGAGACATTTGACTACCTGTAAAATGCTTATCATCACTCATGACACATGGTAAACAATGAATCATTTTAACTATAATCATTATTATTTTAAGTTTAAATATTTCTTTAATGAATAGGTCATTCAATGAATAGCATGTAAATCTTCAAGTCCAAGGCTACTTGGTCAGTGAGAAAAAAATCACACATACAGGCACACACTCAATTCCTTCAGGCTGCCTGATTTAGTCAACCATTCCACCACTAATCATGAAAAATCACTGCTCTGTTCTCCATCAGTATAGCTTTAGTTTATAGCTTATCCAGAATGACATATATAAATGGAATTGCATCATATGTAACTTCTTGAATTTGGCTTCTTTCACTTAGCAAAATGACTGTGATCCATCCAAGTTGTTGCACGTATTTCATATCAAATAGTTCATTCTTTTTATGCTCAGTAGTGTTCCATTGCATGAAATGTACCACAGCTTGATTAACCATTCACTCATTAAAGGATTTTGGGTTGTTTTAGATTTGAACAATTTTGAATAAGGCTGCAACAGGTTTTCATGTGAACTTAAGTCTTCAGTTCTCTAGGGTAAATACCCAAGAGTGGGATAGCTGGATCATATGGTAAGTATATGTTTACTTTTATAAGAAACTGCCACACTGTGTTTCAGAGTGGCTATATCATTTTGCATTCTCATAGCAATGCAGGAAAGTTTCAGTTGCTCCACATTAAGACCTAGTATTGTCAGTTGTTTGTTTTTAATTTTAGTAATTCTAATAGGTGTGCTGTTTATATCATGATTTTAATTTGTCTTTCCCTAATGACTAATGCCTAGTGATGCTAAGACTCTTTCCCTGCACTTACCTACCACCAATGTGTCTCTTTTCTGAAGTATCTGTTGAAGTTTTTTGCTCTTTTGAAAACTAGCTTGCTCCTTTCTTATTGTTGACTTTGGAAAGTTCTTTACATATCCTCAGTGCAAGGTCTTTGTCAGACATATGATTTGTAAATATTTTTCTCCCAACCTGGGACTTGTCTTTTCATTCTCTTAACAGCAATTTGATAATGCATAAGTCAATTTAACAACTTTTCTTATGAAAATCTTGCTTTTAGTATCATATTTAAGAATTCACTAGCTACCTTAAGCCCACAAAGATTTTTTTCGTAGGTTTTCTTTACAAAGTTTTATAACTTTATGATTTGCATTTAGTTTTGTTACCAATTTTGGGTTAATTTTGTACAAAATGTGAAGTTTAGGTCAAGATTCATTTTTTTTTTGCACATGGGATTTCAGTTGTTCAGCACAATTTCTTGAAGAGACTTATCTTTTCTCCATGGAATGGCCTTTGTATCTTTTTCAAAACTCAACTGATCACAATTCTATGAGTTCATTTCTAAAGTCTCTATTCCACTCCACTGATTTGTATATTTATATTTTCATCAACATCCCATTGTTTTAATAACAGTAGCTTTACAGTAAGTATTGATATCAAGTAGTGTAAGTCTTCCAACTTTGTTCATTTGCAAATTTCACTGAATATGCTCCTTCGCATTTCCATATAAATTTTAAAATCACTTTGCCAATAAATGCAAACATGCTTGCTAGGATTTTTTTATTATAATTGTACCAAATATATAGGTCAAATTGAGGAGAATAGACATCTTAAGTATATTGAGTCATTGAATCTTCTAATCCATGAATAGTCTTATTATTCATTTTATCAGTGTTTTTTAAATTCATCTTATCAGTTGTAAGCATACTGCTGCTGCTGCTAAGTCACTTCAGTCGTGTCCCACTCTGTGCGACCCCATAGACGGCAGCCCACCAGGCTTCTCTGTCCCTGGGATTCTCCAGGCAAGAACACTGGAGTGGGTTGCCATTTCCTTCTCCAATGCATCAAAGTGAAAAGTGAAAGTGAAGTCGCTCAGTCGTGTCCAACTCGTAGCGACCCCATGGACTGCAGCCTACCAAGCTCCTCTGCCCATGGGGTTTTCCAGGCTAGAGTACTGGAGTGGGGTGCCATTGCCTTCTCTAACAGATCCTGATAAATGTATATCTAAATATTTACTGATTGATTTGAGGTGCTATTGTAAATGGTACTAATTTTCAATTTTTGTTTATTGTCATTACAGGCAAATCTCAGCAATATTGTGGGTTTTGTTCTAGACTAACCAAGTTCAGTTCAGTTCAGTTCAGTTCAGTCGCTCAGTCATGTCCAACTCTTTGCGAAGCCAATGTCAAAATAAAGCAAGTCACATAATTTTTTTTTTTGTTTCCCAGTGTATATAAAAGTTATATTTACATTAAACTGTAATCTATTAGGTTGGCAATAACATTATGTCTAAAAAAACAAGTATATACCTTAATTTAAAAATACATTTTGCTAAAGAAAGCCAACCATCATCTGAGCCTTCAGCAAGTCTTAACAGTGACATCAAAAATCACTAATCACAGATCACCCTAACAAATACAATAATGAAAAAGTATGAAATACTGTGAGAATTACCAAAATGAGACACAGAGACAGGAAGTGAGCAAATGTTGCTGGAAAACGGTGCTGATAGACTTGCATAACACAGGGATGCCACAAACCTTCAATCTGTAGAAAACCCATCCATGAAGCACAATTAAGTGAAGCCCAATAAAACAAAGTATTCCTGTATATAGACATACAACTGTTTTTGTATTTTAATCTCATATCTTGAGACCTTATCAAATTCACTCAAGTTCTAGGAACATTTTTGTAGATTCTTTGAGACCTTCTTCTCAGGCAATAATTTCATCTAAAAATTTTTATTTTCCATTCTGACTGCCTTTTCTTTTTCTTGTCTTGTTACACTGGCTAGGAGTTCCATTATGGATGTTCAGTAGAAGTGGCAGAGCAGACATCCTTACCTCATTAAATATAAAGTTAGCTACAAGAACACATGGCCCAGGTTCAATCCCTCATCAGGGAACTAAGATACTGAAAGCCATGTGGTGCAGCCAAAAATATATATATATATATATTTTCCCCTTGAAAAAACAAAATCTTGTATTTTAAATTATGTAGAGAGGAAAAATATAATTTCTAAAACCTTGTCATTAGCCAAGTTTAGTGTAATGAAAAAAAATTTAATATCCAGCACTGGAGACATCATGCTGCTATGCTGCTGTGTATGTGTTCAGTCATGTCCGACTCTTTGCAACCCTATGGGCTGTAGCCCACCAGGCTCCTCCATTCATGGGATTTTCCAGGGAAGCATACTGGAGTGCATAGCCATTTCCTTCTCCAGGGGATCTTCCTGACCCAGAGATTGAACCTGCATCTCCTGCATTGGCAGGCAGATTCTTTACCACTAGCACCACCTGGGAAGCCCTGGAGCCATCATATTTTCATTTTGTAGTCAACTGGATAAAATTTCTTTCATTCCACCTCTCAGAATTTTGTCCTTTTGAAGTAAGCATACAACCCAGGCTTGACAATGTTGCCTCTCATTTAACAATCAATTTCAGACTTATTCTTGGCAGTTAACAATGACCTTGCATTGCTGACACATTTCAGTGTGTGTGGCTGTGTATGAAATATTGCTATTTTCCTATATTGCTCTCCCTTTTGATCATCAACCTGGTCTTGTCTCTTGCTCTGCCTTGCGGCTCTGATTGTTTTTACTCCTTTGAAACTATCTGAGAAAAGTAGGTCCTAAAAGAACAGTCTACCTTTCTAGTCCTTGTTGCCAGCTTAGAAAATTTTGTTTCTTCCTACCTGAATATTTTTTGTTTTGTTAAGATATTATTAATATTTTCTTCCCATTTAGCCTAATCAAGACAGATCCACCAAATTGTCTTCCAGGAGGAACACCGCAAGGCTTTTGAATGCCATAATGGAAGACAGCGCCTGTGAGCTCAGTCATGTCCAATTCTTTGCAACCCCATGGACTATAGCCTGCCAGGTTCCTCTGTCCATGGGATTTTCCAGGCAAGAATATTGGAGTGGTTTGCTATTTCCTACTTCAGGGGACCTTCCCAACCCAGGGATTGAACTTGTCTCTTATGTCTCCTGCATTGACAGGTGGATTCTTTACCACTGTGCCACCTAGGAAGCCCAATGGAAGAGCATGAGGTTTTAAATAAGAACCACTGCTCAACTCCAGCCCCAGCCCACATTTTGCATCTGCCAAACAGTATGGCAGGCTCTAGAAATGCAAAGAAAAATATCTGGTGTGTGATGGATTTTGCAATGCACTGCCACACCCCCTTACAGGAAAGGAGGTGCTGTCCCAGCCACAGACAGTGATGACAGCAAATGGCATTCAGCTGCCAATCTCTGCAAGGACTGCTTCAGTGATGGAGCTGCCTCCTCCAATGTCATGCCCCTTCCTGGGGCAGCCCATGCCCAAAGACCCAAGAATCACCAGCAACTTGCTTCGAATAAAACTTACTAGAACTAAAATAACCTAAGAGAACTGATAGAACTTAAATTGAAGACTTTTCTTCCTAGCTCTTTGGAACTTGCTTTTTCTTTTCTCCAACAAAGTAAAGGATGCTCAAGCCACCCCATGCCAACTGAGAACAACTCTGAAAGGGCATTCAGCCCCAGAGCTCTTCATGGTATTGAATGAGGCAGCTGGGTTTGCAACAGGACTTGATTTCTCCCTTGGCCCACTCTTGCTTCCTCCTCCTTTCCACAGGTGTTGATCCCAAGGATGCTCCTGAATAAACATCGTGTACACGAAAAAGAAGACTCTTGAGAGTCCCTTGGACTGAAAAGAGAGCAAACCAGTCAATCCTAAAGGAAATCAATCCTGAATATTCATTGGAAGGACTGATCCTGCAGCTGAAGCTCCAATACTTTGGCCACCTGATGCAAACAATGGACTCATTGGAAAAGACCCCGATGCTGGGAAAGATTGAGGACAGGAGGAGAAGGGGTGACAGACGATGAGATGGCTGGATGGCATCATCAACTCAATGGACATGAGTTTGAGCAAACTCTGGGGGATAGTGAAGGACAGGGAAGCCTGGCTGCAGTCCATGGGGTCACAAAGAGTCAGACATGCCTGAGTGACTGAACAACAACAAAACTAAAAAAAAAAATCTGTCTCAGAATCTGCTTCTTGGAGAATCCAACTTGTAGTACAATTCTTGAAGCCATGAAACAATTTTTAAGGTACATTAGGTAGACAGATGATTTCAATATCATATGATAAATACTAGGATAAATATGGGCTTCCCTGGCGGCTCAGTGGTAAAGAATACACCTGCCAGTGCAGGAGACACAGGAGACGTGGATTTGATACCTGTCTTGGGAAGATCCCCTGGAGGAGGAAATGGCAATCCATTCCCAGTGTTCCTGCCTGGGAAATTCCATGAAAGAGGAGCCTGGCAGGCTACAGTTCCATAGAGTCACAAAGAGTCAGATATGACTTAGTAACTAAATAACACACACACACACACAAGCTATGGAAAGGAAGGAGGGAATGAACAGGTAGTTCAACCAAGTGGACTCAAGTCTTACCAGAGCAGAGAATCTCGAGATTATTTCTAAAGGCTAATTAGGCTGTAACCAAATACTGAAGAGGGAACAAATATTCCAGGCAGAGAAAGAAAATGCTAAAAGCGAACAGCAGACAGATATCCTAGGAATAGACACCCAGGTATCCATGAAGAACCACCAGCAACCCGGATCTAATAAAACTAATAGAACCTAAGAGAACAAACAGAACTTAAACTGTGAACTAGGGATTAGCATGAGATAAAGTTAGAGAGAAAGCTAATTTAAGAGCTTGGTCTTGATCCAGTAGATAATGGAGATTTTTCTTCCTAGCTCTTTGGAACTTGTTCTTTTCCTTCAACAAGCTTTGCATGTTGGTCCTTCATGACACTTACTTTCATTCAATAGGAATGCCTTAAGAAACCTCGTGTCTTACCATAATTCAGAATCTAGATATGAACATCCAACTCAGCATCTCCACTTTGAATGGCCTACAGGAATCACAAACTCAGTGCGTCCAAAATTAAATTCATTACCTGACATTCCAACACCTTATCTTTCTGAATTCTCTACCTTGGTGAATGTTAGCACTGTCTACCCAGTTGCCCAAACTAGAGTTCTAGGCATCAGTCTTGATTTCTTTCTCTTCTTCATTCTCCTAGTTCAATTCTTCAATGTCTCCTATAAATAATACCACTTTCATACATTTTGGATCATTCTGTATCTACCACTGCTTTCTGAGTTCAGTAACAACAAATGGCTAATCTGTCTCCAATCTTACCCCTTCCAAATCTATTTGCAAACAACTACAAGAGTAATCCTTCCAAAACACAAGTCTGCTCATGCCAATCCTTGGCTTAAAGTTCTCCGGGGTCCCCATGATCTTTGAGATGAAGTTCAAAGTCCTTAAAACTCTTCATCATCTGACCAGTGATTTCACAGTTTCTGCTTCACCCACACTAAGTTACTTTAAACTCTTCCAGCTCTTATTCTCCGACTTGCTTTTGGAATGTGCACCAGGTTGCACTCGGAGCCTGTCTCATTTTCCTGTCTGTCTCTCCTCTTCTCCTTCCTTTTAGCTGACCATCTTCTATCAGGTCTTCGGGGCTAAGCTAGGTGTTAATTTCTTCATGGACTTTCCTCTGCCACTCTTATCTCTATCATGAGATAAGTGCCTGGTTCACAATTCTATTAATTTGGTTCACAATTCTATCAATTCATACTTACTTCTCTCTATCACAAGATTATAATTGAAGGCAGAGAACATGTTTTATTCATTTCTGAATTCCAAACATTTAGCATAATATATACCACATAATGGGGCTTCCTGGGTAGCTCAACTGGTAAAGAATCTGCCTGCAATGTGGGAGACTCCAGTTTGATTCCTAGGTTGGGAAGCTCCTCTGGGAAGGGATAGGCTACCCATTCCAGTATTCTTGGGCTTCCCTGGTGGCTCAGATGGTAAAGAATATGCCTTCAATGTGGAAGACATGGGCTCCATCCCTGGGTTAGGAAGATCCCCTGGAGGAGGACATGGCAACCCACTCCAGCATTCTTGCCTGGAGAATCCCCATGGACAGAGGAGCCTGGCAGCTTACAGTCCATGGGGTCACAAAGAGTTGGACCCTACTGAGCCATTAAGCACAGCATAGCATGACACATAATAGTTCACAATAAATATTTTTCAAATGAATGAATGAAACAGAATTTGATTTTTAAATACACATTCTGATGGCAATGTGGGTTACAGTTTCAAGAGGGAACTTACTGGAGGCCAGGAGATAGGTTTCAAGAAGTAGTAATGACCTAAACCAGAAAAGTGGGAGCAGAAATAAAGAAAAAAGGAGCTAGAGAGAGAAACACCTTGGAGGCAGAATCAGGAGAACTGGTGATGGGGTGTTGGGGGTGAAAGAAAGAGTGTGGTATAAAATGATTTCTCGATTTCTGATGTGGCCATTAAAATAGTGATATGTTAACTGATTTTATAAGGTAATAAAGGGCATAAAGATATGAGTGTGATAAATTCATTCAGGGTATGTTGAGGGTGAGGTATCTAGGGGAGATTCAGGTGGAGCGGTGGAGTTATTTGGACATCGACCTATAGGATGAAGGGAGGAGGAGAGAGCATGCACGGGACTGCACATAGGAACAGTGCGGGTAAGGAGGTGGAGCAGAGCAGGAACTCCCATTTTGCTACAGGTTGTGCCGAATCTCTTCTTTTTGCCCTTTCAGATCCACTCTCACACTAGGCCACACACACTTTGTAAACAGCCGCTTCATTAAATTCTCCTCAATTACCAGCTTGAATGTGTCATCCATTTCCCAAACAGACCCTAAGTGATACACGGGAGGTCCTAGGAAAGAAAAGGACAAACGAACTAATCTGATAAACTAACTAAATGCAAGTGATTTAGTGGATTACCTTTCTGAAAGAGTCTTCTCTGAAAACTAAAGGAGTAACCCTAGTAAGCAGGAATTCAGGAACCTAAGGCAAATGAGTAAGTGATTGGTAGCCAGGATGACTGGAATGGGAAAATAAGTCAGAGAGTCCCCCAAATTAAATTTCAAGGAGGCATCTTTCAAAGGGCTAAATAGCTGTACAGATGCATCACTTGTAGGTATCCCTGGTGACATGAGATCATATTACAAGAAACTGTGAGACTTAATAAATGGCAGGGGTTACAAATAAATGACTATAAAATGCTGGTGGGTTAGGGAATGGATAATGCACTACATTCTTGCTAACTTAGTGACACCCAACCAACCTGAGTCCAATAGCTGGGCATCAAAACAGAGCAAAAGAAATGCAGAAATGTTAGGAGCAATTTAGCTGTCTACTCCACTGGAACCACAAATTAATAACACATATACCTTGCATTAAAGAAGGGATTTTGATAAATACATATGGCTTAAACATTATTTTTTTGAAAGCCAGACAGTGGCCTTTCTTGAGGCTCCTCAAATGTATAATACAGGCCACTGCCAACTCTGCCTCCGTTCTGTGGCATCTTCTTTTGCATCTGAATTCTCTTGGCCATCTTTACCACTCCACAGTTCATGAGAACCCTCTAAAGCAATTCCACTTGACTCAAGGCAGCTATTGTCAAAACTATAACCACTCAGCGGCCCTTACATGGCTAGCTTGTTTACAGAAAGTGGCCAGATTGCAATTTTAATTTGTTTTTCTATGATTTATCCAATCAATCCTGCCAAAATGCAGGGAGAAAGAAATAATGGCAGCTACTCAAGAACAATTAAAACGTTAACAGGTTTAGAAAGAGACCTATTAGTAACACAAATATGAAATACTTTTGATATTGACATTCAGGTCATTAGAATCTAGTGTTAATCAGGCCATTAGAACTTTGCATCAACTTACCAGTTAGGCAAAGAGGGACAGTGGACCCAGGGCTGTGGGTTGATAATCTCAAATCAAAAATCTAAATAAAAAAGAAAAATTCCAAACTCAGCAATAACCCAAGTCCATCTCTTCTAACCTGCTTCTTAATTCACTAATTTCTTATATGATGTCCCTGACAAAGTCACTTGTTAACACAGTCAACACAAACAAATTGAGCACCTGCCAAGCATCATTTAATTCCAAAGAACTTTGGTTGCTACTTCCAAGGAACTGACAACACGCCTGTTCTCGAATGCTGACTTTCTAACATAAATCATTAACATCAAGTTCTCTTGAACAGGTGGCGCTAGTGGTAAAGAACCTGCCTGGCACGGCAGGAGACATAAGAGACACAGGTTTGATCCCTGGATTGGGAGGATCCCCTGGAGAAGGAAATGACAACCCCCTCCGGTATCCTTGCCTGGGGAATCCCATGAACTGCGGAGCCCTGTGGCTATTCCATAGGGTCTAATAGAGTCAGACACGACTGAAGAGACTTAGCACACACTTTTGAACAAAATCTGCCTCCATACAAGTTCCAGAAGAGAGAACAGTTCTGTTTTTGAATATTTTTCATAAGTAGTTATACTTCTGTACCACCCATTTCAATCTAAGTCTCTCTTAGGCAACATATACCAAGTTTTTTCCATCACTTCTATGCCTTAGTGTCCAAGCCACCATGACCCTGGTTATACTCCTCTGTGCACATTTGTTTATCATATCCCCACTTGGGACTTCCCTGGTAGTCCGGTGGTTAAGACTCTGTGTTTCCATTGCAGGGAGCATGGGTTCAGTCCTTGGTTGGGGAATTAGGATCTCACATACCTCGGGGTGCTGGAAAAAAAAAAAATCTCCTCTAATGTGAAGAGCTCAAACTGGGAGATACATCCAAGATTTCTTTTGCTACAGCATGGGCACTGTATTCTCACTAATGCAGCTACAACCCCTTGACTTTTAAAAAATTCTCCTGTGATTCTATTATATGAGTATGGGCTTTGGAGTCAGACCCAAATTTGTATTGATAGATAATTTTGCAATCTTAGATAAGTTACTTCACATCTCTAAACCCTAAAAAAAATTAAAAAAAATCATCTGTGAGACATATACAAGGTATTTTTTTGTGGGTGAAAATGTATGACATACGTAAAGTCCCTGACACGGTATCCAATACACAATAAATGCTCAAAAACCATTAACTAGCGCTTTTAACATGACTTCTAGTTTCACAGATGCATTCACTGTTTTCCTTTTTTCCCCTAATAAACTGACACCAAATCTAGTACCATCAATCCTGTATTTAACTGATTTTCTTCCTGTAATTTGACTTCACAATTTCCTATCATAACAATTCATATGTTTTCATCTTCTCATCCCAGTTTATTAAGATTTTCTCTAACTTTTGAATTCTATTGTGTTGCACACAGATTCGATAAGCCTGACCTTTAAGTCCTCATCCAAGTCACTGATAAAGCTGTGACTAAAGAAGGACCAAGGACAAAAAGCCCTGTGACACGCAAGGAGCCTTTCATCCAGGTTTACACCCATTTCCACTTTTCATCAGTTGTTTAATGAGTTGTGAATAGAGCTTACTGCACTGACATCTGACACACATTCCTTCATCTTTCCACAAGAACATCCTGGGAGAAAAACTGAGCTGATAAATTTGTGCCTGGCATCCCCACATCTATTTGCCGAGTAACTCCATTAAATAAGAAAATGAAATTTGCTATGAGGGAGCCTGGTGGGCTGCCATCTATGGGGTCGCATAGAGTCGGACACGACTGAAGCAACTTAGCAGCAGCAGCAGTGAATTATTACTGGCTCTTGATGCTCATTTTCTTTCCCAATTATCTGTAAGTCATCTCTTTAATACTCCATAATTTTTCATTTTCTCTTTCTCCTTCTTTGTGGTAGGCCAAATAACGCCCCTCCCCACAAGTATGTGTGTGCATGTTGTTACTCAGTGGTGTCAGTTACTCAGCAGTGTCCAGCTCTTTGTGACAGCATGGACTATAGCCCGCCAGGCTCCTCTGTCCATGGAATTCTCCAGGCTAGAATACCGGAATGGGTAGCCATTCCCTTCTCTAGGGGACCTTCTTGACCTAGGGATCAAAATCAGGTCTCCTGCATTGCAGGCAGATTCTTACCATCTGAGCCACCAAGGAATCCCCTTCCCCCCGCCCCACCCCGTCCCCCAAGTATGTCCATGTCCTAATCCCAGAACCTGTGAATGTGTTACTTTACATGGCAAAGGTGTGATTAAGGTTAAGGATCTTGAGATAAGGAGATAATCCTAGATTGACCCGGGTGTACCCAATCTAATCACATAAATCCTTAAAAGCTGAGAACGTCTTTTTCTGGGTGTGGTCAGAGGGAGATCAGATTTCCTAATTACTAGATAAAGAGTCAGAGGGGTGCAATGTTGCTGGTTTTGAATATGGAGGAATGGGGCCACAAGGCAAGAGAACAAGGCAGCCTCCAGAAGCTAGAAAAAGCAGGGAACAAGTCCTTCTCTGGAGTCTCCAAAAAGGATTTGTAGTTTAGCTAACACCGTGATTTTAGCCCAGTGAGAACTGTGTTGGACTTCCGACCTCGAGAAGTTTAAGACAGTACACTTGGGTTAAGTCAGATGTGTGTGGGAATTCATTACAGCTACAATAGGAAATGAATACCTCCTCCTTCTCTGTTGTAAATGCATACTTTGAGTCAACATAAATTTTTCTTCAAATTCACTTTTGGCCAGTTGGGGCTTAATCTGTCCAAGGCATAGGAGCTCAGTATGTTTGGTGAATTACAGGAAATCATCAATCTTCTAATAATGAATTATCTTTATCCCTTTATTAATGCAAGTAACAATGAAATGTCTCCACATCAAAACTCAGAATGCTTATCATCACCATGACTAGCAACTGTATCTCTTTTTGAAAAAAACCTAAAGTTCTTCTCGTCTTTACTCCCTTGCTCCTCTAATGTAATTTAATAAAATCAGGTGCAGTTTTACTGAACATATTCTATCCTTAAAACATGTATAATAGTGTTATCATGGAAACTACTTTTGTGAGCCAGAGCCCAACTCTCACTTAAGAGTTCTCTGACTTCCAGGGAATTCCCTGGTGGTCTGACAGTTAGGACTCCATGCTTTCACTATGGAGGGCCCGGGTTCGATCCCTGGTTGGGAAACTAAGATTCCACAGACCACACCACCTAAAAAGAGTTCTGTAACTTTCAGTAGTCACTTCCATCTCTCTGCACTCCTGTTCTCGTATCTAGAAAAATAAGGACATTAGACAGGATAGTCTCTGAGGTCTCTTTCTTCCTCTCAATTGCTGTGTTCTATCAGAGTACAGACCTCCCAAAAAAGAAGTCCCTGTTTCTTTGCTGAAGGATAAACTAATTGAAGTCCAGTACTTCAATCCTTTGTTCATGCCAGTCCTCTACATGAAATGCACTCTTCTCCTTTATTTTCTCTTACCATTTATATCTCCAACTAGTACAATCCTACTCTACTTTCAAGCTCTAAATCAAGTGCCGCTTCTCATGACGTCTTCCTTGATCACAGCATCAGGAGCTCATCTCACTCTTCTCCCAAACGTCCCAGCACTCATTGCCTGCCAGCTTGTCACAGGGTATTATTCTTTTCTGTTGCAATGTCTTGCCACTCCAGCTGGACTGTTGCTTCTGGAGGATGGGGACCATGCTCCTTGTTACTTCCTCACAGCAGGTGTTGAGTATATATCCTGCCTTCTCTCCTATCAGAATAGAAGTGGTAGCCTACTCTTTCTGAACCCTTTCTCCCCATCTTCCAATTCCACCCCTCTGACTTCTCACAGACTTAGTGACATCCATTATCCTCCATCTCTCTTTTTCCTTCAACTTCTCTTCCAGCCTCAGTCCACCAGCTCAACTATCTTCTATTTTGAAAAAAAGAAAAAATTCTTTTCTCAGCTCCATGTCCAACTCTAGCTACATCCTTGCCAACTTTCAGGAAGGAGTTAAGTCATTCACAATTACTGCCTCAGCTTCTTCCTCTCTCAAGACTCTGTGTCCTCTCCAGGCTTGTTTCCATTCCATCATTTCAATGAAGCATACTTCCCCCAAGGTTATCAATGTCCTCCAAGTCATTACAACCATTAGATACTATATTTTGGAGAAGGAAATGGCAATCTACTTTAGTACTCTTGCCTGGAAAATCCCATGGATGGAGGAGCATGGTAGGCTACAGTCCATGGGGTCGCAAAGAGTCAGACACGACTGAGTGACTTCACATCACTAGGCAGCATTTATACTATTGACACTGACCTCCTTTTTAAAACACTATCTTCCAATGTCTTTCCATGATTTTACACTCCTCTTTCTGCTTAGATGTTCCTTTGGTCGGCATTGCCAGCTTCCTTCTATTATTCACCTCTTAAATACTTACCTCTCTTAGAGTTATGCCCTGCATCCTCCTATGCACATGGTCTACAAGGTCTCTGTAAATTCTTTCAATCCCCAAGATTCCAAATGTCAAGAAAAAGCAAATTATAGAGAAGCAAAGTCTTTGCTCTCCAGTAGTTTATATCCTATTGTGAAAAAAAAAAAAAACAAACAGATAATAGATAAGCAGACTAATAAGTTAGAAGATAATTTCATATGGTGAAAAACTAGACATAAAGAATGTTTGCTTACAGAGATCATACAACAATAATTTTGTGTGTGCATGTGCGGCCATGTCGCATGGCCTGTGGGATCATAGTTCCCCCACCAGGGGTCAAACCTGGGGCCCTGGAAATGGAAATACAGGATCCTACCCACTGGGCCACCAGGGAATACCCATAAAAAAATTAAATTAAAATTAAGTTGCTAACCAACAAATGTAGGACTCCTAAAATTCAAATCGACAATTTTAATTTGCTGGGACACGTACAGATCTCCACTCTATCCCACAACCTGAATGTGTTCTTGTTGCGCAGGCTCCTCTGAGTCCAGTGTGTTGATGACCACATGCTGCGTGATGACTCAGTGCGTCTGCCTCTTGTCTCCATTCAACTACGCAGAGCCTTCCTTCATACATCCTGTGATGAAGTCATTTGGCCTTCACTTGGTGAGAACAATCTTCACATATTAACTGCCTCTATGTGTGTTTTCCAAATCATTTGTCTCCAACAATTAAAGTGGCACTCCCTGGCACCTACAGAAATCTCAAACACAGACAAAAATACAGGCCCTGAAAGCACACAGCAGCTCTCTGTTAAGTTGATCATCCAAAGGAATGAAAATATGTTGATAGTCATTTATTATTATTACCAAAATGAAAACACAAAATTAAATTCTTGCAGAGAACTCAAGGCCCCTTGAAAATCCAACTGCAGACTTTCAAGGATCTTCAGACCCTAATTTCAGAAATATGAATGATGAGAAAGGCCCTTGACTTAAAATCAAAAATTGCGAATACATATTCCAGCCTTGACATTTATAACGAGTGGGCCTAGGCTATTTACATTACAGATTTGTCAGAAAGATTAAATAAAATCATATGATTATTTGGGAAATCATGTTTACAGCAAGTTAGAACATATCTTAGCCAGGTCTCCTTGAAGACAGGATGAGAGTAAGCAGTGGGCTAACACTTTATGGGGAGTGATGGAAAGTAGAGGAGGAAAGTAAAGCAGAAAGGTTATAGCTGTTGTTTTGCAATAACTTTAAATAGAGTATCACCTATAAAAATACTGAATCACTATGTTGTACACTTGAAACTAATATAATAGTAAATCAACTATTCTTCAATTTAAAAAAATAAAAAGCAGAAAGGTCTGTTGTTCAGCAATCACAGATAGAAATCCTGCAACCTTCTTTGCCTTGTCAGCTGTTTAGGTTACAATCAGAAAACATTATACTACACTTTTGCATTTAAATTATTCCTTTATTTTTGGCTGCACTGAGTCTTCAGTGCACAGCCTTCTCATTGCAGTGGCTTTTCTTGTTGAGGAGCACAGGCTTTAGAGCTTGAATGCTCTGTAGTTTCATCACACGGGCTTAACTGCCCAGTGACATGTGGGATCTTCCCAGACCAGGGACTGAACCTGTGCACCCCGCATTGGCAGGTGGATTTTTAACCACTGGGCCATCAGGGAAGTCCGCTATATACTCAATTTTATTATGTTAAAAATAAAGCTATTCTCTCCCTCTCCCCAAATTCTTCCCATAAATAGAAAGCATAAAAGCTTTTACTCTTAAAGACCATTTGAGGGTTTGTTGTAGCATAGTCTTATATTCCAATTACGGCCATGTGTACATGAAAGTATATTTGCTGGAATTAGTTGCCTGATTTGACAGGCAAACCTTGAGAAATGCAAACATGCAAACACGATGGCACACATGTAATGCAAGACATCTTATGCAAATGGTCCCAGTCAAGGCAAAGTCCCGTTAAATTAAAGAAATAAAACAGACTTTGGAAAAGGCTAAAAAGTATAACATCTGAAGTGTCTAATTGCCCTTGGTTCACCATGTGTATGAATCTTATTTAACCTGGAAAAGATAATCACAACGAAAAATATCAAAAGGCCTGCTCTGTGTCCCATCATTTTTTCCACCCAGCCATTTTGCAATTTTCACTTCCAGGCTCTGTGCCTATTTTTAGACATTTAATAACACCTAGTATAAGCCACTGCATGTTAGGCATGAATTAATGAACAGTAATATCTAGGCTGCTGGCAACATATTGTGGCAGGGAGAGTCAAGCAAGATGGGTGGTGGAAAGAAAGGAGTATTTTGTGCAGAAGACTACACCAGAGACCTGTGTAAAGGAGCAATCTCTTAATGTGCTTTTCAGACACCAGTCAGGAGAAGAAGGCTCATCCTGCCTAAGGGGCTTGGAACATTCCACCCACCATCAGTGCCTGGAGAGGCAGTCACCTCAGCAGGATGGCAATGATGCCCTTGAACCTGTACAGAGGGAACTCCATCAGGCCAGGGGGCCACTGTGAACACAACTGTCTTAGTGGGTTAGCAGAGGCAACATTTAGAAATAAGAGCTTTAAGGTAAAAAGTGGATGTCTAACACCAAACAAAATAAAATGAAAACAATGGAGAGTATGCAGAAAAAAATCCAGTCCAGAGAAGCACAGAAAATTCCCTTAGACACATGAATTTACAGTGGTCACAGCGTCTTCTAGGAGGAGCCAAAGGTGAATATAAAACTCACTAAAATCCCTTACACAATAATGTATATAAATAAGAGTGTAAACTACTAGGTATTTGGTTTACTTAAGAATGTGAGTTGAGTCATTCTCAATATTTTGAATTCTTAGGAGTCCCAAGTTAAAATGAATGAATGAATCCTATAGTTTTTGGCATATATCCATATCTGGATTAGGTTTTTAATTTCTGGCTTATATCAAGACTCTGGTTGCCAAGAATCAGATAAGGATCATTTTCAGATCTCTGTAGAGTTATATTCAGTTCAGTTCAGTCGCTCAGTCATGTCTGACTCTTTGTGGCCCCATGAATTGCAGCACGCCAGGCCTCCCTGTCCATCACCAACTCCCGGAGTTCGCCCAAACTTATGTCCACCGAGTCAGTGATGGCATCCAGCCATCTCATCCTCTGTCGTCCCCTTCTCCTCCTGCCCCCAATCCCTCCCAGCATCAGAGTCTTTTCCAATGAGTCAACTCTTCGCATAAGGTGGCCAAAGTATTGGAGTATCAGCTTTAGCATCATTCCTTCCAAAGAACCCCCAGGGCTGATCTCCTTTAGAATGCACTGGTTGGATCTCCTTGCAGTCCAAGGGACTCTCAAGAGTCTTCTCCAACGCCACAGTTCAAAAGCATCAATTCTTCGGCACTCAGTTTTCGTCACAGTCCAACTCTCATATCCATACATTAATATTATATAATTAATTATATTATTGATTATAATAATGTTATATTAATATTATATAATATTAAACCCCCTCCCTCCTTCCAAGAAAGAAACTCCCTTCTTGGAACTGCTGCTTTCCACATTCCAAACATGAGGTTCAAGAGAGCTGAACCATGTTCTTAGCTGATCCCATCCCACTGACACAATTAACTGGACCAGGCTGGGTCCCTGCCTAAAGTCAGGACAATCCTCTCCTTCCCTAAAATATTTCTATCTGGAATTAGGAAATAAAGTCAGGGCCCCTTTTGTGCTCTATCTGACAAGAGTGAAACTCAAGATCTACTCAGAGAGAGGGATATGCACACAACCACAAAGAGCAGAGAGGAAGGCAGAGGGAGAGAATTCCAATAGCACTTCGGCTCCCAGTTTTATTGTTTTGTTTTGCATTAAATTTCACTGCTTCCTTGTCTTTCCCAAAGGTTGACTTTTGATCCTGCCTTCAATTTACTTAAAACACCTCAATATTCTCCCAATAAACCCGTCCTTTCTGCTACACAAGTTCAATTTGGATTTCGGTTGCCAGTAACCAAGGGGATCCTGAGTAACAAGACAATATATTATTATCTCACTCTTCAAAGGATGAACATGAAAATGTACAATAGCTAAAGGACTGGTGGTATTCCCAGTTACACCTTTCTTTTCTCTAACCTTGATAGGTGGCTTGCCGTAAGCTTAATCTCAAGAATTAGGCTGATATCAAAGTGAAAAAAAAAAAAAAACCCTTCACATTGTTATACCACACTAATGAAAGGACAATCACTGTGGGCAAAAGCAGGAAACGGTAAGGGCTTTCAGAGGTCTTCTTTCTTTCATTCTTTTTATATCATTATATTTTTAAAAATCCTTTGCTTCTGAACTTTTTGCTCCACAGGCAGTGCAGCTGGGAAGCCATGGGTGGTCCCTTCCCCTCTCCCCAGGACAGCCACAGATGACTTGTCTCTTGGTCAGTGCCCCTAACGAAGCAGGGTCCGAGCTGGGAGAAATCAAAGGAGCTATTTTTACAAAACAGGGGTTTTTTTGTGCATGCTGTGCAGAGACAATCTAGGGCTATCTGGCTGGAGCTGGGACATCTGAAACAATTGTAGGAGGGAGGCAACAGCATGGAAGACCCCTCTGCTGGGTTCCTTCCTGCCTCCCACCACCAAACCCACAAATCAGAGGAGCACAGAGACATCAGTGCCCAGCTGGTTCAGAACAGCCTTTGGATCTTCCCTGGGAGACAGATTTGGGAAGCAGAAAGTTTTTGCTTGATTAGTGGTAGTTGTTATTGTTGCTGTTGTTTTTAGGAAACCTTAAGACAACACAGCACCACTTGACACTCCCCACTGTGTCAGTGATTGGGAGGCAAGGACAAAGCACCAACCAAGGTGAAAGTGTTAGTTGCTCAGTTGTGTCCAACTCCGACTCCCATGGACTGTAGCCCGCCAGGCTCCTCTGTCCATGGGATTCTCCAGGCAAGAATATTGGGGTGAGTAGCCATTCCCTTCTGCTGGGAATCTTCCTGACCCAGGGATTGAACCCAGGTCTCCTGCATTGCAAGCGGATTCTTCACAGTCTGAGCCACCAGGGAAGACTTGATTGACCTAGCATCCCCTGACCTGGCTCCTAACCCAGACCATCTCATGGTGAATGGGTCTGTGGGACTAAGTGCCACCCAGCAGGGCAGGCACCACCCTATCTGCTGCTGAGGCCCACACAGTAAACTATTATTTTAAAAGAGAAAATCTGAAATCTTCACCACCTCTCTCGCCAACCCAGTCACAGGCACCCCACCTCCCCCTCACAATCTATACAATTGCCCCTCCCTCGCTGTGTGGCAGGGAAGAGGTATAAAAGCTTTGCAGCTCAGTGTCTGTTCCCCTTTCTTTGTCCTTACTGGTGGGCGTTAGCGGCAGTCGGGGGACTGGCCTGAGGTTAGCCAAATGAACTCTAAGTGGGTGAGATTTCTAGCTATTGTGTGTGTGTGTCGGGGGCAGGGGGTGGTGGTCAGGGGTGGGGTGGGGCAGAGTGGTCCTTAACAAATACACACTAAGAATCATGGAAAGAAATGCCCAGAAAGAACCCCTTCACAAGCAGGCCCTCTCTTCTGCACCATGGCAGAAAGCATCATGCCTACACAGACAGCACGGCTGCGTTTAAGGTTACACAAGCCAGGCTAATTTTCCAATCTGTCACTGAGTTAGCAGAGTGAGGATTATGATTATTTTTTATCATTAAAAATACTTTTGCTGAGTATGAAAATCAGTGAAGGTGTTTTATTACTTGAGCTGTAGTTAGATCCACTGTGTATTGCTTTTCACTGTTTTTAAGCCCTTAATCAAAGATTTCATAGCCTTTGGGCAGAATCTTGTGGGTTATTTCACAAATGGGCTCCTGGATATGTTAACTGTGACTTTTAAAAGCTGGAATTTATAGTCAGGTAGATATTGTTTCCCTTAAAGCAGTTACCTGAGGAGACAACATTAATGCTGAAATTGCTTAAAGTCTTCTGGTTCCTCCCTAAGCACTGCCTAGAGGAAGAGCATGTGCTTTAGAGAGAACTAGACCTAGGTTTGAGTTCTCACTTTACCATTCACGTGCTGTCTTATCTGATAAGTAACTTTTCAGCCTGTGCTTTCATCTGTAAAACAAGGTTACTAAAACCTACCTTTCAGGGTTGTTGAGAGATTTAAAGCAGATAGTTGATGCAAAGCCCTGGTATAACTTGGGAAACATATAAAAGCTAAATAAATAGTTACTCTAAAGCTTGCCTTTAGAGCTGGCAATGCTTTTAAAAATATCCCCAGTGGTTCCAACCTTGGTTTTCTGGATTTTGAAATGGACAAAACTTCTTTAAATTTTTTATTTAATTCCAAGTCTGTTCCCATGTGGAAGGTGATCAAGCTGGGGCCCTCCATACTGGTTTTGGTCAGACATAAAGTTGACCTCTTATGTAATAAGGCTGCCTTGGTTGTATTACTTGAAAATTGGCTCTGAAGAAAACTGCCAAAGAGAATTTCTAAAAGTGGTGGCATGACCTTCCATGGTGATTATTAGCTTCTACTTCGAGTCTACACAGCTTCATCTGCCCCTTGATCCCACCTAGAGTCTCAGATGCACAGTCAGTCCCAATCAAGGCCACTTGGCTTACCATTCATTTGGAGGCCTAACATTCCATTTCCACATTTAGAAGAGTTGGATTCCTGAATGGCCCCTGCAGTCACTCTGCTGGCAACCAGATCAGGTGCCCAAGAGTGATAAATGTTACCTTCTTAAGAAGGTGCTCTTACCTTCCTCTCAATATTGACCCAGTTTCAACCAGATTCTTCCCAGTCACCTGTCCTGAGAACTCAACTTGCTGAAACCTTTCTGTTCCCCCCAGCCTCCTGATCTCCCTCATGCATGTCGATTCTCCTGCCATTTGAAATAGGTCCTGCTATATAGAGGGGAGAATTCCTGCATGGAAATTTACCAAGTTCTTTTTTGGCAAGCAGTAGAATCAAACTCTGGCTTGTTTCAACAGAGTATTTTATTAAAGGATATTGAGACTTGACAGGGAATCAGAGAAGGCTGGACAAACAGGCTCAAGAAATGGGAAAGAATAAGACACTGACCAAGACCAGAGCTGAAATCATGTCAGAGTCCTTCTGGTGGGAACACTGCTGCCACCATCACTGAATGCTGGACCTCATGGCTTGAGCCCTACCTCAGCACTGAGTATCAGATGCTGACTTGCTCTAGGTGACTGTCACTGTATACCCCAGAAGGATCTCCACTGTGCCCAATTCTTTGCATAAATGATTTCAGTCTCAAAGTCTGGAGGGGGTCAATTTGACAGGTTAATTCCTGGTTACAAGCTGATGGCTTAGCTTTGAGGAAGCCCGAGAAGGTATCTTTGGCATTTTCAGTTTTTACCACAAGTGAGCAAAGGACAATTATCCACTATAGGTGTATGGCAACTAATTATCCATAGTAACTAAATATCTGCAATAAGTAATTACCCATGCACTGTCTGCTTTGAAGAGACATCCTTTCTAATGCCATTAAGCTTTGACACATTGGGATTGTTAACATTTGAAACACATTCCTGGAAAGCCTTAAAAAGAGTTTCTACCTTTAGTCTGAGAATGTTCATTTCTCAGCCACTATAATGAGTATATAATGTGAAACAGACTAAGATTTCTTCAAAATTCAGAAATAGATAAATATAACAAGAAGGTAGTAATGCTCACAATTGGTAGAAGGTAGAAAAGTATTTTTTCATTTCTACTTTCTAGCTTTTTCAGATTATTGCTACAAATGAGATGTATTACTATATATTATATATAATATATAGTCATGTACATATACATATATATATATATATAAAACCTTTAAAATATCTATTTCATTTCCTTATGGTCACTCTTGATATAAGAGTACATCAATTACATTAGCTTATTCTAGATTTTGAAAAACTAAGAGCCACGTAGTCAAAGGCAATGACCCAACAGTTATCAAAGTCACCTTAGAAACAACTGTGGGTCTTTGAGTATGGGCTGGGTATTAAATGATATTAGGTGATTATTTGGAGAAACGTATACTGAATCACAATGTCTACAATTTAATTTTAAAAGATGAGCAAAAATTGTGTAAAGAAAATATAGCAAAATATTAAGGGGAGACATAAGTGAAGTATTAAAAAGATCAAGAATAATCAGACAGAAAAGGGAAAAGAATGATATAAAGGATGCAAATATTAACCAGAAGAAACACAGCATAGCTATATTAGTATCAAAGTAGTCTCTGAAGCTGGAGAAGGAAATGGCAACCTGCTCCAGTATTCTTGCCTGGAGAACCCCGTGGACAGAGGAGCCTGGTGGGCTGCCGTCTATGAGGTCGCACAGAGTCAGACACGACTGAAGTGACTTAGCAGCAGCAGCAGCATTCTCTGAAGTAGGAAGAATTCCTAGAGGCAAATGACACTTCATTATGAGAAAAAGGTTACATTCACAAGACAGAACAATTTTAAATTTGTATGCACCTAATAACTTCGCCTCCAAAAATATATACATAGCAAAAACTGAAGAGAGAAATGAATCTATACTTTTAGTGAGAGATTTTAGCACACATTTTAACCCTCGGGAAATAACAGGGTAAGCAAACAGGCAAGCAAAAAAAAAAATAAGCATATCAGCAAATACATATGATTTGAGCAAGATTAATACACAGTGTGATTGATATACAAGGAACATTCCTATCAACAACTACAGAAAATGTTTCTTTCTTCAAGTGCACTTGTAGCTCTTGAAAAATCAATGAATGCTGGACAGCAAAGCAAGACTCAGCTGCTTTCCCAAGACTGAAATCTCACAGAATCTGTTCCCTGGACGTTGCAAAGTTACACTAAAACACCAATAAGATTGTGGACATAGAGGGGGAAGGAGAGAGTGGGACAAACTGAGAGAACAGCATTGAAATATATACATTCAGTTCAGTTCAGTCGTGTCTGACTCTTTGTGACCCCATGAATCGCAGCATGCCAGGCATCCCTGTCCATCACCAACTCCCAGAAATGCTTTTTTGCATTTCTTTTCCATGGAGATGGTCTTGATCCCTGTCTCCTGTACAATGCCACGAACCTCTGTCCATAGTTCATCAGGCACTCTATCTATCAGATCTAGTCCCTTAAATCTATTTCTTACTATATATACATTGCCAGGTATAAAATAGATAGCTCGTGGGAAGCTGATGCATAACACAGGGAGCTCAGCCCAGTGCTCTGTGATGACCTAGAGGGATGGGATGGGGGAGAGGGGTGGTGGGATAGAGACTCAAGAGGGAGGGGATATATGTTTACTTACAGCTGATTCATACATTGTATGGCAGAAACCAATACAACACTGTAAAGTAATTATCCTCCAATAAAAAAAGAAAAACATTAACATGAATAGAAATATAGATACCATTAAAAAGTTAACTAGAAAGTCCACAAATATTGGAAATTAAAAAATACAACTCTAACTATCTTGGGATACAAAGAAGAAATCACAAAAGAAACTAGAAAATACATTGAACTGAATAATAAAGAAAAATCAACTCCTCTAAGATGTTTTGTGTTACACTAGGCTGCTAAACAAAAGATAGTCAGTTTTTGTTTAGAACAGTAATATTTCTCTTATCCGAAAGAGAGATATACATGACCAGGTAAAAAATATCAAGGTCAACACTAAGAAACATGAATTCAAACTGCTTCAAAAAACAAGGACCTAAAATTAAAAAAAAAAAAAAGAAGGGGGGGGGGCCTATCTTTGGACAAGTCTTTAATTTGCCTAATGTCAAACAGTACCAAAGAGCTGGACATGACTTAGTGACTAAACAACAAGACGGTATTAGGAAGGAAATTAGTCTGGCTGAAAGGTTCAAATGCATTTTTAATATGCGTCTGATGGTGTTAATTCAGATTCACTAACCAGTACTTCTCTCTGTCAGAGCAAAGAGCAAGGAATAACTACGGCTTTCTGCCTGAGTAACAACACACGACAGTACCGGAAATGTCACCCAGGGTAGATAAAATACGACAGAAGAGAAGCTGTAAGTCTGAAATAGACTCAGAGAGCTTTAAACTAAGCATTTCAATAACCTACACCATAAGGAATGAGTCCCTTGGTCAGGAATTTAGAAAAGAGACATTTGGTGTCTGTTTCAGGCTGCACATTTTCAGGAAAGAAGTCTGTTCTACAATCAGAACTCGTAATTTGCGCTCCCCCACAGATTACATGGCTTTCCTTGTGGCTCAGCTGGTAAAGAATCTACCTGCAATGTGGGAGACCTGGGTTCAACCCCTGGGTTGGGACGATCCCCTGGAGAAGGGAAAGGCTTACCCTTTCCAGTAATCCATGGACTACAGTCTATGGGGTCGCAAAGAGTTGGACGTGACTGAGCGACTTTCACTTTCACAGATTACACTGTGTCCTTGGGCAAAGCATTACACATAGCTGATCTTCATGAAAGAGGGTGTATATCAAACATAATAACGCATGTGGATGTGCTTTGTAAACTGTAAAGGGCTGCATAAATGTTAGTGATTACTCTGTTATAGTACTGCCCAACTGAACTTTTATTTAGGTCACTGCACAAGCATAAACATTCTTAGAAGGTTTTTTGAAGTAACCACTTGGAAACTGAACACTCCTCTCTTCTGTACTATACCACTTCCTGTCCCTTTCCAAACTCTCTTCTTTGCAAAGAATTCTCTGTCTTCTTTGCATTACTTCTATAATGACACTAACAGTGGTGGGTGAACTGAGCATAAAATAATGTGGCAGAGTCCTGCTGTGTACTTTATACATATTATTATCTTTATAACATTAAACATACATATTATTATATATCTCCAACTCTTAAGATAATCTTTCAAGGTAGTGACTTCCCAAATGTCTCAGAATTGGTAGCATTTAATCCTGGGGTGGGGGTGAGAAGGGTGGCCTGAGGAAATGAGGTGGTGTAAACTACTCCTCTTTTTAAAAAATACCAGGGAGTGGAGAGGTGGTACAAGCATACACATTTCAAGAATAATACAGTTATTATTCAGTTGAATAAACAGTTGAATAAACTGAAGCCTCAAAGCAAAATCACTAAGGTCACCTGGTGGGGCAGTCACTGAGCCAGAGTCCTTCGTCTCATGACCAAATTCACATTATGCTGTCTTGCTCCCATCATTAGCAAAGCTCTTAATCTACCTGTTACAATTTAAATGCAAACCCTAAAAAGAGCCATACTTATTTACCCATAGGCTTTCATTTCACTAAAGGAGAAGTTTTATACAGAATAGCAGTTTTGAGGACCTATCAAGCTTGTGGAGGGCGTCCCAGGTAACCCTAATGGTAAAGTACCTGCCTGCCAATGCAGGAAACAAAAGAGACGTAAGTTTGATCCCTGGGTCAGGAAGACCCCCTGGAGGAGGACATGGCAACTCATTCCGGTATTCTTGCCTAGAGAATCCCACGGACAGAGGAGCCTGGCAGGCTACAGTCCCTAGTGTCTCACAGAGTCAGACATGATGGAAGCAACTTAGCAGGCGCAGCAGCAAGCTTGTGGAAGTACAATTTCTTAAATGATCAAAAGGTAAAAACTGATGTCACGCAGTGTGCTAAGAGCTTCCATTTGCATTTTATTGTGTTTAGTTCTCCTAATCATGCCATGAGGCAGGCATTATATTTTATAAAATTTATTCCCTATGACCTGCCTCTTAGGTTAAAAAGTAAAGATAATCTCAAAGTAGAAAAAGCAAGAAAAGAGAAGAGAAAGGAAAGAAAGAATAACAAATAATTGGACATGTCCATGAACCTATGAGCATTTAATAACTGTATCTTGGTAAAACAGAATAATTATGCATATAGTCTTGTGATGATAAAAATTAATAAAAAGAAAGACAAATTCACATGTCCAATAATAAACTGGCTTAGTAAAGTGACAAATCCTATGATAAATTATTTGATATGAAAAGAAGTTTTGAACACCAATTAGAATATAAGTATTCAGAAGTTAAAATTTTCTAATAGGTAAGCATATATATGCACCATAACTTATTAGATAAAAGACAGCAATGCTAATGTATTTCATTTTAGGCTCAATAATAATATGTGTTTCATTCATTATGTCTAGCACTTCCTTTAAAAAGAAAAAAGAAAAACTCTCTTCTCGCAAAATGAGCAAAAGGGGAAAAATGACAATAAAAATTGAGAGGAATGCTTTCTAACTGGTTTCCTCTTTTAAAATACAAATATTGAGACTTCTCTGGAGGGCCAGTGGTTAAGACTCCATGCTTCCACTGCAGGGGGCAGCGGCTGAATCCCTGGTCAGGGAACTAAGATCTTGCATGCCATGCAGCATGGCCATGGCCAAAGAGATAATAATAATAAATAAAATAAAATGCAAGCATTGCTAAGAAAGGTAATGCAATGCAGTCCTTCCCAAACAACTTTAAGGCAAATGAATGTATCAGAATTTCCTAACTACAGATACTAAAAATCATGGTTACAGTAGGGACTCAGATAGGTTACTAAAAGGTGAAGAGAAAGGGGGAGGGGCAGACACAAAAGATAAATTTGATTCTCTTAGCAAAATTCATCTGGGGAATCACAGGGGAAATGGTTAATTCCAGGGAGGGGGCAGAGGAAGCACAAGACGAGTCATTTGCTATAGAAAGTAAGGCATCATGAAAACATGTCAAAAAAATAAAATAAAAACAGATTGAAGGGGCTTGCCAAATCAGAAAATTTGAGCATCAAAATCCAAAAGGATAGAAATAGATCATAACCCACTGAATACCATTAGAATCCATGAGTTTGGACTTAAATAAGGAAAAATAGTAAATGTGAAGAAGGAAAGCTCTTCCTTATAGCAAAACGACAACTAATAAATCTAGAAGTAACATCACTAAACAGTGCAAAGTAGTCAAAGAGAAATTTTACAGACAGGATATTGACATAGTCTCAAAATACCTCCCCACATAACACTTGTAATTTACAAGGAGAAAAGCTGTAACTTCACAGTGGAGAAAGCACCCAAACCAAGTGATCAAAGTTAACATTAATGGACTTCGGGTACCTCTGTTATGGTACATTGGGCTTCTTCACCTCAATGGTATCTCTGCCAAAAATATATAACACAGGTCTAAACATGAAGATAAACCCAGTCAAACCCAGAATGAAGAGCCTTCCCCTGCACCCTAAACAAGAAAGACAAAAAAAAAAAATGGGGTATTGATCTGCTCTTTTTAAAAGTGTCAAGTTAGGAAGACAAAGGCTTAGAAACATTCCCAGATTACAGGAAACAAAGGAGATATGACAACTCAGTACAATGCACTATCCTGGACTGGATCTTGGTCTGGGAAAAAAAAAAATTAACTTGTAAAAAATTATTGGGACATCACTGAGATAATTGAGAAAATCTGAATTGGACTATGGCTTATGCCATGTTAAAATATCTTATCTTGATAGCAACCATAGTTATTAAAGAGAATGTTGTTCTTAGACAAATACCAAAATATTTCAGAGTAAAGGGTAGGGTGTCTTCAATTTACTCTCAAATGGGTCAGAAAAGAAACAGAGTGTGCAATATAAATAGATTCGTAGAAACAGAGGTAGTGAGTGCAGCAAGATATAAATAAACACGAATCTCAGTAAAGGGGATTTCTTGCACAATTTTTGAAACTTTTATAAAATTTGAAACTATGTCAAAATAAAAGTTACCAAAATGCTAAAAGAAAAAGTTTTCTGGGATTGACGACCATCCACAATTCCCTAAATCTCTACTTAAGTGACTGATAGGACCAAGTAGGAAGTTGTTGTTTAGTCACTAAGTTGTGTCCAAATCTTTTGTGACCCCACGGACTATAGTCTGCCAGGTTCTTCTGTCCATAGGATTTCTCAGGCAAGAATACTGGAGTGGGTTGCCGTTTCCTTCTCTAGGGGATCTTCCTGAACCAGGGATTGAACCTGCATCTCCCGCATTGGCAGGTGGATTCTCTACCATTGATCCACCAGGGAAGCCCATGTAGGAAGCACAGGATGTAAAAAAAATGTATCATCTGCCAAACCAAACAGTGCTTGACAGATAAGGTAAAGCTGATGCTAACAGAAATACTGTTAAAAGTTCTAAGGTAGAACTTTAATAAGGTTAAAAGTTCTTTTAAGGTAAAAGTTCTGTACTAAATCTTTAGACCCAGGTTTCCTTGACATGAAAGGGAATAACTGTCCCTGAACCATCACAATGAAATGGGTAGGAATAAACTCAGCCATGTTTCTTTTTGGCCTTCTAATTTAAAGTCAATATTTTAATAACTTCTTTGACTCTCCAGTTGGTTGTTCTCAAGCTATAAATGGATCCCCACCAATATGTAATTAAAGGAGAATAACAAATAGTTTGAATATAGATTACACAGGTGCTGACTTACAAAAGCAAACATTGTAGCAGAAGATTAAGCTCCCAGGAGGCTGGAGGTGTGTGTCTCTGCTTATTGTCATCATAATTCATTAGTGGTCAAAGTAACACTGAGATCAATATTCCTGCAGTCACAGGAATGAGAAAAAATGATTAGCACCAAAATAAGCAACAAAGGCAGTCTCAAAATATTTCTCCTTACATAATTAACAAACCAGTCATTGTCATGAATTTTAAAACTGAGATTTTCTTAGCTGTTCCATGTTTAAGAAGTGGCAGAGCTTAAGGGATCTTCAAAAGAACTATTATTCCCCTAAATAAGATCATATGCAAAAAGAGTGTGTGAGGTCATCTTTTATCCCTTCATCTTCGTGATACAGAAATGGAAGGGAGGATGCTGGGATATGGTAAATACCACAGAAGGCCATAGAGCATGTGATGGTTTCACAAGAAGTTTGGTCCTGAAATACACCTGAAGAAGATGTACAAGTAAGCCTTCGGTAAGATCTGTGTCTCAACCACCGGTTCCAATGCAGATTCCTGGGTCCCAGTTGAGGGGCTCAAACTCATTAGGACTGTGTTTGCAGCCAGGGATTCTGCATTTTTAACAAGTATTGCAGGGACCAGTCCTTGAGAAATATTAAGAGAGACAACTGAAAGAAAAAAAAGAGAGAGAGAGACAACTGTAACTGTTTTTATGAATTTAATTACTGCAAAACAATACTTACCATGTTAGGGTAGTAAATACGCCTTCAATAAATTGACCAGTATAGATAAAATGATACAGAGAAGCTTATGAGGATTCCTACCCGCCCCCCCACTCCACCTCGTATGAAAGTTGTTTTAAAGATTACAAAAATTAATTAACTTTTACTTTTGGCTGTGCTAGGTTTTTGTTGCGGTGTGTGGGCTTCTCATTGCAGTGGCTTCTCTTGTAGCAGAACATAGGCTCTAAGGTGCGGAGGTTCAGTGTTTGAGGCATGCAGACTTAGTTGCTCTGCGGTATGCGAAACCTTCCTGGACAAGGGATCGAATATGTGTCTCTTGCATCAGCAGGCGGATTCTTAACCACTGGACCACCATGGACGTCCTAAAGACTTTTGCTTTTAGTTCCTCTGGTTGTAAACATCCCCCTGACTTCCCCTAATTTAAAAAAGTAAATACTGTTCTTTTACAATATACTCATATTTTAGAAAAATCAGAAGAATGCATATTTGAAGTAGTGTAATTGGCCTATTAGGTAAGTACCAATTTTGTGCAAAATTTGAAATAGTTTAACTCTTGCCAAGAGTAATCAAGAATTGCATAATTTAAAGCTAGCAAGCAATGTGTATGGCAACCATGTTTATCTGTGTGGCCATGTGGCATTCCACTCTAGCCAGTAATCAGAAGTACAGTGGAACTTGTAATTATACACTCCTTGATAATGGAAATTTGTATACGACAATTTTGGTGATTGGCTCCTGTCTTCCTGCAGCCAGCTCATTTTGGTCATTTCATTAACTCTGCACTAAGCTGGTCCCACACATTACATGACTAGATGTTTTGAACCTCAGTTACGAAGTTACAGCAGAGTTTTACTTGCATCTGCCATGTTTTAACAGGAGCCTGTAAACCATGCTACTATATAAACATCTATAAGTAATTCAAGGGAATTTTATATTATTTTTAAGGATATAATTTTAAAATAGTTTTTATCCTATAACAAGGCCATCTAAGCTTTCACCCAGTGGGAGCAAAATCCCAATTCTGAGAATATGTTCTTGGGGAAGAGAAATTAGATATAATAAAATACCATTAAGAGGCCACATGACCATATACTATGCTATGGCTTTTGGAAAGAGTACTCTGTGGAATAATAGAGATACTTCTGAGAAAAAATTTAAAAAGCATTAAAGCAGATATGACTTTGTTTGCAAATATAATCTTATAACTGGGCATGGATAATGGATTGGGAAAAAATGCCATGACTACAAGATCATCAGCACTATAATGTGTCCTTAAGATTGTTGATGCCTATGAAAAATCACTCCTGAATTACTCATTCTTTGAATATATAGGGTGTTTGGAAATTGATTCCTCTTTTCAATTTCTTGGTTATGAATGGCCTCCAGTTACAAAAGATAAACACTTAGCTCATTCACATTATCTTCTTCTTCCTGCCAACTCCTCCCAGTTTGGGGCAATTGTCACTATTTTTAAGTTTTGTTTTGGTGACCCTTGTAACTTTAAATATTATGTCATGTCTCAGTTTCTCTTTCTAAAAACTTGAATATCTTGACTTCTCATTATAGAAGTTGAGGATGTCAATGATACTATTTTTCTCTTCATATTTCCTTCAATTTGCACTTCCCACTTTCTGTGAGCTTCATAGCATGAAGTTTAATGTTTGCTTTTTTTTTTTTTTTTTGGCAACATAACCAAGATCTTCCTTACTCTGTCCTTAGGTTGACTGCAAGGGTTTAAAGCCAAAATACTTATATTATTAAGATTACATCAACATTGTGCACTGCCAGGCTAAGGAGCACGTTAGAGCTATGAACATTGCCCTCCTGTTCTAAAATGGAAGATTTTGTGTTATACTCTAATTCCATTTCCTGTATTAAGACTCTTGCCACCTTCTTTCTTGGATAATGTCCTCATTCTCTTTAATATATATTCAAGTAACTCTTAAGAAAGGAGTCCTGGGAAGTAAACTTTCCAAGTGCTGGTTTATGTGAAATTTCTATATTCTACTCTCACAGTTGAATGACAGGTTGGCCGAATATACAAATTATTTTAAATTCAACTTCCCCCAGAGTTAAAAGGACCACTCTATTGTCTTCTAGCAGCCAGAGATATTAATGGGAATTTGGCTGCTCAATTTTAATTCCTGAGTTGGTGGCCTAATTTTTCTCTCTAGAAACTTTTAGAAATTTAATTTATTCTTAGAGTTCTAAACTTTTACAATGCTGTGTCCGAGTAGGTTATCTTCTCCGTTGGCTACAGTTGGTTCTCAGTGGGCTCTTTTAATGTAAACATATATGTCCTTTTATGGGAAAAATTTTAATATTATATCTCTAGTCATTTCCCTGTTATCATTTTCTCCATTCCTGAATCTTATAATATTTAGCTGCCATATTTCCTAGTCTGGTTTTTATAGCTCCTCTTTCTTTCATACTTCCCCTCTGTAGTAGAGAATTTTATTTGTATCTCAACATCTTCTTTACCACAGTCATCTTCTTTGTCCACATCAACTGATTAAAATAAAAATACCTCTTACTAACAACTGTGTCAGCCTAGAGCAGAACCTTAGTTTTTACGACTCTGAATGCCTCATTGGAATCATGCCTACCCAACTGTTGATCTAGGTAGCATCCTCTTGGAGAGTTGATGCTGAAAATGTCAAGGGATGGAATTTTAAAAAAAGAAAACAAACAAATACAAAAAAATCTTAGTAAAGTCCAATTGTGGGTATTGCTTTCCCCTCTTCCAACAGGCTCATCACTCTCTGCTGGTAAAATTAAATTGGTCTAGCATAATTTGTACTTCACAAAATTACGTTGATTACTATGCAGAACTTTGTACTCTTCTAGATGTTTGCAAATTGATTGTTTGATGATTTGCTCCGGTATCTTCCCAGGTATCCAAGATAAACTGAATAGTCTATAATTACTACAGTTGTGCTTTTCTCTGTTTTAAAAAAAAAAAAACAAACTCCATCTGCAGATTCCACTTGTCAGGACATTCTCCTGTCCAAGCTTCGTTTTCTAAAATAAAAGCTAGTGGTCTTGCAATTACATTTGCCAATTTCTTAAGTGCCCTGGGTTGTAAGTAATCAGGCCCTGCTGATTTGAATGTACTGAGCTTTCTGAAGAGCTCTTCAATCACTTCTTTCCCCTTGTTTGCCTTTGTATCTCCAATAAGATAGCACTTAATCTGGTTTAGTTTTCTTATCATTGCTGATTAAAAAGGAAAAAAAAAGACTAAAAGTACAGTGAAAGCCTCTGCTATTACAGTTATTTGTTAATAGATTTTGTTTAGCAGTACTCGTTAATAGTTTTGCTAATAGCTCAGTGGTCCAGTCTGCATCTTATACATTCCTTCTGTATTCTTCCTTCCTTTCAACCCTCCCTCCCTTGGTATTTCTTTCCTTCTTTCCTCTCTCTCTTCCCACCCTTCCATTAAACTCTCTTTTTCTTAAATTTCTTATAGAGGGTGAGGCAGGGGAAAGGAAAGGGAGGAAAAACAAAAAAGGCAAAGAACTCCACATAACTTTATGACAGAGACATTTACTAATCCCCATATACCCATGTGCTACCCCAAATTTTCCAGCACCCTTACAGTTGGGGCAAGAGGCATATGACTAGTTCTGGCCACGAGGTACTTAAGAGGCATGAGTTCCCCTTGCCCTCTCTCCTCCTGCCCAGGTGATCTGGAAGCCAAACGTTCCTAATGACAGACCAACAAAATGCAAGTGGCCGATAAGTCATCACCGGTGACCAGGATCGCTGAGTCATCACTGGAAGGCAGCAGTCCTGGAGAGCCGTCAGTCCCCCAGAGGCTCACACATTAAGCTGCTAAGGTTTAGGGAGAGGGGTGTATTTTTGCAGCACCATCTACCTTATCTTCACTAATACAGCACCCATTTCTGGATTAGTCAGATTAGGTTTTGCCAAGGGAACAAATTAACCCTGAAATCTAAGTGGCTTAACATAACAAAGGCTTACTTCTTACTTGTGGTATGTGATTAGCTAGTCTCCAAAGAGGGCTCCCACTGACTCTTACCTCCTGGTAGTCACACCCTTGTCTTAGTCACCTGCTACTTCGTCTCTGCACTGATCCCATGACACGCTTTAAGCAAGAAAAGGAAGCAGAAGCCTGAGGAAATCTTGACAGCCTCTGCATTTGAAGTCATTCATGATATAAGAACTCTGAGCATCCCACTGCAAAGAGAGGCCATGTGCAGATGGCTGGAGAATGCAACTCTATGTGGAGGTGCACTTAGGTGTTAGACCTTAGCAAGAAGGTCATTCTCAGTTCAATCCCAGTCAAGCTTTCCAAGGATTCCAGCCCTAGTCATCCCAGGTGGTAAAGAATCCTCCTGCCAATGCAGAGACGCAAGAGATGTGTGTTCTATCCCTGGGTTGGAAAGATCCCCTGGAGTAGGAAATGGCAACCTACTCCAATAGTCTTGTCTGGAAAATTCCATGGACAGAGGAGCCTGGCAGGCTACAGTCCATAGGATCACAAAGAATGAGACACGACAGAGTGACTGAGCAGAGTACACATGAAACCCTAAGTAAGAAGAGCAGAACTGCCCACTTGGGAAGAATTGGAGGGGAGAGATAGGGAGTTGGGATGGACATGTATACATTTCTATATTAAAACAGATAACCAAGAAGGTCCTACTGTATAGCACATGGAACTCTGCTCAATGTTAGGTGGCAACCTGGATCGGAGGGGAGTGTGGGGGAGAATGGATACATGTATATGTATGGCTGACTCCCTTTGCTATCCCCCTGAAACTATCACAGCATTGTTAACTGACTACAGTGCTCAGTTGCTCAGTTGTGTCCAACCCTTGCAACCCGGGGACTTGTAGCCCACCAGGCTCCTCTGTCCATGGGAATTTCCAGGCAAGAATACTGGGGCAGGTTGCCATTTCCTCCTCCAGGGGATTTTCTGGACCCAGGGATAGAACCCTTGTTTCCTGTGTCTCCTGCATTGGCAGGCCGATATTTTACCACTGAGCCACCTGGGAAGTCCATACTCCAATGCAAAATAAAAAGTTTAAAAAAAAAACAAGAACTACCCACTGGAGCCCAACCAACTCACAGAAATGTGAGATACAACAATAAACTGTTTAAAGTCATCCTGTATAAGATGGTTTGCTGGGCATTAGTCACTAACAGAAGCAGGGCACACATCCAAGGTTGGTGTATAGGGGTTGAGCTCCACACAGCCCCTCATGGAACCATGTTGATACAGGTTCTACCATTTTGTATCTGTATCCCTGGGAACATGTGCAGAGGCAAGGAAAGAGAGGACTAGTGGTTGCATACCAACTTTTAAATGCTTCTTCTATCTCTTTTCCCAGTCCATTGGTCAATGAGGAATGTGGGGGAGTAAACGGAGAGTCAAAGGGCATTAAATGTCTCTGCTGCAGATCTTACCATTAATATTTTTTAATTGATTTTATTGGAGTATAGTTGATTTACAATGTTAGTTTCTGCTGTACAGCAAAATGAATCAATTATACATAAATATATGTTGTTCTTCAGTCACTAAGTCGTCTCCAATTCTTTGTGACCTCATAGACTGCAGCAAGCCAGGCCTCCCTGTCTATCACCAACTCCCAGAGTTTGCTCAGATTCATGTTCACTGAGTTGGTGATGCTATCTAACCATCTCATCCTCTGTCACTATCTTTCCCAGTATCAGAGTTTTTTTCAAATGAGTCAGCTCTTCTCATCAGGTGGCCAAAGTATTGGAGTTTCAGCTTCAGCATCAGTCCTTTAAATAAATATTCAGGCTTGATTTCCTTTAGCGTTGAATGGTTTGATCTCCTTGCTGTCCAAGGGACTCTCAGAGTGTACTCCAGCACCACAGTTCAAAAACATCAGTTCTTCAGCGCTCAGCCTTCTTTTAGGTCCAGCTCTCACATCCATACATGACTACTGGAGAAACCATAGGTTTGACTATACAGACCTTTGTTGGCAAAGTGATGTCTCTACTTTTTAATACACTGTCTAGGTTTGTCATAACATTCCTTCCAAGGAGCAAGTGTATTTTAATTCCATGGTTGCAGTCACCATTTACAGTGATTTTGGAGCCCAGGAAAAGAAAATCTATTACTGCTTCCACTTTTTCGCATCTATTTGCCACGAAATGATGGGACCAGATACCATGATCTTAGTTTTGTGAATGCTGAGTTTTAAGTCAGCTTTTTCACTCCTCTTTCACCATCATCAAGATGTTGTTTAGTTCCTCTTCACTTTCTGCCATTAGAGTGGTATCATCTGCATATCTGAGGTTACTGATATTTCTCCCAGCAATTTTTTTAATCAATTAATTTTTTATTGAAGGATAATTGCTTTACAGAATTTTGTTGTTTTCTGTCAAACCTCAACATGAATCAGCCATCAGTTCAGTTCAGTCACTCAGTCATGTCCGACTCTTTACAACCCCATGAACCACAGCACACCAGGCCTCCCTGTCCATCACCAACTGCCAGAGTCCACCCAAACCCATGTCCATTGAGTCGGTGATGCCATCCAACCATCTCATCCTCTGTCGCCCACTTCTCCTCCTGCCCTCAATCTTTTCCAGCATCAGGGTCTTTTCAAATGAGTCAGCTCTTCACATCAGCTGGCCAAAGTATTGGAATTTCAGCTTCAACATCAGTCCTTCCAATGAACACTCAGGACTGATCTCCTTTAGGATGGACTGGTTGGATCTCCTTGCAGTCCAAGCGACTCTCAAGAGTCTTCTCCAACACCACAGTTCAAAAGCATCAATTCTTTGGCACTCAGCTTTCTTTATAGTCCAACTCTCACATCCATAATGACCACTGGAAAAACCATAGCCTTGACTAGATGGACCTTTGTTGACAAAGTAATGTCTCTGCTTTTTAATATGCTGTCTAGGTTGGTCATAACTTTCCTTCCAAGGAGTAAGCGTCTTTTAATTTCATGACTGCAATCACCATCTGCAGTGATTTTGGAGCCCAAAAAGATAAAGTCTGACACTGTTTCTACCGTCTCCCCATCTACTTCCCATGAAGTGATGCGACCGGATGCCATGATCTTTGTTTTCTGAATGTTGAGCTTAAGTCAACTTTTTCACTCTTCTCTTTTACTTTCATCAAGAGGCTCTTTAGTTCTTCTTCACTTTCTGCCATAAGGGTGGTGTCATCTGCATATCTGAGGTTATTGATATTTCTCCTGGCAGTGTTGATTCCAGTTTGTGCTTCCTCCAGCCCAGTGTTTCTCATGATGTACTCTGCATATAAGTTAAATAAGCAGGGTGACAATATACAGCCTTGACATACTCCTTTTCCTACTTGGAACCAGTCTGTTGTTCCATGTCCAGTTCTAACTGTTGCTTCCTGACCTGCATACAGGTTTCTCAAGAGGCAGATCAGGTAGTCTGATATTCCCATCTCTTTCATATGAATTCTATGAATTTTCATATGATTTCATGAATCAGCCATAGGTAAACATATATCCCTTCCCTTTTGAACCTCCCTCCCATCTCTCTCCCCATCCCACCCCTCTAGGTTGATACAGAGCGCCTGTTTGAGTTTCCTGAGCCATACAGCAAACTCCCATTAATTATCTATTTTACACATGGTAATATAAGTTTCCATGTTACGCTTTTCATACATCTCACCTTTTCCTCCCTTTTCCCATGTTCATTAGTCTATCCTCTATGTCTGTTTCTCCATTGCTGCCCTGGAAATAAGTTCTTCAGTACCATTTTTCTAGATTCCATATATGTACGTTAGAATACAATATTTATCTTTTTCTTTCTGACTCACTTCACTCTGTATAATAGGTTCTAGTTTTATCCACCTCATCAGAATTGACACAGACAGGAGTGGGATTGCCGGGTCATATGGTGGTTTTATTCCTAGTTTTTAAGGAATCTCCATACCATCTTCCATGGGGGCTGTATCAATTTACATTCCCACCAACAGTGCAAGAGTATTCCCTTTGCTCCAGACCCTCTCCAGCATTGACTGTAGACTTTTTGATGAGGGCCATTCTGACTGGTGTGAGGTGATATCTCATTGTAGTTTTGATTTGCATTTCTCTAATAATGAGAGATGTTGAGCATCTTTTCATGTGTTAATTAGCCATCTGTATGTCTTCTTTGGAGAAGTGTCTATTTAGGTCTTTTCCCCATTTTTTGACTGGGTTGTTTGTTTTTCTGGCATTGAGTTGTATGAGCTGCTTGTATATTTTGGAAATTAATCCTTTGTCAGTTGTTTCATTTGCTATTATTTTCTTCCTTTCTGAGGGTTGTCCTTTCTGGTCTTACACTTAGATGTTTAATCCATTTTGAGTTTATCTTTGTGTATGGTGTTAGGAAATGTTCTAATTTCATTCTTTTACATGAAGCTGTTCAGTTTTCCAGCACCATTTATTGAAGAGGTTGTCTTTGCCCCATTGTATATTCTTGCCTCCTTTATCAAAAGTAAGGTACCCATGGGTGCATGGGTCTATTTCTGGGCTTTCTATCTTGTTCCATTGGTCTATATTTCTGTTTCTGTGCCAGTACCATACTGTCTTGATGACTGTAGCTTTGTAGTATAATATGAAGTCAGGAAGGTTGATTCCTCCAGCTCCATTCTTCTTTCTCAAGACTGCTTTGGCTATTCAGGGTCTTTTGTGTTTCCATATGAATTGTGAAATTTTTTGTTCTAGTTCTGTGAAAAATGCCGTTTCTTAATTTGATAGGGATCATATTGACTCTGTAGATTGCTTTTGGTAGTACAGTCTTTCTCACAATATTAACTCTTCGTACCCAGGAACATGGAATATCTGTTTTTGTCATCTTTGATTTCTTTCATTTAGTGTCTTATAATTTTCTGTGTACAGTTCTTTTGTTGCCTTAGGTAAGTTTATTCCTACATATTTTATTCTTTTTGTTGCAATGGTGAGTGAGATTGAGTCCTTAATTTCTCTTTCTGATTTTTCATTGTTCAGTTCAGTTCAGTTCAGTCACTCAGTCGTGTCTGACTCTTTGCGACCCCATGAATCGCAGCACACCAGGCCCTGTCCATCACCAACTCTCAGAGTTTCATTGTTAGTTTATAGAAATGCAAGTGATTTGTGTGTATTGATTTTGTATCCTGCAACTTTACTAAAGTTACTGATTAGCTCTAATTCTCCCAGCAATCTTGATTCCAGCTTGTGATTCATCCAGGCTGGCATTTCACATGATGTACTCTGCATGATCCAAGAAGGGGACATATACATATATTAACTTTTTTTTTTTTAGATTATTTTCCCATACAGGTCATTACAGAGTACTGAGTAGAGTTCCTTGTGCTGTACAGTAGGTCCTTATTATCCCCCTAGGATTATAACAAGGTTTATCCAGGAGTCATCCAACTGGCTTTCCCAAAATTGTAACCAAGGGTGTGCAGGACCAGCTCATACAGCTCAGAGTGTGTGCCCACAATTCTGCATTCTGTGATGCCATGCTGGTAGCTTGAAATCAGCCATGGTGGAAATACTTACATCACAGAAATTGGCAAGTGCTATAAGTCAAAACCCACCTACCCCCTGGTTGAGCTAGTGGTTAAATATTTACCAGACCACTAGTTGTACATAATTCAAAATATACCTATCATTCAGGCTGCCCTAATGGCAACCCACTCCAGTACTCTTGCCTGGAGAATCCCATGGACAGAGGAGCCTGGTAGGTAAGTCCATGGGGTCACTTAAGAGTCAAACACGACTGAGTGATTTCACTTTCACTTTTCACTTTCATGCATTGGAGAAGGAAATGGCAACCCACTCCAGTGTTCTTGCCTGGAGAATCCCAGGGACAGGGGAGCCTGTTGGGCTGCCATCTATGGGGTCGCAGAGTCGGACACGACTGAAGCGACTTAGCAGCAATAGCAGCAGTATATTCACTTGTTATAGGTAGAAGTTTGAAAACTCACCATCAATGGTCTTATTATTTTATTTCACATATCAAATAACAGACTGAAACTATAAAGATTTTTGTACAAACCTCAGTAACCTTCATCAACAACAAAGAAGACAGCTTGAAGTTGTCTATACGTAATCAGAATGTGCATATTTTAATAGTTAACTTCATTCTAGTACAGTATTGAAAATGCTGCTATGTAGTAGGCATAGAACATACCTATTTTCAGCTAGCATCAACAAGGATTTTATCATTCCAGTAATTACTGTATCTAATAACACTGTCTTAGGTACTGACTCATTCTGGAAGCTTCAGTATCTTTCAGGCTTTAGATATTATAAGACCAAAATATTTTCTTTTAAGTCTTGCTGAAAGAGTTAATTCAGCTTCCTGCTCCAGGTCACTGACTCATTCTCTCCCAGCCTTCACCCTCCACACACATACAAAGAAAAGCCATCAATAAGGTTCAAGCTTCTATTATGGAATATAAAGCAATAACATTTGAAATAGCACCTTGGAGGCCTGAAGGAGTTAACACATCTTTCAATAGTGCCTACTTTACAGCTCTGTAGTATTTTGGACCCTGAAAATCTGGATTATTATTCATTCAAAAAAAAAGAGTCCAGTTGGAGGAAAAACCTCATTCACTAAGCAATAAAGGATATGCTTGCAAATAACATTTGAAAATAAGATGACCAGAAACTTTTTGCTATAAACAGCAGGGATTTGAACTTAATCCACACCTAATTATGTGGCAAAATAAAAGATAAGATGGTTCCAGAATCAAGGACACAAGTCAACTTCAAAATGATGTTTCCTGGGCAGAACCCAGTGAGATCCCCTATGGAAAAATTCGATCTTTGCTAATCAGAACAGGAAGAAAAAGAAAGAAGTCTCACTGTATCTACCAACCAGTGTATTTTTCATCACAATCCTGAGAATTTTCTGGGAACTCTGAAACCTTTCTGAGTTTTAGAGGTTATTCCATGCGTTAATCAAGGTTCTTTTGATTACAGGTATGACTGATTTTGTTTTCTAAAGATGTCCACATTAATATACATTCTGGTCACATGTTATTCTCACAATGTGATGGTAACATTCCTTCATTGAGAGGCAGCAGCCTTCTGAGCCTGGGTGGATCTTTGTATTGATAACTTCCTCCACAAATATGAATATGATAAGGTGGAAATAACACCACATGACTTGGGAAACTAGGTTATAAAAAGTGATACAGCCTCCACCTGGCCCTCTCTCCTTGGGTCTGTGCCTTTGGAGCCCTAAGCCTCTAGGGGAAAGTCCACATACCTTGAAGCTACCATGATAAAGAGACCACAGATGGATAGAGAGATTTCCACATGGCTCCAACTCTTGCAGTCCCCAGCTGCTTGAGTCTTCCTAGGCCAGGGAGTGAAGAGTTCAGACAATTTTAGCCCCTGGCCTTCAAGCTGCGCTCACTGAAACCAAGCTGTAGCGGAAACAAGCTGGCCATGCTAAGCTCTGCTCAGAGTGCAGGTTTTTAGCAGAGTGCAGGTTTTTAGGCAAAATAAGTGTTCTTATTTTAAGCCACTAAATTTGGGAATGATTTTAAATCAGTTATTCATTCATTTGTGGCTGTGTTGGGTCTTCGTTCCTGCGTGGGCTTTCCTCTAGCCGTGGCGAGCGGGGGCTGCTCTTCGTTGCAGTGCATGCCCTTCCTATTGTGGTTTCTCTTGTTGCGGAGCACAGGCTCTAAAGTGCGAGGGCTTTGGCAGTTGCAGCATGTGGGCTCAGCAGTTGTGGCACACGGGCTTTGGTGCTCTGAGGCATGTGGGATCTTCCCAGGTTAGGGATCGAACTTGGCGTCTCCTACATTGACAGGTGGATTCTTTACCACTGAACCACATGGAAGCCCCTGGGGTGCTTTTTGTCATACAGCCATTGTAGCCAGAACAGCAAGTAAGAGAAGCCCCTCGAGTTAGCATTATCAAAATAGTGGAGCTTAGAGTATAAAGGTTCCAGAGCAGCCAATGGCTGCCCAGGAGAGGCATGGCAGGGTCTCTGGATGGGTTGAATAGGAACTCAATTAGAAAAGCAGCAGAAGTCAATCAGCTACTTTGCTCCAGCGTTGTCTCTCTTCTCCTTCTGTCTTCTTCTCTGGTCTCTTACTTTATGGCCCTCACCTGTTGCCCAGAACATCTGCTTCCCTCTCTCTGCAGTCAGGGTTCTGACTGCCTATGGTGCGATAACACAGCTCTTGAGTTGTATGTCCTTGATTTAAGAGACCAGCCCATGCTAACTAGCATCCTTTTATTCCAGTGGTAAATTCCTGGCAGAGAGGATCTAATTGGCTGGCCTTGAGTCACATGTCTACTTCTGGTGCCTTCTGTCAACATGGGGAAGAGCCACATCATACCAACGTGGCTGCTACTCCCAACCCCCAACCTCCTGGAGAAGGGAAGCTCAGAGGTTTCCACATATAACAATAGGCCTTTTTACATTCTTGAGTCTTAGAAGGCATTTTGGATGTTTTTTTGGTTGCTGCTGTTTAGTCACTATTTTTAGCTGTACATAAAACTCTACCATGGACTCCCTTTTAATTTGCCTGTTGTTTCTTTACAGACCTGCTTAAACAGCCTCCTCCCCATTCTCATCCCATCCTCATGGTGATCTGAAAGGGTCCTTCTGGATCTCTACAACAAAGAAAGTGGAGGAGGTTGATGTGACCTCAAGGAGATGGGATTCAATAATTAATCTTTTCTATTTCATTTTTATTGTTTGAGGCACAATTTCTAATGTGAACTTGACTCCTTGCTTTCCTACTTTTAGCTGTTAGGCCTCTGAGCAACTGGGCTTATTAGACATTACAGAGGCACTCAGGGAAACTGAGGATACTTGATGAACTTTAAAAACTTTCCTCCCATTAACAATTTCCCTTTGCCAACTATGGTGTTAAAAAGTCAGGATAGAGGTTATCCCCCAGGAAAGGAGAGACTCCTTGGAACAGAGCCTGGCCCATAGAAGGCAATGTTAATTATTATTGCTATCACTACCATTACTATAAGTGCTATTAGACTGTAACAAAGTAAAATGAAAAAGCATCTATATTCCTGCCTTTTACTATTCCATCCACTCCAGCTCAACAGCACCTACAACAATTCAGCAGGCGTTGGCTGACAGCCTCTATGAGTCAGATCCACACACAGAGACCCTGGAGGCATATTTCTGGCCATTCCGGGTCCTCCACTGCAGAGACTGACAGTGTCTGATGGCCGCATCCTTGGAAGATTCTGTGGTTCATTTCTTCCCTGGGTCACTGCTGGTACTGTTCAGAGTTTTACACATTCCAGTCCTGAGCCAAGGCGAACCTAGGGAACTCCCCTGGCTGGGTTTCCTTGGTGGAGCCTGGCCAGGGCGGGAGGTGAAGCAGGACTGATTTGCTCTGTGTTTGGGTTCTGCGGCAGTGGTTGTGTCGTGTTTTCCTTCACCGCGGCAGCAGTCAACTTTACCCGAATAGAAACACCCTGTGCGGTCCTTTGTAACACCAGTATTATTTTAAGGAAACATAAGGAGGTGGGACAAAAGAAAATGGCCATTAATCAAAACTCCAGTCCCACACAGCACTCTCCACAACAAGGTGCCTTTAGAACCATCCATGTTGAACAGTTGTCTGGGGGTCGTTTGTAACCAGGGCACTGAGCAGTGGACAGGACCAAAAATGATGAGTTACCTCTTTTGGGATTCATGGTCACCGCTGTCCCCAGTAACTCCTGTTCTGCAGCTTGCTTCTGGCGCTGCACCGACAGAGTCGGGAACTCACTGAAATGAAATTGGTGAAAAACGTAAGGGAAACATTGCTTCTATGTAGGCACGCCTAATGTTCTAATGATGGTCTAAGCCCACAATGAAAACAAAACAAAAACACCAAGACACTGAAGCAGTGTTTTTTCATTTATTTTCTCCCTCCCTTCCTGAAAAAGCAGCTTCCTGAGACCACCTTGATATATATTCCTCTTCCCTTTCAGATACACAATTGGGTGTTTCACAGCTTGGTTTCCTCCTGTCCTCACCTGGGCAGGTGCACAGCTGGGGAAAAGGACAAGGAGAGCTGGGAGAATGAGGGCTGCAATTTGGTAGGGAGCAGTAGGTCCCCCATCCCCTTCCCACTGCACTGCAGCCCTGGCATGTTGGGGGGAGGAATCTTCCCACTTGGTTACTTCCAGGCAGGGTCATCAAGTGTTTAAGGGCATGAACGCCCAGTCAAAATGCTTGGGTTTGAATCCTGGCTCAGTCACTTTTCTTGAAGTTTGACCCCTCTGTTGCCTCAACTTTCCCATCTATAAAATGGGAATAATAATACCACTATTACAAGTACTTCCTAGACTTGTGGTGAGATTAAATGAGTTAATATCTGTAAAACAAAACAGAGTCTTGCACACATTAACCACCCAATAAATGTGAGCTGTTACTATTATTATTACCTTGGAATATCTCCAAATCATGGCACAACATCATTATATTATATTATCTCCAAGCTGCATACCATAAAACCACCAATAAGCAATCATCAGCTTGTCCTTTTGCTAGTTTAGTTCCTAAACACTGTCATGTGATCCAAGGTGAGACACCTTGGGCTGACTTAAATCAGTGAAGACTAACGTGAAGTTCCAGGATTCTATTTTGCCAAGAATCCCAAGAATACTGCCATGGGAATTTTCAGATACACAAATGCAGACACTCACTGTAGCATTATTCATACGGTGGAAAACTGGACACAGGCTACATGAGGGATGATCTGAGGATGATTAGGTTAGGGACAGAAAATACTCCAAGTACCACCTAGCCATTAAGAGGGGTGCTTTTGCTGAATTTTTATGACAAGGAAATGCTCATGAAATAAGTATTAATTTAAAATGCAGCTTCAAAACTGTGTGCACAATAGGATCACATTTGGTAACTATATATGCACATTTGCAGAGAAAACAAATGTCTAGGGAAATGCATGAAGATGCTAACAGCGGGGTTTCCACAGGTGGAAGAACTCAGTATGTGGTTTTTATTCATATTTTTATATTTTTCGGTGTTCCATGTTTTACACACAAATACAAATTATTTTTATATTTGGGGAAAACAGTAAGTCATGAAACCAAAAAATTTAACAAAGACTCTTTCAGAAGACACACGGAGGAGTAACAGGAACTGAACCCTTGTTTCCTAAACTCCTACTCTATATTATTTTTGTAAGCCCCACACACCACCATATAAAGAGATAGATGTTGCTAACTCTTTAACTTAGTTTTGCTTTGAAAAGAAGGAAATCTCTCAGTTGAGAGAGAGAGAGAGGTGGGTAGGAGCAGTTAGGGAGGATAGCAAGGGCCTCTTAAGGTATAGGATACAACTTGGCATTGACTAATCATGACCACTTGTTATCACAACATTGGGTTGAAACATCGTTGGCCCAAAGCAAAATGAGAGAGAGCCATCTATCCTCTTTCGGAAGAAGTTAAAAAGAAAAGAAAGGAAAAAACACCAAACTTCTGTGGTTAAAAAGAAACAAAGAAAAGAAAACTAATGCAAATAGGACATCAAACGAATCCAAACAGACAAGTAACAGAATTCCCATGCCTCTTCAGGCAGAACCTTGCCAATAAACCACCCGTTTTGAACCCGACACCTAACAAAAGATTATTAAGACGAGCCTATTCTGCAAGCACTCAGAAATCATCAAGGAATGCCAGGGCATGGGTACTGCCCTCTGTCTGGGGACCAGGCCCCCGCAGCTGTATTCCCAGGAGAGAGTCTTGCAGGAGCTGTGCCTTGGCCTCAGGGGCAAGATTAATAAAATTAGGATTATTTATGATGCAGGAGTGATTTAATAATATTTTTCAAGAACCTGAAGGATTTATGTAGAGGAACTGCTGTTTTAGTAACTAAACCCTTTTGGATGGACTCCAAGATAAACCAGACTTGTCTGGCTTCCGCCCCGAGTCCCTCCACCTCTCCCAGTTGCTCTTGGCAAATAATCTCTTCTACTTCGCTGGAGGGTGATGGCCAAGGGGATGACCTTGTTGGCTGCTTTATCAACCCTCACCTCCACCTCAAAATCTCTCTTAGCTCCTCTCTTTTGTTCCTTCAAATCTCAGAGGAAGAATCAAGAGGGGAGGGGGTGCCTTCTGCATGCCAGGAGCTGGCAGACACATTACCTCACTTAATTCCCACAAACACTTTGTGAGGTAGTCATAATTATCCCTATTTTGCTTGTTAGTGGATAGAGGAAATTTATCCTCTTAGCAGCTGGTAGGAGAATTCCTCTTGGGGACAGAACCAGCTTTGTGAGAAAATGCCCTTGACTAGCCTCTTTTGGCTAAAGGGGGTATATAGGGAAATGGGTGGAGGATGTTGGTGGGCAGGGGCACTGTGGGCTCTTCACTCAGAAAAAAGGGAGGTAGATGAAAGGAAGAGGTTTAGAAAAATACTGTGGGGCACAGAATGACCCTATTCTCAAACGTATAGCTCTTCAAATCTCCAATACATTTCTTCAATTCATGAAGTGCTTGCTGAAAGAATTTTCTGAATGTGCTGGGTGGCGCAGCATGAAACAGGAGCCCGATGTGTTTCACCTGAGATGGTGACAGGTGGCTCCGTAAGGAAATGTTTCCTAAATCAAAGAGTAGGAAGGGCCCACTTGACATCTGAGTTACATAAAGGTTGGGGGAAAGGTGAGGGATGGGGGAACTGAGGCTCAGAGAAGTTAATCAACTTTCCTAGTATCACACAGCAGTAATGCATATATTAGCAGAGACAAAATTGAACTCAGCTGTTAATCTCCGATGTCTTTTTTGTTTTTTGACACTATTCTACAGGCTGCAACGACATGGTTTCCCCTCACCAAAGCCAACTCTTGCACTGATAAAGTCCACCCACATGTAGGAAGAGTGTTGTTGTCGTTTAGTTGCTCACTTGTGTTTGACTCTTTTCTGACCTCATGGACGGTAGCCCACCAGGCTCCTCTGTCCTTGGGATTTCCCAGGTAAGAATACTGGAGTAGGTAGTCATCCCCTCCTCTAGGAGATCTTCCTGACCCAGGGACTGAACCCACGTTTCCTGCATTGGCAAGCAGATGCTTTACCACTGAGTCACCAAGGAAGCTCACAGTAAGAGTTATTGTTGCTGTTCAGTCGCTCAGTCATGTCCAGCTCTTTGTGACCCCATGGACTGCAGCAGGCCAGGCTTCCCTGTCCTTCACCATCTCCCGGAGCTTGCTCAAACTCATGTCCATTGAGTCAGTGATGCCATCCAACCATTTCATCCTCTGTAGTCCCCTTCTCCTCCTGCCTTCAATCTTTCCCAGGATCAGGATGTTTTCTAATGAGTCAGCTCTTTGCATCAGGTGGCCAAAGTATTGGAGTTTCAGCTTCAGCATCAGTCCTTCCAATGAACATTCAGGATTGATTTCCTTTAAGATTGACTGGTTGGATCTCCTTGTAGTTCAAGGGACTCTCAAGAGTCTTCTCCAACACCACAGCTCAAAAGCATCCATTCCTTGGTGCTCAGCCTTCTTTATGGTCCAACTCTCACATCCATACATGACTACTGGAAAAAACATAACTTTGACTATACGGACCTTTGTTGGCGAAGTAATGTCTCTGCTTTTTAATACACTGTCTAGGTTGGTCATAGCTTTTCTTCCAAGGAGCAAGCATCTTTTAATATCATGGGAAGAAGTAGTGAGTATTTATTGAGTGTCTACTACATACCAGGCATTGTTGCAGGCATTAGCTCATTTGGTCTTCACCACATCACTGTGCATTTGAGAGTATAATTATTCACATTTTAAAATATGGAAACGGCTGCTTAGAGAAGGTAAGACACTGGCTCAAGCTCCTACTGTGCTATGTGGTGAAACCAGCCTTCGAACCAGACTGTTGTGTTCTCTCATCTCCCATCCCTTTCCATGTCCTTCAGGAATGATTTCTCTAATGAACCCATCTAATTAACCCATTCTCTCCCTGTCACACCCTGGGCTGTACCCTGGGCTGGGATCCAGTAGAGTTTGTAGAGGCTGTGCAACACTGAAGAGGCTTTGATGAGCTCAGGGTAAAATCACTGTCCACAGCTCAGGTTAATTTCTCTAAAGGGCCAGTCAGTAAACATCCTCGGCTTTACGGTCTCTGATGCCACCTCCTCTGCTGCTGTGATGTGAAAAATAGCCATAGACGTAAATAAAACACAGCACAGCTGTGTTCCAGTAAGAATTTATTTATGGACATTGAAATTTGAGTTTCATATACTTTTTATGCTTCATAAAATATTCTTTTGATTTTTTCCCCCCAACCATTTAAAAAGGCAAAACCCATTCTTCTTCTCACAGAAGAATGGGAGGCAGGCTGGATTTGGCTCATAGGTGACAGTTTGGTGACCCCCAGTTTTACCAGTCCTCCTCCTTTTTGGCTTGGTACCAGCTGGGTCTGTGTCGAGGCTGAACAGCCTCCAGGCTGGGCTTTGATCCCTCCTGCCTCAGAATCACACGGGTTCAGTTCCTGAGCCTCTGTTCATTGCTCTCATGAGGAGCTCTTCTCCAATCCTACAGCTTCTCCTGCCAAAGCAGAAGAGAAGTTGTCTGCTGTCCCTGAAGGAGGAAGCCACAAAATAAGATGAAACTGCCATCACATAGATGACCCTGGTGAAGCTAAGCCCTGGGGACAGATTAAAGGAGGGTCACCCTAAGGCTACAAGGTTTGAGAATAACATGCTTCAAAACGATAGCAGAAAAATTTCTAGGAAGAGTGAAGATATTCCTAAGAATCTGAGACCAAGGAAAGAATCCTGGAGCCAGAAATAGAAGTACATGAGGCAAAAGCCAGGGGGCAAGAGACAGTGGAACTGGTGAAGGACAGGAATGTAACTCAGCCCAGGGCCAGGGGGCAGCTTATATCTAGACCCCTAGAGAAGACCAACACGCGCTAAGGAAAGACTAAGAATTCATTAGCAATCTGGTATGTTTCAGGCACTATTGCTGGATTCTTTATATATATTATCCTATTTAACCCTTCCAACACTCTAGTAAAAAAGACATTAAAAAAAAATCTCCTTGCATTTATTACTATTGTTTTACTTTTTGTCTGTGCTAGGTCTTCATCACTGCACACGGGCTTTCTCTAGTTGTGGTGCTTCTCATTGTGGTGGCTTCTCTTGTTGCAGAGCACAGCCTCTAGCTGTGAAGGCTTCAGTAGTTGTGGCACACAGGCTAAGTTGCTTTATGGCAGGTAGAATCTTCTGCACCAGGGACTGAACCTGTGTTCCCCTGCATTGGCAGGCAGATTCTTAACCACTGGACTACCAGAGAAGTCTGCATTTATTATTATTGATTGATTGTGCATCTTTCATACAACAGACATTGGGCCAGATGCTGAAGATATGTAACTAAGCAAAAACTGGTCTTGTACCTGCTCTCATGGAGACTCTAGTCAAGTACAGGACTTGGTAAATTTTTTCTATGAAGGGCCAGAGTAATTAGGCATTTTGAGCCGTAAAGTCTGCTGCAACTCAACTCTGCTACTATAGTACAGAAGTGGCCACAGATAATATGTAAATAAGTGGGCATGATTGTGCTTCAATAAAACTTGAAAATGTATATATTTTTTATTTAGCTGTACTGGGTCTTAGTTGAGGCATGCAGGATCTTCACTCTTCATTGCAGCATGAGGGATATTTTTAGTTTGGGCATGCAAATTAATTGTGGCATGCAGGATCTAGGTCCCCCCACCAGGGATTGAACCTAGGCCCCCTGCCCTGGAAGCACAGAGTCTTAGCCACTGAACCACCAGGGAAGTCCCTCAATAAAACTTTATTTATAAAAACAGACTGCAGGCCAAAGGTGGAAATAGTTTGCTGACCCTTGGTTTAGGAGAAGAGAAACATTAAGCAAAGAGTGACACAAATAACAATATTAAGTGTTATCATAGAAGTTCCTCATAGTAAAAAAAAAAAAAAAAAACCCTATAAACAGGAGGGATTTTTACTTATTCAGAGAGATCAACGATTTCCTAGAGGGAGTGGACCTTACATCTAGATCTAGGAATTACTGAAGAGGCAGACGAAACTATTGCAGACAGAAGACAGAGTATGTGCAAAGGCCCTGTGGTAGAAGGGAGCATGAAAAACAAGACTGAAGCAGATTTATGCAGTTGGAGCAGAAAGAGTAAGATCAGTGGACATAAGATGAAGCTGAAAAAGGCAGGTAGGGGCCAGACTACTAAGATCTATGGATCTTGTCAGGGAATTAGTCTCTATTTAAACACAGAAACTATGGCACAAGAAGTTAAGCAACGTGCAGTACACTGTATAGCTAGTGAAAGACAAGCTAGAGGAGTCTGTTTATCTCTAGACCCCAATTCTGTATTCTATTCACTTTGGTTTTATGTTTGCCTAGTCTTTACAAATTTCCCTTTATGAAACTCCAAATGCTCTCAACTAAACTAAAAGGAAAGGGAATTTTGTTCACACATAGGCTAGAAAGTTAGCAAGGCCTCGACATCAGCTGCAAACCAGAGTAAGCCTCGTAGAGAAGTCCTAACTACAGAGAAAGAAGTACAAGGATTGGGGATAGCTGTGTTCTGTACTCTCTTCTCAAATCTGAGGTTCATGGAGCCTTATTAAATTGTTCTTTATATTCCATGACAAATAATGGTCTTGAGAATATCGCCAGACTCCTTACCAGCTCTGACGTTCCTTCTTCATCTAGCCCCTGCCTACCTCTGCGGTTGTCATCACCACCTCGTTGGCCTCTCTCCCCTCTGAGAAAATTGAATGACTTGAAAATTTCCATGAAAACGCCACAGCTCCTCTTTAGTTCTTTCTCCTGGAAAGCCCTCCCTTTGTCTGGATACCTGCCCTTTTTAAAGAGTCAACCCAGCAATTACTCCTCAGGCCTCCCTTTCTGCAGGAAGCCTTCCTAGCCTCTTCCCTAGCCAGAACACTGTGCTCCTGTTTGCTCCCGCAGGTCCCTGAGTTAATGGCTAACATCCTGAACTACTGCTCGTGGTCAGCCTTCCCCACTGGACTCTGCCTGACAGCAAAGAACTTATCTGATAGGCATTTAACATTTTCCATGTAGAGGTTGACTTGCTGTTACTCCACTTGTTTCTGCTTCTTAATTATCCCCATATTTCTCCTTTCGAGTTCCTAGAGCCAGCAGTTCTCAAAGTGGGATTCCTGGTCTGACAGCATCAGCGACACCTGGGAACCTGCTAGACATGCAAATTCTCCAGCTTTCCTCCTTCTCACAAATCAGAAACTCTGGAAGGCCAGCAATCTGAGCTTTTCAGAAGCCTGCAGGCAGGTCTGCTGTGCACTAACATTGGAGAATCACTGCCTTGGAGGAAGTTACTGTTCATTAAGCTGCTGCTGGTTCCCTGAGCATGGCACCCAGTTGTTTTCAATCTGGAAAAGAAAAAGCGGAACTAAGGAAATGACAATTAAAGCTTTTATTACGCTGGTGTTTTAGAGAAGGAACGTTCTGACAGAGCATTTCAAATATGCGACTGGTTGAACGAAGGCTCTCCTTTAAAACACGGCTGATTCTCCTCCAGTCTGGCTCAGTCCAGCTTCGGTGTAATCTTGCTGAAGGGCTGGGGTTTGGATGAGATAACCTCACCACCTACCTTCCAGCGCTCAGGTTCTCTGCTTCTAAGATATTCTATACACTATGAACGATAGACAAGTTAGGAAGCAGAGCATTATTGCCAGGGGACTTTAGGCTTTCAATCCACAAGGAAGTATCTGCTTATTTTTTCCCCCCTCATAAGGTGAGTCTGCCACTCTACACTCGTAAAAAGAGATGACCGGGACCTTTTGAGAAAGGTAATTGTTTGGGTTTAGGTCATAAAAATGAATCCTTGCTTTGTTTTCAAAGGAACACGCTCTTCATGCAACCTGTACAAACTGAATGACAAGTAGGTGAGGTCTAAGATTGGAAAGATAAAACTTCCTTTGTTGATTTTTGGCCTAGAGCTGAAACAATGGGACAAAGGAGCGGCTTGTTGGTATAAGCCCCATAAAACATAATAATATTAGTCATGTAAACAGAAGAAAACAGGAGAGGCTTAATGAGATAAATTACACCAGTCACCACAGTAGGGATTAAAATATTCTGATAAAGCAAACACTAAAAGGTCCAAAAGAAAGGATAAAGCGAAGAGTGATAACTTCAGATTGGCGAAACAATGGATCCTTCTATCTCTCACAAGAGGAGCTTTCAGAGGCTGCCTTGGCTGACTGGGAGTGCCCATTAAGATCCCACTTTTCATCCAAAAGAGAGAAAAAAAAAAAAAAACAAAAAACTCCCTCTACTCAAACCAACAGCAGACAAAGCCAACATCTTCTTTTCTTTTCTATTCTTTTTTTTACCTCTTCACAGTTGTGAAGCAATCCATTTTGTTCTGGAAGTCTGTGAATGGAATAAAGGAGCTCACAGGTTTGCAACTCTCTATTAGCATTCTCCAGATTTGCTGGTCTGACTTCCAAAGTGTTCCCCAGCCTAGGGGAAAACAGATAACTTATGGATGCTTAAGACTGCCCATGTACACAAATGAACAGCAAGTTTTTCAACCGGTTTCATAAGGATATTTGAACAACTGAAGTACAGTGCATGGATTTTTGCTGTTTAATAGGGCTTGGTGTAGACAGTATGAGTGAGTGAAGTCACTCAGTCGTGTCCGACTTTTTGTGACCCCATGGACGGTAGCCTACCAGGCTCCTCTTTCCATAGGATTTTCCAGGCAAGAGTACTGGAGTGGGTTGCCATTTCCTTCTCCAGGAGATCTTCCCAACCCAGGGATCGAACCCAGGTCTCCCACATTGTAGGCAGACGCTTTACCATCTGAGCCACCAGGGAAGAGCCCATAGACAGTATATATCTATCTATTCCTATATAGGTTTGGCATAGATAGTATATATTTGTATAGTTATCTTTTTAAAGTATACATCTCTATCTATGAAGAAACAGAAGTTTTTCAAAAGTTAGAACAAGTAAACTCTGACTGGCTCACACATCTGTAAATTTCTTGGCAATGGTAATGAACGAACACAAGGTTACCAAAACTCAGTGAACATTTTAAAAACAACAACAGCAACAACCAGGCTACCAGACCCAGTTTTAGGTCAAGAGCTGACAATACAACTGCTAGAGGAGGACTCCATCTGTGCTTTTCAGGAACATCCTTCCTGAGTGTCAAAAAACTGAACCTAGGTGTTTTCAAAATAAACTTTTGTGGGTATAGTTGTTTTTAAAAGTAACATGTACTCACTGAAAAAGATCCCGATGCTGGGAAAGACTGAAAGGAAAAGGAGAAAGGGGCAGCAGAGGATGAGATGGTTAGATAGCATCACCAACTCAATGGGCATAAATTTGAGCAAACTCCGGGAGATAGTGAAGGACACAGGAGTCTGGTGTGCTGCAGCCCATGGGGTCGCAAAGGGTCAGACACAACTGAGCAACTGCACAACAACAACATGTATGCATTTGTTATGGAAAATATTAAAAATGCAGAGATATTAAAAAAAAATTAAAGCAGTTTGTGATTATAAGACCTACATAAAGTCACATTTTGGCTCGTTTCCTTCTAGGCTTTACTCTGTGCATATATTAAGATGTACACACATACACATATACACCAATTATCTAACTCAATATCATACTATGATATACTACATTTACAATTACACATTTATCACTATATATTTACTACTACAGAACCTACTTTTTTCATGTAACAATTATAAACATTTTCTTGCCAACAAAAACTTGAAAGCAAAGGTTTTAAATTGCTGGCCAATACATACATCTGATGGGCTCATAGGGTGTTCAGACACGTGGAACCCTCCTGATCCTGTGTGAGAGGACTGTGCTTCCACTTTACCGCAGTTCTCACTGTGCCCTATGGTTCTCGAACTTAGACTGTCAGTTGCTGTTTATAATTTCACTTATACTCTTTAAAAAATTAGGAACATGAAATAGTTCTCTTCTCCATGTCTTCATTTTATATCCAGACTACTTTACTCCCTTTTATTACTGCCTGGCATCCAAATGTGGAATCCTTTTACTAAAGCATGCTTTGCAAAAGCTTTCAAAAACACTGCATTATAGGACTTCCATAATATATTGATCCAAAATTCTGTTGTTGAGCATCCAGTTTGTTGATATTACCAAAAATACTAAAAGGGACATCATTTTACATAATTTTGAAAAGATGAGTGCCTAGAAGCAGAATTGTTTTTGAAGGGTAAGAATATTTTCAAACTTTTGATCTATACTTCCAAATGACTTTCAGAAAAATTGCCCAAATACATTATACTAACAGTGGAAGACTTTTCTTATTTCCCTCTCTATACCAAATCATTACTTTTTTTTTTTTTTTTTTGCCAATTTGAGAAGTTAAAAATGGCATTTCAAGCAGTAAATTAAGTGAAACAGATCAGACAGAGAAAGACAAATGCTACATGATCTTACTTATACAGGGAATCTGAAAAGAAAAAGGCACTTCATTTTTGCTTAATATGTATTTCATATTCATTTTTTCATATATATTGATAATTGTATTTCCTTTGGGAATTGTCGTTCATGAGTTTGCTCATTTCTCTATTAAGATAGTCATAGTTTCCTGAATGGGTTATATAAAGTTTATATATTAATGATGTTACTTGATCATCTGTGCCACAGGATTACCCCATTTCTTTTCTTTTTAAGATTTTTTTTTGATGTGGATTATTTTTTAAAAGTCACCATTGAATTTGTTACAATATCTCTTCTGTTTTATGTTTTAGTGTTGTGGCCACGTGGCATATGGGATCTTAGCTCCCAGTTCAGGGGTCGAACCCTCACTCCCTGAATTGGAAGGCGAAGTCTTAACCACTGGACCATGAAGGAAGTCCCTCCACATTTCTTATATTAATGTTTTCTTATGATCTCTTTTACTTGCTGAAGTATATAACATTCAAACGTGGCAATACTTTGTTGTTTTCCTTTGCTTTTATGCTTACAAAGTCCTCTATCTTGTGATCAGGTACAATTTCACCTCTATTTTCTTCTGTTCTTATATGTCTTCTCGTTTTACATTTATGCTTGTAGTAACTCTCTTGCCCTCTCAGCAACATGACACAGGGGTCTGCAGTAAAACATTCTGTTTCTTGGTTCTGTGCATTGCATTATCCAGAGATACCTATTACTTCTCTATATTCTCAGTCTTATAATGGCTTCTAGCATTTTTGCAATCTTTTAAACAAATATTTCTTACACTGATATGTGCACAAAGGGTAATTTAGAGAATACCTTAACATGCAGTTGTCCTGCTCCCTGAGGTAGGTCCCAAAAATATGCATGTTCACCAAGCATCTGAAGGAATTTTTCCGCAAAGTGGTGTAGGAACTATTCAGCCCTATTATCCATTTGCACGTGTCTATATTTATACCTGTATGTCTACACAGATCTATCTCCCAGTTTCCCTGCCCCAAATCTGAATGAGATTTTTCCCAGAAGCTCTGGTACCTACCTGTGGATAATAGTATTTAGAAACTAAGACCTGGGCACTAGGTATACTTATAATTATCTTGTCTTACTTTTAACTCTTTCCTTGACCACCATCCCAGCAATGGGATTATTGGATTAGAGAAGAGGAAATATTTTATGGCACTTGATTCAATATTGACAAAGGTATAACCAGTCCATTTGTAGGCTCTGTTGGGATACATACCATTGCCTCTCTTCCCCCAAACAGTGTCAGTCGCTAATATTATAGCCTTAGCATTACCTAACAGTGTCCTCTTGATATTAGAACTTCAGGATGAGGTTCTGAGGTATAGCTCCTGTCACTGCCCTCTCTATTCCTCCAGGGATCTTTGCCATAAGGTAGAACAGACACACACTGAACAACAGTCAAATGGGGAAAAAGAACCAGCTGGGCAAGTGCCATATCCAGCTCCCACACCCACCCCCTTCCCAATCAGTGTGTCTCTGATTCATTTGGAGAGAAAGATGGGGCCAAGACCAGGACTCCTAAACAAATCTCCCTACTTTGCTTTGTTTCCTTAGTCTAAACATCCTCAGAAGGCACCGGGAAGGCCAGCCTGGCCCTTCACAATAGCAGGAAGCAAAAAAGAAAAAGGTTAAACAAAGTTTCTTGACTGCAATGAACAGTAACATAACCCTTCAATAAATGTATCCTAGATTATCATATTGGGGGGAATGGAAGACAGTAAGGGAGGTGGCCAAGAAAGGGGTAGGACGGGGGCAGAAGTACAAGGGTAAAAGGGAGTCCCCCAGAGTTACCATCTGTGATGAGACGGGCGGCTGGGGGCAATCCTGTCTCCAAGAAGTGCCACCAGGCACACTATCCAGCCATGTCTGTCCTCCCTTCCCTGTGGTGAAGGCCACATTTGCCGACTCAAACTAACTCTACAGGGGGCCAAGAAGCCCTGAGAAAGAACAAGTCTTGCTACAGGCTGTTTCAATTTCCTTAAGGACTAGAAGAAAAAAGATGCCAGGGAAGAATCAAAGCAGGTGTGGTTTGTCTTGACACTCTTACACCAGTTCAAAAACATGCCATTTCTGTGTTGTTGCTACTGTCTCTGAGTTCAAGAGAGCACTCTTCTTCTAAGACTTTTCTCATGCTTCGGGGTGACAGGAACTCTGACCATCTCCAAACTGGACTTCTCCAGGTTCAGCTCCTTCAGTTAAACCCAGAGGTTAGGCTTTGGCTCAAAGTGGTAGTCAGTAACCCACCTGAGGGGTAGCAGGCACCCAGGGTGAGGGATGCTGACTACAGAGTATCTCTGCCACCTACTAACTAGTGAGACTTGAGGAAAGCCAGCAACTCTCTGACAAGCATAGACAATGTATTAAAAAGCAGAGACATTACTTTGCTGACAAAGGTCCATCTAGTCAAAGCTATGGTTTTTCCTGTAGTCTTGCATGGATTTGAGAGTTGGACCACAAAGAAGGCTGAACACTGAAGAACTGACGCTTTTGAGCTGTGGTTCCGGAGAAGACTCTTGAGAGTCCCTTGGACTGAAAGGAGATCAAACCAGTCAATCCTAAAGGAAATCAATCCTGAATATTCATTAGAAGGACTGATGCTGAAGCTAGAACTCCAATACTTTGGCCACCTGATGTGAAGAGCTGACTCATTAGAAAAGACCCTGATGCTGGGAAAGATTGAAGGCAGGAGAAGAAGTGGATGACAGAGGATAAGATGGTTGAATGGCATTACTGGCTCAATGGACATGAGTTTGAGCAAGCTCCGGGAGATGGTGAAGGACAGGGAAGCCTGGCCTGCTGCAGTCCATGGGGTCACAAAGAGTCGGACATAACTGAGTGACTGAACAACATCAACAACAAAGCAACTTTCTGTGCCTCATATTCCATATGTGAAATAGAGATCCTCTAGTCAAAGTTCTCTAGAGATAAACAGAGCCAATAGGATGTGTATATATATGTGTGTGTGTGTGTATAGAGAGAAAGAGAGAGAGAGAGAGAGAGGAGAGGAGATTTATCAAAGGAACTGGTTCACATGACTGTGGAGGATGAGAAGCCACCTGTTCTGCAGTCTGCAAGCTAGAGAACCCATGAAGCCAGTGGGTAATTCAGTCCAAGTCCTAAGGCCTGAGAACCAGGAGCATGATGTTGGACAGCTTAAGATGTTTGTCTTAGCTCAAGCAAAGAGTAAATTTGCCCTTCCACGTTGTTCTATCCATTGGATGATGCCCACCCATATCGGTAAAGACTATTTTTACTTCATCTACTGATTCAAATGCTAACCTCTTGCAGAAACATCCTCAGATACAGCAGAGATAATGTTTTAACATCTATCTGAGCATCCCATAGCCTAGTCAAGATGACACACAAAATTAACCAGCACAGGAGGTGATAACATACTGACTTTAGAATCATTGTGAAGAATAGATGAATTCATACATAAAGTATTTAGACCAGTGAACTCATGAATGATGGCTAGAAAATGAAGATAATTATAAGTAGGACTATAAAGCTGCCAAAAGGCATCTTCCTTCAACCTGCCATGGAACCTGAAGATCCCCTTTTGATCACTCCTACAATTTTCAATGGTCCCTAAAGTATGCTTCAGGGGATGCAAGTATTTCAGGGTCTGGGCCAAAGTAACTCACCGCTAAAAGTGACAATGACAGCCTTCCCTGTACCCATTCTTCATCAGCTGCAGACCAAATTAAGCTAATGGATACAAATTTTAAACTTAAATCTTCATCCTACCTATAAGTTTTTATACCTTTGGTGCTATAAGTGTTTGAAAGGAATTAAGGGGTAGAAAATAAATATTATTGGCAAAACTCAAAGACAGTTGCCCAAGCCTAGCTCAATAGCCAGATGATTTTTCATGAAACTGTACTCAATGGTTTTTACTTTAGACTGAAGATCTGTGAGTCATTTTTTGCTAGTAATACTAGTTTTTATGTATATGAGAGAATGAAATATATCTGTATTTGGTTGTGCCCTAGCACGAAATAGAACCAAGGCTCAGTGCAACCTGAAAAAATGAGTCCCTCAGAAAAGTATTAAATGTCATCATGATACCATCTCCAGGTACATGGCCCCACTAATCCCTACAGGGCTCACCGAGTGTAACAATCATTTGACCCTTAGCATGCACTGTTTTAAAGTTGTTTTTTATTTATTTATTTTATTATTTGTTGTTGTTCAGTCGCTAAGTTGTGTCAGACTCTTTGTGACCCCATGGACTGCAGCACACCAGGCTTCCCTGTCCGTCACCATCTCCCAGACTTTGCTGAAACTCATTTCCTTGAGTCAGTGATGCTATCTAACCATTCATCCTCTGCTATTCTCTTCTCCTTCTGCCTTCAATACACAGTTTTAAAGCATCAATTCTTCAGTGCTCAGCGTTCTTTATGGTCCAACTCTCACATCCATACATGACTACTGGGAAAACCATAGGTTTGACTACATGGACCTTTCTCGGCAAAGTGTTGTCTCTGCTTTTTAATACACTGTCTAGATTTGTCAAAGCTTCCCTTCCAGGGAGCAAGAGTCATTTAATTTCATGGCTGCAGTCACCATATGCAGTCATCTTGGAGCCCAAGAAAAGAAAATCTATCAGTTTTCACTTTTTCCCCTTCTATATCTCATGAAGTGATGGGACCAGATGCCATGATCTTAGCTTTTTGAATGCTGAGTTTTAAGCAAGCTTTTTCACTCTCCCCTTTCACCCTCATCAAGAGGCTTTTTAGTTTCTCTTCACTTTCTGCCATTAGAGTGGTATCATCTGCATATCTGAGGTTGTTGATATTTCTCCCAGCAATCTTGATTGCAGCTTGTGATTCATCCAGGCCGGCATTTCGCATGATGTTCTCCATATAAGTTAAATAAACAGGCTGACAATATACAGCCTTGTTGTATTCCTTTCCCAATTTTGAACCAGTCCATTGTTCCATGTAAGTTTCTAACTGTTATTTCTTGACCTACATACAGGTTTCTCGGGAGACAAGTAAGGTAGTCTGGTATTCCTATCTCTCTAAGAATTTTCCACAGTTTGTTGTGCTCTACATAGTCAAAGGCTTTAGCAGAGTCAATAAAGCAAAAGTAGATGTTTTTCTGGAATTCCCTTGCTTTCTCAATGATCCAACGAAAGTTGGCAATTTGGCCTCTGGTCCTGTGCCTTTTCTAAACCCAGCATGTATATCTGGAATTTTTTGGTTAACGTAATACTGAAGCCTAGCTTGAAGGATTTGGAGCATAACTTTACTAGTATGTGAAATGAACCCAATTGTACGATAGTTTGAACATTCTTTGGCACTGTCCTTCTTCAGGATTGGAATGAAAAATGAACTTTTCCAGTCCTGTGGCCACTGCTGAGTTTTCCAAATTTGCTGACATACTGAGTGCAGCACACTTTCACAGCATCATCTTTTAGGATTTTAAATAGCTCAGCTGGAATTCCATCACATCCACTAGCTTTGTTTGCAGTAATGATTCCTAAGGCTCACTTGACTTCACACTCCAGATATCTGGTTCTAAGTGAGGACCACACTATCTTGGTTATCCTGGTCATTAAGACCTTTTCTGTATAGTTCTTCTTGTATTCTTGCTACCTCTTAATCTCTTCTGCTCCTGTTAGTTCCTTACCATTTCTATCCTTTATCACGGCCATCCTTGCATGAAATGTTCCCTTGATATTTCCAATTTTCTTGAAGAGATCTCTAGCCCTTTCCATTCTATTGTTTTCCTCTACTTCTTTGCATTGTTCACTTAAGAAGGCTTTCTTATTTCTTCTTGCTATTCAACTCTGCATTCAGTTGGGTATATCTTTTGCTTTTTTATTAGTACTCATCATTTAAAATATAAGTCTGTAAAAGCAGAGTTGCCATAAGATCCAACAATCCCATTCCTGGGCATATAGCCAGACAAAACTATAATTCAAAATGATACATGCACACCTATGTTCACAGCAGTGATATTCACAATAGCCAAGACATGGAAACAACATAAATGTCCATCAACAGGTAAATGAATAAAGAATATGTGATATATATTAATATCTACACATATATATATATATATGCATGTATCCTTGGAAGAAAAGTTATGACCAACCTAGGTAGCATATTCAAAAACAGAGACATTATTTTGCCAACTAAGGTCCGTCTAGTCATGTATGGATGTGAGAGTTGGACTGTGAAGAAGGCTGAGCGCCAAACAACTGATGCTTTTGAACTGTGGTGTTGGAGAAGACTCTTGAGATTTCCTTGGACTGCAAGGAGATCCAACCAGTCCATTCTGAAGGAGATCAGCCATGGGATTTCTTTGGAGGGAATGATGCTAAAGCTGAAACTCTAGTACTTTGGCCACCTCATGCAAAGAGTTAACTCATTGGAAAAGACTCAGATGCTGGGAGGGATTGGGGGCAGGAGGAGAAGGGGACGACCGAGGATGAGATGGCTGAATGGCATCATGACTTGATGGACGTGAGTCTGAGTGAACTCCGGGAGTTGGTGATGGACAGGGAGGCCTGGCATGCTGCGATTCATGGGGTCACAAAGAGTCAGACACGACTGAGCGACTGAACTGAACTGAACTGATTATATATATATATATATATTACTCAGCCATTAGTAAGAATGAAATAATGCCATTTGTAGCAACATGGATGGACCTAGAGATTATCTTGCTAAGTGAAGTTAAGTCAGAAAGAGAAAGACAAATACCATATATCATTTATATGTGGAGTATAAAATACGACACAAATGAACATACTAATAAAAGAGAAACCAACTCACAGACATAGAGAACAGATGTGTGATCGCCAAGGGGCAGGGGGAAAAAGGAAGGGAGAATTGGGATTAACCAATGCAAACTATTATACATAGGCTGGATAAACAACAAGGTATATGGTATAGGATGGGGAACTATATCCAATACCATACGATACATCATAAGAGAAAAGAAAATGAAAATAGAAGACATATATGTATAACTGAGTCAGTTTGCTGTATAGCAGAAATTAAATACAACATTGTAAATCAACTATACTTCAATAAAATTAAGACAAAGTATAAGCTAGATTTCCCAGCTATACTGCATGCTCTCTGAGAGAGGAATTAATGGTTATATAGCTCCGATGTCCTCAAAGCCTAGGACAGAAACTGTGTTTTTAGTATATCCAAATAAACATATTGGCTCATAACTTGTTACCTGGAATGAATTTTGCTTCACAACTTTTAATTTTCATTTAATCCCCCATTGGAATTGGAATTGGAACATTGGGTAGCTAAGCTAAGTCTTAATGGCTAAGACAGTAGAAAATGTCCACCTACTGAGGATCAACAGCCCAGTTGAACAGATCTAGATGGATCATGAAAAGGTCCATAACGGGAGCCTCATGAGTAGGGCATTAATCCTTATAAATGAGTTATGGCTGGAAAAAAAACCCACTTCACCAAAGAAATTCCATTCGCTTCAAAGGCTTGCTGGGTTGCAAAGGAATTGTACTTTTCTGGTTTCTAAAGCTAATATTTGAAGAAGCTGTTTCCCTACTGATTCCTTTTACATAGAGAAAAACTGTACAGACCACTGAGCTAAACCCAGTGAAACAAAATCCATGAGATTCCTCCTGGGTAGCTGATGAAATTGTAGAACTATGCAGAATCCTTTCAAAACACTTTTCAAGAATGTGAATGATAGGGTTCACAGAAGGAACATCTTAGGCTCTTTTTCACACTGGAAATAAAAAATTCCCATCATTAACGTCTTCTATCCACAACCAACACTCACACCCTGGCCTTTCCCCCAACCCATGTTTTTTTTCCACACTCAACCCAAAAGGATATTGGAAATGAGAATACTTCATTCATTCCTAGAAAAAATTTCCTAATTTTAGCCCAGTGTAACTGTGGATCTTCTAGTCCATGCTGGTCCTAATGTCTGCTAATCTATTATTATGTGAACATGCTTATTGAAAAAGAGGGCTGTTTCCAGGGATTTGTCTGAAGACATCAGATACAAGTTGACAGACTGCAAATTCTAGGTATGCCTCCCACTTGACACTGAAGGAATTCTTACTAAGTAAAATTTAAGAACTAAGTACCACCTTCTCCTTGTTCATTATCCCTTCCTCTTCTCCCCTCCCCCACAGCTGGCAACTCTGTACTGTTCACAGCGTAAAGATAGGCTTTGTTCTTTCTTTCTAAATAGAACTCCTCCTTAAATGGCTGCAGTGGGGGAAGGGAGCGGCAGTGATGTAAAAGCTGCGAGAACTGGTCTAGGTACACAGCAATGCTAAACATACTACCCTTTATAAATCATGAGGATTTTGTTTTCCTGTTTTGTTTTTTTTTTTAAAGCCTGATCTGGGTAGCCAAGCTTGTTTACCCCATGGTCTAATTGTTCCTTACTGTAAAAAGCGAAATCTAGAAAGAAAAATCCCTTCTCTTTTTCTTTTATTCTCCTCACAAGTGAATGTCTTGTATTTCAATTTTTTTTATCTTTCTAGAGTAGCCCTGATTTCAAACAAAAGATGTCAAATGAAGAAAGACACATAGAAGAGGTCCTAAAGAGTCCCTCGGTCGACAGAGAATTGTTGGATTTAAAGATATTTGAGACTGACTTCTACCACAGAACAGCAATTCACGGCCATTAGGATTCTTACTTAGCTAGGGCTCATCAATTCTCACTAAACTCTATTCACAGATTGAGAGACCTCAGCCATTGCTAATAAAATAGATGGTGTGAAAGGAAAGTGGAAGTTCCCAGTTCAAAAAGAATCCTAGGGCAGATCACATTCCTCAAAAGAACTCAGTTAATATCTAATTGACTTCCTAATCTCTATATGTGTTTCTCAAGGTCTTCTCAACACACAACTTCACATTCATAGGGTGAGATGCTATGACACTTGAGCATATTTGAGACATAATTGCATTAACCTCTTGCTGGTAAGCCACATTTTTCTTGTTATATTACCTAAATGAGGGAATTCAGGGGATTTAGCCATCCAAAATAACCACTGTATGTTGCTCATGATTTGTTTTCATCATACTACTCCCACACCAAATTGCATTTTCACTTCCAAAAAGATTTATTTACTTATTTAATCTTTTGACTGTGCTGGGTCTTTGTTGCTGTGAGGGCTTTCTCAGGTTGCAGTGAGAAGGGGCTCTTCTCCAGTTGCGGTGCACAGGCTTCTCATTGCAGTGGCTCCTCTGGTTGCCAAGCACAGGCTCTAGGCACAAGGGTCTCAGTAGCTGCGGTTCCTGGGCTCTAGAGTGCAGGCTCAGTAGCTGTGGTGCAGGGCCTTAGCTGCTCTGCAGCACGTGGGATCTTCCCAGACCAGGGATTAAACAGTATCCCATCTGGTGTCCCTGACATTGCAAGGCAGATTCTTAACCTCTGGGCCAGCAGGGAAGCCCCTTCACTTCCAGAAAGATATGTGTACCAGTAGCATTTTTTCTTGCGTATGAAACAGCCTATGAATGGGAGGGCATTCGTGATCTATGTATGGCACCTGCCTTTCACAAGATCCATTTATCCTGCCTCCAAGAAACCCATAGTGATGTATTTCTGGGCTGCAGAGTATTCTTGGGCCCCAGACATATTTCTTGGAGCCCCACACAGGCCATGGCTGGACTACAGTTCCCCAGATCACCCTTGTAGAATCTGTCCTGCTCTCTGATTTTCAAGGATGCATAATAGCTGGGGGGGTGGGGGTGGGGGATAATCCCCCAGCTCTTTAGTGACCTAGGGTAGGGCCCTTCTTTCCAGGCAAAAAAGGGAAAGGAACAAGGTTCTTAGGGCCAAGCACTGAGTGGAATAGGATACTGTGTTATCTCAGCTTATCTCTCTCAGTCCAGGCAACCACCTTGAGAGACCTGTGCTTTTATCCTGGTTTTAGGGGTGAGGAAACTGATGCTCAGAGAGGGGAGTAGTTTGCCCAGTGTCATACAGTAAGGGGCAGACAAGGATTCCATTTCAGGATGCTCTGTCTCTAAGCTTGGTACACTTTTTGTTAAACCTCTCTAGGTTTAGGGGTTGGGTGGGGCAGGGAGGAGAATGAGGGATGCCACAGGATGTGGATAGAGATCCTGAGAGGGGAGATGGAAACAAAAGGCAGGAAAGGGCCATCAGAGACGGGAATGACAAAAGAATTATGCAGGAAATTCTCTGAAGAGCTTCGAATCTTACTGATCTGGAACTTTGTACCTGCATGTAGGGCTTCTCAGTTGGCTCAGTGGTAAAGGATCTGCCTGTCAATGTAAGAGATGTGTTCCATCCCTGAGTTCATCCCTGAATTGGGAATTTCCCTTAGATAAGGACATGGCAACCCACTCCAGTATTCTTGCCTGGGAAATCCCATGGATAGAGGAGCCTGGCGGGCTACAGTACACGGGTTTGCAAAAAGAGTCGGACATGACGTAGTGACTAAACAAGAACAACTGCATTTAAGGCACGGATTACAATTTATCGTTGCCAAAAGGGTAAAGAAAGGTCCTAACGTTATTGAGCAGACTTGTTTCACCATTTTTCATGAATATGGTTTTGGGGTTAATGACTTTCCGTAAGCTGAAATTGTTAATAATCAAACTGAAAAATTATATAGCTGTGATGTTTCTCATTTCAGGTGTCAACTGGGCTAAGGAATGCTCAGATAGCTGATAAAGCATTTTGAGGTGTGTCTGTGAGAGTTCTTCTGGAGATAAGCATTTGACTCAATAGACTAAGTAAGTAAAGTTCACCATCACCAATGCCCAGTGCAGGTGGGCATCGTCCAATCCATGGGTGGGGCGGGGTGGGGAGCCCACAAAGGCCAAAAAGGAGGAAGGGTGAGCTCTCCTCTCTTCTTGAGCTGGGATGTCAAGCTCCTGGTTCTCACACAAGCAGCCCTTGGTTCTCAGGCCTGTGGACTCAAAATGAATTATACCACTGGCTTTTCTGATTCTCCGACTTACAGATGGCAGATTCACGGCTTCCATGACCTCAGGGGTCAATTCCTTTAATAAATCTCTTCTTTTTCTCTCCTATTGGTTCTGTTCCTCTGGAGAACCTTGGCTAGAACAGTAACATAATTTAAAGTAATGTTTTAAAATCATGTTGCAACCTGTTTATATGACCCCTGTGAATGTAAAAGAGAAAGAACCAGACAGAGAGTTTTTAAAATGTATTTCTTAGTGTGGTTCATGGTCAAAGATATTCAAAATCCGTTTATTTTAGGAGAGTTTGGAGGATAGAAACAATCCATTTACATTCAACAAGTCAAATGTTTCCAAACATATTACCAGGACCCAGACCATATGTCTACCATTACCAGGACACCCCAAACCATTATTAATTACAGAATTCTATATATCCCCCTGCCCTTTTTATTTTTTTTATTTCAATTTTATCTTTGTGACATTGTAAATCAGGACAGTTGCTTTGCTATCCTAGGTGAAATTAAGACTTGCTATCTTTGGAGTTCCTCTGCTTCATCTGGCTACTGAGCCCATCTTTTTTTTAACTGAAATGCAATTTAGGGCATGGATTGGGTGCTTCCAGAAAGCACACAACTGAAGGTAGCTGCCTTTCTCTGCCGGCAATGCACACAGTTCTAGAGCCCAGAGGCAACTCTGCAGAAATATAAGTTCTTAAAGTATCAACCTCACCTCCAAAATACTAACACAGCCTACCAAGCTCGTGAGCAAAATACATATAAATGTTTTCTATCAGGAGATCAATGAGGGATTTGATCAATGAAAGAGAAAGAAAGGGCACTCTGACCAATAACAGGTATTCACTGTGGCCAGTGGCTGCTAGTGAGTTCTCTGGAGTACCAGGCTCTCTTACAAGTGACTGAGAAAGTACTGGGCCTTGGGCTTCTGGTCAGTAAAATAGGGATAGTGATACAAATGCTTTGATGGTCAAATGAGGTAATATGAACAATAAAGCACTTAGAACAGTGCCTGACACACAGTAAGTGCTCAATAAACAATGGTATGCACATTCAGGAAATGAATAGGATGAGAATCCACTGTAAAACTGGTACACACCCAAAAAAGAAATCCTACTGACTTTAAACAAATAGCTGACAACATACACAAAATGTGTCGTAACCATTTTTAAACGCACAGTGTGGTGTTACTAAGCACATTCACACTGTTGTGCTGCCTTCACCACCATCCACAGAACTCTATGCCTCTTGCAAAACTAAAACTCTGTACCTGTTAAGCAATAACTTCCTCTCCCCAGCCCCAGACAACCTCCATTCACTTTTCTGTCTATAAATTTGCCCAGTCTAGGTACTTCATATAGGCAGGATCATAAAGTATTTGTCATTTTGTGTCTGGCTTATTTCACTAGCATAATGTCCTCCATATTATCGTATGTGTTAGAATTTCCTTTGCTTTTAAGGTCTATTGTTGTTACTGTTCAGTGGCTAAGTCATGTCCAACTCTTTTGTGACCCCATGGACTGTATCCCGCCAGACTCCTCTGTCCATGAGATTTCCCAGGCAAGAATACTGGAGTGAGCTGCCATTTCCTTCTCCAGGGGATCTTCCAGACCCAGGGATCAAACCCGTGTCTCCTGCATTGGCAAGCGGATTCTTTACCACTGTGTCACCAGGGAAGCCTAAGGTCCATTGATTATTTAATTTTTTATATCTTTTTAAAGGTTACACTCCATTTACAATCATTACAAAGCGCTGGCTGTATTCTGCGTGTTGTACAACCCAGCCTTGAGCCTATCTTATACCCAATGCTTTGTACCTCTCATTCCCCCACCCTTATATTGCCACTCTCCCCACCTCATCTCCTAGCTAATAACCACTACGTTGTTCTCTGTATCTGGAGTTTGCTTCTTTTTTGTTATATTCACTAGTTTGTTGTATTTTTTTATACTCTATATTAAGTGATAACATACAGTTTTTTCTCTTTCTCTTATTTATTTCACTTAGCATAATGTCCTCCAAGACCATCCAGGTAGCTGCAAATGGCAAAATTCGATCTTTTATATTGAAGCCCAATGACCTGTCAGACAGTAAAGAATCTGCTTGCAATGCAGGAGACCTGGGTTCGATCCCTGGGTCAGGAAGATTCCCTGGAGAAGGAAATGGCAACGCACTCCAGTATTCCTGCCTGGAGAATCCCATGGACAAAGGAGCCTTACAGGCTACAGTCCATGGGAGTGCAAAGAGTCAGACACGACTGAGTGACTAACACACGCACACACTGATCTTTTAACCTATCAATTTTTTTGAAGTTTTCAGAAATTAAAGATATAAATATGAAAATGCCTCCTTTCAGCAGCAAAGGCAAATAACTTCTTGAAACACTTCCTGGAGTTACCTAGAGGTACCCATCTCCATAGAAATGCTAATTAGAAATCCAGTTTTCTTGAGAAAGGTTATTATTCCTTGAGGCAGGCTGTTTACATTAATCAACAATTCTCTAATACTAGTCAGTGTTTTGTAACACTTTTTCAAGTGCCAATTGTAGCTGGCCAGTTCTTCTGAAGTGTGGAGAACGCCAAAGGGGGAAATTAGAATGGTAACTCTGTCCCCATGGGATTTTTTCTGTCATCGTGAAGGAGTTATTTTTATCATTTTCACTTTACATAAGCACTGCTTCTGTGGATGGTGGCTAGAAATATTGGACACTGTGTAGAAAGTCCTGGTTTTTCTGTATTTTCATACTTGCCTCCCTGTCAGGAACTCAAGTTTTTCACTGGAAATTGTGGATTTAATCTGTTCACACACAAACTGGAATCTGTTTACTAGTGTCACAGAAATGTTTCCTTTCAGTCAACATAACGGCAATGGGAAAAACAAAATTCATGCTAAATGGCCACAATTAAAGGGAAACAATTGATGGATGGGGCATTCCAATAGTCAATGCTTAGATTATGCTTTGTCAGTTTTCACAACTTTTTGGAAAACTATTTACTTGCACATCATAAATATGTGCCTCTGTGATTCTAGATGAACATAACATCAGCATCCAAGATTTAGTGCTATTTTCATTCCTTTTCAAGATTAATATTTAAAGCTTAATACAAAGAGCAATAATCGGTTTCAGTATTAAATTAAAAAATCTTCAGGAAATTTCCGAATCAAACTAACAATTTATACATTTCACTGCTGAGTTCAAGTGATGAAAAGGCCAGCAGAACACCTATTTATAATGGGAATTAAGAAACTGATATAAAATTTATTTGCCACAATCTTATTCTTAATATGTAAGTAGTTTTCTTCCTTATTTTATAGTAGATTTTCTGGTTATTCTGAGCCTGATGGTCCAAAAAACGATGCATTAGAGGATTGCTAAAGTAATGCCTTAATTTGTTTAAAGATTTTCATTTTATGTTAATTGATAACTAAGGGACATTTGAGACAGCGGGAAAAATAAAATAAAATACCATTAATAATAAAAGAACTAAAAGATCCAGAGAAAAACACTGAGTAATACTTTGGATATTAGTACAGGAGCTTTAACATGATGGGGGGGGCACTTTTTTTCATACTTTTAAAAACTGGAAACATCATAAGCCAATCTTTTAACTACGAAGGGAATTTCTATTACCATGTGAAGAAAAAGATGTAGACAATGAACCTAAAATGGCTTTCCCACTTTTTATCATGAAAAATTTCAAACAGAAACGTTGAAGGTTAGTAAAATGAAAAACGACAGACTCTGCTCCTAAACTCTAGTTTCTGTTTACAGATTTGCTTTTCCTTTCTTTTTCAGATTTGAAGATTTGCTTTCTCTTTCTCTACATATACATTTTCTCTGCAGTTGAAAACTTCATTTGAAGTTGCATGCATTAGCAAGCATCTTCTTAGAATATCCTTTGGCATGATCACAATTAAAAAAAAATTAACCATAACCCCATATTACCTAATAACCAGTCCATATTAAAACTTCTGAATAACATCTTTCACAGATACTTGACAGGTTTTTGTTCTTTGAACTAGGAGCCAGTATAGATTCATATATTCCATTCTCATCATGTGTCTTTGCTTTTATAGAATAATCCTTTTCATTTTTTTTTCCCTCTCATGACACAGAATTTTAGAGCAGAGGCCAGTTGTCTCATGAAATGTTCCAACATTCTGTAATTATGTTACTTGACTTGTTCATCTAGGTCTACACTTAGCATTCTAGAAGCCACGGAGGTATTTGAAATATTCACTTGCTATCTAGCCCATTTTTCATCTCCAGGGCTCACCTGCCTTCAACCAGTGAGGAACATCAAGAGATCAGAGATTAGCTGAACTCAGCTTTAACCCTTCAAAGAAACTGTCTAGCTCCAGGAAGAAAGTTATTTAAATGATACTCCCAAAGAAAAGGCAGAGGAAAGGTGCCCCCGTTTAATTTTTCCGAGTAAGTCCAAGGCCTGTGGTAAAGTGGGTCATTGAAGAGAATTATTAAATCAACAAAGTTTGCTCCCTTATGTGAATGCCTAGGAAGGAGCGTCAAAGGTACTTCCTTTAACTACTTTTTCTTTTGTCTATGAAATACCCTTTAGCTTCTCTTGAGCTAAATGCTAAACTGAAAAGATTTTTTTAAAAAAACTGTGTATTATTCCAACTAGTACCAGGCCACATTAACAAATTAACACGTGCTCCATACATGGGCGAGAGATGTAAACAGGCCTAGAAGGGGCAGTGAGATGGAGAAGAACATTTGTATCTGCACTTCTAGGATGACTTATAAACACAGGCTATTTTGGACCTCCACCTCTCTAGAAGTTCAGACTTAAATAAACAAAAGTTCGCCCTGGCTGAGGTGGTGTTCTTCTGCAGGCGAGTGTTTTTTAAAACATGATTGGCCAGCTAAGAAGTTTATCCGCCTGGTGCCTCAAATTCTCAAACAGTTTATTTGAATATCGTGTGAATGGCTAATCTCTGACAAGTTTTGGGGCTTTAACAAGGTAAACAAGTGGGTGGGCTCTGAAAGTAAACACTGCATTTCCTCCCAGTCTCATCCTCCTCTCCCAAATCCCGCTCCCTCATTCCCTTCATTAGCCCCAGCCTCCCCCTTCCAAAGCTTGGTCTCTTGTACCCTGTAAATGTACTGAAATTGCAAAGGAGACATTTTTAATTATAAGTACTACAGTAATGAATTCAAGTACACTCGTTTATCATAAAGGGCTTTTCCATCTGTCTCTAAAGTATACTTAAAAAGACTGTGTATTTGATAACATTAGCACTGAGCATCTTCCACATGTTGATGTTCAGCGTTTTAGATATTCGCTACCCCCACCTCAAAGACAGCACGGTGGTGGTTCCAGAAAGAGCACATTTATCTCTGTGTTTGGGAGTGCCTGTGTGGTCTCTTCCTAATTTATTTGCACTCCAATCCTCAGGGATAGCATCGCAATCCCCCTAGGCAAAAGATTAGGGACTGAGCTGTCTGCTTCTCCCCACCCTGACAGAGAAGGAAAAACAACTTCCCCAAGTCCCACAAGTTCTCTGGCCACTGTACAAATTGTTCTTGAGCATGGAGGGTTTCCAAAAGCCCTAATTAGCAACTCACAGCAAACATTTCTTTGCATTAGCTAATGATCCGGCTACACTTGTAAGCAAACAGAACCAACATATCTAATCAATGCTGAAAAACCAACCAAATGCCTATTAAACATCTGGATGTAATTTTCTAGTTAGAACAAAATGAAAACATATGCAGGTTCCTTTGATCTGTGTTTTAACAAAGAAATTGTTGATAAAAAAGCATACTGGTCAGTCAATGTGTCATTTTCATAAAGTCTGCTCGTTTCTCTTCAAATGCTCACAGTTTAATTTAGTTGGTTTCCTGCAATCTCTAATTTTACCATATTGTGTGAAACCGCAAGAGATTCTTTGGATGTGATTTTATTTGAGGTTTTACTGCTTCATGGATTTGCTACCGACTTTTTTTTTCCCTTTCCTTCTTTGCTTTCTCCCTTCCAACCCCATGCCATGTTCTTTTCTTGGGTAAAATGCTGAGGGAAAAAGGTTATAAAGCAATGCTGGGAAGATTTCTTCTGGACCCTACATTCTTAGGTTTAAGAAAACTTCCAGTTTAAAAAAAAAAGTCAAATGAGGAAATGTATAACAGCTGAAAGGAAGAGAAAAATGACAAAAGTGATCTTTTAAAAATGTGCATAATTAGTATTTATTTAAAATAAAAAAGTGACAGATTTAAAAGATGTATAATTTCCATGACCAGCATTCATAATTTTTCCTATTGTGTCTAGTACCTATACTACAGATAGCACCTAGTTTTTGTAATCACTTATACTATTAGTGAATTGAAAATTTGATAACTCAGCAACAAATGAATGGAAATATAAATGCATCAGTGATAAACAGCAATCTTTTTGTTTTCTTGCAGAGGATAAAGAGGGAACTTTTTTTCAGAGCCAATTTCCTATGAAAGCAGAGTACTTAATATTTCATGTAAAAACATCATCAACATATGAATATGTTAAAGGTAAAGAAGATTATGGTTAACAGACTTTAAACAGAAGACCAAAATTACAGATTTCGTGAGTAGAACTATTTTCCTTTAAATAGGCTGTAGGCAATCTGCACATATATTATTTATTTAAAACATAAGATTAAAGCTACTTGATTGTTTAAACACCATCATTTGTAATGCAGTTTGATGAGAGTTTTGTAGCATAATTATTACAGCATGACAATCACACAGAAAAAATGACCTTGAAAGGGGGCCCAGCCTCCTCTCTCAAGGAGGATGCGCTGTAAAAGAAAGAAGCCATCGAAAACCGACCATCTTTATGCACACAATTAAAGGCCTTTCAAGTTTCAAATCAGTATTCTTTCTTTTCTCCAAATACTACATCAGATGGAAATCAGAAGGCCTGGTGTATCAAACTCTACTGGTAAAGAAGCACGAGTTAAAAGAGAATTTCTTGCTGTTCACCTGAAACTGTCACAACATTGTTAATCAGCTATACCCCAATACAAAATAAGAAATTTAAATAAGCAAATAAAATAAAAGAAAATTTCTAATTTTCCCCTTTGGCAGACTAGGAAATATGGTGAGTAGACATGTTCGCTGTGAACAGTTATATTAGAGAACATTGGTCTGGCATGCTGCAGTCCATGGGGTTGCAAAGAGTCAGACACAATGGAGCGACTGAACTGACTGACTTACTGACTGACAATGTGTTAGGGATTTCCACAGTGGTCCAGGGGTAAGGCTCTGCGCTCCCAATACAAGGGGCCCAGGTTCCACCCTTGGTCTAGATCCCACATGCTGCAACTAAAGATCCTATGTACTGCAGCTAAGACCTGACACAGCCAAAACATATTAAAATTAAAACAAACAAACAAAAATGTGTTAGAACACATTTTGAAGGGGATGGGGAAGGGTGAGAAGTAGCAACACTTTTACTCCTGTTTTAACTTCTCTGAAAGTGAAATTGCTCAGTCGTGTCCAACTCTTTGCGACCCCATGGACTGTAGCCTACCAGGATCCTCTGTCCATGGGATTTTCCAGGCAAGAGTACTGGAGTGGGTTGCCATTTCCTTCTCCAGGGGATCTTCCCAACCCAGGGATTGAACCTGGCCTCCCACATTGTAGGCAGACGCTTTATCGTCTGAGTCACCGGAGAAATCTTAAACTTAACTACTAGCATGTGCCAGTCAATCAAAGTAAAGTTTGGGTAAAGCCATGGAGAAGTCTTAGTTGCCCTAGTTGTCCCTGCATGCAGAGGCATATTTGTAGAATCTAAGCACTTTCTACACAACCCTGGAGCTGATTAGGGGATGAAGCAACCATAGACTGGTACAGGTGACCCAATACTATGTGATTTCAAGGCACACAGGTTGCCAATCCCAACTCAAGGAAGCTATGAACCAAGCCGTGCAGGGCCACACAAGAAAGACAGATCATGGTGGAGAGTTCTGACAAAATGTAGTTCACTGGAGAAGGGAATGGCAAACCACTTCAGTATGTTTGCCTCAAGAACCTCACAAACTGTATGAAAAAGCAAAAAGATATGACACTGGAAGATGAGCCCCCCAGGTCAGTAGGTGTCCAGTATGTTTCTGGGGAAGAGTGGAAAAACAGCTCCAGAAAGAATGACTTAATGGAAATGAGTTTGAGCAAACTCTGGGAGACAGTGAAGGACAGGGAATCCTGGTGTGCTGCAGTTCATGGGGTTGCAAAGACTCGGACTCGACTGAACAACAGGTTGCCCACCCATGGTTGTATGATTCAAAAACTCCTGTATGTGGAGCAAGACTGCTCTCATCACTAAATATAACCAAGAAAAGGGGCAGTGCTTCCTTGCTATTCATTTCCAATGTCAGCAGAAATGAATAATAGAACCCACTCCTTTAACCCCACTTAATGAGCCACAATACTGAACTTGTTTGAGAATTACTATGGTGTTGTACAGACTGGCTAAAATCGTTCCTTTAATTTTTCATTTATAATTGATATTTGGGATTGATCCAATTATAGACGAATCAATATCATACATATTTAAGAACTCCACCAGTGAAATGTATTATCTAAAATGATTCTTTTAATATTTCAAGGAAAAGATCCCTGTAAAAGCAAATCTTCGAATAAACTGTATTTCTGTTTAAATAAATGCCTTTCCATAATTCTCTTGAAAGTAAAATAATGGGAACATGGGGGCCATTAACACCAAAAACTGGAGTATATTCCAACATTAGATGAATGCTTGTCAAAGATGTGTCTTTCTCATGGAAGAATTCAACCCTATTTGGCTAAAACAGCATTATTCACTTACCAATCATGTGGAAATAGCTCAACTGAACTGCTCTTTAATGTATAAAAACAGCAATACTGAAGGTTTTCTGTGGGATGTATTTTAGAAAAACTGACAAAAACTGGAGATTTACGCAGTATGCTCCGTTTATTTAAAATCTTAAAATCCTTTTCAAGTCAAGTTCCAGCTCATAAGAATTTTTTCGACGTTTTTTCCACAAAGCTTCCCATTTAGCTCCTTACATAGCTAAAGGGGGGGGTACCACCCGAACTGTGGGGGTGGGGTGGGCAGGACAGGTTTTTCAGGTCTCAATGCTGTTTATCCCATTGTCTCCCTTTGTTTCTAGAAATTGGAAACAGACTCGTGGTCGTGTTCCTGAGAGGCCCCTGGAACTCTCAGTAGCCCTCTTCTACCCAGTACAGCGAAATCTGGACTTTAAAAGAGAAGGACCCGAGATTTCGCGCGGCGGGCAAAACATCTCATCCGTGATCGAGACGCGCCAGCCTTACCCTGACAGCTCCTCCGGTATCCTTCCCGCCAACTCGGGTCGATCTTTTTGCAAAGTGGTTTGAAATACTCCAATAAAAACCAATTCCTACCACCTTGAGTGCAAAAGGGGGCGTGGGCATTAGAAGCCTAGTCCTAAGCCGCTGGTGTATCTACGCAGCCAATGAGTTGCCTATTTATGCAGTTTCCATGAAGTGCACAGTCCACTCCTCGGGCATTCGCGTAAAGACAGCTCAAGGGAAAACAATCTTCAAAGAAATTTTGAATGTGACCTCACTTTCAAGAGTAGCATCGAACAGGGGACTCCGAAAGACACTTTTGGATTGAACTACCAAAAAGCACCCACTCTCCCTCTTAAGAAACTACGCGGTTAGTCTCCCGGTTACTTTCACTGACATCTGAGGATTTTCATTAAAGGGAAAAGTGAACAAGTGGCAGGATTTCTGCAAACTCGAACCCCTGGCTTCCGCGGCTGCACGCTCGTGTGTCCCTCCTGCTCGCGCGCTCCCGCGCGCTCCCTCGCCGGCCCCACGTTACTTTGATTGACAGCCCGGCCCAGCCGCTCTCCTTCCCACCGACCTTCTCATCCACCGTGCCAATCTCCGCGTCTCGCTGCTTCCCATTGGCTGGTTTCGGCATCCCGCGGCTCCTCCAGGAACAGTTCCTCACCGAGCCCGGGAGGACGCGGCTGGCGGAGGAGTGGTGGGGGTGGATGGGAGGGGAGACGGGGGGGACGGCGGAGATAGAAGCAAGTAGGGTGGGAGAGGAGAGGGGGACCGGGTAAGACGGCCTGTCCGGTGCCGCGCTGCCATAGGCTCTGGGGAGGCTTCTCGTCAGCACCCCACGTTGGGCGCGCCGCACGCGATTGGCTGACGAGGGCCTTCCCCCCTCCTCTCTCCACCAGACAGGCTCACGTCCCCCGCCGGCTCCGCTCTCGCGCCCCCCGCCCGCGCGGTGCTGGGCGGGGCCGGCGCTGGTTAGCTCCGGAGTGTGAAACCGCGTGTTAATGTAACCGGCGCGAGAGGCGCGGGCGGCGGCAGCGGCTGGAGCGGCGGCTGCAGGAGCAGCGGCGGCGGCGGCGGCGGCGGCGGCGGGTACCCTGTGTCCTGCGTCCTCGAGGCAGCCGACTGCGCCACTCCCGCCTTCGCAGGACCGGGCGGGAACCGCGCCACCAACCGGGACCTCCGCCTGCCCTCGGCAACTTAACCGCCTCCGCGACTACTCCGGACTTGCCCGCGGAGTTTGCCGGCCCGGGAAGGAGGCCGAGCGGCGGAGCGCACTCTTGGGCTTTTCCTCACCGTCTCTTGGATGTCTTTCCCCGGGTCGTAAGAGAACTTTGAAGCGGGCTGGAGCGCCCTTTGAGGAGAGGCAGACGAAGAGAAGGAAAGAAAGGGGGTCGACGGAGAGGCTCTGAGAAAGGGTCCGGAGAGGTCTGGCTGGCGGTGCAGGACGAGTGCGCGCGGGCCGCGGTGCCCGGATGCGCCCAGGTCTGGAGGAGCAGCGGGCGGCTGCGGGACTGCCCTCGGCGGAGTAGACCCGTCGCCCCAGGAGGGTTTGTGCAACCTCGGAGAACACCCAGAGCCGCTGCACTGGGCGTGCCAGGCCGCCTCCCGGCGCGCCCTCCGCACTTTCCCCGCCTCGTCGTCATCCCGCGCTCCTCGGCTCGGGTTAAGGCTGCGGAGCGCCGGGCGGGGAGCCTCCGCTGCTACCGGGACCTCGCACCCCGCCGCCTCACGGGAGCCCGCGAGCTCCCGGTCGTGAGCGCTGCCTGGGCCCGAGGGGGTCACCCCTGAACACAGACAGGTTTGTTTGTGTGGGGTTAGCCGCGGGCGCCGCGCCACCTGCACCTCGCCGGCGGGCGCCTCGGGGAATACCCGAAGAAGAGGCGGATCGGGAGAAGAGCAAAGGAGAGCAGTCTTCCCCTGGATTTGTTGCCCGGGACCGCTGCGGCGCACGCGGATCGCCGAGGGGAGCACCGAGTCTCCGCGCTCGTCATCTCTCAGCCCGGGCCGCCGAGGCCCGCGGGTGGAAGCGCAGACCCCGCGCCCTCCTCGCGAGCACCAGCGGCGTCCCGCAGGTTCTTGGTGCGGCCGGGCCCGGGCTGCCCTCTGATGTGGCCCTGAGCGCGGGAGTCCGCACGGGCGGGAGCAGAGTGGTCTGTGCGTCCCGCCGAGCGCGCCTGCGTGCGTGGCCAGCGCGCTGCCCGCTTCTGCCTGGCTTCCCGGCTTAATTTTCTTCGGCGGGATTAAAGTTGGAAATTGAGCGGAGAATTGAGTTGCCCGGGAACAGAGCCGCGGCCGCCGCCAGAGCGATGTTCCCGCAGAGCCGGCACCCGGTGAGACGCGGTGGTGGCGGAGTGGGGGGCAGGGAGGTGGCGGAGTGGTAGTCGGTGCGGTGAGGAGAGGGGTGGCTGCTACAATCTGACCGAGCCCCCTGGCCGCCAAGGGTACAAGACTTGGGAGGTCCCGGGCCCTCTCCTCCTGTGTGGCAAGGGGGCTGAAACTCTCAATTCTACCCCCTTTGCTCTAGGCTCCCTCCTACTTGACGTCTAGACTGGGCGGGCGGGGCGCTTGAGGAGACGGGTTTCTCCCGCGGCCGCATCCTCTCCCTTCCCCAGGCGGGTAGTGCGCCCCCCGCTTTGTTTCTCGTCTCGCCTATTTACACGTCAATGAGGCCCCGGTTCCGGCGCGCCTGGAGGTGGCCCCGGCGACTCTGGGAACGGGGAACATCAGGGAGTTTCCTCCTCTGGTCCCCGGGGTCATTATCGCCCCGTGAGGGAGGGGGCGGCGTCGTCGACGACAATCTGGCCAGGTCCTCCACGGCCGCCGCCGGGGACCCTTGTCCCTTCAACCAGGTGACCCAGGCGCTCTTACCGCGTCCCGTCATGGAGGCTGGAAGAGGCTGCGAGCGTCATTTGAGGAGCTTCGGATCTGGGAAGGTCCACCTTCCCTCTCCCCAAGTGAAGCGCAAATTGGAGTTCTGGACTCCGTTTGGCGCCACTTCTAACTTTATTTTTTGTTTATGTCCCACCCACTCTTTGATACTCCGACTGCTTTATCCAACCGCCCGCATCCCCGTCGCTCGGTCCCCTTCGCTGGTCGCCCTTAGACGCCGCACCAGGCTGCAGGCCAGCCCTTCAAGTTCACTATCCCGGAGTCCCTGGACCGGATTAAAGAGGAATTTCAGTTCCTGCAGGCGCAGTATCACAGGTGCGTGTCGGGCCTCGCCCATGAGTGGTCGCCCGGGCAGCGCTGTGCCCCGGGGTCGCCCATCCTGGTGGCGGCCGCAGCTGTACTTAGTACTTGCGTCCAGGCGGTGGCGCGTGGAGTCGCAGTTAAGACCTGTCATTCACGCTACCCCTTTCCCCTGCTCTTCCCGGGCCGCCTCTTCTCTTGTCTCCTCCTCCTCCCATTGTTTCCCCTTTGCCCGTGTGCTGCTGTTCCAAGGAGCCTTTTTTCGTGTATTTAGGAGTTGCATGAGAACTGTCAATATTTGCACTTCATTTATTTATTTTGCAACAGGCTGAGCTTGGTTCAGTCGATGCCCCAGCTCAGGAGTGCAGGTTCAGAGAGGCAAAGCCAGTGTTGAAATCGCTGTTTGCCATACTAGAATGGGTTCTTTGAGGCAAAGTCCATTATGGGAGGGTAGATGCTTTTAGCTGTGCCCATCCTTAGTGGGGGTGCTGTGGATGTGTTTAGGGGACAGCTCACCTGCTTTGGCTTCACTCTGGGTTGGTTTGGGTAGGGCAAGGGATTGGAGTCACATTTGTAGTCATCTCACCTTTAGTCCCTTCATCGAATGAAAGCTGCTTCAGAAAATTTATAAAAGAAAGCTATTTGTAAAACACCCTGTCCATAGTAAATTTTCTAGAAATGTTAGTTTCGTCCCCTGTTTCTATGAAATCTTGGCTGATTAGAGCTAAAAAATAACTGTAATGACAGGTTTTGTTTTTATCATGCCCCTGAGAAAGCACACAGCTGCTTGGGTGTGAACTTTCTTATTTTTGTCAGAGGCTTTCTGATTATTGACCTTTGTCTACTTGAAGATAATAATCTCTAGAGCTTGAAGCATCCCTGCCCACACCATGTTTGCCAGGAAGGGAGGACGTCAGCCCACTTTAATTGCACAAGCTATATGACATATTTTGGCAGTGAATTAGAAAATAAAGGTATTAAAAGGGACCAACAATTGTAGAAGTAACTTTACAGGTACAGTTTTCAAACCAAGAGACTGTTTGAGTTGGCAGAGGTGACACAGCCTATGCCTGAGACTGAAGGTTATACAAAGGCCAGATTTTGGTTAAGTCCAGGGAAGCGAACTTTGATGCAGTGAAGCAAGTAGGAGTGAATAGATGACCATGAGGAGAATTCAGTCTTCTGAGTAGATCAGAGGTTTTGACAGATCTTTTGGTCTTGGCGTCAGACCAGGTGTGCACGAAGAAGGAAAAGCTTAGTTTTTAAGTGGATACCTTGCACTATTCCTCTTATTCCTTTTCCCCATTTAATGCAAGGACAAAGCTTTTGGGTGTTTACCTAGATAGTTTATGGCTTTTCCAAATTGGTCTGTGTTTTTACTTGAAGTGCAAATATGTGAGGCAGATGTTAAAACAAGTGACATAATGTTTACATTAAGTTGCCTGTTTTGTTTTCGTAGCCTTAAATTGGAATGTGAGAAACTGGCAAGTGAAAAGACAGAAATGCAGAGGCACTATGTGATGGTAGGTATCAAAGATTAGGTTTTTTCCCTTGTCATGTAATAGTAACAAATATGTGTTCTCGGCATTACAGAACATGAGTTAATGAAATACTTGGTTCTTTTTTCTTTTTACAGTATTATGAAATGTCATATGGATTAAACATAGAAATGCATAAACAGGTAAGCTTTAGTGAAGTCTCAAGTTGAAATGAGAAATAAAGTCATGATTCTGTAGTACTGGCTTTGTCCTCTGTAGTGGGAGGTATCTGCATGCCATATTTCAGCCTTGGTTTCCCTTCCTGCGAATTGGGGGTTAGTGTTCTGCAGCAAGAGCTGGTTCTTGACAGTTATAAAATGTTGTAAGTTACTAGGTGAGAGGTGCTTTGGAAGTGTAAACTAGCCTGTTTATAGGCAGATTGGAATCGAGGCTTTGACTTGACTTTACTGCCTGGATACATTTATTCTCTTGGAAGACCTGGATATCCTGTCAAGTTCTGAAGTTCAGAATAGCTAACGTTTTTGTGCTGATTTGGAAAGAAGTGTGGCCCTTTGGGGGAAAGACGGGTAATCAGGAGTTTCTTAGGTTAAACAAGGTATAAGACAAACTATGGAGTTTTGGGGGCTACATAAAGCGACACTCAGAATTAGCGGCATATTTGCAAACAACTTTTTAATAAATGTCTCAGTTGATACAAGTTTGGAGGTGAAAAAAGCATCCTTTTATGACCACAGCGTATGTTGTGAGTTGCTTCAGTCCTAGTGGTTTTAAAAGCATGAAAAGATTAGTGACTGGAAAGCTCAAGCTATGACTATGAGTTTGCAAGTTCCCATAAAATTCACACTTATGGCTACAATAATGGTGTATAAAAAGAGTATTGAGCTGGAACAAGGCACTAAGGACCTCATAAGAGAAGAAAAGCTAAATGATTGCTCAGCCCAAAGGACTCTCGATTGAGTAGTCATTGTCTGCCAAAGAAAGCATTAATGGCAGGGTGTAAGTATTCTGGAGATATGCTGACATTCACTTTTTCATCAAGACTCTGGTACAATAAGTCTTTTAGAAATCGATTGCCTCTTAAAAAATTATCATCAGATGAAGTTGCACAGTTGGACACATTTCAAAGTGCAACAATACAATTCTTACTTGATGTATATGTGCTATTTCATCTCAAACCCTTGTTTCATTAAATTAAAGAGCATGGCTGACCGGCTGGGGCACAGTGGAGAAATTGATTAGTTCAGCCTTCAGATCTTCCTTATATTCAAAGACTTTCATTAAGCAAGTGTGTTTCAGAGTTGAATTCTGCTTTTGTAACTCCGCACTCTTTGATTTTTAATTCATCATAGATTTCATAATGTTATGTTATCATCATGTACCTTAGATCTATTCTTAGATATGTGTTTGGAAGGAGATGGTTAAGTTCAAGGCTTTTCATTAGTAATGTAATGGGCCTTTAAAAATGCCAGTTCTATTCTGATTTGCAAAGTTGGTAGCCTAGTTTCTGTTGGGTTTGTGTCTTTGTTTCTGTGTGCTTAAAGGGGCCGGTGCCTGATTGAGGCAATTGTAACTTGTTGATAGTAATTATACTAAAAGGTATATGGTCATTTAAATGAATTATGCAAATAAACTTGGTGGAGGAGTTCTAATGTGCCGCTTTGTTTTTTTAAAGTTACCCTAAAGGCACATTTTTTTCCCCCAGCAAATTTTCTGGAAGGGTAAGGAGGAGATTGAGCTTTCTCTTAAACTCATAACTCAAAGGATGTAATAACCTCACTCACTCCGTACAGGGGAACGCCACCTCTGTATGATGTGTATTGGTGCTGGATTTGTTGGGGGAGCTACGGGAGGTGCGAAATTCTCCTGGGTTCCTGTAGGTTACTTGGTGGAGGACCTCTATCAAAAGGAAGAAGAGAGAAGGAGGATCAGGAGCCCCATGGTGTGAAAATAGTTTTCTAATGAGTTTCTTGACTTCATTGGGCATTTGTGGGTATTTACTGTCTGTTCATGAGCCAGTATGCGTTAATAATATGCTGTGTATAATTGGCTCAGTAATTTGAAAAATGTGAAAAGCTGAGAGATGTTGTGTTCTCCATAGTAGGATATTAAGCCCCCTGAAATTTGGTTTGTATTGTAAATGCTGACAGACCCTTAACTAGAGTAGTATGCAAAGCCGTGCTGTAATTCAGTTTAAAGTGGCCTTACATTTGAAAAACATCCTTCTGAATGTCACACATTAATAATAAGTTCTGAGGAGGCATTTGGTGCAGCTAGTAATCATAATTCTTATTAAAACTGGTGACGTCTGGCCCCCAGGGTGTAGCCAGGCTCAAATTGATGCTTTTTGCCGCCTGATCACCAGCATGGCCTAAGTGCTCATTATATTGTAGAGAGGGCCTTTGGAGCTCTCATTAGATTTGACAGGAATTCTCTCTAGGGGGAAACTGGGCATTAGCAAGACTCCTGACAGGCTGAAATTAGTCCTGCTTTATGGCTTATAACCAAATGCTAGCAAGGCATCATCAGGGGACACAAAAAATTGTCATTTCTGACAACATCTTTGTTACTGGAAAAAAAAAGGTAGCGATGGGGAAACTTTCCATGGAGAGTGCTTTAATGTTGTTAAGATTTGTCTCCAGTGTGACGACTGCTCTCCTCCCCACCTTTCAGCGGTTTTGTTGAGGGGTGAGTTTGAGAGATTTCAATGTCAAATCTCACCACCACCTTTTCCGTCTGGAAGTTTGAATGTGGAAGTACATCCAGATCAAGAATGGTGTAATTGTGGTTTCCTTAGCTGGTTTGATGCCTGCAGTCCGTGTTTATGTTGTGTCAACACTTCCTGATAAGCCTTCCCCTTACTTTCTCTGCTGCCATCTGTGGCCAGTTACCAAAAGTCAATGAAATCAGGGTGGTCATGGATATTTAAATCTCTAATTGTAGCATGAAGACAAAATTTTTTTCCTTTGTGCTTTTTATAGCTTCCCACCTGTCTGTCTCTTTTCAGGTAGGTCTTGTAAACTCTAGATATCTCTCTATACAGGAAGGTGGGGACTTTTCATGAAAGTTGGAGCAATTCTGATACCACCAGTGTTCGAGTACATGAAAAAATAGGTTAACGTGAGTCTAGCTGTTTTTGAGAATAGGACTGTGCCTAGTGTGTTTGGCAGCTTGATAAAGTTTTTTTTTGTTTTCCCTGTCATGTGGCATGATATTGTTTCATTTATATTTTGGGAAACAAGATGCACTGTAAATCCTTACTTAGGGCTTATTTATCCCACTTGTGTACCTGTTCAGCACACTGATAAAGCCATGCCATAAGTTGTCATTAGTGGCATGAATTTGTACAGCACTTAGTTTTCAAAAGCAAATTGGCTTTGTCCTGTGAAGCAGATTGGGTAGGTGTTAGATTGGGTAGGTGGTGTGCTCTGCCTTGTAATGTGGGGGCAAATGCTCAGAGTCTGCAACTTGTCAGGGCCAAGAATCTACTGAAACTTGAGTTTGGGTCACCTGGTTCCCCATTCGATGCTTCTTCCCTGTCTCCCCAACCCAGCTGCCTTTGGAGGATGAGGCCAGTAGTGGAATCACACTTGAGCCTGTGCTTAGCAACCTACGTCTACTCTTCTGCATGCCTTTGTTCTATCTTTATCTGTTTTGACCAATTTCATCATCTGCAAGACAGCTTGGGGCAAGGCGCATATTGTAGAAATTAGGAAAATCAGCAGTACTGACTGGTGGGTGGGGGCCACAGCTGTGGGCAAGTAGAAAGTTGTAACTAACTGAGCAATACTGTCCACAGGTTAAAATAGGCCTAAGAACCAAAAAAAAAAATGAAACGCGTTATCAGGATTCCTAGTTGAAACCCAGCAATGCAGTGAGTTTGATTGATTACTCTGCTTCTCTGTGCCTGTATTCTTTTGAAGAGCAGGCAGTGCTTAGGGCTCTCCAGGGTGGTGGAAAAATTTAAAAATAAATGAAAGGACTGGTAGGAAAGTTTTCTGCAGTCTTGATTGTCGGGTGGGGAAGGAGAGGAGAAGGAAGGGAAAAAAAAAAAAAGATGAGAGCCAAACATTTCAAAACTCTATGTGATAATTCAGCAAGCACAGTGTCTCAGACCATATAAATTTTGGAGTTAAAACTGCTTTCACAGTTTTGGTAAGTGCTTTAAAGTTCCTTTCTAGAAAGAAATGTTCTTCAGTAGTGTTTTAAAAGTGTTGTGGTGGAACTGTTAGGGGTTCACTCGTGGGTTAATTCCTTAGATGTGACCCTTATTATTTTGTCGGTACGCTTTATCTTTCTTCTGCTTTTAAACCATGTGGGTTTTCAGTCTACAGCTTCTCATTTTGACATCTTTTTTTTTTTTTTTCCTAAGTCAGCATCTCCGAATGGAACTGATCAGCTGGAGTATAGGCACTTGGAGTTAAAGCTCCATCTTGTAATACAAAGAAGATAGCTGTCATCAAGGTTGGAGTGGTCCCTCACTTCATTTCATTAGCCAGGCCTGTCCTTTACAAGTAGGAGTTAAGAGATAAAGCTCCCTGTGTGTAGAACCTAGATTCCGAGGTGCAAGATTAGCCTTTGTTTTTTTATTTGGTTGTTTTTATCCTTCGCTCCTTACATAGTACCCTCCTGACCCCTTCCACAGCTGGGCTCGTTGTGGGTTTCTTTCCAGGGCCATGCTGTGGGTTTCTTTCCAGGGCCATGACTAGGGTAGGCGAGTGAGGCATTTGCCTTGGGCACAGAGTTTAAGGGCGGTGTCAGAAAGCCTAATTGTTGTTCAGTCACTCAGTTGTGTCCCACTCTTTGCAGCCGTATGGACTGCAGCACGCCAGGCTTTCCTGTCCTTTACTGTCTCCCAGAGTTTGCTCAGACTCATGCTCCTTGAGTCGATGATGCCATCCAACCATCAAGCTTTTTAAATATTTTTAAAGTTCGAAATCAAAGCCAGAAAACCCATGAGGAACAAAATGCCAGCATTTTATGTAGGGGCAGAATCTAACAGGGTTGGGAATAGGGTGAGGTGAGGCCAGGGAGGCACATGTGGGGGCAGAGAGCCGCCCTCCCTTCACCTTTGCTCTGCATCTCCAGAGGGCAGGGCTAGGTGGAATGTCCCAGGGATGTGTGGGATCTATCTTGGTGTAAGATAGAGCTGACTGAAGTCACTTATTAGGGACCCTGTTGGTGATGGGGTGGATCATTAACAAGTTGCCTCGACCCTGATTTCCTGCTCTGAGAAGAGGGTGATGAGACTAGACAGACTCTGACATAGAGCTCTGCCCTGCAGAGGGGACTCACTCCTCCAGAGCAAGGAGCATCCTCCATCGGGCTTCAAACCCAGCTCCGCGTATATGTCAGCTGAGGAGAGTCTGTCCAGAGGCTTCAGAGGTCCCTTCGAATAGTGTTTATTAAGAAACACAGAAAGGAAAAGCTGTTCCTTTTTTAAATAAATATCTTGTGTGGTAGTTTCACTAAAGATATATTCAGTTACTGGCTCCTGGAACCATTTTGAGTTTCCCTAGATCTGAGTCTTTGACTTTTCTATTATTAAACTTTTGTGGTCTCCAGGCTTGGATTAAATTTGAGGAAACTAAGAAACTGACTGGGCTCTCATTAAGCCTTGATTGACTCAGTCATGTCCTATGCCCCCCGCCCCCCACCCTTCCCTTCCCTGGTACTTAGCTGTTGCTTCAGATTTTTAAAAATGGAAATTCTTAGGACTAGTACATTTAATGCGGAGTATTTGGTGTAATGGTCTTTAATTAAATTTTAGACAACTGTTTTGGGAGGTTGGCTGATTTGACAAGATTAAGCATTTATAGCTTCAAAAATAGTGTTCGATAATGGAACTGGTGAATGCTGTAGTAAGAAATGTGCCATAGGATTGTTCCATGAATATGGCTTGGTGCTTGAAGTAGAGAGAAAGAGAGAGAGAGAGAGAGTGTGTGTGTGTGTGTGTGTGTGTGTGTGTGTATGTGTGTGTAGGCATGAGCCCCTCAGGTATGGGAGAGATTTTCTAACTTTTTTCTGAGGCATGGTTTGATTGGAAAAATGAAAAAAGTTTACAGTGAAATTTTAACATAGATTAAGAGATTCCTGTATTACAATTCACTTGGCTAAAGGAAAAAAATGGTTTCTAAAATTGTTTGCAAGACCACAGTGATTACAGAACTGTTCGGTTTATATAGATCACCCAGTCACCATAACGCTTTTTGTGAAACTACAAGAAATGTTGTCACAAAGTTTTACGAACTAACCTGTGATTTCAAACAAGTCTGTATTTCATTATTTTACATTTCAATTTTTGGTACCTAGTACATTTTAAATTCTGCTTGCCTACTTTTAGGCAGCGAAACAGTCATAACCGTGAGAATATTGTTTACCTTCATCCCACCCGCCATGTTTTCATGCTAGATATAACAAACACATTTTTCTAGTTTTTCTAGTAGCATTATTTGCCTCTTGGTCATTCTTTGACCACAAAATATGTTTGCCGGAAAAGGGAAGGGTGAAGGCTATTTTGAGTATAAGGAAAATCAAACCAGAAGAATTCTGTTCATTGAATCAGCTTTTCCACTTGCCAAAGAGAGGAAAAATTGCTATTAAGTGTGGTGGGTGTGCATTGCTGTGCATGCTGAAAGGGGTAGTGTACCGATTTTCAGTAGATAGTGGAATCAGTTGTCTTTGAGAATATAGGTACATTTGAACTTGTATGTCCAAATCATGCTACTTGTTAAACCGCTGAAATAAATACACATGGTACTAGGCTGGGTTTGCTTTTTTCTTTTTTCCCCTCTGCTGCATGGCCTGAGGAATCTTAATACCCCAACCAGGGATTGAACCTGCACCTGCAGCAGTGAAAGCACGGAATCTTAACCATTGGACTTCCAGGAAATTCTCTAGGCTGGGTTTGATAGTACTGTCTTTAGTGATCTAACTAGCTTTGTACAGCCTGTCGGGAAAAAGTTTAAAAATATATCCCCAGACTTGTTTACTTATGAATTGGTAAGTTCTGTAAATATGTTACTATACTGATTGTTGTATACATGTATAATAAATGGGAATTTTAATTGGAGGGGTTAACATCGAACTTCTCACAGTCTTCGTGCTCTCTGTTGGCTTGTCCGGTGCGGCCTTTGGGGCACCCTGACTCCACGGTCAACATTAACCCACATTGTAAACAGTCTTGGAATGCTCATCCTGGAAGGGAGCATCTTTAAGGGAGTGAATGAGAGGCTTGGGTCTTTTCATCTCTTCAGTATGCCCGGTTTTTCTAATTTTGACTTCCCACTCTGGTGGTTGCCTTTTGCCCATCACTCACAGCCTCTGTGTCTGCCTCTGGTCACTGTCCCTGCCAGTCTTACCTGGTCACCTCCATCCTCTCCCCTCCAGGTCATTTAATCCAGCCAAATGGGTCCCTTCTTCATACCTAAAACATGCTCTGTGTTTTTCTGTTTTCTTAAATGTCCAGGCTTTTTTGTCGAAGTTCACATGGCCTTCTTCAGTATCCTTCAAGATCCAGTTCAAATACCAACACTACCTTTTTACTTCAAGGCCTTCCATGGCTGCTCCCAACAGGAGGCTGTCACATCACTTATTTTTGCTCTGATTTTTGTAGTAGTGTTTTCATGTGCCTTTTTGTGTTACTTCAACTATGCTGCAGTCTGCTTGAGGCTTGAGTTTGAGATTTGCATCTTTCCCAGTGAGTTTGAGTAGGCATTTAAAATTTAAAAAAAAAAAGTATTTATTTATGTATTTGGCTGTGCCAAGTCTTAGTTGTGGCACACAGGATCTTTTTTCTTTTTTTTTTTAATGCAGCGTGTGGGATCTTTAGTTGTGGCATGTGGGATTTGGTTCCTCAACCAAGAATTGAACACAGGCCCCCTGCATTAGGATTGTGGTGTCTTAGCCACTGGACCACCAGGAAAATCCCTGAGTAGCATTTAAGTAGCATTTATTGTGCCCCTCAGAGCAGGTAGAGCAACTATTTTGGATCTTGAACCCATATGAAAATCAGGTAAAACCTGCTTGGCAAAAAACCATATGCATTTTAATACACATGTAGCTTTGCCAGACAATTTTGGCTCTTTGTGGACATCTTAAGATCCATCAGCAAGTCCATGGAATCTAGATTAAAAACTTGACTCTAGAGTACCAGTATGAGTCCTTATGATAAAATTAAGAGTGAAATCTGTTTGGTTTCACTAGATGTTTTGTAGGATTACAGTTCTAATCTCATCCAACCACTTTTGCTCAGGTGTTTTTCTTTTGGAAAAATGATTTATAGTCAAATATCTACAGAGGCTATTTAGGGAAGTTTAATTAGAGTAATATATTTCAGTTTGTAGTAAAAAGATAAAAAGAGAGAAAACAGAAGTAGTATGTTTCTGAGGTCTGGGTTTCCATGTGAATTGAGTGTGTGCATGCATTACTGCCCTGGGAACCACCATTTATCTCCTAAGGATGACCACAGCCACTAACAGAGCTGCGGATAAGTTGCATTACAAGCTTCTCCCAGGGCATTAGACTTGATTTAGTCACCAGGTTTCTTAATAATTATACTATTGATTATTTACTTACAGAGGCTTCCCAGGTGGTTTCCCAGGTGGCTCAGTGGTAAAGAACCCACTTGCTAATGCAGGAGACACGGGTTTGATCCCTGAGTCGGGAAGATTCCCTGGAGAAGGAAATGACAGCCCACTCCAGTATTCTTGCCTGAAAAATTGCATGGATAGAGGAGCCTGGTGGGCTACAGTCCTTGGGGTTGCAGAGAGTCAGACCCGACTGAGCATGGGCATGATTTACCTGTCTTTACAGAGTTCATCCCCCTACCCCAAACATTTTACTATGAAGAGTTTCAAATATACAGAAAAGGAGAAAGAAATGTAAAGTGAACACCCTGTATTATACCCACCTGTTTGATCCCAGGAGTCTGTAAAGTAACATTTTTGTAATATCTCTGCCTGTCCCATATCTTGCATAGAGCGCTTGCCTTCTCACCTTGAAAGATAAATAGATAATTCAAGTCTGTCTTTAGCAACCTTTGAGGCTGATGCACATGGAAGGGGAGTTTCTCCAAGTTTACCCAGTTCTTAAGAATTCCATCTGAATAGGTGTTTGTCGCATTTTGTAACATTTTCCTTCTAGCTTGCCCTTTGTGTTTTTGGCGTGATTGTATTAGATGATCCATCATTATGTGGCGTTGGGGTGCTTGCTCTTATGCTCTCATCTGAAAGCAGAGGTTTGTACTTAAAAAAGCCAGATTCCCCTTCCCCTTTTGGTGCTTGATAATGCACCTTTCAGATGTGATCAGCAAATTCACCAGGGGAACAGCTTTAGTGTTGATAGGTAGGAAACTGGGAAAGGACTCTGATTAGGACTCTGATTTTGAACTTTGTGTGAATGGAAGCTCTCGTGATGGAGAATATAAGGTGGCCTCTCAGATGCTGTGGGTGGTATTAGGATGTGAATTGCCAGAGACCAAAACCTCTTTGAGGATCCTGGCATGAGGAGCAGGTTCTCCATCGCTGGGGCCTCTAGGAGCACAGCCTTTGTCCTCTGTGCCCTCTTGATGCCTTGAGCAAATAGCTGAGCAGAGCCTCTTACAAGTAAGGTGACTGGCCAGTGTATTGACACTCACAGACACGATAAAAAACTGCATTAGGAGGTGAGCCACTGGGATTTGCAGTAAATATATTACAGAACACAAGTGACTTGCCGATACTGCTTGTTTAGCAGTTTGCAAGGGCAATGGCAGTATGGATTTTTGAATTAGAAGGGAAGGGCTGTTCTTTCTCTGTGCAGGAACATCTAGCTGATGGCTGGGGAGAAAATTGATTTAGAGAACAAAATGCAGCTGCCTTTATTTGTGCCATTTGAAAGGCTTCTATGGATTAGTAAGTGTAAATAAAAAGGTTGCTTTTGGTTTAGGAAAGGGGGTCTTAAACATTGATCTGCATCTTGGTCTGGTATGGAGAGAAAAATGGTTGGGCCCCTGGGATGGAGGAAGGGCATCTGGTCCCCATGCAACCTGCAGCTACAGGTGCCCACTCAGTTCTCAAACACTTGTCTGTGTGAGCACTTAGGCTTTCAAAAGTCAGCTTCCTGGGTTTATTATTGTTGTTATTGTTTAGTTGCTAAGTCGTGTCAGACTCTTTGAAACCCCATGGACTGTATCCTTCCTGGCTCCTCTGTCTATGGGATTTCCCAGGCAAAATACTGGAGTGGGTTGCCATTTCCTTCTCCCAGGGATCTTCCCAACTCAGGGTTCGAACCCGTGTCTCTTGCACTGGCAGGCAGATTCTTTACTACTGGGCCACCAGAAGTAAGCTTATCTGGGACATGAGAGTATTCTTAGCTCCATGTATTGAGCTCCATGTTCCCTAGAAATTGTACAGTAGGTTGTTATTGAGTCACTAAGTCATGGCTGACTCCTTTTGCAACTCCATGGATTGTATACTGCCAGACTCCTCTGTTCATGAGATTTCCCAGGCAAGAGTACTGGAGTGGGTAGCCATTTCCTTCTCCAAGGGATCTTCCTGACCCGAGGATCAAACCGTTGTCTCCTGCATTACAGGCGAATTCTTTACCACTAAGGCACCTAGGAGCTCTCTGTAACGCTTCCAGCCTCCCTTGGATATTAATTATCCCTCCTTGCAAAGGAAAAAACCAGGTAAGAAGGTTAGGGGATGACAGTAGCACCTACCATATAGGGTAGTTATCAGGATTGAGCGAGTTTCTGTGTGCAGGAGCCTGTACTTGGGCAGTCTCAAGACAGCTGTTCTCAGAATCTGTTATTGACTCTATTATTGATTCCTTTTAAACTGTACACTGTATTTGGAATTCTATGCCATGCTCCCTATTGTTTTTCAAATCCAGTTTCCTTCCTTCCTGCATCTGAACTGTTTGGTTTCCAGTATTTCCCCTCAAAGTTTTTATTGTTTGTTTACTTTTAAGATCAGGAGCATTTATCTGTAGGTTCAAAAGGACATTTTTTTTTTCCTCTCTTTTTTTAATCTCCTGTTGGCAGCCTCCATGGTGGCTCACTGGTAAAAGAATCCACCTGGAGTCCAGGAGATGTAGGAGATGAGGGTTTGATCCTTGGGTCGGGAAGATCCCCTGGAGGAGGAAATGGCAACACACTCCAGTATTCTTGCCAGGAAAATCCCATGGACAGAGGAGCCTGGCAGGTTACAGTCTGTAGGGTTGAAAAGAGTAGGACACAACTGAGCATGCACATATGTACACACGCACACATATGTGGTCTAGAGGAATTAAGATGCCTTATTTAAGTCAAACAGCAAAATGTGCCCTTGGAAGGCAGCAGCGTTAAGTAGTTAATACAGCTACCAGTGAGAATAGTTTTGTGTTGAATTTTTTCATTTAAGGGGATAGGTGAACAACAGAGAACAGATTGGTTCATTTTTATTGAAGTGAGTTCTGGCAGAATAAAGGATGGGAGGTGTGTTTCCTATTTTATTTTATTTTTTCTATTTGATGTAACATTGAAAATCAGATTTTGAATTGGAAGAGAATTTTATTATCCTGGGAAAAAAAAAGGTGTGTGAATGAATTAAAGACAGTTGTTGCTTTGTTGGAGAAAGGGAGAAAAAAAAAGTATGTCTTGATGACGTATACACACATACAGGTTTTTGGTTTATTTTTTTATTGAAGGATAATTGCTTTACAATAGTGTGTTGGTTTCTGCCATGCTGCTGCTACTGCTAAGTCGCTTCAGTCTTGTCCGATTCTGTGCGACCCCATAGACGGCAGCCCACCCGGCTCTCCCGTCCCTGGGATTCTCCAGGCAAGAACACTGGAGTGGGTTGCCATTTCCTTCTCCAATGCATGAAAGTGAAAAGTGAAAGGGAAGTCGTGTCCGACTCCTAGCGATCCTGTGGACTGCAGCCTACCAGGCTCCCCCATCCATGGGACCTTCGCGACAAGAGTACTGGAGTGGGTTGTCATTGCCTTCTCCGTCCAGTTGCCAGCTCAGCCTGAATCAGCCACAGTTATACATATGTCCCCTCCCTCCTGAACCGCCCCCCCCCCCATCGCCCTCCCCACCCCACCCCTCTAGGCTGTCACAGAGCAGTGGGTTGGGCTCCCAGTGTCACACAGCAAACTCCCACTTGCTGTCTGTTTTACATATGGTGATATATATGCTTCTGTGCTGCTCTTTCCATTTGTCCCACCCTCTCCTTTCCTCACTGTGTCCACAGCCTGTTCTCTGTGTCTGTGTCTCCATTGCTGCCCTGCAAAATAGAATCATCAGTACCAGTCTTTCTAGATTGCATATGCATGCATTAATATGCAGTGTTTGTGTTTCTCTTTCTGACTTCACCCTGTGTAATAGGCTCTAGGTTCATCCACCTCATTTAAGACTAATTGTCAGTGAAACAACTGACAAAGGATTAATCTCCAAAATATATAAGGAACTCATGCAGTGCAATACCAGAAAAACACACAACCCAGTCAAAAAGTGGGCAAAGGACTTGAACAGACATTTCTCCAAAGAAGACATACAGAGGGCCAAAAATATGTAGCAGTTGACATCACTGACAAATATGTAGCAACAAACATCACTCATTGTTAGAGAGATGCAAATCAAAAAAGTGCAATGAGGTGTCATCTCACACCAGTCAGAATGGCCATCATTGAAAAATCTACAAACAAAATTGCTGGAGAGAAAGCGAAGAAAAGGGAACCTTCTTACACTGTTGGTGGGCATGTAAATTGATATGTATAGTTTTCTCTGGCTATGAAAATTCTGAAGTGCGTGCAAAAGTTTGAGTAGATGTGTTGCAGTGTTTTCCACGTACTCCATGGGCTTGAGGTTTTTGTAGACAGTCAGTTCACAATTGCTGCTTAAGTGCTAGTATTTGAGGAAGCAGGAAAACACACACACCCACAAAACCCACAGGAGGGAGAGAAAAGCAGGGCCACTGGGACTGAATGGACTGGAAGTTTAGACTGTTGACTCTTATTGCCAGGCATGAAGCAGTAGCAACTTTTTGTAAGTATTTGGGTTAGAAGAGGGCACACCTGGACGATTGTGCCAGTGCCTGCTCTCACGCTTGCTTAAAACCCCTGCTGCCACTGACTTCAGTGTGCTGAGATGCCCCACGCTGTGGCTCTGTGTTTAGCTCAAGTCCTAAAGTCCTCTGAGCGTCCGTAGGCAAAGCATGAAGTTCTTGACAACCCCTCGGCCTACCGGTTGGTCTGGGTTACGGAGCCTTTTCCTTTGGTAAGCTGGATGGCCCTCTTACAATGCCTGGGCCCTGAGCTCCCTCGGGGCCAGTGTCCTTGTACAGCTCCCGAGAAGACTGGAACTGGACCATTGAAATGTGTCCAACTCCTGTCCTTTTTAGCTCACCAAAGGCCAAAATCATACCACTAACTCAAGAGCGGCTGACTTTTGAATCTTACCAAAAAAACTCTATTTCATAATTGATTATTCTGAATGCTGTGACTGTTCTGAATTCATGAATTAAATGAAATTAAAGGGGTGTCGCATTTCGACTGGATTTCTCTAGGGATACAGAGATTTTTAAACTGGTTGCCAAATCTGTGTTCATTCTTACTTTTTATAATGTACAGTATCAGATGTGGCTTACCCGCCTGAAAGAGCCCCAGACAGATCAGTGGTGGTATACTGCCGTCATCTTGTGCAGCCATTGTTTCGGTCATGATTTTATCACAAGGTCAAGTACCCACCAAAAGTTGAGATTTTTATTTTATTATTACTTTTTCTGATAAACTCTTTGGTTTCCCTCAAAATCCTGAAATTGCTCAAGATTTATATGGAGTGGGTACCAACTGTTGCTTTGCAAATTAAAATAGTATAAAAGGGAAGGGGCTTTTGGGTAGACTTTGCACAGTGAGGATATTAGTATTGACATCACTTAGAGTTTGGAGTATAGTTTGAAGACCAGATTCTACTGTTTGTCGCATACTGGTTAATATGGCTGTAAAGAGGAGATGAATGTGGCTACTTTTCCAAGTCTATTACTCAGGAGGACTGTAAATTTGATTGGCTGTTACAATTCTAGCAGAATCATTCGATTTGAGAGCAATAGAAAGATAAGATATCCAATTACCCAAATGATTTGCAGGGTTAGCCAACGTTGTCATGGAGACACGAGTTGGAACAAATTAAATTTTAAGCAATAAAATAATCTTAAAGCCCGTCTGGGAACAAGAAAATTTGGCAGTGGCACTTACCTGAATTGAATCTTAGCTTGACACGATGTTGTTTGACATTGATATACTGTGGGGCCTAAACTTACATATGGACCAGCATTACCTTCACAGAGGAGCTTGACCAAACCAGGGAGGAGGAGCATTAACATAGAGTCGGGGTGTTCACATTTATTCCGTGGCTTAAGTGATACGTAGGCTCTGGGTTCCCAGGAATATTTTGTTTTTAATGATTGAAATGCTTTAATAATGATTAAGCAGCATTAATTGGACACTTGCAAGAAAAAAAGATTCCTCAGCAGCACACAGTGTTTGGAACTGCTGTTCTTCTTTGTGTTAGCAGATGCAATAGAAATCGTGTGGCTGTCTTTTGGTGGGGGGGGCGGAGGTGTGTGAGCATGCATATATTTGCATGTACAAATAAGGAGATTTTTGGCATGTGCGCCTGCACTGCAGACGATTCTCCATATTCGTTAGAATTTCTCCTTTGCAGTACTGCTCGCAGACTGGAAAATTGCTTTCCAAACTTGAGCTGGTGCCCTAAAACCTGAGTAAGTGTCAGTCTGGGGCTTAGAAGGTTATTTCCCCTTATTAACGTATTGTTTAACTGGTTCCTGGCTTGTGCGGTGGATTTGAAAACAGCAGAGTAGCCCAGAAGGAGGGAGGCTTTTTATCCACATGTCTATTAGACAGATGGAGATGGAAATTGGTCTGAGGTCAAGCCATTTGCAGCGTTCTCACAGCCTTCGATTTTCCTCTCATCCTCACCGCAGATCATCTCAAATGATTCAGTAATGACCAAAAGTGCAACATTGACCTTTATTCCCTGGTGGATTACTGTGTTTCACAGTCCAAATGGCAGGAAGTCTATTCTGTTCTTCCAGAAGAAGCTCGACATTATTGAGCCAGCCCAGCCCTGTGGGAACCATGCGAGTGCAGACCCATGTAACACAATATGTGGGTTAAATTTGGTTTCTTGTGCTCTGGGAAACAAGAATTGACATGTCTTGAACCCACATAATTAATGGAATAATATCTAGGATGCTTTCTAAAAACACACTAGCACAAAAATTGATTTGTCCACTTGTAAAATAACTGGTGAATGATAGGAGTGGTAACTTCTGGTGGCCCCTGGTTTATAAATTGCCCTCACTTGGATTATCCAGTATTCTTTCATCCCTTCTTGTTTAATTCTTCCCTGGTAAATGTTAGACAACACATAACATTGATGTGTCATTTTAAAATTACAAGGTGATATGACTGGGCATAAGGGGGCTTTTCTTTAAATACTTTTAATTATATATATATATTTGTGGTCAATCCATGTAGCCCTGACTAAATTATCTTCAGACAGCATACTTTTCCCCCCCTGAAAGTAGCTTGATTGTTATGTTGGAGAAGTGATAATTATTTTTTCTTACTGCTTAGATTTCTCTGTGGATCGTATTGTGATGATCAGGTGCTTTGTTTAAGAATTAATTTGTATTTATTTGTGTGTGCTGGGTCTTAGTTGTGGCATGTGGGATCTAGTTCCTCAACCAGGGATTGACCCAGGCCTCCTACATTGGGAGTCTGAACCTCTGGGCCACCATGGAAGTCCCTTAATTTGTGTTTAAAATGCTGTTTCTCTTTACATCCACCTGCATAGCCAAGTTAATATCCTGTGGCTCTTGAGTGTACTGATGAAGTCTGTCGTCTAGGATCCTTGTGCTTACCATCTTATAAATACTTAAAAGTTTTTCCAGAAGGTGATGCTTTGAACACAGTTTTCACCAGCCTATCAGATTTCATTTTTTGTAAGTTAATACTTTATTTCTGGCTGCTTTAGGTCTTTGTCGCTTTGAGTGGGCTTCCTTTAGTTGTGGTGAGCGGGGGCTCCTCTCTAGATGCCGTGCACAGCTTCTCTGTGGCCCACAGGCTCTACAGCACTGGCACATTAGTTGTGGTGCATGGACTTAGTTCCACAGCATGGGGAATCTTTCCAGATCAGGGCTCCAACCTGTGTCCCTTGCATTGGCAGGTGGATTCTTAACTATTGAACCACCAGGAAAGTCTCCAGATTTCATTTTAATTATGATCTAAGATGCTTTTGAGAAAGTAATTTTTTCCTTGACTTTTGATGTCACTGTGCACAATTTTTTTTTTTTTTTTCCACCTCAAACTTTGATGCTTTTCTGGCACTGCTAGGTTCAGCAGAGGACTGTCCTGAGGCAGAAGCCCAACCCCAGTCTGCAATAGAGCCCCCTCCCTTCAGATTCATCCTCTGGCCACTCTAGGGGGTAACTTGCATTCTGGAGTTTCTTGGCACTGATGTTGATGGAAAAGAGAGCCCCAGGTTTCAACTGGGAATGCCAGGAACCTTGTCTTCCTTCCCAAAGGACCACCTCTCCAGCAGTTCAACCTGTGAGGAGTCAGGCCCAGAGATGGGGCTTTCCACCTGAGACTTGAGTCTGGGACTTAAGGATGGCCTTACCAGTGGGTACACACACATGTGTCTCTCTAACTTGGGGCCATTCTCCTGCATGTCACATGGCTTTGATGGCGTAGACCTCTTGATGAAGTAGCTGTTTTTTCCCAGGAAGTTACTCTGGAACAAGGGTGGCAGCCGTCCTTCATGTGTATGGGTCATTCAGCTGCAGCAGGCTTATAAAATTAGGGAACCACTGTTCATGGTCCCTTCAGGCAGGAGATTCCTTTCCCACCATCTAGATTGGCTGAAGATTCCAACCTTTTAGGGAAACATTCATACCTATCCAGTGATCTCCAGATAAGATGTGGGGAGGGGGTATGATGAGAAATACTAAAGCTGATGATAAATTGTGCTTTATAGTTTTGTGCACTGGATGTTTGCTTTATCATGATGGAGGGCAGGGGCACAGTGATACAGACTGTTGGAAGCCAGTACCATCCAGAAACGGGTTTGTCGTTGTTTAGTCGCTAAGTCATGTCCAACTCTTTGTGACCCCGTGAACTGTAGCCTGCCAGGCTGTGCTGTCTATAGCATTTCCCAGGCAAGAATACTGGGACCCTTTCCTTCACCAAGGGATCTTCCCAACCGAGGGATAGAATCCTGGTCTCCTAAATGGGCAGGCGGATTCTTCACCACTGAGCCACAGGGATACAGGCCTAAAAAGTTGCTCTGATGAAAAAGAGAGGGTTTAAGTGTTATTGCAAAGAAAGAAACTTTCCAAGTTTTGAATCAAGACCATTCTCATAAACCCGGTTTTCAGAGGCTACTGGTTTTTGCATATTCTTGTGCAGTCTTTGTCTTTATGTAGGCATATTTTATTTTTGTAATTGTAATTTAAGCCTTCATGCCTTGATGGTATAGCCGGTTCTTCCTCCCACTGATCTTCCTGCTATTGTATGATGCTGTCTCATTTCTCATGAGCTCCCTAAAGGACTAAGCCCTGTGAAGAAGGTGAAAGGTGTAGGCTTGCTCTCTTTCCATTCCCAGAACAATGGGTGATTAATTCGTGGTAGTGTTCCGTGGTTCACCCCGTGGAGTTTGTCTTGAAACCCTTTTTGTGGCACAACAGAGCACATTTTCCTCTGACACCACCAAACGCTGTCTTTTTCCATCATGGAATGAGTCAGAACGATTTCTTGTGAGCTGCACTTTCTGAACTCCGCAACAAGGGTTTCTGAATAATGGAAATGTGCTGTTTAGGCACTGAAACAGCTGCGATGCTTTTGTCAAGGATGCATCTTTACCAAAATGACAAATTAAAGCCCAAATGCTCTGCTTGGCAACAGTTGGGTCAAAACATTTAAGTCATTAATTAGAAGGAACTGAAGGGGGAAGAATTTACACAAATACACAGCGTTGCAGACTCGACTTCATCTTGGAAAATGCAACTGAATTCCTTAAAAAAAAAAAAAAAACAGGGCAGCCCTCAAGTGGGGCCTGCCAAGCTTGTCATTTGCAAATAAATCAGAATACTGTCATTGCAGGAAGGAGGACCAATGAATAGAGTTGCTTTGTCCTTCTTTGATGGGCCCCACACTCAAGCCTGCTATTAAAAATGAATGCATTCAAGAGGCTCTGCATTAAGGACATAAACAATTAAGGGCACTTGAGTTGCTCTGCTGAGAGCTGCTGCGAAGATCCGAGAGCTTTCTCCGAAGATGCAGGCCCCTGCGATCTGCCTCACAAGGAGCCAGAGAATGGGAGCAATTAGTGTTGCTATCTCCGCCCAGGCAGCCTTCAGCAGGTTTTTCTTTCCCTTTATTTTAACCCCTCCTTGCTCTGAGAGAAACTGTGAGTGTGAAAGGTGAGCAGTGGAAGGAGAAAGTCGGGGCCCTGTTGGAAAGGGCTGGGGTCTAGAATGTGCTTGTAGAAGCTGCCAAATAAGGAGGCGGAACATGAAAGTTATGATCTGCCTGTAATTGGCGACTTTGTATTCTGATTAATTGAGCCACTGAAGGGGTTCTGTCATCTGGTCCTCTTTGTTTTGCTTTAATTATCGGGTTGAAGAAGGGACGAGATTGCATTGCCATGGGTGGACTCATTTAAATGAATATAGTTTGAAGTTTCCCACAGTAGGCAAATGGCTTGCTCCAGCCTCGGTTTGTGTTCTTGCCTTGGTCCGATTTTCTAAAAAGGCGTGGAGAAAGGCGATCGTCTCTCTCTGTGGCAAGGCTTTGGAGAGAGACAGATCTGACCTTCCTTCCTGCTTAATTCTGACCCTGGGCAAGTTATTTTAACCTTTCCGGTCCAGTCTCCAAGGGTAGCTACACTAACTGACATTTAGAGCCTGTATATAATTGCAGCTCAGGTGTGTTAAGCAGTAGACGCTGCCTCTGTCATGACTGTTCAATTTCCAAGATTCTCAAAGTGTGGTCCCTGGTCCAGAAATCTGCAGAGCACCTGGGACCTTGTTAGAAAGGCAGATGCTGGGGTCCCAGACCTCTTGGCTCAGAAATTCTAAGAGTGGGTTCAGCTGTCTGTTGTATCAAACCCTTCAAGTGAACCTGGGGCACTCTTAAACATGATAACTTCATGATTAGTATATCCTCAACTTGAAGAGATCTCAAGTCCTTTTCATTTGGATTTCCCCCAAATCGTGGCTAGTCATTTATCTCCGTCATTATATTTTAAACAGAAGAGCTACTCTGATGCATTAGAATTTCTGATAAAATTCCCTTTTCATGAGTGTGCTGGTGAAGCAAGGTGCTAGTCTGGTGCGTAGCCATTGTTCTGAAGGCGATCTGTAGCCCAAGAAGCCTTTTCCCTTCCTAAAGGGGTGGGCAGAGTATCGGAAGATTATTTGCAGAGTTTTGCATAGATGATTTTGGGTATGCACTATTAGGCAAACATCTTGAATTATCTTTAGGTACATCAGAGACCTTGTTCAGGAAATGGGAGATGTATTTGTGGCTTTGTTTTCATGGATTCTGCTTCATTGGTGGGCCAGGTTGTCTGAAGTTAGTGCTGAGGCACTAATTCTCTTTGCCTCTGAAGGGCAAGACAGAGGTATGCAGTTTGGCTGCTACTGTTTATTTAAGGTTTGCAGTTGAGGACTGAGGCTCCTTGTGAAATGCCTCCTTTGCCTTGCACTGTATTTCTGCCCAAGGCAGCAGGAGTCCAGTGACCCTGTCACTGACATACGGTGGCCATGTGTTGTGGTCCTGTCATTGGCTCAGAAGTGACATGGCCTTGTGCTGCTGTGGTCCTGTGTGGGCTCTATTGCTTTGCATATAAAGCTGAGTGTTTAAGCTTTGTTTCCGGTCTAGAGCATGTTCCAGTTTCCCACTTCCACTTCCCTGGAGAAAGAGCTAGGCAGTGAACGTGGCTTCTTATCTTTATGATCCTGGGCACATCATTTCATTTAGGCATTTGCTTCTCCATGTGTGATAGGATGATTGTGGGAGGGCTGGGCACCTAAAAGGTGTCAGGGTTTGTCAGCATCCTCATGACTCAGTGCCAGGGTCCATCACAGTAGTGGGGGCCCTGATCACTCTTCCCCATTGAATAATACATTCAAACAGTAAATCAAGGGCAGGCGACATCTGCAAGGTCACTCTAGGGGGAAATAAGGCATTGATAATGCTGCCATTGCAGGATAATCACTGGTTTTATTTGGGGTATCAAATTACAGTGCTTGGCCACATGCATATGTTGTTAAAAAAAAAAAAACAAAACACAAGCACATGAACACCACAGCTTTGTTCTTCTCCTGGTTCATCCAGTAAATATGTTGGCTATTTAAGCATCATTATCATAAATATGACTTTAAAATGGTTACCTGCCATGCCTTTGGGTTGATGTCATGTATTTAACCATTCTTATAGTACTAGACAACTGATTTATCAAGAGGGCAAATGTTAAGTTTTTCAAAAACTCTGCAGATGGTTGTGATGTGTCGAACTACTGTTATATCTTTACCTGACTTTTTCTCTTTTGCTTTGAAACTTATGCTGCAGTGAGCAGCTTCATGCATGGAATACTTTTCATTTGAACTATTTCCTTAGGATAAATTCTTAGCTGTGGGAAGCCTTACCAAAAGGTTTGAATAATTTCATGCTCTTGAAATGCATTGCCCAGTTGCTTTCCAAGATGACTGTACCAATTTACTCTGTCATCAGTAATGTATGATTGCTCCAGTTTCCCAGAAGACTCATCAGCTTTGGATTTCATTAATTTTTTAAAAAATAAGCTAACATAACTGGTGCAGAATGACCCACCTTACTTCAAACTCCATTTGCATTTTATTTGGTTGCTGCTGAGGCTGAACATTTTTTCTGGATTGAAGGCTGTCATTTTACAGACTCTGAACCTTCTAGTCAGAAGGGATTTAGAGATTATTTATTTCCTTTTGTGTGCTTTGTTTTCATGTTCTTGCCCGTTTATCTTTTGCCAGATACTTATGACCAGCTCTCCACTGTGTTTTTCTCTTGGCCTCCCGCTTGGTTCGAGGAAACCAAAAGATCAGTTTGCCAGCCCTCAGCATAAGCGGCATTTTTTATGATCCATCAATTTGCAATTTAATGGTGGTGGAGTTTCCCCTGCCTAAGCTGACTTTGGGCAGGGTGCCATTGGATTGCTTTGAGACCCATGGGCAATTTACTCTTAAGCAGCCCTCGCCCTGCTTTGAGCCTCCAACAACCCTCATTATATACTACTCAGTGTGTAGTGGAGAAGTGGGCAGCCGTTGGAAAGCAGGCTGGCTCTTCAGTCTGGTAATTAGATGAGGTGGAAGGAATATGAAAAGGTGGAGAGTTGAGCTTTTAGGAATCATGAAGTCCAAAAACGGAAGTTCAGATGCCCAGAAGATCATATCTTCAGTTGAAGAGCTCGGTTCATTGCTGGCCTTTGAGATATTTGACCTCTTTAACTCTGTTAAAATATACATGTATCTGAATCTTGCGGGCTTCCCAGATGGCTCAACGGTAAAGACTTCACCTGCAATGCAGGAGATGCATGTTCGATACCTGGATCAGGGAAATCCGCTGGAGAAGGAAATGACAATCCACTCCAGTATACTTTCCTGGAAAATCCCATGGATAGAGAGGAGCCTGGCAGGCTATAGTCCATGAGGGTTGCAAAGAGTCAGACACAACAGAGTGACTAAGCAACAACAGCAACCTGACTTTTGTACTGAGATGTGATTTCTTACAGTAAACAGAGCCTTTTCCTAACACGGTTAGGAATGGTTTATGTAGTTCAGTGTTGGTCATTGAGTTTGGGATGTATGGGGATTCTGTTTTGGTTCTGTAAGCCATTCCTTTGAAAGTTCCAAATGTGGAAAGGGTATCCTGTGGTCAGTTTTGATGGGGAGGGTTCAGCGAGGAGCTGTATCAGGAGTCTTCTCCTGCTTCCCTGTTAGGTTGAGTTGCATGATGCTGGCCTTAATGCTGGAAGCTGTAGGAAACTGTCCAGAAGCTTCATGTCAGATGTGATTTTCAACATTAAGTCTTAGTTTACTAAATAAAGTTAAATTGCTCTGGAGGATCTTGAAGGGCCTAGAATTTGTTTATTGGTGTTACAGGGGAAAGGCAGCTTCTATTTGGATTTGAGGTCGTCCTTAAAGGACTGGGATGAGAGCACAGCACTTTTTAAGTAGTTTACATATTAGCTTATGTGATTCTGATAAATCACTGAAGTAGATTGGTGATAAGAGACCTGGCACTCAGCTGTTGAACTGACTTAACTCAGGACACCTAGTACTACTTTGCTGAGATGCAAGTTCTTGGATTATGAAGGCTGACTCTTATCACCATAAGCAAATCAGTGAGAAAGGAGTTGGCACTGATGAGAATAAAAGTTGGTTTTGGGGACTTCCCCGGTGGTCCAGTGGTTAGGAATCTGCTTGCCAGTGCAGGAGAGATAGGTTTGATCCCTGCTCTGGGAAGATCCCACATGCTGCAGGGCAACTAAGCCGTGAGTTGCAGCTACCGAAGCATGAGCACAGCAATGAAGACTCAGTGTAGCCAAAAATAAAATAATACATAATGCACTTTAAAAAAGCTGGTTCTGAACAGACGGACTCCTGCTGCCTCGGTGGGGCCTGCCGTCCCTGAGGCAAGGCCTGATGCCAGGGCCTTTACCCAGCTGGGTAAGTTTTTGGGTGCAATGTTTCCATGCAAATCTGGTTTGGGGCTGGCTCTTGAAGGCTGACTTAGTGTTGTTGCCTTACATGGTGTCAGAAATACAGACACAGGGTAAGTTTACTTATAAACAATATGTCTGTTAGCAGGTACCAAATACATCTTCAGTTTTGGTCAGGAAAATGATTTATGGGTGGAAAACACTGTTAGCCTGCAGTTTTTTTGTTTTTGGTTTTTTTTTTTCCATTGGAGTTGTCTGGAAGAGGTAGAAAGAAGGCAGTCTGAAAAGGTTATGGGACTTTCTCAACACCTGCTTGAGCAAGGTCAAGTATCCAGTTTAACCTGCTTGTAAACTCTGTGGTCAGGAATAGAAGCACAGGTAGAGAACACTAGTACTCGTTAATTTGTGCTATGTTCTTGTCAGAATAGCCGTATGTTGAAGCAAGAGATGATGCTGGAGAATCACTGTCAGTTGTCATCCAGACTGTTTGAAGGGCGGCAGTGGTGGTGATGTTAGACTTCCCAGAGCACTGTCAGGGAGATCAGATGCGTCCTCATGCTGCCAGGAACAGGGACTCTACAGCTAGCTTGGAGAATTTCAAGGTAAACCAGAGGTGAGGTTGGCAGCTAGATTTCCTGGCTCAAGGTCAAGCTCACTTGTCAGAGGATGGTTTTAAGATTAGGGATTAGAGACCTGGCAGAGGAAGGAGACAGCTGGGACAAGATCCTTCTCTCTTGTTCTTGTTTCTGTTTCTTTCCCAAACCGTTTATTGAGAATTCCCAGGACAAATGGTATGGCTTTTGATGTCTCTGCATCAGTTTGAGCTTTGATCTTTAACACTCGTCCTCCTGTTTCAGTCTTAGCTGTGCTAACCCAATTTATGTGGTCTGTGCTTTTAATCTGTACTTCTTTTATTTTCCTCTTAATATTAAAGGATTAATATTAAAGGTTTATGAGTTCATTTCATTCAGACCAGGTCTTAACTGTCCCCTGACAGTGAAGTTCACTTCTACCTTGAAGCCACTCTGTGTAATAACATATATAATTATTAATTAAAGAGAAGATCATCTTTCCTTCTTAAACTAAAATAAATTCCATGTAGGTCAAGTAATTAAATGTAGAAAGTACAGCCATAGCAGCGCTAGAGGAAAATTAAGAATGGCTTCTTTAATTTGGGAGGGTTCTAATCCTGACCCACAGGCCAGGAACACAGGAAGGCTATTCTTTAGTCCGACCATGTGAAAACGCCGTTATGTATAGCAAAAACCCATACTAAGCAAGGTTGAAAGACAGGTGACAAGGTGGAAAACCGTGGAAAAGTCAGTGTTTATCTTATGGAAGGAACTACTACAAAAAGACAAGGGTGAATAAATACCAAAGGAAAAATAAAGTGGACCAATCAATATATGAAAAGATGTTTGACTTCAGGAAGAATCGGAGTAATGCAAATAAAAATGAGATCATTTTTTAATTTATTAGATGGATAAAGATTTTAAAAAGGTCAGTGAAACGCAGTATTGACGCTGGGCGGGGGGGGTGCGGAGCAAGCACCATCATAGACTGATAATATAAATTGGTAAGCTTCTCTGCTAGGCAGTTTATCAGCATGCATTACAGTGTAAAATATGCAGACACTTTGACCTAGCAATTTCACTTCTAGAGATTCCTTTTAGAGACCTAGGGAAAGGGTTATTTGACGTAGAGCATGTAATTGTGGAATATTAGGTGAAAAATAAATACCCCCGATGTTGGGAGTGTTCAGACACCTGACTGCTTGTGTAGTGGGATATATTGATGATGTTCTTACTCGTATCTGTTTTTATGGAGTGAAAGGGTGTCCGTGACACATTTGAATGGAAGGAACAAATTGCAGAAGAGCAGTATACTCATGGGACCTGTTGATATCAAGGCGTCTCTCTCACTCTGGGCTTGTGCACACACAGATAATGAGAGCCTAGGGGGTTGCTTCCCAGCATCACCACAGAATTATTGTGGTTGTCTCTGGATGGCAGACTTAGTTCTTGTGTATTTCTGTGTAGTATACATCTGCATATATTACTCGGAGTGAGCAGATTGTCATTTTTAACATTGGAAAACATGAAGAGAATTTTGGAGGCCGGGTAAGAACAGAATGCTGTTGGAATGTATGGCAGGTGGAAAGTGGAGAGCAAGGACCTCAGACCCCTCAAAGGGCATCTCTGCCTCTTTATGTCTATCCAAACATACAGGGTAGAACCTTGTTGCAAAGGCAAGGGTAGCTGGCCCATGCTTTCCAGGAGAGCCGTGACCTTGTGTTCGCTTGAGTGGGTGGCTGTGATCAAAAGAGCTAGGTGGGGCTGACCCAGTTTTGTGATTGCACCTGGTACAGCTGTGCCCTTTTTGCATATACGTATCTGTTAGCTCCACTTGTTCAAGCAAGGTCATGGGATTGTTCTCTATACCAGTGATTTCCCTTTCCAGTACATTTCTTCCAAGGCACGGTCTGTAACCCTGTCTCAGTGGTGGTCAGGGAGAATTGAGTTGGATTGGCGTAAATCCAATCCCATAAAAGGAAAGGCTTGTTGCTCAGTTAACTGGAATCATCGCAGAGGACAAAAGGCAGCTCTTTTTTATGTGCTTGATTATACAGTTCCTGAGGTTTCTACTTTATCTCACTTATTCCATTCTCTCTCTTTCAAGGGCATGGGCTGTGCTCTTATTTTTTTTCTCCCCATAGTCCTTTTCATTGCCTAATTCAGTAATAGAGGTGGCATCAGTAAGCATTGACAGAAATGATGAAATATATACATAAGGTCAACCTAGGACTCTTCAGATGTCTTCCCACCACCACCTCCTTGCAAAACAGAACTGTCCTCCAGAGTTAGAGGAAGGCAGGGCTCCTTTGCATTGCTGCAGGGTGTTGGAGGAGGAGGGTGGGCAGGGGGAGCCTTCCTAGTGTGGGAGCAGAGCACACTGTATTCCCTCCTTTGCCAATTTGTCCCTCTTGCAGAGGGACTCCTGTGCCTTTGGAGCTGAGCCGGGACTATTCCTCCTTGCTCTAGAATAGCCTGTGCCACAGACACTCAGGACACATTTTCTTAAACTCAGTGGAACCGTGGGCCCTGTCACTTTGCTCCTGGCATTTGATGCTGAGTTGTGGTAAAACTTTACAGATATCCAGAACCCCTTGTCTTGACTGTCCGGATTTGAGTCTGTTTCAGCAGTGTTTTCTAGGCTTGTTTGAAATTTTGAAACTTGGTGAAGGCTTACTAACATTAAAGTTCAATTTCAGTTGTGCAGGAGTTGAAACAAGTGGAAGGAGGTCTTCCACTCTCTCACTGTGGACCTCAATTTGAGAGCTAGGTCTGCTTTGGCAGTGCTTCTGCTCTCCAGGGTTCTGACTTTGGTTTGAATGAACTTGCTTCATAAAAGTGCTCTGGTATGCCATAATTAAATAAGTGTACAGAAGGGTTTGGAATCACCAGGTTAAATGATTATATAGCCTCAAACTGCATAGATTTTCTGACTCAATTAAACTACCCATTATCTCTTATTTAAGTGACCAATAAAACGTGCGATTATGTCTTTCTTTGCAAGTGGGATTAATATCTATTGTTTATCTCAAGATAAATATTGCTAACATAGCCTGGGAAAGCAATTTTATGCCCTTAAGAGTGAGGCAGTTAGAGGACTCCACTGTTGGGTATGAAGTTTTATCTTCTGAACTGATTATGAAATACGCTAACCATTTATATGACTTTGTCTTTATAGACTGAAATCGCCAAGAGATTGAATACGATTTGTGCACAAGTCATCCCGTTTCTGTCTCAGGAAGTAAGTAAAACTGTTCAGCTGTTAAAGTGCAATTATGTTGCATCTCTGTTTGCAAATTAGCTAGTTTTAAGATGTTAATTTTATCACGAGGAACAAGTGTGAAGAACATCTGTTACAGCTGAAGTGTGTAAACCCCCTGCTATTCCATCTCATAGATCTAAGGGCACACTGTGGAAGCAGTGACGATAGCTCAACCTTAAATTAATTCTTTTCTGTGGAAAACTGCAAAATGACTATCAAGCGTAAAGCTTTCCTTTTCTTCAAGGAGGAGTATAAGCTTGATAGCTTCTGATGATTAATGTGTCCTTTTACTGTTTCTTTTACTGCGTTTTAAAAATGGTTCCATTAGGGTTGCCTTGATCATGGGAGCAGGTATTTCGTTTGTCCTTGTACCTCAAGGCAGATTGATTTAATGCTGTCTGTGCAGGGAGTGGATGCCAATACTCTTAAGGTTAAGAGCGTTCATGTTACATGTTCATGTTACCTTGGCTTACAGAGTTATATCCATATATGAGCCATTTTATTAAGTTATGAAGTCATAGATAGTTTAACCTTAATATTTTGAGAGGGGAAAGCTCTTTGTGTGAGTAAACCTATGAAATTGACTCAAAACCAGTATGTTTTAGTTTTGCCTTAAAGTTTACTTTTGGATACAAGCTAATAAATGTAAAACTGTGTTTTAAGTGTGTACAGGATGCGCATATCTTGAGACAGAGTGAAAAGCTTATGGGCCTTGGAGCTGGAATTCTGAGTGTCTGTTCTTGTTGGCATCTACTGCTCCATGCTGGGTAGCACCATCCCTGCTATTTCTATGGCAGCCTTTTGTTTATGTGATGTTACCGTTTAGATTTGTTGGCCTTTTGAAGCCTGTTGTTAGTTAGACTTTAGTAATTCAGGGTCTCTGCTATATATAGTCTCCTTTCTCCCAAAGAGACGTGCAACTTTGTTTTTATTTGTGAGTGGACCTGGGAGGTGTTCAGGCTATTTCCAGCCTGTGATCTCAGAGTGTGTGTTTGTGTGTGTGTGTGTTTGTGTGTGTATGTTTGTGTTTTTGTGTGTCTTTGCTTTCTCCTGTGGCGGGTGAAACATCTCAGGACTAAAGGAGGAAAGGAATTCCCAGAGTCCAGAACCAACTGGTGGGTTGAGATTTGTTGACCAGAGAAGAGATTGCAGGTTTAATGTTTAAAATTTAAGTATCCAAAGGGGTGTTTTAAATGGCTGTAAATTTCTCCTGCTCGAATTTACCATAGCAAACCCTTTCTGAGAATCAGGATGATCTTCCCAATCCCATACTATTGATTTCTAAGGCTTCACATGACCATTTTTGATGTCTTTTTTTGCCTTTCTACCATTCTGAACCCTAAATGCCCATCAGAAGTTAACTGGTGCTATTTAGAAAGATGGGCAGCACCACTGTTTTCCTTTCCCTGGTTGTCTGTGTTCTGTGAAATAATATGTGCTCCAGCAAGTTCACATTTAAACTCATGTTACACCTCAGTCTGCACCACATGCAGTGTTTGTCTTGTTGTTGGAAGGTACAGTGAAGTTACTGGCTGCCTCACTAATACCTTTTCTTCTTGTTTTCAAAGCATCAGCAGCAGGTGGCCCAGGCTGTCGAACGTGCCAAACAGGTGACCATGGCAGAGCTGAATGCCATCATCGGGGTACGTGGCCTACCAGGTCTACCTCCTACTGTGTGTACAGCCAGCTTTCATCTCTTCTAAATCTGTTGGCTTAATCTATGTCTAATCTGTATATAATATGAAGGTAACCTTGACCTTTTTAATAAGTGGGGGAGGGGGAGGCAGTTTCAGGTACGGGGAAGTGGTTTCAGGTACACTGAGGTGTATAAGGGAAGACCACTTGGCATAAGGGAGGTAATAGCAACCTTTTTCAGGATGGGAACAAAATAAATCTTCTTTTCAATGAGAAAATAAATATGGTTTATCCTGCTCCCTTAGGTTAAAACTTTAGGTAAAGATTGTAAATACCTACTTTCCTTACTTCTGTCATATAACTTTAGATCCCAGTTGGGGTCAAGACATCACTTGGAATTATTTAATTTTGTTATCTTTTGCTTCTTTTGCCTTTTGCTTTCCCAGGGTATTAGAACCTATGTATAACTGTTTTGATTTTCTTGTGGCTCTTTCATGAATTTTTAAGTGGCACCTCAATGAAAAAAAAGTCCTCCTGCCGTTGAAGAAGTGATAATTGTCTGCCCTGGTGCCCTCTAGCCTTTCACGAGGTTTCTGCTCTTCTGGGTTGAGTTCAGTTAGTGCTCCTTGCTGGCAACTGGTTGTCAATCACAAGTCATTTGCTCTGCATTAATGAGCCTGGTGAACCGTGGGGTCCATCTCCTGCATGAGTTCATTCCCCACCCCCTGACCACGCCCCCTTCCTTCCCCTCAACTGCAGGATCCAGGACGGTTCTCATGTTTTCTGCCCTTCCAGACTAAGCGAAAGAAGTGGCTGAAACAAGGGACCGTCCTTTCTGATTTTATTCATACGTGAGTGCCTTGAGCGGATTCAAATCACTCATTTATCAATTTATGTTAATTGCTTGTGAGAAGATGCCCTGCTGGTCTTTATAGTTCCCTCAGACACTTTGTAATGATAATTAGACATGCTGCTGTACGGATTAAGAGTGCCATAGTGCAGTGACGGCCACAGACAATGGAACCAGTTAATCCATCAGGGTTTAAAATTACATCCCAACTGGAGATGGAGAAAAACATAAGAGCCAAGGAGGATTAAAGAATGAGCCTCAGCTTGAAAACTCTCCTTTCATCAGTTTCTCAATTGCAGATCTGCAGTCGGGTTGCCTGTGGTAAGCTATTGGCAGTCAATTAGGTGAAATAAACTGGGAGGGTGACCTTCATTTCCTTTTAATAGCTTTTTCCTCCCTGAAATGGGGAGCTTCAGTGGATTTTCAGCTTAAATTTTATTCAAGCTGCTTTATTGCACTTGACAGCTTAGCTCTGCATAAACAATTCTCCCTCCTCCCCTTCACCCCAGATCCGGGCTCTGCATCTCTCCCCCTTCGTATCACATTTTTGACTGTTACTTAGTGGGCTCTCTAATCACATTCAACAAAAAACACAATTACATCTGCATTTGTCTGCTGCCTTCTGTACCCTTTTCTTGTGTAATGAATTGCTTTATTTCAGAGATCAAATCAAATATTCACTGGTACTTTTGCATGTACTGTGTTTGATTAGCAAAGACTAATAGCAAATTGTACTTGTAGCTGGAGCGCAGAATTTTTTAACCCAAATGAATGAGGATGGAAAAGCCTGTTTTGATTAAAGGAAAACATATGCAAAGCAGTTCTCAAGTACCCAGTTCAACTTTGTGGAACATGTTTGTTTTCTGATAGGCTCTAAATTTTTACATATCATTTCCTGATGGTAAAACTTGGTACTCTTTACATCCTCAAAGCCACTGCCCAATTGTACCCATTAGAAAGGAGGAAATTGGGTTAACCAGATGTTTATAGGTAATACTCATTTCAAGTTGAATCTGAAAATAAAAATAACAGGTTGTTTTGCAAGGGCAGATGAATCGCTAATTTTATGAGTGGCTTTAGTCCAGGAAACATGTTGTTGAGATTATAAAGGCAGATTAGCTCTGATAGCTAGCAACAATAACCCAAATCAGTGAATTGGGCCCAGCACAAGACTTAACGCCAATTGTGAGTCTTCAGCATATTGGCATGTGCGGCTTTTATAATTGTAATGTTTGGATCAGTATATTAATTTATGTCGGCAGGCTCTTTTAAAGTTTGTAGTGATCAATAATTATCCTGCACCATAAGTTTCATGCTCTGGCATATGCTTGATTTTTGCTTGAAAGGAATTGTGCGCGTCCTGGAAAATCGAAGTAGCATAAAATTGGGTTGACAATTGAGTGGACCTTTGCACCCCTTCATTGAACATGCAGTGTGTCAACCTGTCTCCCCAGAGGGGAGGAGGCTCTGGGAGGCTGTCTGTTCCTACAAACAGCAGCTGCGCGCAGAGTAAATGCAGCCTGGTTTGATAGCAGCTGTCAGTATTGTTCAGGGACCGACTTAGGGTAAAGAACAATGGGAGAGGCCACGGTCTTCGTCTGCATCGACTTTAAGGCTAAGAAAAGAAATAGTAATTTAACGGTTAGACATCTATTACAAGTGTGAAAGATCACGAAAGAGTACCCTTTAAAATGTAGATGAACCGAAAATTTCTCATCCCCTTTAAGGTACAATCAAGGAGCTTACTGCTTGCTTAACAGGGCTAAAGATTTCTCTTTAGCAAACCTGGAAAAAGTTATATTTTCCTAAGGACACCAGGCTTTTAGCTGAGGTTAGCTGTGTCCTGGGACTGTGGATGCTCTTTTAGTAGGAAGAGAAAGGTTCTATTTTTTTTTCCATTTTTGTGGAGTGAATTAATGGTACCCATTTTGCCCTGGAGGGCTTCTGCACTCACATAGAACACTTAGTTCTCATATCTGATGGGAAATACTGAATTTTAAATCTTTTCCACTGCAGCACCTGCCTTCAACTTACATAGATTACTGGTATTTAAGAAAGATAAGCTTCTTAGGTACTTGAGATATTTTTGGTTATACTTTTTAAAAATAGCTTTGATGGTAAATTTGATAATTGGCAGAATAATAACTGCAACCCCATATTTTGAAATTTTTTTAAGCTCTCTCGCTATTAAACATATGTTCTTGTAACAATAAAAAGTAATAATGCAGAGATCCTAATAGGCACAGGGTTTATTCAGCTTGACACTTGTACTTTAGAAAACAAGTTCATTGTGGGAAGGGAACTTACTTATATGAACCTTGATTTTTTTTTTTCCCCCGAACATTGTGATAAACAGCACAATTTAATCAGCATTCCTCAAATATTTTTTAAAATTTGGAATGCTATTAAAAATGCTCAAAATGAAATAGTTTATTGACTTAATGTAACATTTTATTTGTGGAATAGCTAATGGCTACCTGAAGGAAAAGAAAATTGACCAAAGGACTGTTTAAGTTCATTACTCCCCATTGTAGTATTTGGGTAGTTGGAAACTTAGAACTTTCTTCTCCCTGCTCTGACACTAAGTATTTGATTGTAAACTGAGATTAGGATTCCAAATAATTAGTGTTGTCTTTTAACTGGATTTATTATATCACATATAATTGATTCTATATCATATAAAATTAATGTCATACAAATATAGATATGGCTACGTACGTACCTGTACACACATGGATTTATACAATTTGATGTGTAATTCACATGTGAAATGTACAGTGTACAGGCTGACCACTGGCACAGGCACACACCCTTTGGGCCACACTCTCTCTCGGGGACAGATTGTCCCCAGCACCATAGGAAGTCCCCTTGTGCTTCTTGTCAGTCAAGTCTTCCCACTCCCTGAACAAACATGGTTTCTTTTGGCTTAAAAAGTGAAAGAATAATTAGCAGAGTGCAATTTCTTTTTTAAAGAAAACAGTTGCATAGTTTACCTATTTTTAACCAAATACCTGCTGCCTAACTTCTCAGTGTTTCATTTATGCTCATCTTTCTAAGACCATTTACGTCATGTTCTAGAACTAACACCCTGAAAAGATGTCCTTTTCATTATAGGGGACTGGAATGCAAAAGTAGGAAGTGAAGAAACACCTAGAGTAACAGGTAAATTTGGCCTTGGAGTACAGAATGAAGCAGGGCAAAGGCTAATAGAGTTTTGCCAAGAGAATGCACTGGTCGTAGCAAACACCCTCTTTCAGCAACACAGGAGAAGCCTCTACACATGGACATTACCATATGGTCAACACCAAAATCAGATTGATTATATTCTTTGCAGCCGAAGACAGAGAAGTCCTGTATGGTTAGCAAAAACAAGACTGGGAGCTGACTATGGCTCAGATCATGAACTCCTTATTGCCAAATTCAGACTTAAACTGAAGAAATTCAGGAAAACCACTAGACCATTGAGGTATGGTCTAAATCAAATCCGTTATGACTATACAGTGGAAGTGAAAAATAGATTTAAGGGATTAGATCTTATAGATAGAGTGCCTGATTAACTATGGATGGAGGTTCGTGACTTTGTACAGGAGACAGGAATCAAGACCATCCCCATGGAAAAGAAATACAAAAAAGCAAAATGGCTGTCTAAGGAGGCCTTACAATTAGCTGTGAAAAGAAGAGAAGCGAAAAGCAAAGGAGAAAAGGAAACATATACCCATTTGAATACCGAGTTCCAAAGAATAGTAAGGAGAGATAAGAAAGCCTTCCTCAGTGATTAACGCAAAGAAATAGAAATAGATCAACGCAAAGAAATAGAAATAAAGAAAATAGAAATCTCTCAAGAAAATTAGAGATACCAAGGGAACATTTCATGCAAAGATGGGCTCAGTAAAGGACAGAAACGGTGTGGACCTAACAAGCAGAAGATATTAAGAAGAGGTGGCAAGAATACACAGAAGAACTGTACAAAAAAGATCTTCATGACCCAGATAATCATGATGGTGTGATCACTCACACTCACCTAGAGCCAGATATCTTAGAATGTGAAGTCAAGTGGGCCTTAGGAAGCATCACTACGAACAAAGCTAGTGGAGGTGATGGAATTCCAGTTGAGCTGTTTCAAATCCTGAAAGATGATGCTATGAAAGTGCTGCACTCAATATGCCAGCCAATTTGGAAAACTCAGCAGTGGCCACAGGACTGGAAAAGGTCAGTTTTCATTCCAATCCCAAAGAAAGGCAATGCCAAAGAATGCTCAAGCTACCACACAATTGCACTCATCTCACCACTAGTAAAGTAATGCTCAAAGTTCTCCAAGCCAGGCTTCAGCAATACGTGATCCGTGAACTTCCAGATATTCAAGCTGGTTTTAGAAAAGGCAGAGGAACCAGAGATCAAATTGCCAACATCTGCTGGATCATGGAAAAAGCAAGAGAGTTCCAGAAAAACATCTATTTCTGCTTTATTGACTATGCCAAAGCTTTTGACTGTGTGGACCACAATAAACTGGAAAATTCTGAAGGAGATGGGAATACCAGACCACCTGACCTGCCTCTTGAGAAATCTATATGCAGATCAGGAAGCACCAGTTAGAACTGGACATGGAACAACAGACTGGTTCCAATAGGAAAAGGAGGACATCAAGGCTGTATATTGTCACCCTGCTTATTTAACTTAAATGCAAAGTACATCATGAGAAATGCTGGGCTGGAGGAAGCACAAGCTTGAATCAAGATTGCTGGGAGAAATATCAATAACCTCAGATATACAGATGACACCACCCTTATGGCAGAAAGTGAAGAAGAAATAAAGAGCCTCTTGATGAAAGTGAAAGAGGAGAGTGAAAAAGTTGGCTTAAAGCTCAACATTCAGAAAACAAAGATCATGGCAGCCCGTCCCATCACTTCATGGCAAATAGATGGGAAGACAGTGGAAACAGTGATAGACTTTATTTTGGGGGGGCTCCAGAATCACTGCAGATGGTGATTACAGCCATGAAATTAAAAGACACTTACTCCTTGGAAGGAAAGTTATGACCAACCTAGACAGCATATTAAAAAGCAGAGACATTGGTTTGTCAACAAAGGTCCGTCTAGTCAAGGCTATGGTTTTTCCAGTAGTCATGTACGGATGTGAGAGTTGGACTGTAAAGACAGCTGAGCACCGAAGAATTGATGCTTTTGAACTGTGGTGTTGGAGAAGACTCTTGAGAGTCCCTTGGACTGCAAGGAGATCCAACCAGTCCATTCTGAAGATCAATCCTGGGTATCCATTGGAAGGACTAATGCTAAAGCTAAAACTCCAGTACTTTGGCCAGCTGATGTGAAGAGCTGACTCATTTGAAAAGACCCAGATGCTGGGAAAGATTGAGGGCAGGAGGAGAAGGGGGCGACAGAGGTTGGATGGCATCACCAACTCAATGGACATGGATTTGGGTGGACTCCGGGAGTGGGTGATGGACAGGGAGGCCTGGCGTGCTGCAGTTCATGGAGTCGCAAAGAGTCGGACACGACTGAGCGACTGAACTGAACCTTGCATAACATTGTGCCCGTGTTGGTACCCATGTTACCTGGGCCTAGGATAAGACTGGACTTTATTGCAACACTTGGCACTATTATGCTTTGTGACCTTGTACAGCCAGTTAACCTCCATCAGCGTCCATCTTCATGTGGACAATACCATTAACCCTGTATTGCTTTTGTTGAGGGTAAGGTTGACTGGCAGCCTTTGCCTGACATGTGGGTGAACTGACTCCCCTGAACTGCAGTTTTGCCTGCCTGGTTTCTCTTGGTGCCTGTAGCACATCTCTGAGTCCAGTTGACCAAGCTTCTTCAAGGGGTTTACTCCAGGCAGTGGGTCACCTCCTCTTTTGTCTTTTCTGCTGGTTGCATGGATGTTGGTATTTGAGATTAGACCCAGCCTGATGTTCTGCTTCTGCCATTAAGTCGTGTGCTTGAATGAGTTTTAATAAGGACACAGCAGTGCAGAAGCATTGCTATCTAACTTTTGGTGAACAAACTTAAAATTCAGAACCGATGGGAAAAGTTAACTTTGGGGAACAGATGGAGAGAAGTTTGAGAAGCAAAAATGTGAGGATCAGGCACTTTTGGCTTCCTTACTCAGCATAAAGGGGGAAGGGACCAGTTCTTTTGTTGGCACTGAGAAGTGGCAGGGATCCTTGAGATGGAATTAGAAGGAGGGCAGAATTAGAAGAGATGCCCAGATGACCAATTCCCCTACCACAAAATGCCAGATTTCTGATAGCTGCCTCCATGCTGATTGTTGGATATAAGAAAATGTAAACGATTTTCCATAGCAGTATATGAAGGTCAAGAACTCAGAGAAATTTGGAGTTAATATAAGCAACCTTGTTTATCCTTTCTCATGTATTTGGATGTGATCTAACTTACTTTCCCCAAATATAACTTCTGTCAAGGTCTGTGGGGCTCTGGTTTGGGGCTCCAGTTTTGGTCAGGTGTGTATATTCTTGTTTCATAGGCAAATTTATAATTCTCTACAGTTTAAAACAACTTAGTATGAAATAAAAGAAGCCTAGGGTGGCTTGTGGTATCTGACTATGTGTGTTTGTGTATGATGGCTGTGAATACAAACTCCTGATGTGTCAGTAGAAGGAGCCTTTCTGTCCTGAAGAGATTGAGTTGTAGACCTAAAGGACTCCCCATTGTTGCATGAGATGATTGGTTTAAGGATTAGCAAAAGTGTTGGATTATTTTTCTCCTCCGTCTGTAGCTGTCAGCCATCTATAGGATTGTAGTGTGTGAAGTTTAAGAGGATGAGGTTAGCCTCTTATTCTTATGAGTATGCAGTTAATCCCTGGAAAGCCCATCAATAACCCAGCTGTAAGTTTCTTTATAAAACAAAATCACCCTAGGAGAATAATGCATAGCCTGCTACCACAGGAAGTAAGTAAAATGACAACAAACATGGATCTTCCTGCTCTACCAGCTTCTATTTAGTGACTTACCTGCCACTTAAATTCCAGTAGTTCAGCCCTTTTATTAATTTTCCAAAGGGATGGAGCAATACAGCCGAGAAGTCTTCTCTGCATCTGCCTTTTTTTTTTTTTTTTTTTTTAACCGAGAGTACAGCTAGGTATCGCTAACAAATGCAGGGCTTGGCTTCAGTGTCTGAATTTCTCTGAATAGGCAGTGTGCTTTTAATTTATTAGGAATCTTGCTGAAGCGTTGTTTACTTGTTCATGTCCCCATATATTTTCATATGATTTTTATTGGGATTTATTAGAAGGCATTGTAATATTTTCCCTCTTTTCAGGGGAAGAAGTCTTCAGAATAGAAAGTAGAGCATCTCATTTTAATTATTAGATCTGTGCAGGTTTTTTTTAATTGATGGGTGATTTATGTACCATATCATTCACCCTGCTTTTTTTTCCAAAGAGTTTTTTAAAATGTGGGCCATTTTAAAAGTCTCTATGGAATTGTTCATAATATTGATTCTATTTTATGTTTCTTGGTTTTCTGGCTCTGACACATGTGGACTTCCAGCTCCCCAACTAGGGTTTGAGCCTGCACCCCTCTGCATTGGAAGGCAAAGTCTTACTCACCGGATCCCCAGGAAGTCCCTCACTCACCCTTTTAAAAGCACAGTGCTCAGTGTTTTTAATATATTTACAAACGTGTATAACTATCACTAATATGTAATTCTTGAACATTTTCATCACTCCAAAAATAAACCCATATTCATTAGCAGTCAAGACCCCCTTCTCCATCTCTTCAACTCCCTGGCAACGCCTAATCTTTCTCTCATGGATTTTTCCGTTCTGAATATTTTCTATAAATGGAATCACATAATATGTGGCCCTTTGTGTCTGGCTTATTTCACTTGGCATAATGTTTTCAAGGTTTTTACGTGTTGTAGAAGGTATTTCGGTCCTTTTTTGGATGAAAAATATTCTATTACATCAATATACTGCATTTGTTTATCCATTTAGTCACTTGCTGGGCATTTAATTGTTTCTACATTTTGGCTATTATAAATAATGCTGCTGTAAATATTTGTATGAGGATGAGATGGTTGGATGGCATCACTGACTCAATGGACATGAGTTTGAGTAAATTCTGGGAGTTGGTGATGGACAGGGAGGCCTGGCGTGCTGCAGTCCATGGGGTTGCAAAGAGTCAGACACAACTCAGCGACTGAACTGAAACATTTGCATAAAAATTTTTCTGTGGACATGTTTTCTTTTATCTGTTGTTTATATCTAGGAATGGAGTCTCTGGGTCATACGGTAATTCCATCAAACTTTTTAAACAACCCAGTGGCAGTACCATTTTACATTCCCCCCTAGCAGTGGGTGAGAATTTCAGTTTCTCTGCTTCTTCTCCAACACTTGTTACTGTCCATTGTTTGATTCTAGTCCTCCTAGTGGGTGTGACATGCTGTCTCATTTGTGGTTTTGATTTATATTTCTCTGATGGCTGGTGGTGGTGAGCATCTTTTTATTGAAACCTTATCTGGTTTTAGAAGTGGATCTACTTAAGTAAACATGACTTGTAAAGACTTACTCTAGTTTAGGTCTTTAAGTCATGATGGAAACAGGCACTCAGGGCAGGTAGAATGAATAAGTCAGGGTGATGATGCAGAACAGGTTGGCCTGTGAAGATTAGCTGAAAAGCAGAAACAGAAGAGATGAGTTTAGATCCTTTTCAGAATTTTAGGCCTTCATCTGGGTGCCTGCCTACTCCTGCATCAAAATGGGGCCTTTCAGTGGATTTATTTATTTACTTACTTTTTATTGTCTTCAAGTGGCTTGTGAATTCTTGGCCCCAGCAAGCAGTTCCTGTCTGTTTATCACCCCTGCCCCTCTTCACACGAGAGGCCATCCACATAATGGGAGGTTTTCAGATAACTCCCAGAGTAGTGTCCTTGATGTTTCTGCTGCCACACAGTTCTTCCCCACTTCTCCCACTTATTTATCATAGCATACAAATTTTGTTTTTCTGCACTCTCCCAAGATAAGAACTGAGCGTTTTAAAGAACAGAGTAATAGCAGAAAATTAAGGAAGAGTGATTTGGAGAAAACTGTCAATAAATGCTACTTTTCACTCCCCTCCCCCCACCTTTAAAAGTGTTTAAATACCAAGTGCTATAAATGCCACTTACTGTCACACTTTTAGCATTGGAGATGCTATTTTGGGGCATGGTTTTAGTTCTGGTTGGGTTCAGTTTGTGGTCTGTGTGACATAATTTTCCCAAAGGTTGTAAAGTGGGTTTAATTTCAGAAATTCAAATTGATTCAGTGGTTGGTAATGAGGAACTTATTAACATCTAGTGGGGATGAGGGGAATATTGGTCTTCATTTTTCTGGTTTTCTTTCTACTTGTATAGGCAGCTTTGTGGTGACAAATCCTGTGCTATACCGGTTTTAGAAACAAAAATGTAAAAACCACCTCACTATATTACATTAAAGCTCTGAATGTAAACAGCAAAGTCAGTTTCATTATAGCAACATAATTGACCTGGGCTGCACTAGGTAAAATGTGAATTAAAATTCTAAATGCATGGCTGTTGTTTGACATGGATGAGGTTATTTTATTCCTTGTGGGTTTTCAGTATCATTAACTCAGGGTTTGGTGTTTGTTTTCCTCATCTCATTCCCAGCCTATTCAAATTGTTTGGGTAAGAATGAGTGCATTCATCTCCTCATGCCCTAAACTAAACCTTTCCCTAATCATCTCTGCGGCACCAGAACAGTCCGTAAAAGTTCCCAGTGTAGCTCTTTCTCCAAATTGTTTTGTAAAATGTGAAGTTTCTGTTTGTTTTGAATTGTTACTGGAGTCAGCATAAGCAGCTGCTCATTTTGGGGGGTTGTAACAAGGTACTTGATGGAGAAAGCACAGTGAAGAGTTGAATGCTGAAAAGTACTTTTGGGTTTTAAACAATTTGGCAAATCCTTTGGCATATAAGAACATGGATTCTAACATAATGGTACAGAATTCTAGCTTAGATCTAGACCAGAATTTCTCAGTTTCAGTGTTACGGACATTTTAGGCTTGTGAATTCTCTGTGATGAGGGCTGTTCTGTGCATTGTACAGCACTGAACAGCATCCCTGGCCTCTACCTTACTGGACGCCAGTAGCACCTCTCCTCCTCTCTCCCTCCCAGCTGTGACAACCTTAAATGTCTCTGCTGCTGCTGCTAAGTCACTTCAGTCGTGTCTGACTCTGTGCGACCCCATAGATGGCAGCCCACCAGGCTCCCCCATCCCTGGGATTCTCCAAGCAAGAACACTGGAGTGGGTTGTCATTTCCTTCTCCAGTGCATGAAAGTGAAAAGTGAAAGTGAAGTCGCTCAGTCATATCCGACTCTTAGCTACCCCATGGACTGCAGCCTATCAGGCTCCTCCATCCATGGGATTTTCCAGGCAAGAGTACTGGTGTGGGATGCCATTGTCTTCTCCGCTTAAATGTCTCTAGATGTTGCCAAATGTCCCTGGAGTAGGGGAAAAGGGTGTCAAAACTGCTTTGTTTGAGAACCACCTATTTAGATTGATACATATTGCCTCAAACCACCACTGTTCATCAAAAATGCCTTTTCTGATAGCTTTGTAAACTGTTTTGCTTGTGTGTTCTGTGGTTATAAATCTATAGCCAATAACTTTTAAAAAAAATTTACTAATTAGTGCAAGCTAATGAATGGGTAGAAGGTTGAATTTTCCCAGCCTTGCTGTCATGTTGAGAAACATTTTACTTTCCCCATTGATTTGGGCAGGTTTGGGTCTATGGAGGACTGATGCATGTAAATTCCCTTAATTGGCAGAGCCATTGGGTTTTTTGAGGTGTTGCTGGCTGTATAGCAGTGTCTTTTATTTTAACATGTATTTTTGAGTAGCATTCATGTTTTTTTTTTCCTTTTAGTGAAGGTGATGGGTATTAGGCTGTCTCAGGTAAACTGTGGGGAGAAAATAAAAAACACAAAACAACATGTTCTTTCAATAACACATGGGACAGGTCAGCTGCTCTTTTGGAGTCAGCTGTTTTAATCTCCTGGATGTGGGCCCTCTATTCATTTCAATGAATATTTTATCTTATAGACAACACTTCTTATTTATTAAGCGCCTTCTGAGAGAAGCTGGAACTATCTCTGTTTCAGCTTGATTCTTCCCTTATCAGCTTCCTTGGAAGAGAGCTAGAGTGAAAGATGTTTTCATTTCTCATATGTAGGGTGTTGGGAAGTGGAGACTGGAGAGATGGCTCTTGTGAGTTGTAAATCTCAGAACAAATTCCCATCTGTCACTGCTGCCGAGGCTGCATTGTGGAGATCGTTTTATTTCCCAGTAAACATCTGACAGTGAAGTGGATTGTCTCTGGGTGTGCAGTGTTGCGTAGCCTCAGGAGTATCTCCTTACCTGGGAAGGGAGAAAGGTGAAGTCATCAGTGGAGAAAGAGCTTGCCTTCTTCCTTCCGCTGCTTGGGAACCCTGGGTCTGTCACTGATTCCTTAGGAACATGCCTGGGCTGCTGGGGTCACAGGAGAGATGCTATTGAAGGGAATGAAAGGTTTTCAATCATCATTCTGGCTGAGAACCCATGGCAAGCCACTCTTTCATCTGTGAAATGGGAGCCATGATTCCCGCCCTCCCTCCCTCTGGTGTGTTCTAAGCTGAGGCCAGATACAGAAGCTGGAATTATGATCTAGGAGCTCTGCATGGCAGGATAAGGAAGTAGAATGTGAGGCAGCAGTGTTCATGTCTCCTGGGTCTGCAGCATCTTCAGTAGCTGTGATTCATCCTGTTGCTATCTGCTTAAGTATTCCTTTCATTTTGTGAGAGAGTTATGCTTTTTTAAAAAAGGTGGAAGAAGGCACTTTCAAGATGGCCAAGCTCAGGATGGAAGAACCTCATTGCCTCTAATAATAGACTGTATTCATGGGCCTGAAACTCTAGAGCAGGGTAGAGGTGGGGTTACCTGTGGCCAGTGTAAGGTGTTGGACAGTTTTGTTGAGAGCCATTTGCCTAAATGTTGGGTTTAACCTTTCGGGTCTGCTTCACAGCTGAGGCAAAGCCCCTTTATTTTGTAAGCTTAGTCTTCTTTTTAGTAATGAGAATGCTTTCCAATTCATCTTTCTAAAAACCATCTTGGCTTTGGCAGAAAATTCCCTTCCTTCTAGCGTCTTCAAATTTCACCTGAGACTGCCTTTACTCTGACATAAAATCCCACGTCTGGAGTCATTTTTTGGTGACTCCATTTGGGGGGGAATTTTAGGGGGGGGTAACTGGGAGGGGTGGGGTGCAGGGAAGGGTGATAGGGTTGTATCCTGTAGTTAAAGTCCTTCCCCTCTGCTTAGCCTCGCTCATCTTCTTTTAATCAGTGCTGCTCTTAATTACCCCACTGCACCCACTTCTGTATGCATCGCTGCCTTCTCCCCGCAGCAGCCGGACATAGCTCTCAGTCTCCGAGTAATGATAGTAATCGCTGGTAGGGCAGACCTGTTCCTCATCCTTCTCTGAGCACATTTCTTATGGCAGGTGTCTAGTTCCTAATTAAGTGCTAATGAGCATGCCTAGTGGACCGTGATGCCTCTGCCAGCTTCTTCAGTTTTATGTCCTGCTATTGCTGAGCTCTTAAAAGGTGACAGAGCAGGAATTAGTGTCTTCGGGATGACGGGAAGGTGATTTTATGCATAAAGAAATTGTTATTATGATCTCAAATGGTGAATGAGTAGTTTATAAATACTTTCCAAGAATACTGTTAATGTTGCTCTCTCTGACCTCGCTCCCGTTTCCAATTTCCTTCTCATTAGAACTGTGCTCTCTTTGGAAGGAATGGAAGTTTAAAGAGGTTGGCTTCTAAAGATTTTTAAAAAGATACTAGGAGTGGTTGAAAATTCACTGTAAGATAACTGTAGACACTGATTTCTGCCTTTTAGCTGCTACTTGCTCTTGAGGGCTGGAAACCTGTTTAGTATTCAATCAAATATCAGTAGTTGGGGTAGAAATTACTGAAGATCTGGCATAGAGATCTAATATATTCAGTACACGCAAGGGGGTAATAAATAAAACGAGTAATTGAGTCCCAGGGAAGTGAGCACAAATCAGAATCTTAGGAATTTCCTAACATTACACCTTAGAAATTGAGCTTTAATCGTTTTTACTATCTCATCAAAAATGAGTTTTATGTTGGACAGCTGAAATGCAGCCAGATTTATGGTGGAGGGGCCATTTCTGATACTTTTTCATTTCCTGTAGTGTGTCTTAAATATAATATATGAGAGCAATGGTACTTTTTAATATGAACCGATTTACAACTTCTGGAATGGGTTAAGCGATAGAGGCAAAGGCATTTAGGAATGAGGACTTGGTCATCAGAGTGTTTTCCTCTGCAGGCTTCTTAGCCTCACTGTAGGCCGGTGTCTTCGACATGGAGAGGGGCTGGTTTGGGGCATGAAGCTCAGGAGAAAGGAAGGGATAATCAAAGTTCTGCCTCTGTGGTTTCTTTCAGTTGTCACAGGCATGTCTCCCTGAGGCCTCCCTCTGTGTGTGGTGGTACCATGATGGCCCTTCCTGCGTTGACTTCACTCCCCTCCCACCTGGTGGGAGAAACTCAGTGCCTTGAGCCTGGCCACCTGTGAAATGGGAATATCAGTACTTCCTCATTTCTGTGAGGGTTTGATGAAGTAAGGGCACACAAGTGCATAAGAGTTGCTAGTTCTTCCTTCTTTCTGGGTTTGTTAACTAAAGTGAACATTTGGTTTTGTCTCATCCTACCATTGTGTTAAGTTAATACAAGAATGCTGGGGTAGAATGGAATCGCCTAGTAACCTGTGACTCATTGAGAATATAGATACTATATTGTAGGATGTATATCTGTGCCTCCCCTGTTTCGACCTTTCTGAAGTCAGAATGAACCCAAAATCTGTGGCATCTTAGATTCAGTGACAGCACTGGATTTCAACCCTGGAGCTGCCTAGAGATGGGACTAACTAATATGCGAGGGCTTACTTAGTTAGCTAACCAAGCTTGCACAGCTACGCTCTCAGGGTGTGAGTTAGGCCAGAAAGTGACGATGTTAGTCTGAGGATTATGTTTTGGGAAGATTAAACTAAGCAGGTGCAGGCTTTTGATGGACTGAACGTACTAACCACATTTTTTTTCTCCCTTTCCTCCCTCACTCTCTCTCTCTCTCTCTCTATGTGTGTGTGTGTGTGTAACCTGATCTGTCTCCTCCATCCTCTCATGTCATGTCTGGTTTCTACCCGGATGCCGCCGCCGCCGCCGCCACCACCACCACCACCACCACCACCTTTTCTTTCTCTCTCCCTCTTCCTCTCAACCACCACCTCCAACAGCAGCAGCAGTTGCAAGCTCAGCATCTTTCTCACGGCCACGGACCTCCAGTGCCCCTCACCCCTCACCCTTCGGGACTTCAGCCTCCTGGAATCCCGCCCCTCGGCGGCAGTGCCGGCCTCCTGGCGCTGTCTAGTGCTCTGAGTGGCCAGTCTCACTTGGCAATTAAAGATGACAAGAAGCACCACGATGCAGAGCACCACAGAGGTGAGAGGCCGGGCAAGCCAGATTAGGACCTTGTCCTAACACTCTTACAGTGCTGCAAAGTTTGTGCACCGCTAAAGAAAGCCCCAACCCATACAGAGCGCAAACAATGAGCTAAGAGGAACTGTCTGTCGCAAAGCTTGGCCACTGAAACACAGTTCACCCTGGAGGTTTTCAGGGTTTAACGTGGGCATCTGTAGATTTCTCCATCTCTTTAGATGGCAGGCATCTTGACATCTTGGCAACTGCCTCGTTAATGCCAGTGGCCTGTACCATATTATGGAAAACTGTTAACTGCTTAATTGGGTAATTTTCAAAGAAAGTAATGTTGTTAAATGGGGCGAAATAAGAAGTTAAATTTGAAAGTGAATGTGTTCAAATGAAAGGTTTGATAATTGCATCTGTTACTACTTAGTTTCATAGGCTTTAATTCTAGTATGCATTAAATATTGGGCAAAATTGCACTTGACTAATTTTTTGAAAAAAAAAAGAGTAATTTATTCTGTCAAGAAATTTTTAAAAAATAGGCTTTTGTGTATGGTTAAACTGTAAATCTTATGTTTACAATATACTGTAATTTTCAGGAAATCACTGTATTAGGAATGTGCAATGACTTATATAAATAAAAGCCATTTTTAAAACTGTTTGGGGCTTGTGTTCTAATTATTCCCCCCTTTTTTTTATTTCTGTTCTTGCCTCTGTGTCTGAACGGGCATGTCTGTGCGTTTCTTGGTAACCTCGGGAGCAGACAGAGAACCAGGCACAGTAAGTACCCTGACTTTATGTGCCTGCTGCACATAAAAACACGTTCCTCCTCCTACCCCCACGGTGCACCCCAGCCGCCTTTCTGTACATATAGGCACAGACACGTGTATTCTACCCTATCGCTCTCAGCAACTTGTTTTTTTAATTTTTTTTCTTTTAATATGTCTATTCTCTCCCCCACCCCCATCTTTTGTATAAAACTTTTATCGGATGAGAGGGAGGCAAAGCTAAGATTACTCACTTGAAAATACACTTTGATCCTTGCGTGCCCCATTTTAAAAATATGTTTATCATTGCACTTCGAGTCCAGGTTTACTTCTAATGTAAGAGCATATTCATTATTTTCTTAAGTCAGTTCTGCAGGCAGGAGGTCATAATCCATATGTGAAATTGGTTAGTGTTGTGTTATTTCTACCTAAACCATTATCCTCTGCAGATGCATCTTAGTTGCTAGGTTTCTATATCTGGTTTTCTTTTCATAATCGTCCTTGGAGTGTGAACTTGAACTTTATTTTAGTCCAAAGAACTGAGTCTTTGAGTAATCTCTCAAAACCAAGAAAATTGAGTTCACGGAGCTCTGTGCTTATTGAGTTCATTTTTTCACCAGCCTAAATCTCAGTATATATACTGAGTTTCCTGCATAATTATTGTAGAAAACTCATGGTAACGGTTATATAAAATGGAGAAGCCCACTTTATGTTTGATCTGTTCACTTATCTGCCAGTTACTTGTGGGGTTGCTTGTCTCTCGAATGCACCTCTCACATGTTGTGGAGCAAACAGTGAGAAACTGGCCCCTTTTCAGCTAAGATAACCTATAGTTTTTGCCCCTTTCCTGCTTCCTTTTTTCTTTCTGAACATGGCAGTATTTTGATGATCTTCAATCTAAATATGGTTTAAAAATGGGACACAACTCTTGAATCACTCTGATACTTTCTTATGAGTTTGAGGGGAAGATATGTAGTTTTTTTCAGTTTGAAAAGTTTAGATCCCCCCTCCCTCCACCTTCTGTGTAGAATAGTAACTGTTTTCAAAATTTTCTTTTGGACTGAGCTTGGTATACTTATGTGTCAGAGTATATTAGGGGAATAGATAATGGTGAAGGGATGAGGTAGCTGGTTATGAAATTCTTGTTCAAAATATTAGGAGGAAAAAAGAGGGGAGAAAAAATTAGAGCTAGGGAATAAAATCCCCTACTCCCAAAGTACAGACCTAAGTAAACTGATTTATGGAGGAACTAACTTTTGATTTATGGGAAAGTTGTACCCTTAAAGAAGTACAAAATAGTTCTTCAGTTTCAGGCAGCTGTGGATTGTTTTTAAGTCCAGCTAGTTTAGTTATTAGTAAGTCCATATTGAGTTAGCAGTCAGTGAACTTTCAAGTCCAAATGTGGTAGATACATTGCATAAACCAATCTATAAAATAATATAAAATACATGGTTACTTAATGTGTTATTTGCATGTCTCTTTTTTTACACCAAACTTTTGTCAAGTCTAAAGTATAATTTCAACATTTTCAGAAGTATATATACTGAGTTTCCTGCATAATTATTATAGAAAACTCATGGTAATGATTGTATAAGATGGAGAAACTAGACTAATTTGTAACCTAAACATTTAATTCAGTCTGTAGAGAGGAATTAAATTGTTCACTGCCTATATATGTGGGATTTTGCTGCAGTTATGTAAAATTAACTAACTCTCTTCAAACTTTATGTAAAGTTAAATATGAGACTCAGAATGAGATGATGTGTACTATTAACACCTAAAATATTATAATACTTAACTATTTAATAAAGTGGTTTGAATTATGAAGTTGAATTTTATTTGGCAGATAAACTCAATTGATTATACAGGTGTTTTGTTTTGTTTTTTTCACTCAGTGAGGGTTTAAGAGCAGTGGCTATCTAGGGCAATGATTTTCACACCTTGTGGTCTCAGAACCTTCATATACTTAAAGTAATTGATGGCCCCAGAGAACTTTTGTTTATGTATGTCATATATTTTGAAAAGTCTCTGGGTTAGAAATAAAGCAGATTTTTAAACAGATAAAGAGTTACTTAATTGTGTTAAATAATATTTTTAGTGAAAAATAACTAATTTCCAAAATTAAAAATCAGAGTGGAAAGAGTGGCTTTGTTTTTTTGCACATTTGCAAATGTGTTTAATGCCTGGGGTAGCTGAGTTCTTGTCAGTTTTTTGCCTTCTGTTTGTTGCCATATATTGTTTTGGTTTAAGTATTAAAATCTGCCCGCAAAGAGACACCCTTGAGGTCCGTGGACCAAACTCTTGAGAACCTCTGCTGTAAATAAGACCAAGGAGTTCTGAGAAATTCTAGGCTGGCATATAGTTTTATTTTTTTCCTACTCTTCTTTCTATGTTGAACAGATATTTCTTATATCCAGTGAAAAAATCAAGGACTTCAATAGATCCAGAGGGAACTATTGAGTGTGTATGTATTGTTATCTCTGAGTCTAAACTATTCCATTCACTAGTTGAAGGTTTTATGGTGGGAAAACAAATGACCTATAATGTAACCTGTTTTATGTAAAACCCAGGAAAGGCAAGAGCTAAGAGCAGAGAGGACACGATTTTTAAGTTTCTCTTTTCTGAAAGGGATGAGTGGTAAAGCTAGTAACTTAAGAGAGGTATAATTTGCTGTTTGGCTATTGATTTTAAATTAAGATTTAACTACTGTTTTTCTAATTCACAAACCTTTTTTTTTTATTTTAACGTAAGCCTATTTATCAGAGTGCTACTGAGCAAAGAAATGACCTAACAAAAGCCTTTATTTCTTCAAGAGTAATAAAATTTAGATACTCAAGTTAATTTAAAGATGAATTGCACCAAATTCATTTTGGCTGAAGAAAATCTTCTTTAAATTAAGTCTGTTTGAAAGACCTAGAGTTAGAGAATTGACAAGGAGCTGTATGGCTTTAAAAAAAAAATGTGATAGGATGTTTATTTAAGTACTCATTCATTTAACAAATATTTACTGACCATTTACTATGTGCCAAGCACTGGCTGAGAGCACTGCGTATACTTGCTGCCATTTTACAGTGATGTCTTGTGATGTCAGAGTCAAATTATATGTTGAATGAAAAGCATTGAAATACCTCACTCGTGTGATCATTATTTGGAACATCTAGAAAAGGGAGGAGACTTGAGCAGGCTGTCTGGGAGAGACTCCAGAATGGGACGGTTTGTAAACTTAGGCAGGTTCCTGAGTGGACTTCAGAAGGCCCTTGAATACCCCTAAGATTGTATGTAGAGTACTGTGAGTGAGTGCTCTTATGTAATGCTGGGAAAAGATCGTAACTCCCATTAAATTCTCCAAGGGGGTTCCTGGCTCTGAAAAGTCTTAAGTACTTTTCACCTTCTTTAGGTCAGAATAGTGCATCACTATCATTTTCTTCCTAGGTGGTACTAGTGGTAAAGAACCCACTTGCAGGAAACATAAGAGATCCAGTCCAGTCCCTGGGTCCGGAAGATCTCCTGGAGGAGGGCATGGCAACCCACTCCAGTATTCTAGCCTGAAGAATCCCATGGACAGAGGAACCTGGCAGGCTACAGTCCGTGGGGTCACAAAGAGTTGAACATGACAGAATGTACTTAGCACACATCATTTTCTCAGACGCAAAGCACAGGGAGGTTGGGTGCTTCTGTTCATATGGATCGTCTTTCTGAGGGACTCCATTACCACTCCTGCAACTGACTTCTACAGTTATCACGTTCACATTTAGAACTTCTAAAGAAGTGGTTATGACAGCCATCACTGGACGTTAAGAAGGTGTCTTTATTTTTCTCTTCTCTAGCTGTTGTACATGACTAGTTAATTGGCAGAGGCAGGACCAGATCCTAGTTCTGGACCACCCACCCCTTCCCTTTTTCTGAAATGACACTGTGCAGAATAGAGGGCAAAGAGGGAATAAACTGAGGCTTGCTTTGGGAAGTACTTCACTCTTGGCCTGTTTCTGAAATTTTATTTTTGTGAATGTCACATTGTCTTCTTGTGGCTTTTTATGGCCATGGCAGTGTGGGGGTGTGTGGGAGGGAAAGGAGCAGTGATAGAAAGAAGGTAGGTTTTAGACTAAGGCAGACCCAGTGGAATTCTGGCTGCACAGGCAGTATTCCTCATCCTTTTGGACCTTCTTATCTCATCTGTAAAATGGCAATGGTGGCTGCCTGCAGGGTGAGGGTTTAGGACCCACAAATGGGAAGTCATCAGACATGCCATTGCAGGCCTTTAGGAAGGTCCTCCCTGCATCTACCTGCAGGGGAGCCAGACAACAGGAAACGTCGTTGGTCACCTTCAGCATAGTTACTTGTGGTTTCCTTTCCTTTTCACACATTGTGTGAGGCTTCTGTGGCAATGAGGGCCCACTTGACTGAGCGGCTGGTCCTGATGTTTTTCTGTGTGTCAGCATCACGAAACACACCCCAGTCTCTTAGGAACTTGATCAGCTGAATGATGCTGGAATTCATCAAAGGTAAATGGGGGCTCAGAGGAGGTGTTTTCACCTAAACATTGATGCCTTTATCTTGGCCTATGCCAAGGAATTGTGTGGAGATAAAGGATAAAACTAAGATGAATTACCTGAAATCTCTATATTTAAGGCACAGTAGGAAACAAATTTTCTGAAGCAGTGGCCTCAGTAGATTTTTCTTTTGGTAGAACTTAAAACTCTGTACTTAAAAAAATACAATAGATCCTCTGGGAAACCCAGCATCACTGCTGTGAGAAGGGTGAACCCCCAAGGGAAGGAGGACCCTGGCGATTTCTTGCTTGTTGGGAATGGTGTGTTCCTGTGCCAGGTGAGGTATCTGCTCATCATTTTCAACATCCCCTCCTAACATAGTACAGCAAACTGTCTGCATCTTTCCAATGAGGAGAGATGGGTGTAAGTGCCATCAGATATCAGATACCATGGTCCAGTCCTGACCCATTGCTTTCTAGTTTCAGGACCTTTTTCTTTGCAGTAGAAGCTTCTCACCAGGGGCTGGCAAATGAAGAGGGGCAGTAGCACCTAAGAGCGCTTTACAAACATGCTTCTAGAAAAGGTTTGAAATAGAGCTTGATTTTTGCTGTGACCAAGGTCCTGATGAAGGGAATAAAGGTGTTATGAGGTCATTTAAAGATTATTCTTAAGGAGTTATGTTTCTTTTCAGCTCCATAGTTTTTATTGAAAACGTTTTGTTTTACCTGGAGAAGGAGGTGGAAAAGCAAACTGTGGACATAGAGAGTGATGCTGAAGGCATTCGTGGTTTAGCACTTCTTCCAGCCCAGATGTCACTGGGTGTGTGTCTATAGCTCTTTTATCTTGGACATCCTCTCGAGTCACCCATCTGCATCCAACAGTGCTGAGTTCCCAAATGTAGGTGCAGGAACATGTTTTGTTTTGTTTTTATTGTTCTCCCCATATTTTGCCTTCAAACCATGTGAAAAATAGATGTTTACCCTTCAGACCTGATTCACAGCCAATCTTCTGAGACATGTTTTCTACGTTTCCACACATCTCCGTTTGCTTCCACTTTTTGCCATTGACAAGTTTTACAGGTTAAAAGTGCACTTGTCACAGAAGGCGTGAATGACCAACTGGACCGCAGCACAAAGTACGCACAGAGTGATGGCTTAATTGGTGCCAGGTGTGGATGAGGCAGCGCACAGATGTGATGGGGTGTGTCGTTACCTAATTGTTTTAATGTTCACTGAGAAGTTAATTGTCAGCGTAGAGTATGCTAGCAAATTAGGTTCCCACTGCCTTAGTGTAACTGAGGATAAATGAGGTGTCATGAGTTTCCAATCTGTACCTCTGACACAAACACTTTTCCTGTGAGGAGGAGACTGTTCCCAAGGGGAATCAGCATGGCAGCTAAAGAAATCCATTTGAATAATGTGCATTATTTTCACATTAGGGAAACCTGTCTAGCTTTTGCTGTCTCCATGAGCGGGTTTTCCTTTCACATTTGCTGCTGGTGGCTTCAAGCTTTAGATTTGGTTGGCAAAAGAATTGCTTTGAGGTCTCAGAGTAGATGAAGGAGACGTGAATGCTCTTATAAAGTGTTCTGGCAACACTAACAGTGTAAACCAGCTCTCTTTCATATATCTGGAGTTTACCTTCCAAAATACCTCAGTATACATGCACAGCCATTCTTGTTAAATTGCTCAAGAAAAGTAAAATTCTTGGAATACGACTATAAAGACTGTTTATTATTGATATTAAAGTAGCTAAGTCTCTCTATGTTGGTCTTGAGTAGGTGGGTGTTCAGAGCATGAAATAGAAACATTATTTTCCAGAATGGTCAGAATAAAGGTAACACAAAGTCCAAATCTTGACATTTTTTTCTGAGTCGACCTAATGCTCTGAAATTCAAAAGATTCTTCTATTTAAATTGTAAGTAGGAAGGTACAGTTTGTTACTTACATGTCTGGATTTTATTTTTACTCTAAGAGATTACATTGTCCACTTCTGCCCACTAGTTCAAATACCACCAACTCTCTAGTTAACCTGGGCCCACTCTTCTTGAGCAGGGAATGATTCTGGTGTGTTTTTATGCAACATGTTTCCCCTATTTGGGAAATTGTGCTCTGAATCTGACCACAGGTTATAACATTCGAAGGCTTCCTATGCTTTCTGGGTAGCTTTTTTGCTCACTCTCGTTTCTGTTCTTAACCATCACATCACTGTTAGTGCAAGAAAGGACTCTCAGGAAGCACAGGGTAACCATAGTGAACAATTCACCTGTTATCAGTTCACATGCCCAGTCAGGTTTTAGGCTCTCAAATATTCCAGATTAGAAGAGATGGGTCCCTTGTTGTGGTTCACACCTTTTCTCTGTTCTTAGACCTCATCTAATCATTTCATGAATACTCTTTATATAGATGGAGAGAAAAGCATGCCAGTTGGGATAACGGGTCTTTTAGACACTGTCTCTGGGCTGAACATTCCAGGGGTATCTTGTTTTCTTTAGAGACTTGTTTCATCTGCCTGTCCCTTTATGGTTTTACTTGGCTCTGTTCCCACCAGTGTGTGTAACTTGAAAGGTGCAGAAAATCATCACGGCTTTCAAATTTTAGCTTATTTTGAAAACAGCATGTTTTTAGATCTTGATTTGCTCAGATTTGTAATATCCCCCATGAGCTGTATGAAACTTCTATTTTTGAGTTCTTGTAGGGAAGACATAAGGTAAATAAGATGATTTTGTTTGGTTTTTAAGAAAATTTTTAAACAAACGAAAACTTATATAAAGTCTGGAAATCCCAGCTCTCGGAACATTTGTAGTAGAAGTCTGCTCAGTAATTACAGTGTTTGAAAAATTCTGGCAGATAATTAAATTTTACCAGCTGCAAGGTGAAATAAAACATCAAGTTTCTTGGCTAGAATTAGAGTCTATCATTCAGTGTTGTAACACTAGTTTTCATGTTGATTAAAAAACTCTAATTCACAATATTTATTTGGCAAATAAATATTTGAAAAGTGAATTTTACTTGATGAACGCTCTTTGGAAGATAAATACCTTTCAAAATACAGACTCTAGAGGGAGAAGCAGTAAATAGGTATATGGAACCACTGTTGGCAATAATTGATGGGGCATGAAACTGGGGCTGTGGATACCTGGGCTATTTTGTTGCTCTCTGCTGGGGTGTTTTTTTAGTGTGATTCTTGGGTTATAAATGGCAGGAATCATGAGTGGAAAGCCAGGAATTTGGGATTGTTTTCAGGTCATTTAAAAGTAAGCTGTAAAATGTTTTCCATGTTTGATATGTTCACAGTTTTGTTACGGTGGGCATGTACCAAGTAAGGCAAGATGTATCTGTGTTTAGGAGGTGGGGGAAATCCAAGAAAGCATGCATTAGTAGTTATTATATCACATTAGAATTTTAGGCTCACTAGGTTAAAGAGCCAATATGACTTAAGTGAGAGGTATTTGTGGGGGGTCAAGTATTTGGGTACAAGTATTCAGTGTACATAAACTGAGTTTAAAAATCACTCTTTTGGGAGTGCAGCACTTTGACTTAATGGACAGAAGCTTCTTGACTTCAGGAAAATCACCTCGCCTTCTGGACATCCTCTAGATAAAACAAGGGGGATAAAGACAATGAATATGTTTTAAGGTTGCTTTAGCCTCATCAGAGGTTTGGTCCTGTCTTCTGTGTTTAGAATGCATGACTTTCTCAGTAACTTGAAGCAACCTCAGGTTTATTCTTTTACAAACAGGCTCTTCTTAAATGTTGATTGAATATTAAATTTTTATGTTAAATATGATTCTGTCTTGTCCTCTTTCAAATCTAACAAATCAAAATGGAACCGTAAATTTTGCAGGACCCCAAAGGTCAGCACCCAGGTATAGTCTCTTCATTCTTAAAATGTGTGTAAAATGTCTCAGAACAGCCATCAGAATGACTATTCTGCTGCTGAGCCCTGAGGAACATAAGACCATGTGTGAGAACAAAACATAGCCCAAGGGAAGAAGACTTAGGGTATCAGGAGACATCCAGCACTACCCATGTGGTCACTTGTGGGTTCTGAGGATCAAATGAGGGAATTGTGAAAGATGAAGGTCTCCTAGGCAGTAGTTAAGCAAAACTGTTGCTGCCAACGGTGAATTGAAGTTCATTAGGCTGGAACTATTTGCTTAAGTCAAGAACAACAATGAAAGCAGTGTCAGGGCTGGAAGATGCTGGGGACAATCACAGCAAACAGGGCACATGGGAACCACAAGAAAGTGGTTTGTCACAGGTGGGGCTGCAGCATGGGCCAGGCACCCGCTGGCTCCAGACTGTGGCTGTCCCCGGCCTCTCCAACCCACTCTCCTTGCTGCCGTGTTTTGAATCAATTTTATACCATCAAAGGTATGATGAGACATTTCATTTCGTAACTTGTCTCAATCTTCCATCTGAATGGAGCCAATTTTCAGATAAGCAGGAGTGCTAATTACCAACCCCATCTAAATTTAGAAGTACTCTCAGAGCTTTGCAGAACTCATTCAGATTATAGGCCTCACTTAAGCTGCTCAAACAGGAATGAGAATTTCACTTCTGACATGGAGATGCAGAAGCCTTACAGCTCGCCAGGGTCCAGCCAGAGGAATGTTATTGTTTCTAGCAAAAATTGCGTTGTTCCTAGAAGGCACGTCGTTTACTTTTGTGATCACAGTCCCATTTGACGTTAGAAAAAAATCAGATTATTGGAAAGCTGTCTTTGAGTAGCTGAGTGGTTTGGATGCCCAGTGCTAGTTATAGCAGGAGAGCTGCTCAGGAGACCCTGGAGAGAGAGACTTTAAAATTGCCAGTGGACACCAACACTGCTGTGTTCTGCTGGGCGCATGGGTAGATGTCAGGTTGAGAATGATGCAGCCTGGCCCTCACTGCTTCTGGTCTGAGTCTGGAGGAAGAGACTTGGGGGCTGATATAATCTAGAACACAGACAAGCGTGTTTGGACACTTTTTCCACTGAGCACAAGCTGCTGCTCCCCTCCCCAGTGTGTGTGTTAGCACTTCACAGGAGTTTTGTTAAGTCTCCTGCGTCCTGTCAGGCAGTGGGTCTGGGTCAGAGGGGTTAGTTTTTAGCAGACGTTTGCCAAGGTAATTAGTTCAGGGATCCAGCCAGCTCACCTTTCAGCCCCACACTGTGCTCGAGACATTATTCTGAGCTTCTCTATATTGAATTGTGTTGGTTCCTACCACTGCTTTTATGTAAGCCTCCCGGCATTTGTGAAGCTTGAACGGTCATGAATGAAAGCTCAGCTGCTTCAGAGGCAGCTTCTGAAGTGGGCAGAGGGGCTTCAGCATGCCTTTTGATTTCCTCCTGAGTGTGGTTGAGCTGAGAATATTCCCATGGTGGGGTCCCCAGTTTTCACAGGGCACGGAAGGAGGGTGGTTTGAGAGCAAGCCACCTGGCTAATTTCCTTGGGCTGGTTAGGACAGAAGACCCATCCAGAGCCTCTAAAAATGGACCTTTATTTAAAGATTTGCTCCTGGTACTTATTGCATTAGAGGTGGTCTTACTTCAAGGTTTTCCCAAGCTCCTTTGTATTTTAAATTGCAGCCTAGAAAGGTAGCATCACTGTTTGTTGGCCGCAGACTGAGTTCTCCAGCATCTTTCAGAAACTGGGGTTATCTGGGCTTTGAGAAAGGAAGTTTTTGCAGGGCCAGTTCCGCATTGTTCAAGGCAGTAACACATCACTGAACAAATTGCCCTCTTGCATATGCTAATCCCACACTTAAAAGAACTCATTGTAACATGTTCTGATGCTTTAGCCCAAGGGGAGATGGGAATTGAAAGGATGTCAGATAGTGTCATGTGACCCTCAGATATCTAAAATGCCTGTTTTCTTTGGGTCAGCAGTTCATACTCAGCACATGTGAAGGAAAGTATCCTGTGTGGTTTGTGGAAAAGATTAGTCCTTGTTCCTGCTTTTGTGTGTGGGAGCTGGCCTTGCTGTTGAAGATTCACTGGCTGCAATTCCTGCTTTGGGTCTTAAATTTCAGTGCTCTTGGCAAGGAACACCAAATCTTATTTTCAACAATAAATTAAAAGAATTCAAAAGAGTTCCTTCATTGTGACTGTGGAAAATGTGATTTGCCTTTTAGGAAAGCATGCTGTTAATCCCACCCGCTTTCTTTGTGTCTTTTTAGAAAGGCCCACTTTGACTCTTAACAGTGACAGAATACGTCTAATAGAGTGATCTCAGGTTTTGCTCATAGACCATTCGTATTCCAGACCAGGGAGTCTCAGTGGGAAAGAATAAAAACACATCCACGTATAAACAGCAGGCTCCCATTTCTCTTAAGAACAAACAGAACAGAGGAGCATTTTAAGTGAGTAGGGCCAGAAGGATCCACGAGGCTTTGGATGGCTTGATTGCACAATCAGGGTCTCCCTTTTAAGTGCTTAAATCTCTATAAATGTTTGCCATCTACGTCTTCTGATGAGACGAATTAAATGGAATGAAAGGCTGTGTAGGTATCACCTTTCCAAATCGGCTGTCACATCCAGGTTGGGTTTTCATGTGTGCAGAGAGACTTGGGAAGAAATCTTGGATTGATTCGGTTTTTTTTTTTTTGGTCTTTCAGAGTAATTCCCTCTTGGTCCCAGACAGTTTAAGAGCCACAGATAAACGCAGAAATGGGCCCGAGTTTTCTAATGACATCAAAAAAAGAAAGGTGGACGATAAGGACTCCAGCCACTATGTAAGTAAATAAAGGGCTTGAAATAATATTTTGTTTGTCTTCTTGCTCACCTTTTAAGTGAGTCTATAAAAGATCTGATAATTTCACATATTTTAAAATAATGTATCAAGAGGATAGATTCTTACATTGTAGGATATTATTTCCCTCTCGAGCTGTAAATTGTGTATCTTCTAGGCTCAGTATTAAATTTGGGGCTTTCTACTGCAGTTATTCGTAAGAGGGGATACAGAAATGTAGGACTAGCTTCATGGTGTGTGGTCTGAGCCAGCTGCACTGGCCCTGCTCTTAAAAGGAATCTGTCTCACCCTTAGTTTCATCCTCTGCTCTCCACCATCTTTAAATGCTCAATTTTTGAGCCAGGGCCTGTGTTTTCATTTTGTCCCAGGCCTTGCAAAATTTGGTACCCTGTCGTGCTGAAATAATGAGGATAAGAATTTGGTGTCATCAGCTGCCTTTTTGGATGCCATTGTGGTAATAGATTCACGTCCAAATTAGGTCTTGAGTCAGAGTCTGTCCTCTGCTACAGCAAGCGGTGCAGTGATAAAAGTCCGTGGTAAACATGGAAGAAACACTGGGGGCATCTTGTTCAAACCCTGCAGATGAGACCACACAGCTCGATGTGAGGACTCTTGATTCAGATCTGGCTAAAACCACATTCGTGAGGAGAGCAAACCAAGCCAAATGGCCATTGACTGTGGTCTCAGGGTCATAAACATTGCATCTGACAGATGCCTTGTCATTTCCTTGTGTGTCCGTGAGTTTCTGTTTCAGGATGGACACATTCTCAGAAGCAGTGAGAGTAGAGGGTGAATTAAGCCTTTCCCGGTTGCCCCTGGAGGAGAACGTGTCCACCTCCAGCTGGCTGCTGTGCAGAGGTTTCCCCGCTGGACCTCTGTCTCCAGCTAGCTGGCACAAGCTGAGGGCTAGTATAGTATTTAGAAATGGGTAACAGTTCTTGAGGAGCACCTCAAGGTAGTGCCAGGTACTGTATCCTTCTATGTGGCTTGTTTCACTTACCTCTCAAAACCACCCTGTATATTTGGTACCATCCCTCCATTTCATAGATAAAGGAATGGCAGCACAGAGCTTTTAAGTGATTGGCCCAAGGTCGGAATTAGTAGCAGAGCCTGGAGACAGTCTGACTCTAGAATCCATGCTCTTGATAACCATGCCAGGATTCCCAAAGCAAGAGCCTAGGATTGGATGTTTTGCCACAGAATATTGGTACCTACTTTGTTCCATAATAATACTCTAAGAACCCAAATTGTTGATCTCCCCACCCCAGCCCGAGCCTTTTTAGTATGTATTTGCCCCTTATCTTTTGCCCAGAACTTGTGTTGCACACAGATACTTTTATATATGACATTGATTGTTCATCAGCCATGACATACCGAAATTTGCACACTTGCCAGTGATACAGTTCCAAGTTGCTCTGTGCAAGGCTCGTGTGGATGAATTATTTAGTAGTGAGTGATGTAGACTCCATGGCTTTACATGACTTTTTCGTAAACTGCTGCTATTAGCTGTATCTAGTTGTATTGGTAGTTGAGGGCAATGTATGGAGATGATGATGGAGAATGTGGAGCAAAGGACTCAGACCTTAGATGTTTGATGGCAGATATGTACTACACTGTGAAGGTTTATATTTGGGGGATGATCCGATACAAAGCTAACATTTACATTTCAGATTACTTAGGCACTCACTTCACAGTTCCGTTTTAAATAAATGAGTTGTTTGCTACTTCTTACCAGTTGGTCTGTACATTACATTAACCTTTTTTTTTCTACATTTTTTTCCTAAAGGGAAACCCCTTCAGCTTATATTTTGTCACTGTCACCCTGGGTTTCTTTCTTCCTTTCTTTTAATCAGTGTTTTTCGTTGTTGTTGTTGTTTAGTTTGGCTGCGCTGTGCAGCATGCAGATCTGGATCTTAGTTCCCTGACGAGGGATCAAATCCGCGCCCCCTGCAGTGAAAGGGTGGAGTACTAACTGCTGGACCACCAGCGAATTCCCATACCTTGGGTTTCTTAGTACCTGAAAACGTTTGTGATTTTCTGTGGGCTTTGTTAAGAGAAAGCAAATGTTTTTTAGTATGAAGTTTTTCTTTTATTGCATGAAAAAATACTTCTTTCAACAGACTTATTTGAAATTACCCAGGTTTCCTCATTGGTTGTAATTTCTTGTTATTGCTAGTGAATTGCATGGGACCTTTATAACTATGACTAAAGCATATCTAGTCACACATTATTAAAGAAAGTCAATTGGGTCTCCCTCATATAACACTTTAGGTATGACTAGATAAAACATTTAAGACATGAATTTAGAGTTGGGGGTATCTTTCTAGCTGGACTTGGGGTCCACAGAAAGTTAGTGAGTTTGCACTTATACTGATATTTCTCAGACATTATTAGTGTATTCTTATTTGACAGTGACATCAGTATAAGAACTGTGTAGATCATAAACACCGGGGCCTGCTCCTTTTTGAAAATTTGGGCCTATTTGCAATAACCTGTTTTTTTGTATGTCCATTGTATGACTCTGCACTAAAGAGCATAGGCCTTTTGGCTAAGAAAGCTTCTTAACCGTAGTTCAGGGCTTCTTCAGCCTGCCCTGAACTTGATGTAGGGGTGATCACGTTATTAAATTGAACAGCTTTTTTTCCTGAAGCTTTTTCAAATTCAGTGCAACCATGGAGTTTCCTCTGATGAGCCAATTTTATGGCTTCATGTCAAGACCTTAAAAGCCCTACTGTAGGATGCCAGTGCCCTCCAGATACTGCTATCCTATCTTCCTTCGATCTCAAGAATATTCCAAGTTGATTGCTAAAGAGCCAACGTGAAGTTAGATTAGATCTTGGTAGTTATTTCAGCCAGTACTTAGCTTTGTTGTTTGTACTTTTTTTTTTTTTTTGCTTTATTTATTTTTTTGCTTTATGTAACTTTTTTTGCAGTAATTAGTAACCCCATGGGAACAAGGTCCAAATTTGTCTTTGTAATTATGAATTGCCCATGAACACTAGAATTCTTGACAGCCTTCAAAGTGATACATGTAAAAGCAATGGTATGAAATTGTGTTCTTAGTTTGAAATCCGTTGGGGAAAGATCTCTTAAAGAAGGACATGTAGTTTTCGGATTATAAGAGATTCAGCTGTTGCAAACATTTATTGAGTCTTTACTGTGTGCCGGGTTTTACAAGTTGCCATCACCTGTATCCGCACTGTGACTGTATGGCTGGTGTGCTATTGCAGCAGAGTTCCTGCCTGGGGCTCTGCACCTCCCTGGGTCAGATGAGAAGGGAAGAAGGTGATCTTAATTACCAGGGCTGGCATTCTGTAAGGGAACCCATAGACATGTCCCAGGTCATTTTCTAGTCTGTCTGCTACCAAGAACTATAGGTATTTCATTGAGCCTCAATCCCTTTAGTAAATGGCATTAAAATCTCTCCCTTTTTTTTTTTTTTTTTTTAGGATAGCGATGGTGACAAAAGTGATGACAACTTAGTTGTGGATGTTTCTAATGAGGTAACCATTCTCTTCATCAAACTTTATTTTTAGAGCAACTTGTGAGAGAAAGGATGTGGAGCCACCATATGTTGGTCTTTTGCAACTTTACACATTAAGAATTTACTGAGTGTTCATAAAGCAGTAATGGTCTGAAAACAACACAAACTTGTTTCTTTAAAAAAATAATCTGTCTCCCTAACCATTTTGGATTCCTAAGTTGGTGTCTGGTGCTCCTTTCTGTCCTGTGCCCTCTGGGCAAAGCATGTGAGCATGAGGGGAGACACAATTGTTTCTAGATTTTTTTCTTTATGGTGTTTCCACCGGTGTGCTTGCAGACACCATCCTGTTCGTTGTAACAACAACATTAGGTGCATGTGCTCAAATCGCCCAAATCTCAAGGACTTTGAGCACTCTCCTTTAATTTGGAGAATTGGTATGGAAACAGAGTGTGTAAAGGGAAAGATCCATCTGTTGTGAGTGAAATCATGAGACCTTTGCTTGTGCTTCTGGAGGACCCCTCATCTCCCCGTGCAAGCCCCGCCCATTCACCCAGGGAAAATGGGATTGACAAAACCCGCCTGCTGAAGAAAGACGCCTCCAGCAGCCCGGCGTCCACTGCCTCCTCGGGAAGTTCCACTTCTTTGAAATCCAAAGAAATGAGCTTGGTAGGTCATAAGAACTGTCACTTGCCTATTTAGCAGTTCGGTTTTCTTGGGGAACCAGAGGTTCCCTAATATATTTGAAATATGGGGTTTTTAATGACTGAGTTATAGATTTTTAAGGGTTTTAAAGTGAAACTCATGGTTCTTCTCTCTGTCCCTGGGTGATTCGTTTTTCCCTCTGAGTCGTCTCTTCTGGGCCATAATTAGAGCAAGATAAGCTTCCCTGCCTGTTGCCTGCTTTCTTGGGGGATGTGTCTGTGGCACAGACTCTCTGAAACGTCTTACTTGACAAATGGTTTGAACACCGTAGGTCGTATGAAGTCCTTCACTTTCTTAAGGGGTGCATTTCCCCTGGTTTTAGACTGACCCGTCCTGTTGGGTCATGTTGTGATTGGGTTACCAGGCAGATGGTGATGTACTCAAGGTGGCACCAGAGGTAACCTGGAACTGGGGGAGGGATGAGGGTGGTACCAGGCCTATTCATGCTCTCAGTCATTCACCAGACATTGTGGAGTGTCTCATCTCTCCACTCACCGTAACTATACCATAATAACTAATCCCTGTGTGGTCCCTCAAGGCATTATCCCATTTTACTGATGGGGAGGCAGGCCTCAAGTTGACAAGCTTGAGGAGCTTGCCAAGTTTACACAGCACATGGACTCCCAGGCCAGAAAGAGCTGGGGTCTCTCTAGCCTGTGTTCTTTGCTATCTCAGAGCACTTCTCAGACTGGCTCAAAGGACACGAAAGGTTGAGATGCAGAAGAAGGTGCCCTGTGACCCTGTTACCATCTTGACTCCCGAAGGCCTCTTACACTAGTGGGTCCACACTGTTTATGTAGGCAAATGGGTGCTGCCGCTGAATGCCAAAGAGTAATTTTCTTTAGTTACATCTCTTAAAATGATAGGGCTACTTCTAGGGCTTTTGCCTCTGAAATGCTAGTTTGCTTCTCATCAAGTTGATGGCTCAGCTATCTCTCACTGTCAGTCTCAATCCCACTGCCACTAAAAGGCAAGGGTGGAAAGGTTGGTAAGGGGGTTCCTCCCTCTGATATTCTCGGTGATGGAGGCATTTGTTTCTGAGTGACCAAGAACTTTCCTCTGGGTGGTCATCATTCTTACTTGGACTAGATCCAAAGTCCACAAGCCTGATGGAAAAATACTTTTTAAAATAAAATCTACGGAGGAAGGCGTGTGATCATGTTCTGTGTCTCTAGCTAGAGTTTTAATTCTGGCAGGAAGAGGAAAGGTCAACATTTCTCACTCACAAGTTAATGCTGTCAACATTGTGTGGATTTATGAAAATTGGCTGAGGGAGTAGCTAGAAGGTGCCCAGTGTTCCAGCTGCTGTTGTGATAAATTGTGTAATATGGCTTGGATTAAAAATAATACTCATTTAATTTGTTTAATGATACCAGCATGAAAAAGCCAGCACGCCTGTGCTGAAATCCAGCACACCGACGCCTCGGAGTGACATGCCAACGCCGGGCACCAGCGCCACTCCAGGACTCCGTCCAGGCCTCGGCAAGCCTCCAGCCATGGACCCCCTCGTCAACCAAGCGGGTAAGGCATTGCCCCTCGTGGACTGTGTTTTGTTTTTCTCTTTCCCAACTTGATTTGTCTATTCATCTCATTGGGCATTTCCCCATGAATATGAGAGGTGCCTTTTGCCTGCCTCCCTCCTTCTTATCTCTGAAAGCTATGATAAGAAACAGATGTTTGTCCTTGGGTTTCAGCAGCTGTACCCTGTTCAGTCTCTGACTGTTTACATTTGGCTTTTCTTTTATTTCCAAATAATCCAAATCCCAAGGACTTCAATAAAGTTTCTGATAATTATTCTGCACGTAAGCTCCTTACCAAACTATCATTGTGTGTCTGAGATTGCTAATGTTGACTGAAACAGCCGGTCTGGCTGGCCCCAGTGTGTTTCTTGTGTGCTTCAGTTGGCCAGTGCTCTGCTGGTACATCCCTTAGGAATCAGTGGTTTCTCTTCCAGGAGAAATTGGGAGGGTTTCACTGAGACTCTAGCCCCTGAACAAACTCATAACTTTTAACTGTATCTTCCTCCCTGGGAGAGGGAAAATGTAATACCCTGGACCAGGCAGTAAAGAGGCCCCAGAATATTCCTCCTAAACCTGTGCTCTTGTTTACATAAATCCAGGATCAGGTTTTTATTTGAAATTGGTACCAGAAATGGAAAGTTCAAGCTGAAGGAGAAATCATGGATTTTTATCAGGAGAACCTTCTGAGTTTAAGTCAGAAGGTGGTGCATTCTGCCAGTTAGGTACAATAATGCTGCTTAATTCCCCTGGTTTCCCAGTGTTGTCAAGTGGATGTACAAGGGGGAAATGTATGGCCAGTGCTCCCCTTGGAGTCCATTCTTTCCTGGAGAGGAGTTCAGCTGTAGGGAAGAAGGGACCGGGACCCTGTGTAGGAATTGGAGGTGATACCCTCCCCCCACAACACCCCCCCGGACCCCCACACCCCACCCCTCACCCCCCACACCACCAGCCTTCCCTCCTTCTCTATAATAGGAGGCACTGAAGAGGGCCCTGAAATTGATGATCAGGCTGACCTGAGTGGCCAGGTGAGTCACTGTGGCCTGTGCTTCCTTGCAGCAGCTGGCCTGAGGACGCCCCTGGCGGTGCCTGGCCCATACCCCGCACCATTTGGGATGGTGCCCCACGCGGGCATGAATGGTGAGCTGACCAGCCCCAGCGCCGCCTACGCCAGTCTCCACAACATGTCACCGCAGATGAGTGCAGCTGCGGCTGCTGCCGCCGTGGTGGCTTATGGGCGCTCCCCGATGGTGAGGATGGCAGGGACTGAGGATGGATGCGGGTGGGGACCTGCGGAGGGCCCGCGCCTGGCAGCCCCCACACCTTCAGACAAAGACCCAGTGTCTCCACTGCTCCTTCTTGTCCACCTTCACCAACGTGCCGCTTCATTAAGTTAAGGCCAAACACTTTTTGTTTTACTGTTTTTGTGGATGAAAAAAGGCAGTGTTTAGGAGCTCCTTCCGTGGTTTAGGGGACATCTGGTTTTCTCCCACCAAAGTAGGTTTTTTTTCCTCTGGAAGGCGATGAAATGACTCAAGTAGCTCACAGAAGCCTTTTCATTCGTTTCTTGACAATTTTTTTTCTCCTCTTTAATTCTTAGGAAAAAATATTTGAGAAGCCGTTATTTTCTCTTTCCGTGCTTATATTATTCTTTAAAACCAATTGCATAACTTTGGTGTAAGCAGTTATCTCAGCTCAACAGGGAGAAACACAGAGGGACTGAAGTTGTGGGGCAGGGTCTCCTCTTTGTCTGCCTTCTCCCACACTGTAAATGACCTCATGTTTGACCAGGAAGAGATAGAACTTCGAGTAAAGGGGAAAGTTGACCGTGTGGTCCTTGATTGCATCAGGAAAAGGGACTAGATTATAACTCATAGCAAATGAAAGTCCCCAAATCATTTCTGTTGACTGTTTCAAATATGGGATGTGCATTTCTCTCCTCTCCCTTCTTCATTACCTCCAATAACTGGAGATGATATTAAAGTGCATCATTTTTCCCTTCCTTTTCACTCCTAGGAAAGGCTATGCAGTGGAGGGCAAGATCATTTAAAGCAAAGGGGGCAGCCGAGGGACTAGGTGTACAAAAAAGAGAGTCCATGTGTGAATTTCTAAGCATTGACTTAGACCAGTGGCATGAAACTGGGGGTGATTTTGCCCCCCTTGGGACATTCGGTCATATCCAGAGACACTTTTGTTCATCAGAACTGGGGGGTTGCTGTGGGCGCTTAGAGGGTAGAGGCCAGTGATGCTGCTAATTATCCTGCCATTCCAGGCCAGCCCCCAGCCAAGAATTATCTGGCCCAAAACGTCAATAGTGCTGAAGTTGATAGTCACGTTGTCCTGGCTCAGACAGCGTATGTTCTTTGTACTTGTTTGAACAGGCAGAACATCCTAAGTCCACAGGATGTATTGACCATGGGAAGCTGGTTCTCAATGCACAGATGGATCATGTGCCATCCTACCTCCCAAAAGAGAAGTGTGTCTTGTGGTATTTAGTGGAGGCTGTATTATTTCTTGCATTATAATTTTTCTTTTGGGAAATGTTAACATGTGTCCCTGTTTCTGTTGCTTTGGGGATTTCTGAGTTTCTAGTAAAAAGTTTTTAGAGGTGTCACAAAGTGCCTACCCTGCATAAACTGAGTCTTTGATGCCTTATTCTGTTTCCAGGTTGGGTTTGATCCTCCCCCTCACATGCGTGTACCTACGATCCCTCCAAACCTGGCAGGAATCCCTGGGGGGAAGCCGTAAGTACCTCTAACTCTTGGGTTCTGTTTTAAAGGCGGTTATTTAGTCACAGGTATCAGTGCACTAGAATTCCAAAGGGAGCACAGGCTTGGGTGTTTCCAAGGAGATTTCCAGTGTCTTTTCCTGAGGAGTGTTAACACTTTCTATAAATAGACACTGGGTAGGTGTCATGCCTTTCTCTTCTCACTGTGGGTGATCTCATGCATTTAGTTATTTCTGGAGAGAAGCTGTTGGAGACAGGGCCAAGGAGGGAGGTGAGAACCAGGGATGGTCGGTCCCCCTCACTTGACCCTTCCTCAGAAAGCTGCTCTGCCTTGCCCCTGGGTTAGAGGGTGCCTGTTGGAGGTTTTCCACAGGACTGTGTCGTGGGCAGTAAGCCCACAGACTTGAAGTCTCAGAAAAATGAAATGTACTATTTCTTTACCTAGCTCAGTGCCACCTCTTCCTTATTTTGGTGGAAGCAAGAGTTGTGTGAAATGTGGGGTAGTTCCCCCCGCACCCCCCAGTAAAGTTTTGCTGGGTGCCTTCCTCTGAGAGAGCCAGGATTATAAAGTATAATATGGCATGATGAGAAGCAGTGAGAGGTAGGTTAAAGGGCCAAAGAGCATTCAGAATTTGAAAAGCCCTGTGGATTATTCTTCTAGGGTCACTGAAAACCACCTATTTTCCATAATATGTTAGTAATTAGAAATGTGATTTCAAATAATTCATAAAATTCTTCATTTTTGTACAAAGCAAGCTTGAAGTACGAGAGTCTGTCTGTCTTCTCAGCAAACACTCTTGTTTCCCTAGGTAGATGGCAGAAAGCTGGTTCCAATTCACTGGTTTTTTTTTTTTTCCTCCCAAAAGAGGTGCATATCACAGGCCTTCAGTTTTTTTTGTTTTTTGCTTATACCCTTTACTTTCAAACGGTTGCATTCAGCTATTACTTACATGTCTGTTGCATACTGCATTATTTTGAGTAGTCCGTTCGACTACTTGGTCATCCTTGTATGGTTTTTATTGCAGCCTTGCTTCAGAAGACAGAAATCCTTACTCTGTCACCTGCTTTTAGAAGGCAGATTTCCACTGCTCCTCTTTTCTTGCATTTTGATATCTTTTTCATGATAATTTGACTCACGATGAACTGAAGCTTTGGTTTGTACTAGGACCTAGTAGAGATGTTAAGAATTTACAGTGACATCTTGGCCCAGGGAAGAGCAGGACTGGGAAGTGGGGCAGTATTGCAAATACTTTCTTGGCCGGTAGATCTCTTCTGACTGAAAGGTTTCAGTGAACTACTGAACCTGTGAACTACTGTGTTGTACTTTGTTAGGAGGCCTTAGGTGCTTATTGGTATTTCTTACCTGCGGTTGCTGGCAAAATAGCTAGCTGTCGTATGTCCTTCTGTCTGGTGAGTGGATTAAGGGCAGGTGAGTACTATTGAGCTAAGAGACAGTCATTAATAGTAACTGATAAATCTTCAGGGAAATATTAGGCAACGAAGGCCAAGTTCAACTAACCTTTAGGGAAAGCCAGTTTCTGCAGTCAGAGCTGTGGGGGGTGTGTCCAAGACCCCACCCTGGATGTGAAATGTGGGAAAGGAGGGGTGGGGTGGGCAGAGCTGAGAGCCATAGAGTTGGTCCTGAAGGCTGGTATGAGAGATGGTTAACTCAGACTCAGTTCCTAACAATTGTGTGTGCAGTTAAACACCAAGTTTACACCTTCAGTGAACATGCTTCTTAGAGCCAAAATAGTCATGTTCTTGACTTGCCAGCACCTTGGACTTCCCCATGTTCACGGCTCAGACCGCAACAGTGAACTGAGAGGCAAGGCTGGGAGACTCATGTGTAACGGTGGTTTTCTCCCATTGATCAAAAAGGGCACTGGTCTGTGGATCAGACGCATCACTGCTTTCTAAAACAGTTAAGATATTTTTGGATTCTCTTTTAAGATGAAGGTATTTTCTTTTACGATATTATGGGAGGAAGATCCAATTAATTGGTAGCAGAGGGAAAAAAAGGACTTGCCCACTGTCCAGGATCTGGGCTGTGCAGTCTTAGTCCATGTATTAATCCATTAATTAGTTTGAGAAAACATACTGTTCTCATTGTTTAGTAAAGTCATACTGCCCAAGGCAGTGCTGTTCAAACCAGCTATGATGACAGACCAGTTTTTCCCTGAAATGACAAAGATTGAGACTCCTGTAAAAGATAGATAAAGATGAGTAAGGGGGATAAGATACAAAATACCAGTCCCAGTGTTTTATTACAAGAGACAGCAGTTGTGAGTTGACTTGAGTTGCTGTGTAAAAGTCTCTGGGAGAGTGGGCACCTCACCAGGGGCAGCAGTGAATGTTTGCCAGCCACACTGAGCAGTGCCATCTGAGGACCATGAGAAATGGTGACAAGCCACCATGACAAGTTCACCTTTGGTAGGGTGAACAAAGTGGTAAAAATTTTCCAGTGTCTTTCTCTGAGAAATTCCAATGGAAATAATAATTGGAAAGGGCAAATGGAAGCTCTTTGTACAAAGTTTGAAAGAGAGCTGTGTGTTAGGTACCCAGCAGGCTCCAGGAAAGACAGTGCTGGTCTTCCCATCTCTGGGGGGGCTACTGATGTTGGGCAGACCTTAAAGAAACAGTAAATACTTGAGTTACATTTGTGACAAGTGCTGAGTGCCGTGAAGGCAGAACAATGGTGATAGACAGCTAAAGAGTGACACAGTTGGTAATGGCTTCCTTGGGGTAGGGTGGATACGCAGAAAGCTGAAGTTCATGCAAGAGGATAGGGCAGAGCTGGGCAGAGGGGCCTGGGAGGGTGGGCTGTTGCAGGTATAGGGGACAGCAGGCTCCCAGCACAGAGAAGGAGCTTGAGAGTTCACGGGCAGATGGATAAGTGGCTGAGAAGTGTGGTACAGCCGGGAGAGTTCATTTAGGGCTGGAGGGGCCTTAGAAGTGCCTCTAGTGTGAATGCTCATCTGTGGTTTAAGTTTCCTATAATGGCCTCACCAAGTGTCTGAGCATCTCTGACCCAGCTTCTCTAGTGATGTCAGCTCATTTTCCCTGGCCCTTTGAAAACTCTTTGAGCCCTTGAGTTGAACTCTGTCTCCCTGGAACTTTTACCTGTCAATCCTGTTCTTACCCACTCCCTGGACCACACAGTGCTCCACTAATCCAGCCTGCTCAAGACAGACAGCTCTTGAGATCTTTGGAGACCACCATCTCTCCACCAGGTGTTTCTTCCGGCTGAATATATCTGCTGCTTCAGCCCTGACTTACGGGATATGATTTCAGGTTCCTAGGCCATCTGTCAGTCACTCCACTTCCTTTCCTGTCTTCTACAGATGTCATCCAAATTTGCTGAATAGGCTAGAGGACCCTATTGGGAGCTCAAGCCTGATGATGGGGAGATGGTTTTAATCAAGTAATCACAAAAATAAAGGTGTAATTAAATTGAGGTAGCTGTGATCATACCATACCAGCCAGGTATGACTTAAGTCAAATCCCTTATGATTATACAGTGGAGGTTACAAATAGTTTCAAGGGATTAGATCTGGTAGATGGAGTGCCTAAAGAACTATGGACAGAGGTTCATGCCATTGTACAGAAATCAGTGACCAAAATCATCCAAAAGAAAAAGAAATGCAAGAAGGCAAAGTGGTTGTCTGAGGAGGCTTTACAAATAGCCAAGAAAAGAAGAGATGTGAAAGGCAAGGGAGACAGGGAAAGATATACCAGCTGAATGCAGAGTTCCACAGAATAGCAGGGAGAGATAAGAAAGGCTTCTTAAATGAACAGTGCAAAGAAATAGAGGAAAACAATAGAATGGGAAAGGCTAGATATCTCTTCAAGAAAATTGGAAATATCAAGGGAACATTTTATGCAAAGATGGGCACAGTAAAGGACAGGAATGGCAAGAATCGAACAGAAGCAGAAGAGATTATGAAGAAGTAGGAAGAATACACAGAAAAAAACTACACAAAAAAGGTCTTAATGACCTGAATAATCACAATGGTGTGGTCACTCACCTAGAGCCACATACCCTGGAGTGTGAAGTCAAGTACGCCTTAGGAAACATTACTATGAACAAAGCTAGTGAAAGTGATGAAATTCCATCTGAGCTATTTAAAATCCTAAAAGATGATGCTGCGAAAGTGCTGCACTCAATATTTGTGCAGCAAATTTGGAAAACTCAACAGTGGCCACAGGACTGGAAAAGGTCAGTTTTCATTCCAGTCCCAAAGAAAGACAGTGCCAAAGAATATTCAAACTACCATACAGTTATGCTCATTTCATGCTATCAAGGTTATACTCAAAATCCTTCAAGCTGGACTTCAGCAGTACTTGAACCAAGCACTTCCAGTTCTAGTAGCTGAGTTTAAAAAAGGCAGAGGAACCATAGAGCAAATTGCCAACATTCATTGGGTCATAGAAAAAGCAAGGGAATTCCAGAAAAATATCTACTTCTGCTTCATTGACTACACTAAATCCTTTGACTGTGTGGATCACAACAAACTGGAAAATTCTTAAAGGGACAGGAGTACCAGACTGTCTTACCTATCTCTTGAGAAACCTGTATGCATGTCAAGTAGCAACAGTTAGATCCTTACATGGAAGAACTGGCTGGTTCAAAATTGGGAAAGGAGTACAACAAGGCTGTATATTGTCACCCTGCTTATTTAACTTCTATGCAGAGTACATCATGCGAAATGTCGGGCAGGATGAATCACAAGCTGGGATCAAGATTGCTGGGAGAAATATCAACAACCTCAGATATGCAGATGATACCACTCTAATGGCAGAAAGTGAAGAGGAACTAAATTGCCTCTTGCTGAAGAGGCTTGAAACTCAACATTCAAAAAACTAAGATCATGGCATCCTGTCCCATTACTTCATGACAAATAGAAGGGGGAAAAAGTTGAAACAGTGACAGATTTTATTTTCTTGGGCTCCAAAATCACTGTGGATGGTGACCACAGCCATGAAATTAAAAGATGCTTGCTTCTTGGAAGGAAAGCTATGATAAACCTAGAGTGCATTTGAAAAAGCAGGGACATTACTTTGCCAACAAACGTCCATATAGTCAAAGCTATAGTTTTTCCAGTAGTCATGTATGAATGTGAGAGTTGGAACATAAAGAAAGCTGAGTGCTAAAGAATTGATACTTTTGGATTGTGGTGCTGGAGAGGACTCTTGAGAGTCACTTGGACTGCAAGGAGATCAAACCAGTCAATCCTAAGGAAATCAACCCTGAATATTCATTGGAAGGACTGATGCTGAAGCTGAAGCTCCAGTACTTTGGCCACCTGGTGCTACGGGCTGACTCATTGGAAAAGACTCTGATGCTAGGAAAGATGGAATGCAAAATGAAAAGGGGGTGGCAGAGGATAAGATTAGATAGTGTCACCAACTCAATGGACATGAATCTGAGCAAACTCAGGGAGATAGTGAAGGACTGAGGAGCCTGTTGTGCGATAGTCCATAGTCCATGGGGTCTCAAAGAGTCAGACATAACTTAGCAACTGAACAACAATAATAAGAACTGTGACAGAGGAGTATTGTTTTCTGAAATTCTGAAAGGCTGATCTCATTTGGAGGGTTAAGGGAAAATTCTCGAAGAGTTTGAAGGCGAAAGGCATAAGCCTCTAGGTAGAGAAACCAGCATATGCAAAGGCCCTGTGGGCTTTCATTGTTTCTTATCAAAGAGCATGACATTGCCACTATTCTGTACTTGTTTTGGTATTACCGTGATCTAAGATCTAAGTAGGCTTTCCCAACCAACCTGGACATTTTTCTCTCTCCTACTTCTAACTTCTCTTGACTTCTTTTTGTTGAAGGCATCATCCCAATTCTTACATCTGTACTCAGACTTTAGGTTTGATACTTTCCATTTTACCCAGTCTTCTTATTTCTTAAAATCCTCACCAAGATTGTAGGCGAGAGTTTTCCTTAATGAAATATTTATCTGATCTTGTCTATTTCTTGCTCAGAAATCTGCAAAAGGTTCATATAATCTGATGTAATCCCTCTGATAGAGTCACCTCAGTTTGTTTTTACAGCCTCATGTCCTTATATGCATTGCATCTCATGCTCTGGCTGAACGGGATAACCTTGTATTCCGTGAATGGCTCGCCTCCTACCTGGAGCAACTTCCTTTCTAACTTGTCTCTACCTGTTCCTGCAGAAATATTTTCTTTCCTTTAAAGACCTCTTCAGGCTGCTGCCACCTCCCAGAAGCCTTTGCTGATGCCTTTCCCACATATGATCTCTCTCCACCAGCCCCTTGTAAGTCTTGTGACACTTTCCACACTTTGGCCTTGAATTATAATCATGTGTACAAATCCTATCTCTATTTGCTTCTTCCCCACTAGAATTAAAGCTTCTGAAGTCCTCTTGTCCCCTTGAGCCTTGATAGCCAGTAAACAAATGCTTGCCGCTTTGACAAGGTGGGGGATGAGCCCAGGATTGTGTAAGGCCCTATGATTCATCCTTTTCCAAGGGAGAATGCAGTTTGCATTTTAGAGACATGCAATGCTGATTTATAAGCGGTTGCTCTCACTGTGTTTCCAAACCCTCAAGGCGAAATTTAATTGTTGCGTTTTGTCGGCTTAATTTGAACTTCCTTTGAGTTTTAGGAAACTTATTCCCTGAACTCTGTGGAGCTCACTGATAAAAAAGAAACCTGAAGTTTAGACAGATTGACATCTTTGTTATACTTTGTGCCTCCCTCCCCTCAAGATGTTTTTTTCCTGGCCCAAGGGCACCGCTTTCCTCCCCACAAATACTTGGGGCCGAGGCCCACTTGCCTCGTACATTAACATCTAGAGGTCAGTTGTAGCTCACACTAATAATAGTTTGACTCAAGATTTCCAGCTAAGTTCCAAGTTCCCTCACCCTGTGTTTTAATGCTAGACGTGTAATTGAGAAATCTTCCACCCACTTGTTTAGTGTTTAAATAAACCTTTTAAACTACCTTTTTGGAGTTGGAGCCTAATGGGAAGAGAAAATCTAAACTGCATTTGGGGTAAAATTGCCTCTTAAGAAAATATGTTTTGCAGCATTGAAAAAGGCCATCCAGCTTCTAGCTGAGAAAACGTTTTTGTGTCCAGTCCCCTCTCCCTCCTCTCCATTCCTGATCTTGCTTCTGATCCCTATGCTGACCGTGTCTAGATTCCACACTTGGTTTATTTAGTGGATTTGGAAATCAATTCAGCACCCCCCCTTTTACTTATGATATTTGGGGTTTGTTTTTTTTGGTCTGTTAAGTGCATAAAGGAACAAGCTTATTTTGTGCTATATCGTCACCATGTGTGTTTAACTCCTGTTTTTCTACCTTTGAATGGTCTAGGACTGTGTCCCTAATTTCTTAGGTTTATATTGAAGTGTGAGTCCTTTCCTTTCAATCTGAGTTATGTTTAGCTGCTGGACAATCGTCCCTTCCTTTTCTCTCCCTTTTTACCTCTTCAGAAATGGCTTTCAGCTTACTAGACATAGCTTGTCTTATCTCTTAAGTGAATACTGCTATTTACCTGCAGTGGTTGGTTCCTTTGCTAGGACTTTTGATTGGAGCTTTGAAGTGGCTGTATTTTAAACTTCTCTTTGTCTTACTTTTCGTCCACGTGTCTCTTGGTTTGCATCTTGTCCTGCATAGGAGCCCTTTTGCTGCCCCAGCACATTTACAGTTTGGAAAAATTTAATTGATGGAGGAAGTAGGGCCTTAGAATCATAAATACAGACTTTGATCAGAGAACTTCTAGTGTATCAGCTAGACCATCTCTTCTTTACTTTGTCTAGTAATTTTTTTTATATCCATTTTAAGAAGTTCTGCATTCCCCTTTTTAAAATATGAGGATAGCTATGTATCCAGCTAAATAAGGGGAAAAAGTCTCCCATCTATCTTAATAGTTTAACGTCCTCTCTTTGTATTTTGTTACTAAAGCCCTCCATTGATGTAGAAATGCTGTCTTCAAGTGGGGTGAGGACTGCGCCTTCATCTGCGTGTTTGCTGTTTGGGGGGATGCTCAGAGGCCAAACTGAGAAAATCCTGTGAAAGAAGTAAAGGATTTAACAGATGTTATAAGTTAGGCATCAGTTCAGTTCAGTTTAGTTCAGTCGCTCAGTCGTGTCCGACTCTTTGTGACCCCAAGAATCGCAGCACGCCAGGCCTCCCTGTCCATCACCAACTCCCGGAGTTCACTCAGACTCGCGTCCATCAGGTCAGTGATGCCATCCAGCCATCTCATCCTCTGTCATCCCCTTCTTCTCCTGCCCTTAATCCCTCCCAGCATCAAAGTCTTTTCCAATGAGTCAACTCTTCGCATGAGGTGGCCAAAGTACTGGAGTTTCAGCTTTAGCATCATTCCTTCCAAAGAAATCCCAGGGTTATCTCCTTCAGAATGGACTGGTTGGATCTCCTTGCAGTCCAAGTGACTCTACAGACCCTAAAAAAATTATTAAAGGTAGAGCTTTTTAGATTGGCAAAGAAAGATTTTTATCATTAGTAGATGAATTATATACCTGAGGACTTTCCCTCCCCCGCTGAATCTTAGAATAATATGGCTCTGATTTTCTTGTGAGTCCACATCCCAACAGTCCCAGCTGCCACCTTCACTCTACTAGTTCTTAAGGCTGAGAGCATCATCCAAAATCATAACTTAACATTATTCTCATCTGTCTTAGAATGAGCTAGATGCCACAGCCCTCAGCCCTCAGGCCTCCTTCATGAAGCACATGGATTATGCCTGGTGTTCCCTTTTTGTGTAGGGAAGGTGTCTCCATCCTGGTGGGCCCCATAATCCCTCTTGAGGAGAGAGTGTCAAAGGCAGTAGTGACTTGGAAGCGAAGGCAGAGGTTAGAGCCCCACTTCTGTGATTGGCTGACTCCTCCTTTGTATGAGCTGAGTTGGACCTGTTATGCATGCTCTCTTGTCCTGCTTTCCCTCCTCAGTAAATAATTAAGGGATGGCGAGCTGCCTCCTGTGACATGGGAACCGAAAGTTGAATCTATATTCTGCTTCCTACTTTCCTGCGAGTGCTTTCCCACATGACATCATTTCCCCCACACCTCGGCAGTCACATTTACAGGGAATGTTTGTCACAGCACGCTGTAAAAATAGGGAAATGCAACCCAGATAACTTCTTTATGGTCTCCACATCTCACCAGTGACTAAACCGAAACTCTGGCCTGGGTCCCCTCACTTCCTAAGCTTCACTGTATGCTCTTCAGCACCCAGACTCAGGAACCAGCTTGTAGCACGTGGCCCACGGCAACTTCTGCCGCAGCTGATGTCTGAGGGGATCTCACATCCACCAGGTTGTGCTGATGGGGTGGCCTGTGGATTTCACAGTTACTGTTCTCATTGCTTCTTGTTCTGCTCTATCAGCTCTGTGTCTCTGGGACTGCCTCTCCCCTTAGAGAAACCACCTCCTAGGCACATTTGGTATAAGTTTTTTGGGAAGGTTGGCTGGCAGAGCCCAAGTGGACTACCCACCTTTTTGTAGCCCACTTTCCTTACTGGAGCAGTCTTTCATGCCTCGATTCGTAAGTGATTAGGTAACAATTAATGAGTTGAGACATTCGGTTTCTTTTACTGAGCACCAGCTGTATGCTCGCTGGTGCAGTCATCCCACCTGTCCCCAGGGGACTCGGGAATGAGACAGATATAACTGTGGGCAGTCGTCCTCAGCATGGTACTGATTTATGTTGAATCAGGGCACTGGGAAAGGACTCATGGCACCTGGGGAGTCGAGGCAAGCTGTGAGAGTAGGGAGGAGACGTGCACTGAAGGGGAGGCAGTGCTATTCTAGGCAGGAGGGAAGAGTTTGTGCACTACGTGGAAATGTGACAGTGTGCGATATTTTAGGGGAATGGCCTGATGTGCCACACGGCTAGGAATTTAAGCTACAAGATGGTCACATGAACTGAGGCTCATAGGCACTCAATTGTGAAGGCTTGGTGAGCCATAAAAAGTGAGTGAAGGTTTTGATCTGATCAGATTTTTTTTTTTGATATCTATTAATACAGCAAGAAATTCTCACTCAGGAGGGCCAAGTCCACAGGTAGCAGGGTCTTGGCCACAGCCTTCATTGCTGGGGTCCCTGGTTCCTCATTACTGCGTGCTTGATCCTGCCTACTTCCAGCAAACCCACAACTCTAACACTGACCACGGAACACAGTGTAGTTTTATGAACAGGGCCAGTCTGCTAGGGAAAGAACCTGCTTCCTGGAAACGTGGTGCCATTTCCTAGTTTGCAGCACCTACAGGGACTCGGCATGCCTCCATCTCTGCTGTGTGCCCCAGGAGTAAAGAGTCCCTGGTTCCAAAAAAGTTCAGTTTCATTCAGGTTTTAAATCTGTGACGTCCAGTGGGCTTTATTCTGTTCAGTTGTGCCATCAGATTTTAGAATTAGATCCTGATCTGCAAGTGCTTGATTCAGACAGCCAGGTCTGGGGACTCAGCTCTCCGAGGCTCTGGGGTGTAGGTAGATGGCTCCTAACCAGGCCCCATCACTCAAGCCTCCTCCTTTCTACCCCACATTTGGCCACAATGCTTTCTCTAAACATCCTCCACTTGTCTTTGTCTGTGCTGTCTCCCCACCTAGCCTTTTAGGATTTATGGGTATCCTGGTTTTCCTGGCCTCGCCATCACCACATGCTTTCCTGGCTCCCACCCCACGCCTTCCTCCCTTTCTGCATTCCTGGCTGTCACACTTGTCCTCTGGTCAAGATAAGAGCCCTGGATTCAACATCGCCTCACTTTCCTCTTTTTAAGTCACGGGTATTTAGTATCGATGCTGTCATTTCCCGAAGGCCCCTGCAGGTGTCAAGCACAGTGTTAAGTGTTTTGCACTTTTGCAGCTGCTGGCCCTTTTTTTCCTTACTACCACCCCTGCGGCTCTTATGTTTCATTATTATTTCTATCTTGTCTATCAGGAAACAGGTAGTTAAGCCCCTTAGGAAGTTAAGCCCCTTAGGAAGACCATTGTCAGTGAGGCTGTGAACTGGGGCCCCTGAAGCTCACGTCCCTTTAAATCCAGGGTCTGGGCTCTCAACCTGGCTGTGGACCCAGCCTACAGTGGTCAGGAGTCCTCCTCTTCCCTTTTTCTTTCTTTTTAAAGATGTATTTGTTTGTTGTTGGCTGTGCTAGATTATCGTTGGTGTGTGTGGGCCTTCTTCAGTTGTGGCGAGTGGGGGCCACTGTCTAGTTTCCTTGTCCAGGCTTCTCATTGCAGTGGTTTTTCTTGTTGCTGAGCACAGCCTCGAGGTGTCTGTGCTCAGGTAGTTCGGGCTCATGGGCTTGGTTGTGCTGTGGCATATAGGTTCTTCCTGTGTCCCCTGCATCAGCAAGTGGATTCTTTGCCACCGAGCCACCAGGAAAGCCCCTCCCCTTTTTCTTGAATAAACAAATCCAAGTTTTTTTTTTTTAATTTTCTTTTTAATTGGAGGGTAATTACAATATTGTGTTGGTTTCTGCCATCAGTTCAGTTTAGTTCAGTTCAGTCGTTCAGTTGTGTCCAACTCTTTGCGACCCCATGAATCGCAGCATGCCAGGCCTCCCTGTCCATCACCAACTCCCGGAGTTCACTCAGATTGACGTTTCTGCCCTAGGTCCCCTCCATTTTGAGCCTCCCTCCCATGAATCCAAGCATTAAAAATAGAGGCACATGTATAGGAAAGTACACAAATCATGTGTGTATAGCCCAGTGACTTTGCACAAAGAACACCCGAGAAACCTTATCTATGCCTCTTCCAGTCTCAAGGGGAGCCACCACCCCAACTTCTAATACCAGAGGTAAATCTTGCCTGTGTGTGAACTTCTGTAAATGCCCTCATGCCATATGCATTCTTTTGTGGCTGGTCTCTTTCTAAATTCAGGCATGAGAAGTATTTATAAATGTACACTATCCATTTATAAATACCCCCTCCTAGTTGATCTTACTTTTCCTAGTTTCTCAGTCAGTAAAGAGGCAAAGTTTACTTCTGGGACCTCGTCAACATTGTTAGGATGTGCCATTGAAGTGGGCTTTCTCAAAGACACTCATGTTCTTCCTGGAGGTGAATAACAGATTCCAAGCTATTTCATTTGCTTCCCTGGTTTTTCCTTTCCATCGTTCCTTCTGTGACCCACACCTGCCCTGTGCCTCGTTGGGATCTGTTCATTTGATTAAGCTCTCCAGCACAGCGGGCAGCGCCAGCTTCCTCTGAGGCCCCCTGTGACTGATGTATTAACATCCGTATGGGTTTCCCCTGGGATGGACGAATGTTCACAGCTTCTGGCAGCAGTTCTCTGCACTGTGAATCAATTTTAAAACTGCCTAAGTATGATGATCACAGACCTCCTGTGTGGTTTAAAGAAGAAGACACCTGGGAGAGAGGTGGGCGTCTTCCAAAGACAAGCATACAGCTCTCCGTCTGTACTCCGTGCATCTGTTTTAATCTGGAACATTTAACTCTATAATGAGCAGAGTTCCAGGGGAAGCAGATAAAATTTCCTTCCCCTAAAAATCCAGAATTGCTAAAATGGCACCTGATAGAAACTGCCTACCTGGAAGTGCCCACCTTGATTTATGGCAAAAAGAAAAGCTAACCTTCACATCTGCTGTAATTCTTTAGAAATTACAGAAAGCTCTAAGAAGCAAGTTTTCTCCCCATGTTGACCATCGTTCATTTGTTATCTTCAGACCTAGATTGTGGTGCCTGGTATCTGGGTCACATAAGTTGGAATGTGGATAGACTTCAACCCCAGTTCTTGTGGTCTTATCTTCAAGGGCAGTAATACAATGCTTTTTGATTCCAACTCCAAATACCATGTAATAAATGGCATGCTGCTGCTAAGTCACTTCAGTCGTGTCCGACTCTGTGCGACCCCATAGACAGCAGCCCACCAGGCTCCCCTGTCCCAGGGGAGAGGGGTTCTCCCGGCAAGAACACTGGAGTGGGTTGCCATTTCCTTCTCCAGTGCGCGAAAGTGAAAAGTGAAAGTGAAGTTGCTCAGTCCTGTCCGACTCTTAGCAACCACATAGACTGCAACCTACCAGGCTCCTCCATCAATGGGGTTTTCCAGGCAAGAGTACTGGAGTGGGGTGCCATTGCCTTCTCCAGAATAAATGGCATAGATTCAGTTAATTCTAATGTGCATGTATCGAAACATCATGTGGACTTGATAAGGACTAACAACACCAAAGGATACTATGGGCTAAAAAATAGAAGATTTAATAATAAAAAAGAAACAGACTAACTGATGTAGAGAACAAGCTAGTGGTTACCAGTGGGGAGAGGAAAGCGGGGAGGGACAAATGGGGTAGGGAATTAAGAGACACAAACTATTATGTGTAAATAAGCTACGAGGATATATTGTACAACACAGGGAATGTAGCCAATATTTTACAATAACTATAAATGGAGTATAACCTTTAAAAGTTGTGAATCAATATGTTATATGCCTGTAACTTACATAATGCTGTACATCAATTATGTTTCAATTAAAAAATACAGATTTAGTGGTCTAGTGACAAGTGCCTTGATCTATAATTGTTTTATTTGCATATTTATTTCCTATGACATTCTGCATAGTTCCCATCATGTGTATTCTGTCTTTCAAATTAAGGGTAACGTTAAGGATTTGGGCCAAATAGCCATTTAATATTAGTTATTGGAACCAGTTTGCCAGGAGATAATGTATCTAAGATTCCTTTTGCCTTTTCGTACTCTAAGATTCTTAGAGCCTAAGGAGAAATTCTTTTAAAAATCTTTTCATATATTTGATATTTTGTTTTTATGGAAGAAAAATAAGGACAGATATTTTATTTTCAAGCTAAGGAAGTTAATGTGGGTTTTATGTGCAAGCAGGTAGAAACCTGATATCTTGTATCAGTTTTCAGTTTTGTGCATGCTTAGTTATTTTTCAAACTTTGAGTTAGCATTAAAATGAAATTTTAAGTTCTATATTTAATACCCATAGTCTTTAGAATCTGTTAAGGGACTTCAAGGTGCCAATGATAAGTTCCAGAAGGAGCCCAGACTTACCCTAGAGGGTTATGGGAAGGAGAAAACCCTACATACTTCATTTGTTGTTTATGTGTGCAGACTTAGAGAGGTTTAATGTTGCACTTCCAGATTACCAAGTGATGCTTTGAATAAGAAGAAAGTGAAAGCAGTGGGCTTCAAAGTGCCTAGTTCAGATGTGGGTGGGAAATATTATCACTCCTATTTCTTCCATCCCCTACAGGGTCTTTTCTTTGTAGAGATTTTATAGTATCTGTAATATATTAGTGCTTGGAGTTTAAGTAATTAAATTGTTAAAGAAAAAATAAGCTTTAAGATTTTGGTTTAGAAACAAGTGTACACTGGGATTAGGTTTGTCTGTATTTAACAGGGAAGAAAATAGCCAAAAGAACATAGAAGTTCGTTTCTCTCTCCCATAAAAGATACTGGCTGTCAGCCCAGGGCAGGTATCACAGCCCCATAGTATCCCCAGGGTTTGTGCATCCTATCATTTTGTGTTGTGCCCCTCAGCAATTGATTTCCATCTTCAAAGTCATGTTGTGACACAAAAAGGCTACGGAAGCTCCAGTCATCATGCTCATAGTTCAGTTAGCAGAAAAGAGGGAAAGAAGAGAGAAGACACACTCCCTTCCCTCTTTTTAAATTCTTTTTCTTTCTTTTTTTTTATTAATAAACATTTTTTTAGAACAATTTTAGGCTAACAGCAAAATTGTATGGAAAGTACAGACAGTTTCCATATCCCCCAGATTCCCTTTCTTTTAGGTTATGAACTAAGTGCCACCCAGCAGCTTCTGCCTACATCTCATCAGACAGAACATGGGCATACCTGGCCAGAGCAAAGCTGAGAGGAGTCATCTTTTACTGGGAGCTTTGCTACCTTTGATAAACTGTGCTTTGTGGCCAAAGTAGACAGGAAGGTAGTTGAGGAGGAAACTTGAAGTCTTTATCACAGAATCATTTAACTTAAGACATTCTCTTTTATTATTTTATGTCAGTTTTGCAGAAGAGAGTTTTAAGTCCAAACATTAAACTGGTACATTTAGAAAGCTATTTTTGTTTGTTGATTTTGAAGTATACTGTACCATGTGTAATTATTATGAGCTTGTAAGGGCTTCATCTTAAGCATCAAAAATAATTATTTTAAATTGTACTAAGAAATCATGCAATTATGCTAGGTACATAGAAGGAGGAATTTATGGTAATTTGCAAGTACATTTAGTGTTCTTTTGAAGGAATTTTTTTATGAAATAAAGCAGTACAATTTAAAAATCTTTATAAAAATTTTAAATATTATTCAATATATATATATATTTTAATACCCTAGACTTTGGCTGTTATTTATTTCATTTGTTCCATCAATAAACACTTAAACTTCTATTGCTTTCAAAAGGAAAGCAGAGCAAGAATCTTTCTTTTGTCTTCCTCATAGAAGTATACTGTGGTAATGATTAATTGCGTTATGATAAATATTTCTTCTGTCTTCTCTCATGTTCTTCTCCCTAATCATCCCATCTCCAAAAGAGCATACTCCTTCCACGTTACCGCAGATGGTCAGATGCAGCCCGTCCCCTTCCCCCCAGATGCCCTCATCGGCCCTGGCATCCCCCGACACGCTCGCCAGATCAACACCCTGAGCCATGGGGAGGTGGTGTGCGCAGTGACCATCAGCAACCCCACGCGACACGTATACACGGGTGGGAAGGGCTGCGTCAAGGTCTGGGACATTAGCCACCCCGGCAACAAGAGCCCCGTCTCTCAGCTCGACTGTCTGGTGAGTGAGAAGGAACCGGTGCACCAGGGTAATTTCCCCCTGGAGACTCAATAAGGAAATCGCTGTCGGGGCCTGGGTTTTATTCCCATTATGAGGAAATGGAAGCCCATTCTGTTTCCTGTGTTAGCCATTTAGCTCTCCCCACCCTCTCCCCTCAGCGTGAAGGTTTCATTTGTTGCTGTTTCAGTGGTTAAATCCCAGAGTTGATGGATTTCTCTTAAAAAAATATTTCAACGGTAGTTTACAGAAGCTGTTCTTGTTTGAATGTGTGTTCAGAAGGGGGTGTCCCGTTTAATGGATGGAGCGCAGCTAGGCCTGGACTCTGAGCTCTGGACTCTACTCCACTTTTAATTTCCCTGCAGCCTTTGGATAAATATTGAAGAGTAAACATTTGATAACGTGACATAGAACCATTCTGAACAGGGGCTGTGTTTTCAGGGGGATCTGACTGAGTTTTATGACCTTAACTTCAAGAAAGAGTTAATAGATCACGCTGGACGAAATCTGGGCAGCCATCAGCAGAATGGGGGCAGTGGGGTGGGAGGGAGTGCTCCCTTCAAGCACCTATGCCACCTCCCCACCCCCACTCCCACAGTACGAGAATACCATGTTGCATTTTTAGGGATCATAGAACATGTTGGGACATGTCCTTTACAGAGTACCCATGTACAGTACCCATTCACAGACCATGTACCATTGGCCTTGAGCAGACTATAGGCTACCTGTGGTCCTTGACCCACAGCCTGCCTGGCACACAGCAAGGATTCTGGAGAGGGTGTTTTCAAAAAGAAGACAGACTGTGGTTTTGAGATGACAAGGATCTTTGGGATAGTCCTTGATTTATTTTTGTAATCAAATAACTTAAACATATATCTGTTAATGAAACTTAAACATGAGGAAACATACTTAAACATGAGGAAACATACTTAAACACAACTTAACATTCTATGGTAGTGAGAGAGTTTTGTAACACTCATTTTTTTGAAATCACACTGGTTACAGTTTCTCTCCTCTGAACAATAGGCCATGGTTAAAGCACAGTAAACACTTTGGCTGTTTCTGGTGGGGATGCGGTTACTTCTTTGTTGGTGGTGGTGGAGGCGGCAGGATCATTTTAGGTTTCACCTTCCTTTCTAATGTGTTGGTTTTGATGGGTAGATGCCTTCTTTTGTTAATTTCTTTGGCCTCTGGATTGAGAGGCTTAAATATGACAGCAGCCAGGTTACAACTGGAGAAAGCAGCTGTGTTAAATTCCCAGACAAGAATCCATCTGGCTAATGAAGACACGGTACAAGCCTTAGGCAGAGAGACTTAAGAGTAATGAAAACCAAAACCCAGGCAGCAAGTCTGCATTTTCCAAATAGTAAATAACAGGGTAATGAGGTCAAAGATTTCTAAACTAGCTTTGAAAAGTGGTCTTTTTCATAGAGAAGTACATGTACACCCACCTTCCATGTACTGATGGTCTGAGTTTCGTCTCTTCAGCAGGAAACTAGGCAGCAGTGAGAGTTATGTGTGAGCCTTCACATGCACTGAGCAGTCCTCTGACGTTGCTTTGTTTACCACTCCAAAGGAGCCAGTGGCCATCAGACCCGGATCTTTACTATAGAATGCTTGCTTTGCTAGTGTCCGTGAAATACCACTTTTTAAGTCAACAACCGGGGTAGCCGTTAGAGAACATGGCATTGTTACTGCTTGGTCATGCATTATAACAATTGAATTATGTTTATTTCACAGAACAGGGATAACTACATCCGTTCCTGCAAATTGCTCCCTGATGGCTGCACTCTCATAGTAGGAGGGGAAGCTAGTACCCTGTCCATCTGGGACCTGGCGGCTCCCACCCCGCGCATCAAGGCAGAGCTGACGTCCTCGGCCCCTGCCTGCTACGCCCTGGCCATCAGCCCGGACTCCAAGGTCTGCTTCTCCTGCTGCAGCGACGGCAACATCGCTGTGTGGGACCTGCACAACCAGACGCTGGTGAGGTGAGCGGGGGTGGTTTCCTAAGTTGGGGTTCCTTGGGTCAGAAAGGCCCCTCCCCCCATTTCTCCTACTTCTCTGCCTGTCCCCAGGTTCTCAGCCCACACAGGCCAGGCTTGGAACTGGGTGTCAGGACCGTGTCGCTGCCCTCGGGGCTTACACTCTTGCTGCCGTGCTTGGGTGTCACCCAGACTTTATATTTACCTCCATAATGTTCCTATTCTTCATGCCAGATTTGTTTAAAAAACATCCCTGGCCTTTGCCAAGGGGCAGAATACCATGGATTAGATGGAGGTACAAAAGGTCCTCAACGCTAGATGTTTTTGGCTTTGCCTGGAACTCATACGTGCAAACAGGAACCAACTGATACAGGATAACAGAAAATCAACAAAAGAACATTAGAAGAGATTCCACGAATTTAACCCACAAAATGGTTTTAAAGTAGCAGTGTTTCTCAATAACTAAATAAGCCGTGTCCAGGGGTCATTTCCCCCAGGAACAAGCCTAGCTGCCTGGAATCTGCCACCTTTGTGTCCCTCGTCGGCTCTGGCCAGCTCCCTCCCTCTGGCCAAGTTGATGCTCGTGTCTGGGATGTTAGAGAAAAGCCTTTTGAAAAGGAAGCCCTGGACTTCCCTGGTGGTCTAGTGGTTGAGAGTCTGACTGCCATTGCAGGGAACATGGGTCTGATCCCTGGTCTGGGAAGATCCCACACGCCATGGGGCAGCTAATACGCCCATGCACCACAACTGCCGATCCTTTGCTCCGCAACAAGAGAAGCCACCACAGTGAGACGCCCATGCACCACAGCTAGGGAGTAGCCCCCCACTCACCCCAAAAAAATGAATAAATAAATAAAGGAAGCACTGATTAAACATCTAAGGCAGATTGGGCCTGTGTTTTGCCCTCTCATGTTACAGTTCATCTTCACTTAGAAACACTGCGTGTGGTACATTTTTAGACTCATAGGTTACTTAGCAGAACTCCCTCCATGCTTCCAGGCCAAGGGCTGGAGGGAAGGAAGAGAGCATGGAACTCTTTAGGGCGGCTCACTCTTCAGCCTTTTCTGTAGAAATCTACCAAGTCTTACCACACCAGGCTCTGTCCCTGCATGTGGGACAGTCTGCAGTTATTTTATTTTATTTTTGTCACTCTCTCGGCAACTCAGAATGAGCAAAGTGAACAACTGGAGCCAGAGCCAATAGCCACTTCAAACTTCTAGCCTAGTGATTGTTGGTTATTTTTTCTTTGTTTTCTGTCATTTTTTTTTTTTTACTTAATAAATACACTTTCAACATATTCATTTGAAGCTCTTTTCAAGTATTCATCTGTTTAACCCCTGTCACTCGTGCACTGCTTTATCCTGATGTTATCATGGAGGCGCTGCAAAGGGGTTTGGTCACCCTGCCTTCTCGTGTGCTCTGAACTCCTGCTCTGTGCCAGCCCCTGGGGAGTAAGTACCTGTTGGACATGATGGGGTCATGCCTCACACGTCTCTCTGTTTGGACTGGCCACACGCAGCTAGTGGCCACCCTGTGTGACAGGGCAGTGCAGAGTCTGTTGAATATCTGTGTATCTCTGTGACCCAGCATGTTCTGAACAGCCCTAAAAGCTGCTTTCTAGGAGCCTTAGTGCAGAGCTGAGATAGGTAGATGGAGGGATGGAGAAATGAGCACCCACTACGTGCTTGGGTCCCCAGAGAAACAGTTGTTCTCAAGGAGTCCAGGTATTTCATGAGTTTCAGAGGTAAGAAAAATTCAGAGGCTGAAAAGAAAAGGAGGTCCTTGGGTTTCACAAGCTTTTTGAAGATGGAAAAGCAGCACTTTGGAAAGGTGGGGTAGGACTGCTATAGCCTAGAGGACCAGCGGGGACAAAGACGCAGGCTGGGACTTTGAGGGACAGAGTTGGGGTGCATGGGGGAGAAGACCATGGTGGAAGTTCTGAGTAGTTTTCAGAAGAGAGACTTTGGAAGTCCTGCTTTGTATCTTGTCTCAGGATTCAGGGCAGCAGTGGAGCTCACATCCTCTCCTCCATGCCCTTTACATTCCAAGCACAGCTTTAAAGTGTGAAGCTCTGTGGGAATAGTAAGTTAACAGGAAGAAGAGGCAGTGGAAACTTTGCTCTGAGTGTTGAGTTCCCAAGCAGTTCTCTCATGGATTCTGCCTGGTTTGCCATTGTGATCGAGCCTTGGAACACCTCTCTCCTATTCCAGTCACTCCCCTGCCTGCTCCCTCTTGGTCTGCAAAACCAGGCCCATGACCCCCCACACCATCAGCCCTGTGGTGGGTTACATCACCCTCCCTTCAGCAAGCCGCACCTGAGGCCTGGCAGAGCATCTGTGCTCAGCAAACCCCTGTTGGTTGGTCATTCTTGGTGGTGATTCATTGTGTGTGTGTGTGTGTATGTGTTTTAAGTATAGTTGATTTATACTGTTGTGCTAATTTCTGCTGTACAGAAATACATATATACATTCTTTTTTTATATTCTTTTCCATTATGGTTTATCTCAGAAGATTGGATGAAGTTCCCTGTGCTGCAGAGTATGACCTTGTTGTTTATTCGCTCTAAATGTAACATTTTCATCTACTAACCCCAAACTCCCAGTACATCCCTCTCCCTCCACCCCATCCTATCCTTGGCAACCACAAGTGTGTTCTCTGGGTCTTTGGTGGTGGTTATTACTGAGGCACGGGATTCCCCTTCAAAAGAACAAAGGCCCTGTGCTGGGATTCCAGGCAGGACCATGCCCAGGGGTCAGTCAGCAATCAGCTCCCTCTGCCCCGTGCATCTGAGTCAGGAGGCTGGCATGCCCCTTTGTCTCCAGGAGTCCAGATTTCCTAACGCAGGGCTTTTTCTAATAGAGAACGCGAGGTTGAGTCAATACATGAGCTCATGCTTTGCTGGCACGAAGGGCATCTCGGTGTTACTCACTCATGGAAATGGGTGTGCTCCTGGGCCCCGAGTCCGTGATGTGGTGATACAGGCCTTTGCGGTTATAGGCAAGGCCTGCCTCTTTCTGTAAGGAATACACTTGGGATTCTGTGTTTGTCTTTTTTTTTCCCCTTTTCACACTTAAACACTTTTCCAGACCTGGGAGGAATTTCACCTTCCAGCAGATTTGTAAGAATAGCTCTTGGAGCGTATTTAACTTCTCCTGTGTGGTGACCTAAAACAGCATTCCATTTCTTCAGCACTTGGATCATGAAAAAAGGAAAAGAAAATCTGCAGGTGCCGTTTCCTCTCCTCCTCGAGGGAAGAAGGTTGGTTTGATCTTGCACATCAGCAGACACTGAGGAGATGACACACGCCCGGCGAGTCCAAAACTAACAACACAACAGTGTTTACCTTGAGCTCTGGCAGGAAATCATTATTCAATCTGGTTTGTTTTATCAGGCAATTCCAGGGCCACACGGACGGGGCCAGCTGTATTGACATTTCTAACGATGGCACCAAGCTCTGGACGGGCGGCTTGGACAACACAGTCCGGTCCTGGGACCTGCGCGAGGGGCGGCAGCTGCAGCAACACGACTTCACCTCCCAGGTGCGCGCTCGGCCCTCCCCGGGACCCACACGGTGCTCGGTGTGTGGCGCCCTCCCCAACCCTCGCCCCCAGGAGAGTGGGAGCTAGACAAACAGACCGGACTTTTCATCTGAGACACACACACACACACAGACACACACACACACACCCAAATTACCCTGAAACACTTAGGCTGGCTTTTAAAATGCTGTAGGTTAAGACTTGTTAGTTGTTTTGTTTATCGGTGAATTCATTGCAGGAATTTGTGCCGTGAAGAACGTACAGGGTCTGATGTGTTGTCCATCTCCTCACCATCTGATGTAAGGGTGAGAGATGATTTGATTCTCGTATAAATAGACCTTTAAAAATATGCAGGGATGTCACAAGTAGTAGAGAAAAATCACAACAGCTCTACAAGTTAATTCATTTCACTTACATCAGGGAGCTTAAAAAATACAATGATATCTCAGTGGATGCCTGTTTTATTAGTCATCCCTTAGAAATTGGAGTCATGGCTGACTAGATTTATGGAGTTTTGAGATGATAGGAAAATGGCAACTTTGATCGTGCATTGTGGAGATTATTTAGATGTCAAGTGTCTGAATCTAGGCCTGTTTGGGGAAAGACAGTGTGTGCCATGTTAAGTGTTTTCTGATGGTGGAATTGTTTTATTTTATCATGACTTATTTACTTTTTATTTTGGTAATAAAAATAATTCGACTCAGAAAAATAGGACAGAAATGGAAAGCAACTATACATTCAACCAAATTTCATGTCCCTGTCAAAATTTTGTTGAGTTCCTTACAGTCTTCCCTGTTCCTTTCCAGCCCTGTTTCCATTATGGTTAGGATTCTATTTTGTGGTCTGCCTTCTTTTATTAAAAAGAAAACTTCTTATGAAAAATTTCAAAGATATGAGAACAGAGAATGTTCAAGCATATATGAAAGCACAGAGAATTATATGATAAACTCCATATGCCCATCACCCAACTTCAGTTCCTAACACATAATCCTCTCATCTGTCATCCCTGCCCCCAAACACTGGATTATGTTTATTAAAGTAAATCCCAGACATTGTATCATTTCATCCATAAGTATTTCAGTTAGTATCTATAAAAGACAGGCTTTCAAGAATCCACGTGCAATACAGGAGATGTGGAGTTCGATCCCTGGGTCATTAAGATCCCCTGGAGGAGGAAATGGCAACCCACTCCACTATTCTTCCCTGAAAAATCTCATGAATAGAGAAACCTGGAGGGCTGTTGTCCATGGGGTCGCAAGACTTGGTTATGACTTAGTGACTAAACCACCACCACTAACTGTAAAAGACAACCTTTTTAGACAACACACATGAATACCTTTATTAGTTCCTGAGAATTTCTTTCTTGATTTTTATCACCCATGGAATAAGTGTTGTTTTTCTTTCTCTCAGTTTGTTTCTTAAAGGTCTTTAACACTTGACTTATCTGAGTTGGGTTGCTTGTCCTGTAGATTTGCCACAGCCTGCGCTTTACTTATTACGTCCTCCTGTTCTTGCTAGTTTTCCCCTTTGTTGTCTGTTCACTTCCCAGGTCTCTATGGGCAAACTACTCAGTGAGCCTCTCTGCTTCTTGTAGATATTCTCCCTTGGGTATTGCCCAACTGGAGAGTGGCTGGCCGTGGGCATGGAGAGCAGCAACGTGGAAGTCCTCCACGTGAACAAACCTGACAAGTACCAGCTGCATCTCCACGAGAGCTGTGTGCTGTCCCTAAAATTCGCTTATTGTGGTGAGTTCCACTGAAAGGAAACCGGAGGACGCCGGTGGCCGAAATGGAAAATACTTCCAAAAAAATACAGTGGAGATCATATCTGGAAAAAATGTTGTTCTCTGAGCAGCTGGATGCAATCATTCTATTGTCTTAAAATTGTCTCTCAGAGCATACTGATGTCTGTTTCGGTCTGTTTCCCTAATTTGAGAAAAGTCAGCAGGCGATAAAATTGCCTAATACAAGGTTTTGATGCATGTTTGTTTTTAGTGAAGAGAATCAGAAGTGTGGGTGGAGGGCAGTTAGGTACCCCTCTGAGGGGGATGGGTGGGAGTTTGTAGGAGAATAGGGCAGGAGTAGAGGAGGTCGTTGTGGACTGACCAGGATGAGGAGCCCATGGTGAGAGAAGGGAGCATTTCGGGGCACCCAGACCATTACACTCTGCAGTGAGGAAAATGAGAGAAGTTCATGGGGAATACTTATTTATGAGATGAAGGATGGATTAATAGCTATCACATTACTGACCACATTCTATGTGCCATATATCCTATATCTGCCATTTAACTTAAATTCCTCATTCAGTCCTTTCGAGTCCCATTTATCATAAGGAGACTAACAGAAAATAGCTTCATTGATTGACAGAGGACCCACTGTGTGCTGAGTGTGAAGCTACTTGTCATGTATCCAGTGGCTCATGGGACTGACATGGTCCCTGCCACCACTTTGATTAAACCCAAGATCACAGATGGTTCACAATGGAGCCCATATTTAAAACCTGCCCTCTCTACTTATGTCACACCCTTGGGCATGATAGCTTATAATTAAACAATGCTCTGAGTTTGATTAAGTTCAGGTAGCTAATATATACCAGGAATTTTGATCTTATTACCTGTTCCTTTGCTAATTCTAGGTAAATGGTTTGTGAGTACTGGAAAAGATAACCTCCTCAATGCTTGGAGGACCCCCTATGGAGCTAGTATATTCCAGGTAAGTCAGTGCTCCTCGCCTAGAATGGCAACAGTTGGACTACAGTGTTCCTGATGATGCTGGAAGTGAAGGTGCCTTGGAGGGACAGGGCCTGGAGCATCTCTATTCCACACCAAACACACGTCCATTGTTTTCTCTTCCAGTCCAAAGAGTCCTCATCTGTGCTCAGCTGTGACATCTCTGTGGATGACAAATACATTGTCACTGGCTCAGGGGACAAGAAGGCTACAGTCTATGAAGTCATCTACTGAAAACATGTGGTTTAATGTTTATAGTTGAATTGGGCCAAAATGTTTTGAATTTGTAGAAATAGAAAAGTCGTAACTTTAAAAACACAAAAACCTGTTTCCAAACCTTGACACAAAACTACTTTGCGTCTACAAAGAGGAGGCAACAAGCACATCAAGAGAAGGTCACCTATCTACCTAGACCAAATGGAGCACCGAGGCAACGTGGACAGAGGGGTGAGGGTTGCAGGCTCTAGGAACGGAGCCTGCCAGCCCAGGCAGAGTTCGTCTTTTTCTTTCTGTGAGGTCTGCCGAGATTACCTTTCTGTTCCTTGTGGTTTCCCTCCTATCTGTCCTTGGTAGATCAGTGGTGTCTCCAATGAACTTGTTTCCTGGTTTTGCATCTTGTGAAATGTTTTTTTTGTATTTTTGTTGAAGGTTAAACATTTGTATAAATTGTAAATATATTTGGTTTATTACAGTAAAGGCTTTAGTACCAATAAGTGGTTTTTCCTTCTCCTCCATTATTGTTTTTAATCATTGGTGTGGGTTCTATAAGCGAAGTTCAGAAATTTGTAGAGGAAGTTTTAAAATGTGCTTCTCGTTTTATAAATATATTTGGTCACAGACTCCTGGTGCACTAGGACCTAATTACCTCTCCTGAGTTAATCAGGAAGTCAAGAGGAAGAATAATAAGTAACCACAGGTTTATTAATGATTTTATTTGGAAAACTAACATAACATGACTTAAGCCAAGATTCATTCTTTTGTTTGGATACTCTTGTGATTCGAGGTTGTCAATTAAAGCTTTACTTTTTCTTGGAGATTCACTGGGAGACAGAATACTCTGTTTTTCTAGGAAAGCTTGGCGCTTTCAAATCTATAGTCCCCCTTTACAGGCTTTACATTTCAAGAAATGGAGGGGACATGGGTTTAGTGCTAAGACTGATGATATCCACAAAGTTATGGAGTTCATTAAACTGTAGAAGAAAGGTGCCTGCTGGTTTTATCTCATTAATACTTATTTGATCTATTATATTAATTGACTTAAGCCAACCACACCCAGCACTTTGCTCCATCTTTCTCATTAAGGCTTTCCCTACAGCTGCAGCCCTTGCTGCCTATCATTAGTCTGGTCTTTATCTTCGTGGACAAGCTTCTACTAATTTGATTAGATGGAACCTGTAACCCTGGGCTTTTAATAAGTTGCCAGGCATGATTCCTCCTGAAAAGGCCACATGGCTCATTCTTTATATACCTGTTATTTACTGCTATATTTTCAAAAATCATGGTTAATAATTTCAAGCCAGGTTTTCTGGCTGTTTAAAAATAGCACCTAAGGAATTTTATAATATCCTTGTTTTCTTAGGATCCAGCAAGTTGTTGTCAGTTTGTCTTAATATTTTTATTTGTTATCCAGACCATCTTGTTTTTATACACTTAACATTATTTTGTTTTCTTTTTGTCAAAATAATGTTTATGTACAGTTTGTTAAATATTTTCTCTTCTCATTAAGTGGATGGCAAAGGCCTAATTACTGAAGCTGATTTCTCTCTCATCCCTTCCCTGTATAATGAAGCAGGTTTTTAATACTACAGACTCTGATGGGTTCATAACATACTGTTTACCTTTTCTGGTCTCTTTCCTTCCTGCCTCACCTTCCCTGTTTTCTGTAATAGTAGAGTAGAAGTTAAGTTGCTATAACAGCACCCAACAATACAGTGGCTCTGAGACCACAAAGGGTTTGTGTCTTATCCACGTGTGACCCAGAGACCCAGGCCATTGGTGCAGCTCTGGGCATCCACAGTTACTCCCATGGTTTCTAGTCCCAGCCTCCAGAGGGACTGGAGTCCTCCTTCCCAGAGGGAAAGAGTGGGAGTCCAGGAGAAGGGTGTCCTCCCAGACAGGTGACTAGGAGTTTCTCTATCATTACCAGTCCATTGGCGGAGACCTAAACATGGGGGAGTCTGGGGGTTGTGGTCTCTTCCTGTGAAGTGGGTACCCATGGAGAAGGGAGAATATATTTGCAGGGATTCTGGATTAAGGAAATAGTCCCATTTTCTGTTAGTGCATTTTTTCCCTTCATGCTTTATGGTTTCCCAAGCTCCCAATATTCTTTCTCTCATGGGATTTTCTGAGGGTCTAGAGCTTTATCAGTTCATCAGTTATCTTCAATTTGATGAAACCACTTCCATTTGCTTTTGGTTGAGACTCTGGTCTGATCCCAGAAAAGGTGTTCTGTAGAGCTCATCCCTCTGTTCAAGGTTTGGAATCTTGGGGGACTGCTCAGTTGATTGTTTCTCCACTCGAAAAATGAGAATGATAAAATAGTCATGCCTACATCTCAGGGTCTTGAAGATCAGAATCTGGTGTGTGAAGCATGACTGGGAGCACCGTCTATGAGTGGGAGATTTCCTCCTCAACCGTAAAGTTAGGAGGCCCCACCCCTTTTCTCCAGGAAACTGGAATCATGTGATTGTTGAAATCTGGGTAAGCCAAATGTTTATGTACCTCTTGCTTTGAAAAATGGATTGTAAATTAGGATTCAACAGATTTCAAATCTATCTAGAGAGCCCTGCAAGGCAGGTTTGCATATAAAAATATCAAGAGATGATTGTCATTATCCCTATAGAAGTAACCAAGGTTCAAGGGAGCTGTGTCCTCCCAACTTCATGGGAGATAGAACCAAATTCAGGTTTATTCTTTTGAGTTTCATAAAGTGACCTGTGATTTTTCCAAGCTCTCTACATTTCCTTTTCATTTCATTTGAAATATTTACAACTTGCACATTTCTCTGGTATATATAGGTGTATGAAAGTGAAAGTGTTAGTCGCTCACTCGTGTCTGACTCCTTGCAACCCCATGGACTGTAGCCCACCAGGCTGCTCAGCCTATGAAATTCTCCGGGCAAGAATACTGGAGTGAGTAGCCATTTCCTTCTCTAGGGGATCTTCCCGACCAAGGGATCAAACCCAGGTCTCCCACACTGCACGCAGATTCTTTACTGTCTGAGCCACCAGGATTTATGACTGAATTTAAGCAAATGATTGTTTTCCCTATTCTTTTTAATCGGTTTTATTAATATTTATTTAATCTTTTTTTTCTATCACTCACAGTCCTAACCTTGAATATAAGTTTCTGTCATGTTTTCTTTCATGGCATTGAAGTTTGCTGGATAATAATTGAAGGCCTAGTAAGACCGGTTTTGTAATACCTTTTTCATTACTAGATGTTTCTAGTACTACTTATTTCATAATAACAAAATATTTCATCAATATGATAATTAAAATTTTTAAAGTTTCTGTTATTTGACAGATGATAGGGAACTGTTTTATAAATTATAAAAATCCTCACAGTGGCCTGAGAGATGGGACTTTCTTTTTTTCTTGGCTGCATGGCATGTGGAACTTCCCTGGCCAGGGATCAAAAGCATGACCCCTGCGTTGGAAGCATGGAGTCTTAGCCACTGGATCACCAGGGAAGTCCTGAGAGATTTTTCCATCTTTGAAGATTCTTTGAAGATTTCATGACTGGTAAGTAGCAGCTGGCTCCAAAGCATTCATACAGGGATTTTAAAAATTGCACTTTTGCTAATGGCACAATGAGGTAGTGACTTTCCCAAAAGTTTTCCAGCAAATCAGACAGAGGGGATCAAATTCTTAATTTCAGCATACTGTTTACTTCCATCAAGGGACTGTTGCTTCTGCCATCAGCTTGAACATGAGGAAGGATATTTCATACTTTCCACTGCTGTAGATCATGGCTTGTTTGTTTCTCAAGGATGTCTTCTCTTTACTCTTCCTTTGGCAGTGAAATCATCAAACCACCAGTTTCAGGCTTCCCTGAGCAAGATGAAGCTTGTGTGAGGCGCATTTTCTGCCCCAGCAAACTTACTCTCCAGATAGCCAAGGCTTCTCTGGCTATACAGTTGTCCTAGTACTGAAACAGTTATATGGTTTGGTGTTAGTTGGATTCCTGTTTTTAGAGACATTGTTTTCAAACTTCAGTCTGCATCAGAATCACCAGAGGACTAGTTAAAATTCAGATTTCTGGGCCCCAGTCTCAGAGTTTTTGATTCACTAGGCCAGGCTGGGACCAGAGAATCTGCATTTCTCACAAGTTCTAGTTGATCCTGAGGCTGCTGGTCTAGAGACCACACTTTGAGCACAGCTAATCTAGAATAGTTACACATAACTGACAGAATGTGGTCCACTGGAGAAGGGAATGGCAAACCACTTCAGTATTCTTGCCTTGAGAATCCCATGAACCGTATGAAAAGGCAAAATGATAGGATACTGAAAGAGGAACTCCCCAGGTCAGTAGGTGCCCAATATGCTACTGGAGATGAGTGGAGAAATAACTCCAGAAAGAATGAAAGGATGGAGCCAAAGCAAAAACAATAACCAGTTGTGGATGTGACTGGTGATAGAAGCAAGATCCGATGCTGTAAAGCAATATTGCATAGGAACCTGGAATCTCATGTCCATGAATCAAGGCAAATTGGAAGTGGTCAAACAGGAGATGGCAAGAGTGAACGTTGACATTCTAGGAATCAGCGAACTAAAATGGACTGGAATGGGTGAATTTAACTCAGATGACCATTATATTTACTATTGTGGGCAGGAATCCCTTAGAAGAAATGGAGTAGCCATCATGGTCAACAACAGAGTCCAAAATGCAGTACTTGGATGCAATCTCAAAAATGACAGAATGTTCATTTCCAAGGCAAACCATTCAATATCACGGTAATCCAAGCCTATGCCCCAATCAGTAATGCTGCAGAAACTGAATTTGAATGGTTCTATGAAGACCTACAAGACCTTTTAGAACTAACACCCCAAAAAGATGCCATTTTCATTCTAGGGAACTGGAATGCAAAAGTAGGAGGTCAAGAAACACCTGGATTAACAGGCAAATTTGGCCTTGAAGTACATAATGAAGCAGGACAAAGACTAATAGAGTTTTGCCAAGAAAATGCACTGGTCACAGCAAACACCCTCTTCCAACAACACAAGAGAAGACTCTACACATGGACATCAGCAGATGGTCAACACCGAAATCAGATTGATTATATTCTTTGCAGCCAAAGATGGAGAAGCTCTATAGAGTCAGCAAAAACAAGACTGGGAGCTGACTGTGGCTCAGATCATGGACTGCTTATTGCCAAATTCAGACTTAAATTGAAGAAAGTAGGTAAAACCACTAGATCATTCAGGTATGACCTTAATCAAATCCCTAATGATTATACAATGGAAGTGAGAAATAGATTTAAGGGACTAGATCTGATAGAGTGCCTGATAAACTATATAATGAGGTTCATGACATTGTACAGGAGACAGGGATCATGACCATCCCCATGGAAAAGCAAAAAAGCAAAATGGCTGTCTGGGGAGGCCTTACAAATAGCTGTGAAAAGAGAGGCGAAAAGCAAAGGAGAAAAGGAAAGATATAAGCATCTGAATGCAGAGTTCCAAAGAATAACAAGGACAGATAAGAAAGCCTTCCTCAGTGATCAATGCAAAGAAATAGAGGCAAACAACAGAATGGGAAAGACTGGAGATCTCTTCAGGAAAATTAGAGATACCAAGGAAACAGTTCATGCAAAGATGGGCTCGATAAAGGACAGAAATCATATGGACCTAACAGAAGCAGAAGATATTAAGAAGACAGCAAGAATACACAGAAAAACTACACAAAGAAGATCTTCACAACCAAGATAATCACAATGGTGTGATCACTCACCTAGAGCCAGACATCCTGGAATGCAAAGTCACGTGGGCCTTAGGAAGCATCACTACGAACAAAGCTAGTGGAGGTGATGGAATTCCAGTGGAACTATTTCAAATCCTGAAAGATGATGCTGTGAAAGTGCTGCACTTAATATGCCAGCAAATTTGGAAACCTCAGCAGTGGCCACAGGGCTGGAAAAGGTCAGTTTTCATTCCAATCCCAAAGAAAGACAATGCCAAAGAATGCTCAAACTACCACACAATTGCACTCATCTCACACGCTAGTAAAGTCTTGCTCAAAATTTTCCAAGCCAGGCTTCAGCAATACGTGAACCATAAACTTCCAGATGTTCAAGCTGGTTTTAGAAAAGGCAGAGGAACCAGAGACCAAATTGCCAACATCTGCTGGATCATGGAAAAAGCAGAGAGTTCCAAAAAAACCTATTTCTGCTTTATGTGCCAAAACCTTTGACTGTGTGGATCACAATAAACTGTAAAATTCTTTAAGAGGTGGGAATATCAGACCACCTGACCTGCCTCTTGAGAAACCCATATGCAGGTCAGGAAGCAACAGTTAGAACCGGACATGGAGCAACAGACTGGTTCCAAATAGGAAAAGAAGTACGTCAAGGCTGTATATTGTCACCCTGCTTATTTAACTTCTATTCAGAGTACATCATGAGAAACGCTGGGCTGGAGGAAGCACAAGCTGGAATCAAGATTGCTGGGAGAAATATCAATGACCTCAGATATGCAAATGACACTACCCTTATGGCAGAAAGTGAAGAGGAACTAGAAAACCTCTTGATGAAAGTGAAAGAGGAGAGTGAAAAAGCTGGCTTTAAGGTCAACATTCAAAAAACGAAGATCATGGCATCTGGTCCCATCACTTCATGGGAAATAGATGGGGAAATAGTGTCAGGCTTTATTTTGGGTGGCTCCAAAATCACTGTAGTTGGTGATTGCAACCATGAAATTAGAAGATGCTTACTCCTTGGAAGGAAAGTTATGACCAACCTAGATAGCATATTGAAAAGCAGAGACATTAGTTTGCCAACAAAGATCTGTCTAGTCAAGGCTGTGGTTTTTCCAGTGGTCATGTATGGATGTGAGAGTTGGACTGTGAAGAAAGCTGAGTGCTGAAGAATTGATGCCTTTGAATTGTGGTGTTGGAGAAGACGCTTGAGAGTCCCTTGGACTGCAAGGAGATCCAACCAGTCCATTCTAAAGGAGATCAGTCCTTAGTGTTCTTTGGAAGGACTGATGCTAAAGCTGAAACTCCAATACTTGGCCTCCTCATGCAAAGTGTTGACTCATTGGAAAAGACTCTGATGCTGGGAGGGATTGAGGGCAGGAGGAGAAGGGGACAACAGAGGATGAGATGGCTGGATGGCATCGCCGACTTGATGCACGTGAGTTTGAGTGAACTCTGGGAGCTGGTGATGGACAGGGAGGCCTGGCGTGCTGCAATTCATCTGGTCGCAAAGAGTCGGACATGACTGAGTGACTAAACTGAACTGAACTGAATCTAGAATAGTAATCTATACAATAGAGCTGTCAGTGCTTATCTAGAGAGCTATCTCATAATGCTGTATTTTTAGCTTTGGGCTGAGGATTAAAAGCAAAATGGCAATAAAATGTAGACGTACTTTGGTGAGGTTGCCCTTTCATTAGTCTCTGTTCCCAAAACTAAATTTTGAAATTGACTATTATAATAGGTCTAAACCAAAATTGAGACCTTAAAGTTGTTTTTTTTTTTTTTTAAACAACTTACCCATTACTCATTGTGAATTGTGTGAGTGTTATAAGGCTTGGAAAACCTACCATGATGACCTCATATAGTAGAAGAAGCCTTGAGAATGTACACAGTGTTTGATGGAAGTGGTGATGCATAATTAAGAGTTAGAAATCATTCTTTGAAAACTGGAATACTTAACTATAGACTTAACTACTTTAACTACTTAACTACTTTAAGTAGAACAATAAGCTGCTGACTTTATCAAGTGTCTTCATTCATCAAATTGTCATATTAGATTCAGTCAGTCAGCCAGTATTTATTGAATAGGTGACCTGAGCATGTGGCAAGGTGGTCACTGGGCTGACTGAGCTAAAATTATTCCATCGGGGGCGCTGGGGAAGAATCTACTGGTGGTAATGGAGCAGGATGTGGGAGAGGCTCTGCCCTAAGGAGACCCACAGTAGGATGGGCAGGCAGCTTGCGACAGTCTTGGATGTGAATTACTCATTTGACATTAGGTGGCGAGGGCAGCCAGTGAGTACCATTCCAGCAAGCACTTGGAAGAACGTCCATGTGCCAGGCACTGGGCCAAAGGCTTCCAGATGTTTTCTCAGAAAAATTTTTTTTTTATTCATGAGAGTATCCTACATCTCTGACTTAGAAAATGGGGCAAGGTACAAAGAAGAAAATAAAAACCTGTCATTGTACCACCTACAAATAATACATTATTGTTTTTATGCCAATTATGTCATCTATAATATAGATGATTAATAATGGTGAGCAATTTGTTGCGTGTTTTCTATGTGCCAAGGACAGTTGAATATTTTATATTATCTCACTGAATTTTCACAAAAGCCCAATGAACTAGTTACTGGTTTCATACTCATTTAACCAGTGAAGAAACTAAGATTCAATAACCAACTTGAGGTCATACATCTAATTGTTGGCAGAGTGAGATTTAACCCAGGCAGTCAGATTCCAAAGCCCATTGTCTTAATTCTACAGTTTAACCTCCTTGCCCAAGTGGTTTTGGAACCTGCTGCTCACTTTTTCATTTTCAGCTTGAGGTATAATTGACAAGTAAAACAGTAGGTTTTTTTGTTTTTTTTTTTTAAATCTTTAATTCTTACATGTGTTCCCAAACATGAAACCCCCTCCCACCTCCCTCCCCATAACATCTCTGTGGGTCATCCCCATGCATCAGCCCCAAGCATGCTGTATCCTGCGTCAGACATAGACTGGCGATTCAATTCTTACATGATAGTATACATTATAGAATGCCATTCTCCCAAATCATCCCGCCCTCTCCCTCTCTCTCTGAGTCCAAAAGTCCATTATACACAGCTGTGTCCTTTTTCCTGTCTTGCATACAGGGTCGTCATTGCCATCTTTCTAAATTCCATATATATGTGTTAGTATACTGTATTGGTGTTTTTCTTTCTGGCTTACTTCACTCTGTATAATCGGCTCCAGTTTCATCCATCTCATCAGAACTGATTCAAATGAATTCTTTTTAACGGCTGAGTAATACTCCATTGTGTACATGTACCAAAGCTTTTTTAAAGTGTCCAACATATACATTTGATATATGTATATACTGTGAGAGGATTCTCCCCATCCAATTAATTAACCTGGACTCTTTTTTTTCCCACATACTTATCTTTCTTTTTTTTTGGTGAGAACACAAGTTTTATCTTCCTAACGAATTTCAGTAATATGATACATTATTTGTTGTTCATCTTATATCTGTAGATCTGTACCTTTTACCAACCTCTCCCTATTTCTCTAACCCCGTTCAGCCCCTGGCAACTATCCTTCAACTCTGAGTGACTTTTTTTTTTTTTTTTTTAAGATTTCACATTTTAATGATACCATGCAATATTTGTCTTTCTCTGTCTGGATTATTTCACTGCACTTAATGCCCTCTAAGTTATTCTATGTTATCACAAATGCCAAGGTTTCCTTTATAAAGGCTGAATAATATTCTGTTTTTTATATATGTATGTATGTGTATATATACCCATATACATACATATGTCACATTTCCTTTATCCATCTGTTGATGAACACAAGGTAGAATGTTGTTATTATACCTTGGCTATTGTGGATGATGCTGCAGTGGGGGGGTGCACATATTTCTTTAAGATGATTTCATTTCCTTTGGATGTCTACAAAGAAGTGGGGTTGCTAGATCACACCATAGTTTTATTTTTAATATCTTGAGAAACCTCTATAGTATTTTCTTTAGTGGCTGAGCCAGTTTACATTCCCACCAAGAGTTCCCTTTCTTCATGTTCTGGCCAGTGTTTGTCAGCTCTTGTCTTTTTGGTTATTCTAACAGATTTGAGGTGATACCTCCCTGTGGTTTTGATTTGCATATTCTGATGATCAGTGATGTTGAAAACTTTTTCATATATTTGTTGGCCTTTTGTATGTCTTTTGGGAAAATGGCTATTCAGGTCTTTTGCTCATTTTTAAAAATTAGGTTATTTGAAGATTTTTTGTATTCAGTTAACTTTATTATTAAAATTTATTCACAAACAACTTACAGTGCTGAATTTACTACAACTTGCCCTATCATTTATTAGGCATATAAGCTATTCCAAACACTAAGATACAATTCTTATAAAACAAATGTTTGTATATCATATTCTCACCTTATTTCTGTTCCTTTCCACTGCATCAAAAGATAGATGTTTCAAACCTTTGATATTATTCACTGCCAAATTGTCTTCCAGAAATATTACTACTCCCAGCAAAGCATCGCAGTGGTAACTTGTTTCATGGCAAATAGATGGGGGAAAGTGGAAACTAGACTTTATTTCCGTGGGCTTAACTTCACTGTGGACAGTGACTGCAGCCATCAAAAGATGCTTGCTCCTTGGAAGAAAAGCTATGGCAAACTTAGTGTTTTTAAAAGCAGAGACATCACTTTGATGACAAAGGTGCATCTAGTCAAAGGTATGGTTTTTCCAGTAGTCATGTATGGATGTGAGAGTTGGACTATAAAGAAAGCTGAGTGCCGAAGAATTGATGCTTTTGAACTGTGGTGTTGGAGAAGGCTCTTGTGCTTTGGACTACAAGAAGATCAAACTAGTCATTCCTAAAGGAAATCAACTCTGAATATTCATTGGAAGGAGTGATGTTGAAGCTCCAATACTTTGGTCACCTTGAAGAGCTGACTCATCTGAAAAGACCCTGATGCTGGGAAAGATTGAGGGCAGGAGAAGAACGAGGCAGCAGAGGATGAGATGGTTGGATGGCATCATCGACTCAATGGAAATGAGTTTGAGCAAACTTGGGGAGATGGTGAAGGACAGGGAAGCCTGTCATGCTGCAGTCCATGGGGTAGCAGAGAGTTGGACATGACTGAGTGACTGAACAACAATATTGTTCTTATTCTAAAAGATATTTGCTAATAATAGGCCATAAATGACATCTCGTTTTCCCATTTAGTTTTGTTCTAACTTAGATTCATTCTTTTAAAGGATCCCAAAGAGCTTCAGTCAGTTCAGTTCAGTTCAGTTCAGTCACTCAGTCGTGTCTTTGATCATCCTATCCCCATACCTAAGATGTCTGTTCTGTTAACGATTCCTAGAAAAACTTTCATAGACTGGAGAGTTTCTTTTGGCCATTTAAAGTGGATGTCCAGCTTTTTCAAGGTAGCTTTCTCTTGTATAAACTTGTAGGTTTTAGTTTTGATATTAAGGATCAATAGTTTTTAATAATTTACTGTGTTAATATTTTCCATCATTATTCTTTGCTGGCCTCAAGTGATCATTTAGAAACCACAGTGATGGTAAACCTTAGTAATGAATTAAAAGCAGGGGACTAGGATGTACTTCTGTACCATTTTTGTTGTTTAAAATAAGAGGCTTTTCTGTAGTTGCATGAGTAATATCCCACCTGTAATGAGGACATAAACCTGGCACTGTTACCAGAACACCGCATTTGGAATCGGCTCCCATCAGGTAAGGATCCCAGGGGTGATTTATACAACCTTGGGCAAGCTTCTCAGTCCCTCGGGGTTTTTCTTCAACTATCAAGTTGGAATAAAAATGCCTATCTCATAGGACTGTTGAAGAAATTAAATAAGTTGCCCTTTTTTTTTTTAAGAATTCAACAATTGAACAATTTTAAGAAATTTGAGATTTTTAAAACAAAGTTTAAGAATTTTTATCAATTTTTGAGACTTTATGTTGAGAATTTAATATGATGCTGGTCACATTTTCTTTGAGAAACTGCTATTTGAATCTGAGTTGTGCTAACCACTGAAGTCACCTGCTGGTTATTACTGTGACTACCTTGGGCAATGAAGAGATGGTTTCAGAGTGAACTAAAGCTTACACATCAGTGACTGGCATGGTCAGCAACTCCAGTTTAATCTGATCAAGTGCATCTGTAGATCTTGTAAAGTCAGGCCTTTGTGTCCAGGATGCTCCAAACTGGCATCTTTCCATAGAAATAACCAGACTGAAGTGTCAACTTTTGAAAAGGCAATTTCTTTTTTTTTCTTTTTAACTTTAAAAAAAAAAATAATTTATTTTGGAGGCTAATTACTTTACAGTATTGTAGTGGTTTTTGCCATACATTGACATGAATCAGCCATGGATGTACATGTGTCCCCCATCCTGAACCCCGCCTCCCACCTCCCTCCCCATCCCATCCCTCAGGGTTCTCCCAGTGCATTGGCTTTGAGTGCCCTGTTTGATGCATTGAACTTGGACTGGTCATCTAGTTCACATATGGTAATATACATGTTTCAATGCTATTCTCTCAAATCATCCCACCCTTGCCTTCTCCCACAAAGTCCAAAAGTCTGTTCTTTGTGTCTTTTTTGCTGTCTTGCATATAGGGTCATTGTTACCATCTTTCTAAATTCCATATATGTGTGTTAATATACTGTATTGGTGTTTTTCTTTCTGACTTACTTCACTCTGTATAATAGGCTCCAGTTTCATCCACCTCATTAGAATTGATTCAAATGCACTCTTTTTAATAGCTGAGTAATATTCCATTGTGTGTATATACCACAGCTTTTTTATCCATTCATCTGCCAATGGACATCTAGGTTGCTTCCATCTCCCGGCTATTATAAACAGTGCTGCAATGAACATTGGGTACACGTGTCTCTCAATTCTGGTTTCCTCTGTGTGTGTGCCCAGCGGTGGGATTGCTGGATCATATGGCAGTTCTGTTTCCAGTTTTTTGAGGAATCTCCACACTGTTCTCCATAGTGGCTGTACTAGTTTGCATTCCCACCAACAGTGTGAGAGGGTTCCCTTTTCTCCACACCCTCTCCAGCATTTATTGCTTGTAGACTTTTTGATAGCAGCCATTCTGACTGGCATGAGATGGTACCTCATTGTGGTTTTGATTTGCATTTCCCTGATAATGAGTGATGTTGAGCATCTTTTCATGTGTTTGTTAGCCATCTGTATGTCTTCTTTGGAGAAATGTCCATTTAGTTCTTTGGCCCATTTTTTAATTGGGTCATTTATTTTTATGGTATTGAGCTGCATGAGCTGTTTGTATATTTTTGAGATTAATTTGTCAGATGCTTCATTTGCTATTATTTTCTCCCATTCTGAAGGTTATCTTTTCACCTTGCTTGTAGTTTCCTTCATTGTACAAAAGCTTTTAAGTTTAATTAGGTCCCATTTGTTTATTTTTGCTTTTATTTCGATTACTCTGGAAGGTAGGTCATAGAAGATCCTGCTGTGATTTATGTCAGAGAGTTTTTTGCCTATGTTTTCCTCTAGGAGTTTTATAGTTTCTGGTCTTATGTTTAGATCTTTAATCCATTTTGAGTTTATTTTTGTGTATAGTGTTAGAAAGTGTTCAGAAGTGAAGTCACTCAATCATGTCTGACTCTTTGCAACCCCATGGACTGTAGCCTACCATGCTCCTCCATCCATGGGATTTTCCAGGCAAGAGTACTGGAGTGGGTTGCCATTTCCTTCTCTCGAGGATCTTCCAGACCCAGGGATTGAACCCAGGTTTCCCACATTGCAGGCAGACACTTTACCATCTGAGCCACCAGGGATGTCCTGAAACAAACAATGAAACAAGAAAGTGTTCTAGTTTCATTCTTTTACAGGTGGTTGACCAGTTTTCCCAGCACCACTTGTTAAAGAGATTGTCTTTTCTCCATTGTATATTCTTGGCTCCTTTGTCAAAGATAAGGTGTTCATAGGTGTGTGGATTTATCTCTGGGCTTTCTATTTTGTTCCATTTATCTATATTTTTGTCTTTTTGCCAATATCATACTGTCTTGATGATTGTGGCTTTGTAGTATAGACTGGTCAGGCAGGTTGATTCCTCCAGTTCCATTCCTTCTCAAGATTGCTTCGGCTATTCAATGTTTTTTTTCTTTTTAAATTTCCATACAAATTTTGAAATTATTTGTTCTAGTTCTGTGAAAAATACCGCTGGTAGCCTGATAAGGATTGCATTGAATCTATAGATTGCTTTGGGTAGTATACTCATTTTCACTATATTGATTCTTCCAATCCATGGACATGGTATATTTATCTATCTATTTGTGCCATCTTTGATTTCTTTCATCACTGTTTTATAGTTTTCTATATATAGGTCTTTTATTTCTTTAGGTAGATTTATTCCTAGGTATTTTATTCTTTTCATTGCAATGGTGAATGGAATTGTTTCCTTAATTTCTCTTTCTGTTTTCTCATTGTTAGTGTATAGAAATGCAAGAGGTTTCTGTGTATTAATTTTATATCCTGCAACTTTACTGTATTCATTGATTAGCTCTAGTAATTTTCTGGTGGAGTCTTTAGGGTTTTCTATGTAGAGGATCATGTCATCTGCAAACACGGAGAGTTTTACTTCTTCTTTTCCAATTTGGATTCCTTTTATTTCTTTTTCTGCTCTGATTGCTGTGGCTAAAACTTCCAAAACTATGTTGAATAGTAGTGGTGACAGTGGGCACCATTGTCTTGTTCCTGACTTTAGGGGAAATGCTTTCAATTTTTCACCATTGAGGATAATGTTTGCTGTGGGTTTATCATATATGGCTTTTATTATGTTGAGGTATGTTCCTTCAATGCCTGCTTTCTGGAGGGTTTTTATCATAAATGGATGTTGAATTTTGTCAAAAGCTTTCTCTGCAAATTGAGATAATCATATGGTTTTTATCTTTCAATTTGTTAATGTGGTGTATCACATTGATTAAGTTGGAAATATTGAAGAGTCCTTGCATCCCTGGGATAAAGCCCACTTGGCCATGATATATGATATTTTTAATGTTGTTGGATTCTGTTTGCTAGAATTTTGTTGAGGAATTTTGAAATGGTAATTTCTAAAGAGACTTGGAATTGCTTAGCAATTCTCGTAGGGGTGCTGCAGACTTGTTTCAGTCCTGACACCATCTGCTAGCAACTGGCATACATCTACTCTACATAGCATCTCTCAGCTCTGGACAAAAGATGCTGACAGTGTCAATAAGTGGATTTCACCTTAACAGGTTAGATTGGGAGGATACTGTTCATCTCTTACAACAACCAACCTCTGGGATCTAATACCTGATGATCTGAGGTGGAGCTGATGTAATAATAATAGAAATAAAGTGCACAATAAATGTGCTTAAATTGTCCTGAAACCATCCTCTCCCCCGTCACCTCCCCAGTCTGTGGAAAAATTGTCTTCCATGAAACCAGTCCCTGGTGCCAAAAAGTTTGGGGATCGGTGTAACACTGATTATTCAGACTGTTCTCTCTAGGAAGAAAATGTGTATTTCAGTATCCCTTCGAGTTTGGGTGGTATATATCTCTTGCAATGTTAAAGGTTATATTATGCATTTTACCCAAAAGGGAGTGTGCTATAAGGCTTGCACAATTTCCACCTGTTCTGTTAATTGTCAGTGTTAGCATTTTTTGGATGCATGTGGCCAGCAGAGCATGATACTATTTCTTTATTTTACTCACTCTGTGTCTAGATGGAGAGGTAACCAGTGTAACAACTCAGCTTTACTGTATGCTGCGGAACTGATAAGTAAGCAAGAGCCAACATGCAAAGCCACTTACAAAAGTGAGGCTGGAGGGTCCAGGAATCAAATTACTGTCTTATTTTGTACATACAAATATCTTTATAGATCTGTTAAGGGCTATAAAGCTAAAAAAAAAAAAAAAAAAAAACTGCAAACCTCTTCATTCTAATATTTCTATTTTTGGTGTATTTCCCTTAAGTCTCTTTCTGAGTATATTCACATGTGAACACAGCACTCATTTGACTCTAGTGTATTCCACTCTTCACATTTAGCTATCACAAGTTCTTTCTCCCCATCTGTATAATCTTCATTTATTTTTATTGGTTCCATCAAATGATACACCACCATTTATTTATTAGATTACTTCTGCAATGTTGCATGGTTATTGTTTTAACCACATTGTCACTAATAACTACTACTGCATTAAGTATTTCTATAGACAGAACCTTGTTCTTCTTTTGAACTATTTCTTCGGTATAACCTTAAGGATAGGATTGTTAAATCATAGGGTGTGAATGCATTATAATTCTGTTTTTCATGTCTGTAATTGACTTTCTTATTTGCATAAAAGTAAAATCTGTTCCCTCCACACAACACAAGCATCTCAACCAAGAGTTTTATTTTTATCAAACATTTCAGGTGTGATATATCCTGAGAATGTTTTATATGGCAAAATGAAAGAAAGGAACACACTGTTTCTCTTTTCGTAATATGAACCATCAGCACTCAAGTGAGGCCTATGTGCCGAAACCTATGCCCTTCTGGTTTTCTTTCTGATATTGTATGAAGTGACCCATATCTCACTTCTGCGTAAAAGACAGTTGATGAGAAAGACAAAGCTCTTGTTCTTTAGGTGAGTGATTCATTGGTTGATTGCCTAGAGTTTTCCACTTGGGAGCAAATTCCTTCTGTGGTTTCCAGAGCTTGAAGAGACATTAGTTTGCTTTTCAATTTATATGACCATTCTACTGAATCCAGTGTGCAGCACTCTGCAATTGTAATAGCTCTGATACATAACTTCACATTTGGAATGTAAAGTGCAACCATTCTTAATAGTTTGGTTTAATGGCCACTCTTCTTTCCCCTATGGTTTCTTGTATATTATTTTTTTTAAGCAGACAGCCATTCTAATACCACCACCTTCTCCATTTAACATACTCTCTGCAGTGAAAATCCTTTTAAAAACAACTATAGTCCCTTGGAAAGCAAATCACTCAGTATGAAAAAACATTGATCTATGGGAAAAAATGACCCAATGAGCCCTAGTCTGGAATTTTTATTGTTTTCTTTTTTCTCCTCTAAGAAAAGTGAGTATGATGTATAAGAAAATGCATGAGTAAACGATCTGAGCCATGGGGGAAAGCTGTTGTGACCTCCAGGATGGCGTTTGTAAGGTCCCTGGCAGACCATCACCTGTATATTTGTTTTACTTAAATGACTAGATTTTGAATTTTTTTTAAAAAAACCTTGTTTTATATTTTTTAATCCTTATGAAGTTTCAGGTCACTTCTAGTTCCTTTTTGTCTTTCACCCCTTTGGCTCATCCCAGGAACCATACCCTTCCTGAATCGCTCCTTCAGTGTTATCTTCCAAGATCAGTAAAGTAAGAGTTCTTACTGTCAGCTCTGGGGGTAGAGGGGCAGCATCCCTGATTCTGTTACCAGGGAAACCAGTATCAGCTGGGTGCAAAAGGTAAAAGGTTCAAACATTTTATTTGAAATAATGAAATAACCAAACCCATTACTCCCCCTTCTCCCCCCACCACCTATCTAATGTCAATTTCCATGGAAACAGGAATAGAAAAGCCAGCAACTGACAGTAAACTCACATGTCTCTCAGTGGCAGACATCCTTTTGATATCCTCAAATGTCAATCTGCACAATACCATGACGTATCCTTGGGCTGGAAAGACTTTTATTTGAAGAGTGAATAAAATAGAATTCACTCAGCCAAGATGTCTGTTCTTCTAACCTTTTATCAAACAAATGATAATTCAGGAATACGGTCCAACTGATTATTATTGCTTTCCATCATTGCCACTTTGACAGCGTGCACATCTTGTCTACCATATTTATCTTCCTAATTTCTAGACTAATGCTTAGCAGCAATGATGACTATCTCTAGTGGCTGTCATTTATTTTACCAGATATTTTGACACTCAGAATATATGGGCTTTTCATACCCTCAGTACATAGAATGTAAGTCTTAGTGCTGTTGTTAAATTTTGTCTATACGTTCGGTCATGCATACATTCATGCTCAGTCGCTTCCATCATGTCTGACTCTTTGAGAACCCATGGACTGTAGCCTGCCAGGCTCCTCTGTCCATGGGGATTCTCCAGGCAAGAATACTGGAGTGGGTTGCCATGCCCTCCTCCAGGGGATCTTCCTGACTCAGGGATTGAACCTGTGTCTCCTGTATTACAGGTGGGTTCTTTACTACTGAGCTACCTGGGAAGTGTACATTTGGTCATATTATCTACTAATTAATTGATATCCATTTTAGATGTTTTCCCTTCTAGAAGATGTGGGCTCTTAGAAGTAGTTGGAAATCTTAACATACACATATAAATAATTGAAAAGTTCTAAGTTGTCCCTAGCATCTGTGGAACTGAATCCCCAACAAGTAAGGGAAATACTGTTTAAAAAAATGCCTCATCATGGCTGCAGTCAGAGAAGGCAATGGCACCCCACTCCAGTGTTCTTGCCTGGAAAATCCCATGGACAGAGGAGCCTGGTAGGCTGCAGTCCATGGGGTCGCTAAGAGTCGGACAGGACTGAGTGAATTCACTTTCACTTTTCACTTTCATGCATTGGAGAAGGAAATGGCAACCCACTCCAGTGCTCTTGCCTGGAGAATCCCAGGGACAGGGGAGCCTGGTGGGCTGCTGTCTATGGCATTGCACAGAGTCGGATCCGACTAAAACGACTTAGCAGCAGCAGCAGCAACATGGCTGCAGTTCAATTGAACATTTCAGCAGAGGATGGTTATTTTTTAGTAATGTAAAAAATTAGTAGACGGGACTCTTTAAAAGGAACAGAGTGCTTCAAAGTGATTTCATCTCTCATTGTTGCCATATAGAAATGCTGGATCACTCACAATATGAGTTTTTGCCTCTCCAGTCGGCTTTTGTTAAAAATATGCTTCAGTATCCCATCAACTCCAGGCTTCTCTACAAACATTGGTGGTGGTGGTGTAGTCACTGCGAACATTAGAGTTACATTATTTAGATTAAATCGACTAGATGTTCACTATTTAAATTTTAAACCTCAACAGATTTTGTACTTGGTAAATATCAATTGCTACCTATTAATGGTGATATGAAATATGTAAACTTAAAATTCTTTAACACAAACCTGCCTGATTTATAAAATGCATCTGCAGAGCAGTAACCCTCTATGACAAGTTCTGCTGGAGACCACTCTGTCCTCATCAGCCACATTCCTCAGCATCCATGGCTGGGGGAAGCTTTCCTTCCTGTTAGCCACAACTCAACACGCTTTCTTAGGGTGAGGTGTTGAAGAGTTGGTTGGTTGGTTGTTGAATGACTCACACAAGAACAGTGCTGAAATGGATTTTGGTGCTGGCCCTCCACCCCCTCCTGAGGGCAGAGAAACATGAAGATAAATCACCAGTTACTCAATATTTTCACAAGCTAAAAGACATTAAGCTTAACATTTTCTCTGTTCCTCCTTCTCTTCTTTTCTCAAATTGACTGTGCAGTGGGCGAGGATGACGTCCTACCTGGCTTGTCTAAAGCCCTTTAGATGCAAGTACAACTTCTTTGAGGTAGACTGGGAGATACAGAGATGTGTATAAATAAGTCTTTGATTTGCTTTAAACAGAAATTTCATTGTGTGTAGTGTGTGGTTCCTTATGTCGGCTCTTGACAGCCATTCAGAAGCAGGTTATTAAATGTCTTGCCTTGCGTAAGTGCAAGAACTTTTGGAATAGCTTCTTGGCACAGTCACAAAAATATCAGTGACTATCCTGTTAGAATGGGAAAATTTTTTCCCGGTGTTTCCATAGGCTGTTTCACAAGATTTTCCTGTCATCACTGTCTGTATTCTGAACAACTCTAGTTTACGACTACTTTGGTTTTAGGAATTACAATTCTATAATTTGCCAGTGATTAAAATCCTTAGAGTCATTCAGATCCCCATGTCAAAGATTCTGGCATGAGAGGAAAATCATAGAAGAAATGAATGCTGATCAAACTCTAGTTGATAAAAATAAACATTAGAGTAAACCGTAAAGTCAGTAGTGAGTTATACTTTATTTTCTGAACTTTAAATAGGAAAAAACACACAGACATGTAGTCATGTGTAAGCAACACTGCCTGGTGCACTTTTTATTGAATCGTAATGTTATTTTAATCACCAGTAAAATCCCAGAGCAAATGCATATCTGCATCACACTCCGTAACAAGAGAGGCAAAGGAAACCAGCTTTCTTTTTTTTTTTTTTCCCCCAGTTTGATTAGAAAGTTTTTCTCCATCCAGGCTTCAGTGGAAGCATTTGCTACCTAAAAGCACTAGACTTTATAGCAATGTTTGAAATATGAAAGGTGAAAATAAACATATGGACAGGCTCCCAAACTCCAAATTTGCTCAGCCTGACAAAACAGATAATAATGTGCCTTTTAAATATCTGAAAAGTAAGAGGATATTTGTAAAAAGCTATTTACTTCATTCAACAAACATTCACTATGTACAGGTCACTGAGGTGCTATTTGAGGGATGTAACTGCACTATGGATAACATTTATTGAGGACATTTGTTGCCATACAGTAGTATGTCAGGTACTTCTTACTCCATTTGCCATATTTTATTTTAAAATAATAATACATGGTATCTATCCTGATGGAACTGCATCAAGGGCCAGGTTTAGGGTGAGGTGAAGTCTGAAAGTTTAAGGTGATGCCAGAAATTTCAGTGATCAAGATAAGTCACATTTTACTACAATATTTAAAATATCAAATTGGAAGCAGCTTACATGTCCATCAGCAGAGGAATGGATAAGGAAGATGTGGTATGTATATACAATGGACTATTACCCATAAAAAAAGAGTGAAATTGTGCCATTTGCAGAGATGTGGATGGACCTAGAAAGTGTCATACAGACTGAAGTAAGTCGGAAAGAGAAAAATTATTATAGATTAACACATACATATATGTGGAATCTAGAAAAATGGTATAGGTGAAATTATTTGCAAGATAGAAATAGAGACACCTGAAACCTAACAGCTCTATGCTAATTACGGAATACTTGGTGCTGATTCAGATAACATTTGGAGGGTTTACAGAATCTAGACTATGTACTCCTGATTGGGGTTCTTTGCTTCCTAATTAGCTGCCTCTGGATTAAGGGTTCTGAAGTAGGGTTCATGCTAACTCAGCAGCCAGGGAGACTGACATTAACCTACACGCACATATGGAACACTGATTTTATTGAAGTCTCTTCCTTCACCTCTTTAACCAGGCAGCAACCTGAAACCCAAGTAGAACCCTGTTCTTTACAAGGTGATGTGTTGAAAGAGGGTAGGTGTCTCCAAGGGAGAAGGTCAGGATTGACACTTGAGCTTGGGTGGACAACAGGGGCCCACCCAGGAGGAGGCAGGAAAAAAGCAAGAAGGCCTGCACTGACTTTTGACTCCCGCTAAGTGTTGCAAAGAGTCGGACATGACTGAGCGGCTGAACTGAAGTGTTTTTAAATCAGTATTTCCCAATCTTCTTCAGGTTGTGGCACATACAGAAAAGGAAAAATTCATTAGATGTAATGGGGGAACACAGAAGGCTCTTGAGAGTCCCTTGGACAGCAAGGAGATCCAACCAGTCAATCCTAAAGGAAATCACCCTGAATATTCATTGAAAGGACTGATGCTAAAGCTGAAGCTCCAATACTTAAGCTACCTGATTCAAAGAGCCAGCTCACTGGAAAAGATCCTGATGCTGGGAAAGATTGAAGGTGGGAGAAGGGACAACAGAGAATGAAGTGGTTGGATGATATTACTGACTCAGTGGACATGGGTTTAAGCCAATTCTGGGAGACAGTGAAGGACAGGGAAGCCTTGCATGCTGCAGTCCATAGGGTCGCAAAGAATCGGACATGACTTAGCGACTGAACAACAATAGGGGTGCTGCTTCATTTGTCTTCTTATCACATCAGTTCTTTTCAGAATAATGTCATGCCAGTTGCCTCTGTTTCTTCACCTTCAGACTCAGGAGGCTTTTAATCCCAGCCATGCCACAGAAACTGCTTTTGACGAGGTCACTGATACCCTCCTCACCAAATCCATTGGCCAGTTCTTCATGTTTTTCTTGTTTGACCTCTCAGCAGCTTTTTAACCCATTGATTAACTCTGTCCTAGAAACACTCTCTTTTCTTGACTTTGGAGACAGACAAACAGATTGCTTCCTGTCTCTCTGGAAGCTAGCTTCTCCTCACTGGCACTCCCTGTTCCTTTACTCCCTCCAGCCACACTTGCCTTCTTTCTGTTTCTGACACATGCCAAATGTGTTCCAGTTTGTCCAGTGCTTTTGTACAAACCATTCTGCCTCCTTGGTTGCCTCGTGGAGACTCCTGATCATCCAGTTCACATATCACTATCTCAGAGAGTCTCTGAGCTCATGATCTAAAGTTATCCTCCACCTCATCTACTTCTATTATTAATTTTTTTCATGCATGTGTTTTTGTCTTAAGTCATTTTTTGTTTGCTATTTTTATTCCTCCTCAAGACTGTGAACTCCTTAAGAGTAAACTCAATATCTGCCAAATTGAAGATACCTGTGAAGGACTTCCCTGATGGTCCAGTGGTTAAGAATCTGCCTTCCAATGCAGGAGATGCAGGTTTGATCCCTGATTGGGGAACTAAGATCCTATAGGCTATTAAGTCTGTGTTCACCTAACTACTGAGCCTGTGAGCTCTGGAGCCCACACACCATAACTAGAGGAGCCTGGGTGCCCCACCAAAAGACCCTGTGTGCTGCAGCTAAGACCTGACACAGCCAAATAAATAAATATGAAGATACAAGTGTGACAACTAACCCCCACGATGGTCTCCTGGTACTCAGGCCCTTGTGTTGCCAGGACTAACTCACGTGACCAATAGAATACTAATACTAAGAAAGTGACAGTATGGGACTTTCTGCTTTGGCCTTTTGAGTGACTTCCTTTAGGGGAAAGTAGCTGCCATGTTGTGAGGTCACTCAAGTAGCCACCCCATGGAGTAACACTGAAGCTTCTTCTAACAACCAGCATCAGTTTGCTAGCCATATGAGTGAGTCATCTTAGAAGCAGATCCATAAGGCCCAGTCCAACCTTTGGTTGACTTCAGCCTGCCAGTATCTGACTGAAACCTTGTCAGAGACCCATAAACGAAGCCAGAACTGCCCTGCCAAAAGAAAGAAAGGAAAGAAAGTGAAGTTGCTCAATCGTGTCCAACTCTTTGTGACCTCATTGAAGATAGACATCTATGGGATTTTCCAGGCAAGAATACTGGAGTGGGTTGCCATTTCCTTCTCCAGGGTATCTTCTCAACTCAGGGATCGAACCCAGGTCTCCCACATTGCAGGTAGACTCTTTACCATCTGAGCCACCAGATAAATAGTCAAGTCCCAAATTCCCAAAAAAACAATGAGAGATAATAAAAAATCACTGCAGATGGTGACTCCAGCCATGAAATTAAAAGACACTTACTCCTTGGAAGAAAAGTTATGACCAACCTAGATAGCATATTCAAAAGCAGAGACATTACTTTGCCAACAAAGGTCCGTCTAGTCAAGGCTATGGTTTTTCCTGTGGTCATGTATGGATGTGAGTTGGACTATGAAGAAAGCTGAGTGCCGAAGAATTGATGCTTTTGAACTGTGGTATTGGAGAAGACTCTTGAGAGTCCCTTGGACTGCAAGGAGATCCAACCAGTCCATTCTGAAGGAGATCAGCCCTGGGATTTCTTTGGAACGAATGATGCTAAAGCTGAAACTCCAGTACTTTGGCCACCTCATGCAAAGAGTTGACTCATTGGAAAAGACTCTGATGCTGGGAGGGATTGGGGGCAGGAGAAGAAGGGGACGACAGAGGATGAGATGGCTGGATGGCATCACTGACTCGATGGACATGAGTGTGAGTGAACTCCGGGAGATGGTGATGGACAGGGAGGCCTGGCGTGTTGCAATTCATGGGGTCACAAAGAGTCGGACACGACTGAGTGACTGAACTGAACTGAACTGATTGTTGTTTAAAAGCCATTATGTTTGGGGGTAGGTTTTTATGCAGCATTAGATAATTAATGCAAATTCCTATATTTTAGTTACTTGAGGAGGCTGCTCAACGTAGAAACTAAATTCCTGCTCCTCACTTAACCAAATTTGACTTCACTGTGAATCCACAAAACATCACCAGCCTGTCAATAAGTGTTTATTGATCACATGCTATATAGCAAACACTGCTAAAGCAGCTAGAGATGCAGAACTGAGCAAGTTATGACCCGGCTCTCATAGCTCTTGGTATAGTTTGGAAGACAAAAGCTCTTGATATAACTTAGGAGACAAATAAGAGCATGTGAAAAGTCAAGGACATAAAACAGATTTCAAGGTGATGATTTCAGAGGAAAGCAATGGATCTCAGGGTCTGCTGACCATGAGAACTTTTCATGGTAGAGATCGTGGGGGACCTACATGAAAATATGGCCTAGATTTAGAATACTTGTGGTTCTCAAATGTGAGAGTGCATCTGAACCACCTGGAGAGCTTGTTAAAAACTCAGATTTCTATTCCAAGAGCCTCATTCGGTCAGTCTGGGGTGGAGGTCACGAATTTACATTTCTAACCAGTTCTCAGATGCTGCTGCTGATGCCTGTCTAGGGACCACACACTTTGAGAAGCCATATTTCTCTAGATGCCTGCTACTCAAAGTGTGGTCCACACACCAGCAGCATCAGTATCTCCTGGGAGCTTGTTAGAAATATAGATTCTCAAACCCCACCCCATTCCTACTGAATCCGAATCCGCATGTTAACATGCTCCCCAGGTGTCTCGTGTGTACACTGAAGTTTAAAAATCACTGCTGCAGAGGAAAGGTCATATTCCCTTCAACAAGCTGGGTGAGGGCTATATTTGCTGAGCACATGAGGTCGGGCATGGCCCGTGCATATGAGAGAATTCTTCTCTACGGTCAGCCCATTTTGGTTTCATTGATTTTCTCAGGCAGACCCTTTTTTTCACTCATTGATTTTTGCCGCAGCTGGAGTCTTCCTCATCAGTTCTCTGCAGATAATTTCAATTCATTTTGAGTCATTTCCTCACCAGCTTGGCATTTCTCCCTTGGCACTAGGCAGTGCAACAAATTGTGCTTGCCTGAGACTGACTGGTTGTGATACTACCGTGGAAAACTGCAAAAAGTTACAGGAATGCTGCCCTGTGCAAAAGCCGAGAGGTTTGGATGCCTTCTGGAAAGCCAGGGAATTTGAACCTAGCAAGGCTTGGGGGCCCAGTGATATTCCTGCTGTTTGCTAAGTGAGACGCTGGTGACAAAATGAGCATGTCTGTGGCAATGCTTTAAACACAACTGAAAAATCCCATGCTAACTTGTGGAAGAATGGGCTGCTTTCCACTGGTGATTATGAGACAGAGATGTGGTGACATCAGCTCCTCTAATGTTCAGCCCAAGAATTTTATCTTGTGCCTTGTGTGCTCACACTAAGGCCAAGCTGCTCCCACGAACTTAGGAGGCTGCTGTGTCTGCACTGTCACGAGAAAAAATGCTGCTCCTCAAATCTTCTGATACCAAAGTTTCCTCTTCTTTTTTTATGGGTTTTCACATTTTATCCTATTGACTGAAATCACCTGTTAGCTTTATTCCTCTGGGAGTAACACGCTCTCTTTAAGAAGCTTTCTTTCCCCCTTTTGGTCTTGATGGTTTCCAAACTCTTCAAGTTATACACTTTAAACATGTACAGCTCTTTATATGTCAATCTTATTTCAATAAAAGTGGCTTAAAAAATAAGCCTTTAAATCACAACAGTCATTTAGCAAACATTCTTTGTCTTTAGGTAGACAAACATGATCTCTTTAAGGAGGAGAGACACACTTATTTTCAAAAAATAAAAGAGTGTGATGTGTTAAATAGTGCTGAACTTATACAATCATTCAATTTTTTTAGGCAGAGCTTCCCAAATTTTCTCTGTTCACAGCACCACAGCCCCAAAAGAAATATCTAACATTTAAAGGCCACCCACTCCAGTATTCTGGCCTGAAGAATTCCAAGAATGGTATAGTCCATGGGGTCACAAAGAGTCAGACACGACTGAGCAACTTTCACTTCACTTCCATTTATTAGTTAGGATCAAACAACTTAATAATACCGTGTCCTATAGACTTGGTAGCCATTTAAACAAATACACATAAAAAAAAGAAAAAATTTTTCTTAGATGACCATACTTACTAGTGGGATGTATACACCAGTGGGGAACTTCACAATTTCTTACATTTTGGAAGTAAGTTGAACACCACTACCCTTCATTTCCTATTCCATAGTGATTTTTCTGATCTAAAGTTAAAAACTATAAATGAGCTCAAGCTGATAGTTCATACAACGTTTGAAAGTTGCTGGGTACCTCTGTTTTTCCCTTGAAAATGTAAAATATCTCATGGCATCCCAGTGATTTTGTTGGAGCACCCCAGAAGGCATGACCATGAAGTCTTATGTAAATGTGAGATATGCAACGCAAATAACCCTGGAGCCCCACATTGGCCAATTTCCTCAAGGGCTCAAATTTAGGGACTCAAACACCAATGAAAAAATATAGTTAAAAATAGAAAGTTTTTTCTGATGTTGTTGAGAGGTACTATCCCATTCAAACTTTCACTGATTTTAAGGTTTCTAATATTACAGATAAATAATTTTTATTTTTGTCATAAATTGATTGTGACAAACAGTAAAAAGAACATTATCAGTGAAGTCAGCTTGCTGATTCTTCACAAAGATGAACACTATTGACATTCATCTTTGGGCCAGATGATTCTTTGTTATGGGGACTTCCCTGTGCCATGTAGGATGTTTGGCAGCATCCCTGGCCTCTGCCTTCTAGGTACCAGGCCATCCAAGTCATGACAGCTGAGAAATGTCACCAGATTTGTCTGCGGGGTCTAAATCACCCCCACTGGAGAAGCACTGGTCTATACTCATGTAACTACCACCTTAGCGTAGTCAGATTTAGCAAATACAAACACAAGACACACAGTTAAATGTGAATTTCAGATAACCTTTTTTTCTGATATGCATTGTCCCAAATATTTAACCTAGTTCCCTGTATTTTATCTGGCAGGCTTACATCCCCTCGATTAAGATACGGAATGTTTCCAGAACCCCAGAAGGCCCCTTTGTTCTTTTTCCCAGTCAACACCCACACCCACGGGCCAGCACTATTTTAACTGAAGTCAGTTCTCCTGAGATCCGCAGTCACACCTGCCTGCTGCCTTCAGCGAGCAACCTTCGTAGCTTTTCAGTTTCCCTCACCCTCCGCGACCCGCCAGCTTCTCCTTTAGCTCCGTTTCTGCCTTGCACGGCCCCCCTGTGCCCCCAGAAACGAGGCGCTGAAGGGGGAGTCGCAAGCGAATGGCATTTACTTTCCTCTCGCCCTTCTCACCTGTTCCGGCTGTGACATGCCTGCTACACGCTTTCTGGATTCTTCATCACCACTGAAGGCAGAAATAGGCTGACAAAGACTTCTCTGGAGGGAAGAGAGGGGTTTGGAAGTGATATGAGGACCAGAAGTAGACGAGCGGTCCTCGCCAGTTGACCCAGTGGCTTTTGCGGCTGACTTCACCTCTAGAATCTTCTTAGTTCCTCCTAAGGTGGTCCCTTTGAGCTCTTGCATCTAACTATGCCTTGTGTCTCATTCTGGAAAGGGGAATAAACTGCGAGTCTCCTCCTTGGTTTTGCTTCTCTCTACCATGCTCATTTCTCTTTTCTTTTTTTGATGTTTGTTCTCATACAGGATTATTTTGTTTTTCTGTACTCAATACGTATCACATCGGTCACATTTTACAGCTGACTAATAGAACAATTTAGGTAGGGTTGAATTTGCAGAAATTGAGTGAATATTACTGGGAGCTAATATCATGAAAGGGGTAAGGTTTTTTTTTTTTTTTAATTGAAATACAGTTGATTTACAATGTTAATTTCTGCTGTATAGCAACGTGACTTAGTTACACATACATCAATATATAGTCTTTTTCATACTTTATTCCATTATGGTTTATCACAGGATATTGAATATAGTTCTTGTGCTATACAGTAGAACCTTGTTTATACATTTTGTATATAATAGTTTGCATCTGCTAATCCCAAACTTTCAAACCATCCCTTCCCACGTCTACCGTGCCAATCACAGGTCTGTTCTCTATAAATCTGTTTCTGTTTCATGGCTAAGTTCATTTATATCATATTGTAGTTTCCACATTAAGTGACGTCATGTGATATTTCTCTTCCTGACTTCACTTAGTATGATAATCCCTAGGTCCATCCATGTTGCTTCAAATGGCATTATTTCCTTCTTTTTTTTATGGCTGGGTAGAACTCATATATCTGCACCATATCTTCTTTATCCTTTCATCTGTCAATGGACATTTAGGTTGTTTCCATATCTTGGCTATTATGAACAGCACTGCTATGAACATAGGGGAGCATCGTGTCTTTCTGAGTTCAAGTTTTGTCTGGATATATGCCCAGGATTGGGATTGCTGGATCATATGGCAACTGTATTTTTAGGGTTTTGTTTTGTTTTAGCTCACATCTTTTTTTAAAATTTATTTTTAATTGGAGTATAATTGCTTTACAATGCTGTGTTAGTTTCTGCTGTACAATGTGAATCAGTATAGGTATACATATATCTCCATCCTCTTGAGCCTCCTTGCCATCCCTATTTTTAGTTTTGTGAGGAACCTCTATACTGTTTTCCATTGTGGCTACACTATTTACATTCCCACCAACAGTGTAAGAGGGTTCCCTTTCCTCCACACCCTGTCCACATTTGTTATTTGTAGATTTCTTAATGATGACCATTCTGACCAGTGTGAGATGGTACGAGTTAAGATTCTGACACCAAGAAGTGAGCCATGACCTTTGCTGGGTGGATGTTAGTCAGGGAAGTTTCCAGAGAAGGTACAGCTTTAACTCAGATTTTGCTAAATGGTTATAACTGAAGAAGTGTGTTCTGGGTTGAATTAAGAAAGTTCAGAGGAAAGGTGAATATTGTAGTATGATTCTGTAACAGGAAGAGGGTGGAGCAAGGTTATCCTTGACTGAAACGGTGGGTAGGGTAGAATGGAGATGCGATGGAGTGAGGATGAGGGCTTCCACATTTTCTGTGGGTCACAGGGAACCAACAAAACCTGGTCCAGTTTTTGTTTTAGACAGCTCTGTTTAGGTGGACTAGAGACAAGGGTCAGTTTGGAGACTTACAATTTAGGGCAAAGGGGTCAGCTTTTCACCTCAAAGTATAAATTTGTGTACACCCATTGTTGTTTTTCAGTCATAAGTTGTGTCCAACTCTTTGCCACCCCATGAACCGCAGCATGCCAGGCCTCCCTGTCTCTCACTGTCTCCCAGAGTTTGCCCAAGTTCTTGTCTATTGAATTGGTAATACTATGCAACAATCTCATCCTCTTCAGCCCTCTTCTCTTTTTGCCTTCTGTCTTTCCCAGCATCAGGGTCTTTTCCAATGACTTGGTTCTTCACATCACGTGGCCAAAGTATTGGAGCTTCACCATCACCCAGAGCTCTAGTTGGCATTAGGTGTGGTGAGATGGGAGTTTTACTGAGGCAGTGAGGAAAAAACAGCCTGACATTTTGAGGTAGTGGGTACTGCCAGGGAGTTCAGGCTTATTGGAAGGGGTGTGCCTCACAGCGGCGAGGTGGTGGGGGCTGTGTTTGGCAGCTTTCAGCCACTGAACACATGAAATTGGAGCAGGGAGGCACGAGTGGGATTAAAGAAAGGGTGGAGAGGACAAAGATGGCTCACATCATGAATCAGCCTGGGGTTGATGGCAGCCATATTGATGGGGGTTGTGCTACCGTGGGACTGTTGAGTAGTCTCAGAAACCAGAGTTACAAAGGTGTGACCTCTCCTGAACATTCGTCCTTGTTCTTATTCTCGTCAATGTGTCCAGGAAGGAGTCTGAGATTGAGAGAACAACTAGTTTGGAGAGTAAGTCATCAAGCATTTATGGTGGCAGTCCCCTGTGGTGCCTCATTTGATTATAGAAGCAAGAGGCAGTAGTTTACAATTGCAAAGCACAAGGCTTCACTCCCAGAAAGGCCTGACTTCCTGGTAGGGGGAAAATGAGCTAGCAGGTTAGAGAGGTCACAAGGGAAGTTACCCCATAGCATGGAAAACTGAAAAAATGACTTGTTATATCCCTTGTCATAGGTCTAGTTTGTTTAAAATCAAATCCATCTGTTCATTTCACACCCTTTGTCTTACTTCCTTGCTGCAGTCCATAGTGGATTACTCCGTTACTTTGAAAACTGGCTGCCCTTACAATAAGCTAATAACTTATTTTGTGATTAAATGTATCAGGATATTCTGGAACATGACCAATACTTATTTTCTCTCTCTCTGTCTCTCAAATGAACTTCTTAGTTCATTTAGTGTGGCACATTGGCTGAGAAAAAAATTTTTACATCTCCTTCACAAAGCAAACTGTTTACAGGTTCTGAAGTGACGCAGCTAGGGGAAAAGATTTCTGTCACTCGACCAGGCCTTCCTCTCCCGGTGTAACCTACAGACATTCATTTGCCTCTCATGTGCCATACATTACAAAAGACTTCCTGGCTCAATTGATTCCATTTATGATCTCCAAATCTTAATTTCAAATGAAGCTTGCTCCTTTTCAGAAAAGAATTATCTTCTATGCAATAAACCAGAGTCCCCTGAGGCATGCATTTGAGATGTATTGATTCCCTTAAGGTCTTCTAACCCATTAAAATATGTACAGTATTTCTGGTTAACTAATGGATCATTGGAAAAATGGGATTGCATGCAAGATATAATTCAAAGAAATGAACTGGGGGTTGTTGGCCAATCCATTCATGGAACATTTGCTGATTGGGAAAATATTTTATTTTTTTTGGCTTAATCCTTTGCCAGACCACACAAACTAGTGAAAGTTGTTATTTTTGATTTGTTGGACCTAATTCTGAGGACACAGCAGCAATGGAATTTGTGATTTTGTCACTGCTCCTGATTAAGAAATGACTGGCTGGCGTTTAAACTCGGTTGGATCTGCACAGTTTGTGGATATTCCTTCCTTGTTGAGTGCAAGCTATTGCTAGATGTTATCTTGCATTCATTCCTATCTTCTGAACGGCCAAACATTTTGGAAATGTAATATTTATGAAATCGGATATTAAAATGGCAAGTGGTTTAAAGCTAAGGAATGGGTGTTGAAAGATCCCAGCACAGGCGCTCACAGTAATTTTAACATTTTTCATTACTGAGGTAATTAAAAAATTCCTTAGGGCTGAATTATAGTAAAATTTTATGTATCTTCCTACTAAGCATAAACTAATTTTCTTTCCCACTGGACAGCCTTAATTTAAGTAGGAAATATTTTTAATCCTATCTCATTTATTCATATTATGAAAAATTACAAGCCTTACTAATTTTATTCAACATTATTTCTTTCTAAATATTCTTAGATTCAGTAACTGATATGCATTTAGTATTAAAGTTTAAGCAGAAATGAAAGATGGAATTTTTGTCTCACCAGCGACCTTTCCTAGTTCATTTCTAATTCTTGGGTTTTCTCAGAAAAGTCATGGGTCTGAACACAGTGTTTAAGTCCCTGAAAGTCATGCAAATATTTCCATACATTTTTCTTTTAGCTTTGTAATTGAGGAATGTACAAAATGCTGTGTGATCTTGGAAAAGTCCTTAACATATCTAAAAAATTTAATGAACTATATTCTCTTCCTTACTTAATTCCTGAAGCAGCAAGTGAAATGCTGGGTCAAGCCCTTTGACTCTTTCAAGCCACAAGGTGCCATTTTGTATCTTATAGTTCTAGTGGTATGAATTTTAGCGTTCACTTTTCTGACACTTACAGAAACAGAGAAGTGAATGTAGCATACAAGAATTGGTGCAGAATCTGATTAAAAGCTGTTATGTCTGGCTCAGGTGGTAGAGAATCTGCCTGCAATGCAAGAGACCCAGGTTCAATCCATTTTCAGGAAGATCCCCTGCAGAAGGGAACGGCAACCCACTCCAGTATTCTAGCCTGGAAAAACCCATGGACAGAGGAGGTTGGCAGGGTACAGTCCATGGGGTCACAAAGAGTCAGACAAGACTGAATGACTAATACAATAACAATATGTCTAGAAATGACAAGAAGGAACTGAAGATATTCACTCATGGAGCAATAATATTCCATAATGGCTTATCCATTTGAAATTTATGCCCAAGAGAAGTGCAATGACAGAGGCAGGGAAGAGGGAGGTTGAAAAGAAAACACTATTCTCAGTGCTTGGGCCGAATTTTTGTGAAAACTTGAGACCTGGGAGAAGCTTTGAACTTCTCAGAGATGGCTTGGGCAGCAGGGAATGTAACATCCATTGCCAGCTTAGGAGTAGAAGGAAGAGCTGCCATTTCTTCCAAGCCTCCCCACTGCAAGGTGCTGGCCATTATGGGGTGGGTTTCACAAGCATTACCTCCTGTGACCCTTACAACTGCTTGCACTACAACAGATAAAGAGAGAGAGTGTTCCGACGAAGTTGCATGGTTCAGTTCCTATTGCTCATAAGATGTAAAGTGTGGTTATAAATGGAAGACCTTTTCTCTTGCTTTTTCTACTATGTATCATTGCCGTCCTTAGAGATTTGCTGTGGGTATGCATGTGGTGTCCATTCCACCCTTCTCACCCCATAACTATCCCAGGGGTTTTCAAAACTAGTTCTGCAGGAGAATCTAATAAGCAGATGCTGGGGTCTTTGCTCATACCTGTTCAGTTGGAACCTTCTCTGGTGAGAATACATGGGTAATGTCTGGTTTATACAAGGGGTTATTTGTATTTTATTTAAGGGGCCGAAGTCAGTCAGTATATATGGAGGATTATTATGGGCTCACTCTGAATCCTTGAGATTAAAAACACATTCTGTCTTTAAGGCTCATGGTCATTGAAACAAGCCTTGGGGATAGAAACAAGCACAGATAATAAACTTTACAATTATACAACCAGCAAGTGAAAGAGACAATTTAAAGGAAAGATCTTGCGATCTTGCTTGAACCTTTCTGATTTCTATTGGGTGAATCTCTCCTTCCTGTCTTCCAGTACCGTAGACTGTATTCTGCTTAAATCAAATCCGAAAATGCCAGAATCCCAAAAGTTCCACACCAAAGCATATTCCTTTTCCCCATTAGAGGGCTTCCTTTTTGCTTACCTTTGTGCATACCTGATGAGCTAATGAGCTGAAAAAGAAAGCATCATAACACTACTTCTGGAGGCATTGGGAAATTTTGTAGATACTACACAGTCCTTCCAGCCTTATCTAGCCCAGAGAAATGGGAGGTGTTTCTGCTTCAGTTTTTCTGATCTGTGAAGAGCAGGTGCTTCCTAATCTTTAGGAAGTGATTGGCAATTAGCCTTCCTGGAATATATTTTTTAAAACCATACCCAGCTTAAGTTTTTGGCAATAACTATCATTTAGGAATGGGATTCATTAACTAGGAATTCTGCTTGTGTCTCTGGCACTTACTCTGCTCAACACCCTTTGCTGTGTGGGCCCCTGTAACCCTAAGGCTGGTCCCAACCTTCTTAAGAGCTGAGGTGAGGGTGTAATTATCCTGATATTATGGTACTATCAGTTTAATCATTACAATCTAGACTGTGTTGTCCAAAAATTTATACTTTGTGTCATTTTTTTTCTGGGGTGGGGGGGCAGCTTATCAGATTTTAGTTCCCTGACCAGGAATGGAACCTGGGCCCTTAGCAGTGAGAGTGCAGAGTCCTAACCACTGGACCACCAGGGAATTCCCTGTATTTTTTTCAAGTGATAGTCTCTAGATGCAACTGACAAGAGTACCCTGGTTCCTATTTCCATACTGATCTTCTCAAATAGAACCACTTGAAGAAAGCAGTGCTGACTCTGACTTTCTGCTGTTTATCCACCTGCACTATTTAACTCCAAATGAGTTTTTCTGCTTCTCACCTCAGCTTACTTTTGTAGGCTGTCTGTTCCTCCTTTCTTCAAAAGTGCGATTCAGACAGCTGTGGAAAAGTGTCTTCCAGTTTATCTGTTTGCATGTCTGGTTGCTAGATCATGAAATCCCCAGCAGCAAGGGATTTGCTGAGCAGTGGTCTCATTCACTTTTGTGCCACGCCTGGCACAGAGTAGGTCTTTTGTAAATTGATAAAAACAAAAATGTGTGAGTGGGTACAGTGACTAGTTGTTTCTTTAATCATTTTAATTTCCTTCTCTTGTCTTTTCTAACTCTTTTAGGTTGAACCTGTATGACTTAGTAATAAGGAAAAAAAATATTTAAATTAAAATATGGATGTTTATGTTTAATTCTATGAAAGTGTTAGGGGAAGCACACTGATTGAAACCGCCCACCCTGGCCAGGCACCATAGTAACTATTTGCATGAGTTGTTTTACGACAGGAGGTCCTGGTAAGGAACATGGAACTAATAAGCCTCCACCAACTGGAAGAGTTCAGAAAAGGTCAAAATGAGACACCACATGTCTGACCACCTCCCAGAATTCTCCTATCTGGCATCCATCTTTGCTGAACAAGGCGTGCACCACCAGGAAGGACTCTGAGTCAGAATGATTGGCTAAAGACAACCGAAAACTAATCCCATCACCATAAAACCTGAGACTGCAAGCCATGTGGCAGAGCTGTTCTGGGTTCCCTTATCCTACTGCTCTCCACCCAGGTGCCCTTTCCCAATAAAATCTCTTGCTTTGTCAGCACATGTGTCTCCTCTGACAATTCATTTCCGAGTGAAAGACAAGAGCCCAGTTTCGGGCCCTGGAACGGGGTCCTCCTTCCTATAAGAAAAGCACTTCCACTGCTATATTAAACTATTAACTTTTTAAAAAGAAGGCTAGACAAAGCATAAAGCAGCCGTGTGGGCATGTTTTACAGATGTTTATATTATTTGTTGAAATACATTTGACTGTGCACAAGCACATGGGCCTGTTTGAAATAAATAGTCTCTCTGTGCTCGCCCAAAGATTTCAACCTGCTACCCATTCCTTTTTGATTTTTCTTTCCAACTTTCCTATCCCATCACTTAAAACTGTTTGGTGTAGCCCTAAACCCTTAAACGGAAATTATTGAATGCTAATAATTTCTGGTAAGCAATTTAGAAGACGTTTAAGTCACTAATATATATGTGATTCCCCTTTTTATTGCAATTTGCAGGGAAAGTGCTACAGAGTGATATGTGGCAATAACAAATTCAGAAGGAAGGGAATATGAAATTCAGCGAGCAGCGTGAATGATTTGCTGTTAGCATGGGGCCCAATAACACTACAAAGCTATAAACTCTGTCGATCTAGATTGCCCAGTTAGGTGGCAGAGATGCAATTTGTCTTTTCTGAAGCCTCCTGCTGTTTGCTAGCTCCATCTCCTGTCACAGCCTATTAGCTCCCCAAGAAAATTGGTGGGAAATTGCCTGCAGATTGTAGGAAATTGCATCTCCAGGCCCTGGAAAAAATGTAGGATAGCACAACACTGACCCTCCCAGAGCAGCTATTAATACAGCAAAGAGTGACCTTTGACTCGCCGGGAAACGACTTTGCTATTTGCTGAATAAAGTCTGTATTATGTGTGGCTGAAGGAAGGTGCAAATGATTATCCTGGGGAGGCTTGCAACCAACCTGCTTTTAAAAGTCTAAATATTAGTTAGAAGATTTGTTTTTTGTTTGTTTATTTGTTTGTTTTAGGTGCAGAGGGTTTGAGTGCTGTGGCTCTGCGGGGAGAAAACGGTCTAGTTGGCTTGTTTTTGAAAGCACCTTTTCCCTGAGTTAAAAAGAAGTAAATCATCTCAAGGAAATGCTCATGAAGCTCTCAGGCAAGAATCCAGGAAGTGAATCTTTCAAAGATAAGATTAAAAGACAAAGATGAGCCCGTCAGGGCCCTGGTTTGTTTTCCCCTTGGTGCTGCTGCGCATACACCTGGGGCTTCCCTGCCCCTCTTCCTAATTGCGTTTTACAGTTCCGTCTATTTCCACTCACTTCTGAATTATTTTCTTTATAGACCATCCCCAGAAGTTCAGACATCAAGATAATTCAGTGTTCCACAGGGGTACATATTGTGCATATTTTAAGCATCATTAACTTTATGTTACAAAAAAAAAAAATCAAGATCCTGACATGGTATTTACAGGCTTGCAGTTCTACCTAGAAGGATCTGAGCTCCCATTTACAAGCTGTAGCTTTGGAGAGGAAGAATAGCAGTTTAGCTGCCCAGAATGAGTCAGATGCCCTCACAACCTCCGAATCCTAAACATTGTCCCCTATTCCCACCCTCTCCCTCATCGCTGGGTTGGTCATATTTAGTGCTCTTGGGAGCGAAATGAGATGGCAGGACACAGATCGTCATCGCTATAAAGTAAGATCTAAGCCATATTAACAAAGAGAAACCCCGTACAGGGAGAAAAAACACCAATGGTAGCTCCAAATTTTTACATGACAGAATGTATTGCCCATTCACTCATGTGCTTTTAATTTAAGATCAAAATTGCTGTTTGACACCTTAGCTTCCCTTTCCTTGTAAACTGCACTGTTACTCCCTTTATGATTTGTGCAGATTAAAAAAAAAAAAAGAGTCTCTTCTCTTTGCAGGGTTGAGAGGTAGTTTTTAGATCTGCTGCCTTTTTACATTTGTTTCTTACTTCTAGAGAGAGAAGTATTGGACACTAGGTTGTATAAGAGTGCACTGAATTTAGACTGAAAATTTCTTTTTTTTTTTTTTAGACTGAAAATTTCTGAGCTTTTGAATGGGCTCTGATGCTCTACCTGTACGGTCTTGGGTGATTTTTTTTTAAGCTTCTTGAGTCTGAGTTTCACGCTCTAAAAAACAACGGATGTTCTTTAAGAACCCTTTGAGATTTAAATTCTGTGATAAAGGGTAAAGACCTGGAGATTGAAAACTGAGCTGCTGCTCTTCTTCCTACCTACTTGTGGGCTTTTCTTTGACTGATTGTTCTTGAAGAAGGGGTTCTGCTTGGTCAAAGAATATATTTTGGAGTCTACAAGCGCCCAGTATGCAACTGGTTAGCTTATCAAACATTGTATATCAAGTGAATACTTGCTTATGACTATTAGAAGAGCCTGAAGAAGTTCTTAAGACATGATCCCTGGGGGTATACTGACTACCAGGGTGAGTGGATATCACATGGCAGAAGGCCCATCACAGGACAGCTGCTAGACAGTGGAACTTAGGTATAGAGTCCATATGTATGTAGCCCCACATTATAGGATATGGGAAGGAATATTAACTGAGGTCCTGTTAACTTGAAAATATTACATTAAGTAAAAAAAAAAAGACAAAATTTACATACTATATAATACCATTTGTAGGATGTATTTCATACATCCATAAAGACAAAAGCAGATTAGCGGTTGCCAGACCGCTAATGATATGCAGGATGGGATAACAGGGAGTGGCTGTGTAATGGTTTTGGGTTTTCACTTTAGGGAGATGAGCATGTTTTAGAACTAGATAGAGGTGATGGTTGAACAACTTTGTGAATGTACTTAGTGACACTGAATTGTACATTTTTAAATGGTTGATTTTACGTTGTGTGAATTTTACCTCATTCAAAGAGAAAAGTCTACCTAAACTGAGAAATCGGAGAAGGCAATGGCACCCCACTCCAGTACTCTTGCCTGGAAAATCCCATGGATGGAGGAGCCTGGTAGGCTGCAGTCCATGGGACCTCTAAGAGTCGGACACGACTAAGCAACTTCACTTTCACTTTTCACTTTCATGCATTGGAGAAGGAAATGGCAACCCACTCCAGTGTTCTTGCCTGGAGAATCCCAGGGACAGCGGAGCCTGGTGGGCTGCCATCTATGGGGTAACAGAGTCGGACACGACTGAAGTGACTTAGCAACAACTTAGCAAATTAGAAATAAAGGAACAAATGCCAGATGATATAATTACTTAAAATTTAAAAGAGAGATTTTAGCCCAGACAATATCTTGCCACAACACAAATCACCCTATAACCCTTCTTATTGGCCTTTTCCCACTCTAATCTTTGACCATAATGATGATTTGAGAAATGACTGGAAGTTCTGATGTACCAGAACTCTAAATAACCCCACAGCTTCAAAAGCCAATGCTAGGACTGATTGTGCAATATTTCCATATTCAGATAATTTGTGAATATCATTTTTCCTACATATTCTGTCAAAATCCAGTTCAGGTGACATATCTTTTTAAAAAGGTTTCCAGTTTGAGCTGAAAGAGATCTCTGCCTCCTCTGATGAATGGCATCTGCCGACCTTTTTAGGGCTTTACTCACTTCCTATCTTGATTGTGGTTGCTTATTTTTCCAACATGCTTTACCTCCCTTACTGGAGGCCAGAATCACAGCTCCCTCAACTTTGTGTCCTCCCAGACAGCAGGGCAGTACATACTCAGCAAACATTTGAGCTCTGGCTCTTATTTTCTTCTCTACCCGGACTGTGCTTTGTCGAATTCCACAGCAGTTTCTTCCTTCCTTCTACTTAGCTGTTGGGTTTTTTAAGAGAAGCTCCCATTCCCTATTCTCGGTTGAGATTCAGAGTGGGTGAAACGCCTTCTGGTATGATGCCACCCCTCCAGCCAGCTTCACGGGTGGTCCTATCAGCATATTCCGTATCTGAGAATCCTTCTACAGATATGGCAGACTTGGGCCCATGTAAACCTGAAGCCAAGGGCTTCCCAGCTGGCTCAGTGGTAAAGAACCCATCTGCCAAGCAGGAGATGTGGGTTTAATCCCTGGGTAGGGAAGATCCCCTGGAGAAGGAAATGGCAACACCCACTCCAGTATTTTTGCCTGAAAAAATCCCATGGACAGAGAGAGGCGCCTGGATGGGTAAAGCCCATGGGGTCGCAAAGAGTCAGACATGACTGAGTGACTGAACAAGACCTGAAGCTGAAGGTGACCATTTGCCATGGTGTGGGGAGAGCTTGCCTGGGAATAAAGCTAACAAGAAGAAAAGCAGGCCGGGCAGTGAAGAGAGACTGATTCTGGGAATGTTGTTTGCATACCAGGATTCCATCAATGGGGAGCCAAGTTTGCCCTGGACTTTTCAGTTCAATTAGCCAACTTTCCCCTCTTTTTTGCTGAGACCATTAGAGTTGGGTTTCTTCCTCTTGTCTTTGTTTTTTGTTTTTGTTTTTTAATTGGTGAGATAATATTTTTTTTTAATTTTTACTTTATTTTGCTTTTACTGTATTGGTTTTGCCATATATTGACATGAATCAGCCACAGGTGTTCATGAGTTCCCAATCCTGAACCCCCCTCCCACCTCCCACCTCATATCATCTCTCTGGATCATCCCCGTGCACCAGCCCCAAGCTTCCTGTATCCTTCCTCTTGTCTTTGAAAGACTTTTGTCCAATGTATTCTTGGTATCTCTTCACTGTGTTCAAACCATCTTGCAAGGCTTGGGTAAAATCAGATGTTCTCTGGGAAGCCCTCACATCTCTTCTTATATTTTTATTTATTCACCCTGCTATTTATGATACTACTTTGAACAGAGATTTATTGAGCATTAGAACAAAAGTAGATATGTAAAAGGATAAGGTTGTTTTTGCTTTTAGGGAGTGATATTTAAAGAAAATCTTATATTTAGGCAATTTTATATAGTTTATATCTCCCTTAATCCTTGTATTAGTCTTCTGAGGTGAATACTGCCACCTGTATTTTATAGATGGTAAAACTGGGAATCAGAGGTTATACAGTTACTCAGTTGCATAAGCCCATGGTTTGAACATTTGGACTCCAACTTGAAATTCTGTTTCCTTTGTCCTTCCAATGCAGTTTGTCTTACATTATGTATTTTTTGTCTTCTCCACTAGACTCTGGGTCCTGTAAGGGCAGGGACTGCGGCTTCCTTATTTTTCACCCATATATTTTAGCAGAGTCTCTTGATGATAGAATTCAGGTTTTTGGTTTTTTTTTTGGTATCTTGATGGATAGCTGAGTGAATAATTTGTGTTCTCTGAAACCCAAACCAGAATTCACATCTCCAGTTTCAAGGGAGCTGGAAATGCCAACTGCTGTTTCTGAAGCTCAGAATACTATACAATCATCTATTTCCTCTGAGCGGTCACCCCACAACACAACCATCTGTGGAGCCACTAGGACTCACAGTCAATGAAGATTTACCATTTTAACTTGAGGACCATTCACTTGCAAAGTCATAGCTATAAAATTTTCAAAATGAAATATTTTAAACATATTGTTTGAGATTATGGTCCCTTTCCATGCAAACATTCTTTCCGCTGTTCTTTCTCTTGCATAGGGTCACATTAGAAAGGCCATAAGTATTGTGGACCCAGCTAAGAGGAGTTGAGTTGGGGTAGAATTTAGTGAGATGTGTTTATTTGTTTCACAGTCACTTCTAGAAGTGTATAGTGGGTGTTTATTTAGGAGAATTAGCCTAGGTGTTCAGCTGTGGGAAGGCTTCCAGGAACTCTCCCATTGCCAGTTGGCTACTTAGTGTTGTGCTGTGAAGGTGTGGGGAAGGAGTTACCTTGCAACAAGAATGCATTTCATAGCCCAGCACTGTGAGAATATGAGAAGTGTAGGAAAAACAAAATTGGAAGCATATTGAGTCAGAAATTGGCATGGAAAATGTGTCTCATCATCAGCTCTTAATAGAAAATTTTATTCTCATCAGAGTCTAGTAATTGTTATGCAGGTCAAGAAGCAACAGTTAGAACTGGACATAGAACAATGGACTGGTTCCACATCCATACATGACTACTGGAAAAATGACAAACGTAGACACCATATTAAAAGAGCAGAGACATTACTTTGCTGACAAAGGTCTGTAGAGTCAAAGCCATGGTTTTTCCAGTAGTTGTGTATGGATGTGAGAGTTGGACCATAACGAAGGCTGAGCGTGGGAGAATTGATGATGCTTTTGAACTGTGGTGTTGGGGACTATCCTTGAGAGTCCCTTGGACTGCAAGGAGATCCAACTAGTCAATCCTAAAGGAGATCAGTCCTGAATATTCACTGGAAAGACTGATGCTGAAGCTGAACTCCAATACTTTGGCCACCTGATGTGAAGAGCTGACTCATTTGAAAAGACCCTGATGCTGGGAAAGATTGAGGGCAGGAGGAGAAGGGGATGACAGAGGATGAGATGGTTGAATACCATCACCAACTCAATGGACATGAGTTTGAACAAGCTCCGGGAGTTGGTGAAGGACAGGGAAGCCTGGCCTGCTGCCATCCATAGGGTCACAAAGAGTCGGACACAACTGAGCAACTGAACTGACTGAAAACCTACTAAATGGAAGTTCTTTCCTCTCAGGAATAACTTGATAATATAACATGCACAGTTACAAAGACACTGTAATTTTTTTTTTTGTAAAGGAAATTGAGGAAAACACATAATTGGTATAGTCCCTTGCAAGGGACCCATGGGAGTGAGGGACCTAAAGCTAAAGTTTCATTCCTTTCATGGTAAATCTGCCTCAGAAAATGTCTTTTTTTTTTTTTTTTAATTTTTTTTTCCTTTATTTTAATTTACAATACTGTATTGGTTTAGAAAATGTCTTTCAATATTGTTGTTGTGTGAAGTGATGGTCAGGGTGCAGACAAAAAATGTGGGAAAAAATATGATGGAAGTGTGGCATAGAGGTTAAAATGTGAGTATTTTACGTGTTTTGTGACTTTGTGATACTTTCCATTAAAAAATTAGCAATGTGTTGTGACTTTTTTTCATTCTAAAGAAATATGAAGTATGCCTTTTATTAAAGAGCACCTTCTTCTCCCTGACAAAAATATTTTAAAATCTCCCGAGCTCCCCCAAATTTGAATTGGCCACTCCTGAGATTAACTATCCCAGTTTCTTTGGGCCAGTCATTTCCCTTGACATTCATGAAATTCACCTCATAGTGTTTCACATCCTTCTGGAGAGGCATTCACGTTCGGTTTTCTTCAGGGACAGGGGATGTGGCATCTTTGTGATTTCCGTGTTTGTAAATTCTAAAGCAATAAGATCCTCTTGCTTTCCAATTGTGCAGCAGTCATTTTGGGCTCTGTAGTAACCTAAGTTTCTGGATCTGGGAGAACATTGTTTCTTGCAAATAAGTAGTACACAAGGCAAGATGTTTTGACTTAGCATAAAATAGGGCTGAAAGTGCATATGGTGGTAGAGTACTGTTAACTACCATATATGTGCAAACAGGCCAAAGCCTGGGGGGTAAAATGTTCCACCCAAGTTCATGGAATAATGAATATCAGAGCTGCAATTATACTTTTCCAACTCCCCAACTGTACATGCAATTTGCAGGTTTACAATCCTGCACAAAAAACTGACGGAGAACACAGATGGGCTTCTAACCCCTGCTAACGAGAGCATCACTCTTCATTGCTGCAATAATTAAGCAAATATTTAGTGGTCAGAAACCCACCCAGACTTTAAACAAAATCAATCAAACCCCAATCCCTTGGGAGGTGTTGATTTTGGTTTTTTTTTAACATTGAAATGTAACTCCACGTGTGTGTGTGTGTGTGTGTGTGTGTGTGTGTGTGTGTGTGTGTGTGTGGTTCTTATTTTTATAATTTGAAGCAGAGGAGAGTTAATCCAATTGCACTATGCCTATTGAAGAGCCACATTCTCCAGAAAGGCCCTGCTCTGACATTCAAAAGGCACCAGGTCAGAAGAGTGTTTTGTCCTTGGTAATTGCTCTTTTCATTCTCAGAATTTTCCTTCTTTCTTATGGAATTAGGCGCTTTAAGTAAATTGCAAACAGTTTCCCCTGTGTGAGGCAATGTCTAACTCACCATACTACATGACACAATCATTGACATTTCTTGTGTAAATAACAGCAGTTGGATTCAGCACTTTCAAGGATGGGAGTTGAAAAAAATAATGGACTGTTTTTTCCAAGATAAAATATACTGTACGTTCCAGAAATTTGAAGGGTCTGAGGAATGGAAGGAACAAATTAATACATAATTTCTGTGTTATTTTTGTTACAACTCATCCACTCCACCTATCTCTCCTAGTTCTCTTTACTCAGCTATACTTTTTTTTTTCTGTAAAATTTATCACTCTTGAGCAAACTGCAGACTTTTATTTATTTATTATGACTATAGTTTATTATCTGTCTCTGCCTGCTAGAATGTAAGATCTAAGGGGACAAGAATTTTTATCTGGGTGTATCCCAGGCACCTAAAATAGCACCTGGCATACAATAGGAGCTCAAGAAATAGTTGCTGGATGACCATGTGCTGTGTGTCAGCACTTGGAGAGTAAAAAGTGAATATGATATTATACTTTCCTTTGAGGCACTTAATTACTTTCTCTGTGGATTGAATTCTAGAATTTTGGCATTAAATATTTATACCATTCTTTCTTATCCTTCCTAGTAGAACCCTGATTTGTTTGAGGTGGCAACATGTCTAGTAAAAACAGCCTATTATGTAGCCTGCCTTGCAGCTTTTCTTTTAATTCTGGCCAACATGACACAAATCAAATTCTGTTAGGAATGCCTTGGAAAGTTTCACTTTCCTGATGTAGACATTTTCTTTTCCTCTTTGACACGTGTTTCTTCTTGTCGGGAATGTAGATGTGATGCCTGGAGGTATAGAGGCCATAAAGAGGCCAGGAGGATGAAAGTGAAATGCTGAAGATGGCATAGTGATACGATAGAAAAGGCTATCTGGTTAAGCTTTTTAAATGTGAATCTATATTACATTGACTCAAAGACAATCCTACAAAATATACCCGTCTCCAATTATGACTTAGCTAAATATCTTTCATAGTTTTCATGATCCCAGTCTTTCAGAGACTTAAGCTTTTTGGATAAATTCTACATTTTGGTGCCTTACTATCATGGATACAGAGAGTCTCAGAAATAGGAGCGAAGGAAGATGACAGGAGGGCAGAAGATTCCTGCTACAAGGAATACACTTACCAAATAAACCGAGTCATTAAAAATGCTAGAGGGCAAAATATCTCTACTGTAACTGCTCTTCAGAAAGTAACCACTTTTTAGCAGAGGCTTTATGTTATTTCCTCCCCTCTTGGGTCACTAGATTATAGTAGATTTATTGCTATCCATGTACAGGGACTAAGTAGAGACATTGAAAATAGGGTATTGGATAGGACTGCTGAATCATCTGGAAAACCTTTGTACTAACATAGTGGTTACTGTGACTCACACACAACTGGATGCATATAGGTACATGAACATGCGTAGTGTGTAAGAATGTCCTCCTTGCATCCCCAAACCAGTCCATAGTTTAGTTCTCTCTTTAGTTTGTTTAGCCAGAATAGCCATTCTTACCAGTTGCTGCCATTTGGATACTTGCACAACAAGAAATTTTATTTCGTTTTTGGTAGATTAGCTGGCAGCACCATACAAAAATTAAAATATCTCCCTTATTTCTGGGACCTTTCACATGCCTCTATTATGGATTTGCGGATTTGTTGCTGTGATTTTTATTTAATTTTTATGTAAAGCTAATCCTATAAAGGGAAACTGACAATTCTTTTCTGCAATGGACATTTAGAAACATTCACTTCAGTTCAGTTCAGTCGCTCAGTCGTGTCTGACTCTTTGCGACCCCATGAATCGCAGCACGCCAGGCCTCCCTGTCCATCACCAACTCCCGGAGTTCACTCAGACTCACGTCCATCGAGTCCGTGATACCGTCCAGCCATCTCATCCTCTGTCATCCCCTTCTCCTCCTGCCCCCAATCCCTCCCAGCATCAGAGTCTTTTCCAATGAGTCAACTCTTGGCATGAGGTGACCAAAGTACTGGAGCTTCAGCTTTAGCATCATTCCTTCCAAAGAAATCCCAGGGTTGATCTCCTTCAGAATGGACTGGTTGGATCTCCTTGCAGTCCAAGGGACCCTCAAGAGTCTTCTCCAACACCACAGTTCAAACGCATCAATTCTTCGGTGCTCAGCCTTCTTCACAGTCCAACTCTCACATCCATACATGACCACAGGAAAAACCATAGCCTTAACTAGACGGACCTTAGTCAGCAAAGTAATGTCTCTGCTTTTGAATAGAAACATTAGCTGTGGCCTTTTTTAAAAGATGCTGTCTTATTATAGAAAATATATCACTTTAAACCTTTTAAAGATGCTGCTGCTGCTGCTAAGTTGCTTCAGTCGTGTCCAACTCTGTGCGACCCCATAGATGGCAGCCCACCAGGCTCCTCCATCCCTGGGATTCTCCAGGCAAGAACACTGGAGTGGGTCGCCATTGCCTTCTCCTTTTAAAGATGAAAAAAACTAAAACAAACAAAAAGCCTTAAGTAAAGCATTCTGCCAAAAGGAAATCATCTATTCCCCTTTTTCTAGCTCTGCAGGAGGGCTTTGCTTCTATGCTATTTTGAAGAAATTTGCGTTATGAGGAGCAAAATGAAAGCAAATAGGTATGAAATAAGTCCACTTCAGTTCTGAGCAGTTTTGTCTATCCTAGGAACTTCAATCTCCCGGAGAAAAAGAACTTTAATTGCAGTTTATATGATTTCATGCTCTTGGATTCTTCTTCCCTTTATTATTTAAGAAATTGATTTCCAATTTTAAATATATTTTTTACCTAGTTATCTTTTTTTTAAATGAAAATTTGAAGTCAAGCAAAACCAATTTGTTCTACAGTGAGACTGAAAAATCTCCATCTATTACTAACTAATAAGTCCAAGGATCATGTATTACCTTAATTGTCTCTTGGGAGTTGTCTCAATATTTGAAGATAGAGGCAGGACTTGCCACGTCCAGTATTTATTCTTTCGTTTCTCTCCATCAGTAGAAACTTGAAACCCAGAATAAAGACAGCATATACAGCTCAGTGTCATCATATGAGTAAGTTGTGGCCAGAATTGGTGTGTACAGCTTCTGGGAAATAGAGGCGGCTTTGTTTCTCTTTTCTTCTTAGCATGTGGATATGATGTGGCTTGACCACTTAAAGAAATATTTTTTCTGTATGTATTTTTCTGGGAGTCACACAGACAGAGGGAATTCTTACATCCCACCCATACAAATGGGACTTGTGATTAGAAATTCTCAAGGCTTAATTTTCTTTCGACTTTATCCAAATCTGAGGCCAAAGCCCAGTGAGGCATATATGCCCAATATCTCCCTCTGTAAAATGTAAGGAATATTTATCCCCTACTCTCTGAGACTATATATATTTGGGTTTAGGAGGGCACTTTATGTCAGAGCTTTTTAATCTGACCCGCTTGCTTGCTGGAGCCCCCAAGTTTTACTGGGTGCAGCCAAGTGAAAAATGAGCTATGGGCCTCTTGAGGATTTTTAGATAGTCCTAAGATAAGTGCTTTCTCTACTGCTTGCTTAGTTCTGAGATTCACATTCTTCATTTCTGGCCTCCGATCCATCCCTATATTTCCCTGCCAGCCATGCCATGCATTCAAATGACATTTTAAATATTTTATTCAGCATTTTAGCTATGCCTGAAGGGATTAGTCTGCCATGTTGCTGGAAATAGAATTCTAAATTCTGTTTTGTTTCATCTTTGAAAAATAGTGCTTACTTGATCACTTTACATTCATCAGCATTACTTCTTTTATTAGCCTGTCCTTCCTTATGTTAGACTCGGTTACAGCTTTTCCTTCATTTTTTCCTTTCTTTTCTTCTTCTGCTCCTTGCTTTTTACCTTTGATTTTATGTTCTTTCCTCCCTCTCATTCTTTCCTTTTCCTCCTCCTCCCCTCTTCCCTCTCCTCCTTCTTCTTCATCTTCTCTCTCTCATTTTTAGAAGGAATCTGGGATCCAAAAGCCCAAGATATCAGTGGGTTCTAAGGAAGAAGTAACAGAATCACTGTCCACTTCCACATTTATTGAGTACCTGCTGTGTGTCAAGCACTGGGCTAGGCACTGGTGCTCTATGTATGCACCAAGATCTATAGATGAATCTATGGATACTTTCCTCAGATAACCCGCTGTGTGGGTGATGGTACAATGTTGAATACTGTGACAAGGGGAAGTATAAGACACTAAGTTGATCCAGGAGAGGGCAGATGTAGAAAGTTTTCTGTGGGAGCCCATCGTAAAAGGTGATCTATATATGGGAATTTCCTCTTAAGAGATCCACATGAGTAAATCAGGAGTGAGTGACTAATGTAGTACAGCCCCTAGAATTAGAATTTTATCTGGGAAACAAATACTATATTATTATTGCTTATATGACACAGGGGTAAGAGTGTTTTTAGCCTCAGAAAAATAACAAACAATTTTTTCCATGGCAATGTAGTTAAACTTTCACACCCAGGAAGCGCAGAAGGAGTCCTTTGCTTTTGAATGGGTAGATAAAACAATCCAAGCTCCAAGTTCAAGAAACAGACCCTCCTTAGTCAGACTGCAGACATCAGTCTCATAGGCTAACAGAACTGCCCATGGTTTTTCTCCAACCACAGCATGGTGGCCTGAGATAATCCTTTGCAAAGAGTTGGCACAAACTATTACGAAAAGCATTATATTGCACGTCAATATTTGAACCTCCTAACTGAGATGAGTGAAATAATGACCTGCAGATAGGATTGTTTCCACAGGCTCATTTTTCAATTTCCATAATGTAAAGTGGAAATAATCACTTTGTTAAAATCCAGTTTATTAAGGTCATGTTTTACACCAGAATCCCCAGACATGTGGTTTTTATTAGTACAAAAGTGCAAAGTGAGAAAACAGACAATTCAAGGAACTGTAGGCTGCTGGGCATTTCTCTGGATGTAGTACCACCTGTTTTCTTGGTTACACCCGTTGGCTACAGTGGGGCCCAGTGGATGACAGACTGCATGTACTCTTGGTTGTAGATCACAGCTGAACAAATTGCTCTGGAGCGTGAAAGGTCAGCACAGTGTAAACAGAAATCAGCAGTGACCTATAGAGTCGTCGCAAGACATAATAAATATCGTCTTCATGCCCCCTCCCGCCTTCTGCTGATTCAGGTCTTCTCCAGCGTCATGGGGCTTGACTCTGGAACAGTATTTCAAAGCCAGCAGATCATTGTATTTGGAGCAGATTTTCTAACTGTGCTTTCAACTTGGGGAAAATAGCTTTTAGCTCCTTCTGAAAATGTCATCATACATGTAGAACTTCATTGAGAAAGAGTGAAACACTTTTTAGAACACTCCATTAGCTTTGGCTACCATTAATTTTGCTATTCTGAAAGAATTTCTCCTAGGTTTAAGGGCTAAAAATAGAGTTTCTTTTTCAATCCAGAATATAATTTTGTGGCAGAATCGTTAATTTTTTGTATCCTTAAAATCCTCCAATGACCATTTAGTCCTTCTGTATGCCTTTATGAGGGCTATCCAGGCCAGTGCAACCTCTTGCCAAAGTAGGGATGGACCCATACTCATCCTGTTCCTTTCCCTGGGACAATTGTGTATTAGTCAGGAGGGCCTATTCTAGTTGCTGCCCATGTTGAGCGAAAAGACCCTCTCAGATTCTGCTTTGCTGTCAGCTGGCTCATACTCACCTATGGAGGTGTTTTGAGACAATATTACTCACCTGGACCCTAGGTGATTGGATCTGGTGAGAGTGGATCTTACAGTGTGTTCCCTGTGTACTCCAGGGAGGAAAAGAAATAACTTCAGGAGGCTGTATGAGCATCCAGGAGAATGCTTTCCAATTTCCATCCTGTGCAAGATTCACATAGACCTGTTTGTCCAATGGGCTAGCCTTGCAGAAAACCTAAAGCCACTCATAAAATAATATCTGACTCTGTGTTGCTCGGCAGAAGTGTAAAAGAGTGATAGGAGGGAAACTTTCCCACACTAAGCCAAACCAAACAGAAAACTCAGTCTATAACTTAACCCAGATGGTCCTGTTTTCTTTAGACGGCAAACTACTTCCAGTGAATTCACTAGTTTTAGTGTTTCTTGTTTTCTATTTTTACAGTTAACGTTTGGCTTGCCAAGTTCTAGCCATCCAAGTAGAGGAGAGATGAGATGCTTAAGATTAAGCAGTTCAAAGTTAATGATATTTGGTTAAAATAAACAAATGGAATGAAACAGACTGCAGACTCACTGGTTCAAAAGTTAAAACTTGTTGATTCAGACTATGCTATGAGATGGTTGGTTTTATCTGAAAGGGAGGTGCTCATGAAAGATACGTTTAATAACTGTGTCACCAAAGAGAAAAGAGGGGTATTATGTTGCAGAAAAGGTCCAGGCCCACCTGTTGTGTGGCCCCATTTTAAGTCCCAGCAAAATTCCCCAGTGAAATAAAACAACAAAAACAATAAGAAACTGAAATAGTGGGCTAGAATATGTTGGTCATTAACCTCTTCGACTTGGAGGCCTAGGATGACTCAGGGTAGGAAATCTGATGAGAAGAAACAAAGTAAAAGTTCAAAAGAACAAGAACCCAAAGAAATTTGACTTAGAGAATTATGTGCATGCATTTTTATTTTAGCATTTCTTCATCTTGTGTTGGATGCATTTAAAAATTAAAAGCAAGGGCTTATGACTGGCTAAAAATAACTTCAAGGCCTTTCATCAGTCATTTTTACCCATCATCTCTTGGTTTCCAAACATACTGCTTTGCTTGGCAAATAAATATGTTCTTAGTCTATTTTGAATACTATTTCTTTTGTGGCCTTTGTGTCCACAATGTATATGTGAAACTTTCCATGCTTAATCTCCTTTTTCTTCTTCATAGCACAGCTGAAGTCTGGCACCTGCCTAAAATTTTGCAAGGGCAAGATCCAGGTCTTCTGAAAGTTTGCATGGTTCCTACTCGTGTGTCATGACCCATATGGGCATTCAATAAATGTTGAATTGAAGTGAATAGCTTCCCAGTGCATTTATTGGCACATGTACTTTGATAGGTCAAGATCCATCTCTTTTTGCAGTGCTCAGTGATTTTCTTTTTGAACGCATTCCCAACCAGGCCAGAGTTGTTGGATGTCTCTGAACATTGTTCACAGCTTCCTATACAAGGAAGCAGCATGAATGCATTGTTGTATTGTAGCTATGGCCCAGGTTTACAAATCACTTATATTGTACAAATGGTTGTGCTTTTCTCTCTTGTTCTTTACTTATTCTCCCTCCCTCCCTTCTTTCCTTCCTTTCTTCCTTCATCTCTCCCTCTTTCCTCCCCTCTCTTTTACTTTCCATCTATCAAAGCTCTCTTGTGAAGCTCAAACACTGATAACAGGATAAACAGCCTTGAAGGGCTGTCTTTTTCAGCCTAGCCAAGCTAGACAAATGCAGCTCCAGAAGGCTGGCCTCATACCTCCATTGAGGAAGGTGTCAGCAAGAACGAGCTGAATCAAGTCTGGCCCTGCTCTCTGCCTGGGGATGGCACTGGCCTCACCAGCGGGAACACTGAGTTTCTAGCTTCAGGCATTGAGTTCTCTCTATAGCTCAATGGCTCACAACCCTTTTATGAGACAGCTGGATAACAATGTGCCTTTATGACTGGCTGACTCTTTTTTCCCCTTTCAAATCTTAAACTGTACTGTATAAAACATTCTGTCTCCTATCATTCCATCAACGAGACCTGAATAGCCGAGCCAACAGCACTCATTTATTCCCTTGGATTTTTTTTTTTTTTTTTTAACAATAAAAGACTGAAGGGAAAAGAAGGCCCAAGATGTAAGAAGTGGCTGGTAAAGGCCTCTGTGTGAGGTCCTTGGTGAGATAATCTCATTCTAAAGATCTGGGTGACTGGAATTTCCCTTCCTCCCATCCCCCGCAGAAATCCCCTCCCCAACATCTTTCTAATACAAATCCTTAGGCATTAAGTCAGGCGGAAAATGAGTCTACTCTACATTTATCTTCTTGAATGACAGTCAACTCCCGCTTAATCTTTCAACATATATTTGTTCAATGGATCAACAGATTGTGTAAGCAGCATGACGGTTGGGTTTAGAAATGTGTCTGCTCATGTTTGGTTTGTTCTGAACCATTGACCATTTTGTTTGTGAATCCATCATAAATTATATCTGTGAGTTACCCGGCACTAGGGACTGGGGACAGAGGAGAGTGCACATACAGGCTGAAAGACTTTTTTAGTCACTGTCATTTTCTGGCCTCAAGAATGCTGACTTGTTTTGGAGTGCTTTTTAATCTTTCAGACTAGGAAACTTCAAAGTTAATTCCTTCCTCATTTCCCCAAGATGTCTCCTAAATATTCTTCTGCAATCCTTTCCCCATGAAAACAAAGTAGGCTCTAAAGATACCGAGGAAGTCATAAAATAGTATAGTGTATCAGTAAGAAAACACTTAAAATCTTATAACTCTCCAATGTCTTATATGAACATATTGGTTCAAATCACCACTCCTTAAAAAAGAGATTTGGGTGTTAGAATATTAAGGCATTGATCAGTCAACTCATGACAAAACTGATTTGATTAAAAAAACATGAATTGTCAGTTTGTTTCACTCAGTTTTCAAGTTATCATTCAACCAGTCAACCAACATTTATTGAGCATCTACCTCATTGAAGGCAATGGAGAGAATACAAAAGGGAAAGACAAATATCCTGAACTCAACGACAAACCAAGTTGGAAGAGTGAAAGTGTTTTGAGAATTCCTGAGTATAAGTGAAGGGAAGAGAGAATTTGGATTGTCATAGTATAGTTTGTGCATAAGAAGGAATAGGTTTTGAAGAAATTTTATTCACTTATTTGAAAACTGTTCAACAGTGTTTATATGTTTTGAGCACTAAGCAGGTAGTGCAAAGTGAGATAGATTTACTTGATATCTCTATGATGCTTAAGTTAGAAACAGGGAGGGTGGAAGCAGGGTGCAGATGAGGAAGGAAAGTTGATGTCAGCCATGATGTCCAGGGCATGCCCAACTCATGTCCAAGTCAGGCCAAGGTCAGGAACTGCAGGAAGACGTCACTAGCTGGTTCTCCTAAGTAGATTTTGGACATCACCGTGGAGATTTGTTAGATAAAAGGACATTTACTTGTAAAATACTTTAAATATCATATTCTTCCATTTCAAAATAGAAGTATAGTCATTACTTTGAAATTATCAAGGCAGAATTTTACAACATACTATTTAATAATATATTGATAGGTAATATTTTTAATAGTATGTATTGTTTTTTAAAACCTACTGTTGATGTAGCGTTCTAGCTATTCCATCACCTCTGTGGATATGTTGCCTTATTGACTCCCAGTAACAACTCTATCAGCTTGGGAAAGTGTTGTTGTCATCTTTAAAAAGATAAGAAAACTTCAAGTTCTCATGGGCAAATACTGTATGATATCACTCTATATGTGGAATCTAAAAGTAACAACTAACTAGTGAATATAATAAAAAAGAAGCAGCCCAGACATAAGGAATAAAATATTGGTTACCAGTGGGGAGAAAGAAGAGAGGACAGGCAATATAGAGATGGGGGAGTAAGAGATATAAACTATTAGGTATGAAATAAGCCACAGGGATACATTGTACAACAGGGAATATAGCCAATATTTTATAATAACTCTCAATGGAGTATAACTTTCAAAAATTATAAATCACTATATTGTATACCTGCAATTTACATAATATTATACAGCAGCTATACTTCAATAAAAACTAAAACAAATGAAAAAGGAAAGTTCTGGTGGACAAGTGCCCAAGGTTATAGAACTAGTTATTGGGAGATTTTGACATCAGTGTCTAGGGCTCTTGAGTCCTAGCTCTGGGAATTTAAAACTCATCTATTGATTTTTTCCCTGCTGAGAAACATTAACCAATGTTTTGTTGCTTTTTTTTTTTTTTGGCTCAAGATATGTTTTAATATTTATAGGTGAATTTGTCTTTAGTTCTCAAGATGAATTCTTTGTAAATGGTTATATCCTATTGTGATTCAATACCAACTGACTCATATCTCCACACACTTTGAATATGGAGTACCAGTAATAGAATAAGGACACATAACATTTAATAAGCAAAATGCCAACAAAAAGTCCTTTAGGAGCTGCTAGATGAAGAGACATTCAGGCTTTGGAGGGTTTTTCTAGATTTAGGGGTGTTGAAAGGCACAGAAAAGCTGCAATCTTAGATCCAAAATCCATAGTGATGGTTCCCTTGATTGCAGAAGAGAAGCTGACCCAAGCCAGCCCATGAAAGGAGAACGGTTTCTTATAAGGTTTCAGGAGGCTCTTTAGGAAATAGAGCTAAAAGACGGGCTTTAAGGGCCCAGTTGCTGGGAAGGCATGGGAATCATGGCCTTTCCTTAACTACTACAGGTTTAGGCAATTTTGGGTTCAGTGTCCACCCTGGGTCCAGTGACCTGATCCCAGGGTGTTGCACATCAGTCTGTCCATTCCGGAGAGGGTATGGGCAGAGCTAGCAATGGTCTGTGTCTCTCATTAGGAATATTCTATTTATTCTGTTTATCTTACACCACAGCTAATGGATACAGTAGACTCTAAATGTTCCTCCAATTTGATTAGGGTTGATCTGGTTATTTATAATTGCTGAGAAGCATAACATAGTTTTGTTTGCACTGTAGTTTATTATGCAATATTTGATTTCCTCTAAAAATAGAGGGAAATTTTAATATTCAAAATGACCACATCAGTCAATGGCAGGGACAGAAATTAGAATTCTGCATATTCTGGTCATAAGGCCAATGGTTATTCCCATGTTTCCTAATACAAGAGAAGAATAAAATTATGCGTTATTTTATTATCTCTTATAAATATAGAATCTTTGCTAATAAGGGCCTGAGAAAATATAAAAGCTCAGTTTTCTTTTTCACAGAGATGTTCCTGAAACAATGCTGCCATGATTTGCCTTCTTTTTCCCCTCTCACCTTCTTTGTACATTTCAGTGCAGGAACTTCCATCATGGAGTATGAAAACTCTGGGATCCTTGAAATTTTTCAAGGGAGGTATTATAGGGGACTTGATTTGTTGATGTGTTGAATCCCTAAACCTCAGAGTGGCCTTGTAGAGACAGGGCCTTTAAGAAGGTAATTAAGGTTAAGTGAGGTCCTAAGGGTAGAGCCTGAAATGATGAGGCTCATCTCCTTATAAGAAGAGAAGACACCAGAGAACTTTCTGTCTAAAGTTCATACAGAGGAAAGGCCACATGAAGACAATATCAATAAAGCAACCATCTCCAAGTCAGGAAGCGAGGGCTCACCAAAATCAAACCTGCCAGCACCTTGATCGTGGACTTCCAGCCAACAGAACTGTGAGAAAATAATTTTTTTTTGTTTATCCCACCCAGTCTATATTCTGTTACAACAGCCTAAGGTGACTAATACAGATAATTTCATATATGAGGAAGCTGAAATGCTCTAGAGGTGAAGTAACATAAGGCATGAAATTGGAGAAACCAGAATTTGAAAACTGGGTGTTCTAAATTCCATGATGATGGTCTGTCTCCTATCTGGTCTGCCTGCTTATTTCTCCCAAAGTCTTAGTGTTGAAAAGCCTTACTGTTGTCAGATTTACAGGTGGGTCCAAAAGTTTGCTAAGTTGTGAAATTCTAGACAATTCCCTCTAGTAATTAAATAGCAGGTTGGCTATGATGGGGAGCAAAGCAAAAGCTTGGGAGATGTGCTCCAGGTAGATACAAGATGCCTAGTCCCACTAAGAAAGTCAGTTCTTCCAAGGGAAGCAGAGCAATGGGTCTACTGTAATTATCAGCTGGAAAGGGAATTGGGGAAGATGGGAGGAAGCTGGCCAGTCTGTAGGCTACCTCTTTGAATTAAGGCTGGGCAGAACTGAGACCACTTGAACAGTCCAGGAAAGCAGATCTCAGTAGCGGGGGTTTGATCTGTATAGAACTGGCAGCAACATTCACTGCTAAGGGATTTTGAAATGCTGCCAGTTAATTTAACAACAGTCTACCTCAAAAAAAAAAAAATTACATGGGTTTACACATCCTTCATTTGTATTTGCCATGCAAAGCTTATCATCATACTTTCCTCTTAATTTTTTATCTTCCTTGTACAATGTTCAATGTTGAATATCATCAGTATTATCTTTTTATCTTTGGATGATGGAAACCCCTGATTTTTTCCCCTTTCCTCTTTACTTTAGAGAGAAGAGGCACACTTAGAATTTGCCCTGGAGATACAATGTCTTCCAAATATTAGCTCAGGGAATAGAAAGGCTCTGAGTTGCCATGTGCTGTTGTTTGCTGGAATAAATAATCATAGAAAGGCCTTGCTCTTTCTACTCCTATGTCTTTCAGCAGAGTTCAAACCTGGGTTATTTGCAGGTATCCTTTTGAATCCAATTGAAAGACTCTGAATATCTTGGCTTTTCAATCTTGCTTTTGCTTTTCCATCACCTCATTCCTTTTTATTTCTTTATAGGTTCTTGACATTATTTCTTTCAAACAATAGAAGCTTTTCTCTGTATGAGTGTACATGTGTGTGTTGTCTGTGTGTATGCCTTTGTGTCTGTGTGTAGATGTTTATGTATGTGGATGTGGATGTGTGCTATCTATGTGACTCTGGGTGTATGTGTATGGGGGGATGGATATATGGTGTTTCTTTCCTCTAAGAGGAATGCTGATTGAACCATTGTTGCATTCCCAAGGCTCTGCCATCCATAATTATAATTGCTAAGTATTGATAGACTAAAAGTCACACAAATGGATGAACTATCGCATGTGTATCTAATACAAATAAAGATCTTAAATGTCCACTTGCCACATCTATTGCTATTTAGAAACTTAAACATACAAAATGACTTGAATAGGGTTATGACACTCTGGGCTAAGTTTTCGCCAGTGTTCTCTGGTGCACCTGCTTTTAAAAACAGGTGTTTCCTTTCTGTTTTGAAAGAGTAAACACAAGCTGAAAGTATTCAGAGTTCCACCTTTCCCTGTTCATCATACATTACACTTGCCAAGCACAGATTAAGGCACATTATTAACCTACTCAATTACAGTGGAACTCCTATGGAAATGTCTATTACAACTGCATTAATATCTCATTAGTTCATCATGTTAATGTTATTACAATGGTTACCAAAGGAATTGGCACTGATTGTTACCTAATTTTGAAGGGTTTTTGCCCCGAGCATCACTAGAGAGGGAGGCTCAATAGTAAAGATTAAAATCTGCTTTCTGTCTTCTCTGAAACAGAAAAGAAGAGAAAAATGAACAAATGAATATTTCTGGCAAAAACATGCTACAGAGGCTGTCTGAGGCTCAAGATATAAATCTATTTTGACAGGCATATTCATGATTCTTCTCATCTAGGATAGCATTATTTTTTTAATGACAAGATAACAGGAAGACAAAATTTGCCTTCATGTGAATGCATAAAAATGTAATAACAATTAGCTAATATAATTAAATTATTACTAATAATACCATGTCTGTGTCTTCACAATGAACGTGTAGCTCTGCTTATTTACATCTTTCCCCAAAGGAGTTCAAATAGATTTACAGGAAAGTTCAACCACTCCCACTTCCCCATTCATTTGCATGCATTAAAGGAAACTTAGCATAGAAGCTGATGGTGCCATTTTGTAAGGAAAATGAGCTCTCTGCAGTTTCATTTCTTTAACTGAGTTGGCAATCCTTCCTGTTTGTGCAGGAAGTTTTGTGCAGCTGTAAAGTGGGTGGAACCACGACTGGAGCGGGGGTTCCAAGACTGGACTGGATTCCATGACTTTGGGGGAGTGTTCCTCTCCACATGCCCAGGGTCTCTGGCTGGTGGGTCCCACACAAAATCCAGAGCTAGCTTTTCAGGCAAATATAAAGAAGATAAAGTCTGTTGCTGATGCTGTCTTATTTACTATTCTTTTCCTACTTTTCTCTCAGAATCCATGGCTCTCATGGTCTTTTCAGTGCAGTTTTGGGGTCGGTTGTCACAGCAGTTAACCTTTTGGTTTGTTTCTGTTTTCTTAGCAAAAAAAGAAAAAAAGCCAGCTGAACAGGACTAGGGAGGATCTGTTGGAGATGTGCAGAGAAAAGAGAAATTGTGCAATGGGCCTCCTAAGGAGGAGTGGGAAAGCAAATTATGTCCGAATTGTTGACTAAGACTTTCTGGCAGTGCTGAGGCCCCACTTGAAGTTTGCACAGACATTGAATGATGAGCCATCAGAGTGACTGTGAGCTTTCTCCTGCAGTGTTCAGTGGCTTGGAGGCAGGCAATTGATCGAACTGGGATCCTGCTGGGTGTGTGGCAGGCATATGCAAGGAAAACATTGTAATAATGGATTGTGAAACCTAACCAGGCTGAAGAGGCAAATAAGAATGTATAACAGACAGTGAAATGTGGTAGGGGGAGTCAGTGGAAGTCCCAAAGTGGTTGAAGAATTAGTGGATCAAAACTGTTGGAGGGATGCAAGAAGAATAGGTGATGGTGACCTAAATGGAAAATTTGGAGGCAGTAGATTTGTTGGTAATGACAAGGTCTAGAACATTAATATGGGAACCAGTAGAAGGTAGATTATTGCAACAAGGGCAGGTGGCTCAGTGGTAAAGAATATACCTGCCAACGGAGGAGACATGGGTTCCATCCCTGGGTCAGGAAGATTCACTTGAGAAGGAAATGGCAACCCACTCCAGTATTCTTGCCTGAGAAATCCCATGGACAGAGAAGCCTGGCAGGCTACAGTCCATGGTGTTACAAAGAGCTGGACATGACCAAGTGACTAAACAGCAAACAACAACGTGATAACCCATGTTTCCTCATAACGGAAGGATTTTAGACATCGGGGGAAACAATAGTTTAGAAACAAAGATAAGGCGCAACGGGGAATCCCTGCCCATTTCAAACCTTGTTGAATATTGGGTATGAGAATAAAAACAACCTCTACTTAAAAGCACTGCTCTTGAAGTGGTCTCTGAGAGCTCCAGCTGGAGCATGAAGGTGACAGCAGCTTTCCAGAGGCAAGGTCACAGCTCAGGGATTTCAAGTTGCAGAGGGTACAGAGCAAGGTTCTAGGGAGCCAGGAGGGGTGGGAAATTGAGTCAGAAGCACACTGGCTTCATGAGGCAGGAAGGGTGTGATTACGTGCGGATATAGATATCTAAAGAGAATTGAATAATTAACAGAAGAGGGAGTGGATTAGACCCCACATAGGGGTCAGTTTTAGGTGGTGAGAGATGATCAGTCTGTGGAGTGGAGAGAGAGAGAGAAAGTAAATGCTGTAAGCATCTTGTATTTTGGTTTGTTGTCACAGCATAATCTAGCACAACTTCATCAACGAAGTTCTTTAAAAGAAATGACACATTCTTCTGTCCACCACTTTCTTCTTTGTGCTGTTTGGAATAGGGACAAAGAGACTGATGCTGTTAACTAGCATGGACCGTGAGTACATGCTGAAGTTTACCGAAATGTAAGAGAAAAGACATTTGAGTCCTTGGTGACAGTGAAGCTGCAGTATCTACTATGGGCTAGCTATCTCTGGACTTCTTTTTTTGGATAAAGAAACTTCTATTAAACTTAACACAGTGGATAAAACAGTATCAGTCTTTCCTTAGAGTTGTAGTCAAAGGGGAAGAGAGAGCCACAGTGAGCAAAAAGATTGTTAAAAGAGGCTGAAGCACCCTCTTGCTGTAAATGCATGCTTTTCTTTAAATTATATTTCACCATATTAAAAAAGAACTTGTAAATGAGATTGTTGAGTAATCTTGGCAAATGAGGTACACTGGAAGATCAGATATGGGCAAATATCTTTTTGCCATTCCAGTTTTCAAAAAGAGGAAGAGAGATTCTGCAAACGATTGAATTATGAGCTTTATTTTATTTCCTGGAGTTCCAAGAAGAGGAAGTGTTTGGGTCATCATTACAGTAACCTCATTTCCTTCTTTGACAGATATATTGGACTATAGTACCAGGGAAAATTTGGCAGAGTGTACTTTTGAACTAAAGAAAGGCATCTGAAGGGCTTTCAAATTGTCTTCATAGATCAATTAGAGGAATATTGGTTGAATCAGAGATGGAAAGAGTGTATTAAGGGCAGTTCCTTTGAAACAACCTACACAGTTCCCACTTCTGCTCCACTATTATGTCAGCGACATCATAAGGGTTGGCTCCCCCTTGTGGTTAAAGGTGGCTTCATTGATGCCGGCTAGGAAAAGGGAGAGGGTTCCTTCTTCATCTTCCTTCTGAGGAGTCAGGAAGCTTCTTTCCTGGGTTGTGACAATGAACCTATTCTTATATTTTATTGACTCCAATTGGATCAGGAGTCCATCTCTGAACTAACTGCTCTGCCCAGAGAAAGGGGCACTCTGCTTGGTTTAGGGCTGACTGGGTAGGGGTGGGGTTGCCTTCCTTCAAAAGCACACTGGATTCATGAGGCAGGAAGGGTGTGATTATGTACGGATGTAGATATCTAAAGAGAATTGAATAGTTAACAAAAGAAGAGGGAGTGGATTATTTTTTAGGCAAACACAATATTCACCATTCTTGGAAGATTTTGAGGGTACAGTTCTTCAGTCCTATAATGTGGAAGTTTAAATTTTGATAAGAGAGGCATTCTGATAGATATGTCAGGATTATATTAGCCACAGAATACACTGCGATTAATCAAATGAGTAAACCCAAGCAACAGAATTGTTCATCATGATTCATCTTGTGGCAGAGACATGTTGGCCAAAAACTATGAAAATGAAAGTCGTCCAGTCATGTCTGGCTCTTTGCAACCCCATGGACTGTAGCTCACCAGATTCTTCTGTCCATGGAATTATCTAGGCAAGAATTCTGGAGTGGGTTAACATTCCCTTCTCCAGGAGATCTTTCCAACCCAGGGATCAAACCCAGGTCTCCTGCATTGCAGGTGGATTCTTTACCAGCTGAGCCACCAGGGAAGCCCAAGAATACTGGAGTGGGTAGCCTATCCCTTCTCCAGCGAATCTTCCTGACCCAGGAATCGAACCAGAGTCTCCTGCATTGCAAGCAGATTCTTTGCCAACTGAGCTACTAGGGAAGCCCCCAAATTATGATTTTGGTTTAATTATAATCAAGGTTAATGCTTCTGCCTGATTATAATTAACTAATATTTTTACCTTCTTTAGAACATTACAGTAGAATTATGTTCTCCGAATGGATAAGAATAACAACCCATTTTTTTTTTTAAATTGTAGGGAGCATGTATCTAAAGATTTGTATAAAATTGTTCAGGTACAAATTAAAAAGGAAGTGGCTGGAACATAGTCTTTTTTCCCCCATGCTATTTGAAATAGTGGTTTGAAATACTTAAACTTTGTTGTAATTTTAAAGGTGATATTGTAAAAAAAAAAAAACTCTCTCACAAGATCCTTAAGTGTCTTGGGTCACTTTATTGAGGTCATAGAGACAGATTTTTATTTTAAAAATGTTTAGAATGTCTAATACTTGCTGCTATTTTTAATCAGTTCCTCTGTTAAGTGAAGCAACATAAATCAAAGCTCCATGGTAAAAAGTTCATCCTGAAGCTAGTTTATTGGTTATGCTGCATAGTTAAATGAGAAATCAATATGTGCAATGTATTGAGGGAAAAATGGACCCCAGATTTTGGGTATACATTTGGTGACATGATAGGTCTGTAATTTGGGGGAGTTTAGAGGAATTCTTTTTAGTAGGAAGTCATTCCTTAGGGTATGTTCTGCAGGATATAAATCCAAGGTCTTTAAGAAAATTAATTAATTTTTAAAATGAGATCTTGTCATTCAAAACAATTTGATTGCCACCAGCAGAAGATTGTCCCTGAAGACCATCTTCACTTGAAAAGAGTTAAATATTCTACATCTCCTTGTTACTTAAACTGTGGTCCATGGACCAGCAAGATCATTATTGTGGGGAGCTTGTTAGATCTGCAGTCTTACCTCCACCTTAAACCAGCTGAATCTGAATCTGCCTTTTAATAAGATCCCCAGAGGATTCATGTGCTCATTAAAATGTGATTATGGATTACTAAATCTCAATTAGAGAGATTTCCACAGTCCACAGCGTATTTGTAGGGGTTCATAGGTCAAAGAATTGATGTTTTTTTACAAGCTCTCTCATAAAAGGCTTTCGTATATATCACAGAATTTCCATTTCCATTTACTGTGATGGCTACATATGATGCTTCCTAGTATAGTCTATATTACTTTTTAAAAATGTATTTCAAATGAGCTGTCTAGTACTAAGACTTTGAAGTTGAGCAACCTAGGTTTGAAATCCGGATCTCTTACTTTCCAACCATCTGAGATTGGTTGTTACTTTAAGAGTCAAAGCCTAGTTTTTTCACCTCTAGAATCCTTAGATTCTATAAAAAGATCTCTAGAATAATCTCTACATGATACTGATGTTATACTGTAATATACTTAAAGATACCAGCCTTGGCCATGGTACATACAAAGAACTCTGAATGTCAGTTCGTGTACTTCTTACTGGAACATACAGCCCATTAAAATCTTAGAATCATTTACTGCAAATGATGCAAAGACTATAGAAAAGTCTTCTTCTATGTAGCAAAACTGTAATGTGATTCCTATACAACATTAAATTTTAAACAGTTATACTTGCCAAGTTAAGTGATTCTCAAAATGATATTTAAATAATTAAATAGAATTGCATTGTTTAGTATGATCCATCTGGATGCCAAATTGCACTCACCAAAAGATAATTTGGATTTTAACATAATTGATACTTTGCCATTCTTCCTGAGTCTGATTTATCAACAGGCTTTGCTCCTTCTATCTACTTAGTTTCTATTAATGACTGCTTCTGCCTTCCATGAAAGTTCTTCATTTGTCAAGTTTCCTTGACTTCCCTGCATTCTTTGTCTAGTGATGTGTCAGAGTAGTCCATTCCCTGATACTTGGAAGTGTAGCTGGATGGTTTCTAATGGGTTATTGAACGATTGTTGCAGAAGCTGCTCCTGAAAGACAAACTGGGCTGAGAGCTGTAAGTTTTGTGGACCACCAATAGTTCTTTACAGTGAAACTATTGCTCTGCATAAACTCCCTGATCACACCATCCCAGGATGGGTGAAACTGTGAAATGATAGCTAGATTGTATGGCACTTGTTGAGATGTGGAGAGAGCTAAGGAGAGTCTACAGGAAAATCTATGTGACTGATGGTATGGTAGCCATCATGGATTTTCTCTCCATTGTGGGCTGCAGGTCTCCACACTTCCAACCCAGAGAACTTCATGATAGGTTATCATTTATTTTAAAATGTTTTTTATTTAAAAAAATAGTAAAGCATAAAAGAGAACATAACAAACACTCCTATTCCCATCACCCAGAATTAACTGTTAATATCCCATTTAATCATCATTTTATGTCCCATTTTCTTCCCAACATCTTCAAAGGCAGCCACCATTAATAGTTTGGTGCATGTCATTATAAACCTGTATAAAAACTCTATTTTGTATCTATATATTCATCTATCTCTCCATATCCAGTAGGCGTCCCTGCTGGCTCAGACAGTAAAGAATCCACCTGCAATGTGGGAGACCTGGGTTTGATCCCTGGGTAGGGAAGACCTCCTGGAGAAGGGAATGGTACCCACTCCAGTCTTCTTGCCTGGAGAATTCCATGGAGAGAGGAGCCTGGTGGGCTACAGTCCATGGTGTTGCAAAGAGTCAGACATGACTGAGCAATTAACACTTCTACTTCTCCATATTCATACCCAATGTATAGTGTTATTTTGTGAGTTACTTCTAAAATGTACATAAGGATTATTACTTTTGAGCATTGCCCATCTACCTTCAACATGTTTTTGAGACCCTGCCATGCTGATAGACTGGTTTATTCCTTTTGTTTTTTTGCTTTTCTTTTTTGTTTTTTAAATTATGAAAATATGATAACACATTTATAGACTCAGAAAATACAGAACAAAATTATGTATAGTTCCACTGTATATTACAATTGTTCATTTTAAGTAGATATATAAAGATTTTTGGTTGGCATTTCAGTGTAAAACTCAGAAATTAATTGAATGACTATACAGAGAAGTAGAAGAATATAGTAGACCTGAAAAGCATTATGAACCAATTCGATATAATTAAGATTTATGCAATTTTCACACAGCAGAAGGATACAAATTCTATTCAAGTTCCAGTAGACTCCTGCATTGGCAGACAGATTCTCTACCACTGAGCCACCAGGGAAGCTGGTGGCTTCCTTTTAATATAGATGTAATCAATTTATTTAACAGCAATAGAGCTTTCAGTCTTAGACCACATTTTACTAAACTGTTTTCAGGATATATAGATCGTAGCTGATATCTAGCAAGCATCAGTAGATCTGTGATTGGACTGACATTTCTGCTCCTATCCTAATGGTTTGCTTATTTAACTAATGACTGCTGTCTTCATTAGAGATTAGCACGTTAATTGAAACAGTACTTATCCCTTCTGGTAAAGTGATGAGTTTGTTTTATTCCTTTGTCCTCAAGGCTGAAAGGTGATGTGTATACACTTTGGTAAGCTCAGAAACCCTGAATAAAGGACAGTGCATTAAATAATTCACTTGGTAATAATAGGAGTCTGCTCAAGTGTCCTCCTCTAATTTCTTCACTATTGTTAGACACAGACCAAAGAAGAGATTCCCTCTGTGTTTAGGCAGGTTCAGGCTTACCTCAGCATGCACAATTTGCCTCTCTAATTAGTGGCCAGAGAAGGGACTTTCGGTGGCTTCTGCCTGTCGAGGAAAATGTGTTTGCCCTTATTAGCCATGTCAACAGAGTAATGACACTAAGGTCTTTGAGGTCATCCTCCTGCCACACTGAATGGAGCAGTTATTTAAGCAGGAACATTATCTTCCATAGCAACTGTATTTTCTAGTAAGCTCAAGACTCTTATTTCTGATACCCTTTATTAAGAACTTAGTCCAAATTGTAACATAAAAATGTAGCTCTATAAAGTTGTACACTAATATGAAATATAGTACAAAAAAATTAAAAACCCTAGAAGTTGAGTTATGGTTTAACTCAGAGGAAATGGACCTGTAAGCAAGACTATGAGAGACATGGGTGGTGGGGGGGATTGAGTGTGCCCGCAATTGTGTGTGTGCACATTGGACTGCAAGGAGATCCAGCCAGTCCATTCTGAAGGAGATCAGCCCTGGGATTTCTTTGGAACGAATGATGCTAAAGCTGAAAGTCCAGTACTTTGGCCACCTCATGAGAAGAGTTTACTAATTGGAAAAGACTCTGATGTTGGGAGGGATTGGGGCAGGAGGAGAAGGGGACGACAGAGGATGAGATGGCTGGATGGCATCACTGACTCGATGGATGTGAGTCTGAGTGAACTCCGGGAGTTGGTGATGGACAGGGAGCCCTGGCATGCTACGATTCATGGGGTCACAAAGAGTCAGACACGACTGAGCGACTGAACTGAACTGAACGCCTTATACTTTTTGGTTAGTGGTGTAAACAAACATAAAGGATTGTATTCGGACCATCCTCACTGATCCATTCCAATCAGGTTTTCTCCCAACAACTCTACTGTAATCCGCCAATAAACTGTGCACTGCCGAATTCTGTAGTTAACTCTCAGTCTTCATCTCACTCTGTTCCTAGGAGTATGTGATACATTTCACCATTCCCCCCTTGAATCACTTTCTTCACTTGACTTTCAGGGATCAACATTCTTCTCCCTTGATTATCCATTCTTTTTCAGTCTCTTTTGTCACATATCCCCATCTTCCAGGCGTCTACATGCCAGTGTATCCAATGGTTCTCTTTTTCCATATCTTTGTTTTTTCCTATATACTGTTAGATGTCATCACAGCACATCACACCACGCTTTTAAGCACCATCTAGGGGCTTCCCTTACAGGTCAGTTGGTAAAGAACCTGCTTGCAATGCAGGAGGCCTGGGTTCGATCCCTGGGTTGGGAAGATCCCCTGGAGAAGAGAAAGGCTGCCCTCTAGAGTATTCTGGCATGGAGAATTTCATGGACTGTATAGTCCATGGGATGGCAAAGATGACTGAATGACTTTCACTTTCACAATTAAATTATTCACAATTTTATATCTCCAGTCCAGATCCCTTCCTTAATCTTTCAACTCTCCTGTCCAGTCTGCCTCCTTGGCAACTCCTCTTGGAGAATAAATTCTTGGTATTCCTTAAAATATGTAAAACAAAATCTTAATTTCATACCCCAAACCTTTGTGACCCCAATAATCCCCACTTCAATAAATGGCTCTTCTAATTATTCACTTTCTAGGTACAAACCAGGGAGCTATTCCTGACTTTCTGTCTCACCTTTGTACTCCACATCCATTCTTCAGCAAATCTGTTGTTTTACCTAAAAAAAAAAATACAGATAGTGACCATTTATCACTGTCTCCACCATTACCACTGTAGTCCAAGTTTCTACAGACTCTGGGCTGTACTATGGCAATAGCCTCAACTAGCCTGTCTTTTCCAGTCATGTCACTTTACAGACTGGTCACTTCATAGCAGCTACAATGACTTTCTTGAAACATAAATTTGATTGTGTTATTTTACTTGAAACCTTCAGATGATGTCCCAATTTCACTGGAATGAAATAGAAAGTTCTTACAGTTCCAAGCAAGCCCTTTAAGATCTGGCCTTTCTTGAAGCCTTTGCACTTGCTATTTTCTTAGCCTGGAGTATTCTTTGCAGATGTCTTCATGGTTTATGTCCTCACTTCACTCACCTTTCTGCACAGATGCTAATTCATCAGCTGATGACTTTCCTGACCTCCATATCTAAAGAGCACATTTCTTCTGCTATTCTCTTTCCCCTTAGTTTGCTTCATTTTCTTCCCTTTTATTTATGCAGTGCCTGTCTTCTTCCACTAGAACATAGGGTCCAAGTGTACAAGGACTCTTTTAGTGATGTATCACCAGCCCTGAGAATAATGCCTGGCCCATAAAGAAAATCAACCCTGAATATTCATTGGAAGGATTAATGATGAAGTTGAAGTTCCAATACTTTGGCCATCTGATGCAAAGAGTCTGCTCATTGAAAAAGTTCCTGATGCTGGGAAACATTGAGAGCAAAAGGAGAAGGGGGAAGCAGAGGATGAGATGGTTAGATAGCATCGCTGGCTCAATGGACATGAATTTGAGCCAACTCTGGGAGACAGTGAAGAACAGGGGAGCCTGGCATCCTACAGTCCATGGGGTTGCAAAGAGTTGGATATGACTACAACTGAACAACAACAACAACAACAACATGCTTTTATAACTTATCATTTTAAGCCCAACAATTGTCAGTTTAGCAAATTACCTTAAAAATCATTGAAAAGAGGCCTCAGAGGCCTCTCTCTTATGCAGGCCCATCCACTTAGAAATTTATTTCTCTCTGGTTACCATCTCCAATGTTATTACTGTTGTTCTTGCTTTCTCTTCTTCCTGGTTCTGTTGTTAGGGTCAGGGAGGGTGTAGGGGGATGGAGAACACCTTTATGGGATCTGGCTTGGCCATGAATACTGATCACAAAAGCAATCAGACATCCTACACTCTGCAGCTTTATGTACCACTAAGATATCTAGGTTTTGTTATATTGATAGAGTGTCTGTCTCCTGCGTAGACATGGGCTTCTTGAGAACCCCATGAACAGTATGAAAAAGCAGAAAGATATGACACTGAAAGATGAACTCCCCAGGTTGGTAGGTGCCCAATATACTACTGGAGAAGAGCAGAGAAATAGCTCCAGGAGAAACTGAAGAGGCTGAGCCAAAGTGGAAACAACTCCCAGTTGTGAGTGTGTCTGGTGGTAAAAGTAAAGTCTGATGCTGTAAAGAACAATATTGAATAGGAATGTTAGGTCCATAAAACAAGGTAAATTGGAAGTGGTCAAACTAGGAGATGGCAAGCATGAACATAGACATTTTAGGAATCAGTGAACTAAAATGGACTGGAATGGGTAAATTTAATTCAGATGAATATTTTATCCACTACTTTGGGGAGAAATCCCTTAGATGAAGTGGAATAGCCTTCATAGTCAACCAAAAAGTCTGAAATTCAGTACTTGGGTGCAATCTCAAAAATGAAAGAATGATCTCTGTTCATCTCCAATGCAAACCATTCAATATCACAGTAATCCCAAGTCTATGCCCCAACCACTAATGTGAAGAAGCTGAAGTTGAATGGTTCGGTGAAGACCTTATAGAACTAACACCCAAAATAGATGTCCTTTCATTGTAGGGGACTGTAATGCAAAAGTAGGAAGTCAAGAGATACCTGGAGTAACAGGGAAGTTTGGCCTTGGAGTACAAAATGAAGCAGGGCAAAGGCTAACAGAGTTTTGCCAAAAGAATCCTTTGGTCATAACAAAAACCCTCTTCCAACATCATGAGAGATGACTCTACATGTGGACAGCACGAGATGATCAATACCGAAATCAGATTGATCATATTCTTTGCAGCTGAAGATGGAAAAGCTCTATATAGTCAGCAAAAACAAGACTGAGAGCTAACTGTGGCTCAGATCATGAACTACATTGCCAAATTCAGACTTAAATTGAAGAAAGTAGGGAAAACCACTAGACCATTCAGGTATGACCTAAATTAACTCCCTTAAGATTATACAGTGGAAGTAACAAATATATTCAAGGGATTAGATCTGATAGAGTGCCTGAAGAACTATGGATGGAGGTTCATAACATTGTACAGGAGGCAATGATCAAAACTATGCACAAGGAAAAGAAATGCAAAAAGCCAAAATGGCTGTCTGAGGAGGACAACAAATAGCTGAGAAAAGAAGATAAGCTAAAGGCAAAGGAGGAAAGGAAAGATATATCCATCTGAATGCAGAGTTCCAAAGAACAGCAAAGAGAGGTAAGAAAGACTTCCCAAGTGGTCAATGCAAAGAAATAGATTAAAACAATAGAATGGGAAAGACGAGCGCTCTTCAAGAAAACTAGAGATACCAAGGGAACATTTCATGCAAAAATAGGCACAATAAAGGACAGAAATGGTATGGACCTAAAAGAAGCAGAAGATATTAAGAAGAGGTGACAAGACTACACAGAAGAAGTGTACAAAAAAGATCTTAATGACCAAGATAACCACGATGGTGTGATCACTCACCTAGAGCCAGACATCTTGGAGTGTGGAGTCAAGTGGGCCTCAGGAAGCATCATTACAAACAAAGCTAGTGGAAGTAATGGGATTCCAGCAGAGCTATCTCATATCCTAAAAGATGATGCTGTTAAAGTGCTGCACTCATTATGCCAGCAAATTTAGAAAACTCAGCAGTGGTCACAGGACTGGAAAATGTCAGTTTTCATTCCAATCCCAAAGAAAGACAATGCCAAAGAATGCTCACATTACCACACAGTTGCACTCATCTCACACGCTAGCAAAGTAATGCTCAAAATTCTCCAAGCCAGGGTTCAACAGTACGTGAACCAAGAACTTGCAGAAGTTCAAGTTGGATTTAGAAAAGCAAGAGAATTCCAGAACATCTACTTCTGCTTCATTGACTACATTAAAGCCTTGGAGTGTGGAACATCATAACAAATTGTAGAAAATTTTTAAAGAGATGGTAATATCAGACCACCTTACCTGCCTCCTACAAAACCTGTATGCAGGTCAAGAAGCAACAGTTAGAACTGGATATGGAACAATGGACTGTTTCCAAATTGGGAAAGGAGTACATCAAGGCTGTATATTGTCACTCTGTTTATTTAACTTATATGCAGAGTACATCATGAGAAACTCTGGACTGGAAGAAACACAAGCTGGAATCAAGATTGCCGGGAGAAGTATCAATAACCTCAGATATGCAGATGATACCACCCTTATGATAGAAAGTAAAGAGGAACTTAAGAGCCTCTTGATGAAGGTGAAAAAGGAGAGTGAAAAAGCTAGCTTGAAACTCAACATTAAAGAAACAAAGATCATGCATTCAGTCCCATCACTTCATGGTGGTAAATAGATGGGGAAACAATAGAAACAGTGACCGACTTTATTTTTTTGGGCTCCAAGATTACTGCAGATGGTGACTGCAGCCATGATATTAAAAGATGCTTGCTCCTTGGAAGAAAAGCTATTACCAACCTAGACAGAATATTAAAAAGCAGAGACATTGCCAACAAAGGTCCGACTAGTCAAAGCTATCGTTTTTCCAGCAGTCATGTATGGGTGTGAGAGTTAGACCATAAAGAAGGCTGAGTGCTGAAGAATTGATGCTTTTTAAACTGTGTTGTTGGAGAAGACACTTGAGAGTCCCTTGGACTTCAAGGTGATCAAATTAGTCAATTCTAATGGAAATCAATTCTGAATATTCACTGGAAGGACTGATGCTGAAGCTCCAATACTTTGGCCACCTTATGTGAAGAGCTAACTCATTAGAAAAGACCCTGATGGTTGGAAAGGTAGAAGGCAGGAGGAGCAGGGAATGACAGAGGATGAGATTTTTGGATGATATCACTGACTCAATGGACGTGAGTTTGAGCAAGCTTGGGGAGATGGTGAAGGACAGGGAAACCTGGGGTGCTGCAGTCCATGGGGTCACAAAGAGTTGGACATGACTGAGCAACTGAACAACAACAGCAAACTCCTTCCTAGGAAAGAAGTTATATTTACAGAAGGCCTCTTCTCTTATCATACACTTAGGAAATGCCTGAAACCAACAAAATGGTTAGTGGTCATAGCGTGAGGAGTACATTCAGTCCGTGAAGAGTAAAGATGGTTAGATTCTGTACTGCTTCAACCAAAGGGCAAAGAAGTGCATGCTCAGGAAATGAATATATAGCTAACTGCACTCAGCTGCTGAGAACAGACGTGTCCTACTTCATCAGTTGCATGATATGTCATGGGATTCCTTTCTCATTTTGTGCACAGATTTTACCATGCTGTACAGACTCTTCTGACCCTTGCTTTTAAATTCATCATATTTTGGAATTTGTTTCATAGTATTATATAAAGAACTTCTTAGGTCTTTTCAATGGTGCTATCATATTTTATTGTTTTGACATACTATAATGTTTTAAAATATAATCCTCCATTATTGAGTATTTAAATTACTTCCAGTATGCAAGTGTTACTTTTTTGGGGTAATACTCTAAATAAATCCTTGTGCATATATCTTTGTGTGCATTTGTAAGCATATTTGTAGCATAATTTCCAGGAAGTGGAATTGGTGAATCTAGAGTATGTGAATAATCATTAATTTGGGAGATTTTGCTCTTCTAGGTTACAGAAGGAACACGGTCTACCTCAGACAGTGGTGAAGGCAAAGTTACCTATAATTGACTATGGAATGTGATCCAATAGTCAGTATGTGTGGAGGGGCCACTCCAGGTGTCTGTCACTGGAGACAGAGGTTCCCAGGCTGTGCAGCCTCCTGACTCCAGAACTTCTACCGGACGAAGAAGAGGCAGCTCCCCTGGTGGCTAGCCTGGTTCCTACAGCTGCATGGGCACACTGCCTGAAACAGATCGGAACTCTGACACCCCTTGCACAAAAGAGACCTGGGAAGATGAACAGCTACCCAAGGTCTAGAGGTTGTAAGGGCGTCCCCTTGTGTCTGAACCCAGGTTCAAGGACATGGAGAATGGATTCTGAAGCAGAATATTCAAACCCACCAGCACCTACCAGGAGCTGATGTAATAGGTCACAACACCTGAGGGCAGGTGGTCTTGACTCTTCCCCTGCTGCAGAAACTTAGGAGTTTTGTTACCCTCTGATGACCCCAGGACAAATACCTCAGCTGCATCTGCAAGGACCCAAATGACCCTGAGTGTGAGAAGAAGACAACCCTGGTTACGGCACCCCTGTGATTGGTGAAGGCAATCACCTGTGATACTTTATTGAGCTGTTGGAGCCACTGTGAGATTTTCAAGACTATGGTGATAATAGTGTTAATGTTGATGAAAATGATGTTGTGATGCAGGTTTGAAAACACAAAGTAATAACTTTTTAACAAAACATGTCTTTTTCTCATCAGAAAACTGGTACCTAAAGGCAGGGTTTATTGAATTGGTTCCAATGACCACATACACCTGACTTACTCAACTTATATGCTAAACATTCTAACTCCTGGGCATAAGCCAGACTAACTGAGTAGGAATTTCTAGTGATGTAGGTGATTTTGATTAACCCCAAAATCTGGAAGTCACTGGTCATAGGCATTTCTGTCATCAAAGTCTGATGACCAGTTTTTTTTTTTTTTTTTAACTTTTTGTATTGGAGTACAGTTGATTAACAGTGCTGCACTAGGTATACAGCAAAGTGATTTAGTTATACATATACAAATATCTATTCTTTTTCAAGTTATTTTCCCATTTAGGTTACTGCATAATATTGAGGAGAGTTCCCTATGCTATACAATAGGCCCCTGTTGGTTATTTATTTTATTTTTCGGTCATGCAGTGCGGCTTTCAGAATTTCCTTGGCAGTGAAAACTCTAATTCCTAACCACGCCAGGGAATTCCCTGATGACCAGATATTTTAATACTTATCTTAAGATGTGGCAATGGCACCCTACTCTGGTACTCTTGCCTGGAAAATCCCATGGGCAGAGGAGCCTGGTAGGCTGCAGTCCATGGGGTCGTGAAGAGTTGGACGTGACTGAGAGACTCCACTTTTCACTTTTCACTTTCATGCATTGGAGAAGGAAATGGCAACCCACTCCAGTGTTCTTGCCTGGAGAGTCCCAGGGACGGGGGAGCCTGGTAGGTTGCAGTCTATGGGGTCGCACAGAGTCAGACACGACTGAAGTGACTTAGCAGTAGCAGTAGCAGTAAGATGTTTTCCAAGGGGTCTGAGGAATGATGGAATGGGCCCGGGTAGTCTTGACTGGCTGCTCCAGGGTCTCATATAAGTTAGCTGTCTGGGACAGGAAGCATTTGGGTTCTTATAGGTGCACACCTATCCATGAGCAACAGTACATCTTATGCTTAGAGGAAGTATATATGCATATATTTATACTCCACTTAATTCCAGTGGAATTTAAGATGTTGGGTTTATCACAATAGATTGTATAAACTTCACATAAAAACTAAAATAATTAATTTGGAAGGATATTACCAAGTTATTTTTCATTAAGAACATACAAGTTTACACTTCTGTCTATATACCTGTTTCCTCATTTTTTTGCCAACATACCAACTGGGTATTACCAAATATTTTGATCTCTGCCAATAGTGGTAACTAAATCATGGAGTCTTGCATAGTTTTTTATTTTTATTTCTCTTATTATTAATAATATTTAACATATTTTTAAGCATTTAAAAGATTTTAATTTTCTTTTCCTTGAACTGTCTTTTCATGTCTATTGTCAGTTTGTGCTTTTTCTCTTCAAAAAAATTAGATCAGTTAGTGGTTTATCTATTTTGTTTTTTCAAAGAGCCAGATCTTGAATTTAATTATTAGTAATTTAATATTACTAACGTTGCAAATTTTTTTTCTAATTTCCAAGTCACTGATTGCTGCTTTTATCTGCATTACTTCTTCCTTCTGTGTTGACTTTTTAAAAATATTAAATGAAAGAAGACTGGCAAAAATGAAAATAGCAGATGCTCAGAGATAAGTACATGGGAGTTTATTATAACATCTTTCATACTTCTGTGTTTGTTAGAAACACTGTACAATAAATGAATATCCTAAACAAGTTCTGTACAAATTAATCTGAGAGGCTTACAAACTAAATGATTTTCTTGAAAAAATTATTGCTGTTGTTTAGTTGCTAATTTGTGTCTGACTCTTTTGTGACCCCATGGACTATAGTCCACCAGGCTCCTCTGTCCATGGGATTTCCCAGGTAAGAATACTGGAATGGGTTGTCATTTCCTTCTCCAAGGGATCTTCCTAACCCAGGGATGGAACCCGAGTCTCCTGCTTGGCAGGTGGATTCTTTATACTACTGAGCCACCTGGGAAGCCTCTTGAAAAACTAATTTATGTTCTCTCCATCCATTTTTGCCCTCTTTTTTTAAAAAAGAAAGTGTTTACCATAAAAAATACTTTCAATTGGAAGAAGGTACATTTACAGAGACGTGGCAAAGATAGTACAAAGAGTTCCTATATCCCCCTTACTCAGTATCTCCCACTGTTAACATTGTACACTACCATGGTACATTCATCAAAACTAGGAAACCCACAGTGGCACATTACTATCAGTTTAAATAGCCAATTTTATATGAATTTCACCAGTTTTTCCATGAATACCTCTTTCTGTTCCAGGACAAGTTGGGAGTGCCACATATGTATGGTTGTCAATCTCCGGATTCTCCTCTGGTCTATGACAACTTCTCAGCCTTTCCTTGTTTTTCATGACCTTGACAGTCCTGTGGAGTACTGGCCAGATACCTGATAGAATATTCCCAAGCTGCATGTATCTTAGGTTTTCCCCATGATTAGACTGAAGTTATGCGATTTTGAAAAAAATAGCACATTGATGAAATGCCCTTTTCATTGCATTTTGTCAGTTCAGTTCAGTTCAGTCGCTCAGTCGTGTCCGACTCTTTGTGACTCCAAGTACTGCAATGAACATACACATCAGGGCCTACCTGACAGCTCCATGGCACCACTGGGAGGGTGAACCTTCGTTAGTTAAGGTAGTGTCTACCAGGTCTCATTACTGCACTTTTGCCCTTTTGTATTCTGTCTTCTGGAGGTAAGTCACAGTCTAGCCCCCTGTGAAGGGGGAGGGTAGGTGGGGATTAAGCTCTACCTGCTAGCACCCTGAGGCCTGACGTGGCGCTTGTGCTCCCCCATCATCTGCTTGGGAAGACCTCCTCCCAGGTGTAACTGCTCCTCCCAGATTGGCGGTGGCTGTTGCTCAGCCACTAAGTCATGTCGCACTGTATCCTCATGGACTGCTGCATGCAAGGCTTCTCTGCCCATCACTGTCTCTTGGACTTGGCTCAGATTCATGTCCATTGAGTTGGTGATACTATCCAATCATCTCATCCTCTGCCTCCCCCTTCTCCTTTTGCCTTCAATCTTTCCCAGCATCAGGGTCTTTTCCAATGAGTCAGCTCTTCACATCAGGTGGCCAAAGGATTGGAGCTTCAGCTTCAGTCCTTCCAATGAGTATTCAGAATTGATTTCTTTTAGGATTGACTGGTTTGATCTCCTTGCAGTCCAAGGGACTCTCAAGAGTCTTCTCCAGCACCACAATTTGAAAGCATCAACTCTTCAGCACTTTCAACCTTCTCTAAGGTCTGATTCTCACATCTGTACGTGACTACTGGAAAAGCCCTAGCTTTGACTGTATGGACCTTTGTTGGTAAAGTGATGTCTCTACTTTGTAAAATGCACTCTAGGTTTGTCATAGCTTTCCTTTCATGGAACAAGTGTCTTTTAATTTCATGGCATCTGCAGTGATTTTGGAGCCCAAGAAAATAAAATCTGTCACAGTTTCTACTTTTCCACCTTCTAATTGCCATGGAGTGGTGGGACTAGATGCCATGATCCTAGTTTTTTGAATGTTGAGTTTTAAGTCAGCTTTTTCACTCTCCTCTTTCACCCTTATCAAGAGGTTCTTTAGTTCCTCTTCACTTTGGGCCATTAGAATGGCATCATCTGCATATCTGAGGTTGCTGATATTTCTCCCAGCAACCTTGATTTCAGCTTGTGATTCATCCAGCCTGGCATTTCACATGATGTACTCTACATATAAGTTAAATAAGCAGGTGACAATATACAACCTCGACAAACTGCTTTGTCTATTTTGAACCAGTCTGTTGTTCCATGTCTGTTGCTTTTTGACCTGTATACAGATTTCTCAGGAGACAGGTAAGGTGGTCTGGTATTTCCATCTCAAAGAATTTTCCACAGTTTGTTGTGATACACACAGTAAAAGGCTTTAGCATAGTCAGTGAAGCAGAAGTAGATGTTTTTCTGGCATTCCCTTGCTCTCTCTATGAGCCAATGAATGTTGGCAATTTGATCTATGTTTCCTCTGCCTTTTCTAAATCCAGCTTGTACATCTGGAAGCTGGGTTCACATACTGCTGGAGCTTAACTTGAAGGATTTTGAACATTACCTTGCTAGCATGTGAAATGAGTGCAATTGTACAGTAGTGTGAACATTCTTTGGCATTGCCCTTCTTTGGGATTGGAGACAGGAACAGCTTGCTTTTCAGTGAATACCTGTTGCTTCTTTTGGGATTCTTGAGTTCTTGGGTCTTGAGACACTCTTTTATTTTGGCAGATTTTGTGACTGCTGGTGGTTTTTCCCTACCCATTTATATTTTGGCATTTGTGGTTTGTTGTAATTGTTGCCTGTGAATATTTGAGTTTACCATCTACTTCCTTTGTTTTTATGTGGAGATTGTGAGAGATCCAAAAACTTATGCCTCCCTCTTGCTTTAGTGTTGTCTGTATGAGTTTTCTTGATGCTGTATTACTAGGCATAGATACTCTGCCTGCTAGATCTTTATGGGTGTAACCTTTGCAGTAAGAAACTTTTTAACACTATGAATACATTAAAAATATTGGGATTATAACCTTTTCTTCTTCTTCCTCCCCTTCCTCCCTCTCTATTTTTTTTCTCTTTCTTTTCCTTCTTTGTCTCCAGCATTATTCTTTTTCATTTTCCAGGTTTCCTTTCATCACTTTGGAATTGCTCTATTTTTTAAATTAAGAGGTTGAATATTTTACTATTAAATTGTTTCTTATTTTCTTTCATGGCTCTTGCTTCACTGTATAAAAATAGGACCAGCAAACACAATGTATAGCAAATTAAAGAGAATAATTTACTCATTTATTTGTTTCTGACTGTGTTGGGTGTCGCTTGCTGCATGGGCATCTCTCTAGTTATGGAGAATGGAGGCCACGCTCTAGTTACAGTGCGTGGGCTTCTCATTGCAGGGGCTTCTCTTGTCGCAGTGCACAGGCTCTAAGGTCTGCAGGCTTCAGTAGTTGCTGCACATGGGCTCAGTAATTAGAGTTCCCAGACTCTAGAGCACAGCTCAGTGGTTCTGGTGCAGGGTTTTCGTTGCTCTGAGGCATGTAGGATCTTCCCGGATCAGGGATAGAACCTGTGTCTCCTGCTTTGGCAGCCATTCTTTACCACTGAGCCACCAGGGAAGCTCCTAGCAAAATTCTGATAGTATTGTTCTTTATCTAACAGTGTGTAACTAGCAAAAATTTTTCTCCACTGCCAGTTATTTCCAATGGGAAGATCATCAAGTATTTTGACTCTAATCCAGGGATGTATATAAACACATTACAATATTATATAAGGCTTAAGATAACAGTGTTATCCTTGAATTGCATAATTTTTATAACTGGTTTTTACCACAACTAATTTCAGGAATTCTGAGTATTACAATGGGAGCCTAGCCTAAAAATCATAAGGTGCTGTGAAAAAGACTCATACTGTTTATCTGAAGTCATTAAGAATTTAAGGAGTATTTTTTTTTTTCTGGTACCATTTTGTTGCAAGTAGTTTCTTTTGCAAAAGTTGCTTTTAAAGGGACCTCTTCCCCCCACTAACTTAAGTATGCTAGATTAAGTTCTTTCAAATTAGTTTATTTCATTTGTGTAAATAAATAGTCCTAAATAGATTTTGTGAATTTCTCACATGCTCCTTCACTCGTTAGTTCTGAAGTGTTACTGAGTGCCATCTTGATCAGTCAGCCATTTTCCTAGCAAGTTGACAAATCCTGAGTTTTCTGATAGAGCTTCATTCATTTCAGTTACATCTGATAGAGGAGAATAAAGTTCACCAGCAGCTTTCACACTTTGCAAAGCACCGAACTCCTCTTGTTCAGTTTTGTCCCAAATTTCAGGCTGCCTATGCTAAATGACATTTCCCAAAGCTTTCTGTGCCAAATTGCTGATTTCTATGATTTAATACCATTTTTTGTTGATATCATTCATGTGTGTGATTTACCCATGAAGAGCAGAGCAGGCTGGTGCTCAGCATCCAGATGTCACCAGTTCTTAGCCACACAGCCCACAGGGCATGGTGGATGCCCACATGTGCAGGCTGATACCACGACCACAGCTTGTGGGCCCTGTTGGCGGGAGTGCCTGGAATAACTGTTTCAAAGGTAGGTCTTATATCCCACTTAATGGCTGGATTTTGCCTTGTTATGAGTATCTGAGTGTATTTTGAGTATATAAGATTATAACATGTACACTTATTAATGACATTTTTGGACTTATTGCTGGTATAGCATTGTGCTGTGTGTGTGCAAAGTCACTTCAGTTATGTCCGACTCTTTGCAACCCCAAGGACTGTAGCCCACCAGGCTCCTCTGTTCCTGGAATTCTCCAGGAGAGAATATTGGAGTGAGTTGTTATTCCCATCTCCAGGGGATCTCCCTGACCCAGGGATCCAACCAGAGTCTCATGCATTGCAGATAGATTCTTTACCATCTGAGCCACCAGGGAAGCCTGTATTATATGGTAGAAAACGCTAAAGTTTTCTTTGTTTTGTTTCTCATTTATTTTCTGTTCTGTTTGTTCTTTGCTGGTTATATATTCAATTCATATGATAATTTGATGTTTTATGTTATTTTCAATTTGTCATGATTATCCTTATAGTTATAGTCTAAAGTGATATAATTAATTTTCACTTTTATGAACAAAGAAATAAGTATTCCTGCAATTTTTATTGAACTTTTCTTCTTCCTGATTACCCTGATTTTAGCTGATTGTGATATCTTTTTCTGTTTTCTTAGTGTTTACTTTGAACCTTTCCAGAGGCATATTTCTATTACCAGATTAATCAGAATTAGATGATATATTTTGATTTCTACCAATATATTTGCACTCCATTCTCCATTTCAGCCCTTATCTCCAAGGCTTTGTTATTAAACAAAACCAGAAGAAATTGTTTCATTTTTTAAAGGCTAAAATGACAAAATATTGGCAGTTTCATGACTGCTATTTTTGGATCACTACCCAAATAACTATTTCTTTAACTTTAATTACATTACTGAAGTATGTCTTAATATTTATCTCTCTGATTCATTATTTCTTGGTATATGGTATAACCTCTCAATCTGTAGTTCTAACTCTAATTTGATTTAAGATAATTATCTTGAATTATATCTTTGATTTTTTTTCTCTTCAATTGATTCTCTTTTTTTCAAGAACAAAAATATTTAAATTTAGGATCTCTTTGGTTTTATATTTTCTGTTTCCTCTCTAGTCCTGTAAAAATCTTTAGTATATACATTTTATTTTGTTCTCCTTTCTCAGTTCTATTTTTTCTGCAGTGTGAGTTGTGCTTTTTGATATTTCCATAACAGTCTTGATTTCTCTGATGGTTTTTTTTTCTCTCTGACTTCTTTCCTGAGTCCTGGATATTTCATATGTATTTTCCTTCTGAGGTCTGATCATTTTTTTCCCTTTTGAATATTTGTATCTTTTCTTTGTGCTCTTGTTCTAAAATGATATATTTTTTCTATTTAATTCTCTGAGATCCTAGATATGTATTGATATTTCTGTCTGCTTCTTTGTAATATTTTTTATGACGTGCTTTTTTTGTTTCTCTTCTTTTGTGTTTTTAAAATAACTTCTAATTTTATTTTGGAGTGCAGCCAATTAACAATGTCGTGCTAGTTTCAGGCACACAGAAAAGTGACTCAGCCATACCTGCACGTGTATCCATTCTCCCCCAAACTCCCCTCCCATCAAGGCTGCCACTTAATATTGAGCAGAGTTTCCTGTGCCATACAGTAGGTCCTTGTTGGTTATCCAGTTTAAATTTAGCAGTGTATATTGCTGTATCTGATAACAATATATACTGGTATATATAATGTATGTATATATACACTGATCTCAAACTCCCTAACTATCTCTTACCCCAACCCTCCCCCCAGGTAATCATAAGTTCATTCTCTAAGTCTGTGAGTCAGTTTCTGTTTTGTAAATACATTCATTTATATTATTTCTTTTTAGATTCTGCATGTAAGGGATACCATATGAAATTTCTCTTTCTCTAACTTCATTCAGTATGGTAATCTCTAAGTTCATCCATGTTGCTGCAAATGGCATTATTTCATGGTGGAGTATTTTTAATGGCTGAGTAATATTCCACCTGACCTGCCTCTTGAGAAACCTATATGCAGGTCAGGAAGCAACAGTTAGAACTGGACATGGAACAACAGACTGGTTCCAGATAGGAAAAGAAGTACGTCAAGGCTGTATATTGTCACCCTGCTTATTTAACTTCTATGCAGAGTACATCATGAGAAACGCTGGGCTGGAAGAAACACAAGCTGGAATCAAGATTGCCGGGAGAAATATCAATAACCTCAGATATACAGATGACACCATCCTTATGGCAGAAAGTGAAGAGGAACTAAAAAGCCTCTTGATGAAAGTGAAAGTGGAGAGAGAAAAGGTTGGCTTAAAGCTCAATATTCAGAAAACGAAGATCATGGCATCTGGCCTCATCACTTCATGGGAATTAGATGGGGAAACAGTGGAAACAGTGTCAGACTTTATTTTTGGGGCTCCAAAATCACTGCAGATGGTGATTGCAGCCGTGAAATTAAAAGACGCTTACTCCTTGGAAGAAAAGTTATGACCAACCTAGATAGCATATTCAAAAGCAGAGACATTACTTTGCCAACTAAGGTCCATCTAGTCAAGGCTATGGTTTTTCCAGTGGTCATGTATAGATGTGAGAGTTGGACAGTGAAGAAAGCTGAGTGCCAAAGAATTGATGCTTTTGAACTGTGGTGTTGGAGAAGACTTGAGAGTCCCTTGGACTGCAAGGAGATCCAACCAGTCCATTCTGAAGGAGATCAGCCCTGGGATTTCTTTGGAGAGAATGATGCTGAAGCTGAAACTCCAGTACTTTGGCCACCTCATGTGAAGAGTTGACTCATTGGAAAAGACTCTGATGCTGGGAGGAATTGGGGGCAGGAGGAGAAGGGGATGACCGAGGATGAGATGGCTGGATGGCATCACTGACTCAATGGACGTGAGTCTGAGTGAACTCCGGGAGTTGGTGATGGACAGGGAGCCCTGGCATGCTGCGATTCATGGGGTCGCAAAAAGAGTCGGACACGGCTGAGCGACTGAACTGAACTGCATATTCCATTGCATATATGTACCACATGTTCTTTATCCATTCCTCTGCTGATAGATGTTTAGGTTGTTTCCATGTCTTTGCTATTGTAAACAGTGCTGCAGTGAACACTGGGGTGTGTGTATCCTCTCAGACCATGTTCTTCTCTGGATATATACCCAGGAGTGGGATTTCAGGGTTATCTTGTAGCTTTTCTTTTCATTTTTTAAGGAACCTCTATACTGCTCTCCATAGTGGATATTTTACCACGATATCCTTGGCTAGATCTTTTGCAAATTCCTGTTTATTGTCACTCATTTTTGAATGATGAGCCAGATATTTGGGGTGTTTTGTGTTAGCAGAGTTCTGGGATAGCCAGGAATCCTCGCTGGTGCACAGTAAAACTCCTTATGATTTAGGGTTTTGAGGGTCAACTAGTTGATACTTTTATCTCTGAAGCTGACCAGAGTTTAACATCTACTCAAACTTTAGAACCTCTTGTCTCTCCTGTGTTAATACCATATTCCTTCAAGGAATGATGGAAATGCATGTGTTCCCTTTTTATCCTAGCCTTTCTTGTTATTCTTGGCTGCTAAAAAGGGTCCAGGGCAGGTCCCATCATCACTGCACATCTTGTTCTGTTGCTTCTCCTTAGAGGGCACCACCTGGTTTGGATTCTGTGACCTCCAGGTGCAATTGTTCCCTAGCATTGTTCTGTGCTCTGGCCTACTATTCGCCAAATCTGGGGGCTCTTTCTCATACGGTTTGGTTCTCAATTACAGACTTCATTCCAGTTGAGTTTTGCTTCTCTACCTCTAAAATGTCTTGCTTTTAGGTAATTTCAAGGAGGAATGGAGGGTGGAGATATCTTAATGTTTTCTTTAATTTTATGATTGTTTACTATTTATTGATTGCATATGTCATAATTTATACATAACTATACATTTGGGCTTCCCTGATGTCTCAGTTAATCTTGCCATTTAAAAACCGGAAGTCTTTGTATCATTGACTTGAAATTTGTTATGAGAGTGTAAAATTAGATTGAGAAGGAGATTCAGAATCATTTTTCCTAAACTGCTTCAAACAGATGACCATTCAAGATTAGAGATACTCAATAAATAGGTCAAACAGCTTTTAACTGAAACATAACCTATTGGCTAACTATGGGATGGGCAAGCACACTTGACCCAGTGAAAGGTATAAGGAAATCTAATGTGGATACATTTTAAATTTTATTTATGAACAGTTTTTAAAAGTGAAACTTTATTCAAGTTGTAAGAGATATTTGGAAATTAATTTACTCTCATATTTTTAAATGGGAGAACTAAAGATTGGAGAGCTTTGTTGTTTCACATCTAGTTAATAACAGAGTGAGTTCTAGACTATCCGTGTTCCTAAATTCAGTTGTACGTAATAGTTTTATTGTTTCTGACATATCTGCATATTATTTAAAACTTTTTTACATAATATTTTCCTCTAATTTGACTCACACATTTCATTAAAATACATTTCTATAAAGAAGAAATCACGTTTAAATATGGGTACAGAGTCCCAGTGTTGGTAAACATTAACCTCCAACATCATGCTGTTTCTTCCACATTCAACTATCTGAGAATCTACTCTCTGATTTAGAGTCTGTCTATTCTGGCCATTGGTCACCATGACATTTTGGTTTCTGTGTCCAGAGGTGAGGTTTTCTTGGACAGAAATGCTTTATATCCTTTCCATGAAGAATAGTTTTAATCTTTTCTTTTAAATTTATTTATTTGGCTGTATTGGGTCTTAGCTGTGGCATGTGGGGTTTTCATTGTGTCATGCAGGAATCTTTTGTTGCCATGCATGGACTCTCCAGTTATGGTGCTCAGGCTCAGTGGTTATAGTGCAGCCTTAGTTGATCTGTGGCTTGTGGGATTTTAGTTCCCTGACCAGGAATGGAAACTGTGTCCCTAGCATTGCAAGGTGGATTCTTAATCAGTGGACCACCAGGGAAGTCCTGAGCATCTTTGATCTTTATCTAATGAAATCATCCCACCTCTACTTACTTTCCTCCTGACACTCAATTTGTATGTCTTCAATGGCACTCAGTCCTTTCACTATGGAGCTAGAAGCCACCTTGGAATTCAACTGCCTTCATTTTACAGGTGACCAAACTTATCAGAAGATTAAATTGGCAACAAAGGATCGTGCAGCCTAAGGCTAAGACCTAGGTGCAAATCTCATCCTCTTACTTGTCTGTGACCTTACAGAATTTACTTAACCTCTCTGTAATTCTTAGTTTCTTCACCTGTAAAGTGAGGATAATAATACCTATTTTAGAGTGTTTATTGAGGATTAAAAAATATAATGAATATGAAAACTAAGCATGATGCTTGGTAAATAATAATTGATCAACAGAGTGCCATTTGATTCTTGCTGCTATTGTTGTTATTATTATTAGTACTAGTATTTGTATTTCTGCTACTATTGCTGCCTCTACTACCAGGTTTCAAAGTTAGTATGACTCATTCAACCATACAGGCAAATAACACCTCAGTTTGACATAACATTTAAGAGACTTATGTCTTCTTCTTGACAATGGATTCTGTGATTTAAGGTACCAAATTACTCCAGAGAATTATCTATAGATATAACATGAAGCACTCCAAGGTCAGTATTATATAGGGTAATAAGATGTATCTACCAAGTGCTATGGTTTGAAGTATCTAGAAATATATCTTCCATGCTATGTGCATCAACTTGGAAATTGTCCTGGACTCTAGAGAGGTAGTCAGGTATAATAATTAAGACATAGGCTCTGAAGCTAGACTGCATTACTCCAAAACCTGACTCATTCACTTAGTTAGTTGTGTTACTCTAGGCAAAATACTTGAATACCTCTGTCTCAGTTTCCCCATCTCTACATTGAGGATGATAATAACCCACTTTACTAGATCTGAGAGATCAAGTGAGCTACTATATATAAAGTGCATGGACAAGATCCTAACACTGTATTCACATATCTGTTTCTCCAGCTTTGGGGGCAGTGTTTTGACTGTGTCCTCCTGTCTCTTACGAATCCAGAGCCAAGAAGAATTGCTGATTTTTCAGTCTGTTCAGCTTGTATTTATCGTTCAGACAGTGTCATGCCTTCCAAGCTCCTTACACACAAACCTAGAAACAAGAGGTATTATTAAAGTATTATTACTATGTTTAACAACAGAATATTATATCCTCACATGTATATAAGTATGCAAACACAGGCATACGCACGCACCTCTGATCTGAATGTCATTTCTGCCTTGGTGTTCAAAAATCCCTTAGTAAGTGGTCATTAAGCATACTGCTCTGCCTCTGCCACACTCTTCTTTTCTAATACATTCTCTTGGCACCAGATGACAGAAATATTCCCAAACTTTTGCACATTTCAAAAATATGCTGTACCCTGAATAAGTCTCAGAAAGAAAATGTTGACAGACTTTGCATCAGGCCCATAAAATTCAAACCTAAAAAAAATTATGGGCCTGGGTCAAAGGAGCTATTTCCAAGAAAACAGTTGGACTCCACGCAAAGGATTTTTGACATAGAACATACTCTTCTTTTAGACAATCAGTGGGAGACTAGCTGGTCCCCAGCCATGCATAAATCTGTCCCTGTACAATGGGTAGCAGTTCCTAATTAAGGGAAAGGAGGGAGGGGTATGGACTGAGCAGAGGAGACTGAGACTGGCAGGCAGAGAAGAACCAGGAGGAAGTAGCCCCGTGCTTGCTGCCACCTTTCCTGAAACCTCTGCCACAGACCTGTACCAGGGATAAATCACCCCCTTTTCTGGAGTTCAGGAAAATAAGACTATAAATAAATAATGTGTGGATGTGCCCAAGTACATTATGGATGCGCTGGATATGAGAGAAGCAGGAAGAGCAGGTCCAGGCCAGGAGAAGGGCAAATGGAGCAGCATTTGCTAAATACTGTGAAAAGCTGAGTGGCCCAATTAACTTTTATGAAAACTCTTCCCCGTACCCTGGCTATTCAGCCTGTGCTCTCTGATAGAGAGGAGAAAATCAATGCCTGTGGTGCCTGATGGGTAATAAATTGTAAATAGCCAGGACGGGGGCACTCATGGCTCTCTGGAAGGCTTCTTTCCAGGGACTGAGTTCACTCTCCCGACTTCTTCCCCTGAACCCTCTTTCTCTGGGTTGGAACACTTAGTACCATCATTGGAAAGCCTTTTTTGTAAATTTTTACTCCATTATATTGCAATTTTAGCATCTCACGCATTTGGCACTTAGAACATTTTTATAATGGTCTTTGGTTTATTTTTGGCCCAGTTTTACGGCTCTCTGCCAGGCCCAAACTTCTGCTATGTAGCTGACCCAAAATAGTTTCAAAGGCTCAGATGCAACTTGATACCAAAATTTTCTCCTCACATGTTTAAGTTAGCCCTGTAAAATTTGATGACCCCACAGAAGTTTCTCTAGTAAGTAATTAGACTCATAGGACAAGTCATCTCATTGCTATGCAAGGTGAGTCAGTCAAGTGTCCATGTCACTCGCAGGTAAATCCAAACAAAAGATGCCTCTGCAGTGATGCCTCTGACTTTTTCTACAAGTCAGAAAAAGTTCCAGATGCATAGAAATAGAAATTGGACTGACATTTAAAGGGATCTAAATATGCTCCATAGCTAGCTAGGCTGGGAGAGTCCTCATGAGTCTTCATCGTACCGTGGCTCACGACTTCTGCCACCACCAGCTAACAAGGCTGAATATTCTCAGATCATGTATAATATGCCAACCCTTTACCATCTATGATCTTGTTAAAATGTTTCATTAGCTGTTTATAATTGGGATAATTTTCACCACTGTTTTATAGAGGAGGGAATTTGTATTAATAGTTCAGAGGAATGATTTCCAAACCCAGCTATAAAATTCCCTGGGGAGTTTCAGAAAGCGTGGTGCCTAGGCAGCAACCCATACCAGTACATCAGAATGCCTGGGGGTAGAAGCTGGGCATTATTAGTATTTGGGGGAAAAAAAAACACACTAATAAAAATGATTCAAATGTGCAGCCATGTTTGGAAACCACTGGTTTAGAGAGATTTAAGAGATTAGTTCAGTGTCACCAGCTAATACATGGTAAAATGAAGGGGCCATTTGAGTCCAAACCTTGCACTTTTTCTAGTACACCAGGCTGCCTTTCATCCTCCTGCTGGAAAAAAATGTGAAACGTGTACCAAATGGAGTCCATGACCCTGCTTCAAGGAACTTATGGTCTGAGGAAGTAAAAATGATGTAGGTAAAGATAAAATCAATGTTAACCTGTATGGTGTTGCTTGTGAATTTAGCAAAAGCTTGGGAGCTGCTGAGCTAGTCAGTCAAATGAGTCTACCTGGATATGCCTTCTCCTCTGGAGACTCAATTTCTCAAGTTACCTCCAGGCTGTATGTTAAGTTGGTAAGTTGTGTCTGGCTATTTTGTGGCCCCATGGGCTGTAGCCTGCCAGGTTCCTCTGTCTATGGGATTGCCCAGGATACTGGAGTGGGTTGCCAGTTTCTTCTTCAAGTGAACTCCCTGACCCAGGGATCAGATCCCACATGTCCTGCATCTCCTACATTTGCAGGCAGATTCTTTACCATTGAGCCACCTGTACCACCTGAGAATTAAGTGAGTTAACTCTTCAATCAAAACAAAAGCCATCTGTGCTGTCAGTATGAAAGTACTTAGGAGGTACTTAGGAAAGTTTAAAGTAGCGAACACATACAAAATCTGGGGCACTCAGTGGTTGTGTCCACTGACATGACTAGTTCCTGAAAGAAGGGACTTTGATGTGCTTTGGGTGTGCCATACCTCATACTCCATACCTCTGTGTTGAAGATATGGAGGTAGAGAGGTAAGGAACTTGTCTTCTGTGGTGAGTATCAGAGCTGGAATTTCAACTTGAGCTCTCTTCTCTGACTACTGTTCTCTGCTCTACCGTGCCTTATTGACAAGCCAGGGGAGACTCTATCTCCATAGGAGGTCAGTTCTTTTCATCCAGTGTAGGGCTGTAGAAGAAGGCTTGCATGCACAATCAGGTTCCAACAACAGGACTTCATTCTAAACACCTGCTCTCACCACCAGGATATTCCTTACCCACCTCACCCCACTCAGATTATAACACAGTTCCATCATAGTGGTTTTCTGTTCTACTGTAAGAAATTGCTATTAGATTCATCTGAACCATGAAAACAATAGAAGGCTAGTAACAACAGGAGCAAATCAGAAGGAAACAATAGAATGGGTATATTTATTATACATGATATTTTATCTTGGCTGTATGTTTACATCTCTGAAAAGTTTTGTTCTCTCTTTCCTTCACATCAGTAAGACCAACATCTGATCTTGGGAGTTTTAGATATTCCTTGTTCAAATAAACTCTCTTGGTAGTAAAGGCTATCATTTGAAATGCTACCTAAATGTCAAATATTTTACAAAAATCAAAACAGTCATATATTCATTTTATAAAACTTCTTCCTATGGTTGTTGCCTTTGTTTCATAAATGAGGAAATTGAGTCTGGGATAGATTAGAAATGTCTGCAATTCTTTGGTACCCTTCTATTGAGAGGTTGGGTATTGTTCTCTCTTCCCTTGCATCTGAATTGGCCCTTGAGACTGGTTAGTTTGACTAATAGCATGTGATAGAAGTGACATTGCCTTCTCTGGGTCTAATCTTTAAGGACCTGATAGTTTTTGCTTCTGTTCTAGATGTCACGTAAGAAGTTCAAGTACTCTGAGACAGTCATGCTTTGAGTAAGCTCAAGTCAACCATATGGAGAGGCTTCCTAGCTGGAGGAGGGGCAGAGGGAAGGAGAGAGGGGCAGAGGGAATGAAAGAGAAAGAGAGGGAGAGGGAGAAGAAGAGAAAGAGGAGGAAGGGGCAGTGGAGGAGAGGGCCAGAGACAGACAGACAGGCATACTTGGCCAGCACCAATCTTCTGCTCCTCTTAGCCCAGAAGTTATCTTGGTCATTCCAGCCCCATTAGATACTATTTGGAGAAGAATCAAAAAGACTAACCAAAGCCAGAATCTGGGACCCCACCTGTGTCCAGAGTGGGGTCATCCTAGTCATTCCCAGCCCTCTGTGCTATCCTCTGACCAAAGACATTGTGGAGCAGAGATTCTGTCTCCGCCATGCACTAACCCACAAAACTGTGATTGTGGTCAGATGGTTGTCGTTTTAAACCACTGAATTTTGACGTGGTTTATTATGCAGCAAAAAGTACCTTCGGCAGTTTTGCCCGATGACAGAGGAAGGAGCAAGTCTGGATGGAAACCCACATCTGTCTGATTACAGAGCTGGGGCACTTTCTTCTCTGTGCGCTCTTCTAGGGCTTTAAGACTGGTGTTGCACTTTCTATCCGGTCTCCTGCTGAATCTCTCTCAGCTTAAATTCTGAGCACATGGGAAAGGGACAGACATGATTGTTCTCCTTCATCATTACAAGAAAAAATTAAATGACAGGCAAGTTCTGAGGTTAATTCCTGTTCATTGTTCTTTTTTTCTACACCTTAAGATGTAATTTCGTAGCAAAAGCAAAGTTCCCACCCTAGCCAGGTCTTCATTCCTGCCACTTCAGCTTCTCAGTTGTTCAAGTGAGACCATATTTTCCCTCTCTCTCTCTTTTTTAAGTTTTAAAGTAAAACATGATGATGGTAATTTTGCCAGAGGAAGGAGGCCAAAGAAGAACTGTGCAGAATGAATGATTACCCCCTGTTCCAAATTACCGTGTGATATGTGCAGTCATTTTGTGGGATCTTTAGGAAACGGTAGGGATTCAGCTTAAAGGATGAATAGGGGATGTTCCTACAGAAGAAGTTCTGTGTTTCTGTGGTAGCAAATGTACCATGTGGTGATGGCCCTGTGAATAGCTGTGTTTATCAAATTCCAAAGTAAATACTCAAGTGAAACTCCACATGAAAGGCCAGACCACAAGCTAGAGGTTCCCCGTGGCACTGGTGAGTTTACAAAAATGTCTGTGGTTTGTGAGTGTGTGTATATGTGTGTTTAAACTGCACATCATTTATACATGCCTTTATTTCTAGTGATTGCTACACACAACTAGCAGAACGTCTTAGTCCAGATCTCTTACCTAGTGCTAAGTAGGCAACAGTGGTTAGACCTCAGGCAGGTTTTGTTGTGATAGACAATTTTCTGATTTGTAGAAGTATTGTGTTATCTAACTTGTAACTCTGGGCAAGGACGACATTAATATTGAGATGCACGGGAACACTGAGCATGCAAGGAATAAAGAAAGGGTTGGCATGTGCACAGGTGTTGTGAAGTAGATCGTGCTTGGGTGTGTGCTCAGTCGTGTCCAACTGTTTCCCGTGGACTGTAGCCCACCAGGCTCATCTGTCTATGGGATTTTCTTGGCAAGAAAACTGGAGTGGATTGCCATCTCCTCCTCCAGGAGATTGAACCCCATGTCTCCTGTGTCACGGGTGGATTCTTTACTGCTGAGCCATAGGTGAAACCCTGTGGAGTAGACCACTGTTGAGCAAATATTCCTTCTCTTGCTCACCACTGCCTGCATTGGAGAAATATACTTCCCACGCTACCAGTGTGGACTTGGCATTGTGATTTGCTTTGGCTAATGAAATATAGTAGGAAGTGACAGTGCGTGAGTTCCAGTCCTGGGCCTTTAGATGTCTTGTATGTCCACATGAACCCCTGGGGGTTCTGACCTCTTCCCATGGTCATGGCTGCTGCCTCCTCAGCCAGGGACCCAGGATGAGTGCTCATGGAGTAGAGTTGTCCCACCTGCCTTCGGTCTAGAGAAGAGCCTTATGGTGTAGTCACTAAGTTCTCCTTGGTTTGTGACTTAGCATTATTGTGACAGTTGCTGATGGATACAATCATCAATGTGTCTCAACTTTTGTGCAGTTTTTTTCTCCTGAACTTGTGCTTATAAATTGAAGCTGTTTGGGGAGTTGTAAGTTAGGTGAAACTCTCAGAAAAACTGTTAGAATTAGGCCTTTAGTTTATTCAAAATAGTGAATTTGTGATTAGGAAGGAAGATTGTCATCTGAGAGCAGGAAAAGATTATGTATAAGGTTGTATGCTTAGTCGCTCAGTTGTGTCTGACTCTTTGTGACCCAATGGACTGTAGCCTGCCAGGCTCCTCTGTCCATGGACTTCTCCATGCCAGAATACTGGAGTGGGTTGCCATGCCCACCTCCAGAGGATCTTCCCAACCCAAGAACTGAACCAGGTTTCCTGCATTGCAGGGGGATTCTCTACCATCTGAGCCACCAGGGAAGCCCAAGAATACTGGAGTGGCTAGCCTATCCCTTCTCCAGGGGATCTGCCTGACCCAGGAATTGAACTAGGGTCTCCTGCATTGCAGGTGGATTCTTTACTAGCTGAGCTACCAGGGATTCCATGTATAAGGTTACAGAATGATTGCATATGAGACAAGTGGGCTCCTGGACCTGCATTACAGGGAGATGGGGCAGATCCTTCACTGTGGGGAATTTACAGCCACTGTTTAAATTAAGTCAGTGAACTGAGTGTGTGCATTTGAGGAAGAATGCTGTCACGGGGCCTGGTGGAAGAGAAGGATGAGAGCATGCAATTGCTGCTGCCATAGATTTGTGGGGGGCACTGATCTAAAATGTCTTATGTGAAGGGGGGGAGCTGAGTTTCCTTCAGAGTTGGTTGAATTCACCTACTTGAGGAGGATCTGTGTGGCTGACTCCCCTACAAATTTGAACCAACAGAATAAAATATTTTCTAAGATGCCAGCATTTTCCCTAAGTCCCAAGAGACCACCAGGGGAAGAGTGGCCTGGGCAGATAGTCAACTGTGACCACATAAAAACTCTGCCATTTTTTTCAGATCATATTTTCTGGAGGGCAATAACTTTGGTTTTTACTGTGGACACAGCAGTGTCCTAGGAAAACCATCCTGAATTTAGTCATAGACAAGAAATTCATCTTCAAGACCTTTCTTGCCTTTGCTGTGTACAAAAAGGCAAAATGATAGGATACCAAAAGAAGAACTCCCCAGGTCGATAGGTGCCCAATATGCTACTGGAGATCAGTGGAGAAATAACTCCAGAAAGAATGAAGGGATGGAGCCAAAGCAAATACAATACCCAGTTGTGGATGTGACTGGTGATAGAAGCAAGATCCGATGCTGTAAAGAGCAATATTGCATAGGAACCTGGAATGTCAGGTCCATGAATCAAGGCAAATTGAAAGTGGTCAAACAAGAGATGGCAAGGGTGAACGTCGACATTCTAGGAATCAGCGAACTAAAATGGACTGGAATGGGTGAATTTAACTCAGATGACCATTATATCTACTACTGCAGGCAGGAATCCCTCAGAAGAAATGGAGTAGCCATCATGGTCAACAAAAGAGTCCGAAATGCAGTACTTGGATGCAATCTCAAAATCGACAGAATGATCTCTGTTCGTCTCCAAGGCAAACCATTCAATATCACAGTTATCCAAGTCTATGCCCCAACCAGCAATGCTGAAGAAGCTGAAGTTGAACAGTTTTATGAAGATCTACAAGACCTTTTAGAACTAACACCGAGAAAAGATGTCCTTTTCATTCTAGGGGACTGGAATGCAAAAGTAGGAAGTCAAGAAACACCTGGAGTAGCAGGCAAATTTGGCCTTGGAATGGGGAATGAAGCAGGGCAAAGACTAACAGAGTTTTGCCAAGAAAATGCACTGGTCATAGCAAACACCCTCTTCCAACAACACAAGAGAAGACTCTACACATGGACATCACCAGATGGTCAACACCGAAGTCAGATTGATTATATTCTTTGCAGCCAAAGATGGAGAAGCTGTACACAGTCAACAAAAATGAGACCAGGAGCCAACTATGGCTCAGATCATGAACTCCTTATTGCGAAATTCAGACTCAATTTGAAGAAAGTAGGGAAAACCGCTAGACCATTCAGGTATGACCTAAATCAAATGCCTTATGATTATACAGTGGAAGTGAGAAATAGATTTAAGGGCCTAGATCTGATAGATAGAGTGCATGATGAACTATGGAATGAGGTTCGTGACGTTGTACAGGAGACAGGGATCAAGACCATCCCCATGGGAAAGAAATGCAAAAAAGCAAAATGGCTGTCTGGGGAGGCCTTCCAAATAGCTGTGAAAAGAAGAGAGGTGAAAAGCAAAGGAGAAAATGAAAGTTATAAGCATCTGAATGCAGAGCCAAAGAATAGCAAGAAGAGATGAGAAAGCCTTCTTTAGCGATCAATGCAAAGAAATAGAGGAAAACAACAGAATGGGAAAGACTAGAGAGCTCTTCAAGAAAATTAGAGATACCAAGGGAACATTTCATGCAAAGATGGGTGGATAAAGGACAGAAGTGGTCTGGACCTAACAGAAGCAGAAGATATTAAGAAGAGGTGGCAAGAATACATGGAAGAACTATACAAAAAAGGTCTTCACAACCCAGATAATCATGATGATGTGATCACTAATCTAGAGCCCGACATCTTGGAAAGTGAAGTCAGGTGGGCCTTGGAAATCATCACTACAAACAAAACTAGTGGAGGTGATGGAATTCCAGTTGAGTTGTTTCAAATCCTGAAAGATGATGCTGTGAAAGTGCTGCACTCAATATGCCAGCAAATTTGGAAAACTCAGCAGTGGCCACAGGACTGGAAAAGGTCCGTGTTCATTCCAATCCCAAAGAAAGGCAATGCCAAAGAATGCTCAAATTACCGCACAATTGCACTCATCTCACATGCTAGTAAAGTAATGCTCAAAATTCTCCAAGCCAGGCTTCAGCAATACTTGAACCATGAACTCCCTGATGTTCAAGCTGGTTTTAGAAAAGGCAGAGGAACCAGAGGTCAAATTGCCAACATCCGCTGAATCATGGAAAAAGCAAGAGAGTTCCAGAAAAACATCTATTTCTGCTTTATTGACTATGCCAAAGCCTTTGACTGTGTGGATCATAATAAACTGTGTAAAATTCTGAAAGAGATGGGAATACCAGATCACCTAACCTGCCTCTTGAGAAATCTGTATGCAGGTCAGGAAGCAACAGTGAGAACTGGACATGGAACAACAGACTGGTTCCAAATAGGAAAAGGAGTGTGTCAAGGCTGTATATTGTCACCCTGCTTATTTAACTGCTATGCAGAGTACATCATGAGAAACGCTGGAGTGGAAGAAACACAAGCTGGAATCAAGATTGCTGGGAGAAATATCAATCACCTCAGATATGCAGATGACACCACCCTTATGGCAGAAAGTGAAGAGGAGCTAAAAAGCCTCTTGATGAAAGTGAAAGAGGAGAGCAAAAAAGTTGGCTTAAAGCTCAACATTCAGAAAATGAAGATCATGGCATCCGGTCCCATCACTTCATGGGAAATAGATGGGGAAACAGTGGAAACAGTGTCAGACTTTATTTTGGGGGGCTCCAAAAACACTGCAGATGGTGATTGCAGCCAGGAAATTAAAAGACGCTTACTCCTTGGAAGAAAAGTTATGACCAACCTAGATCGTATATTCAAAAGCAGAGACATTACTTTGCCGACTAAGGTCCGTCTAGTCAAGGCTATGGTTTTTCTAGTGGGTATGTATGGATGTGAGAGTTGGACTGTGAAGAAGGCTGAGTGCTGAAGAATTGATGCTTTTGAACTGTGGTGTTGGAGAAGACTCTTGAGAGTCCCTTGGACTGCAAGGAGATCCAACCAGTCCATTCTGAAGGAGATCAACCCTGGGATTTCTTTGGAAGGAATGATGCTAAAGCTGAAACTCCAGTAGTTTGGCCACCTCATGCCAAGAGTTGACTCATTGGAAAAGACTCTGATGCTGTGAGAGATTGGGGGCAGAAGGTGAAGGGGACGACAGAGGATGAGATGGCTGGATGGCATCATGGACTTGATGGATGTGAGTCTGGGTGAACTCCGGGAGATGGTGATGGACAGGGAGGCCTGGCATGCTGCGATTCATGGGATCACAAAGAGTCTGACATGACTGAGCGACTGAACTGAACTGAACTGAACTGAACCAATATTTACTGAATGACTAACATGTCCCGGGGTAGATGTTTTAAGTGGCTTACTTCATTTTATCCTTATGCAATACCCCTATGAAGTAAGTATTATTTGAATCATTTTACATATGAAAAGTTAATTAATTTACTTCCGGCCACTTGCTAATTGGTAGAACTGTCCTGTTGACCTGGAAATTTTCTTTCTCAGTCCTGTCCTCCTTCCACTCTGCTTGAGTCTTTCCTGAAATTTCACTTTTGGCTTTTGAGATAGAATTTGGTAGAGAGATGGTAGTTGACTCTGTTAGAAACAGATTAGGGTCAAGTCATGCTGTACATCTTAAACTTACACAATGTTATGTATCAATTATATCTCAAAAAACTGGAAGAAAAAAAAATAGGGCAATACAAGAGAAGGCAGCTCAGACTGTCTCATGGAATGGGAGCAAAAGAGGTGGACAGATGAAGCTGGGAATTTTCTCTCAGCCATAGGATTTCTTCAGGCCCTTGAAACAGGATTAGGTGGATATTTGCAGCAGGAAGAGAGAGGGAAAAGGTATCCTCTAGCCTGCAGACCTTTCTCCATCACGTGGTTTATGCTGTGGAGAAGACTCCCATTGTCTGGCCTCCAGTGACTTCTATGTGATGCTGAGAATCTATAAAACTGCAGAGGCCAACCCAGTTCTGAGTGTACATACATTTTCCATTGGCACCTTTGTTAGCTTCTCAGTCAAGAGGAGGATGGAATGGACTGGGAATCAGAAGAACTGGTTTCTAACATCTGCTCTGCTATGTGATGATGGGCAAGTTCCCTAGCATTTTTTCAGTCCTCTGCCTTCTTTTAACATGAAGCAGTTAGATAATATCAATGCCCTTTCCTTTTTTTAGCAGCAAAAATCTTAAAAAAAAATAAGATCCCCAATGGAATTCTTATAGGTAATGTAGAGTAGAGTAACTCTTCCAGACTAATCAAGAGTTAGGGGCTCTAATCCATGCTCCTTCTGGAAGTCCCTGGGCCACTTCTGAGAAACCAGGGGCTTTGTGGATGGAGTTCAAAAAGGCTGTTCTGAGTGATAAGGGTCTTTTCCAGAAGTAACATTACAGGATTACAGAGTTAGCATCATAGACATAGCATCATAGACACCCCCAAATCTTCTAGTCTTTGTGGAGTCATCCTTTATTATTTATTTTTTCTTGTTAGAGTCAAATGAGCTAGCTCAAGCCTTTACCCCTAGGTTTCCTACCCGCCTGCCCCATATCTCAGAATTCTTGAGGGTTGTCCATACCCGCAATGAATGCGTTACTCTAATTCCACTGAGCACACATCTCCTCTTTGGACTCCTACTTCTGCCCACATTAACTCAGCATAAAGAGCAGCTGTCTTGCCTTTGGTTCTCTTCCAGGAACCACCCACATATGGCTGTGTGGGCAGTTGCTTTTACTTATGGTTTGGCACTAATGAGGGGTTGGGGGATCATATCACCTAACACCACCACAGATACTTCAAAATTGAAATTTAGCCATCGCTGTTCTAAATAGCTCCACAGTTACGGCTAGCACTGCTGAGTTCTTTATGGACACTTTCCTCCAGAATGCTGGGTTCCTTCCCTGTCCACGTACTCCTCTTCTTTCTTTTAAGGCCACCCACCTCTTTAGAGGCTCCCTGTGTACCGTGCAGATTCTTTTCATTTTAACAGAAATATAAAAAGGTATTTTTTTTCTTTTACCCTCTTCTTCTAGATGACCACCATTGTTCTATCTAAATGGCTCATTAAGGTATTTTGCTTAACAAAAGACAATTCTGCTCCTATGAGAAATTCTACCAAGATCCTTTGAAATAATATTCCCCCATTTTTCAACTCTTGGTTATAAAATTTCACGAAGTATTTGTGTTAAGAAGTAGCAGAATGAAATAGAAGCTTTGCATTACTGCCCCTAGGTTGAGCAGAAAATTAATGTTGAACTCACTCTGAAAAATCATCCTTTTAAAGACATGGACTGAAATGTAAGTTCTGCTGGCCTGTTTGACATGGCTAAGCTCCACCTGGCTACCTCTTCTCCAGCCCTGTGATATCTCCCTCTTTTGCTATAAAATAGTCAGGTGTTTCTAAGTTTTGATACTCACCTGAGAAAGAAAATGTTTATATCTTAGGTGCAAAGTTTGGGGATATTTGTAGATGTTCTAGAATTTTGAACTTTTTATTATTCTTACACAAATGGAAGAAGTATTAGTACAGAGAGGACCCACATTCCTATCACCTGTCCTGATCAATTTTCAACTCATGGCAAATCCTGCTGCCAACTGCAGATGGATCATTTTGAAGCAACTCCAAGATGTCAAATCATTCTATTTATAATATTTCAGTATGTATCTCTAAAAGCTAAGAACTCTTTTAAGACAGCATAATCACATTATCATACCTAAATCATTAATAATAGTATATTAATATCAACAAATAACTACTCAGTGGTCACATCTCCCAGATTGCATGACATTTTTTTAAACAGTTGTTAAAATCAGAATTCAAGTAGGGTTTGTGCATTGCCATTTGTTGATATAACTCTTAATTTTCTTTTAATTTACAGGCTTGCCCCTTCTCCCCTTGTTTTTTTATCTTGTAACTTATTCATTGAAGAAGCTAAGTCATTTGTTATGTCTAGGCTTCCACATTTTTTATTTTGCTCATTGTACCTCAAGCTATCATTCAATGAAATCCTCTTTCCTTTATATCTATTAGAAACTGAAAGTTAGATCTAGAAAATTTTATTTTTAGATGATTGTGTCTACTTATGGTAGGGGGCACATACCTGGTTATATCTCTTTTGGTGACATTAGGAGCCATTAATGATATAATATTTTCATGTATTTGCTAGTTTATCAGGCTTGAAAAATAATGATAATTTAACTCTATAACTGCTTCCTAATTTATAAGTTGGAATGATTGCATAAATAAATACTTGCCCTCATCAACTGTTTGGTTATCCCTTAGTAATTTTAATATAGGAAAGGCAAGGTAGGAATTCCTTGGCTGTCCAATGGTTAAGACTCTGTGCTTCACTCCCACAGGCATGGTTTAGTTCCTGGTTGGGGAACTAAGATCCTGGAAGCTGTATTGTTGTTATTCATTTGCTAAGTTGTGTCTGACTATTTGGGACCCCATGGACTGCAGCATATCAGGCTTTCCTGTCCTTCACTTGCTCAACTCATGTCCATTGAATTGGTGATGCCATCCAACCATCTCATCCTCTGTTGCCTCCTTCTCCTCCTGCTCTCAGTCTTTCCCAGCATCAGGGTCTTTCCCAATGAGTTGGCTCTTCTCATCCAGTAGGCAAAGTATTGGAGCTTCAGCTTCCACATCAGTCCTGTGAATATTCAGGGTTGATTTCCTTTAGGACTGACTGGTTTGATCTCCTTGTTGTCCAAGCTGCATTGCCAAAAGAAAAAAAAAAAAGAAAGAAAGAAAGAAAGGAAAAAAAGGCAAGATAAATGCTTGATTCTTTTTTGTTGTTGTTTACCAGTTTTCAGAGTATTGAATTCATTCCCTAGCATAACAATCTAATGCGTTTAAATGTATATAATATGTTTTAATGCCTTGAAGTTATAATTACTATTAATGTTCAAATTGTCCCATCTTTTGCCGTGGAATCCTTTTCAAGTTGGCTTCTGGGCTGTTTTGACAATCATGATACTCTTTAATAGTTTCTTTGCCTTCTAGCTTGACAAAATGTTCCAAGTTTATTTGGCATATTTCATGCCATAGGCATAGAATGAACTTTGGTGGGAAAAGGTATTTAGAAACTGCAGTCTAAGTGTTAGAATACCTGTTGATGATGGAATAGTGGTTATTTCTAAGCCTTTTCAAAGTATGATAATTTATAAAATTATAATATTATAAATGTACCATGTTATTTTTGGCCTATTTTAAAAAGTAAATGTATGTGGAAGCTTAAACAAATTGCTGTTGTTTTAGTTCTATTCTTTTGTTCAAATTGTTCTATTTTCTCCTATCTTTATCTGTTTCCTGTTGGCTTACAGACAGAGAGGACCCTTGGTCCCACATGACTTCTGCACTAGACATGTTTGCGGATTTGTAAACAGTAATGAAGAAGCTGAAAAGCTGAGCAGACATTTCGGCATGCTCGCAAGGCTGGGATGAAATAACTGGAATTAAGGGCTACCAGAGAAAAGGCTTCTCTGGTGGCTCAGACAGTAAAGAATCTGCCTGTAATGTGGGAGACCCAGGTTTGATCCCTGGGTCAAGAAGTTCCCATGGAGAAGGTAATGGCAACCCACTCCAGTATTCTTGCCTGGAGAATTCCATGGACAGACGAGCCTTGCGGGCCACAGTTTATGGGGTCACAAAAGAGTCGGACATGACTGAGCAACTTTCACTCGCTCACTCAAGGGAAAGAGTCTTAGTGGTCACCTCAGGCTTTCATTTTAGACGTTGAAGGACTAAATCTTAAAGTAAATGACCTAAATATAAACCATCCATCACAGGGACTGTATTCTAGTTCTGATCACATCTATCCATGATACGTTAAAATGATCTGCTCCCCACCCTGATGGTTGGATATTATCAAACAACAAAAATGAAACTACTCCTAGACAAAACACAGACTTAACAAAGATTGGGTTACATGAAAAGTAGTCAGACACCCAAGCCTTTAGTATATGATTCATTCATGTAATATTTTAAAATAGGCAAAGCAGGTCTGTGTTGCTGGAGATGAGGATGGCAGTTAGCCTTAGAGAGGAAGATGGAGTTGGGATTTGGAGGAGGCATGTGGGGGCCCTCCAGGGGCTGGTAATAATTTGTTTCATTACTTGGATGATGTTATGTTCATTTTGTGATTGAGCTTGACACTTTTGATTTATGCATTCTTCTTTATGTATATCATACTTCATATGAAAGCCTATAAAAGAAAATTTTGTTGATTTTTCCATTGGACTCTGTTCCATTTGCATATTACTATTTTTTAGACCTATATACTAGTTTATTGACCTCAACTCTACAAAAAGCTCTGATAGCTATCAAAGATAACAATAATGTCAAAAGTTTAGAAGTTACTATTGAGAAAATAACCAGAAAGATGAAAACCAGTTAGAGGCAGGTAAAGTTACCAGACAGAACAGCAATGATAGCAATTTGCTTGAGTTTCAACATTAACATACTTTTACTTAACATTCAGTTCAGTTCAGTTCAGTTCAGTTGCTCAGTCTTGTCCGACTCTTTGCGACCCCATGAATCGCAGCACGCCAGGACTCCTTGTCCATCACCAACTCCCAGAGTTCACTTAGACTCACGTCCATCAAGTCGGTGATGCCATCCAGCCATCTCATCCTCTGTCGTCCCCTTCTCCTCCTGCCCCCAATCCCTCCCAGCATCAGAGTCTTTTCCAATGAGTCAACTCTTTGCATGAGGTGGCCAAAGTACTGGAGTTTCAGCTTCAGCATCATTCCCTCCAAAGAAATCCCAGGGCTGATCTCCTTCAGAATGGACTGGTTGGATCTCCTTGCAGTCCAAGGGACTCTCAAGAGTCTTCTCCAACACCACAGTTCAAAAGCAACAGTTCTTCGGTGCTCAGCTTTCTTCACAGTCCAACTCTCGCATCCATACAGAACCACTAGAAAAACCATAGCCTTGACTAGACGGACATTTGTTGGCAAAGTAATGTCTCTGCTTTTGAATATGCTATCTAGGATGGTCATAACTTTCCTTCCAAGGAGTAAGCGTCTTTTAATTTCATGGATGCAGTCACCATCTGCAGTGATTTTGGAGCCCCCAAAAATTAAGTCTGACATTCTTTCCACTGTTTCCGCATCTATTTCCCATGAAGTGATGGGACCAGATGCCATGATCTTCATTTTCTGAATGTTGAGCTTTAAGCCAACTTTTTCACTCTCCACCATTAGGCCAACTCAAAAATAAAATGATGCTTTTTCTTTTATTTCACTAAAAATAATAAACATGTACCTACTATAGAAAATTCAGAAAAACAGGAATACATTAAATAAAGAAAAGAAAAATAGCCATATATTACCAATAGTCACCCGGAAGCAATCTGTGTAAACATGTTGTTGAATCACCTTCCATCCAACACTCTCTTAAAATGTATTTACAAAACTTGAGTGCTACCTACAGATTTTTCTCTTTTGCTTATGTCTGCTACAATGATACTTAGGGAGTGTATTCTCCTTTCTAAGTTATCTAAACTGAGAACAAAGATAGTCAACTGCGATAAGCTATGTATTGAAGACCTGGTAACTGTAAACCCAGAGAGACCAGCCACAGAGAATGACATTAGGGATTACCAGTGTCTATAGTCAGAAGACAAATTCCCCTTAGAGAAACATACTTTCCTCCACTGTTCAAGTCTCAGAGTTGAATACTTTGGAGGCCAGTAATTAGGTAGTTAGAGAATTCTCCAAATTCCCCAAAAAATAGCTTCATTTTTTTTTTCACATTCCTACATTGTCAGTTCAGTTCAGTCACTCAGTCATGTCCAACTCTTTCCAACCCCATGGACTGCAGCATAACAGGCTTCCCTGTCCATCACCAACTCCAGGAGCTTGCTCAAACTCATGTCCATTGAGTCACTGATGCCATCCAACTATCTTATCCTCTATCTTCTTCTTCTCCTCCTGTCTTCAATCTTTCCTAGCATCAGGGTCATTTCCAAAGAGTCAGTTCTTCACATCAGGTGGCCAAAGTATTGGAGTTTCAGCTTCAGCATCAGTCCTTCCAATGAATATTCAGGACTGATTTCCTTTAGGATTGATTGGCTTGATCTCCTTGCAGTCCAAGGGACTCTCCAGAGTCTTCTCCAACACCACAGTTCAAAAGCCATCAATTCTTCAGCACTCAGCTCTCTTTATAGTCCAACTCTCACATCCATACATGACTACTGGAAAAACCATAGCTTTGACTAGATGGACCTTTGTTGGCAAAGTAATATCTCTGCTTTTTAATACACTGTCTAGGTTGGTCATAGCTTTTCTTCCAAGGAGCAAGTGTCTTTTAATTTCATGGCTACAGTCATCATCCACAGTGATTTTGGAGCCCAAGAAAATGAAATCCGACACTGTTTCCACTTTTTCCCCATCTATTTGCCATGAAGTGATGGGACTGGTTGAAATCACAGGACACCTATTGTGGTCATCACCTGCCAATTTATGAAATTTTCCAGAGAGTCTGTGAGGTTTAGTGACCTAAAACCCAGTGACATTTAGGAACCCACACTGTTCTAATGTCCTTGCCCCTTTCCTCTACTCATCTCCTCATCTAAGGCACAGAGTAACTTGAGATGCTGTACTTGACCAGTTTTTCCTGTTGACACACACTTGGCTCTATCTGTAACTTCAATGTAGAAGGGAGGCAGAAGGCTGCAAAAGCACCACCAGGTCCATGTGTAGCTTGCTGGCAAGTGCATTTCTTCAGAGTACTTGTAGGATGTGGCAGAGTTTGAATAAAAAACAACATGCTTCTAAAGCACTTAATAAAACCGTGTTAAAATCCACATGTCATAAAATTCACCAATTTCACCATTTTAAAGTGTACAATTCAGTGGCATTAAGTACATTCACAGTGTTGTACAGCCATTGCCACCATCTAGTTCTGGGACTTTTTCATCACCCCAGAAGAATACCCTGTACCCATTAGCATCACTTCCCATTTCTGCGGATCCCTGCCTCCTCCCCAGCCCTAACAGCTATTAACCTGCTTCTGTCTTGATAGATTGTAAGGGACATTTCATGTGAATGGAATCACACACAAGTACGTGGCCTTTTGTGTCTGGCTTCTTTCACCCAGCATAATATTTGTAGGATGTATCGTACTTCATGGCTTTCTATGGCTGAATAATATTCTATTGTATAGATATACTGTATATATTTATTCATTCCTTGATTGATGGGCATTTTGGTTATTTCCACCTTTTGGCTCCTGTGGATGGTAGTGCTCTGAGCATTCATGTACAAGTCTTTGAACACCTGTTCTCAATTCTTGTGGGTGTATATCTAGGAATAGAATTGCTGTGCCATTTGGTAATTTTATGTTTAACTTTTTAAGGAACCACCAACTGTTTATCACAGTTATAGAGAACTTAAGGCTGGAAATTTCAATACTGGAGTCTGTCTCTGGTTAAATTAGGAAGTAGTTTCAAAACTTTCCTTCCGTTTACCTCTCCCAATCCCCCACACTCCTTCCGGGACCCAGTTTCTTCATGTTGTCCCCTTGATTCTCAGATTTTTTTTCTTGAAGCAAAACATTCTGTCCTACTTTTTCTTTCCTAACTGCAGTCTCACCATCAAACTTCCTTATTCCTTCTATTTTGTATTTTTTCATGACACTTAAAAAAAAAAGATGAACCTATTGCATTATGTTTGGATGCTTAATGAGGAATTATTGCAGTGCATTGGACACTGAGACATCAGCATGGCTCCGTGGGCTTTCTCCACATGCCCTTCCTCTTAGCCCTGCCTTCTGAGCAATACCTTCTGGAGGGCAAAGCTCAGTATATATATTTTGAAAACTCCACCGGATGGTTCTGTTGCATATCTCTGCTTAATAATCAATGGATTAATGTGTTTCTTTTACTAGTTATAATTTAATAGGGTTTTTCATGGTGTAATGCTCCATCCCTCCAAATGAGGACTAATGATAATGTTTCTGGCAATTAGGCAGGTAGATAAAAAAGACATGTCATTTGAGATGCCTTACTTAATTCACATTGAAGAGAGAGCTGGTGGATTTTAGGACTATTCATCATGATTCTAGGGGTGAGTTGTTGTGTTTGAAAATAAGCTGCCCCTGTTAGGAAAGCAGTTTCCTGAATCTTGCAGAGTTGGTAGAGAGGGACAGTTGATTGGAAACTTGCTGTGATTGTTTTGTATAAAACAAATTAGGGATCTGGAAAGAACAGTTACTGTGTTTGCTTCCAAAAGAGGGAATAGAGCTGAGTGGAAATTTGCTTCTTAGAGAAACAAGAAGAAATGGCTTGAATATGTGATGCCCCTTTCAGGTGTAGACCAGTTAACTGGCATATAAGCATGGCAATGGTTGAGAGACTGAGAGGGCATCATTAGCAGTCAAAAGATGAGATAGAAACCTATAATGTTCTTAATTAAAACATTATAGAAATTTGTGATTATTTGCCATTATTTGGTAATGGACAGAAACCATTCTGTCAGTTTTGAGATTGCACACACGTACTGCATTTCAGACTCTTTTGTTGACTAGGAGGGCTACTCCATTTCTTCTAAGGGATTCTTGCCTGCAGTAGTAGATATAATGGTCATCTGAATTAAATTCACCCATTCCAGTGCATTTGAGTTCACTAATTCACTCTGGGCCATAGGAAGCATCATTATGAAAAAAGCTAGTGGAGGTGATGAATTCCAGTTGAGCTGTTTCAAATCCTAAAAGATGATGATGTGAAAGTGCTGCATTCAGTATGCCAGCAAATTTGGAAAATTCAGCAGTGGCCACAGGACTGGAAAAGATCAGTTTTCATTCCATTCCCAAAGAAGGGCAATGCCAAAGAATGTTCAAACTACCGCACAATTGTAGTCATTTCACACGCTAGCCAAGTCATGCTCAAAATTCTCCAAGCCAGGCTTCAAAAGTATGTGAACCAAGAGCTTCCAGATGTTTAAGCAGGATTTAGAAAAGGCAGAGGAACCAGAGATCAAATTGCCAACATCCACTGGAACATAGAAAAAGCAAAAGAATTCCAGAAAAACATGTACTTCTGCTTTATTGATTACACGAAAGCCTTTGACTGTATGGCTCACAACAAACTATAGAAAATTCTTAAAAGAGATGAGAATACCAGACCACCTGACCTGCCTCCTGAGAAATCTGTATGCAGGTCAGAAAGCAACAGTTAGAACTGAACGCAGAACAACAGACTGGTTCCAAATTGGAAAACGAGTACTTCAAGGCTGTATATTGTCACCCTGCTTATTTAACTTCTATGCAGAGTACATCATGCGAAATGCTGGACTGGAGGAAGTGCAAGCTGGAATCAAGACTGCTGGGAGGAATATCAATAACCTCAGATACACAGATGACAGCACCCTTATGGCAGAAAGTGAAAAGGAACTGAAGAGCCTCTTGATGAAAGTGAAAGAAGAGAGTGAAAAAGCTGGCTTAAAACTCAACATTCAAAAAACAGTGATCATGGCATCTAGTCCCATTACTCCATGGCAAATAGATGGGGAAGCAATGGAAACAGTGAGAGATTTTATTTTCTTGGGCTCCAAAATCACTGTGGATGGTAACTGTACCTATGAAATTAAAAGATGCTTGCTCCTTGGAAGAAAAATTATGACCAACCTAGAGAGCATATTAGAAAGCAGACACATTACTTTGCCGACAAACATCTGTCTAGTCAAGGCTATGGTTTTTCCAGTAGTCATGTATAGATGTGAGAGTTGGACTATAAAGAACACTTAGCAATGAAGGATTGATGCTTTTAAACTGTGGTGTTGGAGAAGACTCTTGAGAGTCCCTTGGATTGCAAGGAGATCCAACCAGTCAGTCCTAAAGGAAATCAGTCCTGAATATTCATTGGAAGGACTGATGCTAAAGCTGAAACTCCTATACTTTGGCCACCTGATGTGAAGAACTGACTCTTTGGAAAAGACCCTGATGCTGGGAACGATTGAAGGCAGGAAGAGAAGGGGAAGACACAGGATGAGATGGTTGTAAGGCATCACTGACTCGATGGACATGAGTTGAGCAAACTCAGAGTTGGTGATGGACAGGGAAGCCTGTTGTGCAGCAGTCTATGGGGTCGCAAAGAGTTGGACACGACTGAGCGACTGAAATGAACTGAACTGGCATTACTTGGATTCTGTATTTATGCTGTGTTTAATAACTTGCTTTATTTTAAACCTTTATTTTCATATAAATACTAATCTAATATTCTCCATGGATTTCTCCTACCCTAGAACTTAAATTGTCCACCATTTACCGGGAACATTTACTATGCGTTTATTCACAAGGAAGACACTATAAAAAAGTGCTTAGTTGAAGAGTCTTAAAGCTTTGGACATTTTGACCTTTGTTCCCAAACTTATACAATGGAGATAATGGGAAGAATATCTTATGGAAGTATATTAAAGATGCCTTAATTAACAGTTTGTAAATCTCATGAAAAATTACATATTTCTTTATATAATATTACCCGTGAGGAACAACACCTCAATACTGTCTTCTCTGAACACATATCAGAAATACTACTAAATATATTTAATGTAATTCAAGGTATCATTTAGTTGTTGCTCAGTTGATATCACAAGTAGGAAAACAGGTGTGTTATTCTGACAGTGCTGCCAGATTCACACATGAGCTGAGATATGAATAGAAGCGCTAATCACACTTAATAGAACTGGTAGCCAATTAATGTAATAGAGAATCCCACTAAACTTAACTTCACATCAGCCATGCTAAAAATAATGCAATCCCAGTGGTGACTGATATGCTGATTTTATTTGCCTGCTTAGCTGTCATAAGAATATATTAGATTATCTTACATTCTCTGACTCTACCTGTTATTAAAATCAAGATAGAACAAATACAAAATTGAAAAATTATAGATACTTTCTTCTGTAATACACATTCTTCTTACTTTTTTTTGTTGGAGTAGAGTTGCTTTATAATGTTACTATAATACACATTCTTAAAAATCACTCTTAAAATCTGTTTTATTTTATAGCCTGGAAAGGAGGAGTTATCTGGTTAAATCACATAGTAAATGAGTTAGTTGATTGTCACATGTGAATAGGTGGTAAATAAAACTCTTTTATTCTGTATATTAATTTGGAAGTTTATGGCTTGAAAAACGGACAAGCTTAGCTCTTCGAATATAAGTCTATTAAATATTCTCTCTGCCTTGACCATTTTGCACACCTCTACTGTACCTTTACCATAAAAGCAAGCCAGGAGCCAAATGTTCTCCAAACATCAGTAATGCAGGGGCCCAATTCAATGAAAAAGCATTCTTCTGTCATCAAATTAACTGATGTCATTTTAAGATGGTAATACTTACATTTGTGCAAATGAAACTAGGTCTGCACACATCATACTTACAGATGGCAAACAGTTATAAAATCAAAACATTTACGACTTAAATATCAAGGAAATTATCAAACAAATGAAATCCAAATTTAAATGGAGTTAGGAAAACGTAGTTGCTTATTACAGTGGTCTCTGAGTCTTTAGTGCTGCTTAGTTTTGGGTCATGGACTCAATTCCCCATTTCTTTAGTAGAGCCATTAAGAACTCGTTGTTCAGAGCAGCAGAATTTCATTTGGCTTTTAACTGGGATAGATACGTCATTTCTATACTATTTACTTCTCTGCATTTGCCCATGATAATTAAAATGGTACTATCCGGTGTTAATAGAAAAATGAAGGCAACTAAAATAGAGTAGAAGCACTCCTCATTTATAAGGAGAACGAAAGTCTACTTTCACAATTTTTTAAGATTATCATCAAAAAGAAAACACAGAGTTAAAAAATTCCATTCTAGACAGTTTGGAAGACTCTTCCCACCCTCGAATTTCTCCAAAATGACTTGATTTGCACCTGTCCTTATTTTTTTGGATCTAGAAGTCTAGCTCTGTAACTTGATTTCAGTGTCCATCTCTGACCCCTTAAAATTCTGTAGCTCCCTAGATTTATTTCACGTTTAGCATCGAGCTTGATGGAGTTTGGATTTTCTGACTCCTATATTCAGAAAGGGGAAGAAGAAAATAGGTTAAGTAAAAAATGACACAGAGACATTCTTGCTGCCCTTCAGACGTCTGTGTTCATTGCAGTCTTCTGGGAAGCCCACTAACCATCTCATGTGTGGAAGAGACAACCATAACTCCCCCACCGTCCTCTCTTCACCTCTGTTCCACATTGCACAGTCTGATGAACTGCTGTTAAACACATTCTGATAAAGACAGTCACTTTTCCCTCAGTTGCCCACCAAGGAGATTTTACTGTGTAAACCTACATTGAAAACCCTTCACAATGTAACCTCAGCTTACCTTTACCTCCCAAGCACACCCCCTGCCCAACCAATCTAGTACACACGGTCCAGCCAAATTGAATCACTGTTTGTTCCCTGCACTTTTTACTTCTGTCCTTGCTCATGCCATTCCATCTGCTGTGATGCCTCATTCCCCCATCTGTGCCTTCTGAAATCTGACTCGTGGCTTCATGCCCGACTCACATGCCTTCTCCTCTGTGGTGGCAGTGATCCCTGACCAGCCCCACTGGAAGTGAGGCTCCCTTTGAATTCCTCGGTTACTTGGTCCTTCTTTCCATGACCCCCATTTCATGCTGCCTTACGTTATAGCCAGTTATGTGCATGTCTCACCTAACCCTGCACAGAGTGTCAGATTCCTGGAGGCAGGAACCAGGTCTAATTCACTTTAGCCTTTCTCCCACTGTCTAGCCCAGTGCTTTTGGCATAAAAGAAAAAAAAATACTATTTTCTGTGTAAATAGGAAACTGAATATCACAATTCTTTGAAGAGGTGTGAATAAATAGTTTAGTACAGCTCTAAGTAATAGATGGTATTTTACTTTTAAAAATAGAATTGACTAGTAAAGTCTGATAAATTTTCCCAGGTTTCAGGCCAGATAGTTGTTTTCATGCATGATCAATAACAAATTTAACAATTTGTTCAAAGGTAAAAATGATCATTATAAAGAATAGGCAGCCAATTTGCACTCACTAAAATGAGAAGAGACATTTTATGCACTTGCAGGGGACCTAATGGGAAACCAGAGCAATGGCCCAAGACTCTGGTTCAAGGACATGTTATTAACCGTCTAGAAACTCTGTTTACAGAAAACAGCTGACCTTGGGGATCTATGAGCCCCTGTCCTTTCTGGCAATTATTTTTTGTTGCCAACTTTAAAACATGAATAACTCATTCACATTAGTTCACTGAATTCCCTAACTTATTTTTACTTATTTATTTTCTCTCAGTGTAGCATATATTAATGTGAAAATGAAAATACATAGGGAAACATTCTTCTACTAAACTCTGACACAAAACTGAGGTCAAACATCATTCAGAGAAATGTTTTGGCTTTAAATAAATACTCTTCCTCTGCTGGGCCCTATTAGTGTAAACATCTTCATGAATGGGCACATTTTTTCCCCTGGTGGAGTTTATTTTCAGTAGAGTCTAAATACATGGCTTTCCCCTTGTTATATCACTATTAGCTGTCAAAGTTATAATAATAAAGTTATCAGAAAGAAGTGTTTGCCATGCAGACATTCTTGGTTATGAGAGGATATAGCATAGAAGTGTCCTAGTTTTGTTTAGTTACCTCTTGATGCTGTCACAAGACCAGCATTAGTTGACCAGGGAATCTACAGGTGTGGAGATGGCTATCTGAACTCTGAGAATCTGACCATTGTCTATGAAAGGTAATGGCAGTCCTGGAGGCAGTGTGAGCAACGTGTTGTTTCAACACTTGGAGATATGGTTTGGCATCCTAAAGAGGTTGCAAAAAAATGGACTTACCTCAGAAAATTAAACGTGCATGCAGGCCAGTAGCAGTGATTTACAGGAGCCTGAAAGAGACAGCTTTCCCTCCAGGACTGATTGAAGCCAAATTTAATGTCATAATATATGTAAAGAAAATTAGCATGTCAGTCAGAAAGAGGGCATGTTTTATCATCCAAGGATGCACCAAGGAGAATCAGTGAGACACGCATAGATTGTACCTTTCTAAAAACCCTGTGTGGGAGAACGTTCTAGTCAGTGGCTGTTTAGTTCCGTATGCTGGTTGAATCACCTACGTTCTTGTCAAGATTACATCTAATAAGGAGAGGGATCCAAATAGTTGTAGCTAGAACACTTTGGACACTAACTGGTACAACCACCTCTACCACTGGTAATTCCCCTGGTGGCTCAGATGGTAAAGAATCTACCTGCAATGCAGGAGACCTGGTCGGGAAGATCCCCTGGAGAAGGGAATGGCAACCCACTCCAGTATTCTTGCCTGGAGAATTCCATGGACAGAGGAGCCTGGCAGGCTACAGTCCATGGGGTCACAAAGAATTGGACATTACTGAGCGACAAACACTTTCACTTTCTTTTTCACCTCTACTCTTAGCTGTAGACACCTGCTGTCTTGACTTGATACCATTTCCTTTTGATTCATTTGATGGGTACCTTCTTTATGATTAGCACTTTCCTTCTCATATAATTTTGCTTATAATAAGGAGATGAGCTTATTGTGCTTTTACAGAGGATTCTGATTTTCATGACACATACTTCTTGAGACAAAATAATAAATTCAATAACTTAGTGACTCCAGTCAAAGCAAATGGATTGGTCTCCATTGCTGACAAAAATCTCCTTTCTGAGGCTGTGACACTGAGAATCAGACTTTGGATTGTGATCAAACAAATTCACAAAGGGATTGCTGTCTTGTGAGGCTGCTGGGGCTACTGCCTAGAAGTTTAGCCAGATGGAGGCAGGGGGCGTGATGGCTCTGAGCACAGTCTCTGAAAGTGGAACATGCGGGGCCCACGCATTTGGACGTTTACACAGTTTCTTCAGTGCATGAGGGTATCTGCTGAGGGATGAGGGGGGCTGTAATCCAGCCCCCACTCAGTTCTCCAGAATGTAATTTTCAAGCAAGTCCACCTGGAAGAAGAGCTCATTTTTTGAATTTGCAGAAAGGTATGATTTGGTGCTGAATTAGAGCCTTTGCAATGGTTATAATAGGTATGAAAAGCGTTTTAGGGCAAGTCAGTTTTTACAGGTATTTAAAACATGACTGATCATAACCTGAGACTCTGAGCAGGGGTCTCCCAATATTCATAATGATTCATCATTATCATGAAAACATCTAAGTATGTAAATATACTGTGTATATATAGTTATAATATATGTGTTTATATAAATATATTTTATACTTAAATTAGATCTTTAATGTACTATATTCATCATTAAATATATACAGTAGTGAAAAGGAGTAAATAAAAATAAATGTAAATAAAAGATTTTGTGTACATCATTCTGGACATCACTAAAGTAAGGAAAATGATCAAAGCAGACCCTTTCCTGCCCTAATACTGCCTATATATCTAAGAAAAAAATTGCAGGGACACCCCTTCCCACCCAGAGATTCATCTTTCCTACTCACATCACCCCAAGTTCAGAAGGTCTTCTACTTGTCTATCTCAAATTCTAGTCACATAAGCTTAACATTTTCAAAGACACTAGAAAGTCTTCACAATAATAAATTCTAACACTTGGTATTTAGGTAAGATCTTAGTCCTGATTATCTTTAAGTAAAGAATGGAATCAATTAAACAGCAAAAAAAAAATTAAAGTTTAATTTAATAAATACAATAATCTTATTCCTAATATTTTGATTTTATATTCTGAACAGTATCCTCAAAGCATACAGCAAAGATAAAGATTAGTAAGTTACTGAAAATGTCTGTTACTACCAACAAGAGCTGCAATCATACATTTTATCTTTTAACTGGTTTTAAAAAGGACCCCAATTGACCAAGTCTATTGCAGACTGGTCATTGAGATAAACATTTCCTGCCACTGTGACAGATTTCCAGAAGTTTTGGTTCATTATCATTGATTACTTTATCTGGCTGTCAGTATAGGGTATTTGGTGGTACAACTACAGTACCTTTCTTGTCTATGTCTATATTTTTTTTAGCATTGGCACCAGACTCTGTCTGCCAGAGTGATTCCATGGAGAGGATTAATTAGCCTGGTTATGACTCCAGAAGGTCTGTTCAAAGAGACAGTGCCCTGTATAAATAGGGTTAACCCCACAGAAGTTACTGGAACTTCCACACTCACTTTGCATCTTACTGGAATGATGTTTTTCAGAGGCCAAAGGAGTGTTCATTATATCTACAGGAAATTCTAACAGGAAAATGCTTATTGTTTCTGCTTGGAAAGTATGATTCGTTGGATTAGTAATGATAAGGAAAGTGACGTAAAGGCTAAGAAAGAGTATTTTTCTATAGACTCTTGTTATCTATTGAAGAAAGTTCTAGTTTTTGACTACTTAATATTTACTGTTATTTGACATGCACTGGTGAACTTTGTTTGGCAATTATTTTGGTTACTCTCTCTTCAATGCTCAGTACAACTTACATGTCTATGTCTTCAGTTCAATTCAGTTCAGTCGCTCAGTCGTGTCCGACTGTTTGCGACCCCATGAACTGCAGCACGCCAGGCCTCCCTGTCCATCACCAACTCCCGGAGTTCACTCAGACTCACATCCATCGAGTCAGTGAGGCCATCCAGCCATCTCATTCTCTGTCATCCCCTTCTCCTCCTGCCCTCAATTCCTCCCAGCATCAGTCTTTTCCAATGAGTCAACTCTTCGCATGAGGTGGCCAAAGTACTGGAGTTTCAGCTTTAGCATCATTCCTTCCAAAGAATTCCCAGGGCTGATCTCCTTCAGAATGGACTGGTTGGATCTCCTTGCAGTCCAAGGGACTCTCAAGAGTCTTCTCCAACACCACAGTTCAAAAGCATCAATTCTTTGGCGCTCAGCCTTCTTCACAGTCCAACTCTCACATCCATACATGACCACAGGAAAAACCTGTTTCTTAAGTCTCCTCAAAAATACCAAGTGTCTGGTGGGAACAGACATGTGGAAATGCTTATCTAGAGCCAGTTACACATTATAGACTCACAAAAGAAGAATTCTCATTGAATTAACATAGATCAGTCACTATATCCATGAAAACCACATGTGAGTATTGCTGGTAGGAACTTGTGTAAAGGATTGCTTTTCATTGCAATGCCCATATATTATCCATACACGCATATTCATACATTTATGTGGATGTCTGCAAAGTGCTTATCCATATAGTATTTCATTTTGATCCTCACAATTCTACGAGTTAGGAAGGTAGATATTATTATCCCCACTTTGTTTATGAAGAAACTGAGTCTCCAAAGGGTTAAGTGCCTCGCTTAATGATGATGATGATGATCAATGGACAACATCGTTCCACTGACCTCTAGATGTATATATTTTACTACTTATTAGACATATATTCTTGGGTTTCTCTTATGCAACTTAATTTGACAAGAATGAATTCTTGATTCTATCCCCCAGTTTTTCCTTCTCACTCACCAGTCTTCACAAATAAATGGCATCACTCTCTTTCTGTTGCATAAGGTAGAAACCCAGGAGTCATTATTGATTCTTCCTTCTTTTTTAACAATCCCCCATATCCAAACTATAATCAATATATCAAATATTTGTCAGCACTTCTGAAATACATCCTCTCTCCACTTCTGCCCATTGCCACAGCCAGAAGCCTAACTGGATTACCACCATCTCCTGATAGGCTACAGTGTCATCTCCTACAGGCCTCCTGTTTTTCTCTTACTTCTGGTCAGATCTTCGTGCAACATCTAGTGTGATCCAAGAGCCAAGTAGATAATGTTCCTCTCCTTTCATTTTCCCATCTGAATCCTCCTCTATTATAACCTGCAGAAATCCCTTCAAGGGTCCTTCCAGCAGGAACAGAGATTATTCTCAGGGGAAATCCAATGATGGGGTGAAACTCCTGTGGCTAACCTAAACTGGATGTGGGGACATGTGAGGACACCAAGGGAATGCTTGTTGGATCCAGTCTTACCTTTATATTTCTCACCCACACAGCACCTTGTCCATGATGATAGCTGCTTTGTATCGTAGATACTGTTGGTCCCATCCCTTTCTAGGGCCAGTGCATCTGTCTGTCACTGCTGTGAGAGTGGGCTGCTCTTGGCCTGGGAAGCTCTTTCATTTAGAAGTGCTTGGGAGGCATACTTCCTGCCACCCCCATCCCCATCTGAGGGCAGCCCACAGTCAATGACTGCAGATATGACGGTGGAAAAGCCTGGGCTCCTTGCTCAAGGTGAGACAACTCTGTGGTACTATTCATGCTCTGAAGTTCCCTGACAAAGGGTAGACTTCAGCAGAACCTGCATCTCAGCTTCTTCTCCTGTCCCATTCTTCCATCCCTCCCTTACAGATTTTACCTGCAAGCATGCCCTCTTTCACAATGATCCCTGTCTCAGACTCTGCTTCTAGGAAACCTGACCTGGAACACTTAGTATTGGAGAGCAGTTGTAAATGATATGGTTGAGGAATTCTCTGGGTGCCTCAGAATACAGGCATTCCTATTTCTATACTCCAGGGTACCAGTGAGAGTCTCCAGGAGTGGGGTGCACCATAAAGTTCTTGTTTTGAATTTTAGCTTGGCCCAGCCTAGCTGTTAAGGGGATTGGTACTACACATATGAAGTGCTGTGTGTGTACTTGACAACACCTCTGTCTCCAGGACTGAAGTGGAAACAGAGTGGTCTTTGGAGCACCAAGTTGTCCCCTGTGCTCACCTGCCAGTTAATCTCAGGTTAAGCACCCTTGACATTCTTATTTTATTTATCCTCAAAGAAGTCCATCTTGTAAGAAAATAATACACTTAGTGCCCATTTGTACGCTACTGCTTCAGTTCTTCTTTTCTTGCCTTCATATAGAGTCATTTTTTTCCTTATATTGTATTATACTAGTCTGGGCAAATTTAGTCCTAGAAATCCTGACTCAACCCCAGAGAACCAGAAGAGGTGGGCATGCTCCTTGACCCAGAGAATTGTTAAGAAGTATAGTGACTGAACATCAGCAAGATTGAACTGCCTGGGAAGCAGACTCAGTAGAAATAAGCACAAATGAGGTTTCTTAGGGAATGCTTTAGGTATCAGAAGCTGTGAAAGTGAGAGAAGGAAGCAGGATTGGACAGAAGGAGAAATTGAATAGCAGCACATTCTCAATGGAAACCTCAGCCAACCCATGGGATCTCTGAATCTGGGCAACAAGCAGGGCCTTTACAACCACCACAGCAGTTTTTCCCTAGATGTGGCGCACCCTGAAAGAGGAGATGATCTTGAGTGTGGAAGGTCTCTTCAGCAGAGGCAGTCCTTGCAGGGGGCTGACAGCTGAGGTCTGTGTGCCTGCAACACCTCCTATAGTGGCAGACACAGTCCTTCGTTTCTAGAGAAGAATCTTTCTGGTGCAGGTATGCATATATAGTCACTTCTAAGGAAATCCTGGGACAGACAGACATCCAGTCTACTGCTCTAGGATTTACTGTGTGTGGCTTGAAGCCTCTTGGGACACACTTGACCCAAATGCCTGTCTCCAAGAACATAATTGCAAAACTCATGCAGGTGGGATAGATGTTGGCTATTACTACCTCCAAGTTATCATGGTTGGTTGGGGCTGGAGATGAGCATAGGCTTATTTCTCTGCTACCTTCTAGATTCTGGTCCAAGAAGAAAATAGAGTTGTTTGAAATCCTATGAATTCTATTAGAGGATGGTGTTTTTGTAACACAAGGTTATGAATTCTGTTCCTAGTATCGTATGATTTAAATTTAGCAGGGAGTTGGATTGGCTATGTGTCTTGACCACATATCTATTAAAAGAAAGTCCTGGGCTATACAAGAAGGACTTATCACAGCTTCTCATGTTTTGGAAGCCTTGAAAGAAGGAAGATTATTTGGGAAGTGAGAAACTTAATAGAAATATGAGTAGACAAGGAACAGTTAGACTCAGGAAAGTTTCAATAAAGTGAAAACTCAAATGATTTGATTACATATAAAATGACACTTTGTATTTTTATTTCCATTTTGTAAAACATGCACTTTTCCTTATAGGTCTTGTGTTTCTTTTCTGATGAAAGTATGTCTAGAGTTAGTACCTCTTTCTGTAAAATGAAAATGATAGATGAATCAGCCATGATATCTTAAAATATGGGTTATAAAGTAGTTTACAAATTAGTACTCACACAGAGTGCTTGGATAAATGGTATGTGTTTTGAGTAGCCTATTAAATTCAGCAGGATTTAATCAAATTTCCAGGCTTGTTTAATGCTCTAACTAAATGTCTGATAGACTAGCACAGATATGAAAATGGGGTGTATGTTGTCAAAAACCCCAAAGTGGGTGTCTGTTCAGTGTAACTTGGTAGTCCCTTTAGCAAAAGGGATTTCACAATCTTTTCAGGAGAAATCAAACCTCTTCACTTTAATTTGGGCAGTACCTAAGAGGTACTGTTATAGAGTAAGTGACTCTTTAATCCTATCATGGCTTATGGTCCTCTTTCTGAAACATGGGAAGAAGACCTCAAAAGCAGAAATGGAGTTGCAAAAGGGACTTGGAAAATTCTGAACTTCAGGGTGCCCAGGAGAGAGGTAGACCCTTGCTCCTGGTTAGTGATCTTGCAGCAGAGCACTGAACATGGGGTTATTTCTTTCTCAGTTGATCTTTTCCTTCAGCTGGAAATGCAGTGGAAAAGAGATGGTTTTGCCACTTTGCATATCCATACCGAAGAACCAAATAAAATACTGAAGACCTAATAAGATTTAGTTTTCCAGCAATATAAATAATTTAATCAGATTAATGACATTGTTCTACCTGAGGGGTCCCATAATTAGTGGATTATTGAAGCCACGTGAAAGTTATCTGCCATTAGCACCTGGAGGAATTCCTGTTGTCTTAGGCTGCAGAATTGAGCAATATGAATATTCCTGTCATGCCAACTGTAAAGATAATAAGCCCCTGGCATTTTGTAAGCTGCATAAATCCACAGATTTCACATTAAATATTTAAGGCACAGGAGGAGTTATTTGTTAGGATATAGATAAAGGGAGTTTGACTGTATCAGCCCTTATTTCCCCTTTTGGGAAGTCTCTTGCTTTGTTGAAGGTACTTTCTTTCCTTTATCATTGTGTTTCCCCCTTTTTGTTGTATTTTGTTTCAGTTCTTCTGGAGGTATTCTTTGGGCTTTTGTATGAGAAACATTCAAAATATTTTTACAGAAGTTTGGTTTGGCCTTTTCATATAAAGAAGAAATACTTACCAGGGGTGCAGAAGGAGATGAATCAGGCACGATCTCAATATATGGCAAAGACTAGACATCTGTGGAAAGACCATCTCATTACTCTGTCCCTAAAGTATATGAAAGCCAAGTTTTTCAGCTTTATGCGTTCCATTCCTCTTGTTTATGTGTTATTTAGCTATGGGAAAAAAGACTGGCCTTTAATTGCAGACTTATTATTTTGCTTGTTGTATTTTTGTAAAACTTTTGTATAAAAAATGTATAAATCAGAAATAGGGAATACTGTGTGAGGCCATGTTTAAAGAGTTGGAGTAGAAAACACTGTCATGTGGTTGCCAGAGGTGGGGGTGGGACAGCAGCGGGGGAGGGGCATGTCAAAGGTACAAACTTCCAGTTATAAAATAAATGTCATGGGAACGTAATGCACAGCACGGTGACTGTAATTAATAATACTACATTACATATTGGAAAGTTGCTAAGAAAGATCTTGAAAGTTCTCATCACAAGAAAAAACTTTTGTAACCACATATGGTGACGAATGTTAACTGGACTTATTGTGGTGATCATTTTGCAGTGTACACAGATATCAAATCATTATATTATATACCTGAAACTAATATACTGTTATATATCAGTTATACCTCAAAAAACCCCACTGTTACCGTATTTTGTAAAGAGTTGACCCAGCTGATTTTGTTGAAACTGGACATGCTGCAGATGTGATATATTTTCAGATTAGAGCACTTTAAGTGAAGATGATGTTTTCTGAGTTGGTTTTAACTCACTTAATAGATTAGTTGGGTTATGTCACACTCAAATGGGTAAGACAAGGAAAAGATCAATGAAAGGACTTTGTAGACACACAGGCAGGGTTCAGGGAGCCCGCAAGCAAGCAATGGTGACATGCCCCAAGGTAGCAAGATTAGAGAGCCCTTACCAAATGCAGGCCAGAAAGGGAAACGAAGGATGTGGTTCCCAATCTTCTACAGCTGTAGAAGAGCAGTGCCCAACTAGAATTAGCATGAATTATCACCATCAGCAGCAGACCCAAGCTGCTGCCAACCCAAGACCTGGCATGGAAGTGGCTGGTGGAATAAATACCCCCAAACCTCTTTCCTCTCACCCTCCATGCTGTTACTTCCCATCTAGTGAACCTAATTGGAAGCTAGAGGGCAAGAGATCATGGTGTTACTCTCCATGGAAGTCAGGTTCCTAGGCCAGAAGGCAGGGTGGGGGTAAATGAAGAGTGGATCAGAGTGACAAATGAGAATATCCAAAATGGTCATATTTGAAAAGACTTGGCCAGCTTCTTCTGATATGAGGCTTTATGTAGACAATGAAAGCATTTTAAAGAGAATGATATAATTTAAATAATAACATGTGCTGTGTGAATTTAATGCATTGTTAGCTTAAGAGGGTATATATATATATATTTGTATTTAATATAACTATATAAATGGTACTGTTGACAAATTCTCTGGGTATATATATATATATAGTATTTGGATACACAGTAAAAATCACTCCTGTTTCCCTAGATAATTTATAAGATTATTAGCTAGTTAGTGATAAGGGAATGTCTCTGTCATAATCGTTCTCAGATTCCTATTTCCTTTTCTCCTATATTGTTGGCTGATCTGATGTGATGTGTGGGACTTATTCTATGACAGCCTCTGTTGGAGTGAACATGACTTTGAATCAGAGGTTTTATGTTAATTAACACATATTTTCTGCCTCTATATCTAAAATTTCTCAAAGTTCATAGATCAAATACAGAGTTTTAATAATATTTTGAAAGCCCTGGCTATCTTTAGCCCCGCTTTTAAACAGACCAGTACAATGCTAATATATTTGGTAAAATCTGCTCTCCAACCTAAGCTTTGAAATTATTAGTTAATTAATGGTATCTCTTGTTATGTTCTCTCTTTTCTTCAGTGGCAGTAGAAGAGAATTTATACACATCCCAGCTTTAGTATTACTCAGCCGTTAAAAAGAATTCATTTGAATCAGTTTTGATGAGATGGATGAAACTGGAGCCGATTATACAGAGTGAAGTAAGCCAGAAAGAAAAACACCAATACAGTATACTAACACATATATATGGAATTTAGAAAGATAGCAATGACGACCCTGTATGCAAGACAGGAAAAAAGACACAGTGGTGTATAATGGACTTTTGGACTCAGAGGGAGAGGGAGAGGGTGGGATGATTTGGGAGAATGGCACTCTATCATGTATACTATCATGTAAGAATTGAATCGCCAGTCTATGTCTGACGCAGGATACAGCATGCTTGGGGCTGGTGCATGGGGATGACCCACAGAGATGTTATGGGGAGGGAGGTGGGAGGGGGGTTCATGTTTGGGAACACGTAAGAATTAAAGATTTTAAAATTTAAAAAAAAATAAAAGAAAAGGAAGGTGTTAAAAAGGTCTCCTACTACCTTAAAAATTTCCCTGCTTTGCTAGAGCAATGGACTCTATACTTCCATGTACATCTCCTGATAGTCTTCTTTATATCCTTATATACTATTCAGGATATTGTCCTAGGTATGGCACCTTTTAGTTTACCCTTTGTCTATTTCTTGCCCTCTTTCATGAGGGCTAAGCACTGAAACAGACCCTTTCTTTCTTTTTGAAAGAGGAAAATGAAGGTACTTATTCACACAGAGCAGAGGATTTCACTTAATTTAGACTATCATCCCAGGTTTCCTTGTATGGGGAAGTATGAATATATAACGCAAGGATAAACACTCGGGCTATTGTTTCCCTGTACAATTAAATTCATACCTTTGATATAATTTACAAATTATTCCATGGAGTTAGCCAACACAGGCAACAAGGAAAAACAAAAGGCCCATGAGAGATGAGTACACTCTGTATTTCATGGGAACAGCAGGAGACCTTTTGAAACTCCTAAACTTGCTCACATGTTTTAACTGAAGAACTTTAAGATTACCACATCACGTTAAAACTTTGGTGGAGATAACCAGCGACCTTGACCTGCTTAAGACAAATTGTGGTTTGTGTGCTTAAGAGGACAGTGCAATTAAAAATATTTATATAATTGCTCTTCAGAGAACCCTGACATTAATATGAGGTTATAAATTACCAGAACTTTCAAAAATGCAGGGAGATGGGCAGTTTTTCAGAGGGGTGGTCCTGGAATTTATCTACATAATTGTTGCATCTTTAGCGACTATGAAGTCACCATAAGGACATTCTAGGCAACTGGGAAGTTACTGGCGGGCTGATAAAGCAATTGAATTATGATATGGATCTAATTCTTCCGTCAGCAGCAATTGTAAGATCTATATCAGAAATTTATCACCTCTTTTTTGAGAGATCTTGAACTAAACAACTAGCCCTGCTATCTTTCATCTTCCTGGCGTCAGTGGTAGTCTAAATAAATCATTTCTAAACAAATATGTTTAAAACATTTTATTCTATTTAAAATGATAGGCTTGACTAAATGAGTCCTTATCAAATTACAGTGGTGCCTTTTGCCCTGTTGCTGTCTCCATTAGAAACCTCTATTTTTAGAAATTTGTAACTCAGATTTCCTTAAGGGAGGAACCTTGGCATTCAAACTACTGAGAGAGAAAGTGACAGTTATTCATTGTTATTGCTTGCTCCATTTCTTTTTTTTTTTCAATTGCTTTGTTTCCAAACTGAATTATGGGAAAATAAACAAAAGCCTGAAGTAAGTTTAGGGCAGCTGTGTTTTTTTTTTTCTTAAACCAATATCTCTAGCTTTAATCACATAACTTAAAGATCAAAATTATACACTACTGAGAAAATATACCCTGTCTGTGCTGGATATGGAAATATTTTCTGACTCCTTTTTCATGGAATCAACCAAATTCATTTCTTTCTTTGTCTCTCAAGATCTGAAGGATTTGTAATTTTATTTGACTTGAGTTCTTCCTCAATTTGCTCTGCTATCTATGTTTTTGGATTCTTTTATTAATCTCTAAGATCATATGGATAAAAGTGTTTAAAACATCTTAGATAATTTGAAGCAAATGGTAATTTTGAGTTTAAACATTGCATTATTTGAACACTAAGTAATTTGGAAATTGTACAGAAATGTTTCTCTCCTGTTCCCTTGAGCAACATTGTATGGGGATCGATGACTTCATAAGCCTGTCTAATGGAGCCAGTTAAGAGTTTTACCTGTGAAGTAATTCTTATCCAAGACCATACAGTCGGACAAAATGCCAGAGGTTTTATACTGGCAAAGGTGCTGTTGTGGGTTCAAGGGAGTTCTTAATCACGGGAGTTGGTTAAGAAATTGGAGGCAAGAAAGAGACATAAACGGGTGAAGTTGAAGGCAGAGATGGCATGAGAAAAGGCACAGTGAGAGAATAGGCATAGAGTGATTGTCTGGAAGAATTTTGGAGATAAGGCCAATGCCTAGGCTGCCTTTTCTATGTTCCAGTACGTATTTCCATGAGGACCTAGACTCATTTAAAGTTGTGAGTGTAGGCTGGGCACTGTTTATTTTATCCAAAACTTCAAATTTCATTGGTACTACCACTTTTTTTTTAGATGGCAAGTTGGTATAATGTGGCTTGTAAGGGTATGTGTGTGTGTGTGTGTATGTGTGTGTGTGTGTGTGTGTGTTGTAATGGTTTGTGGGAAAAAGAACCTGTAATATCATCAGTTTTTAACTGAGTTTGTCATGTCAGGCTTGTTGGGTCAGTGACATAAAGAGAAGGAAGTCACAAATGCAAGCGTTAGGACAAAGCTAAATTAGTGGGCCAGTTCTTCCAACTAGGACAACTGGAAAAATTGGTCAGAAGATTTTTTTTAAAAGTCTGCTTTGTAGGCAAAGGGAAAAACAAAACCGTGAAAGAGCAAAGAATATACTGGGCTAGGATATAGAGTTCAGAAGCCCAGGAAGAATTTGTGACTGCTCTGCTCCTAGGGCCATTTGCTTATTCTTCAGGGTGTAGCTGAGAGACTTGACATTGTTTTGACAGTGTCAAATGACAGGGGCAGAAACTGGAGTCCTCAGTCACCAGTGGTGAGGTGGGTCACGGTGAACTCCTAATATTTTGGATTAGGAATTTAAATAGACAAATCCTAAGAATAATGGAAACTGGGAAAACTCATGACTTTTTAAATCTGCAGCTCATCTGTCCATCATTTCAATTTCTCAAATTAAAATGAAGTGAACCCATGTTGCTAGTTCCCCTCGCTGCACACCAAAGTTGATTTTAAAACCTTTCTGGAGGAAGATAACATGTTCTATACTTAAAATTATTTCTAAAAACAATTTTTCAAGTCCAGAGTTTGGCAAACAGTAAAAAGTAACTAGATACTTAAAATGACAAGAAAACAATAAAACATGGCAGAAAAAAGCAGACCGTGTAAATGAATCCACCAAAGCTCTAGATACTGGATAATAGTTTAACTGTTGTTATGAAGGGCTTTCCTGCTGGATCAGTGGTAAAGAAACCTCTCCCCTCCCCAGTGCAGGAGATGTGAGTTTATCCCTGGATTGGAAAGACCCCCTGGAGAAGGAAATGGCAATCCACTTCAGTATTCTTGCCTGGGAAATCCCATGGACAGAAGGAGTCTGGTGGGGTACAGTCCATGAGGTTGCAAAGGAGTTGGACATGACTTAGCAGCTAAACAACAACAACAACAGCAATTCTTATTATGTTTAAGAAGATACAAAACAAGACATAATTTTTTGCAGAAAGAAGGAAACTGAAAAAACTATATGGAAATTCTGGAACTTAAAGTTATAAAGTGAAATTTATGGATTCAGTGGATGGGGGTACTAAACATACTAGACTCAGATGAAGAGAAAGTTCATAAACTGGAAAGTGGATCAGAAGAAAGTATCCGGAAGGAGGTAATGAGTGACAAAAACATGGAAAATACATAAAGCAGCCAGAAACATAGAAAATAGATCTAATATAGTTATAATCAGAGTCTTAAAGAAAAGGGGAAACTGGACAAAGCAGTATTTGAATAGATGATAGTTGACAAATTTTCAAACCTAATTAAAGATCATGCTCAGTGGCTCAATCATGTCTGACTTTCTGCAGCCCCATGGACTGTAGCCTGCCAGACTCTTCTGTCCATGGAATTCTCCAAGTAAGAATACTGGAGTGGGTTGTCATTTCCTTCTCCAGCTAGTTAAATATACCAAACTACATATTAAAGAAGTGCTGTATTAGCATGATAAAATTAAAAAAACCCGACTGTCTCCAGGCACAAAAGTGACAAAGCAGGGCTTCCCTGGTGGCTCAGATGGTAAGGAATCTGCCTGGAATGTTGCTACTTATGTGCATAATGACTGTATTTGTGGACTTTCCTAACATCTTTTTTTAACACTTAAGAGTGTACATTGGCCATAGATTTCTATAAGTTGGATTTTTATCCTTGGTCTTTAGTGATTTTTTTTCTTCAAGGAAAAAAGATGTTACATAGCGTTGTTCACGACATTTTCACAAGTAATATTAGCTTACAGGAGTCTTGCTTTCTTAAATTTTTTAAAATTGAAGTATAACTGACATGGGGCTTCCCAGGTGGCTCAAATTGTACAGAGTCTGCCTGCCAGTGTAGGAGACACAGGAGTCTCAGGTTTGATCCCTGAGTCTCAGGAAGATCTCCTGGAGTAGGTAATAGCAACTCACTCCAGTATTCTTGTCTGGAAAATTCCATGGACAGGAGACCCTGGCGGGCTACAGTCCACAGGATCACAAAGAGTTGGACATGACTGAGCATGCACATAGCTGATTTACAATATTATATGTTTCAAGTATACAACACAGTGATTCACAATTTTAAAGGTTATACGCCACTTATAGTTATTATAAAATGTTGGCTGTATTCCCTGTGCCATATACTATATTCTGGTAGCATAATGATTTTATAGATAGTAGTTTGCAACTCTTAATCTTCCCTATTTCTATGTTGCCCTGCCCCCTTTCCTCTCCCTACTAGAACTACTAGCTTATTCTCTATATCTGTTCTTTTTTGTTATATTCACTGTTTTAGATTCTACATATAAGTGACATCATACAGTATTTGTTTTTCTTTGACTTATTTAATTAAACATAATACCCTCCAAGTCCATCTATGTTGTTCAGTTCAGTTCAGTCGCTCAGTCGTGTCCGACTCTTTGCGACCCCATGAATCGCAGCACGCCAGGCCTCCCTGTCCATCACCATCTCCCGGAGTTCACTCAGACTCATGTCCATCGAGTCCGTGATGCCATCCAGCCATCTCATCCTCGGTCGTCCCCTTCTCCTCCTGCCCCCAATCCCTCCCATGTTGTTAGAAATGGAAAATTTCCATTCTCTTTCTATGACTGAGTAGTATTCCATTGTATAAATATACCACATCTCTTTTTTATACCACCTTTTAAAAAATCCATGCATATGTTGATGGTCGCTTAGGTTGCTTCCATATATTGACTGTTGTAAATAATGCTGCTGTGAGCATTGGGGTGCATATATCTTTTCAAATTCGTGTTTTCATGTTCTTCAGATACATATCCAGGAGTGGAATTGCTGGATCATAAACCACCACCATCATAGTTTTATTTTTAGTTTTTTGGGTAACCTCCATAACTCTTTTCCACAGTGGCTGCACCAGTTTACATTCCCACCAAAAGGGTTCCCTTTTCTCCACATCTTTACCAACATTTGTTATTTGTGGTCTCTTTGATGATAGCCATTCTGACAGGTGTAAGGTAATATCTCATTGTGGTTCTGATTTGCACTACTCTGATGATTGATGATGTTGAATATCTTTTCATGTGCCTATTGGATGTCTTACATGGATCTTTTCATAGTTAATGATGAAAGAAGCATGGACCTAGGCTTTGCCTTACTTGATGCAAGAGAACATGGCTAATCACTATCTGATATAAAGCTAATCCAAAGCAGTCAGTATCATGCTATTCAGAACTCCAAGACAATATGATATGACTATGGAAAAAACTTTCTATTTAACCAAGCAGAAAGGAAATGCATTTAAAAAACCCAGGTCAAAAATATTTAGCATAAAAATATTTTTAAAATATTGTGATTTGTATATTATAACCAAGAAATATATCTTTGAGTTCAGCAGTCCTTGAAGTCCAGAACTGATCCTGTGTGAATATTTGCCTGTAAAAATGGAAAAGTTCTTCTCCCTTAATAAAACCAGTGACTTGTTACCCTATTCTAAAGAAAGTCTTCTCAGCTGTCAAAGTGCTAAAAGCAATCTCTCAGTGTTTATAGCAAGTCATGGGAAGAACTAGTATGCTACATTTTAAAGATGTGTCATGAAGAATAGCAGGCTTGTTTCAAATTTTTTTAACAACTTTCAACTATTTCTGTTCTCATCCTGTTGCCCCCCCAAATAACATGATTTGGCTCTCTTTAATATCGCAATAAAGAAAACAGGCCAAAGAAAATATTCTGGCAGATAAATGGCATAATTAATGAAGGTGTTTATGTTGAGACCTTGGACAGCATGCTACAACTGCTAAAAGTTGTATCTGACATTTGAGATGTCCTGAAATAAAGATAGACTCTGTGGACATTTCCTAAAGAGATCCAGTTCAGACAAGGACAAATGAGTAATACCTGAACCAGTTGTAGAGAAAAGATTGAGAATGGGTATAACTATGCACCCAGACCCAGTCATGAAGAAATGAAGGACGATGTGATGAGCAGGTTCATGGGCCACTCTTTGGGCCTTGCTTGCCAGGACTCTTATAGCCTGGGAGCAAGATTTTCTTCCTCCTTTGAAGAGCAGGCAGCTTTGCATGGAAATGCTTAGCCAGAAATAAAGATGAGTACACATGACAGTCTTAGTTCTATTGGGTAGCTAATTGATTAATTGTTTAAAGAAAAAAATGAGAAATTTATTGAAGCAGACAACCATTTAATATGGCATCCATTGACCAACATTTTCTTTCTGTAAATCCTTCATGCTAAAGGGATCAGCATGAAACAGGGAAACAGAAACGGTTCTATATTGATCATTAAACTAAGTGATGATCTTTATAATTCCTTGGAATATAAATTCTGTGAGATGTAGGGTGATGGGAAGCAGAGAGGAAAAGAAACTCAAGTACTCTTTGCAGGCCTTGGCTTTTTACCATCTGCTTGTTGATTCATTGGTCCCGTTCCTTCCTCATCTGTTTATTTGCATAGGAGCACCAGCTGCCCCCTCAAATTTGAATTGCCTGACTTAATCAGACAGGCCCCTGATTGAGAACTGAGTTACAAATTGGCAGATGAATACCAAATTGTTTTTAATAAGACACAGAGTTCTGGGTGCTTTGTGCCCGCACTATAACTGTTTGTTGGCAGCTACAATAACCAGCAGCATTCCTTTCATCTTGAAGAGAAAGGCAAAAGGCATTCAGAGGAAGCCTTTGAATTTTGTACGCAGAATTTCCACTCATCTGCCTAATGTTCTTTTTTTAATTAGAAGGATACACATATGACTTAATTAATCAAGCCTGTCTTAGAGAATTATGCATTTATTAATGGCTTCTGCACTCAAGCACATTATTAAGGGATTTGTGCTAAGCACCTGACATAAAGCAGACTAATTCTGCTTGCTTTGCTTAATGTATTGAGAAACGGCATGTTGATCAGATTTCAAAACATTCAAGCTATGAACTAATGTCCTGTTTAGAGGGTTTAAAAATTCAGTGTGTTGGCAATCTAGCCTTATAACGCTTTCTTCACAAGGCACTCTACACGGGAAAGGGAGACTAACTTGATGAGAGGAAGAAGCACTTCAAGTGCAGAAAAAGAAAGAGTAGAAGGGGAAGCCCCTGGGTGTAGGGCAGGGCCTTTAAAAGTTGAATTTGTGGTCCTTTGCTTTCCATAGTTTTTGGTAACTATATCTGAATTAATCTTGCAAAGCCCCCCACAAGGTGTATGAATGACTGAAATGACTAGGATTGTTATCTAACATATCATACCATATCATGCCATATCATATAGACCTTGTCAGAGGACTGAGTGCGTGAATCCATATTCAAGTGGCTGATGATAATTTATGTTGAGCTCCTTACGTTACTGACCACTTAAAAATATTTAAATGTTTTAATTTATCACTTTTCTATTTCTTTTCAGGAATCTTCAAAAAGGTAGCATACAAGTAGGAATGAATTGAATGCAATTGCCATATTCTGTTTATTTAGCCATATAAACCTGAGTTGTCTTTTCTATTAAGTCTCTTAAAACTGAGCATTTTTATAATTTTTATTCATAATAGTGATTAAAAACTTATTATCTGGTATGGTCAATACCATTATTAAAAAGACATTATATGTTGAACCAGGACTCCTCCACATAAACCATAAATGTTTAACACATCAAAGTTCAAATTCTCATGGCTTCAATAACTGAAAAAACAACATGAGAAACACATCACAGAATTCTCTGTGCACATCTACAGTGAAGAGGAGCCTGGTTCAACCAAATGGAAAACAAACGTTGTGAATTCAGGGAACTTTTCTAGTGTTTCATATACACCAAGCAGTGACTCAGTGATGTCAAGGAAGAGTCGCTGTTCATGAGCTGCAAATTAATTAAAGTCCTGTCATTCAGCATTGTCCTAAGAGAGCAGAGAACACAGAGGACCCGAGTTCAGTGTACATGGTGGTTAAGAGAGGGCCTCTGGGGCCAAGTGATGGCCTTCATTGGAATCTTGGCTCTGTCATTTAGCAGTTTAGCAACCATGCACAGCTCATGTAGCCTTTCTAAACCTCACCTCTGAAATCAGGTAGTAGTAACAACTACTATCGAGACTTCTTGTGATGATTGAATGAAAAGAGACAAGGAAGCCTTCAAAGTATATCTTCACATTATTATTAATCAGTCATTAGCCATGTGCTAACAGCAATATGTCTTGGTGTGTTTTTATTTTATGCAAATTCAGTTATACCATTGGTAATGTTTTCCTCCCTGTATTGGTTGGTAGAAAAGTCATTTTAGAACTTGTAACTCACCTCTGTCAATTACATAGGACTTCATTGCATGTATTTTCTTGATTGTTTTCTTGACAGCAAAGCTGGGTTCATCTTTATTTTCTTATCCTTATTAACCTTTCACCCTAATTTTCTTTCTTTTTTACTAAAAAAATCTAAATGTATTACTTCCTTTCTCGAGAATGCTCTCCTCTCCTGTTGATGTTTAACTTCTATTCATTCTCCAGATAGTCCAGGAAACAATTTCCTGACCCATTGGATTGGTTCTCATTACTCGTTTTACACTCTCATACTACTCCATTTTTCTTTCTCATCTTTTGTTACTATTAAAAATATATACCAATGTCACAAGGTGGAAAAATATCCTGTTACTTTAATAGGTAGCCACAGCAGTCTCCTTAGGAAGAGAATTATACGTGGGAGAATACTTCACTATGCATTTGAAGTTGAAGCAAGCCTCTTAAGGATTGCAACAGAAGGGAAAATCTGTCCCATGAGATAGAGGAAGAAGAATTTGGAACTTTTGCTGAATTATCATACTTTCAGTTATATAATCCATAAATTCTACTCCATAATGGAATGAAAATAGGAGGAAAATAAGGGACACTGGAGGAGGTGTTGAGACTGGATGAAGGTTGTGCACTATTCAAAGGGACCCTTCTTGGGATTCATCTGAAACCTTCCGTAGTGACCATCAATCCTGCAAATGCTTGAGTTAGATGATTTTGTTGTAAAACCTGAATAAGATAGTCCAGTTCAATATAGGGATCAATGTGGTGCATGAATTAAGGGCAGATAAGAAAACCGGTCCCCAAGAAGCCAGGATAGTGTTTCTTCCCTTTCCCACATAGAAAGGGTGGAAGAATTTCGTCAGTTGTGATCATGGCAGGCGAGTGAGTGGGAGGGTCAGTTCAAGGCAACTCATTAGGAGCTGAAAGATGAAAACCTCAGCTGCCAGATAAACTGCATCTCTGCCTATGACTATTATTTAATATCTGTCTTCTTCCCACGAATGCTGAGATTGTGTCTATTTTGTTCTTTTTGAATTCCTGGAAAGTAGCTCAGTTTCTGGCATATAAAAAGTTTGTCAAATGAATTATTGTTGTACATATCCTTAGGTTCTTTTAGGAATACAAACTGAAAGAAGGCAAGCTGGGAGGAAGGAACAAAGGGAGAAAGGTTGTAAATAAATTGTACAAGGTCACACAGCAAATAAGGCTGGAGTCAGGATTTGAGCACAGACTATCCTTAAAAGCCTTTTCTCTTATACAGTATTATTATTTCTGTTTTTAGACAAGGATTTTGAGATTCAAAGAAATTTGTCCAGTCAAGGATATATTTGTCCTATACAAGGATATAGGAATTCAGGGAGATGGGAACATGAATCTTAATTTGATCTCATATTCTATTTTTTCCAGTGCATTATTTTATTAGGGATATTTCAGTTGTAGGTATCAGGAGCCTAAGTTAAATGGCTTAAACACAACACATTAGAGAAATGATTGGCTTTTTAAGTCCTGAGGAAGATAGCCTCAGGCATGGAGTTGTAAATTATGATAATTGATCTCAGATAGACTTTATATAATGGAAAGCTTATAACCCCAATACCACTATCTTAGAAGCCTCCAGGGAAGAACATAGTTTTCCTTCATATGTCAGCTGAGTGGTCCTTGAGAGCTGTCAGACTGGCTCAGCTTGAGTCATATCCCACTTTAAGGGGCCTGATTGGCCAGCTTAGGTCATGTGCCATGTGCCTGATGCTTCGGCAGAGAAAAGACATCTCATATAGTCAGTCCCACCATAATCAAACACACTGGGAGAGAGCTTCTGAAAAGAAAGAATATGAGAAAAAATGAATAAACGGCAGATACTCACCCCTACTTGTTTCTGATGCTGGGTAGAAAAGTGCTTAAGAGTATTGGTCTTTGGATTATATACTTAACAACTGATTCCCAGTCACTTCACTTTCCACCAGTGTCTCTTGAACAAGCTATTTACCTCTGAGAACCTTGATATTTTCTTCTATAGATAATGTTTCATATAGTGTTATTGTGGTGAAAAAATGAGTCAATGAATGCAAAGCACTTAACATAATACATAGTTATAGAATTTCAGTTTTATTATTACTATTAGAAGCGTAAGAGAAGAAACTAGAGGGTGTTCTTAAATCCATAGTGGTTTTGAGTGGTTGTGAATATCATGGATGAAAAATTTGAGATGGCATTAAATTAAGGAACTATTCATTGTGGAATCTGCTCATCTAACAGATTATTATCTCTATTGACTCTTGATTATGATTGCCATTTCTTTTCATTTCTTTAAATAGAGTATGCTTACCTTTTTGAGATCTTGCTTAATCAATTGTTTACTTGATCGTTTTTTGGAAACTCTTAGATGACTTTGTTTTTTTCCCCTCAGTCTATACCAATTTGAGGGCTTCTCAGGTGGTGCAAGTGGGAAAGAGCTTGCTTGCTAATGCAGGAAACATAAGAGACTCAGGTTCAATTCCTGGGACAGGAAGATTCCCCTGGAAGAGGGCCTGGCAACTCACTCCAGTATTCTTACCTGGGAAATCTCATAGACTCAGGAGCCTGGCGGGCTACAGTCCATAGGGTTGTAAAGATTCGGACATAACTGAAGCAACTTAGCACACAAGCATGCACACTATAATAATTTAAACTACTCTCATTTAAAAACAAATGTGACAATAATCACTGACACCCTTGTTTTACTCTTTGACGATATCACATCTTATCATGAAAGACTTCTTGAAGGAATAATTTAGTGCCTCATCTCAGTTCTCAGTGGTGCCCAAAACGACTTAGTCTGGCTTCTGCGTCATTTAGGTTGCTCTTAGGCAGGTGAGTGACACCTGGTCTGATGGTTGGGGACGCTTTTGAGACCTAGTTTTACTTGACTTCCAAATATGTATCTCTGCATAGATAAGCCTCTCCTCTCAAACCCAGATTGGCCTGAGAGCCTAGTACACTCCTCATCATGAGAGAGGCGCTGTGGAAAAGGGGACAGACATCCTGGAGAAGACTCTGGGCATCCCCATCTTGCATGTGTGCTCAGACGCTCAGACCCCATGGACTATAGCCCACCAGGCTCCTCTGTCCATGGGATTTCCCAGGCAAGAGTACTGGAGTGGGTTAGCACTTCCTTCCCCATCTTACTGACGGTAAATTCGGGAGTGGTAGACAACACTGAAAAGCTTCTCTAGGCTGCCTTAGCTTTTTAAGTTCATTAGTCATTAATTTGGGTTTTGGCAAGGAGAGATGCCCTCTGAAGGAAATCAATTTATAGCATTATCAGCTACTATTAGCTCTTAAAAGAGCTAAGTTATGGCTCCAGGATAATGGGACATAAAAAAGATGTATTTTGAATACTTAAGGATAAGGAGGTGTTAGAATGACTGGAGCATGTTTCTGGTTATGGGATGTCAAGATGAAGTAAGGTTACTAGGAAGCAGGATGACAAAAGTAAATTATTTCATATATTTCACCCTTCCCTTGTAGCTCAGTTGGTAAAGAATCTACCTGCAATGCCGGAGACATGGGTTCAATTCCTGGGTCAGGAAGATCCCCTGGAGAAGAAAATGGCAACCCACTCCAGTATTCTTGACTGGTAAATCCCATGGACAGAAGAGCTTGGCAGGCTACAGTCCATGAGGTCACAAGAGTCAGACACAACTTGGTGACTAAACCGCCACCACCCACTGCTATCTAACAGCAGCCAGAAAGACAGAGACTGCCACATAACTATCACTGCTTATTGAATTCTTTCTACATAAATAGGCACCTTGTGTGTGTGTGTTAGTTACTCAATTGTGTCCGACTCTTTGCAACCCCGTGGGCTATAGCTCACCAGACTCCACTGTCCATGGAATTATCCAGGCAAGAATACTGACGTGGGTTGCCATTCCCTTCTCCAGGGTATCTTCCCAACCAGGGATTGAACCTGGGTCTTCCCCATTGGAGGCAGATTATTTACCGTCCGAGGCACCCAGAAAGCCCAATTAGGCACACTTTACCAGGTGTATTAAATGTCAACCTGATTTAATCCTCACAACAATTCTGTAAAGTAAATAAAATTAACCCTCTTTCAGAGGAAACAGAAGTCATATGAGATCATGCAATTGGCAGAAGTTCATTGAATAAGTAAATGACAAAACTTAGGTTAGATTCATTCATTTATTCATTCATTCATCAAATGTGAGTAATATTACATGGCAGGCACTGTGCCAGTTCTGGGATATAACAGTGAGGAAAACATACTCTCAAGGGGCTTCTATTCTGGTGGGTAAGATAGTGAGTTTTCACAGCACTTGCAAATGACTGATCATTCATTGCATCAGACAAGTTTTAAACCAGCTCAGCTGATCAAAAACAACTTGGATCAGTAAGTATACTTTAGAAAGCCAACCTTTGCTTCTGAAAATCAGCCAGTCCTAAACATACTTACTCTATTAAACCCAACCCGAGTGACAACTAAACACCACTCTAACCTGAGTACTGATGTTTTAATAGATGATATCAACCCCTTTAAACATCTGAAAATCAGTCAGTCCCCAAACTTGGTACTTCTCAAAAATTCTAACATCAGCAGTATGATTTGTTGAGGGTGATTGGGCCTGGGCTGTATAACTATCTGGTTTTCAAGAATGGAATAATTGCTTTGCTAAACAAGAAGGTAGCTGTATAGACATTGAACTTAAATACTGGTTTAAAGTTGCATTATGAGCTATAGTGAAAGATTTATTCTAAGCATCAGAAATACAGAAAATAAGTATTTATTGCAGAATTCAGGATTTTAAAAAACACTTCTAACTATCAAATTTGGAACAGTAGATTTGTACCAATTATTTAGTTCATTTCTAACATCTCAGTCAGGGGGAAGCAGTTAAAAGAAGCAAGGAGGGAAAGGCCAGGAGAGGATCTGAGTAATCAAACTGTGTATAATTGAAAAATTGACTTTGAAAGAATAAAAAAAAAAGAAAATACAAAACAAAGGCCATTATAGAAGACTTTTCCTTGAATGATGGTGTAAAAAATGATAAATTATAAATAAAATCAAGAAAAATAAATAGGTGAGTTTAAAATAGACTTCAAGAAATTTTCAAAAGCAATTTTAGGTATCCTGTATAGCTAAAATAAAATAACCTTTGTCCTCTCATTTCTTCAATGGGCTAAGACTGAAATAATAAAAAGAAATACATTGGAATTGAAAATTGCCCATTTAGAAAATCTCTAAGTGTGGCAGACACTTATGAAGAATAACAATAAAGCAAACAATGTGGAAATAAAAATAAACTTTGAGCTCTTTAGATAAAACTACAGCCTCTGAGATAAAATTAAGAACAAAAGTTTTTTATTATCTAAGACTTTAGGACTCATAAATAAGGACACTTACAGACATTGAAAGGAAAAGATTCATTGGAAGAGTCAATGTGCTCTATTAGTTAAGAAACAAAAGGTCAGCTCTCCAAAATACGTCCAGTGACACTACTTCAGAGGAAATATTAGTACCCAACCATTTCCTGTCCTGAATTCACAAGGAGCATGACCTAGAAATATGACTGAACAACACTATAGTTTCTTGCTGATTTGGTTGTATTCTGTTATTATTCCTACTATCATAGACCATCAGTCCCCTTAGAGTATTGAAACCACTCAAGTAGTGTAAATTTATAACAATTCTAAGCCTTTCCCATGTCTCTACTACCTTGGGATCATTATCAGAACACTTTTTTCCTTCTCTGTGATTCACTGCTTGTACATGTACTAGAGATTTACTCTGCAAATGGGACTGCCAGATACAATGTTCTGCATATATATTTTTGTAAAAGTTCCAGACAATTCCTCCTCACACAATCAAATGATAGCTGATCTAGATTTTATGGATAATATACATATTATATATGATTTTAAAAATAGCTGGAGAATTAGCTGTGGTTCTAGAATTACTATGGGAAAAAGACGCTGTGGATAGAGGCAACATATTTGTAGCATAATTCAGATGAGTTCAGAGGGATTCTTCTAAACTTTTGCTAAAATGCTTCAATATTCCCTTAAGACTTAAGCCAAGGAAGGATTTAGACGATTTGTAAGTAGTTTAATAAATAAAGGATCAGTTATAACTTGGACCAGTTCTTATCACCCTCAAAACTATGAAAAACTGGAAAGGACAGATGAAATATCAAAGCTGAAATTATCTAAACTATCAGATGCTCTTGAATTCCTTGGCCTAAAGTAAAGTAGTATCCTTAGCTCTTACCCTATGCTCTTCCTGCCCAGGAACTTGTAGATTGTCTTCCTATGAATCAGTCATCGGCAGGTTTATGGGACTAGCAATATCTCCTCCATATATATTTTTAATTGTGGTAAAATTTACATGGCATGATATTTATATTTAACTATTTCAAGTGTGGGCCTCCCAGGTGTACTAGTGGTAAAGAACCAGCCTGTCAATGCAGAAGACATAAGAGATGTAGGTTTTACTCCCTGGGTTGGGAAGATTCCCTGGAGGAGGGCATGGCAACCCCTCCAGTATTCTTGCCTGGAGAATTCCATGGATAGAGGAGCCTGGTGGGTTACAAAGAGTCAGACATGACTGAAGTGACTTAGCACACACACATTTCAAGTATACAATTTGACAGAGTGCCAAGGATTCTAAGGGAGTACTATAAACAATTTTTATCAACAAATTAGATAACTTAGATGAAGTGGATAGATTCATAGAAAGATGCAGACTACTGAAACTGACTCAAGAAGAAATGGAAAACCTGAATAATCCTGCACTGAGTAAAGAGCTTGAGACCTAGAGAAAGAACATTGCAAGTAGGTAGATTAGCCAGTCCCCGAGTAGGAAGAGTATTCAATATATTTAGAGAATGGCATGGAGGCTGATGTGGCTACACAAATTGAATGAATGAAATCATCGCTAGGTTAAGTTTCCATAGCATCTTTAACTTCAAATCCTATTGGAGTAATGAAATGAAAGTTTATTTTGTTCTGTGTCCATCTTGGGTTGACGAGGACTGTACTCCATGTCATTTCTTATGGGTCTAAGCTGATGCCCCCTTATCATTTTATAGTGGTGCTATTTGGAATGTGTAGACACCTTGATTGTTACAGAAGTGAAGCAGGCAGGTAGAGTATTGTACCATAACTGTCCTATATTTTGGCCTCACTTAATTCTAGGGAGTTTGAGGAATGTAGTGGAGCAGTCGACTTTTTGGTGAGCCCCATTTCCTTTGCAATAGGAAGGGAGGGAGAAGATCTTTGAAGGCCATTGTAGGGAGTGAATGTGATCGGCAGCCATTGGGTGATTTAATTTATATATGCCAACAGGATTGCTCTGGCTGCTATGGTATATGGAGAATAACTGAAGAAACTAAAGGTAGAAGCAGAGGGAAAGGAGTTCAGAGCCTATTGCAATAACTTGGGCATAAGATGATGATTCCTGCAATCACCATGGGAATGGTAGAGATAATTGAATTGGTCAGATTCTGTGTGCATTTGAGTGTAAGGCTTGTGTAGTCTATTGTCTGAAGGCTATATGTAAGAAAAAAAGAGGGTAATTTTAATTGTTTCAGTTTTTGTCTTGAGTTACTAAAAGGCTGGAGGTGTTATTTACTGAGATGGGGAAGACTGCGGGAGGAGCAGATTTGGGGGAAAAATATCAGTTGTTTGACTTTTGACATGTTGAGTCTGAGATGCCTGTTAGATATCCAAGTTAAGTTGTGGAGTAGACAGTTGGATATGAATTTGGAGTTTGGAGGAGCTCATAGTTTAAGATAAATTATTGGTCCCATTATCCTTTAGAATTTGAACTTAGGTAGGTCCTTTCATTTTAAAGCCCAGTCTCTAAACTGCTTTTATGACTGCTTGGAAAACTAAGTAAAGCAAACCTTTCTAAAATCTTGGACTTAATAAAAATATTATTTATATTGTTCTGTAACTTGCCTGAATTCACACTTACTTTACCTAAAATAATGATATCCCAGTATCGGCTAACCAATGATAATTCCCATTTTGTGTTAAGTTTTGGTTTGACAGTAGTGCCTCACATATGACAGCCTGCATGTTTTATTTTTTTAACCTCAAAATTAGAGAACTGAGAAAAGAATGTCTGTCCTATTTTTCCTGAAGGCAAAAAGTAATTTTGGAGGCATTAAATACAAATTATTGACCAATTGTGTATAAAAGAAGAAGCTCCTCCATCAGGTTCTATAATCATGTCTGTTTTTTGAAATAATCTCTCTCTTTAAAGGAACAATTTCCTCTTAGTATTTAAGTTTGAACTCCTCTTAGATATAAAATGAAGTCCTGCATAATTTGCTGAGAATTATTTAAACAGATATGTGCTTTTTAATCAAGAGCCCTTGCTCCTTACAAGAGGAAACAAATGAAAGTCCATTGAAGGTAAGCAAATATTGGACATTGTTTTACCTGTACAGAAAAGTGTATTCATTTGGAAGTGATTTCAATAGGTGCCTCTTATGTCAGCACCTATGCCTATTATGTCAAGATAAACCAAAAATAGGGCTTTAATTCCTCTAGTTTTTATCATCAGAGATCTCTTCCAAGACATGCGCTCATAAAAAGATTAGAATTTTGAATCATGACACAAAATTGATGATTTATAAATTATACATGTCTGCATTTTCATGAAATCGTGCTGTGCTTTCTATGTGCTTAATGTATTCTCAGTGTCCATGAAATAATTTCATCCTTAAAAGAAAGCAAAGTTTCAAAAAGAAGCCATGCATACCCTATCTTCATAGAGAGTTCGTTTGCTTCCATTTATGTCTACAATAAAGGAGGTGATAGCAAAGGAGAAAAAGAAAACAACAAAGAAAGCTGCATTTTTCTTACATCTTTCGGGCCCCACGTATTTACTCAGGTAAAGGCTTTTCATAGCACAGAGACTGAATTCAGTGGGCCTATATACTGTGAAATTTAGGATTGGAAAGAAATTTAGGAAGACACCTGCTTTCAAGAGAATCTCATCTCTTCACTCTCCTGAAAAGGTAGCTTTTCCTGCCTGACATGATTACCTTGTAACCTGACCATTTTGTGAATTTGAAATCTGTGGTCACTTTCCCTTAAAAAATACATAATTAAGGATACAATTGTTTATAAATGATATAAGATTCACATCTATAGAGCTCAAGTTTCAACCTCAGGTTGGTCACATTTGTTCTTGACTCTGATAGATTCTGTATCACTATTTGTGTTACTTAGAAGGAACAGATAGATCTAAAAAATAGAATTACTTGAAGCAAGAGTACAAAAAATTTTCATTATACGAAATATATATAATTTCATTATATATAAAACTTCACTGAATATATGTATACATGTATGTGTGTGTGTGTATATATATATATATGCACAATTATTTCATGTATACAACATTGCAATGAACTAGAGGTTGCAGTGAGGTCAAAGAATTGTGGTCAGAGGGTTTTTGAGCAGGTGAGGTAGAAGTACTGTTTATAGTGGACATAGTATGGGTGTTTGACATGGATGCTTTGAAGGTGGGGATGAAAACAGCTAAGATCTGTTCATGGAATGGGTGCTTGAAGAGGAGTGAAGAATAATACTGTTTTAAGTGCAAAACTCAAGAAACTGAGGTCAGAGTATCATCTGATTCATCCACATAGATGTGAAAGTGATTGAGGGTGATACCAGGTGTAGTGGTTGAGAGCTAGGGGAATGAGAGGATGTTGTTTGATGAAAACTTCAAGGCAGAGTACTGGATAGTAGAGTTAGATGGTACAGGCTTCAGAGAGCTGTCTTTTTTTGTTGTTTGTTTTGTTTATTCACTTGTTTTTGATGGAGGACAAAAAAAGAGAAATTGAAAGTGGCCACGAGGAGCAAAAAGAGCAACTAAATCTCTCGTGACCAAGGTGTATGTATCATGAAAGTAAAAGTTTCTGCTTAAGAGCAACGTGTTTAAGGAATGGTCAGCTTTCAGTTAACAAAACAACTCACATTTATGGAGTAGTAAAGATGTATCAAGCATTATTCTACATGTTTTATAATAAGATTAAAGACATACTCAGTGAGGGTTTAGAATGGAGAGAATTTGTAGATCTCATATTTAGACTCCTTCAAATGACACAGTAAAAGGGTTTGAGAGTGGCTGAATCATCTTGGGAGAAGGAGAAAGGCCTCCATAGGGGGATAAAAGCCCTTAAGGCTAGTACTTGCTACTCCAAGTGGGGTTCATGGAACTGCAGAGTCAACACCACTTGGGAGATTTGTAGAAGTGCAGAATTTCATGTCTTATCTGAGGCTGACTGAATCAGAAGTTGCATTTGTAAAATGTAACCCTAAGTGATGGATATGTATGTTAAAGATTGAGAGACATTGCTTTAGAGGACTATTGAGGCCTTTCAACTAAAATGTATAGCCTAATCAGGAAAACAGAGGAGAAATTTTAGGGAGACTATGAGGATTCACATCCAGTTTAAAGAAACTTGTAAGTCTTTGTGTGTATAATGTCAATGTGTTGAGCAGAAACAAAGACATAATGGAAGCATATTTCAGTGAATTGAATAAAACTTAAGCTGCACTCTAATGAAACTTCTGATTCACAGATAACTGTGTTGTACCAGCATCTCCCTAGGCACAGCATCATTCACTCTGTGGTTTGAGTGACTGAACGTGTTGAGCCTGGGCAGAAATTTCCAAGATAAGAAAATTGCCCTGTGATGATAATTAAAGATTTGAAAATATTATGATAAATATCACTTCTAATATTCTCTTTTCTCTACTCAATTCATCATTTAGACTCAGAGTCTTTGAATGCAGAAAACAAAACAATGATTTGCCTTAGATGAATTTTTGTGTTTAGAGTCTCTAATATAGTATTTACGGATACTTGATGGATATTTGGTTAGAATAGAAAAAAAAAAAGGAAACTTTGAAGGTTTTTTCTCTCTATGCCAAAAGCATGCCTCAAATGCTTTATGTATAGTCATATACATATATGGTGTGTTTAGTCACCCAGTTATGACTACAGCTTGCAACCTCATGGACTGTAGCCTGCCAGGCCTCCTCTCTGTATGGGATTTTCCAGACAAGAATATTGGAGTGGGTTGCCATTTCCTTCTCCACGGGATCTTCCTGGCCTTGGGATCAAATCCGTGTCACTTGCATCTTCTGCGTTGGCGAGCAGATTGTTTACCACTGCACCACCTGGGAAGCCATATAATCCAATAGGAAAAGCTAATAAAAATGGAGTATTCTTGTTTCATTGTAAGGATTTATAAACTAATGAGATGTTACAGTATACTTTTAAAGATGAAGGTGGCAGATAAACTCACTATTATATTAGAAAATATTTTTAGACTTTAGGAAAATGCCAAATTGACTTTTAATTACTTGGACAATTATTGAAAAATCATATAATCTTTGATTATTTTGGATTGTCAATGATACTCTCAGGTTTTCTTGAGGAAAGACAATTTAAGAATTGGAAATTGGCATGTTTAATTAGAGGTTAATCCACTTCATGTAGAATTGAGTTAGAATGTAGGAAAACCGAAATCTCTCAGTTACTATTAATAGCAGACACTAGAATTTAAATCATTTAAAAATAGACACAGGCAGTTCAATGATACAAGGGCACTGCATTTCAAGAGAGAAACATTTGTCAAATTAAAAACTCTAGCGATTATGAAACAATGAAAATGAGTTTAGTCCAAGAAAAGGAAGTGCTAAGATTTATGAAAAGTGTGGTAGAGGACTGCACGGCCCCAGTTAACGGCGTCCCTCTATCATGCTGTTTGTCCTATATCTTTGTAGTTCCTCCTACACTGACTCTGGGCTTGGCTAAAATGGGATGCTATGACAGAAAATACAGAAGTTTTTGAGATTAAGCTTGCTGTCTCTTGCTTTTCTGCCTCCATCATAGAGAAGTGCCTGGGTAGCCTGATGGATCATAAGACACATAGGATAAAGCTGAATATTCCCGGTTGTCCCATTGAGGCCCCAGACATGTGGAAGAGCCCAATCAAGTTCACGAAGCTGCCTATGAAATCCAAAGTTGACTCCTGACCAGTAGTTGTGCCGTACCCAGTACAGCATAATTTCAAGGCAATTAAAAGGGTGATGAATAAAAATAAATATTTATTTTTGTATACTCCTGAGGTTTTGCAGGATTTTATTATGTAGTATTATCATGGCAACAGAGAACTGATAACATGTGGGAATGATAAACATCCCCAGTTTACTTGTAAGATGTCACACTTTTTCTTTTGCTTTAGTTTCTGTTCAAAAATAATGTGGACACATAAATGCATACATGTGGATTCAAGCTTAATAAAATTCCATCAGAGTATTTTCAAGTTGTTAAAAATAAAAAATAATAGGAAGCATGATAAAAGTAGGAAGTGGCTTTAATGCAAGCATAAAAGGTATGCAAGCATACCTATTTTTGGTAATACTTTTAGGCTTCAACATTTGCTTACATTTGTGTTAATACGTATTTCCTGTATGGGGAACTCTCACAATAGTGTTATTTCTACTATCCATGACGTGTATATAGGCTAAAAGAGTCCAGTTTATGATGAGTCCTGTGCGTTCAGTTTGTAATCTGATCATTTGGTAATTGATGTTATTGGTGTTATAAAATTTACCTTAATGCCAATACAATGAAAATAGTAGTAGCTAACTCATAACACACCTTTTATATATCAGAAACTGTTCTAAGTTTCTTACATATATTAACATATCATCTTCATAGGATGTAGTAGTTGCAACAGTGTTTACTGTTGATAAATGAGAAAATCAAGGCACAGAGAGGTTGAGGGACTTGCTCAAGTCCACACTGGGTAAATGGTAGAGCAGGGTTCCAAATCAAATAGTCTGGCTGCAGATCCCACACTCTGCACATACTACCTTTCAAATTAAGGACTTCCCTGTAGCTCAAATGGTAAAGAATCTGCCTGCAATGCAGGAGACCAAGGTTCAATCCCTGGGTCGGGAAGATCCTCTGGAGAAGGAATGGCAAACCACTCCAGTATTCTTGCCTGGAGAATCCCATGGACAGAGGAGCCTGCCAGGCTACAGTCTGTGGGGTTTCAAAGAGTCAGACACGACTGAGTGACTAACACACATACCTTTCAAATTTATGCTGAGTAGGATTATTTGTTCACTTACTAAAGGACACACCCAAAGAAGGAGAGGGCTTAAGTGGAGAAAGCAGGGTCTACCATATTTGCTCAACTTGAGACAGATTTTTTTCTGTTAGTTTAACTTAGAAAAGAAGAGAATTTTACATGCATTTTGTAAGAGGTCATTGATCAGGTTTCTTCTGAGTAATAAGTCTTTCTTCTATTTGTCTCATTACTGTAATAATCCATGCTAATTCATGTGCTTCAGTTCTAATGTGTGACATAGGTGATTTGGTAAAAATAAGAGGCCAGAATACAAGAGGAATAATCAAAAGGCGTAAAAATAGTTAGAATTAAAACTTTAAGCCGGTAGTGAGATTATGTTAAGGACTTCATCCTTTCATATGGAAGTTCTCCATATTGAGTACATATGACTCATCATTGTGGACAGTGACTCCTGCCATGAAATTAAAAGATGCTCACTCCTTGGAAGGAAAACTATGACAAACCTAGACAGCATATTAAAAAACAAAGACATCACTTTGTTGACAAAGGTCTGTATAATCAATGCTATTGTTTTTCCAGTAGTTATGGTTGTGAGAGTTGGACCATAAAGAAGGCTGAGTGCCAAAAAATTGATGTCTTTGAATTGTGCTGAAAAGAGTCTTGAGAGTCCCCTGGATAGCAAGGAAATCAAACCAGTCAACTCTAAAGGAAATTAATCCTGAATATTCTTTGGAAAGACTGACGCTGAAGCTCTAATCCTTTGACCACCCAATGCAAAGAGCTGACTCATTGGAAAAGACTGTGATGCTGGGAAAGATTGCAGATAAAAGGAGAAGAGGGCAGAAGAGGATGAGATGGTGAGATAGCATCACTGACTTAATGGGCATGAATTTGAGCAAACTCTGGGAGATGGTGAAGGACAGGGAACCCTGGTGTGCTACAGTCCATGGGGTTGCAAAGAGTCAGACACAACTTAGTGATGGAACAACAATGATTCATTCTGCAGAAATATGGATTATACCTTCCGGGACAGAAAGAATGTAGTTCAGCATGTCTAGAGAGGTGAAATTTGCCTTTACAATGCACACCAAATAATTCTTATGTGTGGAGTTTCTAGAGTAGCGTTGTCCAATAGAACTCTGTGATGATGAAAATGTTCTAAATCTGTTCTGTCCACATTTGCCACATGTCAGTTAAGGAAATGGAGTTTTAATTTTGCTTAGTTTAATTTTAAGTAATTTGAATTTCAATTGAAATAGCCATGTGTGGCTACTAGCTTTTGTATTGGACACACTTGAACATGGGCCAACAAAGGGCACCCAGATGGTCAAATCTAGCCATACCCATCTGTTTACATATTGTTTATGCTTATTTTCACACTGTGAGAACAGAGTTGAGTTGTTACAACAGATATTATATGGTTTGCAAAGCCAAAATCACTACTCTCTGGTCCTTAACAGAAAAGGTTGATGACTCCTGATCTAGAGCATTCTTTCAGACACAATAGCCTATAATTTGGGTTTGATTTTGAAGGTAATGGGGAATCAAAGAGATGTTTTTGTAGGAGAATGTGAGTAGATTGAATAATGATATCTAATTTACAAGGCTATCCTGGACATTTTTGGTAGGTTGTACTGTAATCACAACAATAAAAAACTCCAAATAACTGGTATTTTATTGCTTTTCCCTCCCATATTTTGACATCTTTGTACTTGTTTATAAGATTTAAAAAGTCAGTCCTAAGGGCTTTATCTGCTGATTGCATTATTTCTATCATTTCTGGGTCTATTTCTGTCGATTGACTTTTCTCCTGAATAAAGGTTGTATTTTCTTGCTTTTTAAATAAGCTTAGTTATTTTTTAAAAGTAATTTTATGATTGATTAACATCTCTTAGTGCAGGCAAGGGTGGTTGGGGGGTCCATTTCTATTGCCTCACATTTCTATATGGAAGGACTTCAATAACCCTAGTAATTTTTTATTGGATGATGACCATGAGTGATATTTACCTTGTATAATGGGTAATCTTGTTGAATGTCTTTCAAGAGTGTTGGACTTTGTTCTGGTATATGACTGCATGTAACTTGGAATTAGTTCTGTCTTTCTGAAGCTTTCTTTTTAAGCTTTATAATAATTCAGTTCAGTCGCTCAATCGTGTCTGACTCTTTGCAACCTCATGAACTGCAGCACACCAGGCTTCCCTGTCCATCACTTATAATAGTTACAGAGTAGTTTTAAAAAAAATATTTATTTATTTGGTTGCATCGGGTCTTAGTTGCATCATACACAATGTTTCATTGTGGTATATTAACTCTCTAGCTGTGGCACTAGCTCCAGAGAGCTCAGGCTCAGTAGTTTTCACATGTGAGTTTAGTTGCTCTGAGACATGTGGGATCTCAGTTTCCCCACCAGGAATCGAACACATGTCCCCTGCATTGCAAGGCAGATTCTTAACAACTGGACCACCAGGGAAGTCCCCAGGGTAGTCTTTACTCAAAGGACAATAACCCCAAAAGTAAGGGAACTTCCTCAGGACTCTACCTTAGGCCTCACATACAATGAAGTCTCTCTCTTCTGACTGATGTTGTTGTTTAATCACTAAATTGTGTCTGACTCTTTGCAACCCCATGGACTGTAGCATGCCAGGCTCCTCTGTCCTCTACTCTCTCCCAGAGTTTACTCAAATTCATGTCCATTGAGTTCGTGATACTATCTTACCATCTTAGCCTCTGCCACTCCCTTCTCCTTTGGCCTTCACTCTTTCCCAGCATCAGGGTCTTCCCAGTGAGTTGGCTCTTTATGTCAAGTAGCCAAAGTATTGGAGCTTCAGCAGCAGTCCTTTCAATGAACATTTGGGGTTGATTTCCTTTAGGATTCACTGGTTTAATCTCCTTGCAGTCCAAGGGACTCTCAAGAATCTTTTCCAGCACCACAGCTCAAAAGCATCAGTCTTTTGGCACTCAGCCTTCTTTCTGGTTCAACCCTCATATCTATAGTTTTGACTATATGGACCTTTGTCAGTAAAGTGATGTCTCTGCTTTTTAATTCACTATTTGTCTGGCTAGTGAGATGCCAGCTATTCTCCACCTTGTTTTAGCTGTGGGAACTGCTGAGCCTACTAATTTCTAGTGGTTCTTCCTGAGGCCTCGTGAAGTTTTATCCAACACTTGCATGGATCAGTATTCAGGCAAAGACTAGAAGGGACCTCTCAGCAGGTCTCCAGAGCTCTTTGTCTGTGTAGCTTCTTCTGTTTAGTATTCTGTCTTGAAACTTCCCTGAACTCTGATCTGTGTTTCCTAACTCAAGAAGACTTGCTGGGCTCTGAATTGCCCATCTGGGCACTGCAGCCTGGAGAATTCCTCCAGGCAGTAAGCCAGGGATAGTCTTGGAGACTGCTTAGCTTGTTTCCCTTCACTGAGGAATCAGTTTCCTTTGTTGTCTGTTGTTATGCCTGAAAACAGTTGTTCAAAGATTTTATCTGTGTTTCTAAATGATTGTGATGGGACAGCAAGTTAATTCTTCCTGGGCAGAAATGAAAGTAATATAATTAACATATATTATTTTAAATATATTTAATAAAAAATAAAATTACCTTAAAACAGGAACATGTATTTTTAAGTGTTTAATTATGCTAGTTAAAATGTTAATATAAATTTAAAAATTTATAAAGCTTTTAACCAAGTCAATAAGAAATTCAGCATGTACAATTTGTTCCTCACTTCCCATTTCATATTTAGTCATGATCTGGAGGAGGAATACATTCTCTATTAATTCAAACGGTTTCTCAGCTTGAATGAATTTGTCAAAGGAAAAAAGTCTTTCTGTGGTTGTAGAAGGAATTATTCCTGTAGAACTAGATGATTCTATAGCTGTATTATAACAATTCGTTAATACTTGGTGAATGTCAATGCTCTATGACTTCCTTCCTTTTAATCAGTGAATCTCTTTGAAATCTCATCAGCATATCTATATTTCTTATGTGACTCACCTTTAAACCTAAAACCAATCCCAGTTATCATGGATATCATGGATGGATAAATTATTTTTAGAGTCTGATATCTTAGCTGCTGCTGCTGCTGTTAAGTCACTTCAGTCGTGTCCGACTCTGTGCGACCCCAGAGACGGCAGCCCACCAGGCTCTCCCATCCCTGGGATTCTCCAGGCAAGAATACTGGAGTGGGTTGCCATTTCCTTCTCCAATGCATGAAAGTGAAAAGTGAAAGTGAAGTTGCTCAGTCATGTCCGACTCTTCACGACCCCATGGACTGCAGCCTATAAGGCTCCTCCATCCATGGATCTTCCAGGCAAGAGTACTGCAGTGGGATGCCACTGCCTTCTCTGATATCTTAGCTAGTCTGCCTCAATAGTTGAAGTTTGACCATAGAAGCAAGTGTGAGAAGTTTGACAAGAAAATGAGGCATGGCATGTACTTGTCATGCCAGTTTCTCAAAAATTTCCAGGATATCTTCTCATATATCATTTTATATCCCTACCAGTTATACACATAGCTCTGTAATAACATTTTGACCTTTCAGTTCAGTTCAGTTCAGTTGCTCAGTCATGTCCAACTCTTTGCGACCCCATGAATTGCAGCATGCCAGCCCTCCCTGTCCATCACCCTATCCTGGAGTTCACATCCTTCAAGTCGGTGATGCCATCCAGCCATCTCATCCTCTGTTGTCCCCTTTTCCTCCTGCCCTCAATCCTTCCCAGCATCAGAGTCTTTTCCAATGAGACTTTGCATGAGGTGGCCAAAGTACTGGAGTTTCAGCTTTAGCATCATTCCTTCCAAAGAACACCCAGGGCTGACCTTCAGAATGGACTGGTTGGATCTCCTTGATCATGAGAGTCTAAGGGACTCTCAAGAGTCTTCTCCAACACCACAGTTCAAAAGCATCAATTCTTCAGTGCTCAGCTTTCTTCACAGTCCAACTCTCACATCCATACATGAGCACTGGAAAAACCATAGCCTTGACTAGATGGACCTTTGTTGGCAAAGTAATGTCTCTGCTTTTGAATATGCTATCTAGGTTGGTCATAACTTTTCTTCCAAGGAGTAAGCGTCTTTTAATTTCATGGCTGCAATCACCATCTGCAATGATTTTGGAGCCAAAAAAAAAAAAAAGTCTGACACTATTTCCACTGTTTCCCCATCTATTTCTCATGAAGTGATGGGACCAGAAGCCATGATCTTCATTTTCTGAATGTTGAGCTTTAAGCCAACTTTTTCACTCTCCACTTTCACTTTCATCAGAGGCTTTTTAGTTCCTCCTCACTTTCTGCCATAAGGGTGATGTCATCTGCATATCTGAGGTTATTGATATTTCTCCTGGCAATTTTGATTCCAGCTTGTGCTTCTTCCAGCCCAGCGTTTCTCATGATGTACTCTGCATATAAGTTAAATAAACAGGGTGACAATATACAGCCTTGATGTACTCCTTTTCCTATTTGGAACCAGTCTGTTGTTCCATGTCTAGTTCTAACTGGTGCTTCCTCACCTGCATATAGGTTTCTCAAGAGGCAGGTCAGGTGGTCTGGTATTTCTGTCTCTTTCAGAATTTTCCACAGTTTATTGTGATTCACACAGTCAAAGGCTTTGGCATAGTCAATAAAGCAGAAATAGATGTTTTTCTGGAACTCTCTTGCTTTTTCGATGATCCAGAGGATGTTGACAATTTGATCTCTGGTTCCTCTGCCTTTTCTAAAACCAGCTTGAACATCTGGAAGTTCACAGTTCACGTATTGCTGAAGCCTGGCTTGGAGAATTCTGAGCATTACTTTACTAGTGTGTGAGATGAGTGCAATTGTGCAGTAGTTTGAGCATTCTTTGGCATTGCCTTTCTTTGGGATTGGAATGAAAACTGACATATCTTAAAAAATTTAAATATGAGGTTCAGTGTTTTAATATGTGTTTTAAGCATAATTAACATAATCTTTAGATTAAGAAAAGTAATGAGGTAAATAATAAAACCTGATTTCCCTTTTGTTAATTGATGGAGGCTTGCCAGTTTAAGCCCCAATTCTAAGTTTAAGCCCTGACTCTAAGCCAACTGGAACTCTTGAACCTCTTGTGAAAGCGAACCTGCAGCTGAAATGGATACATGAATGAGAGGCTAATTGATGGTTAGAGACTAATTGAACCATCTTGATGGTTCAATCAAGATGCTAAAGTCAGAGACTGGATACCAGTGCAAGTGGTATAAATTCTATAGCTGTTATATTATTGTGGCAGAGGATGAGGATTGAGAGAAGGGGAAAAATAAGATACAGCACAGATAAACAATAATCATGAAGTGGTCATTCACACTTTGTTGAGAATCAAGAAGAATAACAGAAACTCAGTTCAATCTTACTTAATTCACTTAAAGATTCAGCTGACTTGAAATGACTATTAGCCCATTTGAGATAGTGTATTTTCAGGGGATGAATATTTTATAGAATGGACATGTGTATAGTATAAAAATGCTAAACAGTAAAATATAGCAATACATAATTTCAAAATATACAAACAGTGACAAGGTAAAGGAAAGAAATAAAAGGAAATTTTAAAATTAACAATTTTAACTGGAAGTGCTAAAATATTCATTTTCTACATACACTTGAACATTATGTGTATTGTACCATTTTTTGGTGATAATGTTCTAAATATGTCCATTAATCCAAAATTATTGATTATTGATAAAGCTATCTGAATCCTTATTTATTAATATTTATTGCATGTTTGTAGACCTCCTATTTATTTTTTAAAAATGAGTTTATGTTACTAGGTATATACATTTTCTGGCTTCTATAAAATATTTATAATATATTGTGGTACATATATGCAATGGAATATCATTCAGCCTCAAAAGAGAAGGAAATTCTGCAGAATGCTACATCATGACTAAGCATGGAGGGCATTATGCTAAATGAAATGTCAGTCACTGAAGGACAGATGCTGCATGATTCTGTTTTTATAAGTTACAGCTAAAGTAGTCAGATTCATCACAGCAGAAGGTAGAGTGGTTGTTACCAGAGGCAGTGGGGAAGGGGAAATGGAAAGTTGCCATTCAATGAGTTTAAAGTTTCAGTTTTGTAATAAATTCTAGAGAAGCATTTTACAACAATGTGCCTATAATTAACAATACTGTGTTGTGCACTTAAAGAAGATACCTCTCAAGTTGTGTTCTTACCATAAAGTAGGAAGGAAGAAGAAAATATTAATAAGCAGTATTATATGTCAGTAATGGGTGATCAAAATTAAATGATTAGAACATAAACATTAAATTTAGAATTGAGCACAGTCTACTTAAAATAATACAATGATTTGAAGACATTGGAAGTCACTTTTTCCTCTCATACCAGTCTGTAGTAAGAGGTCTATACCATACAAGTCACTAAACACAGACTAAATAGTCACTAAATTGGATCCAGGTTCTTCTCTTTTGTTTTTCCATCACCTCTATGCTGTTCATTTGCAGGGACAAAGCAGGGGTAGTGGGCATGTCCATGGTCAGTTTATTGAAAGTGAAAAAGAAAATTTTCATTTTCTAACTCACAACACATTACTATTATTATTGTGTTAAGTGAAATGAAAGTTGCTCAGTCATATCTGACTCTCTGCTACTATATAGTCCATGGAATTCTCCAGGCCAGAGAACTGGAGTGGGTAGCCTTTCACTTTTCCAGGAGATCTTCCCAACCCAGGAATCAAACTCAGGTCTCCCCTGCTGCAGGCAGATTCTTTACCAGCTGAGCCACTAGGGAAGCCCAAGAATACTGGAGTGGGTAGCCCATCCCTTCTCCAGCAGATCTTCCCGACTCAGGACTTGAACCAGGGTCTCCTTCATTGCAGGCAGATTCTTTACCAGCTGAGCTACAAGGGAATCCCTAAGTAGACAGCATTTGATCAGAATCTATCCATGTATATGGCTCTTTCTATGTCTTTTTTAGTTTGTTTTTGCCTTCCATGCTCTTCATTCCTTCTACCATCTCAGATTCTCAACTTGTAGTATCTTTCCTTCCACTTGAATATCTGATAGAATTTCTTTTAAAGAGCATATGCTTTTGGAAAAGTGTTTTCATTTGTCTCAAAAAGTCTATATTTCAACTTCATTCTTATAAGGCATTCAATCTCTCTATCCAGTCCATGTCCAGGCCAGGTAAGATTTCCTGTATTGTGTTGAAATGAGTCACAGGGTCCCTTCCTGATGCTATAAAATTCTAAGTGACAATTATTTTCTTTCAATACCTTGGAAATATTTTCCCATCTATCTCTTTGCTTCAGTGTTGCTGTTGAGAAATCAACTTTCAATCAAGTTGTCATTCCTTTGAAGAAAATATTTCTTTTTCCTGTCAACATACTTTTTCCTGTCAATATACTTAAGACTGTCTATTTTTTGCTTATTTGTTTTTGGCTTTGTGGTGGTAGTATTCTACAAATTTACTATGATGAGGTTTGGTGTAGATTTATTTTTATTTACCTTGGTTGGGTTTTATTGGACTTTAAAAATCTGTAGATTGATGTTATTTTTTTGGTCAGTTTTGGAATATTCTTAGCATTCAAGTATTGCCTCAGCCGTGCTTTTACTTCCCTCTCTATCTGGATGCCAAAATGCCAGTTAGATATATATTATAAATTATAATTTTTTTCTCCATCTCTTAAATATTTTTTTCATATTTTCTGTTTCTTTATTTCTGCATTGCATTCTGATAACATTTTTTGAGAAATATTTTCCAGTTTTGTAATTCTCTCTTTAGTTGCATCTGATCTTCTGCTAAATTTATCCTTTGTATTTTTAATTTCAATGATTATATTTTTCATTTGGAGAGGTTATTTTTGTTTCTTTAAATCTTGGTAGTTTAAAACAGCTTCTTAATCATATTTTAATCCTTCTTTTTGTGTATTTAAAAATACTGAACATTTTATGATAGCAAGCTGTTATGGGAGGTGTTTATTCAATTCTGGTTGGTACAGGCATTTTTCTTGTAGTCCCTTGGGAAGTGATTTTAGGTTTCTTTGTTGGGTTTCAGTTTTAGAAGTGGTAGGAAGTTAACAATTCCCATCAAACCCCTTACCTTAGCCCTTAGACATATCTTCTATTCCCAGTGACCTGAAGACCTGGAGAACCAAAGGTCAAAATCAATTGTATTAGGCAAATGAACTCGATAGAAGCCAGTTTCAGTGATAGGCTGATAGCTCTAGATTGTTCTTCCCTTAGCTTTTGACTCTTGAGTATTTCTTATTTTCCAGATCATTAATAGATGAAAACATTTTACAAAAAAATTCCCTTCTGCATTTTTATAGTTGTTTTCAGTAAGAGGATTGTTATGGGATATATTGTGTCCTTTTAAATTCATGTGTTGAAGTGCTGACCTCCAGTAGCTCAGAATGTGACTGAGTATTTGGTGATAGGACTTTTAAAGAGTTAATTAATGAGACCATATGGGTGACCCTTAATCCAATATGACTGGTTTCTTTATAAGAAGAGGATAGTAGACACAGGTACACACAGAGGAATAGTCATGTAAGGACACTGGAAGATGGCCATCTATATATGTCAAGAGAGGCTCTCAGAAAAAGGTAATTCTGTTGACACCTTCACTTTGGAGATTTTGACCTCAGAACAAAAGCTCCAAAGTGAAGTTTTGTTTATGAGAAGGCTTAAACAAATTTCTGTTGTTTAAGCGTCCCAATTTGTCTCACTTTGTTATGATTATGCTACCAAACTAATATAGGGATCATTCAGTATTTCTGAATTGGTGGTCTTTTTGCATTTCTTTAGAAGTCTCTAAAATGAAAGTTAATTAGTTGTAGCCTTTCTCTGAAACCAAAAGAGATGAACAAAGAATCCAGAAGGTTCTATGTAACATTTTTCAGGATCATTTTAGTTTTGTATTTAATCTTCTGCTTCCTCTTCAAGCCTTAAATATACTGTCTATGTAACCTGGACAGATTTTGGTTGAATAGGTAGCTACTTACATAGCAATAATTTAAGAAATGGTCTCTTCTGTTCACATATGTTCCAAAAGTTTATTGAATAATCAGACCTGATACTTCATTTGCAAAAATTTAGATGAAGGGATAACGTCAACTGAGGTTTGATGATGCCAGTTATACTTTCTGTCCAGTTTTTAGCTAGTTCCAACTTGGGCTTAAACAGGAGACTATGTAAATATCCCCAAGAGATTTCATCTATGTAATTTGAAATCTTAAACATGAGGCCAGTACTCAACCCCAAAGCAGCATGAAAGTCATACAATAAATCTTTAGGCAGAGATGTCTCTCTATCTCAATTTTCTTATTGTATGCAAAATTTGATGACGACAACCTGCTTCCTTTATCTGTGTCTTGTAATGTGATCTTCTTATATATTGTATGTTACTGTTGAAGAAGCACATTCTCTGCCCTGGCCTTTGCGTGTATGTGTATGTTTGCAGCTCCCAAATCTTTTGACAGTTTTGATCTTTCTCAGTGCTGGGGAATTTTGCCTGGGGCATGCTTTTAAGCTGAAAGGCGTCTGCTTGATATTATTTTCTCACTTAATTACTGAAATGGCCCTTCAGATGTAATTTGATATTAAATTCCTATACTATATTGTAGGTTTTACTTTTTAGAACACCAACACAATGGACAAATGTTTTCTATCAAATGTGTTTGATGACTGATATTTTGGCTTGCCGGGGTAATGAAATGAGATTAGTGCTGCCAGATTTGCTTCCCCCCTTTTCCCCGTCTTCATTTTTGTTTAAATAAATGACTGGTTAAATTACTAGGGTTGGAGAAATGCAGCTGCTTTCTTTATGTGCTGCATAATTTTGCTCTCTTGATTTCCTGGTTTACTTGGCAAGGTTTCTAAATCAATGTTTAAATAGGAAAATGTCCTGACCAACTGAAAAACCCTTGTGGTTCTTAAATACATTTATGAAGCAACACTTGATAATTTCCCAAGTAAGAGAGTATTACAGTTGCTTGCAGTGTGTAACTTGTGCTCCTCTGGGGATCAGGGTATTTTTGACTTTTAATTGTTTTCTGGGTGGGGGCTAATTGCTGCCACTACTTTTCAAAATTTAAAGTCTATAGTCTATATAAATAATCAGCTTAAATCAGACAATGACAATTTCCAAAATAAGCAGTTTTTCAAGAAGACTTGATAAGAATCGCTTAGTGAGGAATGGGTAGAACTTGGGATGAAAGAAGTTTCTTAGAGAAATTAAAACTGATGCTTTCTGACAGTGTATATTAGGAGAACATTTGTGAACTTTGTTCATTTCTGCCTTCTCTGAAGCCATAATAATAAACTTTCAACCAACATACCAGCCAAGACATTTCCATTTTGACAGCCAAATCAATTGGCTGTGCTGATAGAGTTTCTTTTTTAGATGGAAGTTAGCCAAAGTTTTCTTAACTGTGGAACCAGACCATCCTAGTTAGCTCAAAGAAAGGGAGTTGTAACTACAAACCACTTGTTTTTCTCTGCCGACTGAGGAGGGGCTGACCCAACCACCGACTCCTCTCACTCATTATGTCCCTTAGCACACTCCCCTTGGCAATTGGATATTTGAATCATTCCCTCTCTTGGCCCCTTCTGCTGTCACTGTCCTGATTAACTGTGTCAAGGGGGAAATATAATCAGGTAATTCTGGCTGCAGCTATGTGACTCATCTGCTGGTTGGACAGAATCAGAAACAAGTGAAAATGTCTGTTACTCTACCAGCAGTCCTTGCCAGGCTGCATTTGGAGTGCTAGAAGGCTGTAAATAACCTTTGGCTCATACTCGATTTCTCCTTCTTTTAGGTCAGACTGTTGGCTGATGTGCAAACCTTACTGTCAACATAGAATCATGAGCCTTCCTTTAAACCCCTTGATATGAGAGGAGCTCAGCCTGATGGTCTCAGTTTCACTGAAGGTGACATGACCGCCTGCTTAGGCCACAGGATGTTCTGCACTGATGGGAATCTAGGCTTGTCGTGTGGGTCAGCTGGGCTTAGACAGAGCTTAGCAACTACATTCCATGAGAGAAATCACCGTGGAAACTATGTTGAACATGAATACTCTTGAAAGCCCTGTAAGTCAAGGTTTTATTATATAACATTGTGTCTGTGTGAAAGAGTTCACGTTAGAGAAGGAAGAGAAGGGTGAGGCAGACAGTGAAGCGTGGAATGTATATGTTAAAAAAGGTTCTGGTGTGGTCCTGGCTCCCAACTATGTTTGGGGGCTTTCAGACATTGGGGATGAGGGTTGATATCAGACCACAGACATTGCCTTCTGCTTTTACAACACAATTGAATAAACACTGGAGAATTGGGTGGCTTGTGGTAAGCTGTAATTATAGACTATGGTTCCATTTGCAAGAGGAAAATATGTGGATCTGATCGAATGCCTGAAGCATCCAATAAGTTACTAAAATATAAAAGTGACTTCAAAGATGACTCCTAAAATATAACCTAGGTCACAATAGAGAGTAAATAGTGACAGTCAGTTTTAAAATTTTTTTCTTGTTCTCACACCCTCAATATTTACCTGTCTGGTTACAGGTTAGGATTTTGAGTTTGAGAACTAAATACTAAAAGTAAATATTAAGTGAAGACATCAGTTCAGTTCAGTTCAGTCGCTCAGTCGTGTCTGACTCTTTGTGACCCCATGAACTCCAGCACGCCTGTCCTCCTTGTCCATCACCAACTCCTGGAGTTTACCCAAACTTACATTCATTGAGTCGGTGATGCCATCCAGCCATCTCATCTTCTGTCATCCCCTTCTCCTCATGCCCTCAATTTTTCCCAGCATCAGGGTCTTTTCCAATGAGTCAGTTCTTTGCATCAGGTGGCCAAATATTGGAGTTTCAGCTTCAGCATCAGTGCTTCCAATGAATACCCAGGACTGATCTCCTTTAGGATGGATTGGTTGGATCTCCTTGCAGTCCAAGGGACTCTCAAGAGTCTTCTCCAACACCACAGTTCAAAAGCATCAATTCTTCAGTGTTCAGCTTTCTTCACAGTCCAACTCTCACATCTATACATGACTACTGGAAAAACTATAGCCTTGACTAGATGGACCTTTGTTGACAAAGTAATTTCTCTGCTTTTTAATATGCTGTCTAGGTTGGTCATAACTTTCCTTCAAAGGAGTAAGTGTCTTTTAATTTCATGGCTGCAATCACCATCTGCAGTGATTTTCAGTTCAGTTCAGTCGCTCAGTTGTCTCCGACTCCCTGCGACCTCATGAATCACAGCATGCCAGGTCTCCCTGTCCATCACCATCTCTTGGAGTTCACTCAGACTCATGTCCATCGAGTCTGTGATGCCATCCAGCCCCAAAAGATAAAGTCAACCACTGTTTCCACATCTAGTTGCCGTGAAGTGATGGGACCGGATGCCATGATCTTCATTTTCTGAATGTTGAGCTTTAATCCAACTTTTTCACTCTCCTCTTTCACTTTCATCAAGAGTTTCTTTAGTTCTTCTTTACTTTCTGCCATAAGGGTGGTGTCATCTGCATATCTGAGGTTATGGATATTTCTCCCAGCAATCTTGATTCAAGCTTGTGCTTCCTCCAGCCCAGCGTTTCTCATGACATACTCTGCATAGAAGTTAAATAAGCAGGATGACAATATACGGCCTTGATGTACTCCTTTTCCTATTTGGAACCAGTCTGTTGTTCCATGTCCAGTTCTAACTGGTGCTTCCTGACCTGCATACAGATTTCTCAAGAGGCAGGTCAGGTGGTCTGGTATTCCCATCTCTTTCAGAATTTTCCACAGTTTATTGTGATCCACACAGTCAAAGGCTTTGGCATAGTCAATACAGCAGAAATAGATGTTTTTCTGGAAATCTCTTGCTTTTTCGATGATCCAGCGGATGTTGGCAATTTGATCTCTGGTACCTCTGTCTTTTCTAAAACCAGCTTGAACATCTGGAATTTCATGGTTCACATATGGCTGAAGCCTGGCTTGGAGAATTTTGAGCATTACTTTACTAGTGTGTGAGATGAGTGCAATTGTGCGATAGTTTGAGCATTCTTTTGCATTGTCTTTCTTTGGGGTTGGAATGAAAACTGACCTTTTCCAGTCCTGTGGCCACTGCTGAGTTTTCCAAATTTGCTGACATATTGAGTGCAGCACTTTCACAGCATCATCTTTTAGGATTTGAAATGGCTCATCTGGAATTCCATCACCTCCACTAGCTTTGTTTGTAATGATGCTTCCTAAGGTCCACTTGACTTCACATTTCAGGATGTCTGGCTCTAGGTGAGTGATCACACCATCATGATCATCTGGGTAGTGAAGATCTTTTTTTACAGTTCTTCTGTGTATTCTTGCCACCTCTTCTTAATACCTTCTGCTTCTATTAAGTCCATACCATTTCTGTCCTTTATTGAGCCCATCTTTGCATGAAATGTTCCCTTGGTATCTCTAATTTTCTTGAAGAGATCTCTAGTCTTTCCCATTCTATTGTTTTCCTCTATTTCTTCGCATTGATTTCTGAGGAAGGCTTTCTTATCTCTCCTTGCTATTCTTTTGAACACTGCATTGAAATGGGTATATCTTTCCCTTTCTCCTTTGCCTTTCACCTCTCTTCTTTTCACAGCTATTTGTAAGGCCTCCTCAGACAGCCATTTTGCCTTTTGCACTTCTTTTTCTTGGGGATGGTCTTGATTCCTGTCTCCTGCACAATGTCATGAACTTCCGTTCATAGTTTATCTGGCACTCTGTCTATCAGATCTAGTCCCTTAAATCTGTTTCTCACTTCCACTGTATAATCATAAGGTATTTGATTTTGGTCATACCTGAATGGTCTAGTGGTTTTCCCTACTTTCTTCAATTTAAGTCTGAATTTGGCAATAAGGAGTTCATGATCTGAGCCATAGTCAGCTCCTGGTCTTATTTTTGCTGACTGTATAGATTATCTCCATCTTTGGCTGCAAAGAATATAACCAATCTGATTTCATTGTCGGCTATCTGGTGATGTCCATGTGTAGAGTCTTTTCTTGTGTTGTTGGAAGAGGGAAGTACAGACATAGGTGTGGACTATTGCTACATGCTGGTATTTAAATTTCATGTTCTCATCAAAAGCTGCATAGAGATGGCTCTTGATTTACCAGAACTGTCATGTCATGATTTGCACACACTTGTCTAGCCTTTTCTCCATCTCATCTTACTCTGCTGCTCTAGATCTTTGTCCCAATTCAAACTTCTCATCTCTCAGTCCCTTCACCATCATCTGTCTGGGAATCCCTACTTCTGGTCAGAAGAATTTCTATCATTAGATTGCAACGAGGAAAAGTCATAGCCAGGACTACTGCACAACTCTAGAAGGCAGCATTCCTGTAGAATACAAGTGAATGGTTTTCCCTGGGGTTTACAAAACACCTGGCCCTGCACTCACTTCTGATTCCTTGGAGGCAGGAATGTATGGAATGGGCCTACCTGGGATCACACTTGCTGCTGCAACTGGACAAGGCTTCCCTGACTTTCCTAGAGGGAACTCAAATTTCCTGTTGAATAGGTTCTACAGAGCTCATGTTACTATATGGTCCAGGGACATTATAGGGTAAAACAGAATTGTATGGGAATATGTACGTATGTATGTTTAGGGAGATGGAATGCAAGTTTCAAGTTAAAAACTTGAAACTTTAGCAATATCCCTGTTTGGTAATGTGGTTGTTCCCTGTGTTAAATGCATCCGATTCCTCTTCTTGCTTGCTTCTTTTACTTTAATTGATTTTTTTTTTTTTACTCCTTATATACATATAATATTTTACATAAATGCATAAATGTGACATTACCATATACATTTGAGTCTCTTTTTTTTTTCTTACAGCTTTTTATATTTTTTCTTTTAGGCTTGGCTTCCCTCTCCCTCTATTCTTCCTCTACCATGATTTTATTTATCTCACTCCCTGCATCCTCTAAGAGCCCAAGCTATCAACCTTGTATGTGTGTCCTCTTGTGTGATTATGTGATTCTATGATTATAGAGAAATACATGATATAACATACTAACACATATGCTCGTATAATCATTAATAAATATAGCACATGCATAGTGTTTGGTCAATATTTCTCTTTATTTTAGAGTGATTATATTATATGTTCTTTTCTGGATTTTACTTTGTAAATCACCAGATATTTCTCTTTAGTGGCTTCTTTGTGATATGGATATACCAAAGCGCTCCAGTCATTCCTCTGTGGCTGGGCATTCACTGTGTTTCCTGCTTTTAGATAGTACAGTGTGGCAGCAAACAGTCCTGCTTGTATTTCCTCATATTTTCTGTGGTTAATGGTACTCAGATAATGGTACTTTCATTTACATAGGATAGATCCCTAGGAGTGGGCTGGTGTTGTTGAAATACACGAGGATTCCTAATTTAAATATAGATATTTACCAGGTTGTGTTCCCCAAAGGCTTTAATATTTCATGCATATTCTCACCAGCCACACAGGAAGCACTTATCCCAGGAAGCAATATGCATTATCAGACTTTTTCATTTTTGCCTGTCTAATGTCTCCTTGTTATTTTAATTTGAATTTTCTGGGCCATGAGTTTGTTTTAATATATTTCTTGGTATTGTTTTCTCTGAATTGCCTATGCTCTGTCTTACCCATATTTCTATTGGGTTGTTTTTCCATATTAGAAATTTGGAAGACAGTAAGTACATTATAGATACAAATGCTCTATTTCCTTCATTGCACGTGTTTTTTCCACATGGATTGTTTATTTAATAGATGTTTTGCTCTCTTTTTCTATACATTTGAAAACATGGAGTGAAATGGATGTTTTTTGTTTTTATTTTTTATAGTTTTCTAATGTCCAATCTTGGTTAAAATGTTTTCTTCTACCTAGATTACAAAGCCTGTAAATAGCTATATTTTCTTGTAGAATTGTGTCTTATTTTTTGCTCTTTAAGTTTTTAATAAACTTGGTATTTAAAAAACAAAAAAAATCTTTTTCATTGAGTTAAAATAGTATACTTGGCTCATTAAATTTTCAAATATGTTGGCATAAATTTAGATTCTTTATTCTGTGCCAATGATCTTTTGTCTATTCCCAGCCCAATACCATGTTGACTTAATCATTGTTGGCTTAATAGAATCATCTGATATCAAGCAGGGCAAGTCTCTCTGCCATTATTCTATTTAAAACTTTTGCCTATTTTCTAGGATTTATTAATTCCCTGGACATTTTAACATTATTTATCTACTTCTAAAAGCTTAAATTATATGTGTATCTATATACACATAAATATATTAACATATAAAAAAATTTATGTGTGTATGTCATCTATGATATATATCACCTACAGCATGAATATGTGTGTATGTATTGTATATATTACCTATGATAACATGTTTTGTTAGCTTTTGAGAGTAGTCTTTATTTCTTTTTTATTACTTTAAAATGATATCCTCTACTTCCCATTTTACATGAAATTTTTAATAAGAATGGGATCTGAATTTTAGAAAATGTATTGCAGTATCCTTGATATGACCATTTGCTTTTCCTTCGTTAACGATCAGTGCAATTAATTCTGTTGATTAACCCAATTCTGTTGATCATTACCCAATAATGATCTCCCTTTGTATTCTTGAAATAAGCTCTCTTGAACAGAGTTTTGCTCTTGAATATTCATTTGCTACAAAACTGGATTTTCTTTGATAATATATTTTTGGAAATCATATATTTACATACACAAGAAAGTTTTCTTTTTTGCGCCATCTCTACCAGGTCTTGAAGTTATGCAGGATTCATAAAATGAATTGGAAGAAGTTTATATTTTTCTAGATTAGTTGATTAACATTATTTTATTGTAAAAGCAACATGTAGTGAACTTTATTTTTGGTGTACAGTTCTGTAAATTTTAAAACATGTAATTCATGTAACTGCAATTACAGTCAGAATACAGAAGCTTCATCACTCCAAAAAATTCTCTTGCAAATCCTCCCCACAACTGCTAGGCCCTGGCAAACACTAATTTGTTTCCATCATTATAAACAGAGTCTTCTCAAGGATGTCATATAAATGAAATCCAAATATATATCCTTTTGAAACTGGCTTTTTTGAGACTGGCTTCTTTTACTTAGCATAATGCCTTTGAAATTCATCATGTTGTTGGTGAATCAATAGTTTGTTTATTCATTCAGCTATTGAAGGACTTTGGGGTGATTTCCAACTGTTGGTGATTATGAATAGAGCTGCTATATACATTCGTGTATAAGTTTTTATGTACATATATGTTTTAATATTTTAAGTAAATACCTATGTGTGGGATGGTGGGGTTGTAAGATCTGTACGTTTAGATGCATGGTTAAACAATGCAGAACTGTTTTCCAGAGGGGCTCTGTCATTTTGCATTTCCATCAGCAATGTGTGAAAGTTCCAGTTGCTAATCATCCTTGCCAGGACTCTGTATTCTCAGTAACTTTAATTTTGGCCATTCTAATAGATGTGCAGTGGCATCTCACTATAATTTAAATTTGCATTTCTCTATGACTTCATGGGAAATAGATGGGGAAACAGTGGAAACAGTGTCAGACTTTATTTTTGGGGCTCCAAAATCACTGCAGATGGTGACTGCAGCCATGAAATTAAAAGACACTTACTCCTTGGAAGAAAAGTTATGACCAACCTAGACAGCATATTGAAAAGCAGAGACATTACTTTGCCAACAAAGGTCCGTCTAGTCCAGGCTATGGTTTTTCCTGTGGTCATATATGGATGTGAGAGCTGGACTGTGAAGAAAGCTGAGCACCGAAGAATTGATGCTTTTGAACTGCGGTGTTGGAGAAGACTCTTGAGAGTCCCTTGGACTGCAAGGAGATCCAACCAGTCCATTCTGAAGGAGATCAGCCCTGGGATTTCTTTGGAGGGAATGATGCTAAAGCTGAAACTCCAGTACTTTGGCCACCTCATGCGAAATGTTGACTCATTGGAAAAGACCCTGATGCTGGGAGGGATTGGGGGCAAGAGGAGAAGGGGACGACAGAGGATGAGATGGCTGGATGGCATCACTGACTCAATGGACGTGAGTCTGGATGAACTCTGGGAGTTGGTGATGGACAGGGAGGCCTGGCGTGCTGCGATTCATGGAGTCGCAAAGTGTCGGACGTGACTGAGTGACTGAACTGAACTGAATGACTAATTACATTAAACATCTTTTTGTGAGCTTATTTGTCATCCATATATCCTCTTTGGTGAAGTGTCTGCTCAAGTCTTTTGCCCATTTTTAAATTGAATTCTTTTCTGATTGTTGAGTTTTGGATGTTCTTTGTATGTTGTTGTTAAAAGTCCTTTTTAGGTAAGTGATTTGCAGATATTTTCTCCCAATTTGTGGCTTGTCTTTTCAGTCTCCTAACATTGTCTTTCAAAAAGCAAAAGTTTTAATTTTGATAAAATTTGGTTTATCAACTTTTAATTTTGTGGACTGTACTTTCGGTGTCATAACAGTGAGCTCTTTTTCTAACTCCAGATCATGAAGGTTTTCTATGTTTTCTCCTAAAAGTCTTATAGTTTTATGTCTTACATTAAGATCCATAGTCTAATGGATCTATGACTCAATCTGAGTATATATTGTATGAAGTATAAATTTTGTATTAGGTTGAGGTTTACTTTATTGCATATAAATGTCCTATTTTTCCAATGTCATTTGATCAAAAAGTTATCTTTTCTTAATTCTGTTGGCTTTGCACCTTGGTCAAAATCAATTGGCCATATTTGTATGTCTGTTGTTACACTCTCTGTACTTTGTGAGTATACAGTGTTTTGGCTAATGTGTTTTATAGCCTGTCTTAAAATTGATAGTATGATTCTTTTAACTTTGTTCATTTGCAAAAATGTTTGGCTCTTCTAGCTCCATTGCCTTTCTATATAAAATTTAGAATCAGTTATCTATATCTACAAAAATGACTGAAATTTTTTCTGGAATTGTATTGAATCTATGGTGAATTATTATATTGAATCTTCCAATCCATGAGTATAGTATGTATTTCCATTTATTTAGGTCTTTTTTCATTTTTTTATTAAGATTTTTCAGCTTTATCATACAAATCCCATGCATTTTTTTTAGATTTAGATTTATGTATTTCATTTGTATAGCTATTTTAAGTGGTATTTAAAAAATTTTTTTCCAGTTGTCCATTGCTAGCTAATATATAGAACATCAATTTTTTTTGTTTGTTTGTTTGCTAGATTTATTTTGTTTTGTCTGGTGTATTTGTTGACCTTGTATCTTGCAATCTTGGTAAACTCAGTTGTTAGTTCTTATAGAGTTTTAGTTATAGATTCCTTGAGATGTTCTACATAGACAACTATGTGGAAACTATGATCTGGGAATAAGGATATTTTTATTTATTCCTTTTCAATGTGTGTGTCTTTTATTCTTTTTAGTGTCTTACTGCATCTCTAGTACAGTGTTAAACAGGAGTGAGGAGAATGGATGTCTGCCTTGGTCTCAATCTATGGGAAATTATTCAGCCTCTCATAATTAAACATGATGTTAGCTATGATTTTTTTTTTTGTAAATGCCCATTGTCCAGTTTGAGGAATTTTCTGTCTACTCCTAGTTTACTGAGAAGTTTTTTTTTTTTTTAATCATGTATATGAATGGATGTTAGTTTTTGTCAAATGGTTTTTTTCTGTATCAACTGATATGATCATATCTTTAAAAATCAGGCTATAAATATGGTGGGTTACATTGGCCAATTTTCAAATATTGAACTAATATTTCTGGGGTCAGTAGCATTTCTGGGGTAAACCTCTGGTCATGTGACATTTTTAATGTATATTGACACGTTGAATCTGCTCACACTTTGCTGAGCATTTTTGTATCTAAATTTAGGAGAGATGTTTATCTGTTTATCTATAGTTTCTTTTTTGTACTTTTTTGTCTAGTTTGGGGATCAGCACAATGCTCATTTCGTAACATAGATGGGAAGTGTTTCTCAAAGAGCTTATTCAGAATTGGGTTATTTTCCTCTTTAAATGTTTCATAGAATTCACCAGTGAAAGCATCAGTTACTGGAGACTTCTTTTTCCTTTTCCAGAAGACTTTAAACTAATTCAGTTTCCTTAATAGAACTGTTAGGGGTTGAATTGTATCCTTTCCAAAATTCATACGTTGAGGTCGTATCCCTTAGTATATCAGAATTGTTTAGAAGCAGGGTGAGGTCATAGGGGAGTAGAGTGGGCCCCTAATCTGACTGGTGTCCTTATAACAAAAAGGAAATTTGAACACACATATACATACATGGAGAACAGAACATGAAGATGAAAGCAGAGATAAGGTGATGACAAAACCAAGGAATGCAAAAGATTGCCAGCAAATCACCTGAAGCTAAGGGAAAGCATGTAACAGATTGTCTCTCAGAGTCCTCAGAAAGAACCAGCCCTGCTGACACTTGGATTTGTAGCCTCCAGAACTGTGAGACAGTAAGTCTCTACTCTTTAAGCCACTCAATTTATGGCTCATGACAGCCCTAGTCAAATAACATAAGAACTATTCTGATTATTTATTTTTTCCTTGTTCAGATTTTGGTAATTTGTAGATTTTGAAAAAGTGGTCTGGTGGTGTCAAATGTATGTGTCTAGCATTATTTGTCAGAGAAGGCAATGGCAACCCACTCCAGTACTCTTGCCTGGAAAATCCCATGGGCGGAGGAGCCTGGTGGGCTGCAGTCCATGGGGTCTCGAAGAGTCGGACACGACTGAGTGACTTCACTTTCACTTTTCACTTTCATGCATTGGAGAAGGAAATGGCAACCCACTCCAGTGTTCTTGCTTGGAGAATCCCAGGGACAGGGGAGCCTGGTGGGAGGCCGTCTATGGGGTCGCACAGAGTCGGACACGACTGAAGTGACTTAGCAGCAGCAGCAGCAGCATTATTTGTAGTATTCTCTTATATCCTGTTAATGTCTGCAGGATCTATAGTGATATCCTCTCTTACCTTTCTGATACTGTTGATTTGTGTCTTTGAAAAAACTGTTTTTGTCAACCTTACTCTGGAGATTTATCCCTTTTAATAATGTTTTTAAGCAATTAATTTTGGTTTCATTAAGTTTCTCTATTGTTTGCTCTCTTATTGATTTTTCTCTTATCTTTATTATAATTTCATTCAATTCTCTACTTGTGTAGGATTTCTTTTGCTTTCTCTTTTTTCCTAGTTTCTTAAGGTGAACATTTATATTATTGATTAGAAATTGTTTTTACCATTATAAAAATTTATTGCTGTAAGTTTCTTAAAAAGCACTGTTTCATTTATTTGGGATGTGTGATATTTTCATTTTCATTTCATTCAAAATGTTTTCTAATTTACATTGAGACTTCTTCATAGTCTTTTATAAGTATGTTGTTTATTTCCCAGGTGTTTGGAGATTTTTAAAAAACGTTTCTATTGATTTCTAATTCAATTCATTATTTTTGGAGAAATATTTCATGTGATTTCCATTCTTTTAAATTTATGTTATGGTTATCAAGGGGGAAAGGTAGGGCCACCTGATGCAAAGAACTGACTCATTGGAAATGACCCTGATGCTGGGAAAGACTGAAGGCAGGAGAAGGGGTAGACAGAGGACGAGACAGTTGAATGGCATCACTGATTCTATGGACTTGAGTTTGAGTAAGTTCTGGTAGTTGGTGATGGACAGGGAAGCCTGGCGTGCTGCAGTCCATGGGGTTGCAAAGAGTTGGACATGACTAAGAGACTGGATTGAACTGAACTGATGTATAAAATAGATAACTAATAAGAACCTACTGTGTAGCACAGGGAATTCTACTCATTAGTTTGTAATGAACTATATTGGGAAAGAATCTAAAAAGGAGTGGATATATATATAACACTCACTTTACTGTGCAGCAGGAACGAACACAGCGTTGTAAATCAACTATATTCCAATAAAATAATCAAAAATTTTAAAATGTCATTAAAGTTTGCTGCTAGGGTTTAAGAATTTTTTTTTTTTTTTAAGTTAAGTAAAACTGAGCTGTAAGCCTGTGTGTTCTGGTGAGTTTTTTCAATGGTGAGTTATTAATCACCTTTTAAATTTTATTAAAGTTTTCATATTATTTTTCTTGCTAGTTTTTTCATTTCCTCTAGATTTTTAAATTTGTTACTAAATCGTTATCTACAACATTGTCTTATAAATCTTTTAATCTATTCTGTATCTGTGATTATGTTTCATTTTCCATTCCTAAACTTGTTTTTGTCTTCTCTCTTATTCTCCCTTATTTAGACTCATGAAGGAGTTCTTTATTTGATAAATTCTTTCTAAGAATCAGTAAAGAATATGCTTGCAATGTGGGAGATCCGGGTTCAGTCCCTGGGTAGGAAAGATCCTCTTGAGAAAGGATTGGCTAACCCACTCCAGTATTTTTCCCTGGAGAATTCCATGGACAGAGGCTCCGGGATCCATGGGGTCACAAAGAGTTGGACATGACAGAGCAACTTTTACTTTTCTAAGAATCAGTTTTTGAATTTATAATATTAATAATTACAATACTTTTTCTTTTTCCTTAATTAGACTTGTATAACTTCCTTTTTTTAAACTTTGTTTTTAGTGTTTCAAATGAATATTAAGTTCCTCTTTATTCTTATTTTGTGGAAATGAGACTTTTGAGTCAATGTTTTCTTCTGAGTAGTTCTTTTGCTTTCTCTCAACAGTGTTTGTATGGGCTGTTTTCCTTTACATTGTTTTCCAGATAGTTTGAAATTTCACCTTTGATTTTGTTTTCATTCCAGGGCTTATTTAGAAGTGTGTTTTAAAATTTCAGATATGCAAGACTTTTTTGATCCTTTAACATCATTTGTTTCTAATTGTATTGGTGAACAGTCAAAGATGGTATTAAAAACAAATTGCAATATGTGAGAAATATAAGGCTTTTCCCTAAAAAGTTATTATATATATATATCACATATATGCCACATGTATATACCCATCACATTCAGTTTATTAATTTTAGTCCTTTTTAATTTTTTCTCATCAATGTCTCACATTAAAATACCTCAACAAATATGTTCTTTGTCTTCTTTGGAAAAAATATTATACTTTAACTTCCCAGATATTAATATCTTACTCCTGATTTTTCTTTATTTTCATTTATTTGATATTTAGTTAACTTTTTTCTAGCTTTATTGGGTATAATTGACAAATAAAATTGTAATATATTTAAAATACACAACATGTTGATGAATGTTTACATTGTGAAGAGTTAATTAACATATCCCTCATCAAGTTAATTAATATATCTATCTCCTTACATAGTTCCCTTGTGTGTGTGTATGTGTGAGAAAACTTAAATTTTACTCTTTTAGCAGATTTCAGTGATATAATACAGTATTATCAACTGTAGTCATCATGTTATGCATTCAATTCACTGACCTTATTCATTTTATATCTGAAACTTTATACCCTTTCACCATTTTCCCAAGTCATCGGCCCCTGGCAACCACCATTTGCTATGAATTTGAATTTTATTTTATTTATTTTTAGATTCTATATATGTGACAACACGCAATTTTTGTCTTTCTGTATCTTGCTTATTTCACTTAGCATAAGGCCCTCCTGGTCCATCCATTTGTTGCAAATGGAAAGATTTCTTTCTTTTCTAAGACTGAATAATATTCATGTATATGTATATGTGTGTGTGTGCGTGTGATGTGAAAGATATGCCACATTTTATTTATCTATTCATCTGTTGAGAGACAGATTGTTTCCATGTCTTGGCTATAATGAAAAATTCTTCAGTGAATGTGAAAATGTAGATAATAATTTCATTTCCTTTAGATATACACCTAGGAAGTAAGATTGTTGGTAACAGAGATGGTGTTATTATTTAATCAACATATATAGATTTAGAATTATATATGTAATGTAGATTACATATAAATTACATATGGTAATTCTATTTTTAATTTCTTGGGTTCCTTATGTTTTGCCAGGGTCAAGAAAAGAAAGAACTGAATCCATCATATGCTCCTTCTTGGCCTTTTAGGGATCAGGTAATCAAGCTGTTTCCTATAGTCGATCTTGACTTTGCCTGGGAATATATAGATATCTGCAGTTCAGTGGTCTCCGTGGAGTCCACAAGTTTATGACACTCAGCTCCAGTTCTAGCCTCAGGTGCTTTACCAGCATAAGGCAGAGACAATCTTGCACTTTTCTCTTCTACAGGACTTCCACAGAACTCAGGCATTTCTCTGCTCCTGGTAGCCTGTACGGCTGAGCAGCTATTCAGTGCAGGAGGAGGGGATCAATTGAAGTTGATACTGGGGGAGAAGAGAGTTATAATCAAGCCACATCTTCTGAGAATCACCTGCTGGTTTCCTCTTCTCTATGATAGCTGTGCAGATATTCGCTGGGTTTGGAGGGTTTAGCTGTGTCCTAAAACATAGACTTCCCTGGTGGATCAGTGGTAAAGGATTCCTCTGCCAATGCAGAAGACGTGGGTTTGATCCAGGTGCTAGGGAGAGCCCCTGGAGGAGGAAATGGCAACCCATTCCAGTGTTCTTGCCTGGAAGATCTCATGGACAGAGGGAGCCAGGCAGGCTACAGTCTATGGGTTTGCAAAAGAGTTAGACATGACTAAGTGACTAAACAGCAACAACAAAAACACAGACTTAATTTTTCTTCATGTTGCCTAGTAATGTTCATTTAAATTTAAGATTTTTACACATCAGAATTGGTGTTTTACCTGTTGAGACATTAAAAGCCTAAACAAAGATAATAATTTTTATCTGACATTAACCTCAAGCAATTTAAGTACAGAAAATTGTTGTAAATCAACTGTCAAGTATAGATTCTTTTCAGTTTTCCTGGTGATTTAGTTTAGTTTTCTTAGGAAAGCCCCAAATTTGTGGTGTTTCTAAAACACAATGTTCACAAACAGAAAGAAATGAAAGAAGGCAAAAATGGTTGTCTAAGGAGGCCTTAAAAATAACTGAGAGAAAAGAAAGAGAAAAGGAAAGATACCCAACTGAATGCAGAGTTCCAAAGAATAGCAAGGAGAGATGAGAGGCTTCTTACACGAGCAATGCAAAGAAATAGAGGAAGACAATAGAATGGGAAAGGCTAGAGATCTTTTCAACAAAATTGGATCTATCAAGATCCAATTCTGTGCATGAATATTTCATGCACAGACTGGCATAATATAGGACAGAAATAGCAAGGACCTAACTGAAGCAGAAGAGATTAAGAAGAGGTGGCAAGAACACACAGGAAAACTATACAAAAATATCTGAATGACCCAGATATCTGTGATGTTATGGTCAGTCACCTAGACTCAGACATCCTGGATTGTGAAGTCAAGTGGGCCTTAGGAAGCATTATTGTGAACAAAGTTAGTGGAGGTGTTGGAATTTCAACTAAGCTATTTCAAATTCTAAAAGATGATGCTGTTAAAGGGCTACACTCAATATGCCAGCAAATTTGGAAAACTCAGCAGTGGCCACAGAACTGAAAAATGTCAATTTTCATTCCCATCCCAAAGAAGGGCAGTGCCAAAGAATGTTCAAACTACCATACAATTGTGTTTATTTCACATGCTAGCAGGGGCTTCCCTGGTGGCCCAGCAGTAAAGAATCTACCCATAATGCAGTAGATGCAGGAGACAAGGGTTTGATCCCTGGGTCAGGAAGATCTCCTAGAGGAGGGCATGGAAACCCACTCCAGTTTTCTTGCCTAGAGAATCCCATGGACAGAGGAGCCTGGCAGGCTACAATCCATAGGGTCTCAGAGAATTGAACATGACTAAACTTAGCACATGCACACACATGCTAGCAAGGTAATAGTCAAAATCCTTCAAGCTAAGCTCCAACAGTGGGGAAGGCAATGGCACCCCACTCCAGTACTCTTGCCTGGAAAATCCCACGGACAGAGGAACTTGGTGGGCTGCAGTCCATGGGGTCACTAAGAGTTGGACACGACTGAGAGACTTCACTTTCACGCATTGGAAAAGGAAACGGCAACCCACTCCAGTGTTCTTGCCTGGAGAATCCCAGTGACGGGAGAGCCTGGTGGGCTGCTGTCTATAGGGATGCACAAAGTCGGACACGACTGAAGTGACTTAGCAGCAGCGGCAGCAGGCTTCAACAGTACGTGATCCAAGAACTTTCAGATGTACAAGTGGGATTTAGAAAAGGCAGAAGAACCAGAGATCAAATTGCCAACATCTGTTGGATCATGGAAAAAGCAAGGGAATTCTAGGAAACTACTTCTGCTTCACTGACTACACTAAAACCTTTGACTGTGTTGATCATAACAAACTGTGGAAAATTCTTAAAGAGATGGGAATAATACCAGACCACCTGACCTGCCTCCTGAAAAACCTGTATGCAGATCAAGAAGCAACAGTTAGAACTGGAAATGGAGCAATGGACTGGTTCAAAATTGGGAAAGGAGTACATCAAGGCAGTATATTGTAACTCTGTTTATTTAACTTCTGTGTGGCGTTCATCATGTGGAATGCCAGGCTGGATGAATCATAAACTAGAATCGAAATTACTGGGAGAAATATCAATAACCTCAGATATGCAGATGACACCGCCTTTATGGCAGAAATTGAAGAGAAACTAAAGAGCCTCTTGAAGAAAGTGAAAGACAAGAGTGAAAAAGCTGGTTTAAAACTCAACATTCAAAAAATGAAGACCTTAGCATCGATCTCATCACTTCATGGCAAACAGATGGGGAAAAAGTGGGAGCAGTGGCAGATTTTATTTTCTTGGGCTCCAAAATCACTGCAGATAGTGATTGCAGCCATGAAATTAAAAGATGCTCCTTGGAATAAAAGCTATGATCAACTTAGACAGCATATTAAAAAGCAGAGATGTCACTTTGTAGACAAAGGTCTGTAGAGTCAAAGCTATGGTTTTTCCAGTAGTCATGTATGGATGTGAGAGTTGGACCATAAAGAAGGCTGATGCTAAAGAACTGATGCTTTCAAACTGTGGTGATGGAGAAGACCTCTTGAGAGTCCCTTGGACTGCAAGAAGATCCAAGCAGTCCATCCTAAAGGAAATCAGTCCTGAATATTCATTGGAAGGACTGATGCTGAAGCTAAAGCTCCAATAGTTTGGTCACCTGATGTGAAGAGCTGGGTCATTTGAAAAGACCCTGATGCTGGGACAGACTGAAGGCAGGAGGAGAAGAGGATGACAAAGGAGGAGATGTTTGGATGACATCACTGACTCTATGGACATGAGTTTGAGCAAACTGGAAGATAGTGAAGGACAGGGAAGCCTAGTGTGCTATAGTCCATGGGTCACAAAGGGTCGGACACTAGTGAGCAACTGAACAACAATCCTGACAACATAATACATGAATATCAAAATAGTGTTGATACTGGAAAAGTCTCACTGTATGTGTATATGTTTGTGTAGGCAATATTGATTAAAAAGTCACATTAGAACTTTCTTCTCCCTTGGTAAGTAAACAACCTTATAGAATTAAGCTGAAGCTAAAAGGAGGAAATCTTTGATTTTTTTTTTTAATCCTTTGTGACCTTTTAACGACTTTTGGATGCCACCTAGAGAAAGATTATTCTGAAGGTTAGAGAAATCCCTTGAGGGCATTTTTCAGATATGTTTTTGTTATGTGCTTAATATCACTGAATTCTCAGATCTTACATCTTTTCATGAAACAGAACACATATTCTAAATGCAGGTGTATTCCTTTAACTGTGAGTATTTATTTAACAAATTTCCTCTCAAGTCTTCTGGTGTCAGACACAGTATGACAGTAGTTAAGGATCTGTCACCATTCCCATTAAAAACCTTATTGTTTAGGCTTTTCTTCCTTGACTGTTTCAAATTACATCTAGCTGAGACTTGCCAAAGAAGTTGTCAGCTTAGATATGACTTCGATTTTGAAAAACTGTTGAAAATAGGAAAGCCATTTATAGTGACAGAAAAAAAGAGAATTTGGCTGGCATCAAGTGTCTTTTCTTGCTGAAATATATGTGTTCATGAAGTTTTCCAAACAATTGCAGTATGGATTAGTACATTTTGACACTTTAAAAATAAGTATGCTTTAAAACAGGATAGATAATTAACTGGAAAAATATATGTCTCCCTGTATATTAGAAATGTTACTTCATTTTATCACAAGTGTCCAATATGTCACTATGATAGAATTGAAATGGCGAGATTCTATTTATACAGAATATGAATCAGGAACATCTCCAGAAACATCTACCACAAAAAGAACATTTGCATAAGAATATGCATTTTCATCTCTTTGGGATAGTCAGGGAACTGGGTTAAAACTATACTTTTTTGCATAATGCTTAGATTCAGAATAAAGTAAAGCTCAATAACTCATTGTATAGGAGGCAGTGATCAAGACCATCCCCAAGAAAAAAGAAATGCACAAAGGCAAAATGGTTGTCTGAGGAGGCCTTACAAATAGCTGAGAAAAGAGGAAAAGCTAAAGGCAAAGGAGAAAAGGAACGATATACCCATTTGAATGCAGAGTTCCAAAGAATAGCACGGAGAGATAAGAAAGCCTTCCTCAGTGACCGATGCAAAGAAACAGAGGAAGGCTATTTCTGGGAAAGACTGGGAAAGACTAGAGATCTCTTCAAGAAAATTAGAGAGATATGGAGGGAACATTTCATGCAAAAATGAGCACAATAAAGGACAGAAATGGTATGGACCTAACAGAAGCAGAAGATATTAGGAAGAGGAGGCAAGAATACACAGAAGAACTATACAAAAAATATCTTCATGACCCAGATAACCATGATGGTGTGATCACTCACTTAGAGTCAGACATCCTGAAACACAAAGTCAAGTGGGCCTTGGAAGCACCACTACAAACAAAGCTAGTGGAGGTGATGGAATTCCAGTTGCGCTATTTCAAATCCTAAGAGATGATGCTGTAAGAGTGCTGCAATATGCCAGCAAATCTGGAAAAATCAGCAGTGGCCACAGGACTGGAAAAGGTCAGTTTTCATTCCAATCACAAAGAAAGGCAATGCCAAAGAATGCTCAAACTACCACACAATTGCACTCATTTCACACCCTAGCAAAATAATGCTCAAAATCCTCCAAGCCAGGCTTCAGCAGTATGTGAACCATGAACTTCCAGATGTTCAAGCTGGTTTTAGAAAAGGCAGAGGAACTAGAGATCAAATTGCCAACATTAGCTGGATCATCAAAAAAGCAAGAGAGTTCCAAAAAAACATCTACTCTTGCTGTATTGACTATGCCAAAGCCTTTGACTGTGTGGACCACAATAAACTATGGAAAATTCTGAAAGAGATGGGACCACCTGACCTGCCTCCTGAGAAATCTGTATGCAGGTCAAGAAGCAACAGTTAGAACTGGACATGGAACAGCAGACTGGTTCCAAATTGGGAAAGGAGTACAGCAAGGCTATATATTGTCACCCTGCTTATTTAACTTCTATGCAGAGTACATCATGTGAAATGCTGGGTTGGATGAAGAGCAAGCTGAAATAAAGATTGCTGGGAGAAATATCAATAATCTCAGATACGCAGATGATACCATGCTTATGGGCAGAAAGGGAAGAACTAAAGAGCCTCTTGATGAAAGTGAAAGAGGAGAGTGGAAAAAGTTGGCTTAAAACTCAACATTCAGAAAACTAAGATCATGGCACCCAGTCCCATCATTTGATTGCAAATAGATAGGGAAATAATGGAAACAGTACAGACTTTATTTTTGGGGGGCTCCAAAAGCACTGCAAATGGTGATTGCAGCCATGAAATTAAAAGACGCTTTCTACTTGGAAGAAAATCTATGACCAACCTAGACAGCATATTAGAAAGCAGAGATGTTACTTTACCAACAAAGGTCTGTATAGTCAAAGCTATGGTTTTTCCAGTGATCATGTATGGATGTGAGAGTTGGACTGTGAAGAAAGCTGAGTGCTGAAGAATTGATGCTTTTGAACTGTGGTATTGGAGAAGACTCTTGAGAGTCCCTTGGACTGCAAGGAGATCCAACCAATCCATCCTAAAGGAGACCAGTCCTGGGTGTTCATTGGAAGCACTGATGCTGAAGCTGAAACTCCAATACTTTGCCCACCTGATTTGAAGAACTGACTCATTGGAAAGACCCTGATGCTGTGAAAGATTGAAGGCGGGAGGAGATGGGGACAACAGAGGATGAGATGGTTGGATGGCATCACTGACGCGATGGACATGAGTTTGAGCAAGCTCTGGGAGTTGGTGATGAATAGGGAAGCCTGGCATGCTACAATCCATAGGGTCACAAAAAGTCAGACAGGACTGACTGCCTGAACTGAAAAACTGAATAAATAGGTTAATCAGTTATTAAATCTCTCAAGAAAAGACTTCTGAATTGTAAAACTAACAAAATAACCCAGAATGCAGTTCAGAGATGAAGAGATAGGAAAATGGAAGAAAAATTAAGAGGCATGGAGGAAAAAATTAAAAGCTCCAACATTAATAAGAGTTCTAGGAGAGGTTAGAGAGAATGGCGCAGGTTTAATGTTTTAAGAGATGATGGCTGAATTTTTTTTTCAGAATTGAAGAAAGTCATGGTTCCTCAAATATAACAAGCAACATTAAGTTGTCAGCAGCATTTGAAAAACAAGCCCATACCCAGCACATCTATAAACTATCAGAAAAAAGAAGCCAGGTTCTTATTCTTTTTTAGGTAATTTTACTGATAATAGGCTTCTCACAGCAAAACGTAGATGCCAGATATCAATTAAATAATTTTTGTAGTGTCCTATGAGGAAGCAAATGGGAATTCCATTCCCAAGTAAAATATTGGTCAGTCATGCGTGCAAAAATGTAGACAAATGTGATTTGCAAAGACTAAGCATTTATTATTCAGTTTATTGTTTATTTATTATTCTTTCTGTGGAAAGACCTACTGATATGTTTACTTCAGTAAGAATCAAAAAGGAAAAAGTAGGAGACAAATAAAAGAGGAAAGTATGATATTCAGTGCAAATTAAGATTGACGGTTTCCCCTCTTACCTCCTCCACCTATGTCCTTTCAGCCCTTCAATAACACAGTGAGAGTTGGAGGCTGTTTGAGTTAAACCCATGCTAAGGCCCTCTTCCGTTGGGGGGGCATCAAGAATTTTTTATGGAGATATAATTGACACATAAGATTATATTAGTTTCAGATAGCCCACATAATAATTTGATATATGTGTATATTGTGAAATGATCATCACAGTAAGCCTGGTTAATCCATTACCATAAAAAATTACAAATATTTTTTTCTTGGGATGAAAACTTTTAAGATCTACTCTCTTAACAGCCTTCAAATGTAGAATGCAGCATTATCAACTACAGTCACCAAGCTGTACATTACATCCAAAAGTTTGATTAAAAAGAGAATTTGCTAAAAACACATATTAAGTTTGACAGCAAACAGAGAGAATAGAAAGAATTGAGAAGTGGAATGAAACCAACCTCTGAACTTGGTGGTAATACCCACTTTAACGATATACTTTTTAGTCTTGACCTCCATGTCCTGGTTAAATGAAGCCCGGTTTCTCTCCAGTTCTCTCTTTAAAACAGTTCAAGTGATTGGTTCTTTCTTTTTAACTCACCCAGTTTCCAAGCAAAAGACAGTAGTATCCTTCAGAAAAAAGTTAAGAATATAGACACTCCCCTAAGCTATCTGTACATGTTGTGGGTTAGGAAAATGTCTTGTTAAACCTCATTTAACTGAAGGGATATGGGTTTGTTTTGCAGAAGGGAAAGGAAATGTTCAAAAAATGAAGTGTTTTGAAAATGACAGCAATGATAGCTACTATTTATTGAGTATCTGCTTATGCCAAACATACTACATTTTAACTCTAAAAATGACCTTACACTTTAGATATCTTTAACCTCATTTTAAGGATGTGATGATGGAATAGCTCATAAAAGGGAACCCTGAATTTGAGCCTGTTTTTGGAGGGACAGTAGTCTTGAAGCGGGATCTTATTTCTCTGCCCAGGGAATGAACCTAGCCACCAGTCCACCATGGGCTAGAGGCTAGAGACAAAATTCTCTGATTCTTACACTGTCTGAAACCAAGAATGTTTCAAGGAGGCAAAAACTGCAAAACAGGTACACAGTTTATTATTAGAGACACAGCACAATGCATGGGAGAACACACAGAGAAATAGTTTATTTATGTGAGAAGCAAGGCAGAGATACACACCCAGAAAGGAGTGTGGGCATCCTGAATGAGTAGTATAGTTAAGAGGTGGTTTACATCATTTTTATAGGACAGCCCTTCTGTGTCTTATATTTACATTTGGCCAGTTATCTTGTTTCTTTCTCCACATTTGACTGGTCCTAGGACCCTCCCCAAAATGCATGTGCAACTTTTTTGTAAGATGGACTGCACCATAAAGGGCTATAGGTACATGTCCACACTCATTATGGAGTGGGACCCCATCCCTTTTGGATCCCCAAGAAGCCTTCCAGTGCATGTGCAGACAAGGAAATCTTGACCTCAGGAGGTCTTAACCTTAATCTCTTTACTTTCAGTTCAGTTCAGTTCATTCACTCAGTTGTGTCTGACTCTTTGCAACCCCATGGACTGCAGCTTGCCAGGCTTCCCTGTGCATCACCAACTTCCCTGTCCATCTTGTTCAAACTCATGTCCATCAAGTTGGTGATGCCATCCAACCATCTCATCCTCTGTTATCCCTTTCTCCTCCTGCCTTCAATCTTGCCCAGAATCAGGGTCTTTTCCAGTGAGTCAGTTCTTCCCATCAGATGGCCAAAGTATTGGAGTTTCAGCTTTAGCATCAGTCCTTTCAATGAATATTCAGGGTTGATTTCCTTTAGTATTGGTTGGTTGGATCTCCTTGCAGTCCAAGGGACTCTCAAGAGTCTTCTCCAACACCACAGTTCAAAAGCATCATTTCTTCGGGCCAGAGCTCAGCTTTTGCCACTAGCTTTGTCCTTGGAGGGTCTGTGTGAGAATAAAACTTGAATTTCACTCCACTTGACAAACACCAGGTGTCCCAGCCCAGGGGGCCATCTATCTCCTTCCTCAAGCCCAGGCACCTCCGATTTTACTTCTTCATTCTCTATAATCAGTCATGCTGTGTTTTCAATAATATTCTCACATGTGAGTATCTTGTTCTAATGTTTGATATATCTTGATCTTTTGAAACTAAGGGAGAAATCGGAGTACAAAGCAGAATACACAGTTTTATATTCTTCAGTAGTGTTTTTCACTTCGTTTTTGACACACTATGTGATGTGTAGAATGAAAAGAATTTAAAATAGGGCTTGTCCACAGTAGGCTAACTCTTTAATTTTCTTAAGAACATTAGTGGATCTTTAAAAGGCATTCTATGTTGCTGTTTGGTATGTCCATAGTTTTAGCTTTTTGTTGGAGGGATGGTTGGTGAGTAGTAGATTCTCTTGAGGGCTTCTTAGGTTGTGATAGTGGTAAAGAACCCACCTACCAGATGTGAGTTCTATCCCAGGGTTGGGAAGATCCCCTGGAGAAGGGCAGGGTAACCCACTCCAGTATTCTTACCTGGAGAATCCTATGGACAGAGAAGCCTGGAGGGTTACAGTCCATAGTGTCTCAAAGAGTCAGATACAACTGAAGCAACATACACACACAGGTTCTCTTGAAGAGATAGAACTAAAATTATATATACATGTACTCTTGCCTGGAAAATCCCATGGATGGAGGAGTCTGGTGGGCTGCAGTCCATGGGGTCACTAAGAGTTGGACACGACTGTGTGACTTCACTTTCACTTTTCACTTTCTTGCATTGGAGAAGGAAATGGCAACCCAGTCTGGTGTTCTTGCCTGGAGAATCCCAGGGACGGGGAAGCCTGGTGGGCTGCCATCCACAGGGTCGCACAGAGTTGGACACGACTGAAGCAGCAGCAGCATATATATATTTGCTGCAAAAAGCTTTATTGTTCCATATATCTAAGTCATGGAAGAGAGCTCCAGGGTAAAAGCTGCCTGTGGCTGCAGAGAGGGGCTTCAACAGCAGAAGCCCTGATGCCAGAGGGGCTCCTTAGAGGCCTCTGGTCTTTGGAGGCTCCTGGTCAGTCTTGAGGGTGAGCCTTTTGGAGAGAGACTCACCCAGCCCAGCCCTGGGGGCCACCAGCCTGCACAGGTGGGTCAGGTGGTTGCCCATCAGCTGCTTCTCCAGGACACAACTCTCCAGAAAGTCGTGGAAGTGGGAGTCTGCGTGGCAGAACCAGGGCAGAAAGATCCAGAAGGCCCTGGCTCAGATTCTCCTCCCTGAGAATGGCAGCTTCATAGCAACCTGGGTTTTACCCCACTCATCTTGAGAAGCTTCTGCATGTCCTGGAAAAGGGCACAGCTGCAACATTGATTTTGCATTTTCCAGAGATTCTTGGTGCCCCTGAACTCCTCAGCAGAAAATACTAGCCCACACCATCCAGAGCCACATTGTTGCTGCTGATAGAGAAACCCAGAGAGAGGGAAGTGCCCACAGATGCATGCTGAACCAGCAATGGATGGCGGCCTCCACTGCAGTGGAATAATTATGACAAATACCGGAGCTCATAGTTGACAGTAAGTTAAATTAAATTTAGTTAAATTCAAAAAATGGTGTTGGCTAGTCCTGGAGGCCAAGGAGAGCTGAGTGGTTGATTATAAATGTTGTGCCTGGAGAAAAAGTTGGAGGGTGGTTGGAGGCTGGAAGAAAGGGAGTCCATGGATTGATTCCTCCAAACATTGTTGAAGCAAAAGACAGATTTGAGGGACTGCTGAGCCACTGCCTTAAGCGATCTTAAAAAAAAAAAAAAAAAAGAATCACATTATGGTAAACCAGATTTTAAATAGGCAGTAACTTATTAAAGTCTAAATGAAAACTCCTCTATTAAAGGGGGTACCATTACATGACATCATGCTCTCTGAATGCTGGGAGTTAGAAGTGTGGCAGCACCTCTGAGCTCTAACCAGCACAGAGATAGAAAAACCATTTGTCTACATTAATGTTCCTCAAGCTGCTGTTGAGAAAACTGTACGAAATTGGAGAAAACTTGTCCATGTGAATCCAACTCTACCTAAGAGAATGGCCTCAGGGCCTCCTAGATGCAGAAGCCATATTCTGATGCCAGAGCACTTGTAAATTGTTCAGTCTCTTCATCAGAGCTTGGCTTTGCATGTAGATTTCTCCACAGGGAAGAATATACTGAGCAACAAGCCGGCTGTTACATTAGTCTCTTATGAATTTGAATTATGTTCTTTTGTTTTTGAGAAACTAATCTCTGCCTAGGATATTCACAAAATCCAATTTCTGAGTCTTTAAAACTGAAGTCCCATTTTTGAATTGAGGTGCTCTCTTCTGGGGCCTCTGAGTCTCTCCCTAGTGATGAGCATATCTGGACACATCCCCTCAATATATACAAGTCTACTGGCTCATCTGTGTTTTATTGTTGTTGTTTCATTTGTTCTCTGTGTGTTCACATTTATCTAGTATTGAAATTGTTGTTTTCAGCCTCACTCTCTGATTTGTGGGGGTAGGAGGCATGGATTTCCAGAAGCAACACTTGTAAGTTTAAAAGAATGTGATGTTCATTGGAAACAAAGAAAAACTTACATGGTAAACCTAAAATGAAAATTCATTTCCCCTATATTACTTGGACTTAAACTCCACAGTTAAGTGCCTGTGACAGCACAAATTTCTAATCCTTGCATGGCATATGTGTGTTGCTTTTGTTTTCAGAGAGCAAGAGGCTGTGAATTTAACTTTAAAGGTTGATCCTCAAAGGTATCTCTTTTAGAATACTGAGTTGTAAAAATTTAGGAACTAAACTTTGGGTTTATGCGTGCTAAAAAGATAAGCTTTCTGTTGCTCACTAGTCCATTGGAACTGACTGATAATGCATTAGAAACATAATGTAACAGAGTTATGTGATATTTATTTTGCAAATAGCATGGTGTGAAAAAACAATTGATAACATGTAAAATGAACACTTGAAATGTTGACTTCCTATGATTTTTACATGTCTTTTGGTGTGATAACCACTGGAAGAATTAATCTTCAAATTTAAATGAACATACAAAGAATAAAGATCTAGGAATAAGGGGTCATAGAAAGTCAGACAGAATGAGGGTGAAAGATGACTGACACTGAGTGTGTTCAGGAAATCTCTTTTGGGGGGATTTATAGTGCTTCCCAGGGAGCACATTTTTAATCCCATTGCATTGGGGTTATACACATATAATACAAATGATGAAAAGTGGTTACACCACCTGAGTGACAGAGCCCCCTACAAGAAGAGCCAAATGTCAAGAAGAGCAAGGCCTCGCATATGAATTCTAGTTCTCTTTTTGACTTTTCGTCTTGTACCTCCTGTCTGAATCTCACACATAGTGGTTTCAAGTTCTTATATCTCACAGTGGTGTTAGCCATCTGACCCTCCCTCTCCTCAGCTAAACTTAGAGGGTAATAACATCTACCTTTAGTCTCAGGAGGGTCAAATGAGTCAATGCATACATGGCATTTAGAGTGGTTCCTGGCAGGTAGAAAACATTCAAAAGTTCCTCTACCTGCTCCTCACTGTATCACCTTATCATCAAATCACACTTCTTTTGGAAAAAAGGAAACAGTTTCTTTCTTCAAACTGGAAAACAGGCTAAATTAACTTGCATTTCTTCTGTTCAGATATCCTACATACTAGTTTGCTAGGAGATGCAATAAGAAAATACCACAGACTGGGAGGTTTAAACAGAAGAAATTAATTTTCTCACACTTCTGGAAGCTAGAATTCTGAGATCAAGGTGTTGGTAGGTTTGGTTTCTCCTGAAGCCTCTCTCCTTAGCTTGCAGATGGCTCCCTTCTTGCTCTGTGCTTAATTGACCGTTTCTTGGTGCATGCTCATCTCTGGTGTCTCTTCCTTTTCATATGTGGACACCAATTCTCTTGGATTAGGGCCCATACTTATAGCCTCATTTAATCTTAATTAACTCTTTAAAGGTCCTATCTCTAAATACAGTCACACTGGGGATTAGGGCTTCAACATGAATTTTAGGGGCCACAGTTTGGTCTATAAAACCCTATAAGACATTTTAAAGCTTGCATTTAGGTGAACAGTTACAAGCATGACTTCCAACCTTCTTGAAGATGTTCACAGGTGTTTTGGCCTCAATTAAGGTAAATACATAGCTCTGTTCAGTCACTCGTATTACACTAGCTCTTCAATATTGCTGTGTTGAAGGGAGCTTCATTTTCTTGATCATGAAGTGAAAGGTAGACAGTACCTTTAGGATGCCAGGCTGAGTGCCCAAGTGTAATCAGACCTCCTTTCAGGGCCTGGAGGAGTCAGCAGTATTTACTGTCCTGTAGAGCTCTGCAGTGGGATTCCCAGGTGGCTCAGTGGCTCTGAGGCCACAGGTTCATCCCTGGGTCAGGAGGATCCCTTGGAGGAGGAAATGCAACCCACTTCGGTATGCTTGCCAGAAAAATCCCATGGACAGAGGAGACTTGTGGGCTGTAGTCTGTGGGGTTGCAAAGAGTTGGGCACAATTGAGCAAGCGCACACAGAGGTCTACAGTGGGGATTTACTTTAAAAATAGGACAAAGTAAGCAATTTACTGCTGCTGCTGCTAAGTCGCTTCAGTAGTATCCAACTCTCTGCAAGCCCATAGATGGCAGCCAGCCAGGCTCCCCCATCCCTGGGATTCTCCAGGCAAGAACACTGGAATGGGTTGCCATTTCCTTTTCTAGTGCATGAAAATGAAAAGTGAAAGTGAAGTCGCTCAGTTGTGTATGACTCGTAGCAACCCCATGGACTGCAGCCCACCAGGCTCCTCTGTCCATGGGATTTTCCAGGCAAGAGTACTGAAGTGGGTTGCCATTGTCTTCTCTGAAGCAACTTGAAGGTACATTTATTGAGTTCCAGGTCCTTCTGTGACTCCCACAGTAGTTGTGTATTTGACAAGGTAGTTCAATTTATTTATTTTTGCCAGAGGACCTAGTGGTAGGTGGACCTAGAAGTCTGTGGAAAATGGGTAAGTCAGTTAGCTTAAGTAGCACGGACACGACTGAAGTAACTTAGCAGCAGCAGCAGCAGCAGCAGCAGCAGCAGCAGCACATGGGTTCACAGGTTCATAACTAAGTTCAAAGTTATGGTTTGCCAGTTAGGCATTAACTGAGGTGACCCCCACAGAGGCCACTCAGAGTGCATAAAGAAGAGAGACTGATAGGCCGGCCTCCATCCCATACTAGGTCATCAACAGAAAACAATGCTTTTGTGTCCTGGACCATGGGGGGTCCAGGACTTACCTGAGCAAATCCCTTGGGTGGCAGGTTAGGATTTGGAGACTGGCTGCATGAGGGAGTCCGAGGAGTTGTGTCCTGAGGTGCCAGGCCACATTAGGTCCAGGGTGTCATTGGCTGAGGTCACTCAAAGTGGAATGTCGTCATTCCTTCATTTTCAGGCCTTGGGACAATCCTGTTTGTTCAGGTTCCAAACTCTTTGCTATATTAAAACTCTCGGGTTTTCCAGCGCTAACTGCCACACCAGGTCTCTGGATTGGAAAGCGGTGCTCATTCAGAAGCAGCAGCCCCTCCCGGGTGATGGAGGACAGTGCCTGAGATCTAGAGTTAGTGGGCAGGTAGGAGATAACCCTGACGTAGCGAACCCCAGCCAACCCAGAGAACTCCTTGGAGATTTTACGGAAAAGGGCATTCTGTAATGTAGGCACACAGGATTGGGGGTTGACCATCAAGATATGTTAAACATTGGGACAGTCTGGTGTGATTCCTCAAACTGGAAATACTACCTTCTATGGAGAGGTGGGTACATGTGCTGAATCAGAAGTGTGCCTGGCCTTATGTCATTCCAGATCTTTCAGTAGTTCCCAATTACTGTATTCAAGGATGAAACTGGCATGCCCTTGCCTGGAATGCAGGCCCCATGTAATGTGTCCCTGGCCCTGTTCTGTTCGGCCTTACTTCTTTACATTATTGGCGCCTTCTATGCTCTTGCCAGAGGTACCTTTACCCATGCTCCTTTCCTGTGCAGGGAAAGCTAACCACCCTCCTAACCAAGTGCCTAGTCATCCCACATGACCTGAGTCAGTGATCTTCTGGAGGGAGACATCTCTCAACCATTTTGTTATCATTTTGTATCCTGCCCCCAACCTTTATTTAAAAAAAAAACAAAAACAAAAACGAAAAAAACTAAAGCTGGCTTCCTTAAGCTTTAGGCGCCACCAAATCTGGATACAGACCAAGACATAAAACTAGGCCTGAGATTCAATCATAAGGGTTGCAGAGCTACAAAGGAAACTGAATATTCATCTTTTATATGAACATTCCTAAGTTAAGTCAAGGTCTTGCTAGGTAAGAAGTGAGTATCAAGTAGATTTTAAGCTTCTTTACTCCTACTTCTTCTTCTAAAATGTTAGATCCTTAAGAACTGTCATTTCATTTTCCAGTTCCTTCTGTCAAGCAGAGAGCATGGCACTTTGTAAACCCTTAGACAAAATTTGCAGACTAAGCAAGTTAAGGTGTATATGATAGGTGTATGAGCTAGGTATATGAAGCAAGATACCAAACTATGAGACATTTGGAGCAGAGCTGTTCAGTAGGAATATATGAGCAACCTGGTTAAACTTTTCTAGAAGCTTTAAAAAACTAGAAAGATACAGGTAAAATTAATTTTAATAAACTATTTTATTTAACTCAAGATATCTTAACTTTTACCATTTCAACAAGTCGTCTGTACATAGATGTATAAAGTGATTACTGAAATAGTTTACCTTCTTTCCTCATGCAAAATCTTTGCAATCTGTTGTGTATTTTATACTTAAGGCACATCTCACTTGGATTCACTTCATTTCAAATGTTCAACAATCACATGTGACTTGTGCCTGCCACTTTGGGCAGCACAGATGTATGGTTTTAAAAACAGTGACAGGAAGAAGAAAATGCTTTTGATCCAGCGATTTAATGATGGTTGCATCAGTGACTTCTAAATTCTAATAATATTTCTTGCCTCTGAAAGTCACTTTAATTTTGTCAAAATGCCCTCCTCACCAAAACCTTCCAGTAAGTAGATGGAGAGTAAAAATGCACAGGTATCAGTATTTAAATGTAAATGTGGAGGTCATAGTATTTTTAGAGCTACAGTAGAAGAAATGCAGCCTCCAGGGGTCAGGTGTTTTTAACATGCAAATAGCATTGTGAAATCCTGAAAGAGATAGAGTTCTCATTTATGAATCATTATAATAACTCCAAGACCCTTCATTTCAGTGCAGAATTTTCTGAGCTCATTATGTGAAAAGGATTGTATTGTCTAGTACATTCTGTCTCAGGAAGCTCATCTGCTCCTACTCCAGTTGATGTGAAAGCTATATGTTTACATGAGAAAAACTTTCATTAGACATTCCTGGTGGTAAATTTTGTAGTCAGGGAGCCCTGTGTAAATCACTGGTGTGGCTTTGCTGACTTCCTAGTCAAACTCAGGCTGTGTGTCACTGCACGCAGCAAATTAAATTTCGATGAGCTTGGGAAAGTAATTGGGCTGTGAATGTTACCCATTACTCAGAGAATTGTAAATGTCCGGAAATGAAACCAAACGATGTAAAATCCAATTAATGTTTTCGGGGCAAGCAGGACCATAGAGATATATAGAACAGTCAGGGACCTATGTCCAACCCCTAATATTTCAGAAGAAGAGTCCTAAGCCCCTGAGGGGCTTGAGTGGCTTCACCAAGGTCGGATAAGTCATTTCAGTGGCAATTGGGACTAGGATCCATTTCTACTGACTCCTTAGCTCTGTTTCCCTGCACCTCTTCCTATCTGCAGCTTTGGTAATTTGCCTGAATTTTGATATCTCAGGAAGGAGAAGGAGAGGCAGAAAAGGCAAAAACTGTCAGCACTTGCTCTTTCCATTATTATGTAGTATATGATGATTGTTCCCATTTCCTGCCACAGCAGAATAGAAACATAACATTTTATAGGTAAATGTCAGTTTGGGGAGAAATACTATTTTTTTGAGCCAGAAGTTGATAGAAGTAAAATAAAAAAAAAAAAAAAAAAAGTGGGTCAGACAACAGCTAAAGTGATCTGGACCAAGAAGGGCCATTCTGCTGGAGCTCAGCCTTTGCGAGAGGCCAGTTGGTAGGTGCTCTGCTGCTGCTGCTGCTAAGTCACCTCAGTCGTGTCCGACTCTGTGCGACCCCATAGACAGCAGCCCACCAGGCTCCCCCGTTCCTGGGATTCTCCAGGCAAGAACACTGGAGTGGGTTGCCATTTCCTTCTCCAATGCATGAAAGTGAAAAGGGAAAGGGAAGTCGCTCAGTCGTGTCCGACTCTTCGCGACCCCATGGACTGCAGCCTACCAGGCTCCTCCGTCCATGGGGTTTTCCAGGCAAGAGTACTGGAGTGGGGTGCCATCGCCTTCTCCACGGTGGGTGCTCAGTCAGTATTAATTTGGTTGATCACTTAAAAGATATGACAGAGGAAGGAGAGAGATTTCGGTGGTCCTTTACCAAGGCTTGGGGTCTTTGGACTCAGAGGAGTTTGGGGTGCCTGGGGACAGAATCCAAGGCTGACTTAAACAAGGTGACAGGAGGGTAGGCAGCTTATGGCCTGTAGATTTACGTGGCACCGGCTCCTACAGGTCACAGTCTCAGATGGGCTGTTTCCCGGTGGTGTGTCCTTGAAACAACTCCCTGCCCTTATAAAGACAAGAGTGCTGACCCAAGTGACTGCTTGTGGCGTTCCTACACCAACCCTATCATAGGCTCTGTGGGAGTGGCAAGAAGTGCTGTGACTGTTCACGGAAGATGAAGGAATTCAAGGACTGAACAAGTCCACAGAAACCAGGCACATCATGCCCTTTCCCTCTGACATGAAGAACTGTGACCTTTCCTGCCTTTCATGTGGCTTAGAATAATCATAGAATTGGTGGGTGGAGGGACCCCAGGGGCCTGGGTAAAGCCTACAGAAGAAGGTTTTCTTTGCATCTTCTGAGGAGCTCTGACGCAGCCTCTCCTCTCCCATTATTTTCCACTTCAGAAACAAAACCATCCCAGTGCTCCCTACGCGGGTCCTGTAGCATTCACTTAACAGCGTGTTTATTTGAAATCTTGGACTTGAGGCTGAGGGGAGATTGAAAGTGCCAGCCTCAGGCACTCTTGATCTCCTGCTCCTTATGAATGCCTCATTCATCACTTAAATGTAATATATTTATAATCAGGGCCAAGGCAGCATGACCTTGTTTTATTCTAAATAAATCACAAGCAGCTAGACATGGGGGCTTCCTGCTTTAAATCAGACGCGAAACGTGTTAGCTGTCAAGGACTTTGTTATGATTCTGTTGATCTCTTTAGGTTTGATCTCTTTCTTTGTTATTTATATAAAAGGAAACAGAAAATTGGTGGTGGGTGAAGGGAAGGTGGTACAGGCTCCCCAGAAAACCACACTTCAGGAATTGCTCAGCAATGGAAGGTTACATAGCATGGACTTTCCCTCAGAAGGGGTAGGGGCAGGAAAATAACATGTCTGAGGCTTAGATCTTCCAGCCCAACATAATTAATTTTGAAGCCACATTTTTTCCCCTCTCTGGAAACATTAATCATGAAAATTAAAAAAAAAAAAAAACAAAACTGACTCAGTTGTTATTTATTGCTTCAGTGCAGCAGGGCTTAAAGAGCACTCACCAGGAATGTTCAAACACAATTTTTTTTTTTCCTCCCAGGACTTAGTCTGGGGCTAGCCCTGTATATAAATATTACAGGGCGACAACTCCAGTCTTCTTCAGCCTCCTCTTGTACCCTTTCTGCCTGACTTTGCTTTAACCATCTCTGCTAGATAAAGATGCAGTTCCTTTTGGTGACTTGGATTGTCCTTAAAAGTCAGACTGGTCAGAGTAAAGCAAGCACTGCTTATTTTAATGATGGTAGCAAGTGGAACTCAAAGATCCAGAACCAAGCATTTGCAGGGAAATTCACAGGGGCATTGTTGCTTTAAGGCATCTGATTATTTGCCTACAGCTGGTTCCTCAGCTCTCCCACTCCACCCATCTTCCTACCCACCCACCCAGCCACCCACCCACTGGTTCCCCTTGTTACAAGGTGTTCTGTCTTGGAGATGAAACAAGTGGGGGCTAAACTAATTAACTAACCAGCAGTGATCTACCGCTTCAGCACCTTGCATTCCTGAAGATTTATCCCATTTCAAATTCATTGCCATTTCCCTCCAGGGAAATAAAGATTGCTGCCTATTAAAGATGGGGACAGAAAAAGGCACCTTCACTGGAGACAGCCTGTACAAGAAAATAATACTGTAATCATTCCCTCCAATCAGCTGAAAAGGATTAAATCTTCTGCTTCTAAAGTAATGTTCCAATTGAGCCTTGGGGAAGAATAATTCATGATTAGGGAGAAGGCTGGTCTAGCAAATGTGAACATTATGTCCATTACTTAAACACACTTCCTGGGCTGACTGCTAATGTACCCAAGGGACTTGAAGCCCCAGCAACTGATAGGCGCAATGAAACAGGCAGACAAGGACAAGAAGTATTATCATCTGCATTCAGCAGCACTACATAGACTTTACCACTGCTAAATCACTGCCTTTGGTAAATAGCCCAGATAACTCATTTTAATAGAAGAATTCTTCTCTTCTTTATGTGTATTAAACAACAGACTCTTATGAGCGGTGGCAGCGTATTGATTCCTGGGAAAGGCCGTGCGAATACCAATTCTGTAATTTATGCTGTTTTGTGGCTCTGGCTGTATTTGTTATGCATAGTGTATTAAACATTCAATAGCTCAATTTAATCTTTGCAGCCAAATTGCACAGCACATCATGCCAGATAGTGGTTGTTTCATATACACAGCCCATCTGCTTCCTGTTCTATAATTCATTCAGCAGGCAAAGTTTCTGGCAGCCTCAGGCTACCAAAATATATATATATCCTTAGGGTACCAGAAGTGCTTGGCACTCAATTAGTTTTCCGGGTGTCTAGTGCTCTGTGTGCATGAGCATGGGTATGTGTTTCCACTTTTATGAGAATTAAAGATGGGAAGAGTTTGCTAAGTTCTGTGTCCTCATCTGGACAACTTTTCATAAACTTGTGGGATTTTCACAAAACCCGAAGAGAAAAAAAAAATGTTAGAAGTGAAACACAATGATCCTTCTCCCTTGGGGAATTATCCATCGCAATAAAATGTGTTCTCTCAACCATCCCTATCTAAATAGATTGATTTATATCTTGTGGCAGGGATAAATAAAACAAACCCCAAAGAACTATAAACTCTTGGCTCCTTTCTCAGGATGAACCACTGGGATTAGCTCTCTTACGGAGAATGTTTATTTTCTCTAAAATCCCCTCCTCTCTTGGAGGTCTGCCCTCTCTCTTAGTGGGGATGCTGACTTTGTCCTTTCCTCATCTTCACTTCTATTTGCTTTTAAAGAAGCCAGTGTCTAAATGTTGTCCAGTGGAAAACTACATTTCAGTTTATTGAAGTCTTTTGTAACTCCCAGTACAAATACTTGATTTTCAGCACATTTTATGGTCTTTATATCATACACAGGGACCAAGGACCACCTGGGTTTGGGGGTGATCATTTTACACCTTTTTTGGGAAAAGTAACTGAAGACCCATTTTAAGGACTGGGATTACAGCTTCTCTGAGTGGAAGTAGCTCATCCATTCCAGTTACCTCATTTTACAGGTAATAACAGCCAACACTTGTGTAATGCTTTAGGGCAAGATCAAAGATGCACATCCAGCAGGGCACGATGAGGCCTCCCAGAAGGTTGGAGCCTGAAGCCCGCCTGGTGAGGGTGGTGGGAACTGGATGCGGAAGCCATAGAAGATTGCCGCCAGACAGAGTGCAGGGCCTGTGTGTCCAGATCTTCCAGAGTTTCAAGACAAGCTGGAAATCTGGATTTTTTTTTAAATGGGAAATCTACTTCTTTTTCCCCCCAAATGTTGGCATTAAATGATATTATATATTGTAAAACACTGCGTGGGCCAAACAAAACACATCTGTGGGCCTTCCAGAGCATATGGGCCTCCAGGTTCTACACTTATAGAGTTTATGGCACCATACTCCATATATTCTTATTATGTTTTCCTGCTAGGACACTGGGGTCTAGAGAGTTAGGGTCTTGCCCAAGTTTGTACTACAAATGAGAGGGTGGAACAGGAACCAGGGTTAAATCTCCTGGCATACACTCTGGGACTCCCTTGACATAACTGTGCTTTTCCCTTGTAGTGCAAGGATTCACCTAACCTTCCCTTTTAGTAACTGGAATTTTCTCTTTATAGCAGGGAATTCTACTTTATTCCTGTTTTTAATATCCTTTCTGATATTACCATTGCTACTGCTGCTACTGCTAAGTCACTTCAGTTGTGTCCAACTCTGTGTGACCCCAGAGATGGCAGCCCACCAGGCTCCCCTGTCCCTGGGATTCTCCAGGCAAGAACACTGGAATGGGTTGCCATTTCCTTCTCCAATGCATGAAAATGAAAAGTGAAAGAGAAGTCGCTCAGTTGTGTCTGACTGTTAGCGACCCCACGGACTGGCGCCTACCAGGCTCCTCTGTCCATGGGATTTTCCAGGCAAGAGTACTGGAGTGGGGTGCCATTACCTTCTCCAGGTATTACCATTATTAGCATGCTTTATTTGGGCTTCATTCACCTCTACCTCTCTCTAGGGTTACCATCTTGGGGTAAACTGTACATCCAACAAGTATAACTCAACGATGCAAACAAAACACTTAATGTTTTATCCCCCTGTCCTTAACATTTATTCATAGGTGATAATCTCTTCATACCATTTCTCTCCCTCCATGAAAACTATGGAAGCCATGAACTTTTATGTTCATTCTTCATGAAGAGACAGTCCTGCAATTCCTTTGTGCTGCAAACATACCCTTGATTTTAACAATTTGAATCTTCAGGCCTGAAGAGTAATCAAAATTTCCTACCTAACTTGTTTGTGGTAAGCAGATTTCTAAGAATGACCTCTGACACCCTCAGTCTTGTTTTAAAATTAATTTATTTTAATTGGAGAATAATTGCTTTGTAATATTGTCATGGTTTTTGCCATACATCAACATGAATCGACCACCGGTATACATGTGTCCCCCCAATCCTGAGCCCCCTCCTGCTTCCCTTCCCACCCTATCCCTCTGAGTTATCCCAGAGCCCCGGCTTTTGGTGCCCTGCTTCATGCATTGAACTTGCACACCCTCAGTCTTATATTAATATAATCTTTTTTCTTTAGAGTGTGGGTGAGATCTGGGAGTATGATGAGTTTTGTGTTCTCATGATGGTGTTACTTTTTATAGCAAAAGGGCTATTTTTCTGGTGGGGCAAATCTAAGCACATGACCCCTTTAAAGGCAGAGTTTTCTCTTGCTGGAAGTAGAGGGGAAGTCAGACAGAGTCTAAGCCTGAGACGGAGTCCATGTGCTGTTGTTGCATTTGAGGATAGATGGGGACACATGCAAGGACCAGAGAGCTGGAAGGAGCTGAGAGCATTTCCTGGCCAACAGCTAGGAAACGGGGGCCTTAGACTTATAGCCACATGGAACTAAATTCTGCCAACAACCTAATGAGTTTGGCAGTGGATTCCTTTCCAGAGCCTCAAGATAAGAACCTAGCAGGCTGAGGCTTTGATTTCAGCCTCAAGACCCTAGTGGAGAACCCAGCTGAGCCATGCTGAACTTCTGACCTCTGGAACTGGTAGGTAATAAGTGGATGTTTTTTTAAGTTGCTAAGATTGTGGTAATTTGTCATATAGCAGCAAACTCATACAATTTAAAATCCCTCCCAGCTAGGCCTTCAGTGGAGAAGGAGGCGGGGGGCTCTTGGCTTTCCCTGCTCTTTTCTCCAGGCTTACCTTCTCCCCGAGCCAGCTTCTGTTTTACTGGGGACAAGGAGAGTGGATAGAGTGGGAGCGAGAAGATATAAGGAATAGGGCACTTCTTACTTGGTTGGTAGCTTCTGCTTTCTGGCCCTGCAGAGGGTTGCCACTGGCTGTGTTGTGGGCATTATGAAGGAATTTTGGAGGTTCTTTTCTCTCTTGTAGAGCTTTCTGGGCCTGGACTGATGCTTTTCTATCCCTAGCTACCATAAGAAATTCTTGTGTGGCTTGCTGTACTAAGTGACCCATTTCTGGCCCACATGAAACATATGGTCCCCGCCTCCCACTTGCTGTAGTGAACACTGGGCTGCAGATGCCTCCATGTGGCCATGTACTCCTGCCTTTGCTGTTGAAACAGTTACCTCCTCCCTTACCATTTTATATGGTGGGCTGGAGTCAGGCCTTGGTCCATAGTTTGCTTTGTCTTTCTGAAGGATGAATCAAGCACCAGCTCTTTCTGTGTCTCAGTGATGGGCAATCCATTTTGAAGCTCTCTGAAGCGAACCCTTGCAAATTCCCTTGCCAGACATGTGGAGAGGAGGCAGCTTCCTCCTCTTGTTCCCCGCAGGGACATGTAGTGCGGTGGGACAAGGCTGTGTCTTTGCATGATTCTGAGGCACAGCATTCATATTTCAGTCTGTATATTCAGAAACTTCTGGAAATCTGGAACATGTTGAACACACAGAACACAATCAGAATGGTACCCCCCGGGTTGTATGGTGGGGTTCCCCCTGTGGTGGGCTTCACTGTGAGCACAGCCTTCTTCAGAAAGAAACTTTCACCAATCCTCTCTCTCTACCTCCTCTCCCCTTTTATCTTCTCAAAGTGGGTGGCTGGATTCCCAACTGGTGGAACAGGTTGCCTTACAGGAGGTTGTGTTTCACTGTAGCTTGAGTATCTTGTCACAGGAGCGTCTTATTGAGAAATGTGGTATGAAGGGTCACGTGTTTCTAGCTGAGCATCCGCAGGTGGCCAGCACCTTGCAGCACTCACCAGAGAAGGCACTGAGAGGGTTGATTTTTACCAAAACCATGATTGGATTTCCCAGCTGTGCTACCCTCTCCCCCGACTTGCTACAGGTTATTTTGCTTGCTGAGAGCTGGAGCTGCCAGTGGCCAGAAATTTGCTTCTGGTCATATATCCCTGGAGGCTTTGCTTTCCTGTCTCAGGCCTCAGTTGACTTTGCTGCTGGCCACTTGTGCACACGTCGAAGTTCTTCTCAGTCCTGAACTGTTCTTACTCTATGTGTGGCTGTGTGTGTGTGTCTGGTTTTTTTGTTTGTTTGTTTGTTTTTTTTTAATCTGTGCTTTCCCCCTTTGAAATGCTGGGATCTTGGTGGTGTCTCATTCAGGAAACCCAGTCTGGCCAATGTCCATAATCACTCTCTCCTGCTTTTGCTTACCCACTGCCTACACGTCCTTCCTCTTGGCATCTGCTTACTTTGTGCCAGGCTGGGCCCTGGGAGAAGAGCTTGTTGGCAAAACCTGTTGATGGGGAACATGCATTCAAATGGTGAAGTGGCTTTTTGACACAGCTGGCCCTCTTCATGTGGGTCACCTGCGTTGCCAGAAACACAGAGGCGTCTTGTTCACAAAACTTAAAACAGCCATTCTGAGTGATTGAGTGAGCGTCAGCTTCACAGGTTTGGGTAAGTGTCTGGTTTAAGCAGCCAATGATTTTCTAGTCTAGAAGATCACAGCTGGGCAGCTTGCCTGAGGGCATCTGAACATTTTTCTTTTCCTATCTGAGTCCTAACCTATTACTCTATGACACCCAATTAGATTGATAGTCACTACCATTCTCTTCCCTGCTTTTTATCAAAATAGGCCTAGGAACCACATGTTCACACTATATACCTGACAGCTTAAGGTGTTAGCGGTCTCAGTATGTTCAAAACATAGTTTAAAATTTCTGACATCAGTCCAGTATAATAGAGTAATAGGTGAGAATTGGATGATGTGTGTGTGTGTGTGTGTGTTGTGTGTGAGCACATGTGTGTGCCCTGGGCCAGAATTAAGTATCTACTATCACACAAGTCAAGCTTTTGTTGCCTCTCTGTAGACCGTTACCTTGGTGGAAATTGAAGATCCTCCCACAGACTGAACAACCGTGATGCCTACTCAAGGGCCTGACAGGTATCTATGATTTTTTCCAGGAAAATCTGTCATTTAGGTCACAGATATATGAAATTCCTCATATTTAACCTTTTAAAGTTCATAGTGAGCTTCCCTGGTGGCTCAGTAGTAAAGGATCCGCCTGCCAATGAAGAAGACGCAGGTTTGATCCCGGGGTCCGGAAGATCTCCTGGAGAAGGAAATGGCAACCCACTCCAGTATTCTTGCCTGGAAAATTCCATGGACAGAGGAGCCTGGCACGTAACAGTCCATGGGGCTGCAAAGAGTTGGATGTGACTTAGCGACACAACAGTAACAACAAGGGGCCCGAGTGCAATCCTTGGTCAGGGAACTAGGATCCCACATGCCACAATGAAGACCCAGCAAAGCCAAAATACAAACCAAGGGCAGGACAGATCACATGTTGAGTTTACAGTGAGAACACTGGAGTAAGTATCCAAAGGCAAATGCGAAAGCCTCCTCATCAGCTTAAGGCTGTCGCCCTGTTTCCTGTTAGCTCTTCAGTATGGCCTGTGAATGAGTCCCGCGCACTGTCACTTGTCTTCTGTTGGAATAGTGGGAGCGGCAGCATGGGGCGTGTTGTCACCTAAAGTAGTCTCTGCACTCGCTTTGCACCAGAAGGAATACCAGGGCTTGCTTCATTTTAGGTAAACAGGCACACCCTGGCTGTACACTGATCAGAGGGCAAGGGACAAGTGGCTTCTAAGCTAATGATGAGACAAAAAATAGGATTCTTTACTTGATAAGTGATTCTCATTGTGGACACTATAAAGTATTCCCACAGCTTCAGAAGTCAGCCTACTTGGCCAAGGAAATAGAAGGGAATTACAAACAGGAAGACAAACCTAAAACAAAGTAACAAGATACAAAGCAATAATAATGTTGCTGCTAATCGTTCTCCACATGAAAATCTGAAAGCTTTACACCATCTTTCTTAAAAGGGAGAATGGTTTTGGTAAATCGGGGTTGGTATAAACTAGGCTGCTTTACAGTGAATGCTTCAGTAGAGACTATTTGGAAAAGGCATAAACTCTCAATGCATCATAAGGCAAAGGGCTGTAGGGAATAGTCCAATAAAAGGAAAAAAGTCTGCTCAATGAAAACACTTTACAAGTGAATATATATTCACTCTAAAAGAGATATCTTAAAGTCTAACAGAGGTACCATTCAGGTGGCAATAGCATCTCCCTTTGGCCCTAGTAGCGAGCCAAAATGGGAAGGAGTGCAATGTGTGGGAAATTATAACCACTTTATTCCCACATTAACTAGATTTTCTTGTTCTGTAAACACATGTACATCTGATGTTCCCATCCAGGCTGTTTGTTGTAGGAGGAGTGCATGCTTTCTCTCATGTTGACCATTTGGTTGCTCAGTGAAAAGCATCACCGTCGCCCTTTGCACCCATTTAGCACCTCTGAAAGTCACTACATGGATTTAGTGATTAATCATGATTGACTTTTTTCTTGCCAGCTTAATCGTCACACTTGAGTGGGGCTGATGTAGACCCAGCAGTGCTTAACTAGCCCACGGGACTGAGAAACCACATTTTAAAGCCAGGCTTGTAATGGAAGAAGCCCTCTAGCTGAGGCAGCCTGCTGAGGTGAATTCAGACATGTGGTAGATGCAGGTTTTTAATCAGGTCCAAGGAGCATGTTTGGGAAGTGGATATTGGCTCAAAAAGACATATGCTCTTCCTGGACTTGGGAAATACTCATTACTGGGCTCTACCCCCAGAGTTTCTGACTCAGTAGGTTTGGGGTGGAGCCAGAGAATCTGCATTTCTAACAAGTTCCCACATGTATTAGTTTCCTACTGCTACTGCAACAAATCACTACAAATATGGTGGCTTAACACAACACATTCATTATCTTACAGTTCTGGAGGTCAGAAGTTGGAAATACTTCTCATTGGCCTTAAGTCAAGGTGTTGGCAGAACTACAATCCTTGTGGAAGCTCTGAAGAAGAATCCATTTCTTTGCCTTTTCTATCTTGTAGAGACTCTGCATTCTTTGGCATGTGGCTCCTTCTTTCATCTTCAAAGCTAACACTGTAGTTCTTATAAATCTCCGACTGACCTCCTCTGCTGCCTCCTCCTTGCAAGCTAAAGGTCCCTTGTGATTACATTCAGTTCAGTTCAGTTGCTCAGTCGTGTCCGACCCTTTGTGACCCCATGAATCGCAGCATGCCAGATTACATTGGGCCCACCCAGATAATCAAGGATGATCTCTTTATTTCAAGATCAGCTGAAGAGCAACATTAATTTCATCTACAATTTTAATAGCCCCTTACCATGGAACATAAATATTCACAGGTTCTAGAGTTAGCACATAGACATCTTTGGGGGCCATTATTCTGTCAACTACATCAGTATTCACTCACTGAGAACTGTTGGACTCCAGAATTATTCCATTTTCATTCAGCTCAAAAATTCTGATTCTGAGATAGCTAAGCAGAATTGTTCTCACTTCTCTGAAAGTAGACTCACTGCTTACCTATTTTTATATTAATTCTTTCCATTGGTTGAGCTTTATTACAGAAATACTTTGCTCCAGAGTTAAATTGCTCTCCCAATGAAAGCTATTTATTCCCTCCTCTCTAACAGGAAGAGGCTCAATAAACGGCTGTCTCCAAGAGGCTTTCTGTCCATGAGCAGAATTCTGGCTCAGTGGTGAGGCAACATGAGGTCTGAGGCTTGGAAGGTCCATATTCTCAAGGTTCACATCAAATAGCCTGTCTCGTTTATTTTGTGATTTCAGGTTATCTACTTTCATCACTCTTGAAGAGTTAGAAGTTTTCCTAGCTTTAAGTACAGGAATGAAGGCCCTGAATGTTATAAAAGGCTTCCATTTCTATCCACTGGGCTTAAATTAGTTATCGGTGAGACCAGGCTTTGGGTCAAGTCACCTAAGAACCACTGGGAGTTGCTATGGGAACGGCTCTGTTGTCTACTTTTCCTTGATTCCTCCCCCTTTATCATTTTGAATCTGAGCAGACAAATCTGTCTGACAGTATATCAAATGCATATGTTGGATCTGAAAATGGATGGATAAAGTAATTGTCACTTTTCCCCTTTCCCTTTCTTAATCTCATCACTTATTTGCATTTAAATCTGAGGGAATCTAAACTTCTTTTGCAGTGAAGAATCTTGCTATAGTCACCTCTTCCCTCCGTAGCAATTTGCTTTGAATTTCATGTTGTCCTTCAGTTAATATGGACTTGAGCATTTTTTTAGGGGAGTACTTTAAGGTCTAAAGAAACAAGTCTCTGACAGCAAAATAGTGAGAAAAATTTCTGTGGTATTTAAAGAACAGTGTGTTTGTTGGGCTTTATCTTCCTAACCTAAATATAATTTTATTGACATGCATTAAAAGGAACTCTGAAAAAAAAAAAAAAAAAAGGAACTCTGCCAGCTTTGGAATTTTTCTTTTGAATCCACTAATTACCTGCTTAAATTGATAAGTCCCCTGCTGCACTGGAAGATTTGAGGTGTCTTATTAAAGATGCACACTTTCAAAACTATTAAAAAAAGTGTATGCACATATACATCTATTTATATAAAATCTAGGTTAGTGTAATTAATATAATTGAGCATTACATTTGATTTTGAGCTTCCTGACAATGAAAGTAAAAAGAGAAACTCAATTCACTATAATTTTCATCTCAAAAAATGTTAAACGTTTCTTCAGGTGAACCAGTTTTTTTAGATATTACATATTTTAAAAATATTTTAAGGGACATACAAATCCAAATGCTGATTTTCAGGGTATTTGTTACCAGTATTGTTTATATCAGCAAAGAAGTACTAATAACTAGAAGTAAACATTGAGGAAGAGTGGTATAGTGTTATAATATTCCAAAAGACTATTACATAACAGTGATATATGTTCATAGAAGAGAATCTTATGATGGTATAAAAAGCCATGTTGAAAATGCTTACTTTTCATTCTGTGAAAATGTTTATGCTAATACACTTAATGTTTGAATATGTACTCTATAACAAAATATCGATGGTATGATGGCAGTAGTGGTAAAGAACCCCTTCTTGCCAATGCAGGAGACATAAGAGATACAGGTTTGGTTCTTGGGTCAGAAAGATCCCCTGGAGGAAGGCATGGCAACCCACTCCAGTGTTCTTGCTTGGAAAATCCTATGGACAGAAGAGCGTGGCAGGCTACAGTCCATAGGGTTGCAAAAAGTCAGACACAGCTGAAGAGATTTAGAATTCATGTTTATTTGAAGGGTAGAATTATAAATCACTTTTATTTTCTTTCTTTTTTTTTTTGCTTATCTGTATTTTTGCATGTAAATATGTGTTACTTTCTAGATTTTTTAATTAAAAAAATAATTTCCTCCATAGGCCTTTAGAGCAAGAGACATTTGACAGCCTTAAGCAATGTATGATACGTTAAACAACAGTTTTACAAAACCATTCTTCCTAAAGTTTATCAAAATCCCATGGTGTAACTTAGTGAGGGCATTTCTTTGCATCCTGAAACAAGGTGGTGGCAATTCAGCGAGCACTAGGCTGATGACTTCCAGTAACTCAATAAATATGCAAACAAACTGAATTTTATTAATAACCTCCACATAAGATATCTAGAGATCTTATTAAAGTGCATATTCTGGTTCAATAGGTCTGAGATGGAGCCGGAGACTCTGCGATCCTAACATGCTGCTGGTCCATACATACTTTGTATCAATTCAGTTCAGTTGAGATGCACAGTCATGTCTGACTCTTTGGGACCCCATGGACTGCAGCACGCCAGGCCTCCCTGTCCATCACCAACTCCTGGAGTTTCCTCAAACTCATGTCCATTGAGTTGATGATGCCACATCCAACCATCTCATCCTCTGTCGCCCCCTTCTCCTCCCACCTTCAGTCTTTCCCAGCATCAGGGTCTTTTCCAATGAGTCAGTTCTTTGCACCAGGTGGCCAAAGTATCAGAGTTTCAGCTTCAGCATCAGTCCTTCCAATGAATATTCAAGACTGATTTCCTTTAGGATTGACTGGTTGGATCTCCTTGCAGTCCAAGGGACTTTCAAGAGTCTTCTCCAACACCACAGTTCAAAAGCATCACTTCTTCAGCGCTCAGCTTTTTTTATAGTCCAACTCTCACATCTATACATGACTCCTGGAAAAACCATAGCCTTGACTAGATGGATCTTAGTTGGCAAAGTAATGTCTCTGCTTTTTAATATGCTGTCTAGTTTGGTCATAGCTTTTCTTCTAAAGAGCAAGCGTCTTTTTATTTCATGGCTGCAGTCACCATCTGCAGTGATTTTGGAGCCCTCAAAAACAAAGTCAGACACTGTTTTCACTGATTCCCCATCTATTTGCCATTGCAGAGTAAGGACTTAGATCACCTAAGGAAGCAGGTGGAACTTACTGGTTCCCACCCTAGGCTGTCCATCAGAGTCACCTGCAGAACTTTAAAAAGTCCAGATTTCAGGCCCTACCCTAGATTTTGAGGTGGAGATTAGGGATCACTATCTTAGAGAACCTCCCTAATTATTGGGATAAAGCTGGTTCAAGACAGGGTGTGTGTGAGGTTAACTTCTTTGTCACTCATTCCTGTGGTGGTTTTGATAGGAGCAGCACAGAAGCCTTCCTAGAGGGTGGCCTGTCTGTCTTGTCCTTTGTGAGAATTATCCCCTGACTTCATAGCAGACTTTCAGGTAGCAAGCTTGTCCATGTCACTCAAATGGGAAGCCAGGTTCATATTGCCACCATCTCTCTGCCCTTTATGGGCCACTGTGGTTGTTTCTAGAAGGAAGGTATTAATTTTCCATAATCTACTATAGATTTGCTCAAATAAATATATTGCTAACTGCATAATATTATCTGTCAATGAGTTTATCTAGTAACTTACTCAACAAACCTATAATTGAAGCAGTCATCATTTTTGTAATTTTGTTTCTCCCATGTTTAACTTATATAAAAATTGCATAGGTGATACTGCAGCTGTTTTATTCGGCATGGACAGATTAACTATACTTGCATGAGGTCCATGTCGGACTCTAATTGAGAAATATACTGAGTAAATATCCACATGGACTCACTATGTAAGGTTTTCGTGGAAACTGAAAAACCCATGAGCTGCCAAGGAGGTCCACATCCTTCGGGATATCTAGTTCACGCAGAGAGCAATGTGTGACCTTGCAGGACATGTCAGTTTATCCTCTGGTAGGTCCAAACCAGCAGCTCACATGTGCCAGCCTGTCACTTAGAACTATGCTCATGCTACTGGTATCTACATATGCTTGTATTTGAGAACAGTAAAACCCTGGCTTTTGAGTTTTAATCAGGCATACCTAATTTCCACATAAAAATTGAAGGCTAACCATGCTAGCATGTGGTGGGCAATTTCCATCTCAAGTGTAAATTTACTTTCCACAGACATTGCTCTCCAACAGGTTTCTGAGAAGGCCATGTAACAGTGATGTGTAGGACAGTTAATGAACAATTCTTTGACTAATAGATTAACTGTGACTTTGTAACAAGCAAATCAGTGCCTATTACTGGAATACATTCTGACTGTCAGATTTTATTTCCCTGTTACTAGAGTTAGACTCTGTGCTGCAAAACGCAGGATGACCTGGCCCCCTACGGTAGATCTACTCTATGGTGAATCAAGCCTTGATTTCTCTAAGGTGCTTTTTCTATTTATAATCCCTATTATGATAACCTGCTGAGCTAGTGGGTTGTGTAAATGCACAGTACCACTGTCCAGGAGTGATTACAAGATGAATAATTTTACCTCTTGGCAAAAGAAGAGAGTGTCTCCACTTTCCCTGTCCTTTCTGCCCACTTTTCCTTGGCTGCACTCTAGGAAGCTCCCTTTCTCCTTCGCCCCAGGCATGAGTAATTACACACATCAATGTTAAAGAAGAACTATGAGCTAAAGTTCAGGACCAGAATGATACTGATGAGCACCATTTACTTTCCCATTTGGAGTCCTTTCAAGTTGATTTTTCTCTTGACTGCAGCTGCCAAGCATATGTGGTTCACCCAGCCACATAGCATTTCCTCTTTGACAGGGACCTTTCAACATTTAAAGGTGGCTGACCTCTTCATGTTTCCTTCCTCCCCAGTCTCTGCTGTCCCTTCTTCTTGGTCCTCTTATCATCCTGCTTCTTCTTCCTCTTCCTCCTTCCCTGGCGACAGACAGAAGCAGGAGTCTGGCACCTCCAGGGTCAAATGCATAATGGCCTGGTTTACCTCCTGTTTGATTCCAGCCCTGTCCCTTCGGGGATACTGCATTATTGTTGTGACCCAGCCTTGTAGCACCTCAGGTTAATGGATCAATTCAGCCTTCAAATCATCCTATGACCTGTCGATATGAAATTCTAGCAATTACTGAAGTGGGAAGGCTGGGAAGTGGCTAAAAACATTCCCTATTGATCACTTTAGAGTATGATGAACTTGTTTAAGAAAAATTGATCCAGCACATTGATTTTTTTTTTATCAGAGAATCTCATGAATGCAATTTAAGTCACAATATTTCTTGCCTTGCAGTATTTTCTTCATGAGGAGAATCCGTGAGGCAAACCAACCAATGAGAGATACTGAGAACAACTCCAAAGCACTCTCCCACCTGCCTACTCAGTCATTTTAGAAAATGTTTTTGTATTATGCTGGTTATTAAATGGAAGGTCTCCTGTCCTCCATTTTTGTGCATTTAACCCTCTCACAAACCTTTTCTTTAACAACTCTCTCTCCCTTCCGTTCCAGCACTTGTACCCCTCTTAACTCCTAGTTGGAAGTTTCTGCTTGAGGAGCAGGCTCTCTGACACAGCATGTGTGTTCTCATTTATTTTGTGGAGAATAGGTTTTGGAAAATGAGAATCTTAAGTATGGCTAAAGATAGCTCTATATCTGGATATTTCTGTGAACTACTTGGGAAGTGGTGGTGATGAATTGCAAATCCCAGGGACCAGTTATGTTCTGAGCAGGGTCATTTCTATTACACAAGCTTCTGCATCAGCTAGAACTTCACTGTCCACTTGAAGAGGTGCCCCAAATCCTTACCTACTTCTAAACATCTCTCCCATGCACCTCTACAGGCTCTGTCTGAGCTGGCATTCTGTTAGGGAGTGGATCAGAGATTTCAAATATACATGATCAGCAGCAGCGCTTTGGAAACTTCCAAAAGGTCCCATTCTGGACCTTTAAGAATTTTCCACAGTTTGTTGTGATCTGCACAGTCAAAGGCTTTGGCGTAGTCAATAAAGGAGCAGTGAAGTAGTTCAGTCGTGTTCGACTCTGCAACACCATGGACTATAGCCTATCAGGCTCCTCCGTCCATGGGATTTTCCAGGCAAGAGTGCTGGAGTGGATTGCCATTTCCTTCTCCAGGGGATCTTCCTGACCCAGGAATCAAACCCGGATCTCCCGCATTGCAGGCAGATGCTTTACCGTCTGAGCCACCAGGGAAGCCCAATAAAGGAAATAAAGCAGAAGTAAATGTTTTTCTGGAACTCTCTTGCTGTTTCAGTGATCCAAAAGATGTAGGCAATTTGATCTCTGGTTCTTTTGTCTTTTCTAAATCTAGCTTGAACATCTGGAAGTTCACGGTTCATGAACTGTTGAAGCCTGGCTTGGAGAATTTTGAGCATTACTTTGCTAGCAGGTGAGATGAGTATCATTGTGCAGTAGTTTGAACATTCTTTGGCATTGTCTTTCTTTGGGATTGGAATGAAAACTGACCTTTTCCAGTCCTGTGGCCACTGTAGAGTTTTCTAAATTTGCTGGCGTATTGAGTGCAGCACTCAAGAAGAAAAGGTGTGGTACATATATACAATGGAATATTGTTCAGCTATAAAAAGGAAGAAAATTGGGTCATTGATAGTGATATGGATGAGCTGGAGCCTGTTTGACAGAGTTAAGTAAATCAGAAAGAGAAAAACAAGTATCGTATATTAACACATACATATGGAAGCTAGAAAAATGATACTAATTGACCTATTTGCAGAGCAGGAATAGAGGTGCAGACATAGAACTGACTTGTGAACACAGAGGAAGACGAAGAGGAGGGGCCAGATTGGGAGAGTAGCATTGACATAAATACCCTACCGTGTGTAAAATAGCTAATGGGAAGCTGAAGCATCAGCAGAGCACCGAGCTAGGTGATGACCTAGAGCGATGGGATGGGGAGGTGGGACGGGGGGGATATAGGTATACGTATAGCTGATTCATGATGTGGTACAGCAGAAATGAACACAGCATTGTAAAGGAATGATATTCAAATAAAGAAAAGAAATATGAGAAGAGAATGTTGCCCCAGTTGTAGTTTATCCCTTAATAATTTCTTATTAGCATTTTGAATTTGAATGTACATATGCAGGTATTGGTTGATGAGATGAAGCTTGTTGATACAAAGTCCAATAGAGAAGAGATATTTCCAGAGCAATTTCCAGAGAGGGTTATACTGAGGGTCAAGGAAAGTACAGGAGACACATTTGGCACCTTTTGGTGTTGGGTCCAAGAGAAGATGTCCTGGTGGAGCTCCAAACTTGTGTCACAAAGGAAGAAAATATACCTATGCCTAAAAGTTCTACTGGCTCACTGTGGTAAAGCCCACACCACGCTTCTCTGACATGTATGGAAGAAGCCAGTTTTCCTCCAATCCGACAAACTGTGTTGAAATCCATACCCAGGCCTTTCAACATAAGAATTCAGGGGCTGTGTCTTTAACTTTGCCTAGCCTCACAGAGAATGTTCTAAAGCAGTTGAACCACAAGCGAAATGCAGGTTGCTTGGATTCTAGAATACATCCAGGAAATCTGTTCCCAAACGATTTTCCATTCCATTATCTCAAAGACTTGCTTCCAAGGGTGAAATGTTTAAGCGACTTTGCTGCTTGCTTGGTGAGTTTGAATAAGCTGAGAGGTAGGTCAAAAGAATCTTGTGCAAGTTACTTAAACTGGAGATATTGCAGGTATTTGGCAAATAACCTAAGTTTCAGTGTAGTCTAGTGAACTCAGGTTTTAACCATTTAAGACTTACTCATGGCGGTTACCTTCTTCTTTGGGCTCCTGCAAAGAAGACTGGATGAGTTGCCACAGTAGTTCTTAGTCTTGACTGCACTTTATAACCACTAGGGAATTTTCACAAGTACTCAGGCTTGGGTCCCTGCCCAGAGATTTTGACTTAATTGGTCTGGGGTTAAGTCTGAGTATTCTTTTAAAAGCTCTGAGGTGATTTGAAACTATGGCCAAATCTGAAAACCCTTGGTTTATTTAGATTTGTAGGTAACAAGTTGAAATTCTGCCAGAGTTTGAAATCTTTAATTTTCTAGCTGACCACTTGGCGGACTTCCAGAGAAGACAATGCACAGCAAAGATGGCAGTAGGTTTGTCAAATTTGGGGAAAAAACAAAGGCCTCTCATTTCAAGTACTTCTCAGATAGCATGTGGGCTCTTTCCAATACGTGGCTCTGCTTTCAGCAAAATTGTTAATTATAGATCATAATAAGCTGTTAGGAGCAACACACACACATAATTTGAAAGTGAAATGAGGCACAGTACATAGATAAAGCAATTGTTTGTTTAAGAGGTGATTAGCAGCAGCAAAACAAGCAAACTGATGCTTGAACCTGAAAGAAATTACACCCATTTGGAACTGTTGGATTCTTTGGTTATTTGGGCCTAATTCAAAGGTAGGAGTCTGTTGCTGTCAGCTTCCCTTTTCTCTGCTTGTGATGTAGGGAAGGTACAGTCTATGACATCCCAGAACTAAGATGATATTAAAAGAATAGCCTGTCAGAAGGAATAAGGAAAGGAAAGTGTCTTGGTTTCTCAAAGGAGTTCAACTGAGATTTAAATTGTTCCGAGCTATGATAAATTATAAGGCTTTAAAACCACTGTAATCGCTGAATGAACAAAACAGTTTGCCTTGGGTAATTATGCCTTTTTAGTCTTTTTCACATTCAAGTTATTTCCCCCTTGAAATGTTACACTCTGGCACTGTGTGCTGTGTCAAAGAGTGTTAATCTCAGTGTGAAATGCTGGGCTTGTCTTGAAGAGTAAGTGAGCCCAGAAACATTCACAATTCAGACCAAGTTAGGTGCAAACACCATTAACATGATATTTGGTGACAATAGCTTCTGAATCACACCTCCCTCTGGGGTGGGATGGGGTGAGGGTGAGGTGAGGGACCATCCACTAATTTCACAGTTTTACTGGAGTGAGTAATCTTGGGGGCTCAGCCTCGTTCCTGGAAATTTATGCCAGTTAATGAATAAGGGTGCACAGGCTGAGGATAAATAACTATGTTATTAGGGTAGATTGCGGCACTCAAGACAGGAGGCTTAAGAAGCAACCAAGGTTAACAGGAAATCCTTAGCTTTTTGTTGCCTGATAATGCATTCAGATTCTGCAAACCACGCTTGCTAAAATTGAGGAAGGGCCTAACTGGTACTTATGAGAGTCACCATAGTTCAGAGCCCAGGTTCCAGTCCCAAGCGCACTGTCTGATTCCAGGGTTGGCAGCAGAATGTGAGGCTGCTCAGAGTGACTCATCTGGTATTGTCTTTGGAAAGTTCCAGCAAGAAAGCCTCTATCTGGTCTCTTGAGTAAGAAGGTGGAGGTAACTCTCAGTGCCACCACATTATCAAGTCCCCTGGCTATCTGGGGTAACATTCCACTCCATTGAGGGGCAGAGCCTGTACCTTCCATTTTCCTTGGAGATAACAAGTCCACATGGTTAGGCGCTTGGATCAGAGCTAACATGTATTGAGCAATTAGTTTATGCCTGACATCATTCTTTGCATGTCATTTGTGTTACCTTCTTTAATAAGTATCCCGTGAGGCAGGCACTTTCATTCAATGTTACAAAAGAGGAAAAAAGAGACAAAGAGTGGTTGCCCAAGGACTTAAATAATGGAGCTGAATTGGAAGCAGGCAGTCTGACTTAGAATTAACAGACAAGTTATCAGCCTTCAGAGACACAAATTCTTTCCTCTCTCTCTCTGCTTCCCACCTGCCCCACCCTAGCTCTCAGCTTTCCCACAACCCCAGGACTAGGGGCAGATAACTTAGTCTCCCCTCTTGGCCCAGGAAGAGGCTCTAAAGTACTTGTTTCAGAAAGTCTTCATCTGACAACGTGCCTTTCTGTAGTTTGATTTGTTCAATACTGGGGTTTGTGGAATTGTTCCAGAGCGGAGGACTTAAAGGAGAGCCTGTAGGTGGTGTTGTGACTTCCTTTGTTGTTATTGTTTAGTTGCTAAGTTGTGTTCGACTCTTTTGCGACGCCATGGACTGTAGCACACCAGGCTCCTCTGTCTATGGGATTTCCCAGCAAGAATATTGTAGTGGGTTGCCATCCCCTTCTCCAGGGAATCTTCTCGACCCAGGGGTTGAACCCTTATTTCCTGCATTGCAGGCGGATTCTTTACCACTGAGCCACCTGGGATGTGACTTCCTTAGATGATGTCATAAAGCATCCTCTCCAAAGGACCTTGCCTGATCCTCCTGCCTGGCTAGTTGTAAACAATACGACAGTCTGGGGGATTTATAAATCCTAGCTGCAGCTGGGGCTGCATGTGTGCAACCCAAAAGGAAGGGAAACAAAATGAAGTCTGATACAGTTACCTGGAGGTATTAGAGAGGTCAGCAATCCTAGAAATGTAATTGGCCTTTCGAATTAGTTGTGATGGACTCATCAGCCTGCACGTTTTATGCAGCCTAACAGGCCAGAGTCAGTACGGCATGAATTATAGCCCTCTTCAACACTGAGAAGACTAGGCCATTTATTTTGAATCAAACCCTCAAGGTGTATTCCTTGATGCAGACTCCGAGTGCTGCCTTCATGGGGGGAGCTGGTCTCAAACCCGATGTGAGTAGCCTGGTTTTCTACCAAGACCAGCTCTTGCCTCCTATTTACCGTCACTGGCTTTCAAAATGTTCCGTCCTTTCAGCCTCCTTCTGTAGCTTGTTTTGAATCTACTTCTGTCTCCTCGTGTTTCCCCCTCCTTCTACTTCCCCCTGTTACTAATGAGCCTCTCTGGGTGAGAGACTGTGACATCTAAGGGCCTCGGGGAGCAGCAGAAAAAACCGTCGGTCTGTCCACAGAGAAGTCCCATGGCACTGACCGTTTATCTGTGGCCATGCGGGCCCCATAAACAAAGCGAATCTGTCCGGCTCTCCCTCCCTCTGTGGCTTTTGGGCCTGTGCGAGTGCATTTCCCAGGACAGTTGCAAGAGACACCAAAACTTGTCTTCATTACGGCTCTGACTCATAACCCAATTAATGGTGTCAAGAAGTGAAACATGGTCCCCAGGCCCAGCTGCCTTTTGAAAGCAAGTCCCAGCCTGTTCAGAGCAGTAACGAATGGTGCTCCAGAGAGGGCAGCTCAGGATCTCTTCTGCCCGCCAGAAGCCAGGGGGAGGGGTACGGAAAGGCAGCGTGCAGTGTCAGCTCTCAGTTTTGGGGTGTGACTGCATTTGGTCTCAAAACCGAGTGAGAGGGAGGGCAGGGAGCGGGAAGGGAAGTGAAAATGTCCATTTCTTTCCTGACTTTGGAGAGAGGTCTCCTGCCTCACATGCTCTGGGTTTCTCAAGTTTAAGGCAGGTTCTTCTGTCACCTCCAGGTCTGAGGTTCTTTAGGAAGAATTTCCCCATTCACAATGATCAGACACTCATTTTCCCTCTCTGGGGTCTGTATGTGGGCTGTTCACCTCGTGTCTTTCCTTCCAACACTGCTGCTTGTGTGTGGGGGAAAGGCCAGCCTCATGTGACCATTTTCCTACTTTCATTCTAGAGGTAATTTTGTAAATTGAGATGTGCTAATTTTCCGGTGGAGGGTGCTGGGAAGAACTCTCAGCGAGACCAGGGTCTACTGTTCCTTCAAAGACCTGACTGAATGCACACAATTTTTACAACGGGCTTCCCACGGCTGAGTGGGTCAGGCTTCTTTCTAGGAAGCCATTTACTGGTTTCCAAGGACATCAGACTTCTTCACGGATCAAATGCAGAGCCCCTTTCACAGTGCTAATGAGAGCTGCCATGTGTTCCACAGAGATGCGGTGAGAGTGTCCCTGATCCTCATGGCAGCCCTTCCAGTGACATTTCTCATGTGAGCACTGTTCTTCATTTTGAAGGGAGGCAGAGGGAGAGAGGACCATGACTAGGCTTCACCTCGAAAGGAATCTGGGAGCTAAGCTGCTGGGTCCTGAAGTTAAAAGCCCATCTCTTCTAACTACTTTCTCACCCCTTGCAGTCACCTCAGGATTTTTAATATCCCAAGCGACCTGAGTCTTATTTCGTGTCTTCAGGAGAGAAGGCAGGATCTCCAGGAGGTTAAACCTCCCAGGGAGGGGTTCAGAGGGAAGAGTGACCCCAGTGGCATCACCCAGACACCTGCAGCCTCTCAGGTCTCCTCCCTGGAGTGGGCTGAACCCAGCTTTGCCAGGATTCTGGGAGATGACAGCCTGTGGTGATAGGGAGGCAGCTGAACACCACACCCCCGCTTTTCCCTGGGGATCCTTTTCTTCTGCTGCAGCTAAGCACTGCTCAGTTGAGAGCTCTCAGGAAACAAAACAGTCTTTGTTGCTTAAACTGAAATCATTCCCATGGCTGATTGTCCCAGTGGTTCTGTTGGTAACAGTACTTCCTCCTCTTCCTGCTCCTCCTCTCAGCTCTCTCCTCCCCCCTGCATGCCCTCCCTCCTCCTCCCCTTTCTCTGCTCCTCCCACTCCACTGCCTTTGAAGATTCTTAATCATGACACTCTAAAACATGACAAACCTAACAGAATCTTGCCAAAGTGAGAGGCCCCAGGGAATTGGTACTGAAACTAAAACAAGAGCCAAATTCATTTGGAAAGGTTTTGAGTTTCACAGGAAAGGTTTGGTGCAGGGAGAAGGAGAGAAGGAGGAGACGGCCCAGCTGGTGGTCTCCTAGATGGTTGCCCAGGAAGTGGGCCATGAACTGGGTTAGTGATTGTTCATGGATTTTAGATTATGGATATCTCTGAGAATTTCAGGAGCCTGAACAGCAACCCAAGGTTTGGGCTCTCCGTTGGGTTTTCCTGAGTGCTCTGTCCAAGGGCTAAGACTCTATATACTTCCAACTTCCTCCTCTGGCTTTATATATCTCAGGTAGAAGCCCAGTGGATGCATGTCCTTAGGAGATATGCCCATGCCACTTACTGACTTCTCTGGGACACTTGAGAGGGACAGAGGCACTATGGCAACTACACCGGGACAACATACATCATCCGAGATTGTCCCATATGGTGTCTCCCTGCCCACTGTTGTCATGAGTTTGGTAGCAAGACCCAGGACTGGAAAGTGGGTTCTACCATGAACTACGTAGAATTTCCAGGTGACCCCCCGCTTACCTAACTATAAAAATTTAACCATTTGCCTCAGTCTTTGTTGTTTCTTTGTGTGCTGGTGTTTTGGTTCCTTTCATCATTTATATGAATGGAAGAAAAAGTGTTTTGGGTAACATATTTTGCCTCCTACTAGTTGATTCAATCAACGCATTTGTTGCGGGAAGGGGAACCCCTTTCAGGGCCCAAAAGTGGACTCTTGTCTAACACTTGGAAGTGAATTATCTGAGGAGACACATGTGCTGGCAAAACAGGAGATTTTATTGGGAAGGGACACATGGGCAGAGAGAAGCAGGCTAAGGGAAACCAGGAGCATTGATCTGCCGTGTGGTTTGCAGTCTTGGGTTTCATGATGATGGGGTTAGTTTCTGGGTGGTCTTTAGCCAATCGTTCTGACTCAGAGTCCTTCCTGGTGGTGCACACATCACTCAGCCAAGATGGATGCCAGTGAGAAGGATTCTGGGAGGTGGTCAGACACGTGGTGTCTCCTTTTGACTTTTCCCAAACTCTTCCAGTTGGTGGTGGCTTATTAGTTCCGTGTTCCTTACCAGGATCTCCTGTCGTTAAACTCATACAAACGGTTACTAGGGTACCAGGCCAGGGTGGGTGGTTTCAGTCAGTGTACTTCCCCTAACAAATCCCCCCTGAGCGACTTCATACTCAAGATACTTCTTGGGAATAGGGGCAGAGGTCTCTTTCTTCTGTAACTTCTTCCTGCTGTGCATGGGCGTAGGCCTGCCTAGCAGAGCGGAAGTCTCTCTTTACCTGATCTAAGTAGAGGTATTCTGTGCCTGAAACCAGCATTCACCCTTGTAGAAACAGCAATGTAGCTTGAAACTGTTGTCCCCTGTGAGAGATGAAATAGGGCCAGACAGGTGGCCTAAAAGGATGGTCATCACTGGGCCCCAGAAACAGAAGGCAACATTTGGGTGAGGGCTGCAGAGTGTGTGACTTTGTTCTGATTGGTTGGTGGTGAGGCAACAGAGCAGTGGTCCAGAAATCTTGTGCTCAGCCTGAAGTTACCATCTTCCACCTTCGTGGGGGCCCCAGTTCTGCAGAAGAACTCAAAGATATCGTTGTGCATATTTTTTGAGTAGGAACCAGGACCCTGCCTCAAGGCTGTACCACCATTTGGTTGTTCCTTCTCTGTTTGTATATCTTCTCCCTTCCCTGATTAGTAACTGTTTGAATCTATCCTTTGGAACTCAGGGAAGGTCAAGGAGGCTGAATAAAGCCTATATCCTATAGACAAGAAATGGAATACACAGAAGAGATCTGTACTCCAGAATCCCACAGAGTCCTGCACGGTTTTAGTTCAGGGAACTAGGCGACTATTACTGTGATAACTTCCTATCAAAATGGGGCATAGCACTGCCTCAGCTGGGAGAATAGACACAGAACTGGCAGTATTCCTGATTTCCAAGTCATATATGTGAATCTTGTGTGATTAAAATCTCAGTCCCTTGGTCTGCCATTTTGGTGTAACAGACCCAGTTAGAAGTAGTTGGAGGAGTGACAACTGGAATTTTAACAGACAAAATAAATCTCATTTCTTTTCAGAAGAACAGGTCTGAAACCCAGTCTGGACCTGGCACTTCAGGGAGGCTTGCAGCCAGGTAGCCAGTTGCCTAGTTTTATAAAAACCAAGGTTGCAGTTACTAGCTGGCAGCAGACATTGTTTATAGAATATCTGGTGGCATCTAAGCCTGACATGACTCAGAAAACTCAAGTGTTTAGCAATACAAGGTCTAGTCTGAAATTAGACCCATAGTATCACTTAGTTATTTCCCAGGATGTCTGAACCATAGCTACTCTATTTTGACTTTTAATTGTAAAGTTCTCCTTAGTAGCCAAAGCAGATGTCACCATTAATGATGTCAGTGTTTTTCTAGGTATGAGAAGATGCAAGAATTGGGACTCATAAAATCTTCTCCTGAAAAGATCTAACTATCTGAAGGCCTGTTCTGCCAGTCTTTCCCAGAGCACAGAGTGCCTCATTCCTGATTTTCACCCTGAACTCCTTTCAGGGGTGTTGAAGGTCGGCAGCTGCAGTGGCCATGATTTAATCTTTGTAGAGGTCTCTTGCCTGGAAAATCCCATGGACGGAGGAGCCTGGTAGGCTGTAGTCCATGAGGTCTCAAAGAGTCGGACACGACTGAGCCACTTCACTTTCATTTTTCACTTTCATGCATTGGAGAAGGAAATGGTAACCCACTCCAGTGTTCTTGCCTAGAGAATCCCAGGGACGGGGGAGCCTGGTGGGCTGCCATCTATGGGGTCGCACAGAGTCGGACACAACTGAAGCGACTTAGCAGCAGCTGCAGCAGCAGCAGCAGCAGCAGCAGAGTTAGATGGCAAGTGTCAGTTTTCAGCTGGCAGAGCCCCTTTTTGGTCATAAACTTGACCATGATTTTAAGGGGGGCATTTCATGACCATATACTCCAGTGGTGCTGAGAATGTCCATTTTCAGGTTCTGGCAAAGATTTTGTTGACAGGCCTGTCAACAAAATTTGTTAACTCAATGTGCTATTACTGGACTAGGCCATAAAACAGTATCCAAAATTCTCCAGATCACCTGTCTTATTAGTCTCTTGGTCCAGGAAAACATTCCCTCTTGTTTCTTCCCTTATTTAGAGTTACATGGTTACCATCATTGATGTAGTATGGAACTATATATTATTTTATCAGAGGCCTCAGTCACACATTTGGCAGTGTAAGAAACAGCAATTTTGTAAAACAGATGATATTCAAATAACATAGCCAGCAGTATTAGTAAAGTCATAAGTAAGACTTAAGCTAAGAGCTTCCATTAGATGTGGCCCAGTATATGCCAGATCATCTGGCTTAGTCTACTCTGTATGAATCTTCATCTTCCAGGGAAATTATATATTGGCACTGTCTATAAGGCGCATAGCCCAGGTTTCTAGTGTTACTAGACTGATTATCCTTAGTATGATTTAGTTGTTTCCAACATAAAGGAGACTTTAAGCTTAAATTACCATAGCCTGGTGTTATTTATATAAATCCATCCCATAATTGTGGGAGATTTTTTTCCTTTGCTGAAACTTTGCTTGTTGCTCTGATTGAGCTTGAGTAATAGAAGAAAACTCAAATTTATGGCCAGAGTCAGAGCAGGCATTATTAATTGGCCAGGTGAGGGGATCCCATTTAGTAATATCAATAGTGACCTGAATATGACTATAGTTTTTTTAAAAGTAAATTTTTTCAGGGCCAACCAGTTAGAGCCTCAGAGTAGAGAAATTCACCCAGGTAACCCAGAACTAGACACAGGTAATTGGCCACAAACCCAACAACTGGATTGATTTCTAAAACTAGCATAGGATCAGGCCTATGATAGAAAAGTATTTGATTTATATGCAAAGGTCTAAGAAGTCAAGAAAACATTATGAGTGATCATATGAATCAGGTGCAGCATCTTGGGCAAGCTGTCTACCTCTGAAGTCTGCTTCTTGTCCTGGTGTAGTGCAGTTTCTCCTCTGTTTGAGCGTCATTTTAAGGTGAGATCAGGTCAGCTGTCCTCTCTGTAGACCAGTCCAGTGCAGGGGCCTTTGGAAGTGGGAATTAATCTAAGAGTCAGTTTCCCTTCTGGTCCCTGAGTACCCCAAGTGGTCTGGATGTCAGTCGCAGTGAAGAAGAGGTCCCCCCAGAGTTGCCATTTGTTGCAAGAAGGGGGACCCCTTCTAGGACCTGAAAGTGGGCTCTTGTCCAACACTTGGAAATGAATTGTCCAAGAAGACACATGTGCTGACAAAGCAAGATATTTTATTGGGGAGGGACACCTGGGTGGAGATCAGTAGGGTAAGGGAACCCAGGAAGACTGCTCTGCCACATGGCCTTATGGTGATAGGATTAGTTTCCAGGTTGTCTTTAGCCAATCATTCTGACTCTGAGTCCTTCCTGGTGGTGCATGCATTTCTCAGCCAAGATGGATGCCAGCAAGAAGGATTCTGGGAGGTGATTGGACACGTGGTGTCTCATTTGACCTTTCCTGAACTCTTCCAGTTGGTGGTGGCTTATTAGTTCTGTGTTCCTTACTGGGACTTCCTGTCATAAAACAACTCATGCAAATTGTTACTAGGGTGCCTGGCCAGGGTGGGCAGTTTCAGTCAGTGTGCTTCCCCTAACATATTCACTCAAATATCTAGAAAAAAAAAATTAAAAAGCACTTGGTCTTGTGAGAATAATGTAGTGCAAAGAACTTGGGAACTACCATATATGAAGTCCTTTCCTTTTCTGAAGTGAAAGTCGCTCAGTCATGTCCGACTCTCTGCAACCCCATGGACTATACAGTCAATGGAATTCTCCAGGCCAGAATACTGGAGTGGGTAGCCTTTTCCTTCTCCAGGGGATCTTCCCAACCCAGGAATTGAACCCAGATCTCCCGGATTGTGGGCAGATTCTATACCAGCTGAGCCACACAGGAAGCCCAAGAATACTGGAGTGGGTAGCCTATCCCTTCTCCAGCAGATCTTCTCAACCCAGGAGTTCAACTGGGGTCTCTGAAAAAAACAAGGCAATATTCTCAGGAATCTGATTTTCCTTGCTCCAAGTAACTGACCATGGTATTGAATACTAATTATTCAGGGAACACCCACAGTTAACTCAGGGCTTCTGAAGGAGCATATCAAGGGGGAGACATTCTCTCTCTGAAGGGCTGAGCCTCTCAATTGCATGGAAAAAGCAAGCCTTCATTTAAAAATATACTAGCTGGGAAGGTACTGAAATCCCAGAACTCCTTGACAAGGCCCAGGTATAGGCCTAATTTGGGGGAAATTCTAGCATAAGGAGTTCATTATTCACCTTGTACATCTCAAATAAGGAGGAACTGCAAACATTAAAGGCAGTGGAGGGCTCTTGGGAAGGTGAGAATGAGTTCAGGGGCAGAGAGCCCTGGACCCCGAGGCAGGCTTATTTGTGGTTGTTCTAGGTTTATCATTGATTTTTCAAGATGTCTACAGGCAGATCCTTTTGACTTCTTTCAGATTTCATTTTCTCCTGCTGTTCACACTGATTGATAATTGAGACCAGAGCATTTAAATGGCTTCTCCATTCTGCATTTCAAAGGTAAAGGGCACACTGTGAAACGGGCAGTGGAGTGTGGAGGAAGCAATGGGTGTTAGGAAGACATTGATTCCAATCCCTGGACCTCACTTGGTTTGTGAGAACTTGTACTCTGCTGTGCTGTGCTGTGCTTAGTTACTCAGTCATGTCTGACTCTTTGCAACTCCATGGATTGTAGTCCACCGGCTCCTCTATCCCTGGGGATTCTCCAGGCAAGAATATTGGAGTGAGTTGCTATGCCCTCCTCCAGGGGAATCTTCCGACCCAAGGGATTGAATCCAGGTCTCTTGCATTGCAGGCAGATTCTTTACCATCTGAGCCACCAGGGAAGCCCAAGAATACTGCAATGGTTAGCCTATCCCTTCTTCAGGGTATCTTCCCAATCCAGGAATCGAACTGAGGTCTCCTGCATAGCAGGCAGATTCTTTATCAGCAAAGCTACCAGGGAAGCCCATTGTGCTAGAAATCTCTATTTTCTCATTGGAATTTTTTTTTTTAATGTCAGAATTCTTTTAAAAAGAGGAAGCTATATAGATCTTATGTAGATTCCCTCAATATAAAAATGGTTATATATATATATTTATACACACACACACACACACATATTTGTTGAAATACCTTTCTAGGCCTAAGATGGTGCTGATTCTCCCAGGATACATGGCTGCAAACCAAATCTTATAACTTTTATGCTGTTCCACTTTATAATGCTCCACACAGCCAGAAACCCAGAATATCCAGTTATTTGCTCCTCAAACACCAGGCCAGCTCTGGATTCTTTACTTACTTATTTTTTCCTTATTCATTTTATATTTTTCTCTTCCTTGTTTCTCTTTCTTTATCCTATAAAAGCTTCTTGCCTTCTGCCTGATTTTGCAATTCTCTGGACCCTTGAGAGTAGAGACTGCCTGCTTCATTTAGTGTTAAAGTTTGTATATCATAAATTGTCTTCTTTAATCATTTTAACGTGTATAAAAAGCTGTTTGGGTTAAAGAGGGCTTAGGACCCAGAATGGCTCCAGCTCAGGCTCCCTCCCCTCCACCCCCTCCCCAGCTCTCCCTCACAGGGCCCAAGGAACTTCCTTAGCTTGGCCTCCGCTGGTGCTGAGAATGGGGCACACTGTAGAGGTACCATGCCCTGATCTGATGCAGCCTCTGCCCCAGGGTCTAGTCAGCCCCAGCGGGAGAGGAGCAAGTGCTGGGCGGAAGCCCTTCCTCTCCCTTTGTTTTGGTGCTAGTGGCCCAGGCCTAGTTCAGTGACCCCAAGTGCTGAAAACCATGGAGCACCTCCAGCAAGATCCTTCTAAAATTTGGCCTTCTGAGTAATAGACACAGCCTTCCTGGATGGAGAACTGGAGCCTACAGTGCAGGTAAACATTAGAGTTGTTGGATGATGTTGACAAGGAGCCAGAAGTGATGCTTGTCAGTCAATCAAGAAGTTTGTGTTGACAAAGGGCCAGAGTGATGCTTGTCAGTCCATCAAGAAGTCTGGCTTGGAGTCAGTGCTACCTCCCGAGACACCTACCCACCTCAAAGCAGGCCATCCCTGCTCTCTGGCCACCAGACCTTCTGCTCCCTCAGCAGTTCTGGTGCTCAGTTTGACTGTTACCTGAGCAGGTTATCTGGGACTGTGAAATACGATTCTTGAAGGCTAGAGTGAAGCAAGTCACCCCTGGGGACCAGACACCTTGGGTTGTAAATCAATCTCTGCTGTTCAGACACTCCTGTGGTTAGACATTACAAAGTGAAGAGTGGCCCCCTTGTGGGACACCCTGCAGCGATTGCCATGTTAGCTGAGAAGATTGTGTTTCTGGAAACGATTGGATGGAAGATATAGAATCCCCTCTGGGGGCTGTTTTGGACACGTGGGAACATCTGTTGGAAATGAGTATAGCTGGATACAGGGAATGGGGAGTAGATTCTTTTTCCTTTTGTATGAAAAAGGAACAGATGCATGCATAAACTATTTTTCTTGATAATTCCTTTCAATACTTAATTCCAGTCCTAACAACCAGGAAATAAATGGTGGATTTTTTGTAACTGCCTGAATCTCCTTAGAGTCCTTAATAATTATTTCTTAATAATAGCACCCTTAATAATTCTCCTAAAATGTCATTTTTTAAGGATTATTTCTAAATAATCAGCTATATCTTGGATTAATACTTGGGAAGAGTCACCAAGTGACTTGCATTAATAAACTGATAATGCAAGTCACTTGGTGAGTTAGGCCATAGATTATCCCATGATAATACTGAGAAAATCCAGATTAAAAATGTGCAGATCCAGTGTTGAACTTAAATTGTTCAGTTTGGGAAAAATAAAAAGTTCTGGAGGTGGGTGGTAGTGATGGTTGTCCAATACTGTGGATGCCTTTGATGCCACCAAACTATGCACTTAAAAATGGTTGAGAAGGTAAATGTTATCTCTTGTAAATTTTACAATTATAAAAATAGTGATTCAGGTCCTAGTTTTAGTTTTTAGGCTTTGCTCAATCCAAACCAAAGGTCCTTTGACTTTATTTTTAGATTCCTTACCCACAAGGATATGGCATATTTCATATTTCCCTGGATTATTTAGCTAACTTGTGAGCCTCAGGTTCCCAGATGTCAGTTCTCATTTCTCTATTACATGATTCCTGCTCAGCCATTTCAAATTTCAGAGAGAAAAATAAAAAGCAAGCAATGTTTCCATTGCAGAAATTCATTTAAAAGCTAATGATGTGAAGTTCCTACAAAGATTTTAGAATCTGTGTTCACTTTGGAGAAGCATCCAGAATGTAGAGTGGTGGGAGCTCCTCTCCCCTAACTGCCAATTCATGCACTACTGTCCTCCTGCCTCTGAGCCTTTCATTTCATAAATGCTTGTCATGTCCTACACAGGTCAAGGTACCGTGCTTTGAGAAGTTTAGCAGACTGATCCACCCTCTAGATAGAGGCTCTAGTGATGTGTGCATAATGAAAACAAAAGAATGGACAATATCCAAAAATAGACCTTTCCTTAATTCTTTCAGTTACTCATTGATTCCCAACACATGCCAGATACTTTATGTATTATGGGGTTTCAGAAACAGCAGAAAGGCCCTCTAGGGAGGGGCACTGGGGAACTGTTTTCTGGAAGACATGGCACTTCAGAAAACTGGTTCCTGAAGGTTGTATAGTATTTGAGGGGCATTCCACAAAGTGAGAATAGAGTGAAAAGGATAAATCAAATGGTATTCATGAGAAAGAATAGGCTGGATCACATGGGTCAGCTGTAAAGGCTGTAAAGGCTCATGGCCTTCTGTAAAGGCCTGGATAGCAAATATTTTGGCTTTGTGGGCCGTATGGTCTCCATGGCAGATACTTGTAGGCAATACCTTAATGAATGGATGTGGCCATGGTCCCAATAACATTTTATTTACAAAAACAGGTGTAGGTTCAGTTTGGCCCACTGGCCATAGTTTGCTGACTCCTGGACTAGCAAGTAGGATGCATGAAAGGACGCAGGAAGGAAGTAGCCAAGGGTCTGATCTGGGTGGTACTCGCACGCCAGGATAAAAATATTTTCCAAAGTGCAATGAGAAGTCATGTCTTGGAGTAAAGAGAATGTCTTGGTTAGAACCAGCCATAAATAGCATCTTTCTCACAGGAGATTCCAAGTCCTGTCTCTTTCAGAAGCACTTCTGGGGACTTTACGGTTCTAGTAGTATTCATTCACTATTACACTCAAATTCTTAGAGCTTTAAAAGTAGCTTAGTGGCAGATTCATGTTGATGTATGGCGAAACCAATACAATATTGTAAAGTTAAAAAAAATAAATAAATAAAATAAATAATTAAAAAACCCCAGTATCAAATGTTATAAATTGCCTGGTCTTATCCACTAAACAAGGAAAGAGGAGGTGGTTATAGTTTCTTCCAAAGTTTCTGTCTTGGGAGGCTGTAATAGATGAGAAAAAGGTATAAGAATTAGCCAAGACTCTTGCGTTGGTCTTTCCAGGTATTCTACCACAGCTCCCTGGAGTGAGGCCTAGAATTTTGCAATACCTTCACTTTCTTGCAGATTGGAACACTTGTCTTTTCAACCTGAGTCCCCTGCTCTCAGGTCGCAAAGTCCTGAATTTCTAGTTTGACTTGCACTTTTCCAGGCTTCATCTTGCTTGACCTGTACAGTACCTAACGCTCCATACTCCTTCCTTCTGTTTACTTCCCTGCTTTGGATTTTGTGATATCACTTTCTCTTGCCTTTTCTGATTGACTTATGACTGCTCTCTCTCAGCTTCTTTGCTTGGCTCATGGATCCCAATCCAAGCATAGAGCTAATGTGCCCACCTAGTTGAGCAAATCCTGTTAGGAAGCCCATTTGGATAACCAACCTAAAGCCACAGCTTCCCTCTTGGCCTATATACCAGAAAAGGTGATATTTTAGTCTACTCTCAGCATTGCTCCACTATTTTATTTCTTCACTTGCTCAGGGTAGAAAGGATGCTATTCTTTGGGCCTCTCAGATAGTCCAACATTATCTAGCTTTGTATCCAAATACTTCATAGATACTTAGAACTCAGTATGTCTGAAAAATATATCTAAAGCTGAACACATCTGTTTTATTTTTTTAAAAGAAGTTTTTTTCCCTGAATTTTCCACCTTCAAATGGTGTGATTTTGTATCCATTAACCTAAACTAGAAACCTAGAGTCATCCCAAACTCTTCTTTTTCCCTAACAATATCCTGTGGCCCAGTCTCTGTCATAAATCCCTCTGACATCCTGCATGTCACCAGAATCTCTGCTAGGTTACGGAAACAGTTTATTTTAATGAGTCTTGTTGTTTCCAGTCTTAAGGCTTTCAGCTTAGTCTTCCATTTTGTAGCCAGGATAATCTTCATAAGGATACAAAGCCAACTGTGTCATTACTTGGTTAAAAAAAACCATGCTATGTTTTTCCATCGCCTACAAGATAAAATAAAAACTCTTAGGATGGCAGTAGAACCCTTTGTGATCTAGCTCCACCTATACTTCCAGCCTCATCTCCCAGCATTTCATCCGACCTTGTATTGTTAGCTCTAACCATTTTCTAAAATTTTAAGTTCTCTTAATCTATCTTACAGATTCATGCCTCTATCACTATGCACACAAATATCATTTCTTGAAGATCCAATGGATATTTTATTTGTCTTTTAAAATGTGGCTTAGATAGTGCTTCCACTTTGCCTTTCTTTTAGTCACTTTCCAATAAAACATCGCTTCTTTCAACCCCTCATAAATGACAGAAATATGAGGCTTAGATTGCATGCTCTGTGTTCAGTTGTGTCCTACTCTTTGTGGACTGTAGCCTGCCAGGCTCCTCTGTCCTTGGGATTTTCCAGGCAAGAAAACTGGAGTGGGTTGCCATTTCCTACTGCGATGGACCTTCCTGACCCAGGGACTCACATAAATCTTGATAGATATGTGAAATGGTGACTCTAATATCAGTTGCTGATCATAGATCCCTCAATAGATCTCAGGAAAACCTATTGATTGAACAAAGCTGGGTTCATCAGGCCTATTGAAGTAAGGGAGAGTAAATCAGTAAGGACTGACTTGTAGGAGTGTCTCAAGATGGAGAATCCCAGGGACAAGAGAGCCTGGTGGGCTGCCATCTATGGGGTCATGCAGAGTTGGACACGACTGAAGCGACTTAGCAGCAGCAGCAGCAAGATGGAGAAATGGGGGGAGGATATGACATTTGATGACCTAAGGATATGACAGTTTATGACATTTTAAGACCTAAGCAGTATGATTTTAAGGGCAGCCTTTCAAGGCAGGGATTTAGTTGGGATTGGGCCAGTGATGAAGATAAAACAACTTTTGATGGTAGACATAGCTAGGCAAGAACTTAAAGCAAGCCGTGATGAACAGTTAAATTCTGATAAGGTATTTTAATTGGCTCATAGTCTTATCTTCTGGTAGCAAGTATTTCGTGGAATAAAAGAGTACTTCCTTTAGCTTGGCCCTAATATTTTTAGCACACAAGCAGGAAAATATTGTTCCAGGAAAGTATGTTGGTTTAACTTTTTACTGTCTCATAGGGATATTGTAAGGATTGACTGATTTTAATGTGTGTAAGATATTTATCATAGTACTTATATTGCAAGTTCTCAATAAAGAGGATTTATAATTGTTCCTCTGTATATTCTCTTTGTTAGAACACTTCCAATCCTTTATTTCAATGATTTGTTTTAATGTCTCTCTCTCCTACTATATCATTAGAGCTCAAGTACTAGCAGTATGTTTTATTCATTTTGTCTCTCCAACTCCTAGCACAGAGCTTTGCCACTTAATGGGTTCTCAATAAATGTTTGTAGAATAAATGAATGGATGCTCTGTGTTTAATAAATTCTGTGTGTGTGGGTTGACACTGAGGAACTTGTTAGTTATGTTAATGACTGGCATGAGGAGGGAAGAGAAGACGAAAACTTCCTAGAATGCAGGAGGTGAGTGAAGAAATGGAGAATCTAAATTTTCTCTTTCTCTTGCATGCTAAGGAGCAACTAGCAGATAGCCATCCATCATTCCCTGTTTGCAGATAAGAGCAAGTGATAGCTCCATTAACTCTGCCCATGTAACTCAGGAAGCAAAACCTCCAAGGTTGGTTTGGATTGGTACTACCTGATGTGGAACAGGGCAGAGAGGCTGAGAAAGACAAGCATGGCTTGTGACTGTTTCTTATGTTTAATGGGAAAAGCTTGAACTATTGCAACCCTCAGTGCTAAGAATGTAGGGATGACTTAAGAGGAAACCAGGACCATACAGCAATGATAGTCCTGCATCGTAGCAGTGAATGACACTGTTCATGTTAAATACAACATTGAGTCTTTTGCATTCTGTCTACATTTCCCTTTTTGCTGGAGACCTATCTATACTGCACAGGTCATTGGCCTTGCAAATCTTGTATTTGCTCCAATCAGAACTTACTGAGGTAGGAACTTTCTTGATGGTCCAGTGGTTAAGACTATGCTGCCAATACTGCTGGCATGGGTTCAATCCCTGGTGAGAGAGATTAGATACCACATGATGCTGCCCCCTACCCCCCAAAAAAAGAACTTACACTGAGGGAAGAAGTTTGGATTGTGTAATAGCTATCTGATCTTAGTATGTATTACTTTTTATTGAGCTCTGAGCATAGGGCATCATACTTAGTTCTGTAAAGACCTATTTTTTTCCACTATGGTATGCTTCCCTAAGGTGAAGGTCAGTGTCTTATTCAATATTATAATGCTTGCCAGGCGCTTTTCCCACAGATCCTAGTACTGATAGTGCCTGGCACATAATAGAAAATGTAAATTTGATAGTGATGAAATAAATGTACATAGTTGGAACAGCTGAGTGAATCACACAAGACATTTTTTTTAAGCTAATACTAATTTTTCTGTTTTCAACATCAGTCAGCCACAAGGATATACATGTCCCCTCCCTCTTGAACTTCCCTCCCATCTCCCTCCCAATCCCACCCCTCTAGGTTGTCACAGAGCACTAGGTTGAGCTCCCTGTGCCACACAGAGAGTTCCCAGTGGCTGGCTGTTTAACATATGGTAGTGTATGTTTCCACGCTCCTCTCTCAGTTCGGCCCACCTTCTCCCTCCCACACTGTCTACAAGTCTGTTCTCTATGTCTGCCTCTCCATGCTGCCCTTCTAATAGGTTCATCAGTACCATCTTTGTAGATTCCATGCACATGGATTAATAAACAAATTTGTCATTATTTTGAATTATATCATTGGGAAAACCATAATGAAAAACTTTATACACCTGAAATTAACACAACATTGTAAATTGACTATACTTCAATTAAAAAATAAACTTTATAAAGAAGGGAAAAAATCCCTACACTTAGTACTGTTAGAAGCATATTAGTCACTTATTGTCATGCACACACACAATACACACACATACATACAACATATAAATATATAAGTATGTATATACAAACATAAAATACATGTATACATATTTATGTGTAGATAAATATGTGTTTATATATTCAAATTTGTGTATATCAGTGAAACTAGATGAAACTAGATTTTGACTATAGAAATAATTTTGAGCTTTATTTTTTCTCATTATTATATAATGAAAGACTTGCACATGTTTTAAGTTATTTCTGGAGATATATTTAATAACAATATAGTTTTTCACCACATGGGTGTACATTGTTTATTAAATTGTTTCTGAATCCTTTCACCCTACCAGGCACAACATTGTACACAAATCTTAATGTATATCTCTGTTTATGTGTTTATAAGAAATTCTTAATTTATAGTATATTTTAAATACAGGATATTTTAGCTCAAAAGGTAAAAATATTTTTAAGACTCTTTATCTATGATACCAAGTTGCTTTTCTTAAAAATTATACTGATATATGATTCCCTCTATAGAGCATGGGCTCTCTTTTTCCTGTATTGGTTTTAATGGTACATTTCAACATTAGAGAAAAAGTTGGTATCAGTTTTAAAGGAAAGAGGTAGAATTTTATTGTGTTTTAATTTGCATATGTTTCTCCATTTTGAATGACATATACATCTTCTGTTTTATTATTTTTTCTTTTTACTATTAATGTTCATAATTTTCTTATTGATTTGGCAAGAAGGGCTTGTTATAGATTGAGGATATTGTTTGTTAATTTTTTTCCAGGTTGTCATTTACCCTTTATGTTAGAGTTGACAAATGTATTAAAATTTATGTGAAATCAAATACATCAATTTTGCCCCAGTGTAGGTTTTTCCTTTGAAATTATCCTTAGAAATTTTACTAATTCCATGCTCCTTTTGCTTTATTTCTTATATCTAACTTTTTAATTCAAAAGGCATTCTTTGGTGTAACATTTGAGTTAAGGGTGATATAACTTTTTAAACTTGAAGTATTTTTGCAATTGCCTCACTCTGTTTTAAAACAGAGTTTTAACTGTCTCATTCTAGTTTAATACATAATCTTTCTCTTCATCAGTAATTTGACATTGTGCTAAGATCTAATGTAACTTGAATTTTCCCATGCATCCTGAGCCTATGCATAGAAATTGGATCATTTTTAACAATAGTTGATTAAGTTTCACTATGTGTTTCCTGTTTCAGCAGGAACTCCAGTTACTCATCTGACAAGCCCCCTCCTTCCCATCCTCTACCCCAGGACCCATTCCTTTTCAAGTGTTCTGGGAATTCTTAGGAGCTGGCTCATTTGTACTCTTGGACAAGTCTGACTGAAAATTTGGAGGGCAGTGCTCTTGCCTCAAAATCAAGCATTTGTACTGGCTTTCCTGTTACTCCGCTTAAGTGGAACCAAATAGTTGATGAGGTGAAGTTTTTCTTTATATATGAATTATCAAAGAAGAAAGAATGCCAGAATTGAAATATGCCATCTTGTAACTCCTGACATAATGGATAAAGGTAATATTGTCAATGGCTGCTCAGACTACCAGGTAAAGAGCAGATGGAGAACTTTGTAAGGGAGACTATGACTGATAACATGTCTAATCCCCCAGTCAATCTTAACATTAAGAAAAGAGACAACAACTAAACTTTACATACCTCATGATGGGAGTCTATGGCACATCTTTTTAAAACTGAAGTATAGTTGATTTACAATATTAGTGTATAGCATAATGATTCAGTATTTTATAAAATATTCTGCATTTAAAGTTATTATAAAATATGACTACATTTCCCTGTGTTGTACAATATATACTTGAGACTTACCTATTGTAGTAGGTAATAGTGGTTTGCATCTCTTAATTCCACATCCCTTTCTTGCCTCTCCCCACTGGTATCCACTAGTTTATTTTTCTGTATCTGATTCTGTTTCATTATATACATCTGTTTGTTTTATTTTTTAGATTCCACATATAAGAGATAGTGTGCAGTATTTGTCTTTCTCTGACTTATTTCACTAAACGTAGTACTCAGGTCCATTTACGTAGTTGCGAAGAGCAGAATTATATCCATTTTTTATGGCTGAATAGTATTCCAGTACCCTTGCTTGGAAAATCCCGTGGACGGAGGAGCCTGGTGGGCTGCAGTCCATGGGATCACTAAGAGTTGGGAATGACTGAGTGACTTCACTTTCATGCATTGGAGAAGGAAATGGCAACTCACTCCAATGTTCTTGCCTGAGGAATCCCAGGGATGGGGAGCCTGGTGGGCTGCCGTCTATGGGTTCGCACAGAGTGACTTAGCAGCAGCAGCAGCAGAATATTCCATTATATATCTATCTCACCTCTTCTTTATTCATTCATTTGTTAATGGCCACTTGTGTTGCTTACACATCTTGGCTATTGTAAAAAATGCTTCTAAGAATATTAGGGTGCATGTATTTTTTTGAGCTAGTGTTTTGAGGTATTTTTTTGGTATATACTCAGGAGTGAAATTGCTAGATATGATAGTTCTATTTTTAGTTTTTTAGGAACCTCCACACTGTTTTCCTTAGTGCTGCACCAATTTACTATATCATCAACAGAGTAAAAGGGTTCCCTTTTCTCCACATCCTTACCAACATTTGTCATTTGTAGACTTTTTGATGTTAGCCATTCTGAGGTGTGAGGTGGCATCTCATCATAGACATGAACACATATTTTTTCAAAGAAGACATAGAAATGGCTAACAGGCACATGAAAAGATGCTCAACATTGCTAGTTATAAGAGAAATGAAAATTAAGTATACAGCACAACTTTTCTTACTAAAAACATCCGACTTGAATGCGCTCAAGCCTCAAGACCTAATTACTCGCTTTCTATAAACACAGGGGATATGGCAACATGTTAAACAACACCATAAAGATATAAAAGATAATATTTAAGTAGTATTTTAAGTAGTCCCTTTTTCTACTAGGATATTTTAGCACTTAATTCAGAAGAAACTATGTTAAGATCTGCTAGGGGCCATTTTTAAATGGAAACACAACCAAAATATTTTGGTAACCTCCTAGGGACATTTTCTCTGTTTATATAGGAGTCGTATTGAGAAATATATCTGAAGTTATCAGTATAAGGACAAATAATATAACTACTAGGTGAAGAAGCCTTGTCTTTTGTTCTAAACAGCACTTTTGAACACTCAATACCCAGTATTCAAATTTGATAATTCACTGTCTTACTTTTCTTCAATATTAAAGTTTTATTTTGCTAATATGTGATACTACATTTAAGTATCTCTTTGAGGATAGAAAACGGGAACAACACACACATTCTATTCTCTAAAGTACTGTAAACAGCTGGGTTTAGATCATGAAGTTTCTTTTTAAAAATCTGAAAGTATTTTTATCATTTTACTAATAATATAACTTACAGTAGAAGAAAAAATTAACTCATAATCACACGAAGATGTAGCAGTTATTACTCTTTGGTATATTTTTTCTGGCTTTTATGAATATGCATGTATATAGTTTAAAAAGTAATTATGGGATAATTCAACTTATAACCTGAAATCTTTATTAAATAGGAGATAATAACTTCTTACATCATTATTTATGTTTCATTTCATCAGAGCATTTTGTTCTACCAGAACATTCTCTCAACTTACCACCAGTGAAAAGTGGACCTCCATGTAATGCCACAAACTATTTGCGTCCTGCATACCAGCTGGGATGAAGTCCTCATTGTCAGCTGGGCAGTGAGTGATCTCTCCCCCAAATCCCAGGTTACTGCCAGCTTTCTGGGGTCACTCTTGGTAACAGCTCTGATGTTCAGGTCCTTCAGGAATCAGGCACTGAGAGTGAGGAAGACAAGAGGTTCACTGGAGATTAATGACTGAAATAGGAAAAAGGGGGCCAAGCAGGACTGGGCAGGGAAAGCCTACAGACCATGTTGCAGGTCTCACAAAATCTCAGCCAACACCACAGGAGCTCTAGAGCTAGGATTGCCCACAACAACTCTGGTGTTGGGCAGAAATTGCCAGTCCTATGGCTCTCCTTACTCAGTCATTGGCTGGAGATTGCCTGGGAAGGATGCAGTCTCAGTTTGAAAGCTGAGGTGTGTCCTGAAGGTGGTAACAGGAGGAGGCTCTTAGTCACCTGCTTCCCTTGCAGTTGAATAGCCAAGTTCTTTCTCAGTGGGTGATCTGGACCACCTCTATGATAGATATGTGTCTCCAAGTCATGCTACTGATTTTTGTGGTAAAATAGACATAATACTTACTATTTTAACCATTTTATTTATATAAGTTAGTAGCTTAAGTACATTCACATTGTTGTATAGTCATCATCAGTATCTATCTCCAGAAATTTTTCATTATTCCCAAGCTGAAACTCTCTACTCATTAAACATTCTTTCCGCATCTTGACCCTGGTAATCACTATGCTACTTTCTGTTTCTATGAATTTAACTACTCTGTGTACCTCATGTATGTGAAATCATGCAATATTTGTCCTTATTTCACTTAGCATAATGTCTTCAAGGTGTATCTATATTGCAGCAAGTATTGGAATTTCATTTCTTTTCAAGGCTGAATGATATTCCATTGCATGTATATACCACACTTTATCCATCTGTCGATGGATATTTGTAGTATTTCTACTTTTTTGGTTATTCTGAGTAATGCCACTGTGACTATTGGTATATAAATATCTTTTTGAGTCTCTGCTGTTAATTTTTTTGAGTATATACCCAGAAGTGAAATTGTTGGTATACATGGTAATTTTGTGTTTAACTTTTTGAGAAACCACTATATTGTTTGCAACAATAGCTGCACTATTTTACATTCCCACCAGCAATACACAAACATTTTGATTTCTCTACATCCTCACTAACACTTGCTATTTACTTTTTTTTTTTTAATAGCCATTTTAATGGATGTGAAGTGATATCCTGTTGTGGTTTTGATTTGCATTTCCCTAATGCTAAAGCTGAAACTCCAGTACTTTGGCCACCTCATGAGAAGAGGTGACTCATTGGAAAAGACTCTGATGCTGGGAGGGATTGGGGGCAGGAGGAGAAGGGGACAACAGAGGATGAGATGGCTGGATGGCATCACCGACTCGATGGACATGAGTTTGAGTGAACTCCAGGAGTCGGGGATGGACAGGGAGGCCTGGCGTGTTGCGATTCATGGGGTCGCAAAGAGTCGGACACGACCGAGTGACTGAACTGAACTGAACTGAACTGAATGATTAGTAATGTTAAATATCTTTTCATGTATCTATTGGCTATTTATATATCTTCTTTGGAGAAATGTCTGTTCAAGTCTGTTGCCAATTTCCAAAATCACGTTGTTTGATTTTCTTGTTGTTAAATTGTAAGAATTCTTTGTATAATCTAGGTAGTAACTCTTTATCAAATGTACGATTGGCAAATATTTTCTCCCATTCTGTGGGATGCCTATTCACTTTCTTAGTGGTTTTCTTGGATGCACAGATGCTTTAACTTGGGTAAGTTCAATTTTCTATTTTTCTTTATTGTCTGTGATTTCGGTGTTATATCTAAGAAAACATTGCCAAGTCTAATGTTGTATTTTTTCTCTGTGATTTCCTTTAGGAGTTGTATTGGTTTTTTCTCTTCCATTAGGTCTTTGATCCATTTGAGTTAAATTTTGCATATCATAAAATGGGAAAATGAAGACCCAAAGAAGCTGTTAGGTCTAAAAGCTTAAATATATACTTCTAAAAATAAATAACAATAGATTGTGGGAATGTGATAAGACAAAGGGATTTGAGTTACAGGCAGTAAATTGTGGGATAGTGACAAGGAAATATATGGGGAAACTAATGGAAGATAATTGTTATTTTCTTAAGTTTGTTCATACAGAACCATTTCAGCATCAGCTGCCAGTCTCTGGTGATAAGCACATCCTTCTCTTCCTGGTAGAGACATAGCACCTTATGGGACATTTAAGATCTGCTTTTAGGTAGATAGGGAAGGTCAGAGAGACTTCTTGCCTCTGCTCTTTCTCAAGCATCTTCCACTCAAAGTAATCAGTATGCCAAAGTGGCATATTTGGGGGGGTCATATTCTGAACCCCTTCATATGTGAAGGTTTATTCCTGTACTTTCAATTCTATTCCAAGCTATTGATTTTTAAAGCATATTAATATTCACACATTAGACTGAAGGAGGTTCCTTTCAGCATCCTTTCCCTGGGAGTCTATTTTCCTCTTCAGCTCTTGCTACTATGACTTAAAGAATTTTTTTCTGTCCTTTTATAACTATATTCGAATCCTGAGGCCACTAGTTGATGTACTTCCAGTGATGACACACCTTCATCCTTCATGGTATTCTGGTCTGGAGGAATGCTCATAGGTTATCTGTAGCCAATCTGCCAAGTAAATTGAGTGATGTGGGCAAAACCATTACTTTTAAAAAATGAAAGGAAGTTCTAAGGTAATGTTGTGAAATTTTGTGTGTGCCATATAAACTGACTTTAGGCCAAATAACTTCTTAAGATAGCTGCTTAAAAAGGAGGAATGCTGATCTTGAAGATAACTGCTGCAATGATTTTTTAAAAAATAAATACCTGACCCATTTATTACTCTAGTGTCACAACCTGTAGCCTTTATTTATTTATTTGGACATGTACCTACTCTCTCTGTGAGAGTGCTAGTGTTTGTGTTAGTTGCTCAGTTGTGTCTGACTCTTTGTGATCTCACTGACTATAGCTCTCCAGGCTCCTCTGTCCATGGAATTCTCCAGGTGAGAATACTGGAGTGGGTAGCCATTCCCTTCTCCAGGGAATCTTCCCAACACAGGGACTGAACCTGGGTCTCCTGCATTGTAGGCAGATTCTTTACCATCTAAGTCACCAGGGAAGCCTGAAAAGCATTATTAATAAAATAAGATTAGGAATTAATGGCCATGTAACTAAAAGAATCAGAAAGGCAGAGTTGGAAGACCTGCTCTCCTTGACAAATGAGGGCTAGAAAACTTATGTGTCCAGGGCCAGCCTTCAAGTGAGGAGCAAGATCGGCCAAAACTCAAATCTTCTGACTTCTAGCTCAGAATTCTCTCCACAATAGATGAGAGATGTAGAGCTGGGTCACCAGGAAGTGTTGTAGGCTCTTCTTTCTGAATATCTATAAGGATATAGTAACTTCCTTTCTGTAGAAAATAATTTAAATGTAACCTCACCTTGAATGGAGGACATTTAGCCTTTCTAAGCCAATGATCCTATACCTATCATCTGAAATTTCTGCCAAGCATGTTTTAACCGTAGATTGCATTTCATGTGTCAAGACCTGGGAAGTGGGTTTTCAAAATTCCTTTGAATGAAATACTTTCCAGAGTTACACATGCTATTACAGTCTCCAAGTAACATGCAGGAGAAAAGAAGGAACAAATTTTGATTATTTTAATTCAAGTGGCACAGTTTCATTTGGTGATGAAAAACTAAAAATTCTGCTGGTGTGCTTGTATAGAGAGAGAAAAAGAAAGAGGGTTCAGGGGGTCTCTTAGGCAAGTGGAAGCTCCCTGAGGGCCCCAGTTGCCTCCCCAGGATGCTGGTGCTGGATCTGTGATCACCACTGTCTACCCATGTGGCTTGGAAATACATCTAACCTATCTGGATTCCTTAGTCTGAAAGGGAAGGGTTTTTTGGCAAGATATTCCTGAAGTTTACTTTTAGTTGGATAACTCCTTGAAATAATTCCAAGAAAGAATGTTGGATTTAAGATAGTTAGCTACAATATTGTGAGATGACAGCAAAAGGCTGGCATTTTGGCTTAGTGTGATGCCATGTTGGAAGCAGCATCTATTTAAATCTGAACTCTTAAATACAGTTGTCTGAAAACTGAGAAAGTAAAGTTGACAGGACAGCCACTGTTTGTTAGTACCTTTATCAAAGACTTTATCAATGAATCCTTAACTTGGAAATTTATTCTAGTATGCAATTAATTCTGAGTATTATATACAATCATATATATATATATATATATATATATATATATATATATATATATAGAGAGAGAGAGAGAGAGAGAGAGAGAGAGGAGCAGATGAGAAAAATTGTGAAACTTTAAATGTCTAAATTTCTAACTATCACTAAGAGCTAGAAGAGGTTGTTTTTGTTACAAATCCAGTCTTTTTAAATGTGCTACTTGGGAAATTTCCTTCAACTTTTTCTTTGTTCACCATCAGATGAAAGGAGCCCAACTGTTCACAATGTAGTGAGTTCGCAAGATTATTCATTTATACCAGGGCAAGATGAAACATGAGCACCCAAGTTTCTTAAATGAAAAGTTTGAAAAGATAATTTCACTTATCTGGAATATTACAAAAGCCCCTAAATCCGGCCCAGTAGGTCACTCACCTCGATCACCATGGAACCTGTCATGCATCCCATGAAACGACAGTCCCCAGAGACCTAAGAGACACCCCCCCCCCCCCCTCCAGTGCTCAGCGCCTCAGGCGGCTTGCTGCTCTGAGGACTAGTTAGAGCTGTTGTCAGGGTTATGCTCTCCCCACTCCTTTCCATTGAAAATGAATCACTATCTTTAAAAGGTATTCTTCTTGCCCTGTCCTTTGTGGTATGGCTTTGTTTTACCCTGGACTTTAGCTTGAAATTCAGCGGCTGATAGGGTGTGAAATGGAACCCCGCATGCTGTGCAACATGTACAAGCTGAGTGGTGCCAGGGACCCTGAGGGACAGGTTGAAGCCTTCATTAGCCCAGAATCTTTAGCCACAATGAACTGGAAATTACTGATGCTTCATACACAATGGCCAAGCCGTCATGAGCAATTAAGGAGCCGTGGTGTAATTGACCTGATTTGAGGATGCAGGGCAGCTGAGCACTTCTCCCTGAGGCCAGCCCTCCCACAGGAGCAGAGCAGATGGCCTTCTGAGGGATTACAATAACAAGGGCTGCTGAATAGTCAAGTGACCAGTCAGGGTAACCAAGGGGACTGGGCCTTCAGATTTCTTCTGGATGGGTGGGCAGCCCATGCCTCACTGAGCCGTGCCATATGTCCCTGTTTGTGGCGCCCTCTTGCCCTCTCCCAGGAGTGTTCCTTCCAATGCAAAATGGAAGGGTAAGGGACGTGTCACTTTAACATATTCTTCTATTTGGCACTGTGAAGAATGCTGGTAATGAATAAGATGGATAAGGAACTAGGAATGACTTCAAGGACCTTGTGATCTAAAGGGGGTGGAGCAAACGTGAATGTAGGTGAGTATAATCCAAGTCTTAACTTTCTAAGTACTGCCACAGCACATACGATATGCAAAACCATGTGATGACTGCAAAAGAGAAAGGAAAGATCATTTCTTACTGATGAAGATTCAGAGGCAGGGTGAGAGTTTCTACCATATATTCACTAGAAAATGGCTCTGGGGTTCAGTACATTTCAGAAACCTCACCTAAAGATTTATAATACACATTAGCATATATGGTATATTCTGAATTTTATTTTCTGAATTGAGAATGCCTAAATATAATTACAAATTAAAAATATATCCCCTAGGTAACTCAGTCTTCTCAATGGCAGCAACCACTTTTGCTAGTTCTCGTGGATCCTTCTAGGGATATATTATCCTTATGCATATATGAGCACATGTATATACAGTCTTTTTTTCCTTACACACATCCTTGATTTTTTTTCCTACTTAAAATGCATCCAGAGAATCACTCCTTATCAGTCAATTTTGAGCTTAATAACTGTTTAAAATGACTGCATCTGATACCATTGTATGAAAAGTTTTCCCATTATTTATTTAGCTTCCTTCCTATGAAATATTTTTATGTTACAAACGCTACTTCAATGAATACTTGTAAATTATTAATTTGAATATGTAAAAGTTTATTTATAGGAGCAATTTCTAGGAGCAGCACTGCTGGGAAAATTAATATGTTTATTCAAAATTTTAAAAAATTGAAGTATAGTTGATTTAAAATGTTTCAGGTGTACTACAAAGTGATTCATTTATACATATCTATTTTTTTCCAGATTCTTTTCCATTATAGGTTATCATAAGATATTGAATATAGTTTCCCATGCTATGCAGTAAGTCTTTGTTGTTTATCTGTTTTATATATAGTAGTGTGTGTCTGTTAATCCTATATTTCAAATTTATCCCCCACCCCTGTCGCTTTTGGTAACCATAAGTTTGCTTTCTATGTCTCTATTTCTGTTTAGTACATAATTTCATTTGTATCATGTTCACTTTTAATTTCAAAAGAGATGGTCCAGTTGTTTTTATTGAAGTTATTCACACTTGGATCTGCCTACTTTGTATTTTTTCACTAATTCAGTGTGTTTTTTCTTGGTCAATATAAGTAAAAATAGTATTTTTTAACTTTTTTTTTCTTGTGAGTAGTTTAGGGAAGGAGAAACTTTCCCTCTACTCTCTTAGGTTTAGTAACTAAGACCTGCAAATTAAATTGATAAAAGAACAGAATAATAAGAGAAAAGGTATATGATTTTTATTGACTTTAATATTTTTATGTGCATGGAGGCTTCACAGAAAAGAAGTGAAAAGCCAAAGAAGCAGTTAGATTTGGGAGCTTATATATCATTTTAAGAAAGAATGATAAATTGTGGAGAAGTGACTTGACAGAAGAAAGGGGGTTTTGGTTTCTAGGGCCAATAAATTGTAGAAGAGAAACAAAGAATATATGAAGTAAACTAGGACATATATGAGGAAATATGAGGGAAATGTATCACAGGTAAGGGTTATTTTGGTAAGATTTATTTGTGTAGGCTCATCTCAGTATTGATTCCTTTCTTCAGGTGATAGCAGGGCTCACCTCTACCTGGTACAGGCAGGATACCTTTCTTATAAGAAATGTACTCTATCGGCAGCTAGGGAGAAGGTGGGAAGCTCTTCCTGTGTTTGGTGTATTTCATTTGCCTTCAGCTCAAATAATCATTATACCAACGTGGCATATTTTAATCTCCTTCAGTGGGGTTGAAACAATTTTCATATATTGAGAAGTTATTTTCATGTCTTATCTGTTTAAATTCTTTGTATTTTTTAAAACCACTTCCTTATGGAATTTTGAGCACTCAAAATATGTTAAGGAAACAGAAATTAGGTCTTTATATAATGAATATTGAATATATTTTTCAATATGTAGTCCCTTTTTGGCAGCTGCGACAGCACAGAAACATGGCTGAGAGGAGCTACCCCCCGTCCAAGGTCAGGGGTGGCAGCTGAGAGGAGCTACACCACGTCTAAGGTCAGGGGTCATGGCCAAGAGGAACTACCCCACGTCCAAGGTCAGGAGTTGCGGCTGCACTTTGCTGGAGCAGCCGTGAAGAGATACCCCACGTCCAAGGTAAGAGGAACCCAAGTAAGACAGTGGGCACTGAGAGAGAGGCCATTAGAGGGCAGACACACTGAAACCACAATCAAAGACAACTAGCCAATCTGACGGAGAAGGCAATGGCACCCAACTCCAGTACTCTTGCCTGGAAAATCCCATGGATGGAGGAGCCTGGTAGGGTGCAGTCCATGGGGTCGCTAAGAGTCGGACATGACTGAGCGACTTCACTTTGACTTTTTACTTTCATGCATTGGAGAAGGAAATGGCAACCCACTCCAGTGTTCTTGCCTGGAGAATTCCAGGGATGGGGGAGCCTGGTGGGCTGCCATCTGTGGAGTCGCACAGAGTCGAACATGACTGAAATGACTTAGTAGTAGTGGTAGCCAATCTGATCACACGGACCATAGAATTGTCTAACTCAAGGAAACTAAGCCATGCTGTGTGGGGCCACCCAAGATGGACGGGTCATGGTGGAGAGGTCTGACAGAATGTGGTCCACTGGAGAAGGGAATGGCAAACCACTTCAGTATTCTTTCCTTGAAGCCCATGAACAGTATGAAAAGGCAAAAAGATAGGACACTGAAAGAGGAACTCCCCAGGTCAGTAGGTGCCCAATATGCTACTGGAGATAGTGGAGAAATAACTCCAGAAAGAATGAAGGGAAGCAGCCAAAGTGAAAACAACACCCAGTCGCAGATGGGACTGGTGATAGAAGCAAGGTTTGATGCTGTAAGAGCAATATTGCATAGGAACCTGGAATGTAAGGTCCATGAATCAAGGCAAATTGGAAGTGGTCAAACAGGAGATGGCAAGAGTAAACATTTACATTCTAGGAATCAGTGAACTAAGATGGACTGGAAAGGGTGAATTTAAATCAGATGACCATTATATCTACTACAGTGTGTAGGAATACCTTAGAAGAAATGGAGTAGCCATCATGATCAACAAAACAGTCTGAAATGCAGTTGCTGCTGCTGCTAAGTCACTTCAGTCATGGCCGACTCTGTGCGACCCCATAGACGGCAGCCCACCAGGCTCCCCCATTCCTGGGATTCTCCAGGCAAGAACACTGGAGTGGGTTGCCATTGCTTTCTCCAATGCAGGAAAGTGAAAAGTGAAAATGAAGTCACTCAGTTGTGCCCGACCCTCAGCAACACCATGGACTGCAGCCTACCAGGCTCCTCTGTCCATGGGATTTTCCAGGCAGGAATACTGGAGTGGGATGCCATTGCCTTCTCCCCTGAAATGCAGTACTTGGATGCAATCTCAAAAACGACAGAATGATCTCTGTTCGTTTCCAAGGCAAACCATTCAATATAGCAGTAATCCAAGTCTATGCCCTGACCAGTAACGCTGAAGAAGCTGAAGTTGAACAGTTTTATGAAGACCTAAAAGACTTTCTAGAACTAAAACCCAAAAAAGATGTCCTTTTCATTATAGGGGACTGGAATACAAAAATAGGAAGTCAAGAAACACCTGGGGCAACAGGCAAATTTGGCCTTGGAGTACAGAATGAAGCAGGGCAAAGGCTAATAGAATTCTGCCAAGAGAATGCACCGGTCATAACAAACACCCTCTTCCAACAACACAAGAGAAGACTCTACACATGGACATCACCAGATGGTCAACACTGAAATCAGATTGATTATATTCTTTGCAGCCAAAGATGGAGAAGCTCTATACAGTCAGTAAAAACAAGACCAGGAGCTGACTGTGGCTCAGATCATGAACTCCTTACTGCCAAATTCAGGCTGAAATTGAAGAAAGTGGGGAAAACCTCTAGACCATTCAGATATGACTTAAATCAAATCCCTTATGATTATACAGTGGAAGTGAGCAATAGATTTAAATGACTAGATCTGATAGACAAAGTGCCTGATGAACTATGGATGGAGGTTCATGACACTGTACAGGAGACAGGATTCAAGACCATCCCCAAGAAAAAGAAATGCAAAAAAGCAAAATGGCTGTTTGAGGAGGCCTTACAAATAGCTGTGAAAAGAAGAGAGGCGAAAAGCAAAGGAGAAAAGGAAGATATACCCATCTGAATGCAGAGTTCCAAAGAATAGCAAGGAGAGATAAGAAAGCCTTTCCCAGCGATCAGTGCAAAGAAATAGAGGAAAACAATAGAACAGGAAAGACTAGAGATCTCTTCAAGAAAATTAGAGATACCAAGGGAACATTTCATGCAAAGATGGGCTTGATAAAGGACAGAAATAGTATGGACCTAACAGAAGCAGAAGATATTAAGAAGAGGTGTCAAGAATACACAGAAGAACTATACAAAAAAGATCTTCATGACCCAGATAATCACAATGATGTGATCACTCACCTAGAGCCAGACATCCCAGAATGTAAAGTCAAGTGGGCCTTAGGAAGCATCACTAGGAACAAAGCTAGGGAAGGTGATGGAATTCCAGTTGAGCCATTTCAAATCCTGAAAGATGATGCTGTGAAAGTGCTACACTCCATATGCCAGCAAATTTGGAAAATTCAGCAGTGGTCACAGGACAGGAAAAGGTCAGTTTTCATTCCAATCCCAAAGAAAGGCAATGACAAAGAATGCTTAAACTACCACAGAATTGCACTCATCTCACATGCTAGTAAAGTAATGCTCAAAGTTCTCCAAGCCAGGCTTCAATAGTATGAAGTGTGAACTTCCAAATGTTTAAGTTGGATTTAGAAAGAGCAGAGGAACCAGGGATCAAATTGCCAACATCCATTGGATCATGGTAAAACAAGAGAATCCAAGCAAACATCTATTTCTGCTTTATTGACTATGCCAAAGCCTTTGACTGTGTGGATCACAACAAACTGGAAAATTCTTAAAGAGATGGGAATACCAGACCACCTGAGAAACCTGTATGCAGGTCAAGAAGCAACAGTTAGAACTGGACATAGAACAACAGACTGGTTCCAAATTGGAAAAGGAGTACATCAAGGCTGTATATTGTCACCCTGTTTATTTAACTTCTATATATTTCACAACAGGTGAAATACCAGACTGGATGAAGTACAAGCTGGAATCAAGATTTCTGGGAGAAATATCAACAACCTCAGGTATGCAGATGACACCACCCTTATGGCAGAAAGTAAAGAAGAACTAAAGAAACTCTTGATGAAAGTGAATGAGGGAATGAAAAAGCTGACTTAAAACTCAACATTCAGGAAAACTAAGATTATGGCTTTTGGTCCCATCACTTCATAGCAAATAGATGTGGAGACAATGAAAACAGTGAGAGACTTTATTTTTTTGGGCTCCAAAATCACTGCAGATGGTGACTGCAGCCATGAAATTAAAAGATGCTTTCTCCTTGTAAGAAAAAGTATGACCAACCTAGACAGCATATTAAAAACTAGAGACATTACTTTGCTGACAAATGTCAGTCTGGAAAAAAGCTATGGTTTCTCCTGTAGTCATGAATGGATGTGAGAGTTGGACTATAAAGAAAGCTGAGTGCCAAAGAATTGATGCTTTTGAACTGTGGTGTTGGAGAAGACCAACTGTGCTCAAGAACTGATGCTTTTGAACTGTGTTGTTGGAGAAGACTCTTGAAAGCCCCTTGGACTGCAAGGAGATCCAACCAGTCCATTCTGAAGGAGATCAACCCTGGGATTTCTTTGGAAGGAATGATGCTAAAGCTGAAACTCCAGTACTTTGGCCACCTCATGCGAAGAGTTGACTCATTGGAAAAGGGTCTGTGCTTCATTCAGCCTGACATTTAACATGATGTACTCTGCATATAAGTTAAACAAGCAGGGTGACAATATATAGCCTTGACATACTCCTTTTCCTATTTGGAACCAGTGTGTTGTTCCATGTCCAGTTCTAACTGTTGCTTCTTGACATAATTACAAAGATGCAATTTTCAGATCTCCTCTGTGAAGTGTACCCTTTAAATAATATTTTCTGTGAATTCAACCTTGTCTGAAATCTTCCTCTATATGCATTTGCATGAAAGGCTTTTGCCAACTTGTTTTGTTTATAGCCACTTCTTTGAGGCATGACTATCAGACACAGCTGCGCCCTGCCTCACATTCTTGTGGCCCACTTTTCACTCCAGCTGTTGTTGCAGCAGCTGGCTCTCTGTATGTGTAATCTGACTACCTCACCTTGTCTGTAACATGAAGTTGTGTATTTTTACATACCTGCTCAGTTGTTATTATGGGCAAAAATTCATGACTAATGGGGACAGGGGACAGTGATGTGAAATTTTTCCATCTCTTGGGTGGAAAGGTATATTCTGAGATATATTCACATGGCTGCACAGAGCTCCCAGTGGGATCATGCTCAGGTTGCCCATGGGTAATCAGCTTTATGACACACCGCTTCCTTGTTTCACCTTTCTCTGCCCTCCACTCCTGATTCTTGTGGTTGCTGCTGCTACTGCTGCTAAGTTGCTTCAGTCATGTCCGACTCTGTGCGACCCCATAGATGGCAGCCCACCAGGCTCTGCCATCCCTGGGATTCTCCAGGCAAGAGCGCTGTTGTGGGTTGCCATTGCCTTCTCCAATGCATGAAAGTGAAAAAAGAAAGTAAATTCGCTCAGTCGTGTCCGACTCTTAGCGACCTCATGGACCGCCGCCTACTAGGCTCCTCCATCCATGGGATTTTCCAGGCAAGAGTACTAGAGTGGGTTGCCATTGCCTTCTCCGGACTCTTGTAGTTACGTCCCCAAATTAACCACCTATTTCAGGCTGCTTTTTCAGGGAAGCCTAAGTTAGGACATCATGACTTTTGAATTTTGCAGTGAACTGACTCTTGCTTTGCGCTCCTCTTTTAACATACTCCTACACTATATGTACAAAACATACGTATGTTTACTTATATGAGCTATATTTTTCTTAATTCTCTTATGTTTAATTCATTCTATAAAAATTAATAAATAGCAACCTCAGCTAGATAGAGTTGGGAGACTAGCAGAGGGAGCTCTCATGGCCTGAACTGATAGCAGAGCCCAATAGGAAGAAGACAGACCCCTCTTCTTTCCTAGAGAGTACTCAACCAGTGAAAAGCCATGGACTCTATTAACAACAGCCCTCCCAACTTCCTTTTCTCCTCAATAAGCATTCTTCTTCCCTTGTCATGAGGGGAATTCGCTCATAGTTGCAAACTCTGAATTATAGCTATCTGCTGTCCATCGTTGCTAGAGAAATATCTGGCAATTTGTTTCAGGTCAACACTTCTATATTCCCTTTTTCACCATATGATTTGTATGTTTCTGTGTAGAAATATTTTCAGAGCTTTTGGTTTCAAACTAGTTTATTTAGGGGTTCCATTTTCACTCCTCAATAGGTTACGTGTATTTCTCATTTATGTGTTCACTGTATGGTTCATCTAGTTCTAAAAGGTTACTGAGTGTCTTGATCAGCCAACCATCTTCCTAACAAGATTTGTTGACAAGTCCTGGGTTTTCTGCTAGAACTTCATTCAATTTAGTTACTTCTCCTGATAGAGGAGAATAGAGTTCTCAGCAGCTTTCACACTTTCCAAAGCACTAAACTCCTCTTGTTTGCTTAACTTTGTCCCAACCTCAGGCAGACTACAGTAAACATCTTCCAAAGTTTCTTGTGCAAAATTGCTCATTCTCACTGTTCTGACACTGTTCCCTTTTGGTATCCATTTATGTCTGTAAATTTACGCATGGAGAGCAGAGCATGGTTGTCCTCAGCATCTAGATGTTCACTGTGCACAGCCCCTAAAGCTGCGGTGGGCAGGGAAAGGTAGGTGCCCACGCAATGGGGTGCAGGCTGCTGACCCTAGGCCCCAGGCTCTGCTGCGTGCACTCAGTCGTGTCTGACTCTTTGTAACCTATATGGACAGCCCGGCTCCTCTGTCCATGGAATTTTCCAGGCAAGAATATTGGAGTGGGTTGCTGTTTCTTCCTCCAGAAGATCTCTTAAACCCAGGGATCAAACCCATCCTCTGTGTCCCCTGCATTAATAAGTGGATTCTTTTACCACTGAGCCACCTGAGAAACCCCATTTTCTGTGAGGCCCTTCAACATATTTTTGTTTCAGCATTTCCTTTTTTATTTTTATGAACTGTTGTTGTAGAAGGTCATCAAAAGGATGTGACCGCTGGTTGATCCTAGAGCTGGACCAGGGCAATAGGAGGTTCCTCACCCCCTCCCCTGTCCTTGTAATATACTCCTTGCTCTCTATTCCCTCAGTGGGAACTATTCTCAAAGATGTAGCCTTGGGAGAGCACTATATTGTTGAGAGGATCTGGACTGTGCAGGTGACTGAACCTTGTTTTAAGCCCTCTGCATAAACTTTAAGATTCTAGTGGGCAGGTGTAGAGTGTCTACTTGTTACCCACCTGGGTTCTTGGACTCTTTAATCAATACAAATTGATAACAGGCCAGAGAAGGAGTTCAGGCAAAGCTTTATGGTGGCCTGTGGTGCTGCAGGAAGGGAGGGAAACAACTCACAGGTGCCCTTGCTGGTTCCCTGGGGGTTGGGGCGAGCTAGTTCCTTAAATATGGTGCATGTTGGTGGGGGTAGTGGAGGATGGGTGAGTTGACCAGAAGGAGTGGCTTAGGTAGTCTGCTTGCAACATTGGCAGTGCTCAGCACAGGGATCATGCTCAGTACCCTGCTTTTGCTTCCACACCTCCCTGCAGTTGGATTTTGGCTTTTTCCTATTTATTCCTGATTTGCCCCGACTGCGTATGTGTGCAGTTATTTTTGGTCCCTTATAGTTTCTTTGAATCTGTTACTGGAGGAGTAGATGTCTGTTTAGGTGCACATACTGCAGCAAAGGGTCCCAGGCCCCAGCCTGTCTCATGTTCTTGGTGCTGCCACCCAAGACAAGTCTGGTAAGTGAGTTAGTTCTCTTACTTGGTTAACCTGAAACCTACCAGTCTGGGATGGCCTGCCTCTCTCTTTGGTTTCTTTTTGCACTCTGTGTATGGATACCGGTTTGTGAGCCAACAACTATACTTGATTCCTTTCTGTAAACAATGATGGAACTAGTACAATTTTAATTTCTCCATTTTCCTCTCTTTCTATTATTTTGCCATGCAGTTTTCCTGTTGAATATATTTTTTATTAATGTTACCTTTATATCTTTAATATGCCATAATTACTTAATTTATTACACCTGTAGAAGATCTTTTGCTAACAGGTGATGAGATGAATAAACCCATGTGTATTTGCTGCCTCTCTTCTTCCCTTTCCCTATCAACTTTCTTTACATATTCTTTTTGTCCATTTATGTTCTCTTTTGTATTGTTTCCAGATTATTTTAATTTTATGATAAAATAAATTCAATACTCGTTCATTCTTGTGCCACAGTTTTTCGTTTAATTCTTTGGTAATTCCTATAGAAAAGTTTTGAAATATATTTTAATTTTTTATTAAATTTTTTTTTTTGCTTGTCTTTATATTTGGACCAGAGTTTTGTTATGTCTCATATATTCCAGTTTCTTCAGACTTTTTTCTTCATTGCTTTGTAGTCTCCTCATATTAAAAATTGCTTTGGAAAAGCCTGAAGTCTGTTAAATTTTTAGCTGTTTTCTGATGACATTTTTTGTTGGTTGTACAAAGTATTCTTTACTAAATTTGAAATTTGACAATTTTTAGTAGATTATGTTTTTCTGCTGATTATATATATAATTTAAGTACATTCATGTTCTAATTTTTCGTTGTGTTGTCTTTCTTAGCATTTCTTCACATGTTTTGGAGTTTTGTTCAAAAGGTTAATTTTGAATTGTTATTTCTTCACATTTCTCTTCTGTTCCCACTCTTCCCTTCCTACGGGTTTAGTGATTGACTAGGACTGCAGTCCATGAGCAGGTCTCATTATTCATTCTGTGGCTCCTGCTTCTAAGTGTCAGTGGAGAATTCACAGCTGTGGTCACTGAGCCATTGGAGTGCTTGGTTAGTTTTTGGTTGAGAGACTGTGCCTGTATTTTTGATGTCTCTAGGCCTTAAGTGACTATGATTTCTCACAGCTGAGACTTGGCACTCAGTACTGCACTGTTTACATGGTAGCAATATTGACCATTTGCACCAGATAATTCTTTGCTGTGGGGGACTTTTGTGTCTGTTTGTGTGATAGAACGTTTCACAGAATCTCTAGCCTCTATACACTAGATGTGAGTAGCATCTTTACATCTCCAGTTCTGACAATCAGAATACTTCCTGTCATTACCAAGTGTTTCCTGTGGGACAAAAACACCTCCAACAGAGAACCACTGTTTTAGGCAAATGGTGGGAATTTATTTTAATTTTTTTATCCAAAAAGGGAAATAGCCCCACCAAAGTCTCTTTTTCCCTGTATGCTGTGTATGCTAAGTCACTTCTGTTGTGTCTGACTCTTTGTGACCCTATGGACTGTAGCCAACCAGGCTCCTCTGTCTGTGGGATTTTCCAGGCAAGAACAGTAGAGACGGTTGCCATTTCCTTCTCCAGGGGATCTTCCTGACTGAGGGATCGAACCTGCTGTCTCTTATGTCTTCTGCACTGGCAGGCAGGTTCTTTACCACTAGTGCCCACTTCCACTGGGAAGCCCACTTCCCTGCATGCTCCATGTATGCTAAGTCGCTTCAGTGGTGTCTGATTCTTTGCAACCCCATGGACTGTGGCCTGCCAGGCTCCTCTACCCATGGGACTCTCCAGGCAAGAACACTGGAGTGGGTTGCCATTTCCTTCTCCCTGCATGCTAGTCACCCTTTTTTTTTTTTTTTTTTTCCCGGAACTAGAGGTCTACAGCTCATGACTTTAGCCTGGCTGAGTGCTTTTTATTTTTACTCCTTTTCATTAAAGAAATGTTTATCTTGATTTTGAGATGTCTGTAACTATTTTTACCTTTGTGTATTATTGCTCATTGCTTGGAGCAAATAGGTTGCATGAAAGTCAGAACTAATGAAGCTATCTTTACTGGAAATCTTCACCACTGTTATATTTATAGAGTGGCCAGTATACTTGTACTCCAGTTCAGTCACCTCCAAAATAGCGGATAAAATAAGAGTGGTAAGTGAAAGCTAGTATCACGTTCTTGAGCTATGGTACTCCTCTGTCCACCATCATCCATTTCACCCACCATTCCCAACATGCTAGATTGTTCCTATTAGTACACAAAAAATCTTATTCTGGTTTAACCAAAATACCCCATGTAATCTGCCTTTGGCCTATCTCTCTGACATCGTCTGGTAACCACTATAATCACAGGAGGATTCTCTTTCTCTTTCTACCAAGTTAAGCTTGCTTTTCTTTTTTTTATTCATACATATACCCATCTTGAATTTTCCAAAGAAAATTGTACAACTTTGCATAGATTGCTTTCAACAAAGGATTAATTTATACATTTTAAAAAAGGTGGCAGAGATTGAAAAAAAAAAAAGAACCCAAAGATTATTTCTAGAAAAGCTACAAGTTCATTTCATTTTAGAACACTGTGGGATCTTTCAATATCTTTGTTCAATTTGTTTCTCTTGGTTACTTAAATGTCAGTTTAAATATCACCTTCAGCAGAGGTAACTATGCAATCAAACATATCTGCTCAATTATTCTCTTACATTGCCCTGTTTTAGTTCTCTCTGTATAAGCTTCTACTCACCAATATTCTCTTACATATGTATTTGTTTACTTTTCATTTCTGTCTACTATAATGTAAACTCCTTGAGGGCAAAGACCTTCTAGGTTTTGTTTAGTGTACTATATTTTTAGTGACACCAATAAACCTGACACATAGAAATAAATGATATTTACTGAATAATAAATGTAAAAATGCTATGCTTGAATACTCTTGATCTGTTTCTTTAGTAAAATTATCCTGAAAGGATACTTGAAGTGCCCTCTCATTCTCAACAAAGTTTTTAGAGTAATTGCTTAATAAATATATTAAATGTGACATCAGTCCCATTTTGTCATATCCTAGGCCCATTTTCATGGGGAAATGAGCAAATGATCTCTGGTGTAAATGTCTTACAAAGATAATGTTATCTAAGAGACAAGCTTAAATGCTAATTGAAGTTGCTTCAGTAGTTGGTGGCTGGCTGTTTTGAACTTCATTTAGAGGTCACGTATTTATTCTTCAGGGCACTGTATGTTGAAGCATCTAATTGGATTTAAAAGTTTTGTTTATCTTTTTGCTATTTATAAAAATTATTAATTATAAAAAGGTATAAATTGTTCTAAGGAGCTAGCTTGGAAAATATGTGTGTGCTTATTAGAGAATAGATTAGATCATGCATACTTTCAGTTCAGTTCAGTCACTCAGTCGTGTCTGACTCTTTGCGACCCCATGGACTGCAGCACGCCAGGCTTCCCTCTCCCTCACCAATTCACAGAGCTTACGCAAACTCCAGTCCATCAAGTCAGTGATGTCACCAACTATCTCATCATCCATCGTCCTCTTCTCTTCCCGCCTTCAATCCTTCCCAGCAGCAGGGTCTTTTCCAATGAGTCAATTCTTCTCATCAGGTGGCCAAAGTATTGGAGTTTCAGCTTCAGCATCAGTCCTTCCAGTGAATATTCAGGACCAATTTCCTTTAGGATGGACTGGTTGGATCTCCTTGTAGTCCATGGGACTCAAGAATCTTCTCCAACACCACAGTTCAAAAGCATCAATTCTTCGGTGCTTTGCTTTCTTTATAGTCCAACTCTCACATTCATATACAACTACTGAAAAAACCATAGCTTTTTTATAGATGGACCTTTGTCAGCAAAATAATGTCTCTGCTTTTTAATATGCTGACTAGTTTTTTTTCCAAGGAGCAAGTGTCTTTCAGTTTCATGGCTACAGTCACGATCTGCAGTGATTTTGGAGTCCAAGAAAGTAAAGTCTCTCACTGTTTCCATTGTTTCCCCATCTATTTGCCATGAAGTGATGGGACCAGAAAATGATGTTCGTTTTTGAATGTTGAGTTTTAAGCCAGCTTTTTCAGTCTCCTTTTTCACTTTCATCAATAGGCTCTTTAGATCCTCTTTGCTTTCTTCCAGAAGGGTGGTGTCATTTGCATATCGGAGGTTATTGATATTTCTCCAGGAAATCTTGATTCTAGCTTGTGATTCATCCAGCCCGGCATTTTGCATGATGTACTCTGCATATAAGTTAAATAAACAGGGTAACAATATGCAGCCTTAACCTATTCCTTTCCCAATTTGGAGCCAGTCTGTTGTTCCATGTATCGTTCTAACTGTTGCTTTCTGACCTGCATACAGGTTTCTCAGGAGACAGGTCAAGTGGTCTGATATTCCCATCTCTTTAAGAATGTTCCACAGTTTATTGTGATCCACACAGTCAAAGGCTTTGGCATAGTCAATAAAGCAAGAACAGATGTTTTACTGGAACTTTCTTGCTTTTTCCATGATCCAAAGGATGTTGGCAATTTGATCTCTAGTTCCTCTGCCTTTTCTAAATCCAGCTTGAACATCTGAAAGTTTTCAGTTCACGTACTGTTGAAGCCTGGCTTGGAAAATTTTGAGCATTACTTTGCTAGTATGTGAGATGACTACAGTTGTGCAGTAGTTTGAACATTCTTTGGCATTGCTTTTCTTTGGGATTGGAATGAAAACGGACTTTTCCAGTCCTGTGGTCACTGCTGAGTTTTCCAAATTTGCTGACATGTTGAGTGCAGCACTTTCACAGCATCATCTTTTAGGATTTGAAATAGCTCAACTGGGATTCCATCACCTCAACTAGCTTTGTTTGTAGTGATGCTTCCTAAGGCCCACTTGACTTTGCATTCCAGAGTGTCTGCCTCTAGTTGAGTGATCACACTATGGTGGTTATCTGGGTCATGAAGATCTTTTTTGTTCAGTTCTTCTGCATATTCTTGCCACCTTTTCTTAATATCTTCTGTTTCTGTTAGGTCAATACCATTTCTGTCATTTATTGTGCCTATCTTTGCATGAAATGTTCCCTTGGTATCTCTAATTTTCTTGAAGAGATCTTTAGTCTTTCCCATTCTATTGCTTTCCTTTATTTCTTTGCACTGATCACTGAGGAAGGCTTTCTTATCTCCTCTTGCTATTGTTTGGAACTCTACATTCAGATGGGTATATCTTTCCTTTTCTGCTTTGCCTTTAGCTTCTCTTCTTTTCTCAGCTATTTGTAAGGCCTCCTCAGACAACCATCTTGCCTTTTTGCATTTCTTTTTCTTGGGGATGGTCTTAGTCAATGACTCCTGTACCTGCATGCTTTAGTTACTGGCTTTTGTTCCAAATATTTTTGTGGTATTTTGACAAAGAAGTGTCTCAAGAAGAGAAAGGTATACGGGCCTGTGAAAATAAGGTTGTCAAGCCAAGAAGTTAAATCTGTATTTCAGTTGATTTATCTGGAAAATGGTACTAATAATACTTAATCTCTTTTGACTTTAGATGATGACTGTGATAATCAAATTAAATCAATGTATAAGTGCTTTGAACACAGCATGGTAAAAATGCAAGTTATTACCAGTAGCCACAACAAAATGACCACAGTAATATTGAGTTAGCTTTAGGATATTAGATAAAGACTGTAATTCCACGGGTGGCATTTCCTTTCTGTCCTTTGAGAGATGATGTCATTGTTTTGAAGACCTCTAGGACCCATAGCCCTCCAGATTCTCAGTGTATACTGGATACCATTTGGTGGGCCAGCATTTGATAATGATAACCACTTGGTAACCATAACTAGTGTCTTTCTCCTTATAACTTTCATTGGTGAAGTTTGTTTCAGCTTTATAAGAATGCTGATTACAGTGCTGAGAGTGCCTCAAATTTCCTATTCTCTTCTTTCCTCCTTTTCTTCTTTCTGGTAGTATAAGTTTAAATTCATTCCCAAAGGTTTTGAGTGAAGCTGATATGATTAGATTTGTTTCTGGAATTTAGATGGTAATCAAGAGTAAAAAAGTTACTGCCAGAAGTCTTAGTTAGAATATATTATATCTGCAGCAAACTTTAGATGTAGACTGTGCCCTCAGCAGTACTCTTCTATGATGTAGAACTGTTTGAGAGAAGAGAAATCATGGATTCCTATGTATTAGAATTGCATTTTGTTTTATAACTCGGTGGTATATCCATACAACTTCCAAACAAATGAGCTAGTTCAGTAAACACCTGAAAAAGTATGGAAATAATGACACTAATAATGTGTTTCTCTTATTTTGTTCTTGCCAGTACACACACTTACAAACATATGTGTAATTTTTAGACAATTGAGAAGGTTAAGCTAAAGGTGAAAATTCTTTTTTCTAAAGATGTTCTCTGAAGGGGTCTGGATGGCAAAAATGACACACTATCATTAAATAAGGCAAATTTACTCAGCACCAATAGTATTTTTTAGGGTAAAAAATTGTTTATTATAATAATTTTAATAATCCAAATTTACCTGTTAAAAAACTAATTTTTATTACAGAGTATTTTTTTCTTTATATTTACTAACACAATATTGCAATCTCTCCATAATTTCTGAGCAGTTTTGACATATGTCATAGCATATGAAAAACTGAGTCTTTTAAGTGTACAATTTAGTGGTCTATTATTGTGTTAACAGGTTTTATAACTGTTAACAGTTGTCTGATTCTAAAACATTTCCATCACCTTGAAACAAAACTCCCATTAGCACTAACTCCCCATTCTCTCCTTCTCTCAGCTCCTGACAACTACTAACCTTTTTCACCCTATGGATTTACCTATTCTGGCCATTTTATAAAAAAGAGATCATACAATATTTTGCCTTTGTGATTGACTCCCTGCACTTAGCGTAATGTATTTAGCCTTGCACTTAGCATAATGTATTTAGTGTTCATAATTGACTTACTGATAGCTTATGTCATCACTTTATTCCTTTTTAATGACTGAATAATAACATCAACATTTCATTCCTTTGTATGGCTGAATAATAGTCTGTTGTATAAGGATGATTTATTTTTCCAATGTTGATTTTCATTTTCTTGGCTATTATAACTAATGTTACTATGAGCATTAGTGTACAGGTTTTTGTGTGGATATATGTTTCCAATTCTCCTGCATGTGTATCTAGGCATAGAATTCTGAGTTATATGAAAACACTATGTTTAACTTTTAGTGAAACTGCCGAACTGTTTTCTAAGTGGAGGTGTCATTTTATAATTCCATGAACAATTTATGAAATCCTTGCCAGCACTTATTATTTTTTTTCCTTTTAGCAATCTTAGTCAATGTGAAGTACTGTCTATGGTTTTGATTTGTAGGACCATGATAACTAGTGATGTTGAACATTCCTTGGGAGGATATCTTCCTTGGAGAAATGGTTATTCAGATCCTTTGCTTGGGTTATTTATCTTTTAATGGTGGATTTCCAAGTCCTTTATATAGTCTTCATGCAAGACATTTATCAGATATAAAATTTGTACATATTTTATCATTTTCTATGGATTGTCTTTTCACTCTCTTGAAAGTGTGATTTAAAAAATAATTGTGATGTAACTGATATAACATTATATTGACTTCAGGTATACAACATAATGATTTAATAATATTTTTACATATTGAGAAATGATCACCACAGTAAGTCTATTGATAGAGTGCTTTGAACAAAATATTTTAATTTTGATAATCTCTGATTTGTCTAATTTTTCTTTTTTTGCTTGTGTTTTTGGTTTTCATTTCCAAGAAATCATTGCCAAATCACAGATAAAAGAGATTTACTCTGAAGAATTGATTAAGAGTTTTATGGCTTTAGAGAGATTCTTCCATTTTGGTCTATGATTCATTTTAAGTTAATATTTGTATATTTTGTGAGGTTCAGTTCAGTTCAGTCACTCAGTCGTGTCCAACTCTTTGCAACCCCATGAACCCACAGCATGCCAGGCCTCCCTGTCCATCACCAAATCCTGGAGTCCACCCAAACCCATGTCCATCAAGTCGGTGATGCCATCCAACCATTTCATCCTCTGTCATCCCCTTCTCCTGCCATCAATCTTTCCCAGGACCAGGGTCTTCTCCAGTGAGTCAGTTCTTCACATCAGGTGGCCAAAGTATTGCAGTTTCAGCTTCAACATCAGTCCTTCCAATGAACACTCAGGACTGATTTCCATTAGGATGGACTAGTTGGATCTCCTTGCAGTCCAAGGGAATCGCAAGAGTTTCTCTAACACCACACTTCAAAAGCATCAATTCTTCGACACTCAGCTTTCTTTATAGTCCAACTCTCACACCCATACATGACCACTGGAAAAACCATAGCCTTGACTAGACAGACCTTTGTTGGCAAAGTAATGTCTCTGCTTTTCAATATGCTATCTAGGTTGGTCACAACTTTCCTTCCAAGGAGTAAGTGTCTTTTAATTTCATGGCTGCAATCATCATCTGCAGTGATTTTGGAGCCCAGAAAAATAAAGTCAGCCACTGTTTCCCCATCTATTTCCATGAAGTGATGGGACCGGATGCCATGATCTTCATTTTCTGAATGTTGAGCTTTAAGCCAACTTTTCACTCTCCTCTTTCACTTTCATCAAGAGGCTTTTTAGTTCCTCTTCACTTTCTGACATAAAGGTGGTGTCATCTGCATAGAGGTTATTGATATTTCTCCCAGCAATCTTGATTCCAGCTTGTGTTTCTTCCAGTCCAGCGTTTCTCATGATGCACTATGCATAGAAGTTAAATAAGCAGGGTGACAATATACAGCCTTGACATATTCCTTTTCCTATTTGGACCCAGTCTGTTGTTCCATGTCCAGTTCTAACTGTTGCTTCCTGACCTGCATACAGGTTCCTCAAGAGGCAGGTCAGGTGGTCTGGTATTCCCATATCTCAGAATTTTCCACAGTTTATTGTGATCCACACAGTCAAAGGCGTTGGCATAGTCAATACAGCAGAAATAGATGTTTTTCTGGAATTCTCTTGCTTTTTCTATGATCCAGCAGATGTTGGCAATTTGATCTCTGGCTCCTCTGCCTTTCTAAAATCAGCTTGAACATCTGGAAGTTCACGGTTCATGTACTGCTGAAGCCTGGTTTGGAGAATTTTAAGCATTACTTTACTAGCATGTGAGATGAGTGCAATTGTGCGGTAGTTTGAATATTCTTTGGCATTGCCTTTCTTTGGGGTTGGAATGAAAACTGACCTTCTCCAGTCCTGTGGCCACTGCTGTGTTTTCCAAATTTGCTGGCATATTGAGTGCAGCACTTTCACAGCATCATCTTTCAGGATTTGAAATAGCTTAACTGGAGTTCCATCACCTCCCCTAGTTTTGTTCCTAGTGATGCTTCCTAAGGCCCACTTGACTTCCCGTTCCAGGATATCTGGCTCTAGGTGAGTGATCACACCATCGTGATTATCTGGGTCTTGAAGATCTTTTTTGTGTAGTTCTTCTGTATATTTTTGCTACGTCTTCTTAATATCTTCTGCTTCTGTTAGGTCCCTACCATTTCTGTCCTCTATTGAGCCCATCTTTGCATAAAATGTTCCCTTGGTATCTCTGATTTTCGTGAAGAGATCTAGTCTTTCCTGTTCTATTGTTTTCCTCTATTTCTTTGTGCTGATCACTGGGGAAGGCTTTCATATTTCTCCTTGCTATTCTTTGGAACTCTGAGTTCAAATGGGTATATTTTTCCTTCTCTCCTTTGCTTTTCGCTTCCCTTCCTTTCACAGCTATTTGTAGCAGCTATTTGTAAGGCCTCTTCAGACAGCCATTTTGTTTTTTTTGCACTTCTTTTTCTTGGGGATGGTCTTGATTCCTGTCTCCTGTACAATGTCACTAACCTCCATCCATAGTTGATCAGGCACTCTGTCTAATAGATTTAGTCATTTAAATCTATTTCTCACTTCCACTGCACAGTTATAAGGGATTTGATTTAGGTCATACCTGAATGGTCTAGAGGTTTTCTCTACTTTCTTCTATTTCAGCCTGAATATGGCAATAAGGAGTTCATGATCTGAGCCATAGTCAGCTCTTGGTCTTGTTTTTGCTGACTGTATAGTTAGGTCACAATTTTATTCTTTGCATATATATTCAGTTATTTCTGTGCCATTCTCACCCTCTTCCCCTTCATTGAATTGGCCCTTGCAAAAAATGTAAGAAATTATTTGTGTTCTCTCAACTCTATTGATATGTTTATCTTGACTACTGTAGCTTCATGATAAAATATCCCAGCTTTTTTGAGATAATAGATGTATAACATCATGTGAGTTTGAGGTGTACAATATAACATGATACATATATATGTTGTAAAATAATTACCACAGTAATGTTAGTTAGCACATCTATTACCTAATGTAATTATAGTTGACTTTTGTTGTGAGAACATTTAATATTTACTCTCTTAGCAGTTTTTAAGTATATAATACAGTATTGTTAATTATAGCCATCATGCTTTGTATTAGATCCCTCACAACTTATTTGTCTAATAAATGGAAATTTATACCTTTTGACCAACATCTCCCTACTTTCCCCAACTGCCTGTCCCTGGCAACCACTATTCTACTCTGTTTCTATGAATCTGGCTTTTAATATTTAGTATAGTATTTGTCTCTCTGTCTGACTTATGTCTCATACCATAATGCACTCAAGGTTCATCCATGTGGCCACATGTTGAAGGACTTTCTTCCTTCTTATAAATAAATACTTTTTCTTTAGCAGATTCTTTACCAGATGAACTACCAGGGAAACCATATAGTATTTGCCTTTCTCTGTCTGACTTATGTCACCTACCATAATCCACTCAAGGTCCATGCATGTTGACACATGTGCCAGGATTTCCTTCCTTCTTATGAATGAATAATATTCCTTTATGCTGCTGCTGCTGCTAAGTCGCTTCAGTCGTGTCCGACTCTGTGCGACCCCTTAGATGGTAGCCCACCAGGCTTCCACATCCCTGGGATTCTCCAGGCAAGAACACTGGAATGGGTTGCCATTTCCTTCTCCAATGCAAGAAAGTGAAAAGTGAAAGTGAAGATGCTCAGTCGTGTCGAACTCTTAGCAACCCCATGGACTGCAGCCTACCAGGCTCCTCCATCCATGGGATTCTCCAGGCAGGAGTACTGGAGTAGGGTGCCATTGCCTTCTCCTAATATTCCTTTATAGGTATATGTATATACATCACATTTTCTTTATCCATTCATCTGTTATAAACACTTAAGTTGTTACCATGTCTTGGCTGTTGTGAATAATGTTGTGATAAACAGGGGAGTGAAGATATCTCCTTGAGACTGTAATTCCATTCATTTCAGAAATATATCCCCATATGGATTGTTGGGTCATATGGCAGTTCTAGTTTTGTGAGGGACCTCCATACTGTTTTCTATAATGGCTACATCAATTAACATTCTCACTTTCAGAGCTCCAGGTTTCCCTTTTCTCCATATCCTTAACATCATCATCTGTTATCTCTTGTCATTTTGATAATACCCATTCTAACATATGTGAAGTAATATATCATTATGGCTTTGATTCCCATATAATTAATGATGTAGAACCTCTTTCCAAGTACTTATTGCCCATTTGTATGTCTTCAGGTCCTCTGCTCACTTTAAATTGCATTGTATTTGTATGTATGTATGCTGTTCTATAAGTTCACTATGCATTTTGAATATTAATCCCTTGTCAGCTATATGGTTTGTTAATATTTTCTCCCATTCTGTAGGTTGCTTATTCATTTTGTTGATTTGTATTGCTGTGCAGAAGTTTTTTTTTTTTAATTTGATATAGACCCATCTGTTTGTTTTTGCTTTTGTTGCTTGTGCTTTTTGTGTCATATACAAAAAAACTGTTGTCTTATTCAAAAAGCTGTTCCCAAGACTAATATCAAGGAATGTTTTCTCTGTGTTTTCTTCTAGGCATTTTACATCAGATCTTAAGTGTGTAATTCATTTCAGTTAATTTTTGTGAGCTGTGCATGACAAAAGTTCAATTTTATTCTTTTGCATGTGGATATTCAGTTTTCTCAACCTCATTTATTGAAAAGACTTTTCTCTGTTGAGTATTTTTGGCTCCTTTATTATCTGACCTTATAAACATGGATTTGTTTCTGGGCTTTCGTCTGGTTCCATTGGTCTATGTGTTTGTTTTCTTGCCATTACCACATTGTTTTCATTATGATAGTTTTGATGTATCGTTTAAATTCAGGAAATGTTGTATTCTCAGATTTATTCTTCCTTCTCAAGATTGCTTTGGCTATTTGAGGTCTGTACAAATAGTCATTTGGCTAATTATTCTGTACAAATTTTAGGATTGTCTACTATTTCTGTGACAAAAAAAAAAAAGCCAAACCATTGTTTGATAGGGATTTCATTGAATCTATGGATGGCTTTGAGTTATATGCACATTTTAGCAATATTAATTCTTCTGATCTATGAACAAGGAATATCATCATTCCAGTCTTTTGTTTCTTTTATCAGTGTATTATAGTTTTCAGCATGTATGTCTTTCATCTCCTTGGTTAAATTTATTCCTAAGTATTCTATTGTTTTTAAAACTATTGTAAATAAGATCATTTTCTTTATTACTCTTTCAGGTATTTTGTTGTTAGTGTTACAAATTCAACATTGTTTGTATGTTGATTTTGTATCCTGCAACTTTACTAAATTTGTGTATTAGTTTTAACAATAGATGAAATCTTTAGGATTTTCTATATATAGGATTATGTCATTAGCAAACAGATATAATTTTACTTTTTTTCCCCCAATTTTCCTGTCTTTTTCTTGCTAATTACCAATTACTCTGCTCTGGCTAACATTTCTGTTACTATGTTGAATAGAGTGATGAGAGAGGACATGTTGTCTTGTTTCTGGTCTCATAGGAAAAGCTTTTAGCTTTTCACATTGAATATGATATATATATGTTTGTCATATATGGCCTTTATTATGTTGAGGTATGTTATATCCAATTTGTTGAGAGTTTTAATCATGGAATTATTTGTTTTCTTCATCTACTGAGAACATCTTATGAATTTTATCCTTCATTCTATAATGTGTATGCTTGTTTATTTGCATGTATTGAATCCTACTTGTTCATGGTGTATACTTTTTATACAATATTGAATTTGATTTGTTTGTATTCTGCTGAGAACTTTTCCATCTATATTCATTGTGGGTGTTGACTATAGTTTTCTTCTCTTGTAGTGTCCTTACCTGGCTTTTAGTATCAGAGTAATTATGGCTTTGCAAAATGGGTTTGGAATTATTCCCTCCTTTTCAATTTCTGGGAGAGTTTGAGAAGGACTAGCATTAATTCTGATTTAAATGTCTGGTAGAAAAAAAAAGAAAAAAAAAATGTCTGGTAGAATTTGCAAGTGGGGCCACCTAGTCCAGGTTTTTCTTTGTTGGATATTTTTGATTACTGATTCATTCTCCTTAGTCATTATTGATATGTTCAGATTTTCTATTTCTTCCCAATCCACTTTTAGTAAGTTGTATATTTCTAGACATTTATTGATTTTCTTCTAGGTTATCTACCTAGTTATCCACCTATAATCCAAACTGGTTATACACCAGTTTTGTGTATAATTGTTTGTAGTAACCTCTTTTAATCCTATTCCTGTGGTGTCAATTGTTATGTCTCCTCTTTCATTTATAATTTTATTTGCTTCTGTTTTCTTTTTTCTTGATTAAGTCTAGCTGAAGTTTTAGCTAGAAAATTGTAATAATAATTTTGTTTATCAAAAAATCAGCTCAGTTTCATTGATTTTTGTTATGTTGGTTTTCTACTCTTTATTTCATTTGTTTCTGCTTACTTCTTCTAAGAACATATGGAAGGAACTAACATAAAGTAGGTAGAAATCTAAGTAGTTTTTTAAAATGTTAAGCAATTAATAACCCTAAGAAAAAAAGGAATTGCATGGGAAGAAATGCATAATAGTATACTAGTTGGTTAGCAATAAACAATATTTATGCAATAGTGATGATGTAAGTCATAAATATTAATTTCAGCAAAGGTAAATTAACTATATTATAGAAAGGAAGGTAAATGAGAGTGGTAGTAAAAAAAGTTAATATATCTATTATAATAGGAAATGGATTATTTCCTATTTGTGTAAAGCAAGTTATAACAGTTTGACTGTATTAATTGGCTGTATGAAGAGAAACATCAAAAGAAACAGCTGAAGATTTGAAAAAGAGCTTCTCTTGGAATAAGGACTGGGAGCTGCTTTTCATTGTGAGCCTTATAGAATAATTTCACTTCATAACATAAAATATATATATTTAAAAAGCCCATCTTAAGTAATGTAGATTCATTTCTACCTCTTACAGTTTGATTCTTAGTGGAATCATTGTCACCATTATCATCATTTTCATCACTATCAGTAACATCTGTATAACTTACAGGCATAAAATTTTCCCACATTTATCATTTCCATTTCCATCCATCTTCATTAGTCTGTGAGTTCATTAGAACATGTTTCTATATCCCCCAGTTTTACCATAAAGAAATTTAGACAATGAGACTTGCTGAAAGTTGAAAAATTAGTAAGTGATAAGTCAGTAACTAACAAGTGATAATCCTTAAATTCAGAATGTTTCAGAATGACTCCTTTACATCATAACTATGTCTCCCCACAGTCCTTTACTGGTAATATAGAGATTAATATTTGTATTTTAACTTACTTGGAAATATATAAGAACTTTACATAGAGTTCATGTACTAGAACCTCAAAATTTTATCCATTTCTTCTCTGGTGGCTCAATCGGTAAAGAGTCTGCCTGGAATGAGGGAGACCCAGGTTCAATCCCTGGGTTGGAAAGATCCCCTGGAGAAATGGCAACCCACTCCAGCATTCTTGCCTGGAGAATTCCATGGACAGAGGAGCCTGCTGTGCTACAGTCCATGGGATCACAAAGAGTCGGACATGACTGAGTGACTAACACTTTCTTTCTTTCAATAGGTAAGAAAAGAATTGGGGAAAAAGCATTTTAAATTTTTTTTCTCGTTTTTCTTTTATTCTCTCAAAAAACTATTGGCACAAAAACACACTGGCGATGACTGTCATAGGTTTTCTAAAAAATCACTTTGGAGACCTTCATTATTTCTATTAATACAACTACTATTAATAACAACAATAATCATGTTGTGCTCTTCTCCACAGCCTCTTGTCCAGGGATCTCAGAATGCTTTTCAAACATTAATTAAAAATCCTCTCATCATCCCTGTGAGTTCCTAGGGCAAGGAGAGAGGAGGAAATGGTATCTGCTCTGATGTTAATTAAACTCTCCCTTGGCTTGCAAACTAGGTAAATAGCTTTTCTTCCCCCCACTTCACTACCCCCCCTCACCCCCATTAACAAACAAGCCCGCTCTCTGCGATGGTGATCACAGATGTTCACAAGTGAGGGGAGAGATGACTTCCACTGGGTGTTGAGGAGATGGACTGACATACTTGCCAGACTTGGCTGCCAAGGCTTTACTTTCTAACAGTGGTTTCCCAAACCTGGGCCATCAGCAGCATCGTCTTAGGGGCTTTGCAAATATACCTGTATATAGGCCATTAATACCCGCTTTGTAGAGGTCTGATTTCATAGATAAGGAACAGGGTTCAGGAATCTGTGTTTTCAAAAATTTCCCTCTACATTTTGAGAATAATCATGTTTAAGTGGCATTTTTACTACTGGTTTCTTTCAAATAGTGAAGATGTCTTTTCTTGCCCTTTGCTTTCTTCCTGTTTAATAGTTTGAGAATATGTATGTATAGACCAGAGGTTCTCAAATTGTGGTCCTTGGATCTTTTTCTAATCTGAAGTACCTGGGAAAATTGTTACGATGCAGATGTGTTGAAATGCATTGTTCTTATACAAGTTTATATTTTTCTCAGAGAGATAAAACTCATTCCTACCTCTAAGAAGTGAACAATGCCATCTCAGAAGCTGTGAAGATAGTAATAAATCTCTGGGCTTATGGGCCCTCAATGCTGTGAATATAAAGCATGTGTGGATACTCTGTGTTAGCCTCTATGTACATTACTCCAGGATTCATAGGAGGTTAGTTCTGTAAGCATATAGGGGACAATTCATTCTTATCTGGCTTATGCAGAGCTGGGGAAACTGAGTCTCAGCTCACTGAGGAGTGCCATCTCCTGCAGATTATCAGGCAGGCCGCTGGCTGTGGAGGCAGACCTGAAAGCACCTCTCCCATCTCAGCATCCCAAGCTCCTTCTGCATCACAGAATGACACAGACCACCCATGTGTAAGCTTATTTCTTGCTTGTGATTTGGGGTCCCTTGTTTTTAACAATGTTGGCTAACAACAGAAGCCTGATGTTGGAAAATGTTATTCTCCAAATCTCTGAAGGGGAAGAAAAGGAAAGAAACTGAGATAAGATATTTGCCATGTTGGTAAACTGCCTTCTTTCCCTATTTTTGGTCTCTTTGTTCTTATCCTCTGGTTTCTATGGTTGACTCTGCTGCTGGCATGACAGGGACCAGCTGACGAACAAGAGAACTAGAGACATTTAAGTGTGACATGAAAGACTGCTCGTTAAAAATCATAGCACTTCGTCTACATTTTATGTCCAACAATGTATAAACCTTTCACAGACCCTTTCTTAATTATAAATTGGAAGACTCTTCCAGAATATTCCCTGGGACAAATTAATAAGCCTTAATATTATGGATGGAGACGCAGGGTCAGTTGTTCATTTCTTACGATCCAGCATATCATTAGTGAGGATGGAACTAGAGATCCCAGGGGGTCCTGTAACCCCACAGACAATTGACCACTTGTGTTAGTAGCCTGTGGATGATGGTAGCAGGGGGCCTTGGTCGTAGATGGGACGGTATGTAGAAAGGGAATGCCTCTTTGCTTCCTCTAGAGGGTGAAAAGAAAGGTGCTAATTAATTGAGGAACCATAAAAGGGAATAACTGCCATTTCTCATAACATATCGTCCTTGCAAGAGTATTGTGGGCAAGTCTACCAATGGCATTTTACACATAAGAAAACCGAGATTCAAAGAATTAAATATCTTGCAGAGCTACGAGTGGAATTGATTCTTACACACCTTTATCCTTTTTATGCTTTCTTAATACCTAGAAAAATGTTTGCTCACAAAACAAAGGTGAGTATCTGTTAAAGTCCACACTTTCCCCATGCACCATACCTCATTGCCTGCCCACACAGAATGTTCTTACATGGTTTGTTGAAGTAAATAGAACTCTTTTTAAAATCCAGTTGTGTTAGCACTAGCAGCAGTGAATCGTTCAGAAAGAATGCAATCATGAGTGTTTTTCATCTATCCCAGAATTTAAAAAAAAACAACAAAGCAAAGCATCTGTATGCTCCGGCAGAGCCCTGTGGCTTGCTGTCCTGAGCTCAGGTCTACAACTGGGATGTTCATGCATTTCTAGTCTCTGCCAGACCACTGCTTCTGGTGAACAGAGGGTGAGTCATGGAATTGTTCTGTGCCTTCCTTCCACCTCCAGCAAAGCCAGGGTAATTAGAGCTTGTCACCGATTCTATGTCAAAAGGGTGTGGTGATGGTAACCTTGTAATTATGGGGTTCTGGGAAAATATTTAAAAAAAAACTAAATAGCAGTAATATATCACCACTCTTCCCAGGTTGGAGATTGGCTTATGAGTTGGAGAATTTGCCACCCAGCAAATGGTTACCACTTGGAGGCTTTTAAGTCTGGAATGTTAGCACTGGAAGGAATTCCTAGAGATTACCTAGTGTGAACCCCACAGTTGCAGCTGGAGAAACAGAAACCTGGAGTGGTGCAGGGATTGTATCAAGTCACACAGTGAGCGGGAGGCAGAACCCAGGTCTCCCGCCTCCCGCCATGGGCCCCCTTTTCCTCCTCTGTCTTTGACTATCCTGCTGCTTTGGGGGAGGCTCTGACTCCTGTCTGGAGAGGGGGTCTGCAGATGATGGGAGGCTCAGGATGCAACAGCTGCTGGAGGCTGCCTTTCAGGTCGGACACACACCATTCAGTTTGAGCTGAAAACCCTCATTCAAATACAACCGGGTGAGCCAGGCAAACCAGATGGGTAATTGACTGGAGTGTGTAGGGAGATGGTGGAGAGTGTGGTTCACTGAGTACCCAAGGAGGTTTGGCACATTATCGTTCCAGCCATCCAGAATATGAATGACCAAACCCCAGTGGTCTGATCCTGTCAGATTAGTTTTACTTAATATAGCTATGCCTGAGCTAAGCTGTACCCTGTACTTTTTTTTTTTTTTTTTTTTAATTTTTTTTTTTTATTAAATTTTAAAATCTTTAATTCTTACATGTGTACCCAAACATGAAACCCCCTCCCACCTCCCTCCCCATAACATCTCTGTGGGTGATCCCCATGCACCAGCCCCAATCATGCTGTATCCTGCGTCAGACATAGACTGGCGATTCAATTCTTACATGATAGTATACATGATAGAATGCCATTCTCCCAAATCATCCCGCCCTCTCCCTCTCTCTCTGAGTCCAAAAGTCCGTTATACACAGCTGTGTCTTTTTTCCTGTCTTGCATACAGGGTCGTCATTGCCATCTTTCTAAATTCCATATATATGTGTTAGTATACTGTATTGGTGTTTTTACACATCAACTTGCAGAGATAAAATTTGGCTGAAGGAGTTGGAAAGAGATGTTAGAGAAACTGTACAAGTAGTTTTATCATTACTTTTATGAAAAAAATCATTAAACCCTATTTTCTTCCTTCCTTCTTTCCTTTGTCCATCTCTCCCTCGGAACTTCCTACTTTCTGCACAGATTTTATTTAGTGTCCATTATGCTTTAGATGGGCTTCCCAGGTGGTGCTAGTGGTAAAGAACCCACCTGACAGTTCAGGAGACATAAGAGATGTAGGTTCAATCCCTGGGTCAGGAAGATTTCCTAGAGGAAGGCATAGAAACCCGCTCCAGTATTCTTGCCTGGAGAAGAATGGACAGAGGAACATGGCGGGCTATGGTCCATAAACTTGTAAAGAGTCAGATATGACCGAAGTGACTTAGCATCCATGCGTGCATGCTCTAGATAGTCTAGGCTCTAAATATCATGACGAAAAATATGTACAAAGTCTCTGGGCCAGAGAGAGCTGAGAGATGAAAGAAAGCAAGTGAACTACAAGAAAATGAGCAAGACAGAAATTTCCGTCTTGAGAGTGATCAGTGCTATGAAGAAATGAAAGCAGGGTGATACAGTGCAGACCAGTGGGGCCTCGGTGAAGATGGAACTTGAGCTGCAATGAGAAGGAGCCAAGCGTATAGATGTAGGAGCAGAGTCCCCCCTGCCGAGGTTAATAGCAAATACAGAACTTTGAGGTAGAGAAGCTTTGTGAGTTTGAGGAAGAAAAGCAGAGCTATTTGGGCTGGGGTATAATGAGCTAGGGAGAGAGTGGTAGGTCCTAAGGCTGGAAAGGTGGAACTGGGTCATGTCATATTGTTTTTTTGTAGGTGATGATAAGGACTTTAGATTTTGTTCTAAGTGCAAAGGGAAATAAGTGATGGGGCTTTAAGAGTGTGTGTGTGTTGGGTGTGTGTTGTGTTACATGAGAGGATTTGTATTTTTGAAAGATAGTTTAGATTTGGGTGTGTGTGAAAGCAAAGCTTTGATAGTCATGGAAATTATCTCTCTTGAGGGAGACCAAAACAATTATGCAGGTGATGGTGATTGAAAGTTTTGGTGCAGGAGAGATTAAAAGGAGTGGGTGGATTTAAACTCTATTTTGGAGATGAATCTTACATAATATTTTAAAGGATTGCATGTGAGTGAGGAGGGATGAGGGGAAGAGAGGACTCAAAATGATGCTAAATGTTGTATATGAGCACCAGGTGCTTGGTAAAGATATTGGTGGTGGGAGAGTGCCAAAGTTGCCAATGCTGGAGACAAAATCAAGGAAATCAAGATTCTCTTTGGCCACTTTAGGTTTAATAAGATGATTAGATATTCAAGTGGAAATGTCATTCATAGGATTACAGTTAATTAGTTTAGAGTTCAGAGCTCAATGGAGAGGTGTGATGGAGATACAAATTTGATAGTCTCCCACAGGTGGTATTTAAAATTAAGGAAGATGTAAAAACTGGCCAAAGAAAACACTGGAGCTGGAGAACAGTGGAGCCTTGGAGAAACCCTGGCACACTCTAGCTTCTCAAGTTTGAACTTAAGGGAGGGGACAGAAAGAGACAAGAGGGAGTGATTAGTGTGTATAAGGGAGAAATATAGAAAGATGTGGAATCACAAAAATTAAGGGTGCATTTTAAAGAGGGCTGAATGGCCACTGGTGTCTAATCTTGCCAAGAACTTGAGTAAGATGAACAAATATAGAAATACCATATAAATTTGGAAACATGGTGGCCTTTGATGATTCCCAATGACCTTGACAAGAAGAATCAATTGTGTGGAAAAGGTAACGAGTCCAGAAGAGATGGCATAGCCTGTAAGTAAGCCACTCAATACTTTTTGTCATGCAAATGAACAGAAAGGTACTCCAGAAACTGGAAGTGGATCACGGGCTAGATGGGGGTTGTACAGGGTCCATAGGAGTAGATGTCATTGGGATGTAATTAAGAAGGTGCACAGGTTGATGGGAATGACTTTGTAGAGGAAGAAGTATATTACCAGGAAATGAATGCATATCTTGAGAAGTAGACAAAGGCTGGGTCCTGGAGTGTAAGTGGTAGGAAAGACACATTTCATCCATTATAATGGAGGGATAGCCAGAGCCATGAGAGGAGATGCAGGGAGGTGATGGATTGGTGAGGTAAGAGGAAGTAGTTCTCTTTAGCTGCTTCATTTTCTCAGTCAAATATGTGGCAACATCATTAGCCGAGAGTATATGTGTCTTAGAGAAATAGTAATGCTGGAGGTTTAAGGAGAGAGAAGATATTAAAACTCCATTTTGGTAAGTAGGTGAGTGAATATAACCTGAAAGTATGTTTGGGTTGTTTAGAGACCTTTTTTGATTCTCTGGTTATGATTTCCATGTAACTCTGGTTATGATTTTCAAATTTAGACCTGACAGTGCAGTTCTGTATTTTTCCCCAATACCATTCAGCTTTATGGAGAGAAGCATAGATTAGGGAGATAGTTGGGTTTAACCAAGATTGGGATTTAGCCAGATGAAATACTAGAGGGGAACTGGACAACAGAGCTGAGTAAGTAGCAAGTGAGTGATTATAATGATAAATCACAGGCTCTCAATGGGATACCAACATAAGAAGTGATGGATTGGATTGGATGTATTAATAAGGCTGCTGCTGCTGCTGCTGCTGCTAAATCACTTCAGTTGTGTCCGACTCTGTGTGACCCCATAGACGGCAGCCCACCAGGCTCCCCCATCCCTGGGATTCTCCAGGCAAGAACACTGGAGTGGGTTGCCATTTCCTTCTCCTATGCATGAAAGTGAAGTCGCTCAGACCCCATGGACTGCAGCCTACCAGGCTCCTCCATCCATGGATTTTCCAGGCAAGAGTACTGGAGTGGGTTGCCATTGCCTTCTCTGAAACGAGAGTATATGTAATTATAATGAAATGTAATAAGTATATGTATATCTATCATAAAAGCACTGGAAGGATAAGCAGTGGTAGTGGAAGTCTTGAAGGTAGTGTGCTTATTTGATGAGAAGGAAAAGGATGTGACCGTGTGAGTTGGTGGCTGAAGTGTGGTACAAGAAAAGACCAGTGTGTGAAGCAGCTGAGGACCTGAGAAATTGGGCTTTTGGATGGTTTAAAGAATAGGGTTGGTTATCGATGTCTTCAAGAAGCACAACTGGACTTAGGTATTTAAAAAAAAAGGAAGGTGTTGATATTTTCAGTGTATGATGTAGAATTTAAAATGGAAAACCAACAAGAACCTATTCTATTGCACATGGAACTCTGCTCAATGTTGTGTGGCAGTCTGGATGGGAGGGAAGTTTGGGGGAGAATGGACACATGTATATGTACGGCTGAGTCCCTTTGCTGTTCACCTGAAACTGTTACAACATTGTTAATTGGCTATAGCCCAATATCAAATAAAAAGTAAAAAAAAAAAACAACCCTCAATTACATCAATGTATAATCTTGTTAACAAACAATCAGCTTATTTTTAGTGCTTTCAAAATGATTTTAAAAATTAGAATTCTGCATGTAAAGAGGGTTCTCCACCATGAAGAATTCTAACAAATATCATTTCCTTGAATCATCATAACTTGTCATAAAATGATAAAGACAGCCTAGTTTCCTAAGCTGTAAGTAATTTAAGGCGATAAACTTCAAAATTAGCGCATTGGTTAAAATATTTGGTCTAATTGTTTCATGTTATCTCTGCTCCCTGCTGACATGAGGCAATATTTTTCCCAATTAAAAAAAAGAAAACATACCTAATATCAGTCTCTGTGTTATACAAAGTATTGTTTCTTGATAACAGTGTTGACCTACCTCTGATTAAAGTTGGTACTTAGAAACAGGTCAGTGAGTGCAGGTGTTGAATACCATTTCCTGGACTATACAGTCAATATATCTGCTTCTCACTAACATAAGAAAGTGAATCCTGTTTAATGCAGTATTTTACTTGACTAGAAAGCTGCTTAGCATGTCAGTCTCATAAAAATCCAATCTCTTTGCAGTTAGCAGCTCTGCAGCATTGTAACAACTACAGGGGGACAATAAAGGATAGTACAATTATATTTTCTTACAGGGGGTGACTTCTAGTGTGAAACAATGGCAGTTTAGAATTCCTTGGGGTTTGAATTAACAGCACTTTACCAATTATGACAACTTTCCTTCTTTTTTTTTTGTCTTCAAGATCATGGGTAATTTATTTTGGTGTTGCTTTCTTGAGCTGTTATTTGATTTTTGAGGTCAAATGTATTTTCATCTTTTTTTCTCTTACTTGCCTTCATGTTCTCACCTAGAAGTCTTTACAGTTTTATTTTAAATAGGCAAGAGATCCGTCCCATATTTCTTACCTTCGTTTGTTTGATTTCATTTTCAAGCTCACAAGTGCCACCCTTCAACAAGTTCTTATTATTATATATTCCTGCTATGTCACTAAAGTTATTACCTTTCATTTGAAAACCTACCTTTCTACACTCTATGTCTTTGTTTTGCTGAGGCTGGGATTCCACAAACGAGGCTTCTGTTTTGCCTGCTGCTACAAGGCAGGCTCTGTCAACAGGGGGCACCAGAAGGCCTGGACGAGGAGGAAGGCATTTGCTCTTCCCTGCCTGCTTCCCCTTCCTATGAGCATTTCCCCAGCAGTGTCTCTTCTTCCTGACAGGAGCAGTTCCTTTCTGTAGATGCAGCTGAATCCACTTGCAATTGTTTTTTCAACACCAGCTAAATAGGTACACCCTCTCCAATGTCTGCCATCTCCATGAGACCCTTCTTTTAGGCTTCTAAGTTTCAATACTGTCAACTTCCTTTTGTTTCTCACAGGCCCTAGGGATGAGGTACTTCTTTCAACTATCACCTTTTTGATATGTTGGGATTTTCTTTTTCTTTTTTTTCAGTTATCTAGTTACAGCTTTATTCCTTGTCAAAATTCCTTTTATTAAATTCTCTTTGCTAAAATTAACTAGTGTGATTTCTAGGTCCTCATCTGGCCCTGACTGCTATTATACTTCGGTTTTCTATTTCTTAATATGTATGTAATAAAAAGCACCCTTTAAGTCTTGAGTCCTTACTCCCAGCTTCATCACTAAGTTTAATGTGAAATGCAGTACATTTACATTTACATATTTTCTCTTGTGTACACAACACCAATGTTCTTTTTCTTATTCATTTTTCAAGTATGTGTTTAGTATCTAAAATGAGAAATGCTGGAAGCTTTTTAATTGAGTGGCTTGAGAAAAAAATATTCAGAGAAACTGTTTTCAGGTTTCAAGCAGTATGTAAGGGAAGACAGGGCAATAACTAAGTGTGATACAGGTAAGAAATGTGAGGGAGGCATATTCTACCTTTAGTTAGGAGCTCTAAATATGGAAACATTTCTTTAGCTGGAAGGTGAGGGAGGCCTTTTAGGTGGCCCTTGGTTGGGAAGGACAGGGGAAAACCAAAGTATGGGAAAATTAAGCCGATAAGGAAGTATTTGGATGACTCAAGAATTGACCACAGTTAATGATGCACAAAGTTAAACAGTTGGATCCTTAATACAAAGCTGGCTCCCAGAGTGTCTTTGGTGTCAGACAAAAGAACCTGGACTTTCACACAAAAGCATTACAAGGGTTCAAAAGGTTTTGATGAAAAAAGAAATATTATAGTCGCTTTAAGCAAAGGCAGTCTGATGGTATTGGAGAAATCTGACTGGAAAAGGCAGATGCTGATATCTAACAGTCATTTGAATGATACTGCCAAGGGCTGGATGAGAGGTACAGAAAGCATCCCCTTGCTGGTAGGAAAGGAGAGGTTACCCACATACAGCATTAATGTACTGAATTTACAGAATTCATCAACTGGAGGAATTTGAGCAGCTGGGGGAAGGGAGAAACCAAACTCCTGTGTAATTTTTGAGCTGTGTTAGCTATAAAGATAAAAGTTCTATTGACAAAAATATAAACATGGAATAGGAACAGGAGAGTCAGCAGGAAGCTGGACTTGATGAATGAAAGTGTCTATAGGACATTCAGGAAGAATCATCTTACTTCTTTTTTGGAATGTAAGACTCTAGACTGGGAGGGAAGGTAGGGTCTGAGGTGCAGATTTGGCTCTCTCTGAAATACAAGTGGTAGGTGAGTCACATAATTGGATGAGACTGACAAAGGTGGAATTATAGGCAGGGACAGATCCAGGTATAGTGATATTTAGAGTGGGGATTGACACATTGCAGCCTGTGGGTCTAATTTGGTCTAGCACCTTTTTGTGTAAATAAAGTTTTATTGGAACACAGCTATGCTCTTGAATTTACATAGTCCGTGCTGCATTTGCCCTACAAGGACAGTGTACTAACAGCAGACACTGTATGGCCCTCAGTGCCTAAGATATTTCCAATCTACCTTTTATAGAAAACATTGACTAATCTCTGATTTAGGCAACCTGGAAATAATTAGAATCCAGAGAAGCACTGGTCAAGTATTAGAAGTTAAAAAAAAGATACATCACAAAAGGCAAAGAAAACTTTCAGAAGGCAAACTGAAGGAATTAACAACATCAAATCTAGCAACAGCATTTCCCAAAAGATACACAGAGAAAATGAGTTACAGGTATTTGAAGAGATATTGATCTCCTTAGCCCATTCCAGGCTGTGGTCTTGGGCTCACCAGTCTTCAGGACTTAAAGTGGAGTTGGTAAGTTTAGAAAATAATAATAAATGACACCAAATTAAATTTGAATTTCATATAAAAAACAAATGCATATTTTTAGTACAATAAGTTCCATGCAGTGTGTGCATTACATGGGTATCCTGTAGTTTTTCTGGCAAATTTAGCTTGAGCAACCTCATCCAGGACTTAAAGGGAACTGATTGAGTGAGGAGGTCTGATCATCATCCCAGCAGTGAAAACAGGTAGCAAGGATGGTGGGCAAAACTGAGTATTTGCCATTTTGCTAGGATACTCTGACCATGGCTCAGAAAAGTTATTATAATTGAGCAGCTGTCATGTCTGAGTTTATGAATGGGTTCATGTTTCATGAGCCTTAAGAGGGATGGGGTCTTCTGACTAACGTAGCTTTCAGGGTCAACTCTGAACCCCAATTTCACACCGAAGACTTTTATCCTTTGTAAACAGCAGTTGCTGTTCACTGTTAGTAATGTCAAATTGAGGTACATGATGATAGCTCCAAGAGTATGTGTGCAGCCCACAAAAAAGGGGCTTTCCAGGTGGTGCTAGAGGTAAAGAACCTGCCTGCCAATGCAGGAGATGTCAGAGACTCAGGTGCGATCCTTGGATCGGGAAGATCCCCTGGAGGAGGGCATGGCAACCCACTCCAGTATTCTTGCCTGGTGAATTCCGTGAACAGAGGAGCCTGGCAGGTTGTGATCCATAGGGTCACAAAGAATTGGACACAACTGAAGTGACTTAGCATGCATGCACTCACTACAAATAAGAGCTTCACCATTATTGTCAGTTATTTGGGAAGAATTATTTGATTGGATACAAAATACTTCATGAACTATTTCAATATTATTTATACAAATGAATGAAAAGATATTCATTTTTAAAAACTAATTTTCAATTGAAAAATTGAAATTTCAAATTTTCAATTGAAAAACTAAATTTCAATTGCACATTTTTGGATGGTGGTAAAATTTAGTTTCAAAAAATTTATTCTTGTGTGTGAACAAAGTTTCTCTTAGATGAGGATTCACAAATATTTGAACGATTCATTATTAAAGCCTGATAAAAAGTTACAAGTAGTCATTTCAACCAAAAATCTTGATAGGAAAAGTGAAATAAAAAAGGTGAAATGAGGAAATCAAGCTCAAGTTTCTTAATTAAACATGTTGAAAAGATTGAAAGTTTCCTACATCAATTTTGAATACTGTTGCATGTTTGTTCCTCAGAAACAGTTGCTGAAATGGAGTTTGGGGACAGTGTATTTATTAGGGATCCACCCCTGTGGAGAGAAGTGGGTAGGGTTGGTTATACATACACAAATATCCACTCTTTAAAATTTTTTTACTTTATTTTTTAAGTATTTGGTTGTACTGGGTCTTGGTTGCAGCATGCAGGATCTTTAGTTGCAGCAGTTGTGACATGTGGGATCTAATTTCTTGACCAGGGTCTAACATGGGCCACTTGCATTGGGAGTGTGGAGTCTTAGCCACTGGACCACCAGGGAAGACCCTCTACTCTTTTTCACATTCTTTACCCATAGGTCATTACAGAGTATTGAGAAGAGTTCCCTATGGTATACAGTAGATCCTTATTATCAACTTTATATATAGTAGTGTGTATATGTCAATCCCAATCTCCCAATTTATTCCTCATTATTTTTTAATGGGTAGTATTTCATTGGATTCAATACCATCCAGTTAATTTATTCATATGACAGTTGAAGAACATTTATTAGAATGTTTTCAGTGTTTGCATTTATGATTAAATCTGCCATAGACATTTGCATCCATGTTTTTGTGTATCAGTTTTCATTTCTCTTTGGTAAAATATCTGAAGGTGGGATTGCTTGGTTATTAGATTCCTCTTGCTGATATAACTAATTACTAGGAATTTAATCACTTAAAACAACATAATGACATAGATCTGTTCTTTTACAGTTCTGGAGGTCAAAAGTCTAAACTGGTTTGCAGGGCTGTGTTTCTTCCAGAGGCTGTAGGGAAGAATCCACATTCTTGCCTGTTCCAGCTTCTAGACTCCAGCCCTCTTCCTTGGCCAGTGGTCCTGCCTCATTCTGACCTCTGCTTCTGTGGTCACATCTCCTATAACTCTATTCTTATCTTCCTTATAATTACATTGGGCCCACATGGATAACCCAGGATAATCTCCCTATCTCAGGATCCTTAATCACAGCTTCAAGCTCCCTTCAAAGTCCCCTTTTACCAGATAAGGTAGGGTAGTCATTGGTTCAGGGGTATGGAAGCAGACATCTTTGGAGCAGGGAGGGTGTGGGGATCTCGTTGTGCCTACCAAAACTGGGACATGCAACAAGTGTATATTAACTTTATAAGAAAATGCCAAAATAATGCTTTCCAAAGTATTATCATGCTATAAATTTTTGCTAATATTTCTAGTTGTGTTAATAATATATTGAGCTTGTTAATTAGGGTATGTTTCTGTATCAGTTTGCAAATTTTTTGCTGTATGTCAGAGAAAACCTAATACAAACTGACATTTGAAAAAAGGAAAGTTATTGGCTTACATAAACAAAAGGTCTAAGGCTGAAGTTTTGCTCTTAGCATTTCTGAGTTCAAGACTCAAACATTGTTATCATTAGTTTTTCTCTATCTATTGGATTGGTATCATTTGCAGGCTCTATGCAGTGGCAAGGAGATGACAGTAGCTCCAGATCTTATATTCTCTTTGGCTGAAGTCCCAGGGAAAAATGCCCAATTATATCTCAGTGTTTTTAGCCACTGCTTCTTATTGTTGCCAGCGGATCACATGACAATCCTGTGAACCACTGTGACCACAGGATAGGATATAGAAATTGGCCTTGGTCAACTGATCTATCCCTTAGCTGGGCAAGGATCTTAATCCAAAGACTGTGGACTAAAAAAGAGATGGAACCCAAACAGAAAACAGAGGCTATATCTAGTAGAAGATACAGGTGTTGGAGACATTCTGCAAACGTCCATTCTAATTTCTTAAACTTTAAATAGAGCTCTAGACTTAAGTCTCCTCTAAGGAATTTACTCTTTTGGGTGTGTTTACCCACTTTTGCCAAATAAGAAACCATGTTAACCTCATTTATACCACTAGAGATTGCTTATAGACGCAGTGGGGGAAGACAGGGAACTAGGGATGCCCTGAAACCAGCTTGTGTTGGCTCACATGCACTCCTGTTGTATGAATCTCTTCCCAATGCTGCATCTAGTCAGTTTATGTGGATTCCTTGAAATCAGCCACGGGGAAGTATTTACACCACAGAAATTGGCAAACATTACGTATCAGGGCTTTATCCCCTAGAGTGCTAGTTGCTAAACATTTACCAATACACTGCTGGCAGCTAGTAAATAACAATACAATAAATATGATAGCTTTGTGAGATACTTTTAAATTACTTCAGTCATTAATTGCAACAGGAATTGAGAGAAGGGAAATATCATTGTGTGTGTGTGTGTGTGTGTGTGTGTGTGTGTGTGTCTGCCCCTCACCCTTCCCTCCCAAGGAATCCTTCATGGACAAGCAGAGAGCTTGAATTGGACATTGCATTGGAAAGAACACACCTAAGTTTAAGTCTGTGGCTTGTGCTTTCATGGTTTGTACTTTTTTCTGCCATCCAAGAAAAAATTTTCATTTTTCACAAAATATTCTATTTTCTTCTAAAAACAGCATAGTTTCTTAAATTAACTTTTGGGTATGGTGTGAGCTAGAGGCCAAGATTCTTTTTTTTTTTTTCCAATGCCTTGAGAATTAGAAAAAACCCTCTTCTGTCTATTATCAAGATATTATCACCAAGTGCTGCATATTCCCTATTCTTTTTTTCATGGATTCTCAATTCCCAGCATGAGTTCTGTTAAATTCATGAGTCTTCAGCCTATATAAGAACAGAGGTCTAATGTTCAAAAGCACCTGTGAGTGTGCTCTGACTGTGAGTCTTGCTCTGTAGTCTATTCTACCACTAGCTTCTTATTGATCTGAGCACCTTTCCCCCATGAGGAACATGGAGGAGCTCCTGAAATATTAGCTGAACAAGAGATATTGATTTTAACTTCAGCAGGTTCTATGCAGATGTTCAATTTTTAAAAATATATCTTGTTCTCATTCTCACTGCACCAAAACCCTACCTCATTTCCTCAGATTGTCATCTCCAGGTTTATTCCACCCCTTCTCTTCATCAGGTCAGCTGAAAATGAAAGATGATTTTCCTCCCAAAGAAGAACTTCCGTGTTTGGAGCCTCATAACTTCTTGTGTAATTTCCTGTCAGTTCTCTCTTAGGGCACAGACTCCAAGAGCTGATTGATGTGTATGAGTTTCTTGCAGTAGAGATGCTCACTAACAATTTGCTGCCTGGCTCTATCACATCTTTTCACTTGAGTTTTTGGAGAAAAAGATTTTTTCTTGAGTTTATTTGCCTTCTAATGATTTCTTTCTGGTAAAGCCTGATGAAAAGATAATTTCATGGCTAGAATAAAGATGCATATTTTACTTTAAAACACAAGTCTTTGTTTCCTGGTTATGAGCATACTTTTACATGCTAGAGTTTAGATAGGTCTGGAGGGACATTGTGAAGACACGTCATAGTCATTTGGCACATTAAGGAATAAAATAAGAGTAAAGTCTTTGAGAAGATTTAGCCTTCATTTTATGTACTTTCAGGGATGACACATGCTGTGGGGCTCAGGGATGCTTAGATCATAGAAGAGTCCTTTAAAGGATGAAAGTAGGACAGTCTAAGTGTAGATATATTGGCATATTGGTGTAAAATTTTAGAAGATAAATACTGTGTGAGGTTCCTGTCTCTTGGTGTTTAATTTCCATGTCATTACTATCAAAGAAAGAAAGACTTGATTCAAGAAAGGACTAAACTCAAAACCACATATTGCAGTTTATTTGGAATTCAGTAAAAACATTAGGTGCTGGCACTAAGTTATTGGGATATTTTTCAAGGAAGGTTAAAGACACCATTGCTTAGAGTGATTTATTAGTAGAATAACCAACTGTTTGTGTGAGGTGGTTTAAAAGCTTTTGGTCTGGAGTTGAGCAGAGATCTTCAGAGGGGAGAATTCATGGAGTAAGGATCTAGGCCTAATTTTTCAGGCCATATAAACCTAGATCTGAATTCCAACTTTTGTAGTTTCTTGTGATGTAACTTTGTGCATTTAATTTATACTTTCTGGATCTCAGACTTAATTTATTTGTCTAATGGACATCCTGAAGCTACCTCAAGGTGTTGTAATTATGAGTGAAATGAATGAATGAAATATAAATATGTGAACCTATTAGCCTATTGCCTGGTACTCAACAAATTCTGCTCATGAGATTCTCAAGACAAGAATACTGAAGTGGTTTGCCATTCCCTTCTACAGTGGACCACATTTTGTCAGAACTCTCCACCAAGACCTGTCTGTCTTGGGTGGCCCTACATGGCTTAGTTTCGTTGAGTTAGACAAGGCTGTGGTCCATGTGATTGGATTGGCTAGTTTTCTGTGATTGTGGTTTCAGTCTGTCTGCCCTCTGATGCCCTCTCTCAGCACCTAGAAAACTAAGATCGTGACATCTGGTTCTATCACTTCATGACAAGTAGATTGGGAAACAGTGGAAACTGTGTCAGACTTTATTTTCTTGGGCTCCAAAATCACTGCAGATGGTGAATGCAGCCATGAAATTAAACAATGCTTACTCCTTGGAAGGAAAGTTGTGACCAACATAGACAGCATATTAAAAAGCAGAGACATTACTCTGCCAACAAAGGTCCATCTAGTCAAGGCTATGGTTTTTCCGGTGGTCATGTATGGATGTGAGAGTTGGACTATAAAGAAAGCTGAGCACTAAAGAATGGATGCTTTTGAACTGTGGTGTTGGAGAAGACTCTTGGGAGTCCTTTGAATTGCAAGGAGATCCAACCAATCCATTCTAATGGAGATCAGTCCTGAGTGTTCATTGGAAGGACTGATGTTGAAGCTGAAACTCCAATACTTTGGCCACCTGATGTGAAGAGCTGACTCATTGGAAAAGACCCTGATGCTGGGAAAGATTGAAGGCAGGAGGAGAAGGGGATGACAGAGGATGAGATGGTTGGATGGCATCACCGACTCAGTGGAGACGAGTTTGAATAAACTCTGGGAATTGGTGATGGACAGGGAGGCCTGGCGTGCTGTGGTCCATGGGGTTGCAAAGATTTGGACATGACTGAGTGACTGAACTGACAACAAACACAGCTCACTATCCTTCTTCCTTAAAAGGAAGACACAATTGTTATGGGAGAAGTTTGGGAAAATTCTCAAGTGAGACTTATTATGCTCTAGTAGGACCATGTAACACATTTTTTTTTTTTTTCTTTTCGGGGAGCTGATAGGACTAATGTTATGATACCTTGTCCATCTGCCCAGTAAGGAAGGGATGACACATTCTGTGAGGCTCAAGGATGCTTAAATAAATCATGGAGGAGTCCCATAGAGGATGAAAGGAGGCCAGTCTAAATGTAGATATATTGGCATAAAATTTTAGAGGATAAATGCTGTGTGAGGTTCCTGTCTCTTTGTGTTTAAGTTCCATGTCATTACTACCAAACAAAGACTTGATTCAGAGAAAGGAAGAAACTCAAAGCTTTGGAAGATGTGAAAAGATGCCTCTACTTTACAAAGGAATCCCATGTATAGCAGACCCAATGGATCTGGTTTATCAAATTTGGTTACAAGCAGTAGACCACCCTTAAGGGATCATATTTCATTTCTGAACAACTGTAACTGTTAGAAATGCCTTTATATTTAGTCAAATGCAACACCTTTGTGCTGTGATGTTTATCATTTCAGTACTAAAGTCAATTTCAGCTGCTTTATGTTCTTTTCTCCCAAAGTTTTCCTGAGATATAATTGACATATAACACTGCATTAGTTTAAGGTGTACAACACAGTGAATAGTGTGTGTGTGTATATATATATACACACACACACACACATATATATATATACACACACATATATATAAATGATTAATAGTAAGTTAAGCTGACACTCATTTCCTCACATACTTGTAATTTTTTTCTTGTAATGAGAACTTTTAAAACCTAGTCTATTAGCAACTTGAAACTATAGAACACAGTATTATTAACTAAATTCACCAAGCTGCACATGAATCCCCAGAACTTATTTATCTTATACCCCCAAATTTGTACCTTTTGACCACCTTCACTTATTTTGCCTACCCTCTACCCCCTACCTCTGGCAACCACCAATCTGTTCTTTGTGTTCATTTTTTTTTTTTAGATTCCGCATATAATAAGTCTGTTGGACTTATTTCACTTATCATAATGCCGTCAAAGTCCATCTATATCACAAATGGCAAGGTTTCCTTCTTTGCTATGGCTGAATAATATTCCACTATATATTGGGTTGGCCAAAAAGTTCATTTGGGTTTTGTAAGATAGTACAGAAAAACTCTAATGAACTTTTGGGGCAACCCAATGTATTTATGTGTGTGTATATATAATCTCACATTTTCTTTATCTCTTGATGGACTATTACGTTTTTTTTCATATATAGTTATTATAAATGCTGCTAGGAACTTGGGGGTGCAGATAACTTTCTAAGATAGTGATTTTGTTTCCTTCAGATAAATACCTGAAGTGGAATTTCTGGATTATGTGATAGTCCTATTTTTTAGTTTTTTGAAGAACCTCCATACGATTTTATATAGTTGTTGCACACCTACAGTGCACGTGTTCCCTGTCTCCACATCCTCATTAACATTTGTTATTTATTATCACTAATAAGAAATAAGTATATTTCTTATTACTTATTAGAATGATAGTAGCCATTCTAATAGCTGTATGGTGATGGTGCTTTGTAGTTTGATTCGCATTTTCCTGAATGATATTGAATACTTTTTCATGGACCTTTCATGATCATATGTATATTTCCCTCAAAAAAATACCTATTCAGTTTCTCTGCCCAGTTTTCAGTCAGGTTATTTGTTTTGCTTGTTTTAGTTATTTTTCTGTTGAGTTGTATGGCTTCTTTATCTATTTTACATATTAGTCAGATTTATGACTTACAAATATTTTCTTCCATTCTATTGATTGCCTCTTCATTTTGTTGATGGTTTCCTTTGCTATGCAAAAGCTTTTAAGTTTGATGTAGTATCATTTACTTTTGCTTTTTTCCGCCTCAGCTGTCTTGTATTTCTTCAGAGGAGTACAAAGCGGACATTGGTAGGCTTAATTCCTCTAATGCCCCTTTGCATGCCCCAGAAAGAACTCTTTTCTTACTATAGGCTGTTGCCCTGAGCAATAGTGTTGTAAAGAGTATTTTGGAGTTAATGTGAGTATGAGGATGGGGCAGGAGGATAAAGAGGTAACTGTGGGAAGCTCATTCAGTACAAAATCATCACCACTGTTGGAATAGCTTCACAAGCCCACCCAGGCAGCCCACTTGGTAGCTTGAACACCTAAATATTTCAAAGCACCTACAGTTCAGTGATATTTTCTAAGAAGATCTCAGTAGAGGTGGCTCTTTTTTTCAGCTAATCATCTATAAGAGAATATGGTAATTGCGTTTCTGAAGGTCTTCCGTATTTCAGTGTTTACATCCTTGACATGGATTGCTCTTCAAAACTTCAAATGCTGATAAAGGAAATAGGCTTGAAAGAAATGCCAGTTGAATTCAAGCCTATTAAAGGCCTGGCTGTGAGAAGGCTCATTCTTCAAATAATACTGATTGATTAATATACTGTATCTGTTATCTGCCATTTTTCAGAAGTCCCCCAAAGAGGCAGGAATCTTAAGGAAACATTTGTAGCTTACTTAAGAGAATAATAATAAACTAATAAAAGCCATCTTTCTGAGGAGAAAGCTTTCTGAGAAGCATTTTATTAAATGTCATGCTTGAATGGGATTCTGAATTTTGACCCTTGCTAGTTGGGGAAGGCAATTCCAACGGTTTTTTTCATAAAATAATTAGCTTCAAATGTAATAGAGTTTTATAATTGGAAGGAAGCTTAAAGATAGTTTTGTTCAATCTTTTTTATTTTCCAGGTATGAAAGCTAAAATAGTTTTTTACTGGGTAATTTTTACATGCCTATTATATTCCAGGCACTGTGGTAGGAACTAGGGATATTGTGGACAACAAGACAAAGTTGACTAGTTAGACCAATTATAGAGAAGTCATGGATTAGTTAAGGCAGCTCAGTTGTAGACTAGCATTCAACCCATAGTTGCTTTGACCATCTGTCTTGCCTCCAACCCTCACCAGTTCATTCAACACCTTGAGTTGCTTATTCCCATTTGCTCCTTTACCTGCTCACTTCTTTCATATTGTCTGAGAATGGTGGTTCTCACCACTTTTGGTCTTCTCTCCTCTCCCTCAGAGGCACATGTGAGCGTACACATGTAATTTTCCATACCATCTCAGGGCATGTGGAGCTCTCTTGAACTCCACAGGCATCAGAAAAAGAAACTCTATTTTGGTGATACATACTGAAACAGTAGCCACACAAAGACAACTTTATTGACCATCTGCTTTCTACTGGGGAATTTTGTGGGGCCTGCAGTATTTTTGCTGTTGGTGAGAATTTTATCAATCACTCAATAAATCAGTCAAATCAAGGAGTAACTGACAAATCATATTCCATGCCCTGTGGAAAGATACAGTTTTAGAATGTGATCCTTGTTTTATCTATGAGGAAACTGAGCTTTAGAGATGTTAAGTAACAAGTTCCCACAGCCTTGAGGTAGAGACCAGGGTTTGAACCCAGAGTTTCAAACTCTACTTCTAGGTCTTTTCTCTCCTAAGCTTAGCTACTTTGAGTGTTAGAAATACCTCTGGAGTGGAGACACTTTTTTGTTTGTTTGTCTTTAGTGTATAACAGACCACATGTGTTTTAGGAGCCTGGAAGCAAGGGAGATCAATAAGAGCTGGAGAACACTGAGGAAACTTCTCCCATAGACACTTCATCAAAGGATGGGTAAGATATGGTTAAGTGGAATAGAATCAAAATGGTTAAAATTAATTTGACTCAGGTGTTTCTAGAAGGATGGGAATTAGTTTGAAGCATAAAGAGCTTAATATAGTATACATAATATAGTAATTTCTATGACTTTCAAATCCAGCTTTAAATACAGATGTGTTTAGGTGTTTCTAGAAGGATGGGGATTAGTATGAAGCATAAAAAGCATAATATAGTAAACATAATATAGTATATTATAGTATAGTATACTATACATAATATGATAATTTCTATGACTTCAAATCCAGCTTTAAATATAGGTGTGTTTAGGTAATCAGTCGGAGAAGGCGATGGCACTCCAGTCCAGTACTCTTGCCTAGAAAATCCCATGGACAGAGGAGCCTGGTAGGCTGTAGTCCATGGGGTTGCAAAGAGTCAGACACGACTGAAGTGACTTAGCAGCAGCAGCAGGTAATCAGTGAGTTTCTTTTCTACTTATATCTGATATTTTAAGGTGGGTAAAAAAGGTATCTTGTCAATTAACCACACATTTATTTATTTGTTTGTTACTTAGAAATAATAGAGAATAATGACCAGTAGCCCTTACTCTCCATTGGAGAAGGAAATGGCAACCCACTCCAGTGTGATTGCCTTGAGAATCCCAGGGACGGGGGAGCCTGGTGGGCTGCCGTCTCTGGGTCGCACAGAGTTGGACACAACTGAAGTGACTTAGGAGGAGGAGCCCTTACTCTCAGAGAGCTTAGATTCTGTTTGGAGAATTGTGATTTCAGCTATACCTGAAGAATTTAAAATATAAAAATTCTTGAAGGTTTTCTATCTTTTTAATACTTTTTTTCAGACTCTGGTTAGAAGGTAAAATAAGCCAAATTAAACCACTATTTTTACAATGGTTTCCAAATACATTTTCAGTTGAAATAGGCAACTATCGTTCCAAGATTTTAATTGAGACTAACAACATGATATATTTCCTTTAAGGTACTAGACTATCTGTGGTGCTTATTTTATTTGAAGCAACTGATCTAGTCTATAACTCTGTATTCTTTCCTGGGAAATCCCATGGACAGAGGAGCCTGCCTGACTATAGTCCATAGGATGGCAAAAGTTGGACACGACTTAGTGACTAAACCACCACCTCCATAACTTATGATGATCACACCAAGAGAACTTTTAAGCTTTTCTTGCCTTGATCCAAAGTACTGTTGCGTGAATATTGGAGTACCATGATAAGTGCATTATAAGAAGGTTTTTTGGGGTCTACATAATGGTGGCATGCTGCACTGTTGTTGTTCCCATTCTACAGATGGGAAAATAAACAAAGGAAACTGTTAGGATAGTCACATTAGGGGAAAAAAGGCTTGAGGAATTTTATGCTCCAGATATTCAAATACAAAGAGTGTGTAGTAATGACAGATAATTTCTTGTGACCATTTTATCTAATAATCTTTCATTTGTTCTTAATTAAAAGAAGAATTGAAACTGCTGCGGTGCCTTTGGTTCACTCCTATATTTGAGCCTACAGATCTAGAATTTCTCATCTGGAAGTTCTAGTATGTCCGTACTCTTACATATTGTGGACTCTATCATAAGAAGCCATTCCACTCTATAGTAATATAATAATACTTAAAATATAATTTTACATCTTAATTACTTACAATATTATATATATTATGTGTAAATGCATTATATACATTATATGGAAACAATGTGTTGCATTCTGTCATCATATTTTACTAGATAATTTTGAACCTGTTTCCATCATTTGAATTCAGCTTGCTTTCTTGGCAGCTCAGACACCCTAGTAAGTGAAAAGCCAAGTATACTCAACTTGACACACTAATAGTTGAAGGACCAGAATTCAAATCCAGGCCTGAATGACTCTAGAAGCATATGTCCTTCACTGCACTTTGCTTCTACCCTGATTTAAGGTTTACTTTTTATAACTCTAGTTTTATCTAAGTTTGAATTGTAAGTCTTACATGTATTTTGGAATCACTGTATATGTAAGAGCATAAAGAATACACCTTGGGAAGTTACAGGAGAGAATAAACTGGATGTATATAGTTCATCAACATTAGCTAGAGAATCATCACCTTGAAATGTGGGCATGTGAAATTATTCATGGAAACTCAGCCAAACAAAACATAGCAGAAGCTATCCATTGTATATGCAGTAACATGCTAAATGAGATAATCTGTTTTGTTTTGGTCAAATACTCAAGAAAATTTGAGGCTCTGATTCTTACTTTCCAAAGTGAGGTTTGAATCTACTTGACCTGAACTGCTAAAGAAGATGGTCAAAACACCAGTTGAAGTCTACAGTTTCCTGCCAAGATGGGATAAAAGGGATTAGTTTTACTCTCCCTCCTGGGAGGCTAGGAATAGTATCTGTTCCCACTAACCTCCCTGGAAAAATCTCATGTTATATGAGGCTTTAAATAGAGCCTTCAGAAGGCTCAGTGATGGGGAACCATTCAATTCGGTTCAGTCGCTCAGTCGTTGCCAACTCTTTGAGACCCCATGAATCGCAGCACACCAGGCTTCCCTGTCCATCACCAACTCCCAAAGTTTACACAAACTCATGTCCATTGAGTCGGTGATGCCATCCAGCAATCTCATCCTCTGTTGTCCCCTTCTCCTTCTGCCCTCTACCTTTCCCAGCATCAGGGTCTTTTCCAATGAGTCAGCTCTTCACATCAGGTGGCCAAAGTATTGGAGTTTCAGCTTCAGCATCAGTCCTTCCAATGAACATTCAGGACTGGTCTCCTTTAGGGTGGACTGGTTGGATCTCCTTGCTGTCCAAGGGACTCTCAAGAGTCTTCTCCAACACCACAGTTCAAAAGCATCAATTCTTTAGTGCTCAGCTTTCTTTATAGTCCAACTCTCACATGACCACTGGAAAAACCATAGCCTTGACTAGATGGATTTTTGTTGACAAAGTAATATCTCTGCTTTTGAATATGCTGTCTAGGTTGGTCACAACTTTCCTTCCAAGCAGTAAGCATCTTTTATTTTCATGGCTGCAACCACAATCTGCAGTGATTTTGGAGCCTAGAAAAATAAAGTCAGCCACTGTTTCCACTGTTTCCCCATCTATTTTCTATGAAGTGATGGGACTGGATGCCATGATCTTAGTTTTCTGAATGTTGAGCTTTAAGCCAACTTTTTCACTCTTCTCTTTCACTTTCATCAAGAGGCTCTTTAGTTCTTCTTTACTTTCTGCCATAAGGGTGGTATCATCTGCATATCTGAGGTTATTGATATTTTTCCCAGCAATCTTGATTCCAGCTTGTGTTTCTTCCAGTCCAGCATTTCTCTTGATGTACTCTGCATAGAAGTTAAATAAGCAGGGTGACAATATACAGCCTTGACATGCTCCCTTTCCTATTTGGAACCAGTCTGTTGTTCCATGTCCAGTTCTAACTGTTGCTTCCTCACCTGCATACAGGTTTCTCAAGAGGCAGGTCAGGTGGTCTGGTATTCCCATCTCTCTCAGAATTTTCCACAGTTTATTGTGATCCACATAGTCAAAGGCTTTGGCACAGTCAATACAGCAGAAATAGATGTTTTTCTGGAACTCTCTAGCTTTTTTGATGATCCAAGGGATGTTGGCAATTTGATCTCTGGTTTCTCTGCCTTTTCTAAAACCAGCTTGAACATCTCGAAGTTCATGTATTGCTGAAGCCTGGCTTCCAGAATTTTGAGGATTAATTTACTAGCATGTGAGATGGGTGCAACTGTGTGCTAGTTTGAGCATTCTTTGGCATTGCCTTTCTTTGGGATTGGAATGAAAATTGACCTTTTCCAGTCCTGTGGCCACTGCTGAGTTTTCCAAATTTGTTGACATATTGAGGGGAACCATTAGACTGATAAATACTCTGGTCTCACCTACAAATCTTAAAAAACTTTTTTTTTAATTCAAATATAGTTGATTTACAATATTGTTTTAGTTTTAGATACACAGCAATGTGATCCAGTTATACATATATACTGGGCTTCCCAGATGGGTCAGACAATAAAGAATCCACCTGTCAATGCAGGAGACCCAGGTTTGATCCCAAGGTTGGGAAGACCCCCTGGAGAAAGAAATGGCAACCCACTCTAGTATTCTTGCCTGGAGAATTCTCTTCTGACAGAGAAGCCTGGCAGGCTATAGTCCATGTGGTTGCAAACAGTCACACATGACTAAGTGATTAACCCAGACATGCATATATCTTTTATACTATATATATATTTCAAATTTTTATCCCTTAGAAGTTATTATAAAATATGGAATTTAGTTCCTTGTGCTATACAGTAGGTCCTTGTTGGTTATCTAATTTATATATAGTAGTGTGTGTATGTTAATCCCAAACTCCTAATTTATCCTGTCATATCTTTCCCCTTTGGTAACTGTAAGTTCCTACCTAACAATTCTTAAAAGCAAGACCTGAAAGCATAAAATTGTTTTCAAGTGATTTAACCACAATGAGATGCCACCATACAACTATTTGTATGGCTCAAAGAAACATCTGACCATACCAAGTATTAGCAAGGATATTTAGAAACTGGAACTCTCATAGACCATAGGTGAGAATGTAAGATACTATACCCACTTTTCAAAACAGGCAATTTCTTATAAGGTTAAATATATCCAGCCATCACACCCCTAGGTACTTGCCCGGGAGAAATAGAAAATTATCTTTACAAAGACTTATACATGAATATTTATAGCAGTTTTATTTACAAATAGCCTCAAACTGGTAACAATCAAAATGTACATCAAGGTGAATAAGTAAATCATGGTATAATCAGATAATGGAATACTATTCTATGATAAAGGAGTGAACCATCACACCTGAATGAATCTCAAAACATGCTGAATGAAAGAAAGTAAAAAAACAGTACACATTTGCACAGCAGTGCGAATGTACAGTCAAAAAGGGTTAAAATGGTACATTTTATGTCATGCATATTTTGCCATAATAAAAAAGAGTACTTGCTCTGTGATTCTTTTATATTTATGAAAGTCTAGAAAATCAGAAAGCAGATCAGTGGTTTTGGAAGGGATCAGGACACAGAACGAAGGATTACTAAGGGGGATAAGCAAACTTGTGGAAGTGATGGACACCATCCCCACTTTCCAACAGCATTTGCTCACTTTGGGTCCTTGTGTCACATTTTGCTAATTCTTGCCATATATATTTTCATTATTAATGTAGTTGTGACAGTGTTCTGTGATCAGTAATTTTTGATGTTGCTAAGGCAAAACTATTGGCTCACTGAAGGTGGCTTAGATGATGGTTAGTATTTTTTAGCAGTAAAGTGTTTTTTATTTAAGAAATGTACCCTTTTTTTTTTTTCTTAGACAAAATACTATTGCATACCTAATAGACTACAGCATAGTGTAGGCATAATTTTTATATGCTTATATGAGAAACCAATAACCTTGTATGACCCTTTTTATTGTGATATTTGCTTTATTGCAGTAGTTGGAACCAAACCTATAAAGTCTCCAAGGTATGCCTGTTTTAAAATGTGTCCAAGATTTGTTTTGATCAGATATGGTAACACATGCAGACATGGAAATGTCATGAAGAAATTTGTGTGCTTACTGTTCCCTGGAAACAGAAGACATGCGATGTCACACAGGGTGACCTGGGAAAGCCATGAAGCCAGTCAGGAGGCAAAGTGAGGGGAAACATGGACAAGTGCCTTTCTGGTGATTTCTGAGGGAAAATCAAGATAAGACAGAGAAGACAGGCTTAGAATTAGCTAGTTTGAATCATCTCAACAGACTTTGGCTTCTCCTACTTGTCTGATGCCTAGCACTAGGGTGGTTAGGATGGGTGGAGAGTATCTTGGCATATGAGAGCCTTGTTGAGGGTCTGATAAAGGAAGTGGTAGGGGCCAGGGCCTCTGGAGGCTGGTTTGCTTTTGAAGAGCATGCTCTTGGGCAAGTGCTTACTTCACTAGGATTTAGCCAGGTCTGGGAAGGGTGATCCCTTCCTGTGTCAGCAAGACCTCAAAATGTCAAAGCAGGAGGAAATACAGAAAAGTCATAACTAATACAGTAAATAAGAGTGAGAAGATGAGTCATGTATATATTGCCCATTTAGATGAGGCCCAGGGATAGAATGGGCTTCCCTGGTAGCTCAGCTGGTAAAGAATCTGCATGCAATGCAGAAGAACCCAGTTTGATTCTTGGGTTGGAAAGATCGTTTGGAGAAGGGATAGGCTACCCACTCCAGTATTCATGTGCTTCCCTGGTGACTCAGATGGTAAGGAATCTGCCTGCAGTGTGGGAGGCCTGGGTTTGATCCCTGGGTTGGGAAGATCCCCTGGAAGGGAGAGCATGGCAACTCACTCCAGTATTCTTGCCTAAAGAATCCCCATGGACAGAGGAGCATGGCGGGCTACAGTCCATGGGGTCACAAAGAGTCAGACATGATTGAGCAACTGAGCATAGCACAGGGATAGAATGGACCATAATGTCTTAGTAGCTTCAGTTGTGTCCGATGGATCTTTGTGAACCGATGGATTGTAGTCTGCCAGGCTCCTCTGTTCATGGGATTCTTCGGGCAAGAATACTGGAGTGGGTTGCCATTCCCTTCTCCATGGGATCTTCCTGACCCAGGAACTGAACCTGGGTCTCCTGCATTGCAGGTGGGTTCTTACCATCTGAGCCATCAGGGAAGCTCTGATGGACCATGGGATAGGATTAATGGCTAGTAGTGCCTTGGGAGCAATTAAAACATAGGTTTTTATAAGTTAGGGCTTCTGAGACATTCTTGTGCATGCAAATTACCAGGGATCTTGTCAAAGTGCAGATTCTTATTGAGAAAGTCTGGAGTAAAGCCTGAGAATCTGAATTTCTAACAAGCTATAGTGCTGTTAGTGTAAGATAACCCATGATACAGTAAAGTTCTGAGTGCTCGAATGAGCAATGGGTAGTAATCTGGGTTGAAGTGGTGGTTCTTCTACTTGGTAATGGATAATTCTGGGGAATGTACCTAACCTTTGAAAACCTTATATTCCTTACAAATAAGGTTGGAGTTATAACAATATCTACCTCAGAAGATCATTGTGATAGTTAAATGAAATATTACTTAAGGGTGCTCTGTGAGAGGCAGTCAAATGTAAGAAAAGTTGGGGTGGGTTTCTAAGACAGCTTACTGTTTCCTAAATTGCAAGAGTGGGATAATTTAGGGATCCTATTCTTGCAAGGATCTCCTTTGCCATCTGTCTGATGAGAAGATTTTTGGCTTCTGTATCTACAGTGATGGGAAGAATTCACTTGGAGGCCATTTTGTTTCTAGACTGCTCTGTTCATTTCAGAGATTTTCTTTTTTTTTTTGAGATAAATTCAGCTCCAGCCACGTAGTCATAGGTCTATCGCCTGAGGCAACTCAGAAGGAGAAAGGTCTGCCCTCCCAACCCTCTTTCATTTTTCTGATACATCCAGAGTTTCACATTTAACCAAGCCTACTTATTCACAATTACTGTATTCTCTGTGGTCGATACCAACAACTTAGAGTGATAAGAGGTAAGTGGTTATAGTCCATCTCCCACAACCTCATTACAATGAGACACTCAGACAGAAATAAACATACTTTTAAACAAGAATGCACAAAAACAATAATACAATCTACAGCAAACTCAAAACATTCTTGACTCTCAGTCTTTGTAAGGGCTCAAAGAGCACTTTGTATGAAAGTGTCACTCAGTAAACATAATATCGCAGTGGGAGGAATCATTTCATTTTCTAGGCTCTGAGAAGCAGCAGGACACAGAGGTTGAGAGGTCTGTGCCCAGGATGCTGTTCTGAAGAGTGTGGACTGTCAGGGTTTTATATCTTTTTTTCCTCCTACAAAGGGAGAAGGATTTAGATATAATCATGAAGTTGAATAATCCTTTGGTTGGTTGTTTATAAGGATCAGAACCTCCTCACTCAGTTTAGGTGAAAGAAGGTTTATGATCAGGAATGTTTCATAGAATTCAAGGGCAAAAATCACAGCTGAGGGTTATGAGAAACCGGAGCTGAAAGTGTAACCTTCACTGACCAAGGAAGGCCTTGGTCACTTCCTACCTCCCTCAGTCAGGTATCATATGACCCTTCCCTGAAATTCACTTCACATTTTACTCTTTTATAGAATATGCCTTCCATTTAGCTTTCCAAAGACCCATCCTGCTGCTGCTGCTGCTGCTAAGTTGCTTCAGTCGTGTCCAACTCTGTGCGACCCCATAGACAGCAGCCCACCAGACTCCCCCGTCCCTGGGATTCTCCAGGCAAGAACACTGGAGTGGGTTGCCATTTCCTTCTCCAATGCATGAAAGTAAAAAGTGAAAGTGAAGTCACTCAGTCGTGTCTGACTCTTAGCGACCCCACGGTCTGCAGCCTACCAGGCTCCTCCATCCATGGGATTTTCCAGGCAAGAGTACTGGAGTGGCCCATCCTAGCTTTCTTCAAACTACCTGCAGTCCCTGGGTCTGTGTTACTTTCAGACCAGGACACTCAGCTAAGCAATATGATTCCTATTTCAATTCCAAGTTCTGAGTATAGGAAGATTTAACACAAGATTGATACAACTTGAATCAGTTGTTTCTCCTTGTTCCAACCAGAAGCAGGTAGTGTAAAGTTACTTGAATAGCCATAAGACCAGCTCCCGGTTGGTTAAGAACACAGGGCATAGGCATGAAATTTGAATACCATGCCTGCTCTGGCTTTGCCATCTAATCTGTTAGTCATTGAGACTGTTTTTTTAACCAGGAAATTCATTGAGCACCCATTTGATATATTTATCACAAGCAGTTGGTAAGTAGGAATCAGGACTTTGGCAGAGTGGACTTCTTGTTTGTCATGGATTGACTGCAGTTGATTACTGTTAGTAACCTTTGGAGGGGGCTGTAGAGTCAGCTATAAATATACTGTCTGTATCCTTACCCACATTTTTCTGCTTTGTCTATAAAGTTCTAAGGAATGTTAGTGATATTTTCCTAGTCTTAAAGTCCTGTGGGGAAAAATGATAGTAGATCAACAGGTGTGAGCATCAGAAAGAGCATGTGGAACAACAGAATGAGCCTTGTTCTGAGAGTTGAAATCTCTCTCTTTGATAGTTACTGTACAGTTAACCTTTTTATACTTCTTCTAGTCTAATCTTTATAAATAAAAAATTACAGTTTTTATTTCAAGTCTTCTTGTGAATACTCAATGAAAAAAATATATGATGTTATTTGTGTCTTCTAAGGTAAAATGTTAAAGGACACTGAAGATTGAGTACAGTCTTGTTGAGGCTTCTTTCATGCATTTCCCATATGTGGACTATGAAAATGAGATATGATAAAAGGTGTTGAAGAAATTATACTTCTTCCTGCCACCACATGTCTCCAAGGACAGATTCTTCCAGGGATGGGGAGGGCAACATTCTATTTAACTTTTTGATCTTCCATATACTTTAGTTCGATTCAATCACTCAGTCATGTCCAATTCTGTATCCCCACGGACTGCAGCACGCCAGGCCTCCCTGTCCATCACCAACACCTGGAGTTTACTCAAACTCATGTCCATTGGGTCAGTGATGCCATCCATCTCATCCTCTGTCATCCCCTTCTACTCCCACCTTCAATCTTTCCCATCATCAGGGTCTTTTCCAATGAGTCAGTTCTTCACATCACGTGGGCAAAGTATTAGAGTTTCAGCTTCAGCATCAGTCCATCCAGTGAATATTCAGGACTGATGCCCTTTAGGGTAGACTGGTTGGATCTCCTTGCAGTCCAAAGGACTCTCAAGATTCTCTTCCAACACCACAGTTCAGGAGCATCAGTTCTTTGGTGCTCAGCTTTCTTTATAGTCCAATTCTCATATCCATACATAACTCCTGGAAAAACTATAGCTTTGACTAGACAGACCTTTGTCAGCAAAATAATGTCTCTGCTTTTTAATATGCTGTCTAGGTTGGTCATAGCTTTTCTTCCAAGGAGCAAGCAGCTTTTAATTTCATGGCTGCAGTCACCATCTGCAGTGATTTTGGAGCCCTCCAAAATAAAGTCTGTCACTGTTTCCATTGTTTCCCTGTCTATTTGCCATGAAGTGATGGGACCAGAAGCCATGATCTTAGTTTTCTGAATGTTGAGCTTTAAGCCAACTTTTTCACTCTCCTCTTTTACTTTCATCAATAAGTTCTTTAGTTCTTCTTTGTTCTCTGCCATAAGGGTGGTGCCATCTGCATATTTGAGGTTATTGATATTTCTCACTGCAATCTGGATCCAGCCTGGGCTTCATCCAGTCCAGTGTTTCTCATGATGCATTCTGCATATTAGTTAAATAACCAGGGTGACAATATACAACCTTGAGGTACTCCTTTCCCGATGTGTAACCAGTCTGCTGTTCCAAGTCCAGTTCTCACTGTTGCTTCTTGACCTGTAGACAGATTTCTCAAGAGGCAGATCAGGTAGTCTGGAATTCCCATCTCTAAGAATTTTCCACAGTTTGTTGTGATCCACACAGTCAAAGGCTTTGCCATAGTCAATAAAGCAAAAGTAGGTGTTTTTCTGGAACTCTCTCACTTTTTTGATGATCCAATGGATGTTGGTAATTTGATCTTTGGTTCCTCTGCCTTTTCGAAACCCAGCTTGAACATTTGGAAGTTCACGGTTCACACAGTGTTGAAGCCTGGCTTGGAGAATTTTGAGCATCACTTTGCTAGCATGTGAGATGAGTGAAATTGTGTGGTAGTCTGAGCATTCTTTGGCCTTGCCTTTCTTTGGGATTGAAATAAAAACTGACCTTTTGCAGTCCTGTGGCCACTGCTGAGTTTTCCAAATTTGCTGGCATATGGAGTGCAGCACTTTCACAGCATCATCTTTTAGTGTTTGAAATAGCTCAACTGGAATTCCATCACTTCCACCAGCTTTGTTTGTAGTGATGCTTCCTGAGGCCCACTTGACTTCCCATTGTAGGATGTCTGGCTCTAGTCAAGTGATCACACCATTGTCGTTATCTGGGTCATGAAGATATTTTTTGTATAGTTCTTCTGTGTATTCTTGCCACCTCTTTTTAATATCTCCTGCTTCTGTTAGACCCATATAATTTCTGTCCTTTATCGAGCCCATCTTTGCCTGAAATGTTCCCTTGATATCTCTGATTTTCTTGAAGAGATCTGTAATCTTTTCCATTCTATTGTTTTCTTCTATTTTTTTGGATTGATTACTGAGGAAGGCTTTCTTATCTCTCCTTCCTATTCTTTGGAACTCTGCATTCAGATGGGTGTATTTTTGCTTTCTCCTTTGCCTTTTGCTTCTCTTCTTTTCCCAGCTATTTGTAAGGCCTCTTCAGATAATCATTCTGCCTCTTTGCATTTCTTTTTCTTGGCAATGATCTTGCTCCCTGTCTCCTGTACAATGTCATGAACCTCTGTCCATAGTTCTTTAGGTACTCTGTCTATCAGATCTAATCCCTTGAATTTATTTTTCACTCCCACTGCATAATCATAATGGATTTGATTTAGGTCATACCTGAATGGTCTAGTGGTTTTCCCTACTTTCTTCAATTTAAGTCTGAATTTGGCAATAAGGAGTTCATGATCAGAGCCACAGTCAGCCCCTGGTCTTGTTTTTGCTGACTATATAGAGCTTCTCCATCTTTGGCTACAAAGAATAAAATAAATCTGATTTCAGTATTCCATATACTTAGCTTATAAATTGTGTGGAATTTTAATGTGAGCAAAAAAATGGTGTATTTTGGGTGAAGTGGGACTTCCAAAGAGTTGGAGAAAGGGGCTGTTGCAGTTGGGATGATGGTGATCGATTTTATGTGGTCAGAATCTCCCAGGGTCTTGGCCCAACTGCAAAAGAACAGATACCTAAATAGGTTCCTAATGTTGAATATTTCCCACATTTTGGAGTTTTCCCCTGTTCTTGAAAGACTGATAAAATTACCTTAAAGTGAGATGTTTTCATTACTTTCCCCGAATTGAAACTCTCACACCTTCAATCTTATACATATTATAGACAACAAAGACTGTTAGTTTAAATGTTACAAAAACTACATGCCATTTAAAGCAAGCACTTGGTCTTGAAGTGAGCTCCACTGCACTTAATACAACTTTTCTAGAGACATTTTTTTGTACAGAAAGCCAATTAGGTTTGTAAAATAATGTCAAGAAGATCTGCCTTATATGTCCTCTTGTTGTTAATAGCCCTGTTGTTGTTCAGTTGCTCAGTCGTGTCCAACTCTTCACGACCCCATGGATGGTAGCACAACAGGGGTCCCTATCCCTCACTATGTCCCAGAGTTTGCCCAAGTTAATAACCCTGCTAAATCCATTAAATTTTCTCTTCCACAGGAGTTACTGCTCCCAGGGATAGAATAGGAATTCATTCTGCTGCTGCTAAGTTGTTTCAGTTGTGTCTGACTCTGTGAGACCCCCTAGACGGCAGCCCACCAAGCTCCGCCGAACCTGGGATTCTCCAGGCAAGAACACTGGAGTGGGTTGCCATTCCCTTCTCCAGTGCATGAAAGTGAAAAGTGAAAATGAAGTCGCTCAGTCATGTTCGAATCCTAGTGACCCCATGGACTGCAGCCTTCCAGGCTCCTCCGTCCATGGAATTTTCTAGGCAAGAGTACTGGAGTGGGGTGCCATTGCGTATTGCACATATAGAACTGTTGCTTTCAAGACTGTCTCCCAGAATAGTTAGAGGCATATCAGCTGTCAATATAGCTCTTTGATAAAGCCATTTTCTTTGGTCAGTCCTTTCTAGAACTCCAGTAACTGAGCAGATTGTTACTGGATGGACCATCTTGAAAACCTGCCTGCGTCATTTGGAAAGGAAACATGTTTCAGTGCTGCAACAGAAACACAAAGTTTCTACATGAAAAGTTCTCGCTTTTAACTTGCACAGCCATAGGGAGAGTGAGAGGGTGGCTGATTACTCTAAGAACTGGTAGAGCATTCAAAGGATATCTGTCCAAAAAGAGGTATGTGTGATGTCACCTGGGCTAGCCTTGTTTGGCATTCTATGGATTGAGTCCTTTACCCCTGCCCTCTGCTGCAAGCTTCAGAGCCTGGCACACAAGGTGTTTGTCCCAAGGTCTTCAGCTTTTTTAACAAACAGCAACTGAATAGAAGCGATATGCTGGAGGTGTGATGTTTTAAGATTCTTCCATGGCAGGTTTCAAAAAAACCTACTGAAACTGCCTCGTATTTGTTCAGATAAAGCTTGATATTATGTCACTTAGAGCCTGAAATCTCTGTAAAATCTTAACATAAGGTAAATTTTTTCCTTCAGCTTGTAAAGTCTACCTGGTGAGAGAGGCTTGGCTGCTCCAAGCATTCTTTTAGGACCTTGGGCTAAGGAGGTGCTGCCATTGTCAACAGGAGACTTTTACTATTGTCCCTAGTGTTGCTTTTTAACTGGCCTATGAGGAAAGAGTGCTAGTGGAGAATCACAGGGGAGGTTTTATTGCCAATTCTGAAAGTAGAGAACATCAAGTCCTGTCCCATTTTATTATTCAAGGCCTGGTCACATGACCACAACTAACTGCAATGGATTCTGGGAAAGTAATTTGTCTGTGTGACCTGAATGAAAGGGGCTGGCCTGGTAACATCTGGCCAGTCTGCCAACTAGCTTAAACCAAATGGTGTTTATGACAAGAGTGCAGGGGTTCTATGGGGAGGGAGGTGGGAGGGGGTTTCATGTTTGGGAACACATGTAAGAATTAAAGATTTTAAAATTAAATAAAAAAAATTAATTAAAAAAATAAAAAATAAAAATAAAAACACTGAAAAAAAAAAAAAAAAGAAGGGAGTGGGTCTAGAAATCAGACAGTGCCCTCTGTCTCTTTCTTTCTTTTGCTCTTGATCTCTTTATTTTTGTGCCACTGGTTCAGTCCATTCTCTGTGTCTCTGTGTGCTTTTAAAAAGACTGCTCCTTTACCAGCAAGGCTGAAAATGGTTATTCCATAGCCCAGTTTTCACGTTATAGTCTTGGCTATCCAGAGCTTAACTATTTTCTGAATTCCAATTCCAAATTTCTAGGCAAGAGAATTTGACTGGCTCAGGCTGCCTCAGTTCCAGCTAACTGAGGCCAGCAGTCAGGGACCCAAAGTACATACCTGGCTTCTAGATCCCCAGCCCACTACCACTGTGACCCTGAGAATGAGACAGTGTTCAGAAATGGATGATTTTGAGCTGGATCACCCAAACTATCCATATGTTTAAATGGCAGATTTCCGAAGTGACTCAGGAGTTTTCAGCCACAGTCTTTGCACTACAAGAAGGCAAGAGAAAGTTCTCTTGCCTGAGTTCTGATATCCCCACTTCTCTCCTCTCTCACTCATATCATTGTGTTTGCCATTTTGCGACATTATATACATCCCAACTGAGGTAGTCATACCACCACTTCTCTGTCTTTGAAAGGCAAGAGTCACCTTCATGTATATAAAATCACAACAGGCCTAGTTTTAATTTAAAGTGTTTTTCATTTTCTGAAACTTTCTATATAAGCTCTATATGGTAGAGCCTCAAGGAGCTCTATCAGCTCTTTGAAGCCTATAAAACCAGTGACCTAAATATTAAACTGATGATGCATGCAAGGGAATAGAGAAGTTAAGGAGGATTTCTCTTATTCAGGAGTCTGTGATATTCTATCACTGTTATGGAATGTTCTGTTTTAAGATTCATCATATTTTTAAGATGGAGGAAAATATATCTAGATATAAATCTGTCTCATTTTGGTTTTCTCTGTGGTCTTATGAAGTGCTTATTATAGGAAGGTAAATCAAGGCTTAGTTTGGTGATTCACTTAATGCCTTTGAACCTACCTCATTTGTAAAATGGAGATAATAGTACATTACACAGGGATGCTGGGAAGATTAAATATAGTAATGAATGTTAAAAAGTGTACAGAGTCTTCAACAAATAAGCATGGAGTTAACGTATAACCCAGCAATTCCACTCTTAGATATGTGCTCAAGACTGTAGAAAAATAGGTGTTGAAATAAAACCTTGCATGTGAATGTTTGTAGCAAGTCTGCTCACAACAGCCAAAAGAGGAAACAGCCCAAATGTCCATCAGGTGATAAATAAATAAATGTGATATATCCATACAACAGAGTACTGTCCAGCAACAAAAATGAATGAAGTGCTGATACATGATATGGCATGGATAAATCTTGAAAATATGCTAAATAAGAGGAGTCAGAAACAAAACAAAAACACCACATATTGTTAATATATCACTTCTACTTCTGTTAAATATCCAGAATAGGAAAATCTATAGGGATATAAAGAAGATTCCGGGGTTTTAGGGTCTAGGGAGAGGGGGAATGGACAGTGTTTAATGGACAGAGGTTTCCATTTGGATTGATAAAATTGTTCTGAAACTAGATACTGTCCAATGTCTTGAAGGCACTTAATGCTACTACACTGTATGCTTTAAAAAGGTCTGAATGGTAAATATTATGTTATTTCTATTTTATCACAATAAAAAATCATACCTTATGCCCCCAGCCCCATTTTAAAAAAAAGCTTTGTAAGTGCTAAAGTGCTATATGAGATTAAATCACTCGTGATTTTTTTTTCCTTTTATTAAAGTGGCTGTCCTAGTCAGGTGACTCCAAGCACTTCATTACTCTGTGATACTTGTTTTCTCAGTGACCTCTCAATACCTCAGTCAAGAACCAGTTCCAGTCTTTTAACTTAAGGTTTTTCTTCTCAATTCTATGAGGAAATAGCCATCATAGTAATTTATTTAAGAAGGAAGCAAGGTAGATACATGCTGCCTCTATGTTTTTCAACGAATAAGAATCTTTCTTCAGCTGGTAGCTACCTGGCTTTCTGAAAAGTAATCTAAAGATTAGGTTGCAGAGTCAAAACGAACCAAGAAAGAAAAGGTCTGGGTTCTGGATTATGGTAGGCTTCATCAGTGCTGGTTACCCATTTCCAGTTCTCTTTTTTGTAGGCACGTGGGGAGGCTGGACTTCCCAGCTCCCTCAGTGCCGAGGCAGAGTGATGTGACTAACTCTAACAGATGACATGGAGACATTTAAGAGACAGTGTGTTACCTCCTGCTCTCTTTTCCTCTGCTGCAGTAACCCTTCCACAGGGTACAGAGGGGAATGGGAAAACCTTGCTAATACAGGGATATCAATGGGAGTGATTTAGATTGATCTTTGAGCCTGAGAAGCAAAGAAGGAATCTGGCCATCTAGGACCAAACAGGATCCCTAGGGGAGAAGGCTTCCAGAAGATGCTAGTACCCACACTCATCTGTTTCCCCAGCCTCCTTGGATCATTCACCCATTAAGACCAGTCAGTTAGAGGTGGTACATTGCTAGATATGTCACTGGGGATCAAATAAAAAAACAGTACACAGCCCCTGCTGTCAGGAAGCACACAGTCCAATGGAAGAGACAAAAAAGGGAGAGATGCCTATAACACAGTGGGTAAGCATGGCAAGGTAAATCCAGAGAACAGTGAAGAACAAAGGTGGGCCCTGCAACCTGGGCGGATGGGCAGAGGATTAGGGAAGTCTTATAGAAAGAGATGGCTACTGAGCTGAGACTGGAATGGGTTGGACTATGAAGAATTTGGAAGAGAGGTTTTGTTCTCACTCTAGAGATAATATCAGAAGAATGTGGGGCTTGGGCATTTCAAAGTGGAAATCAATTCATTTTTCATCAGACATCCTTATATATGGTGGACACTCTAGTCCTGTTGGGAGGGTAATTTTCTTAGTACTAATTTTAAGAGAGGGTAGAGCATCATGGTTATTAGTTCTCCTATGAAAGTGAAAGTGAAAGTGAAGTCGCTCAGTTGTGTCCAACTCTTTGCGAACCCATAGATGGTAGCCTACCAGGCTCCTCCGTCCATGGGATTTTCCAGGCAAGAGTACTGGAGTGGGTTGCCATTTCCTTCTCCAGAGAATCTTCCCGATCCAGGGATTGAACCCAGGTCTCTCTCATTGTAGGCAGACACTTTACCGTCTGAGCCACCAGGGAAGCCTAGACAAATCCTAACTTCAATGTTAGCTTTGTCTTATTTTTTAACTGTGTGATTTTGGGAAGATTATCTCTTTATGTCTCAGCTTTTGCTTGTTTGTTTTTTAAATCTGAAAATGTGGGTAATAATTTGTTGTTGGGATTGAAGGTTAATTCCTAAAGCTTGATAGCATCGACAGTGACATGGTTAAAAGGATGATGGCAAGTTATTTAAAGACCTTAAGTAGCATACTGACATGGTTTTACTGGAAAAGTACTTTCCAATTTCTAAATAACTGACCCTAAAGAAACATGGAGGACCCAAATTACTTAGGAGGGAAGACTACAACTTTAGCCTAGTGGTGTTAAATGATTGCGGTCATTTCCTGGCTCCCACTGAAGAGGAAGCTTGTCAGTGGGCTACAAGGTATGCTTTGTAGATAGGAATATAGTGCTTCTCTTACAGGCCTCTGTCCTCATTTACCCTGTTCAGAAATTCATAGCCAGTTGAGTTACATTTACCCTCTGGCTTTGATCTTTGGCTTTGACTAATAGGAACATCCTTGGGACACGGTTCCAGACAAGGATTCTGAGCACACATGTCTTTCATGGGCCTATGGAGCCCTCTGCTTCTGTTCAGCCCTGCGAAGCACTTATGAAGAAGTGACATGGGGCAGGCATGACGGTGCTCCTGGAGAGAATGCTTAAGGACAGAAACTGGTGTTTCTAAAACTTGTGTGCAGGCTGAGAACTGACTGTACTGAAATCTGAAATCCCTTCACCTTTGGGTATCAGACAGGCTACTGCAGTGGGCAGATGGGAGGGAGATTCTATACCTCAGAATGCCAGGGCTCAAGAAACTTCCAAACTGTATAATCAAGCCCTTGAATAAGCTCTTAATGAGGCTGTCAGTCTGTAGACCACATACCTTGGCAGAAATTTGGACATTTTAAGTGGAAGGAATTAATCAAGATTTGTGGATCTGACAGTGGGGTCACTTGCCTCCTAAGGTTTGAAAAGGAAGGAGGAGCTGAAAGTGAGTATCTTTTGTGATACTTTGGTATCAAGGTAAATGGATATTAAAATATGGGACCCTCCCTGACAGCTTTAGCTGCTTTGCAGAGAGCTAAACTTATAGGATTGTGTGGTAATTAGTGTCAAGAAGCTGTTATAAGTTAACATCACTCTGAAAAGCATGGGGTCTGAAAGGAGTGAGTATATTTCTGGGAAAGATATTTTTCAGGAGGTTTAGTGGGCTGAGGTGTTCTTTCCAGCGGTGCTTCATGATTGTCACATTATTCAAGCGGGGTCACTGCACACCCACAAGTGTGAGGACAGTCAATTGCAGGACTGTTCTCTCCTGCCTGGTAGAGCCCTGGGGATAAGGAACATGCAATGTCTAGTGAATCCTAACTACACAAATGTGTCCCAGGTTGATTGTTACGGTCATACTTGCAAAATAGATGACAGAGGTGTGTATCCTTCAGTCTTTAGTGTTCTTATGTTTTAATTTCTAAAAAGGAAAAAAAAAAGAATCCAGTCAGTGACAGAAAGAAGATCTGTGTTTACATTTTCAAGTTAACTAAGAATTAAGTTAATGAGATGATTAGATGGCACAACCAACTCAGTGGACAATAGTTTGAACAAGCTCTGGGAGACGCTGAAGGAGAGGGAAGCCTGGTGTGCTCCAGTCCATGGGGTCGCAAAGAGTTGGACACAACTGAGTGACTGAACAACAAGCAGTAAGTCACACTTCTTTTTAGAACTCTCTAAAATTTTCTTTAACTCTTTTTTCTTCCCAGCCCCCATTTGGCCTTACCCTTCTTTCTTCTTTCTTCCCAGCCCCCTTTGGCCTTACCCTTCAGTGACTTCTTAATGAGGAGAAAAACGCCTAGTCCAGTCTCTGCCTTCTGCCTTCCTTAGTGCCCAAATCCATAATTACCCTGTTTTTTTCTCCCTCTCCTTTACCAAAGCTCTGGCAGTAAATATTCTGGGCACACGTGCAGATCTCATTTTCAGTATATGCGTGCTCCCTGCTGCTTCCAGTGCTAAGACTAAAGGTTAACATCAATCACCTTTCTCTAGGGAACTGCCTATCCGATGCCCAGAACCCTGGGGATGACGCTGTCTCCACCTGAAGCTGATGACTCACTGGTAGTACAGAACCGCTCCTCCCGGCTCCATGGCAGGGCAATGCTGGATTTGGCCATAACTGGTCATTACCTGAAAGCCTTTCTTCTGCTGCTTATTATCACAGGTGTCTAAGACTCTCAACTGTTTTCAGGAACTCAACTAAACAACTCTGTTGCCCAATTGGAGCTTTTCAGAGTATTTATCTCAGGAAAGTGATTTCACATAAATGTCTGAGAGTTCCCAGTTCACTTTCAAAGAAGGCCCTTATTAGCAGCTGGTCCTCCCTAATTGGTGAAATTTCACTTATTACAACAACAGACTGGACATTTTTAGACAGTCAGGGAGATAATTCTCATGGGAATTGTTATTGATTCTACTTATCTGTTTAGAGCAACCCATTATATGCTTTGTTAGGGCCACAAAATGGTTGATGCCATGAGTATACATGTCATAAAAACTTAAAAAAGAAAAGAATTATTAAAATACACAAGAGGATGTAGTTATGAGGACTTATTATCCTTTAAAACCCTAGGACAGATTAATGCTCACTGTGTAATAGAGGTGGTCTTGCTCCCAGGGGAGGTTTCGGTGGGGTTTCCTGTCAGTCTCTCGTACTCTGCACTTTGGAAGTCATGTGGAGCGTGGCAGAGTTACTATTGGTTGTTCAATGGAAAACGACAATGGCCCCAAATAGGAATGAGAAAGATGACATAGGACAAAATACAGTGTGCCAGTTAAGTAACAGTTTTCACATAGACAAATGTAGTTTTCAGTGTTATGATCAGTGTTGAAGCATGCACTTTTTACAACACAAGAAACTTAGATGAACCGTATGGATATGATAGTTCATCATTAAATTGGATGATTGAGGGAATGTTCCTTTTTTCCTTTGTTAGACAAAAGAACAGAATTATTAAAAAGATGCAAATAGAAGACTAAACAGTAAAATCAGAAAACTTTCTTGCCTTTTACTCCCTATTTCTACTCTGATTTTCCAGAGACAAGCACCATTTGCTGTACACTTTATATATCCTTCCAAATATTATTCTTGATACTCAGAAGTAAATAATCATATATATATTTTCATATTATCATAAAAGCACATTATAGATTTATTTAAATTTCTAAATGGAATCATTGTAATTTTGTTCAACAATAATTGTTTCTCTACTTAGTACTATGTATCTTTGTCCTATGTTAGTACATACAGACCTACCAATTTATATTTAAAATTGCTGCATACAGTATCTTATTTTATTTTTTTCATATCAGAGGAAATATATTCTCACAACCCTTCTTCGTGCCACTTCCTTAATTTCTATTTTAAAGTAATATTTCATTATTTAACTCTTTGAAAGGGGGGATTACTGATTTATGTTTCTCGTAAGGTCTTTAGGAATAGGAAAGTGGTTATTGGCTTACTTAATTAAAATCTTGGTCATATTTCGGGAGAGAGTCAGCACAGAAGCCAAATTACCAACCTATAAATGTTTATTCTTCATTGCGAAACACTGAATGATACTCAAAGGGGTTTGATTTTGTGTGTTTTTTTTTAAATAATATTCTCTTATAATCCAAATTGAAGGTCAATATTTACCTCTACTGTGCTGTATTCTGGAAAATTTGAGGAAGAAGTTAGAACTTTAGAGTCGGACTAGATCCAACTCTAAATCCTGGTTTTGTCTATTTTGAACTATATGATCTTGGCAAATTATTTAAACCCCTTTATCCTCAGGCCTCTTCTTTGTAAAGTGGAAACAACAATCCTTAACTCATTAGATTGTATTTACTATGAAATGAAACACTATCTATGACAATAGGATAATGTCTAATTGTTGGTGTTCAGTAGTTTTAATTAACATTTATATGTGATGGAAAAATGAAGTTGTTGATATATAATGTTTTTTACTTACCAAAAGGCAATTTAATATAGTTTTACCTAATATATATGTTATATGTAACATTTCATTGTCATTCTCTTCAAAGAATATTCATTGAGTAGACAATATTCTTAGATATTCTTGAATGGCTACTTAAAAGGCTAAATGGTCAATATAAAACATGACCTTATGAGACATTATAATATGGGGAAATTTTCACTGAGATAATTAGGGATGACTTAATGAAGGTATGAGATCTGATACTGACCTTGAAAGATGGATAGATGATGGAGAAGCAATAGAATATTCCAAAAGTTCTGACTGAGCTCTCTCTTTCATAGATAGATGAGTGACATAGTAAACATTTAGACTTTAGAGTTTAATTTTTAGATGGGACCATTTATTTATTTATACCATTTATTTGTTTCAACCATTTCATATTATAGATAAGGGAAGAGGCCTGTAGGGTGTAAGTGACTAGCCAAACATCATAAAATTGGTTAGCTACAAAACTAGTAGGCTTCCCTGGTGGCTCAGAGGGTAAAGAATTCACCTTTAGTGTAAGAGAGCTGGGTTCAATCCCTGTGTCGGGAAGATCTCCTGGAGAAGGGAATGTCTACCTACTCTGGTATTCTTGCCTGGAGAATTCCATGGACAGATGAGCCTGGCAGACTATAGTCCATGGGGTCACAAAGAGTTGGACACAACTGAGCTACTATTACACACACACACACACACACACACACACACGCACACACACACAACTACTAGTAAAAGGTAACAGGTACTATTATTACTCACAAACAAGAAATGGAGATAGTTTTAGAGTTATGAACAAATGTTCATCAAGATTATTTTTAAAACCTTGAAGAGGTATATTTAAAAAACACTGCCTGTGGAATCAATCTTTTGAAGAACATGCGCTGTGATGTTGAGAACAAATAAGACACGTTGATGAAAGTAAAGGATGCAGAAGGAAATGGCAAGCATTTGAACAAAAATTAATATATGCCCAGGGCCTATGCAAACCATTGAATGATAAACACAAGCAGGCTTTACAGAGACCATGTAAATGAGGGACCAGGGCTGAGAGTAATCAAGGTTGAGCAAGAGGCATATGTAAGAGATAAAACATTTGGGACAGAAGAGGCTGGAAAAGATTCCAGAATAAATTTAGAGAGTGTACAAAAGTTCAGGCAAATCAAAAGTAGAAAATAAAGGGAAGATTGCACAAGAGGATTGATAATAAGATGTGTTTCAAGTACATGGAAACAAGATGTCTGTACAGAAGGCAAGAGTCTCACAGGTGGAAAAGGTAATTTATTGAGATAAGAGGTAGGATTTCTGAACAAGATGATTTTCCTAAGCATTAGTGATGTCAGGAGTGGACATACCTAGGAGGAAAAAAACAGAAAAATTTGGCTAGTATTAGCATAGCTGGAAATGAAATGGATTGAGAATTTTGGTGACTTATTTAAGGCAGGAATGGAGCATGATTGCTGTTGGGAAATCCAGCAAACTTTGTGATAATGAGTTGGTTGTTGAACTTCTCAAGACCTCTGATTTCTTAGCATAATTAAAGGACCTGGACAAAATCAGCTTCAAGACAGCTTTACTCAAAGTGTGGCCCATGGAACAGCAGGTCCAATATTATTTGTTACCAGTCTGTGAAAAAATTAGTAGAGACTTTTGAGAATGTTTAGCAGCTTTTATAGCAATTTGACTTTGTTGCAACATCTAAGCATGTGATTTTGTATTATACAGATTATTGGTCTGCAATGAACTTGAAATTGAAAAAAAAAAGTATTTCACTGTGGATAACCTGAGAATCGTTGTTATAAAGTCTTTTGATACTAAAGTTATAATTATATATATATTCAGCGGTTGAAATTTCCCTGGATATGGATAGGTCTGATTCATTCCTGTATCAGCTTTCTAGGGCTGCCGAAATAAAATGCCACAAACTTGGTGACTCAAACGCGAAATTTATTTTCACAGTTTTAGATACTGAAAGTTCAGAACTGAGGTGTCGGTAGGTTTAGTTCCTCCTCTCTTCTCTCGTGGCTTACAAGTGGCAGCCTTCTCTCTGTGTCCTCCCATCTTTCTTCTGTGCCTGGCATCACGTTGTCTCCATGTGTTCCAGTCTAAGGATTCCAGTTGGATCAGGTTTGGGTCCACCTTTAATGGCCTCATTTTAACTTAATCATCTCTTCAAAGGTCTTATCTGCAAATAGTTACATGCCAGGATACTAGGCATTAGGGCTTCAACATGTGAATTTGGGAAAAACAATTCAGTCCTTAACCTTGCTAAAGAAAGCTGTTTTTTTCAAGGCATTATTTTATGACAAGGTAACCAACTAATGGGTATTTTAGAATTGGTTTGTATGTTTGTTTTTGCCAAATGACCAAAAATACATGAATTAGTTATGATATGTTTTCATTTGATTTTAATGTATATACATTTTCCCCTAAAATGATGCCCTTATTTCAATAAATTAAGATCAAAGTAATACATTTCAGTTATCCAAATCTCAGAAGTGTTTGGATGAACAAATAGCAGAATTATAACATAATTCAATAAACCTATGAACCTTCCTACATTTCTGAACCGTCACTTTAAAAAAAGTAAATCAAGTCACACTATACTCTCAGAAACTTAATAGGACATAAATCAATTTTTACCTAGGGACAACTGAAAAAATTGATGCATTTGATTTTTTCCACAGCTCTGATCATATACAAGTTTACCAGTGTTCTGTTATTCAGATTCCCTGCATCCTGTCATCTTTTCCCTTTAATTTAAATCAGTCTTTGGGCATAATGCAGATTAATTCCTTGGGTTAAAGTTTTAGAATTACACCTACTGGGTGAACAAATGGAGTATTTCTGAGGTTCTTCTTATCTGCTGCTAAATTGCTGCTCTACATCAGAAGTATGAATCACCCTTGTCACTAGTAGTGTGGAAGAATATTTGTTTTGCTGTATTCTTTCCAGAATTTGATTATTAAGCAAAATCTTCTGTAAGTTTGAAAGAAGAAATGTGATATGTTATTTTCCTTCATATATTTTCTTACTACAGATGAAGTTGCACTGTTTTTCAGGTTATTGGCCACCTGTATTTCTTTGTGAACTGCTGTTGAGCATGATATACTTTGAAAGAGAGAAAAAGGCATACTGGCCTACAATGATGTCACCTCGCATTGAGAAGTGAGCATACATTTAAAGTACCATGCAACTTTGCAAACTTGTTTTCATTCTTTCCTTTTCCTCCCCAACTTTTCCTACTTTCTGTTCGTCTATTAAATAACTTCTCTGTGTTTGCCTGTGGAGGTCCTAGAATTCAGTGTGCTGAGAAACTCATGACAGAGTTCAGTACCCACTCTATTTTCAGTCTAGATCCAAAAGGAAACAAACCTCTTAAGTTCATCAGAAAGAATATGAACTGAATCTGAAAGTTTCACTTTGCACACATCTTACTGTACAGTGGAGATAATACGTCTCTATATTAATAATTTTGCTCATTAAGAAACAGACATGAAGGCTCAGAAACTGAGGACCAAGGCTGAAATGTACCTTGATTTTTGTTGGTTTCCTATACATTTTGCCTGCTGTTGCTGCTGCTAAGTCGCTTCAGTCGTGTCTGACTCTGTGCGACCCCATAGACGGCAGCCCACCAGGCTCCCCAGTCCCTGGGATTCTCCAGGCAAGAATACTGGAGTGGGTTGCCATTTCCTTCTCCAATGCATGAAAGTGAAAAGTGAAAGTGAAGTCACTCAGTCGTGTCTGACTCTTAGGGACCCCATGGACTGCAGCTCACCAGGCTCCTCCATCCACGGGATTTTCCAGGCAAGAGTACTGGAGTGGGGTGCCATTCCCTTCTCTGACTTATTTAAATAAGAGACAGTAAATTCACAGACCTCTGCCTGAATTAGGGTTATAAATATTTTCAGACAGCAAGGTTTTCATTTTTAACATTTTTTATTGTAAAATACGCATAATATAAATTCACCACTGTGAACATTTTTAAGTGTGCCGGAATTAAGTGTGTTCATACTGTTGTGCAGACATCACTGCATTCATTTCTATAAGTTTTTTTATGATGCAAAACTGAAACAATAACTCCTAATTCCCCACCCCCTCAAGCCTTTGTAAGCTACCATTCCGCTTTCTGTCTCTGTACCATTGACTACTTTAGGAACCTCATGTAAGTGGAGTCATATAGTGTCATTTTTGTGATGCCTTATTTCAATTAGCATAAAGTCCTCAGGGTTCATCGATGCTATAGCATATGTCAGAATTTCCTTCTCTTTTATGACTGAATAATATTACATTTTGCTTAATTCAGTCTTATGTCAGGGAACACCTTGATTTCTTCCATGTTTTAGCTATTATGAATAATGCTGCTATGAATATCGGTGTTCAAATATTAGTATCTCTTTGAGACTCTGCTTTCAAGTTTGGATATATACTAAGAAGTAGAATCACTAGATCATATTTTCAGTTTTTTAAGAAACTGTCATACTGGTTTCCACAGTTGCTGTCTCATTTTACATTCCTACCAACCATGTCCAAGGGTTCCAATTTCTCTACATTTGTCATTTCAGCTTTTCTTCTTAAAGTAGATATCCTAGTGGTTGCGAGGTGGTATCTCACTGTGGTTTTGGTATGATTTTCCCAATGACCAGTGATTTGAATATTTTTTCATGCATGTGCTTATTTTCCATTCATATATCTTCTTTAGAGAAATGTCTATTCAAGCCCTTTGCCCATTATTGAATTGAATTCTTTTTTTTTTGCTGATGACTTAGGAGTTCTCTATATACTCTGGTTATTAATCTCTTCTCAGATATATGAAAATATGTTTTCTTATTCTGTGGGTTACTTTTTCACTCTGATAATACCCTCTGAATGCAAAAAAATTTAAAAAAAATTCATGAAATCCAATTTGTCTGTTTTTTCTTGTGTTGCTTATGTCTTTGATATCATATTCAAAATTTTTTTTCCTAAATTCAGTGTTCTGAAGCATCTGCCTTAAACCTTCTAAGTGTTTTAGTTCTTATGTTTGAGTATTTGATCCATTTTGAGTTAAGTTCTGTATTTGGGGTTATGTGAAGTTCAACTTCATGCTTTTGCATGAGGATATTCAGTTTTTACAGCACCACTTGTTAAAAAGGGGCTTCTCTGATAGCTCAGTTGATAAAGAATCTGCCTGCAATGAGCGAGACCTGGGTTCGACCTCTGGGTTGGAAGATACCCCGGAGAAGGGAAGGGCTACCCACTCCAATACTCTGGATTGGAGAATTACATGGACTGTAGTCCATGGGTTCATAAAGAGTTGGGACATGACTGAGCGACTTTCACTTGTTAAAAAGATTGTCTTTACCTGCATTGGATGTCTTTGGCACTTTTGTGAAAAATAGTTTGCACATATATGCAAATATTTGTTTCTGGGCCTAGTTGTAAGCAGTTAGTGGTGTTTTAGTTAAAAACTTCTGTGTGTACCCTCACATGTCACAAAAGAGCAAAAGAGCTGTTTGCAGATTTATAAGCCATCAATTATTAATATTTCTCTAGTGGTTGAAGTTGTCTGATATATTTTTTCTTCTGCCATGTAAACTGAAATGGTCACTAGATTTCTTAGTGTTAAAAATAATCAGTTTCAATAAATGCTGGAGAGGGTGTGGAGAAAAAGGAAACCTCTTACACTGTTGGTGGGAATGCAAACTAGTACAGCCACTATGGAGAACAGTGTGGAGATTCCTTAAAAAACTGGAAATAGAACTGCCTTATGACCCAGCAATCCCACTGCTGGGCATACACACCAAGGAAACCAGAATTGAAGGAGACACATGTAGCCCAGTGTTCATTGCAGCACTGTTTACAATAGCCAGGATATGGAAGCAACCTGGATGTCCATTGGCAGACAAATAGATGAAAGCTGTGGTACATATACACAATGGAATATTACTCAGCTATTAAAAAGAATGCATTTGAATCAGTTCTAATGAGGTAGATGAAACTGGAGCCTATTATTCAGAGCGAAGTAAGTCAGAAAGAAAAACACCAATACAGTATATTAATGCATATATATGGAATTTAAAAAGACGGTAACAATGACCCTACATGAGAGACAGCAAAAGAGACACAGATGTAAAGAACAGACTTTTGGACTCTGTGGGAGAAGGAGAGGGTGGGATGATTTGAAAGAATAGCATCATATGTGAAATAGATTGCCAGCCCAGGTTCGATGCATGAGACAGGGTGCTCAGGGCTGGTGCACTGGGATGACTCTGGGGAGTGATGAGATGGGGAGGGAGGTTGGAAGGAGGGTCAGGATGGGGAACCCATGGCTGATTCATGTGAATGTATGGCAAAAACCACCACAATGTTTTAAAGTAATTGTTGCTGCTGCTGCTGCTAAGTCGCTTCAGTCATGTCCAACTCTGTGAGACCCATAGATGGCTGCCCACCAGGCTCCCCCGTCCCTGGGATTCTCCAGGCAAGAACGCTGGAGTGGGTTGACATTTCTTTCTCCAATGCATGAAAATGAAAAGTGAAAGTGAAGTTGCTCAGTCGTATCTGACTCTTCACAACCCCATGAACTGCAGCTTATCAGGCTCCTCCGTCCATGGGATTTTCCAGGCAATAGTACTGGAGTGATTTGCCACTGCCACCTCCAATTAAAATAAATTTTTTAAAATCTTAAAAATAAAATCAGTTTCCTTAAAAAGTCAATATCTTATTCTTTTCTCATTGCAGGATATTTGCCATATATTCCATAATATGTGATGTAAAGATATGTTTGACATGGTTTCTGGAAAAGTTGTTTTCATGATCCAGAAAAGAATTGGTGTTTACAACGTGAGAATGAGTTTCCTTCCTTTGGCTTCATAATCTATGAATTTCCCTGAATGTGTGTACTGTGTGCGTGCATGCTTGTGTCACAGGTGAGTGAAACAGGCATGTGTAATTAAGGTAGCACACGGTCATCTGGCTGTGGAGAAATACATACGAGTCCATTCCCTAAGTTACAGAAGCTTACGCACTTAAATGCCAAAATTTGGGATATGTAAAGGCATTTATTTTCTCAAATGTATCACACTTGATTTGAATTTCTTTAATTGAAATATTAAACTTTAAGCTTTACTCTTTGGGGGTACATTTCAGCATTTTCTTTAAGTGTTTTTATTCCCTTAATGAAGTGCTTTTCCCCTCCTCAATTTTACTTTTGTCTTTGAATTTTTTCAAGTATTTGTATTTGAATTTTTAAAAGTGTTCTTCTGATGTCTTCTTTGCTCAGGTTCTAAAAGACTATTTTTCCCCTGGAGGTATCAGCTGCTAATGGTGCCCATTTCTTCTTCTAATTTGTTGCATTTACTATGCTGTGGGCAAGGTTAAAATTGTGTGTAAAATAAAAGTAAGCTTCCTTCTCCAAAAGAGAAGAGAAAGAGTTCTCTTGAAAATTTGAAGGCTTTGGTCTTTGAAATATGTGTTTTATGAGATTATATGACTCCTGTTACTATATTATTGGTTGCATTCTGAATGATCTAGGATGGAATTGCTTTTGTGCTTAAATTTGATTTATTAATTAAAGCATCTTCAATTAACATTAGGAAGAATCTACTGGTTAACTGCAGTTTGTACAAGCTGCCAGATATCGCTTTGCTATGTATTCTGCTAAATACTCAATGTGAAGAGATGTTCTATTTTCAGTCATCAGGTGTTAGCCTGCCTAGTTTGCCTACTCTTACAGAAGGTTACTGCCCAATGTTGAATTGAAAGTTGTACTTCAGGGGTGTTAGTAAGCAAATTGTTCATCCCTTTTATTTATAATTGCCCACATTTAAACGTATTCTATATCAGTTCCTTGGAAATTCTGCTTTTAATCCTTTGCAGTTGTATGCTGTGAAGACTAGTACTACTATTAGGATTCATTGACTGGCTGTGACAGGGTTTTTTCTTCATTTTTTTTTTAGGTCAAAAGAAACATGTCTTTCATGTTAACCCTCATATTTACTCTTCATACCACCTTTTCTTCCTTTGTGTATATTCAAGTATCTGTATAGTATCATTTCCCCTCAGCCTTAAGTTCTTCCTTTGATATTGTAGCAAATTTTATCAGATGCCATTTTCCCCAAAATGCTTTTATTCACTATCTTTTCTGAAAGATGATATCACTGGATAAAGAGTTTTTGGTTGGCAGTTTTTATTACCTTTCAGCATTTTAAAGATGTAATTCCACTGTTGTCTGATTTCCATCATATCTAATGAGAAGACTTAGAAAATTCATATCATTGTCATCTATACGAAGTATCGTTTTTCCCTGGCTGCTTTCAGGAATTTCTTCTTTACCTTCAGTTTTCAGCAGTTTGACTAAGATGTGTGTAGGAATGGATTGACTCAGGAGGCCTAGGCTGCTCAAACCCCACACATTCCTATTTTCAGAATTGGTCCTTGGCTGGTTTCTGTGAGATAAACTCTGAAACCTTAAAATGCTCTGCCTATTAAAGAATGTTTTGGTATGCCTGAGGCCTTGAGCCACATGGGATTAGTTTGATCTAATAGTTTGTGTTAATGGTATTATTTGTGGTGAGTTCTTGGTTTTGTTCTGGGAGGCTGGAATCCAAGTAGCTGACATCAGATGTACAGATTCTACTGGCCTACTTGAGTGACCTCCAATAAAAGCTCTGAACACCAACCAAGGTTCTGGTGAGTTTCCCTGGTTGGCAGCACTCTGCCTGTGTTGTCACACATGATTTCTGGGAGTAGGTGTGTGTCTGTGCTGACTCTATTGGGAGGGATGTCTGTGTGTGTTTTCTCCTGGACTTCCCCCAATGTGTCTTTTTTCTTTTGCTGATTTTAACCGGTATCCTTTTACTATAATAAACTGTAGCCATGAGTATGACAAATTTTCTGAGTTCATGACCCAGTGACTCATGGAGTCACTGAGCCTGAGGGTGGTCTGGAGAACTCACAACACAGTAGGCACCTGAAGTGGGATTTGGTACAATTATCCCTCATACACTAAAATAATGGAGAAGGATTTGTTTGGGAAAAGAAACAATGAAAAATGTTTGATGGTTTGATAGCTATCAAGTCATTCATCTATGAGGCGGCAGCAGCACTACAATTAGTTACTGTGGCTAAAGTTATGCATGAAATTTAGAAATGATCAACTAAACTACTGAGGAATTGGCTTACTGCAAACTTAAGGAAATGCAGAATAATGAGAGTAAGGTAAACATTCTCTGATTTTTAATATTCTGTCTAGGTTTGTCATGCGAAATGCTGGGCTGGATGAAGCACAAGCTAGAATTGAGATTACAGGGAGAAATAACAATAACCTCAGATATGCAGTTGACACCACCCTTATGGCAGAAAGTAAAGAGGAACTGTAAGAGCCCCCTGTGATGAAAGTGAAAGAGAAAAGTGAAAAGCTGGCTTAAACTCAACATTCAGAAAACTAAGATCATGGCATCTGGTCCCATCACTTCATGGCAAATAGATGGGGGGAAAATGGAAACAGTGAGAGACTTTATTCTTTGGGGGTTGAAAAATCACTGCAGATAGTGACTGCAGCCATGAAATTAAAAGACACTTGCTCCTTGGAAGAAAAGCTATGATCAACCTAGACAACATATTAAAAAGCAGAGACATTACTTTGCTGACAAAGGTCTATCTAGTCAAAGCTATGGTTTTTCCAGGAGTCATGTATGGATGTGAGAGTTGGACTATAAAGAAAACTGAGCACTGAAGAATTGATGCTTTTGAACTGTGGTCTTGGAGAAGACTGTTGAGAGTTCCTTGGACTGCAAGGAGATCCAACCAGTCCACCCTAAAGGAAATCAGTCCTGAATATTCACTAGAAGGACTGATGCTGAAGCTGAAGCTCCAGGACTTTGGCCATCTGATGGGAAGAACCGACTCACTGGAAAAGACCCTGATTCTGGGAAAGACAGATGGCAGGAGGAGAAGGGGATGACAGAGGATGAAATGGTTGGATGGCATCACTGACTTGATGGACATGAGTTTGATAAAGCTTCCAGAGTTGGTGATGGACAGGGGGGCCTGGCGGGCCGTAGTCCATGGGGTTGCAAAGAATCAGACACAATTGAGCGACTAAAATAAACTAAAGGTTTGTCATAGCTTTTCTTCCAAGGAGCAAGCGTCTTTTAATTTCATGGCTGCAGTCACCATCTGCAGTGATTTTCAAGCCCCTCAAAATAAAGTTTGTCACTGTTTCCCCATCTATTTGCCATGAAGTGATGGGACCAGATGCCGTGAACTTAGTTCTCTGAATGCTGAGTTTTAAGCCAGTTTTTTCAGTCTCCTCTTTCACTTTCATCAAGAGGTTCTTCAGTTCCTCTTCGTTTTCTGCCATAAGGGTGGTGTCATCTGCATATCTAAGGTTATTGATATTTCTCCCAGCAATCTGATTCTAGCTTGTGCTTCATCCACCCTGGCATTTTGTGTGCTGTACTCTGCATATAAGTTAAATAAGCAGGGTAACAATATACAGCCTTGATATACTTCTTCCCCAATGTGGAACCAGTCCGTTGTTCCATGTCCAGTTCTAGAGTTTTCTTCTTGACCTGCATACAGATTTCTCAGGAGGCAGATCAGGTGGTCTGGTATTCCCATCTTTTGAAGAGTTTTCCACAGTTTGTTGTGATCCACACAGTCAAAGGCTTGGTGTAGTCAATAAAGCAGAAGTAGATGTTTTTCTGGAACTCTCTTGCATCTGATGATCCAACAGATGTTGGCAATTTGATCGTTGGTTCCTGTGCCTTTTCTAAATCCAGCTTGAACATCTGGAAGTTCTCAGTTCATGTACTGTTGAAGCATCACTTGGAGAATTTTGAGCATTACTTTGTTAGCATATGAGATAGTGCAATTTTGCGGTAGTTTGAACATTCTTTGGCTTTGCCTTTCTTTGGGATTGGAGTGAAAACTGACCTTTCCCAGTCCAGTGGCCACTGCTGAATATTCCAAATTTGCTGGAATATTGAGTGCAGCACTTTAACAGCATCATCTTTCAGAATTTGTAATAGCTCAGGTGGAGTTCCTTCACCTCCACTAGCTTTGTTCATAGTGATGCTTCCTAAGGCCCATTTGACTTTGCATTCCAGGATGTCTGGCTCTAGGATCACACCATGGTGGTTATCTGAGTCATTAGGTTCCTTTTTTGTCTAGTTCTTCTGTGTATTCTAAGGGACTTCCCTGGTGGCTCAGACGGTAAAGCGTCTGCCTACAGTGTGGGAGACCTGGGTTCGATCCCTGGGTCAGGAAGATCCTCTGGAGAAGGAAATGGCAGCCCACTCCAGTACTCTTGCCTGGAAAATCCCATGGACTGAGGAGTGTAGTATGCTACAGTCCATGGGGTCGCAAAGAGTCGGACACGACTGAGCAACTTCACTTCTGTGTATTCTTACCACATCTTAATATCTTCTGTTTCTGTTAGGTCATACCATTTCTGTCCTTTATTGTGCCCATATTTGCATGAAGTTTTCCTTTGTTATATCTAACTTTCTAATTTTCTTGAAGAGATCTGTAGTTTTTCCCATTCTAATGTTCCATTCTAAAAATAGGATACAATGTGTTTAATCTTGCGTTAGGCAAACATTTTTTAACTTGAACATAAAAAACACAAACTATAAAATTAAAGTGGGTGAATTATGCTTCATCAAAAATATAAACCCTTGTTCTTCAAAACTCTTAATAAAAATAAAATGTCAAGGCATTGGCTGAAAGAAAATATTGCAAAGTGTACATCTGGTAATATCTTACATCCAGAGTATATAAAGAAGTGTTACACCTCCATAGAAAAAAGAAAGATGAGTGAAAAAAGAAAATCACTGTGGCAAAAATTTGCAGACATTTCATGGTCAAAAAATATATAAAAAGGATGCTCAGCATTTCTTAATGAATCATTAAGAAAATACAAGTAAAAATTGCAATGAGATACATCTGTACACCTACCAGGCTGGCTTTTATCTATAAGACTGACAGTGCCAAGTGTTGGTTCAGTTCAGTCCAGTCGCTAAGTTATGTCCAAATCTTTGTGACCCCATGAATTGTCACAGCACACCAGTCCTCCCTGTCCATCTCCAACTCCCGGAGTTCACTCAAACTCATGTGCATCGAGACAGTGATGGCATCCAGCCATCTCATCCTCTGTTGTCCCCTTCTCCTCCTGCCCCCAATTCCTCCCAGCATCAGGGTGTTTTTCAATGAGTCAACTCTTTGCATGAGGTGGCTAAGGTACTGGAGTTTCAGCTTCAGCATCAGTCCTTCCAATGAACACACAGGACTGATCTCCTTCAGAATGAACTGGTTGGATCTCCTTGCAGTCCAAGGGACTCTCAAAAGTCTTCTCCAACACCATAGTTCAAAAGCATCAATTCTTCGGCACTCACTTTTCTTCACAGTGTTGGTAGGGAAGTGTAATAACCTCATACACTCCTGGTGGGAATGAAAAATGATACAATTGCTTTGGAAAACACTGTGACAGTTGCTTATAAAGTTAAATATATGCTGGGTGCCTGGTCCTTGGCCACTCAGTCTGGCTCTTTCTTGACCTCCATTGACTATAGTCCACCAGGCTCTTCTGTCCATGGATTTTCCTGGCAAGAATACTGGAGTGGGTTGGTGTTACTCCTCCAGGGGATTTTCCTGACCCAGGGATCAAACCTGGGTGTCCTGCATTGGCAGGCAGATTCTTTACCATTGACCCATCTGGGAATCCCCTAAAGTTAGACATATGTGTGTGTGTGTCAGTGTGCTTAGTCACTCAATCCTGTCTGACTCTTCACGGCCCCATGGACTCTATCCCACCAGACTCTTCAGTCCATGGGATTCTCCAGGCAAGAATACTCCAGTGGGTTGCCATGGCCTCCTCCAGGGTATCTTTCCCACCTAGGGATGGATCTTCTGTCTCCTGGGTCTCCTGCATTGCAGGCAGATTCTTTACCACTAGTGCCAAAGTTAAACATATGATCCAGCAATTCTCCTAGATTTTTACCCTAAGAAGAAACATACATCTGTCCAAAAAACCAAGTCAGAAATGCTCATAGCAGTTTTATTTATAATAGTTCCAAACTGGGAATAAATCAGATTGTCATCAAAAGGCACATGGATAAACAAATTGTGGTATAACCAGATAATCAATGCTACTCATTAAAGAAAAGGAATAAACTAACACAATATGGATAAAGCACACATGCATTTTGCCAAGTGAAGGAGGCCAGTCATAAAGGAATACATGCTATATGAATCCATTTGTATGAACTTTGAGGAAGGGTAAAACTAGAGTGGTAGCAATCAGGTCTATTTACTGCAAAGGAGTAAAGTGTGGCTAGAATGAAGGAAGTTATGCTTGTTTCATTCCATGCTTGTGGTGTTGCTACACATTTGTCAAAACTCATTGAAAAATATATTTCAAATTGGTGAGTTTTACTGTACACAAATTATGCTTCAACAAAGCTGACAAAAATTGAGCGACCCTTACTGTGATAATTTTTTTTCAGGAAGCAAAAAGTAATCTTTTACTTATGTTGCCTTTCTTTTCACTGACATTAATGCCCGTATTACATCTTATTCATTAAGTTTTGTTGAAGTCTAGCATTCACCAAAAGTGAAGAGCATATTAATAAACATAAATACTCTAGGGGAGGATGGTGTAAGCATCTATTGGTAGAATGAAGTGACAGGAAGAGTAAATAATAATCAGTCATAATCTAATTAATTGCTAAGTGTTAGAAAGCAATGTGAAAAGCTGCATGGAGATGAGGACAGCTCCTTTGGCTGAAAAGTGCTTTAATACCTCTTGAATCCCAGGTGTGAAAAGAAAGAGGAAAAAAGGGGGAAAAAAATCCATCAGCAAAGCTGTCAGACACTTTGGGTTTTTGGGTCCTAGAAAGAAAGGTCACTGCTGCCTTTTCCAAAATGCTAACAGTAATCTTTCTTAGGCAGCGGCAGTAGTTCTGTTATCAGCTGAGCAAGTGCCATTTTCAATGATTGACAAGGTTTCCACCTCCAGATTTATTCCATAACCATGCTTAACAACTTGGGGCTTGCAATCTCCAGCTCACAATGGGGATTCAACAAAGCTCAGGGAGGTAGAATCCCTGCATGGGCTTCATGTGGCACACACTCCTTCTCACTGCATTCCGCTTTGGAATGTTCTGCTTAGCCAGGCAGGCTGCTGATGGCAGTGAGAACTTTGGATTTATGCATATGTTCAGCATGGCCCAGATGCTGCTCAGCCCTTTACATGGCAATCTGCAACAAGTCTAGTGAGAGTGGACAATTTCACCTGAAAGTGAATGTGAAGAGGAAGGTTGAAAGTCTGTTTTGTTAGAAATGTCAGCAATTAACGTGCTTTTGTCAGCTGGTAATGGAGTGCTTCAAAGGACTTCATCTCTAAGCCATGAGCTCCTATTGTAAGAGCAAGAATCAATCAGGTCCAGGAGTGTGCGACTCAGAAGGGCCCATGCTTGGCTGAATGTTCTACTATTACCATCTTGAAATTATTGATGATTTTCTGTTTGAATGTGTGTTTGATAAGAGACAATGGGGCATCTGTGATACATCCAGTATGTGTATCTGACATTGTTTTTGCCCCATTCATGTGTAATGTACACAATGCCACGTGAACACAGAATTCCAGTGGACCCTCTACGCATGGGAGTCAAGGGAGACTTAAAGAGAGTACAAAGTGAGTGTGTTATGTCTAAGATGGAATGGGAGGGTCCATAGACAGTCCTGAGAGGCCATGCTTTCCTTTCTGAAGCATGCTCTTCAAGCTTCAAAAGTAGCAAGAAGGCAATGGTGTTTGGTTTTTTTAAGTTTTTTTTTTTCAAAAATATTAAAAAAATTATTTATTCATTCCCTGATAGCTCAGTTGGTAAAGAATCCACCTGCAATTCAGGAGACACCGGTTTGATTCCTGGGTCGGGAAGATCCCCTGGAGAAGGAATAGTCTCCCCACTCCAGTATTCTGCCCTGGAGAATCCCATGGACTGTACAGTCTGTGGGGTTGCAAAGAGTCAGACACAACTGAGTGACTTTCACTTCACTTGGCTGCACCAGGTTGAGGCACATAGGATCCTCAATCTTTATTGTGGCTTGCAGGGTCCTTTCAGTTGTGGCATGCAAACTCTTAGTTGCAGCATGTGGGATCTAGTTCCCTGATCAGGGATTGAACTGGGGCCCCCTACATTGGGAGAGTGGAGTCTTAGTCACTGGACTACCAGGGAAGTTCCAAGGCAGTGGCATTCGAAGAATGAGCAACAACCAAGGAATCCTATGCTTTCTTGTGTCCAGTCACTAACACTGAAAATGATGGGGAAAAAGGAGCAATAGGGCAACTCTTATCTTTCACTCTTCATCAATTATTATTCATCAGTAGATGAGGATAGAGCATGTTGGTGGAATCCATAAATACAAAAGTGGAAGTGAAAATAGTTGAGTTACTTTTGTTCATTGTTCCATTTGTTTTGGTAAGAATGAAATGCATATGCATGTATAAGTTGCAAAATAAAAATTGTGTAATTTTGGTAATTTTGCTTATGAATGAAATGGTTTTATACCTGCATGTAAAATTAGCCTTGTACAGTATAAAGATAAATGGTGAATTTTATTCTCATAATTAAAATGTTTAATTTTTCTTTACTTGGAATTATATTAAAAAGCAAATGAAAATACTATAATGAGTAGAGAAAGAGAGTTGCAAAAAAAAACGAAAAAGCTTGCTATTTTAGCACTTTAGTGGCACTTTTTTTCTGCTTTGGAACAAGGGGCCCCACATTTTCTCTCTGAGCTGTGCCCCACAGATTATGTAGTCAGGGCCCTGCTCTCAAAACTAGTTTCTCTCCTAAGTGAAATCCATTAGTGCCATTTTGCATGTCAAGTATTTGGCTGTTAAAGGCGGCCATCCACTTTATTAGTTTTGTGTCTCTTACTACTCAGCCTTCTAACATAGGCTGAACAATCAAATAGATTTCTTCTATTTTAGGTAAGACTGTGTTCTTTGATTTAGTGCATCAAGTAATCCATAAACTAATCATGAAATACCTACTATATGCCACTTACTTGGTTATAAAAACTTTATAACTAAGTTGAAGGAACAGACACTTACATGGTAAAATGATGTGTGCTATCTACTATAGACAAGAGGATACATACGTAAGAGCAATGTAACTGTGCCTGGCAAGACAGTAGGAGAGGGCAAACTTGACTTTACTGAGCTGGTATTATTTCTTCCTCAGTTGAAGGAAGAGTTTTTACAGGTAGTTGAATTAATGGCAGGACATTCCAGGCCGAGGAATATTTTATTCCCATAACTAAGTTAATTGCAATGTATTCTGCTTTTGTGCTTTAGAATTAGTTGCTTGCATCCTTTTTAAAATTTTTCTGCTTAGTTTAAAATTGTGAATATACTGACAGATATTTTTTGAGACTTTTTGTATAAGGGTGGGCTAACATTTTTGTTTGTGGCAATGTACTTGAACATTTATTTTTATCTTTTTATTTCTTTATATCTCTATCTCACTCATCATAGTTTAGAAAGAGTGTTGTTGTTTTTTTTTTGAAAAGTAATCTGGAACATTTTGACTTCCTCTTTACCATCACCAGTGGAAGAATGTGTATGAAAGTTGCGATGTGGTAGGGGGAGAAAAATAAATCACTCATGAGTCCTGGAGAAATTCACTCAGGGCATGCATGGCTTTATGAGTAAGTAACAAGAACAACAAAATGAGGGACTAGGGTTATAACTCAAGATTCGCTTGGCACCTAGGGTGCTTTTAGATTTTGATGCGATGATGACATATCAGTGTATCAACTGGGAGCAGTGTCCCATAAGAATCAAGGAATGCATATGAAATTTCTTTAAATCTACTGTAATGTTTGTGGTAACTGAAAGTCTTTCTTAACCCTTGGGGGTGGGTGGAACATGGTGGAGATCAGTTACTGTTTTCACTAAATGGGAAGATAGGTGCTGACATGCAGAGCAATATAACTTTATTTTCTGTGCCATGTTTATGTTCCCTGTGATTACAAGAGAATTAAGAAAGTGGAGTGGAGAAATCCATCAGGAGTGTGGTGTGGCTGAAGGGCAGTAGTAGAAGCAACAGTTTCAGGTTCTCATTTTTTGCTGCTCCTTCTCCATCAATTCAAATGACTATGAGCCTGGCCCTTCCTTCTCACCTGGGGAAGAAGTACTGGCCACAGAGCAGGAATCAAAGCTCACTGCTGAAGAATGGGAAATGAAAATCTGCCTGGAGCTCTGGTGGCTAAAGGTTATAGTTAAACCTTGTTTACCTATAAACCTATCCATGTTGGAGGCCAAGATATGCGCTTTGAGAGATTGTTTTCCTCCAGAGATAAATGTCTTGTAGATACTTACTCCCATCCTGACACTCTCTAAAGAACCTTTTATAAGTGATGTTCTCACTTGCCTTTGTTTGGCTTTTAGCAGCAGGAAGCCAAGAAAATGCCCAACTCTGGCTCTGAGGGCCCTGGGGAAGAGTTGCAAAAATAACACCTGCAGATGTAGAAGGCTGTTCGGTGACCCCCGGCGTGCAGAAGGTCATGAAGAAATTATGAGATTAGAGGATCAGAAGAGTGACAGCAGCTGCCTTTCAGAAGCTTTCTGCTGGCGCCTTGAGAAAGATTCAACTCCAGCAGACTTATATAGGGCCTGGGAAAATACTGCAAAGTGAAGAAAGAGCTAGCAATGCTAGTTGCCCTCCTTCGGGTGAGAAGCGAGATTTGAGCTTACCCCCAGGATGTTGTGAAGTGGAATGACAGAGCAAGTCACGTTAAAGGAGTAAAAGAGCACACTTTTCTGTTGTGCATTTTCATAGGATAAAAGAACGGTTTATCTAAATATTGAGAACATCTTAGATAATTTATAGAGAGCATTAGTAAAGCCAGGGAAGTTTGCAACCCAAACTAAATCTCCAGGTCTTAATAGTAAGCAAAGAATACAATGAAGAAGTTATAAATGAAGACTGAGCAATCAGGAATCAGTTCAGTCGCTCAGTCATGTCTGCCTCTTTGCAACCCCCTGGACTGCAGCACACCATGCTTCCTTGTCCATCACCAGCTCTCAGAGCTTGCTAAACTCATGTCCATTGAGTTAGTGATGCCATCCAACCATCTTTTCCTGTCATCACCTTCTCCTCCTCCCTTCTATCTTTCCCTGCATCAGGGTCTTTTCCAGTGAGTCAGTTCTTCCCATCAGGTGGCCAAAGTCCTGGAGCTTTAGCTTCAGCATCAGTCCTTCCAATGAATATTCAGGACTGATCTCCTTTAGGATAGACTGGTTGGATCTCCTTGTAGTCCAATAAACTCTCAAGAGTCTTCTCCGACACCACAGTTCAAATGCATCAGTTCTTTGGTGCTCGTCTTTCTTTGTAGTCCAACTCTCACATCCATACATGACTTCGGGACAAACAATAGCCTTGATGAGATGGACCTTTGTTGACAAAGTAATGTCTCTGCTTTTTAATATGCTGTCTAGGTTGGTCATAACTTTACTTCCAAGGAGTAAGTGTCTTTTAATTTCATGGCTGTAGTCACCATCTACAGTGATTTTGGAGCCAAAGAAAATAAAGTCTCTCACTGTTTCTATTGTTTCCCCATCTATTTGTCATGAAATAATGGGACCAGATGCCATGATCTTAGTTTCCTGAATGTTGAGTTTCAAGCCAACTTTTTCACTCTCCTCTATCACTTTCTTCAAGAGGCTCTTTATAGTCTCTTCGCTTTCTGCCATAAGGGTGGTGTCATCTGAGTATCTGAGGTTAAGGCAATCTTGATTCCAGCTTGTGCTACATGCAGCCCAGCATTTTCCATGATGTATTCTGCATAGAAGTTAAATAAACAAGGTGACAATATACAGCCTTGACATACTCCTTTCCTGGTTTGAAACCAGGCCGTTGTTCCATGTCTGGTTCTAGCTGTTGCTTCTTGACCTGCAGACAGATTTCTCAGGAGGCAGGTATGGTTGTCTGGTATCCCCATCTCTTGAAGAACTTTCCACGGTTTTTTGTGATCCATGTAGTCAAGGGCTTTGGCATAGTCAATAAAGCAGAAGTTGATGTCTTTCTGGAACTCTCTTTTTTCAATGATCCAATGGATGTTGGCAATTTGATCCCTGGTTCCTCTGAATTTTCTAAATCCAGTTTGAACATCTGGAAGTTCACAGTTCACATTGTTGAAGCCTGGCTTGGAGAATTTAGAGCATTACTCAGCAAGCCTGTGAGATGAGTGCCTTACTGGCTTCTTTAAAAAGAATTAAAACAGCTTTTAGTTTAAAATTGCATCAGGCTAGCAGTCCCTTATACAGCCTCTTTTAACTTTCTGCTGAACTGCCAATGAAGACAGGGAGACCAAAGTTCTTAATACCATCAAAATTGGAAATTTCAACATATTTCTATAATCTTGGCAGTTATGATTATTAGAAGTGTTTAAAGATATACTTAATAAATTTTCCCCAGCTTTATTGAAATATAATCAGCTATAACATTGAATAAGTTTAGGTTGTACAACATGACAATTTGAGATATATATATATATAGTGAAATGATTACTGAATATAATTGCATCCATGAAATTAAAAGATGCTTACTCCTTGGAAGAAAAGTTATGACCAATCTAGATAGCATATTCAAAAGCAGAGACATTACTTTGCTGACTAAGGTCCGTCTAGTCAAGGCTATGGCTTTTCCAGTGGTCATGTATGGATGTGAGACTTGGACTGTGAAGAAAGCTGAGTGCTGAAGAATTGATGCTTTTGAACTGTGGTGTTGGAGAAGACTCTTGAGAGTCCCTTGGACTGCAAGGAGATCCAACCAGTCCATTCTGAAGGAGACCAACTCTGGGATTTCTTTGGAAGGAATGATGCTAAAACTGAAACTCCAGTACTTTGGCCACCTCATGCAAAGAGTTGACTTATTGGAAAAGACTGTGATGCTGGGAGGGATTGGAGGCAGGAGGAGAAGGGGACGACCGAGGATGAGATGACTGGATGGCATCACTGACTCGATGGACGCGAGTCTGAGTGAACTCCGGGAGATGGTGATGGACAGGGGGCGTGCTGCAATTCATGGGGTCGCAAAGAGTCGGACACGACTGAGTGACTGAACTGAACTGAACTGAACATATCTGTCACTTCATATAATTATGTTTCTTGTGAGAATTTTAAGATATGCTTTCTTAGCAACTTTGTGCACTGTTGGTGGGAATTTATATTTGTGTAGCCACTATGGAAAACAGTTTTGAGGTTAAGAAATTAAAAGTTAAGACTGTCATACAATTTAGAAATCCCTCTTCTGATACCTTTTATCAAAAAGACAAGAGATAACTGTGCTGTGCTGGCCATTTGTTTCTTCAGCGGTGAAAGCTGCTGGGGTGGTCTGCAGAGCAGGTCGCTGGGAACTGTCTCTGTTCCCACTATATGGTTAATACTGGCAACTCCTGTTCACCCCCTTGTTTCTTTGCATCTTCATGTATCTCAACTTGTCAGGACTCTGGGAGGCATGAAACTGAAGTGAGTCCTTCCTGTGGTGCCTCACAAGGCTTGGGAAGCTGGTCACTCACCCTGTTCTCTCTTTCCCTTAAGGAGATCTCCTTCTAGTTGTGGGTTCCCACTTGATGCTAAGGGCTTCCCAGGTGGCACAAGTAGTAAAGACCTGCCTGCCAGTGCAAAAGACATGAGACATAGGTTCAAGCCCTGGGTCAGGAAGATCCCCTGCAGATGGGCATGGCAAATAACTCCAGTGTTTTTGCCTGGAGAACCCCATGGACAGAGGAGCCTGGCAGTCCAAGGGGTCAAAGAGAATCAGACATGACTGAAGCGACTTAGCCCACATGCACTTGATGCTTTGAGGCTGAGCAGAGCAAGCCCAGGTAATGGAATAATGCAGTCAAGTAAAGCTGTCTTCCTTCTCTTTTGGTGTGGTTGTTCTCAGGTTTTGTCCTGTACTGTGCTGCTTTCCTTTCCTAAGTGGACTCCTGAGCTCTCCCTGAGCTCTCCTTTGTTCATGGATAGTTGTCCAGTTATTGATTTTTGTAGGGGGGGATGTTGGTTGGGGTCTTCTACTTCACCATCCTGGTGGTGTCTTTTTATGAGATTTTCAGGAGTCCAGTCCTCTGACAGTAGATTCTTTGATCTGTTGCTAACTAGCCTCAGTTCAGAAGCGTCTAGTTCTCAGCAACCAAATCAATGCAGAGACCAGCTTATTACTCCTGGGTTGCTGCTATTTTATGTAAATGCAATTCCCTTATCCTTTCTTTCTCATGTTCTATCAAGAGAATGTCTCTCAGTTTAGAGAGCACAACTCCAAAAGAAAATCCAAACACATCAGCAGGAGTGGGTAAGGAGGGAGTAACTCAGGGTACAGGACTGTATCCTGGGAGGGGTGGTCAGTGATTGCCCTGAACTATGGGAGGATCCCTGCTAGTATTTAATCTGTTTATAATGTTAGAGGATAGGCTGGGTGAGTTGGAAAAGATCTCATATTAGTCTACAAGAGCCACAGTCAGAAGGAGAAAATGTTGAATTATTTATACCACTTCACATGGTTTTTTAATATCTTCTTTTTGCTGGGGAGTGGTATCTGTAACACCAGTTTGGGGCTATAGGTTTGCTTATACTTCATGGGAAATAGATGGGGAAACAGTGGAAACAGTGTCAGACTTTATCTGTTTGGGCTCCAAAATCACTGAAGATGGTGATTGCAGCCATGAAATTAAAAGATGCTTACTCCTTAGAAGAAAAGTTATGACCAACCTAGACAGCATATTCAAAAGCAGAGACATTGCTTTGCCGACTAACGTTCATCTAGTCAAGGCTATGGTTTTTCCTGTGGTCATGTATGGATGTGAGAGTTGGACTGTGAAGAAGGCGGAGTGCCAAAGAATTGATGCTTTTAAACTGTGGTGTTGGAGAAGACTCTTGAGAGTCCCTTGGACTGCAAGGAGATCCAACCAGTCCATTCTGAAGGAGATCAACCCTGGGATTTCTTTGGAAGGAATGATGCTAAAGCTGAAACTCCAGTACTTTGGCCACCTCATGCAAAGAGTTGACTCATTGGAAAAGACTCTGATGCTGGGAGGGATTGGGGGCAGGAGGAGAAGGGGACAACCGAGGATGAGATGGCTGGATGGCATCACTGACTTGATGGATGTGAGTCTGAGAGAACTCCGGGAGTTGGTGATGGACAGGGAGGCCTGGCGTGCTGCTATTCATGGGGTGGCAAAAGTTGGACATGACTGAGTGACTGAACTGAACTGAAAGGGTCCTTTTAGTGGACAGTGCAAGGAAAAAAAAATGTGTGTGTATCCAAGTGCACACGTATATGCATATAATAAAAATAAACAAACAAGATTTTATACTGATACCTCAACTGCTATCCTATGGGGATTCTTATTGTCTTCTCTTGCTCAATATTCCTGTCTATACTGTGAGAATTGCGATTCTCAACAATATCAATATATTTGTTCATTTGTTCAATCCTGTAATATGCCCAAAGTAGTATTGCAATTTTTATATCTATATTAGCAAAAAATAAACCTTACTAATAATTGTTTACTATTTATTTTTGTGTTTTTTTCCCCTTAGACAAAGAGTATATAGTCAAATTATATTGTTTAGAAGTACTTGGGTAGATTTTCTTCCCTTCATTTGAAATATAGATGTGTTTATTTCTCTTGGCATTCAGTTTTAGAGTTCCTCCCATTTTTTGTTTTAAATTTAGTTTTTGCATATGCAGAGCATTAATATAATTCCAAGTATACACTCCTTCCTTTATCCCTCCCACCTATCCCCCTCTCCCTAGGTAATCGAATTCATAAGTTTCTGATTCAAACTTCAAGCTGTGTCTTTTTGCAAATATAAGCAAATACACATATGAATTCTGTACAAAAGTTACCATACTATATATAGTCTTTTGTACTTTTTTTTAAACCTAACAATATATCATAGAAGTTATTTCACATCCACTGGGCCAGATAAGCCTCCAAAAGGTAGAGTGAATAACTAAATTTGATTTGTAAGAGAAAATAAGCAGGAGCTGTGACTAACGATATTCTAAAGCCATGATTTTCTCAGCTTGAAATTAAGGGAGATAGGAATATATAGCTAGGGCCACAGTGTGTTTTAATAGGAAAAAAAATCAACAGGAATGATTGGCATGGAGACTTAAGCTGATACAGCTTGTACAATTCAAAGAAAAGAAATGAATCGTATGGTTATCCAGGAAGATGATAAAAAAGTTATCGTTATAAAAGGAAAATAAGGCTGGTTGAGCATCCTTCAGTGCTAGAAGACAATGAAGCAAGGTCTGTAGATTTTGGAAGGGGAAATGCAGGATCAAACAATATTATACCCTACCAAGATGTCATCCTCCAGAAAGACAACAGTGAGATTTTCAAATGTATGAAAACTCAAGGACTATAGCATACATGAAATTCCTATGAGTCTATTACGTGTTAATAAAATCATATCAACCAAGAGAATACTCAAAACAAAACATGGAAATGTGAAAAACATTATATGAACCTGATTAAATATATAACTGAAGCAAAGCAATTTTGAAATTACTGCTGTGCAACAAAATTTAAATGTTACAAATGCTGAAAGAATCTACATCACATAAAATGTTAATTATAATGGACTCACAAAAGTCTCATTGTGGTAATTTTCTTATCTTCATAATGTGAGCCTGTTGATTCTAGTTCACTTTTCAAGTTGGTGAAAAGGAATGGGGATGTGAAAGTGAAGTTTAATAACAGAATATATGCTTTATAAATTTGGGGAAGAGAGTAAGAGGAAGAAAGAGATCATGCTGCTGCTGCTGCTGCTGCTAAGTCACGTCAATCGTGTCCTACCATGCAACCCCATAGACAACAGTCCACCAGGCTCCTCCGTCCCTGAGATTCTCCAGGCAAAAACTCTGGAGTGGGCTATCATTGCCTTCTCAGGACAGAGATCATACTAGAGATCAAATAATAAAATTATAGGATACAGCAGAAAAAAAGGCCAAATTATATCAGAATGCTACTGCAGCAGTGATTAATGGGATAAAAAAATTTTTATCAACCAAATGTTTTATCATGAGAAAATAGAAAATTAGAAATATTATTACCCTGTATCTCTCATCATATAGAAACCTACATAGAAATTATAAAATGAACAGCAACAAAAATATCATTACTAACTTTGTAATTTATAAAATCTCCTCTGTTTAACTACTTTTGGGCAAAATAAAAGAGTTAAATTTAAAAAGAAAATTACAAAGTAATAAGAAAATAATCATAATGAAATAGTACTTTCAAGACCTATGACATGCAGGCAAAACTTAGAGAAGAATGGGAAGCCTTTAATATTCATCTTGCTGAACAAAAAATGATACAATAAATGAATTATGTTCTGCACGAGAAATGAGAAAGTGAACAACAAACTAAAGCAAAGGAAAGTGGAAGGAAGGAGATAATCAAGATGAAAGCAGAAAATAACTTAAAAAGAGAGGAAAAACTCAATTTCAAAATTGACAATCATGAAAAGACTCTTTAGGAGAAAAATCAATAAAATAAATAGTCCATTAGCTAGCTCAATGAAGAAAACCAGAGAGCACAATATACTAAATCAAAAGGAAAAATGATGAAATAACCAGAGATGCAGGAAAAAAAAGTATAACTCTGTAAGATATGTTTGAGATCTTGGGGTGATTTTTTGGGAAAATGGAAATTGCCAAATTGTAGAAAGGGCAAATATAAACAGATGAGTAACCATGAAAAAAATATAGAATTATAAACATTTCTTCTCAAACAGCATTAAGCTTGGAGCATGTGACAAGTGAATTCTTTCAAATAGTTTAAAATATTGTTCTTGGGAGGTTAGAGAAAACAAGAGAACTTTAAGTTAGATGTTACAGGGTGGTAGGAAGAATTCTGAACAAAGACCCAGAGCTTGAATATCCTGAGGTGTCACTGAGGGGCAGTGACTGGATGTCTCTGAGTCTTGTTAGCAATATGAATATCAGTTACACGAATATTATATATGCAGTTTGGTTTCCCTGGGAAACTTCACATCTAGTCACTGGACACTGGTGAGATCTTGGGTCTCTCTTCAGCTGCAGACAGTCCCTGAAGAGAGACTCATCTGAGAGCTGGCAGCTGCTACTTTCAGCGGCTGGGGGAAAAAATGCTTGAATCCCCAAGTGGGAAGTCTCCACAGGACTTCACAGCAGCCATTGCAACCCACACCTTGCACTGCTTGGATCTACCTTTCTTATTATTGTTTTTAATGCTAAAGCTTTTGGGATAAACTCTTCTGCGATTTTGGTAGACTTCTTTTAGTTTATTTTTTAATTGAAGACTAGGAAAAGGAGCACATCAAGGCTGTATATTGTCACCTTGCTTATTTCACTTATATGCAGAGTACATCATGAGAAATGCTGGGCTGAATGAAGCACAAGCTAGAACCAAGACTGCTGGAAGAAATATCAGTAACCTCAGATATGCAGATGACACCACCGTTATGGCAGAAACTGAAGAAGAACTAAAGAGCCTCTTGATGTAAGTGAAAGAAGAGAGTGAAAAAGTTGGCTTAAAGCTCAACATTCAGAAAACAAAAATCATGGCATCCAGTCCCATCACTTCATGGAAAATAGATGGGGAAACAATGGAAACAGTGGCTGACTTTATTTTGGGGGCTCCAAAATCACTGCAAATGGTGACTGTAGCCATGAAATTAAAAGATGCTTACTCCTTGGAAGGAAGGTTATAACCAACCTAGACAGCATATTAAAAAGCAGAGATATTACTTTGCCATCAAAGGTCTGTCTAGTCAAGGCTATGGTTTTTCCAGTAGTCATGTATGGATGTGAGAGTTGGACTGTGAAGAAAGCTGAGTGCTGAAGAATTGATGCTTTTGAATTGTGTTGTTGGAGAAGACTCTTGAGAGTCCCTTGGACTGCAAGGAGATCAAACCAGTTTATCCTAAAGGAGATCAGTCCTGGGTGTTCATTGGAAGGACTGATTTTGAAGATGAAGCTCCAGTACTTTGGCCACCTGATGTGAAGAACTGATTCATTTGAAAAGACTCGGAAGCTTGGAAAGATTGAGGGCAGGAGGAGAAGGGGATGACAGAGAGAGAGATGGTTGGATGACATCACTCATGGACATAAGTTTGGGTAGGCTCTGGGAGCTGATGATGGACAGGGAGGCCTGGCATGCTGCAGTTCATGTGGTCCCAAAGAGTCAGACACAACTGAGCAACTGAACTGAACTGATAGTTGATTATATGTAAAAATACATTCTTTTTAATATATTTTTTCCATTATGGTTTATCAAAGGATATTTCATATAGTCCCCTGTGCTAATTAGTAGGTCCTTATTGTTTATCCATGCAATACATACTAGTTGGCATCTGCTAACCCCCAAACTGTGGTGTTGGAGAAGACTCTTGAGAGTCCCTTGGACTGCAAGGAGATCCAACCAGTCCATTCTAAAGGAGATCAGTCCTGGGTGTTCTTTGGAAGGAATGATGCTAAAGCTGAAACTCCAGTACTTTGGCCACCTCATGCAAAGAGCTGACTCATTGGAAAAGACTCTGATGCTGGAAGGGATTGGGAGCAGGAGGAGAAGGGGATGACAGAGGATGAGATGGTTGGATGGCATCACCAACTCGAGGGACGTGAATTTGGGTGAACTCCGGGAGATGATGATGGACAGGGAGGCTGGCGTGCTGCAATTCATGGGGTCGCAAAGAGTCGGACACGACTGAGCGACTGAACTGAACTGAACTGAATCCCCAAACTCCCACTCAATTTCTCCCCAACCTCTCCTCCCCACTTGGAAAACACAAATCTGTTCTCTATGTCCATGAGTCTATTTGTGTTTTACATGTAAGCAAATTTATGTCATATGTTAGATTCCACCTAAAGTGATATCATATGATGTTTTTCTGACTTACTTTACATAGTGATAATCTCTAGGTCCACTCATGTTGCTCCAAAGGGCATAATTTCATTCTTTTTTTTTGTGGGTGAGTAATACATTGTATGTATATACCACATCTTCTTTATTCATTCATCTGTTGAGGAACATTTAAGTTGCTTCTATGTCTCAGCTATTGTGAATAATGCTGCTATGAACATTGGGGTGCATGTATCTTTTGAATTAAAGTTTTATCTGGATACATGCTCAGGAGTGGGATTGCTAGATCATATGACTATTCTATTTTTAGTGTTTTGAGGAATCTCCACACTCTTTTCCAAAGTTGCTATAATAACTTGGTGGGCCTCTTTTCTTGATGTAACAAGAGGTCAGTTAGTATGATGAACTACCACTGCTGCTAAGTTACTTCAGTCGTGTTCGACTCTGTGCGACCCCATAGACGGCAGCCCACCAGGCTCCCCCGTCCCTGGGATTCTCCAGGCAAGAACACTGGACTGGGTTGCCATTTCCTTCTCCAATACATGAAAGTGAAGAGTGAAAGTGAAGTCGCTCAGTCGTATCCAACTCTTAGCGACCCCATGGACTGCAGCCTACCAGGCTCCTCCATCCATGGGATTTTCCAGGCAAGAGTACTGGAGTCGGGGCCATTGCCTTACTTGCCAGTATTCACTGTCTCCCTTTTCTACTGCTTATGGTCGAATCCTCAGAGTTCTGCAGTCTAGGTGGCAAATCTCGTAGAGTCATCCAACGCATGCAGTTCATGAATCTGAGCCCCTGGTCACCACCTCCTTCTCAGGCTGTGACTGAAGAAGTTGGTATTTTCCATCAAAATTAAGGAGTGAAATGCCAAGAAACATTCATGTAGATCATTTTTCCAAACTAATTATTTCTGGTTCCTACTGTGTAACAGAAGCTCTCCCTCCCCCTGATTATCAGTGTCAATTACCCTAGCAGAATGATTCTGATTCCTTTATTTGCCTTTTCTTCTTATATCAAAGAAGAGGTTGACTGGATGACAACCATAGTTTGAAATGTAACGGAAATTTTTGCAGTGTCCTCTGGTGAATATCTTCCTCCTCTGGCAGCCAAGATTTCTAAACATGTAGATCCCAGAATTGTGGGCACAGGATGCAGATTCCTCGAGTTGGTCCCTGGAATTAATGTGTTGTTTTACTTATAGGGACAGATTACAACTGTTCATTTAGAGCATTGGTCTTAACTGAGGACAATTTTGTCTTCTTGAGGGACAGATAAGAATGTCTGGAAGACATTTTGCTTGTCACAGTGTGCAGTGGGGATGTTCCTGGCTTCTAGCCAGGGTTGCTGCTAAACATCCCACAATTCGCAGGGCAGCTCTCAAAACAAATACTTCTGTAGCCAAAAATATCAATCCTTTTAATTGATACTTATTAGAGATTGGATTTATTGGATTGAATTTATTAGAGAGTAGTGTATCTTGGGTTTTCCTGGTGGCTCAGACAATAAAGAGTTACTGCTAATGCAGGAGACCCAGGTTCAATCCCTGGTTGGGAAGATCCCATGGAGAAGGGAATGGCTGCTCATCCCAGTGTTTTTGCCTGCCTGGAGAATTCCATGGACAGAGGAGCCTGGTGGGTTACAGTCCAGGGAGTCACAAAGAGTCAGACATGATTGAACTGTACACAGCTAACAGTGCATCTGGAAAGATGGCTGCCTGTCCTTGCAGGGTATTATTTTAAGCTGGAGCTTTAGCTGTGCCTTCCATAGCTGTTATTGGGAGAAACTCCTGGGTTATGAATGAATGTGATAAATCCTGTGATCTTCTGCCCATCTATAAAATAGATTCCTTGACCCCATGTGATATTATTTAGGACATTGTACCAGTGGATCAAACACACTGCAAATCCATAGTGGTATGTTCAGTGAGGTCCTGTAGAGAGGAAAAGTGGACTCACGCCAAGTTTGTGTTAGTTCTAGTCAGATTAATTTTCTAGGATTAAAGGAATCTGATGACATCAATTTGCTACAAAAGGGCTGAGTGGAGTCCTTGAGAGGTTTACTTTTGATCTTTATAACTGGCAGATTGAGCTTTCAGCAATAAAAGTAACTAGATTAGGCTTGTTGAATTGACCCCATTGGACTAAAGTAGAAAGTAGCAAAGGCTGGCTGATATCTACTGGCCAAGTCATTATGTGTACTTGTTTTTCTAATGCTTGTTCTGCAGTGAATGCTCTCCAGTAAGAATTAATGTGATATAAAAATCTTCCCATTTCTTTTCCTCACTTACAGGTCCTTGTACTCTTTACAGATACTCTGTGCCCCTTCTTGAGCTCTTTCTTCTTCAAGTCTTTGATCAACCAGCTATCATGCCCTTGTTCATATATATACTCTCCTCCAGACTATCCCTCTTATCTCCCAAACTGTACGACTGATAGAGCTGCCCTAAGCCCTGTGCATTAGGAAGATTCCTCGTCACAACTGATATTCAACATCATCCCTGAATGGGGCTATAATGCAGTTTTCCATTTTCAGCTTTCCACTCATACTGGGCTAAGCAGCCCATGTTCCAAGCATGAACTTCTTATTCTTCCTTTAGCTATCATATGAGAGACCCAGAATAAGAGGTGCTGGTTCAGTAGTAATGGATGATAGGAGATCTGGCCATCTGCCTATGAGGCAAATTTTCACCATTTAGTGCTGCTCATGCCTGAATTTGGGTCTGCTACTTCAGCTTATAATAACTAGATGTTAGGCTCACCTGACCTGTGTCTTGGTGATGAACCCCTGATCATAATTGACAGTTCTGGTCAGCTTCTTCACTGACTCAATGGACTGAATTGAGAAAACTCCAGGAGATAGTGGAGGACAGAGGAGGCTGGCCCATTACAGTCCATGGGGTCATTAAGAGTCAGACATGACTTAGCAACTGAACAACAGGTTTCTTCTGTTGTACTCAAGATTAAGTGACACTTTTCTTGATATCCATGGTTCTTTCCCCTAGGGATGCATGTTTTATTACCTATAACTCTTCAGTTTAGATTCCATTTCCTGGCATCCAAACTTGCTGTTCATTTTAATAATTATACCTACTTCCTTCCCTCCCTTCCCACCTTCCTTCCTGCCCTTTCTCTCCCACTTGACCCGTGTCCTCCCTGCTTCATCCTCCCTTCTTTCCTCATTTTTTTCAATCGAGTAAATGATATATTCTCATTGTAAAAATGTGAACGACAGCAAAAAGTACAAAATAAAATTGAGAATTCTCATTACTAATGGCCACTACCATATGCTTTATCTTATTGTTCAAAAGTAAGCATTGTTAATAATTTCTTATGAATTCCAAAGTATATTTTCTGATGTAATATTATATAATATATCTATTCATTTGCTATTTGTTTTTGCACACATGATATAATAGTTTATGAACAGTCTTATAGGGGGCATCCCTGGTGGCTCAGATCGTAAGAAATCTGCCTGCCAATACCTGAGACACAGGGACGCAGGTTCAATATCTCTGGGTTGGGAAGATCCCTTGAAGAAGGGAATGGCAACTGACTCTTGTATTTTTGCCTGGAAAAACCCCATGGACAGAGGAGCCTGGAGAACTATAATCCATAGGGTCGCAAAGAGTCAGACATGACTGAGTGACTGACACACACACACAGGTTTATAAAGCACTTTTTTCCTCTGTAAGAGTATTCCGTGTTTATTTCCATGCTGCCATGTTTCCCAATGCTAGCTTCATTGACTCTGTAGTTGAAGTATTAGCACAATATTTTATTCGAACTTAAGAATTGAATAAATAATTTTGTTAAAATACCCCTATTTTCTTATACGAACTTTGACTGAGTGAAATAATTTTATTAAAATACTAAGATATAGGGACCTAAACGAAATTCATGGAAGTAATATTTTCATGCTGTTTCAACTATTTTAATGATTCCTGAACAGAATTCTCTAATAGATATTGTTGTTAAGTCACTAAGTTGTGTCCTACTCTTTGCAACGCCATGGACTAGAGCATGCCAGGCTCCTCTGTCCTCCACTATCCCCTGGAGTTTGCTCAAATTTATGTCAGTTGAACTGATGATGCCATCTAATCATCTCATCCTCTGCCACTCGCTTCTCCCTTTGCCTTCAATCTTTCCCAGCATCAGGGTCTTTTCCAGTGAGTCGTTCTTCACAGCAGGTGGCCAAAGTATTGGAGCTTCAGCATCAGTCCTTCCAATGAATATTCAGGACTGACTTCCTTTAGAATTGACTGGTTTGATCTCCTTACAAAATCTGAAGCGCTCTCAAGAGTCTTCTCCAGCACTATAATTTGAAAGAATCCCTTCTTTGGTGCTCAGCCTTCTTTATGGTCCAACTCCCACATCTGTGTATGACTACTTGGAAAAACATAGCTTTTACTACATGGATCTTTGTCAGCAAAGTGATGTCTCTGCTTTAAATATGCTGTCTAGGTCTGTCATCACTTTCCTTCCAAGGAGCAAGCATCTTTTAATTTCTTGGCAGCAGTCACAGTCCACAGTGACTGGAACCCAAGAAAAGAAAATCTGTCACTATTCCCACTTTTTCCCCTTCGATTCACCATGATGTGATGGGACTGGATACTATGATCTTAGTTTTATGAATGTTGATTTTCAAGCCAGGTTTTTCACTATCCTCTTTCACCCTCATCAAGAGGTTCTCTAGTTCCTCTTCATTTTCTGCCATTAGGGTGGTATCACCTCTGTATGAGAGTCAGACACAACTGAGTAACTAACACACTGCATAGAAGTTAAATAAGCAGGGTGACAATATATAGCCTTGATGTACTCCTTTCCCAATTTTGAACCAGTCTGTTGCTCCAAGTCTGGTTCTAACTGTTGCTTCTTGACCCGTATACAAGAAGTTTGTATGTTTCTCAGGAAATAGGTAAGGTATCTGTTACTCCCATTTCTTTAATAATTTTCCACAGTTTGTTGAGGTCCACACAGTCAAAGGCTTTAGCGTACTCAGTGGAACAGAGGTAGATGATTTTCTGGAATTCTCTTGCTTTCTCTGTGATTCAGTGAATGTTGTCAACTTGATCCCTGGTTCCTCTGCCTTTTCTAAATCCAACTTGTACATCTGGAAGTTCTTGGTTTATGCACTACTGAAGCCTAGCTTGAAGAATTTTGAGCATGATCTTACTAGCATGTGAAATGAGGGCAATTGTAGGGTAGTTTAAACATTTTTTTGGCATTGCCCTTCTTTGGGATTGGAATGAAAACTTACATTTTCCAGTCCTGTGGCCGCTGCTGAGTTTTCCAGATTTGCTGATATATTGAATATTACATAGGAACTTGGAATGCTAGGTATGTAATGGATATAACTTGAATAGTAATGATCATAAGAGATTGGCACCTTACTAGAGTTCTATTCATTTGTTAACAATTGGTTCTACTCATCATCATAGACTCTGATTAGGATGTATCTCATTGTGATGCCACTCAAGTTTTCAGTTTTCCATTCAGCATTATCAATTTCCAAACGTGGAGGTGATCTTGGCAAACATACAGCTTCACTCTTTTAGTCATTTGGTCTAATTATCTTCAGATAAAATTATCTTTTTCTCTGAACCTCTCTCACAGCAGCCACACAATGTATTTTCCTCATTGTACGATCCATTTGGCCATTACTTTCAGCTACTTTTTTTTTCCTTTGGCTTGTATTATTTTGCAATGACTCATACATGCTTGTTGAAAATAAAATTAAGCAATGCAGAACATTATAAAGAAAAAGTTTAAAAAATCATCCTAGATCCCAGTACCTGGAGATAACAATTTTTCATATTTTAATAAATATGTCATGTATCTGTATTAATGTAATTTGCCTAACTGGTACCATACTGTACCTGCCTCTCTAACCTGCTTTTTTCCTTCAAAGTATGTTGAAAACATTAGCTATTGTTCCTCTTATTCTTGGCGTGCCTGATTTTAACTCAAACTGCTCCACTTTTAGAAGGAGTGTCAGATTTAGCTCTAGTATTGGTCCAGGTTTCCAACATAAGTATGAGTCCAGCAAGTGCCTCATTCCCCTCCATTCCCTTCCCATTTATCCAGGGCACAGAGATGCAAAACTAGAGAGCTGTCTTGGTCACTGAGCAGTAGAGCAGCAACCACTGAGAATCCGAATTTTGCAAAGAACTCAGTCTGCCTGCAGTGCAAGAGACCTGGTTCAATCCTTGGGTCCGGAAAAGCCCCTGAAGAAGGGATAGGCTAACCCACTCCAGAATTCTTGGGCTTCCCTGGTGGCTCAGATGTTAAAGAATCTGCCTGAAATCTGAGAGAATTAGGTTCGATGCCTGGGTTGGGAAGATCCCCTGGAGAACGCAACAGCTACCCACTCCAGTGTTCTTGACTGGAGAATTCCATGGACAGAGGAGCCTGGTGGGCTACAGTCCATGGGGTTGCAAACAGTCAGACATGCCTGGAGTGATTTAGCACAGTACAGCACATATTGTTTGGTTCTATTCATATTAAATTTCCAGATTATGTCCTAGAGACAGAAAGTAGATTGGTGGTTGCCTAGGCCCGAAGGGGTAGGGGATAATGAGAGTGACTGCTAATGGATATGGAGTTGTTTTGGGGGGTGATGAAAATGTTCTGAAATTGGTTGTGGTGATGGTTTCTTTTCCTGCATGTGCTTTTGATGTCTTACCTAAGAAAGCATTGCCTAATTTGAGGTCATGAAGATTTATGCCAACAAATTTTTCCTTACGAATTTCACTCTTTTAGCTTCTACGTTTTGATCTTTGATTACAATTTGAGTTAATTTTTACATATGGTGTGGTGTAAGGTGTTCGACTTTTTTTCTTTCTTTTGCATGTGAATATGCAGTTTTCATAGCACCATTTGTTGTAAAGATTTTCCTTCCCCATTTAATTGTCTTGGCACACGTTGAAAATCAATTGACAATAAAATTAATTGAGGAGTACTACCATCTTAACCATACTGAGTCTTTCTATCAATGAATGTGTGATGTCTTTCCATTTGTTGGATCCTCTCTACTTTTTTTGACAATATTTTTTAGTTTTCAGAGTATATGCTTTACGCTACTTATGTTAGTGGTTATCTTTTTGTTGTTGCTTTCATTAAAAAAATATTTTTTTGTATTTTTTCTATTGTTTGTCCTAGTCATTAATTCCTATTTTGCCTTTAATTCTTTTACTTTCCTTAGGTTTACTTTTTACTTACTTTTCGAACATCTTGTGTTGATAATTTAACTAAGATAATATTTAATTCTTCCTTGCTTACTAATATGTGATACCAGGACTATAAATATTCTGCTAAATATGACTGTAGGTCCTTCCCCCAAATTTTGATATTACTCCCATTATAATTCAGTATTCTACTTCATAACTCACAGTTTAACTTACTCTGACCTATCTATGAGAGTGAAGGTAATTTCAATGGCAGTCACTTCACTGCAGTTCTATTTCAAGTCATTCATTATTGTATTGTTCCAGTCTTTCCTCATGTGTTCTAGGTTTTTTATTTGTCTATCTACCTATGTATCTTTATAATCATTTTCCAATTATTCTTTTATTTCAAACACTTAAAGATACTTAGTTGTTTTTTTCTTCTATTTTAGGTTTTCCCTCTAGTGCTTACTTGATAGTTTGTAAATTTTTATTGATTACAATTATGCAAGTAGGGTAACAATGCTGGAGGAATCCCATGAACTCTGAGATGTGAAAGCGTTTCTTCAGAGAAGGTTGGTTTTGCTTTTGTCAGAACTGAAGGCATTCCAATGGCCCTGTAGAAAGTGTTATGTTAATGTTACAGCTTGTGTTTTACAGAGCAAATGAGTATTGTAAATTCAAACTTCATTCTCAAACTGGGAATAGGCTTTGGGTTTTGATAAATGCCTGCAGATTTTTCCTCATTCCATTCCTAAAATAAATGGCCTTTTTTCCCTGCTGCTGCTTTAGACTAGTGTCAAGAAGAATTTTTATATATCTCCTCTTAAATGATATTTTAAAACTTGGATATAATTTGTAGATACAGCTCCTCATTTGAGAAAGAGGGAAACTAAATCATTAAAGATGTTATCAAATTCTTGTGAGCCATTTTTACCTGCTGTCCCTCAGGCATTTAGTCACTGCTTTCGAAAACCAGGCTTATTACAGTTTTTCCCTTCCAAGTCATCTCCTTTTGTATTTCCTTTTTGATTTAAGATCCTCACAATCTGCTTAGTCCTTGAGTTAGCAAGTTGGAATCATCAGTTCTTGCTCTCCACCTCAGTTGCCACCATACACCATCAATTCAACCTTTAATACCTCCCTTCCTTCTCTAGTCATCTCCAGTTCTATTATTGCTGACCCAGTTTACATCCTCATTACAGATATCTTACCTGGACTATTGTGGTACCTCCCCAGATAACACTCTGCATTCACATTTTCCTTCAGATTACCTTCCGATGTTAAGACAGAGGTATTGACACGACATTTACTTGCTTCCGAAACCTTTGGAAGTTCCCCACTGCCTAAAGATTAAATGGATACACATTTTATTTTTTCAATTTCTTTTCCTATTATCCACTACATTTGACATATTGCAGTCAAATCAACCTATTGGACTTTCACAGGACATCCTATATATAATTGTACTTTGTTTTTTCTTTGGTGGGATTACTTCCTCAATCCATGGGTTGTTTCTACTAATTATTTAAAACCCAGATCTAATGCTGTCGTCTTTGTATGTCTTCCCTGTTGCATAATTAGAACTAATCACTTTCTTCTTCATGTTTCCACTTATTTTTCTCATGCCTCTGTTTCAGCAATATCTTATTATTGTGTAAACCTTTATCCAGTCCCATCACTTCATGGGAAATAGATGGGGACACAGTGGAAACAGTGTCAGACTTTATTTTTTGGGACTCCAAAATCACTGCAGATGGTGACTGCAGCCATGAAATTAAAAGACGCTTACTCCTTTTAAGAAAAGTTATGACCAACATAGATAGCATATTCAAAAGCAGAGACATTACTTTGCCAACAAAGGTCCGTCTAGTCAAGGCTATGGTTTTTCCAGTAGTCATGTATGGATGAGAGAGTTGGACTGTGAAGAAGGCTGAGCGCCAAAGAATTGATGTTTTTGAACTGTGGTGTTGGAGAAGACTCTTTAGAGTCCCTTGGACTGCAAGGAGATCCAATCAGTCCATTCTGAAGGAGATCAGCCCTGGGATTTCTTTGGAAGGAATGATGCTAAAGCTGAAACTCTAGTACTTTGGCCACCCCATGCGAAGAGTTGACTTATTGGAAAAGACTTTGATGCTGGGAGGGATTGGGGGCAGGAGGAGAAGGGGACGACAGAGGATGAGATGGCTGGATGCATCATGGACTCGATGGGCGTGAGTCTGAGAGAACTCCGGGAGTTGGTGATGGACAGGGAGGCCTGGCATGCTGTGATTCATGGGGTTGCAAAAAGTCAGACACGACTGAGCGACTGAACTGAACTGAAACTTTTACATGCCTGTTTTGCCCTTTTGACTGTGAGCTCCTGCAGGGAGGAGGCCATTTTTCATTCATCTTTATCATCTTTCTGCCTAGCTAGCATGTTTCCTGGAACACAACAGATGCTCAATAAATGTTTTTAATAAATTAATTAAAATAATGAAGCTATGTTATTATATCAAAGTAGCAACAGGACAATGTTTTCAATTGTAGATAATATGTATCTTCTCATCTAGTATCTGCTGCACAGACCAAGACTTCAGTGGGGTACCTAATTCTAAATGATACCTGCTGCTATAGAAGCAAAATTTGATTTTTTTGAAACTTATTATCTTTTTATTTAAAATATAGCTAGAAATCCCTGACTCTTAGTTGCTATAGAACCAGATAAGCAAATGTAACCAGCAAATTATTTGTTAACTAATCATGGTAGGGATTTTAAAAATTGCTTTTCTTCTTATTTCAATTATAATACATATTTGAAATAGTAAATTTAGATTACATAGACACACACACAAAGTAATGTATCATATCACTATCACTCTGCAAGATAATCAGTATTTTGAATTATATTTGTATAACATTTGATTACAAAAGGAAAGTCAGAGGATATATACTGTTTTGTATTCTTGGCATTGAAAGAAATATATTAAAAAGAACTATTATTGAGGATGTACTTAGCTATTATATGTTTTATAGCATAAATATGGTTATGCTATTATAAATGTGATAATCTGTTGATCAGAAAGTTTCAAGTCAAACTGTCCTAAGCAGTAAAGAAATTTATTTTTTTCATCATTATTAAAGGTTAAGAGATGAATCTGGCTGACTTATACTAAGGATGATCACTCCCTGGAACTGGACAGAGGGTCAACTTTTCTGAGTTACATGGGTGAGGGGTGGCTGGGTTAACACATTCAAGAGTTTATTCATCTTATGAGGTGAGACAATATTGACAGTAACCGGCAGAGTCAATCATAGTGGCTATAGATCTTCCTCCTTTTTAAGTAAGTGTTGAAGCCTTTTTCACTTAAAATTGCTCAGTTTCCTGTTGTTGACATTTAGGTAGTTTTCCTTCAATTTTTCAGTGTTATAAATAACACAGCTGTGAACAATCTCATGGTTGAATCATTGTGAAATCCATGTTTATATGTACAGCTTCAGAATTGTATTAAGCAACCTGTTAAAGCTTTGTGAGATGTTGCCTATGGGAAAATTATACCATCCCACCAGCAACAAGGGACAATAGCTGTTTCCTTTACCTTGGACAACAACTTTGGGCATTTAAAAGAGTCTGCCTTGGCCAGAGGCTTTTAAACTATATTAGGGAAATCTGTGCTTCTGCAGAACTCACTTTAAACCAATGTGGTTATTTCACAAGCTGACTTAGCTCCCAGTGCCTAATATGATTCATGTTGAGCTTGTATCAGCTTATCGTTTTCTCAGATCATTGTATGTTAATTCTCATGTTGCACATGTTCTTTTTTCACAATTAATTTTTATTTGAGTACAGTTGTTTTCGCACATATGTTCTTAGGAGTGATCATGAGCAGACTAGCAAACAAGCAAAACAAACACAAAACTAAAAAATACAAACGACTCGCACATTAGCAAGTTTTGGAAAAACCAAAAACCATCTGAGAAAGGATAAATTTTAAGGGCCAATCTTTTTTTTCTAACTCTCAAAATACCTTTCTCCTATAGGGATAATTGGGCCCATCCCAGTGTTTATAAGTGTGTACATGTATTATATATATATATACACACACACATATATAAGTATGTGTATCTATACACTTATATATGTATGTGTATATATATATATACACACATATACATTTATATATACATACAGTTATTAAAAAATTGTCCATTGCTCATGGTTCTGTATTTTAAAGATTCATTGTTTCAAATAGGTTTCTAATCCCTAGGCAGGGTACTGAGTTCATATGAGACCAAGATCTTTTTTACCGTCTGCAAAAGCTGTTAAGACATTTAGGTGTCCCAGTGGTGATGATTTATTTTTATTTCTCTGAGAGGTCACTCTGATTTAGGAGTGGGTGACTATGGGAGTGGAATATTGTATCTCTTCTCCAGCCAGTTTTCCAGTTCTACATAAACTTAGAATGTTTGTAAGTTTTCTTGCCAACTATATGATATCATTAAATGTAATAGGTCTATACATTTGCAAGTGTTACATTTTGGTTTCAGTATGTGAGACTTATTGTAATCCGTAGCATAAAACACTCTTCTTGGAAATAGCACCTCTAATTGAAATGTGTTTAAAAGCTCATATAGTGTTCTTCGTTTAGGTGGTTGCCACATGGATGCATTACTTCATTTTCAGAAAGAAACACCAATAGAATCTTTAACTTTAAAAATGTATGTGTAAAAATTTTACAGTCTTTCTTTTTACTTCCCTCTTTCTTCATTTTTGCTGCTTTCTCTCAACTCTCAGTGAGACCCCAGGAATCCATTTAGATCCTGCTCTACTAAGACCAATTGACTCATTGGCTGGGAGGCCCGTGAAAGCCTCAGGTAAATTAATAGTAGAGTCAGTGCCTGAGAACCATGCCTGGCTGCTCTTGAAATCCGTCTGAAGCCTGAATTATTTGTATTAAGATAGGCCAGTACTCGGGCTCCTATGAGTCAATTCTTTGTAACAGTTGCCAATATTTTTATACCTGAGAGAGCGGCTTCATTCTTTATTATTGCTCAGGAATCGATACTCCCATTGCCCTCACAAAATGCTATACAAGCATTATTGGCATTTCACTTGGCAGTGAAGAGTACCGACATCAATCTCGCCAACTGCACACTTCACTAAGCCTGCCCCACTTCTCCTGCGTCTATTTGTATTCCATCTGGGCTGTCCTCAGCTGCTGAATTTGAATGGGAATCCTTAGCACTGCCCTGACACGTCCTAAGATAAGGAAATGGAAAGGCATCATTTACCCACTCACAGAGACAGTCCCCCCTCCCTACCCTCACCCATTTTGTACCTAGAGGTTTTGCAGCATTTAATAAAACACCATTTCCCACCACCCTATGGTTTTATAAAATTGCCATCTCAGAGCTCTTCATTAATAACCAAATGTCTGCTTCTAATCTACTGTGAATTTTAAAGTAATTTCTGGGCTCTTAAAGTAGCAGATCTTAAAAAATGAAAATTCACACACGTGGGAGTACAGTGTGCACACAGAGCCATGGTGGAAACTGCAGCTGCATTTGTTCTGAATGCTGACCATGGACACACCATGGTTGTTTAGCAAACTTAGTGAAAACACTTCTCACCCAACCCGTGACTTCCCCTTTAAACATGTGGTTCTATGGTAATGTTGAAACGGAAGCCACTGTAGGGAATTATGTGATATCAGTCTTATGTTGGGCATTATCAGTATGTGACAGATGTTGTTTGATTAAAAGGAATATCTAGAATATATGAAGAACTTTTACAACTCAACAAACATGATCTGAAAAAAGAAAAGTGACCTCATTAAAAATGGACAGTGGCCACAGTGGGATACCACTTTGTGTCCATCAGGGTAGCTATTATCAAGAAAAACAAAACCCAGAAAATACAAGTGTTGGAGAGGATATGGAGAAATTCAAACCCTTGTGCTTTGCTAGCGGGAATTAAAAAATGGTACAGCTGTTGTGGAAAATAGTTTGGCAGTTCTTCAAAGAGTTAAACATAGAACCACCGTATGATCCAGCAATTCCACTCTTAGATACATAATTGGAAGAATAAAAAGCAGGGACTCAAACAGATGCTTGTACACCAGTATTCATAGCACCACTATGCATGGCAGCCAAAGGGCAGAAACAACCCACTTGTTGGTGGAGGGACTTTGAGTTACAAGTATTATTACTCTGAGCCTGTCTCTTCCTCTGTCCAGAGGCAGTGACAGTGGTGTGGTGATGGTAATAGTGTAATAATGGCGATGATGATTTCATGATGATGTTGATGATAATAATGCTGGTGTTGATGGTGACAATATTTCACAGGATTGTTGTCAAGATTAAGATATAGTATGAATAAGATGATTGAGTGAGATTTGTGATAATACCCAAAACTTTAATACATCTTTAACATTTTAAATCTAAGAATCAGAATATTTTGTATGCTTTATATCAAGAAGGTATGTTAGAGGTTAATATTTGCCTCAAAGGACAGACACATATTTGGAAATTACATATTCTGTTTGGTTGTAGTCATTCATTTGTGTGAGCCTAGATTATGAAATCTTGTTAATAATATTTAATTTCAAAATTACATTATTTTTAATGTAATTTTGAAGGTAAAAATTGGTAAAATGACAAAGGTAAAATGGAGGTAAAATGACAAAGCTATCCATTCTTTCCTAGGAGAGAGAGTTGGGTTTTTTTGTTTGTATCACTTGCAGCAACTTTCTGCAGAAGTTGTACATTCTGAGCCTATCTTTGTGCTAGGTAAAAAGAGAAAATGATTTTGAAAAGATAAATTCTTCACTAGATTTTTTTTTTTTTTTTTTGGTTATCGAAAGGCAAAGTAAGAATTTTTATATATTATAGAAGTTATGCATCTTAACTTAAGTATTGCATCTTAACTTACATACATATATTCAGGAAAAAAAGTGAATCCATCATTTTTTTTTTTTTAATAGAAAAGCCCTGAAATAGGAATTAGGAGTCTTGCCTGGAAAATCCCATGGACAGAGAAGCCTGGTAGGCTGCAGTCCATGGTGTCGCTAAGAGTCGGGCACAATTGAGCAACTTCACTTTCACTTTTCACTTTCATGCATTGGAGAATGAAATGGCAACCCACTCCAGTGTTCTTGCCTGGAGAATCCCAGGGATGGGGGAGTCTGGTGGGCTGCCGTCTATGCGGTTGCACAGAGTCGGACACGACTGAACTGACTTAGTAGCAGTAGCAGACCCTAGTTTCAGTTTTGCCATGTGTTAAACATGTGACCATAAGCAAATTAATTAACTATTGAGCTTAGTTTTCTCCTCTGTTATGTGCTTAGTCACTCAGCCCTGTCTGATTTTTCACAACACTTTGGACTATATCATGCCAGGCTCCTCTGTCCATGAGATTCTCCAGGCAAGAATACAGGAGTGAGTTGCTACTTCCTTCTCCAGGGAATCTTCCTGACCCAGGGATCTGGCCTGCATGTCAGATGTGTCTCCTGCAAGGCAGATTCTTTACCCTCTGATCCTAAAAGGTTGTAAAAAAATAGATTTCTTATTTCATGTATCTATTGAGGTCAACTAAAATGATATTCATGAGAATGCTTTGTAAATTATAATGTTCTATATAAATAAGTGTCATATTTTGTTGTCTATGATTATAAATCATAAAATATATCATTAGTTACATTTCACTTAGAACAAAAATACTACCAATTAAACTGTGATATAGTGCCTTAGTATGCTGTTTGAGGTATGTAAGGATCACGCCAGTCTCTTTTTGTTTGGAATATTCTTTTAGCTATTCTAATAAACACAGCCAGTATATCTTGCTTTCAATTGTATCTCTTACCAAGAGATAGGCAATTTTTTTTGCATGTAAATCAGTTACAAAACATACCAACATGCTTCATATTTTCCTAAATCTAGTAAAGAATTTGATTGTTCCATTGCAAAAAACACAAAATTGCAATTATACCTTCCATGATTAATATTTACTTTGCTAATTAATATTTGCTCCTCAATCATACACATTTTTGCTCTGTTCCCATGTCTTTCTTCAAATGCAAGAGTTTCATTGTAAATCAAAGTACAATATTTCTGAAATCATTTTAAATGACAGTTGAACTCAGCAGGTGATGCCGCGGCAATGTACATTTCTCAACTGAACAGCTAAGCTATGTGCAAGTTTGTCCATGCACGGTTGATGAAAACTCCTTTATGACTATCACCTGTTAGTCTTTGTTTATTTAAGACCTCTGCTGATTTCAGGGATGTTAGGATGTGCGGGGAAAGGTGTCTCGGGATTAACTAAAAATTGCATTTATGTGATTAGCGCAATGTGACACTTTAATTATTGATATAAACTGCAGGTAGCACATTGCTTGTTGCACCTTTGTAATAGGAATGTGAGAGTCCTTAAAACTAGTAAGGCCTCCTGAGGTTACGGAGAAACCATCTGGTGCTGCTTCAGTGTTTGTAAGCAGTGTGGTATCTGCTTTGAGTCATGTCTTCTCCACACTAAACTCTGTCACTTTGTCACTTTCTTTAAACTTTGATATGGCGTAATTTTGAAATCATTTATTTAGCTCACTTTCCTTGGAACTGGGACTCATTTTTCAAGTTTCTTTAAAGCACTGTGTTCGGAATGAAACATTCTATGCTAGTTCTGGTTGTTAGAATGGTGGAAAGATCCATCATTAATTTATTAAGAGAAAAAAAGACTTTTCTTGAATTCCTGGGTAAGAAAAAACTTGGAAATGTAAATTCTGCATGTACTTGTGTAGTTTTATTTTTAAATGGTGGTGAAACAACCTTAAACGGGTTATGTTATTATTTTTATTTAAGTACATTTCTATTCCTATAACATTTATTTGATAGTCTTTTTAGCATGTCTATTATCTTCACAGTTCTTTTTGGAATGTTGAATGGACAGAGTCAGAATCAGACTCCTAATTCTGGGACATACCTGTGATTAGTTTCCTAGGGATGCTGTAACAAAACACCACCCCCTGGGTGACCTAGGGAGCAGAAGTCTATCCTCTCACAGTTCTGAGTACTAGATGTCTGAAATGATGTGTTGACTGGGCCATGCTCTGTCTGAAGCTGATAGAGAAGAATCCTTCCTTGGCTCGTCCTAGTTTATGCTGGTTTGCAGGAAAGCCTTGGCATGCATTACCTTGTAGGTGTAGCATTTCAGTCTCTGCCTCCACTTTTACATGGTGTTAGTCCTGTGTGTCTCTGTCTTCACTCAGTATTAAACTCTTCTCATGCTGAAGCTGAAGCTCCAGTACTTTGGCCACCAGATGCGAAAAGCCAACTCATTGGAAAACACCCTGGTACTGGGAAAGGTTGAGGGCAATAGGACAAGGGGGCAGCAGAGGATGAGATGGCAGGTAGCATCACTGACTCGACAGACATGAGTTTGATCAAACTCCGGGAGACAGTGAAGGCCAGGGAAGCCTGGCATGCTGTAGTTCATGGAGTTGCAAAAAAAGTTTGACTTAGCAGCTGGACAGCAACAACATAAGGACAGCAGACATATTGTGTTATGGTCTACTCTAATGATCTTATATTAACTTGATTACAACAGCAAATACCCTATTTCCAAATAAGGTCACATTCCTAGGTACCAGGGAATAGGACTTCAGCTTATTTTGGTGGAGCAGACAGTTAAACCCGTAACATTTGTCAACATTACTTTGTGGGTGGACACCCACTCATTACTACCCAAATCACTGAAAGAAAAAGAAAAGAAAGAAGTCACTCAGTCGTGTCCGACTCTTTGTGACCCCATGGACTGTAGCCTACCAGGCTCCTCCCTCCATGGGATTCTCCAGGCAAGAGTACTGAAGTGGGTTGCTATTTCCTTCTCCAGGGGATCTTCCCGACCTAGGGATTGAACCCAGGGTGTCCCGCATTCCAGGCAGTCGCTTTAACCTCTGACCCACCAGGGAAGCCCTCCAGTTACTAATCTGATAATCTCTTTTAGCATTCAATCCATAGTTCTCCATTCTATGCAAAAGTATCTAAAAAGAAAACTATCTGATTGTTAGTGGGCTTGCGGAAATTCCCATAAACTTTGTGTCCTACGTTCTCATATTAGACAAGTCCTGTAATCGTCTCAGAGCAAAGCATTAAGTAGAATGTGACAAGACATTCTTAGACGTTTTATGATGACTGCCGTCTCCACCATCCATTCCTTTAGCAATCTATCCTTGTATCCAGCGGTTCGTTTGCCAGACCGATCATTTCCTCTTGAAAGTGGGGCTGATGTTGGCTTCCTTCCGGTTTTGTTTCCTTTGCCCTTCTTTAAGATTTCCTATAAAACAAGGATGATTTCACTTATAAATTCTCTTAGAGCCTTGGGATACAATTCACCTAAGCCGAATGACTTGAATTCATATAAAAACAACTTTACTACCCTTGGATTTTGTATTCCCTTAGGAATGCTTGTTCTATACTTGGCAGAGAAATCAGAAACAAAAGCAGGAATTTAGATGTTCTGTTTTCTTTCTATCAAACTTCAATTTAACACCTTTTGTCCCTTGCAGTAGTCTTGGCCCTCCCTTGTTTGCTTATTTGTGAAATAATATTTTTTAAAGTCTTTGTTGTCCTTAACACTGAACAACTCTAAGTCCCCTTTCTTTGGACTTAGGCTCCATAATGCCATGGTTTCATATATATCCTCAGGTATTAGTTCTTTTTTTTTTTTTTTTTTTTTCCATTCTTGGGACATAGGCTTACTGCATGCATTTCCTTTTTATTTCTTTTACTTAAGATGATTTGCCATTCCATAACTGGAATTGCATCAGTAAGGGCTTTTGACTATCTTGACTCAAGCATCATGCTTAGAACCATGTACAATGGAACGATGAGTTACGGTATTATTTTTGAAATATACCTGTCTGTCTCTGTGGACTATTTTTATAGGCTTTGCTCAACATTGTATACTATAGGTATTATGATCTAAGATGACAGGATTTATTTTTTCCAATTTTGTTATCACTTCCCTATCACTAAATAATGCCTCTCCTGGTTGTAATTAAGTCTAGAGTGGTAATTCTAAGTCATTTTTTTTTCTATCATTGGAGAATTGAGATCATCAAAAAGGCTAGATAATAATTTTTTCAGAACTGTTCAGTTCAGTTCAGTTCAGTCCCGCAGTCATGTCCGACTCTTTGCAACCCCATGAATAGCAGAACGCCAGGCCTCCCTGTCCATCACCAACTCCCAGAGTTCAATCAGACTCTCATCCATCGAGTCAGTGATGCCATCCAGCCATCTCATCCTCTGTCATCCCCTTTTCCTCCTGCCCTCAATCCCTCCCAGCATCAGAGTCTTTTCCAATGAGCCAACTCTTCGCATGAGGTGGCCAAAGTACTGGAGTTTCAGCTTCAGCATCATTCTCTCCAAAGAAATCCCAGGGCTGATCTCCTTCAGAATGGACTGGTTGGATCTCCTTGCAGTCCAAGGGACTCTCAAGAGTCTTCTCCAACACCACAGTTCAAAAGCATTAATTCTTCAGTGCTCAGCCTTCTTCACAGTCCAACTCTCACATCCATACATGAGCACTGGGAAAACTATAGCCTTGACTAGACGGACCTTTGTTGGCAAAGTAATGTCTCTGTTTTTCAATATGCTATCTAGGTTGGTCATAACTTTTCTTCCAAGGAGTAAGCGTCTTTTAATTTCATGGCTGCAGTCACCATCTGCAGTGATTTTGGAGCCCCCAAAAATAAAGTCTGACACTGTTTCCACTGTTTCTGCATCTATTTCTCATGAAGTGATGGGACCAGATGCCATGATCTTCGTTTTTTGAATATTGAGCTTTAAGCCAACTTTTTCACTCTCCACTTTCACTTTCATCAAGAGACTTTTTAGGTCCTCTTCACTTTCTGCCATAAGGGTGGTGTCATCTGCGTATCTGAGGTCATTGATATTTCTCTGGGCAATCTGGATTCCAGCTTGTGTTTCTTCCAGTCCTGTGTTTCTCATGATGCATAGAAGTTAAATAAGCAGGGTGACAATAGACAGCCTTGATGCACTCCTTTTCCTATTTGGAATCAGTCTGTTGTTCCATGTCCAGTTCTAACTGTTGCTTCCTCACCTGCATACAGGTTTCTCAAGAGGCAGGTCAGGTGGTCTGGTATTCCCATCTCTTTCAGAATTTTCCACAGTTTATTGTGATCCACACAGTCAAAGGTTTTGGCATAGTCAATAAAGCAGAAATAGATGTTTTTCTGGAACTTTCTTGCTTTTTTGATGATCCAGCGGATCTTGGCAATTTGATCTCTGGTTCCTCTGCCTTTTCTAAAACCAGCTTGAACATCTGGAAGTTTACAGTTCACGTATTGCTGAAGCCTGGCTTGGAGAATTTTGAGGGTTACTTTACTAGCATGTGAGATGAATGCAATTGTGTGGTAGCTTGAGCATTCTTTGGCACTGCCTTTCTTTGGGATTGGAATGAAAACTGACCTTTTCCAGTCCTGTGGCCACTGCTGAGTTTTCCAAATTTGCTGGCATATTGAGTACAGCACTTTCACAGCATCATCTTTCAGGATTTGAAATAGCTCCACTGGAATTCCATCACCTCCACCAGCTTTGTTCATAGTGAAGCTTTCTAAGGCCCACTTGACTTCATATTCCAGGATGTCTGGCTCTAGGTGAGTGATCACACCATCATGATTATCTTGGTCATGAAGATCTTTTTTGTACAGTTCTGCATATTCTTGCCACCCTTTCTTAATATTAATTTTAATCAAATGAGATGTGTTTTCTTTTCCTGGACAAATGAAATCTTTATTATTGCTACTATAGTTTTCTTGTCTCTGTGATAAGGAGGGAATACACTATTTAGCCTCTTTACACTGTAAGGTGACCTATTTTTTCATAACAGTATCACTTTTATATCCTTCTTATAATTCTATACCATGTTTTCCAGTACACGTCCATTAATAACTGTTTCTAAACAGGAATATATGAATTAGAATATTTAAATGAGATGTTAACTCTCCTACATTGGACTACATTACTAGTATTATGAATTTTAAGTTCAAAAGTACACAAGAGGAAAATTCTTTATGCAAAATTATAAATTTCCAAGAACTTTTCAAGAATCAGTTCCATGTCCTTGCATCACTCAGCCAAGCCGAGAACAGAAAAAGCTATCAGCAGTTCTCTTTTTAGTTAAGCTTTTAGTACAGGGTAGTCTGAATTCCATGGTAGAGGGAAGGATATAATGGGTCAGATTCTATTTTGTGGCCTTCAGCCTGAGGGCAGGCTTTAATCATATTTGAACAGGGTAGTTAAAAATCATAGAAGTTTTGGATGAACATGTACACACTACTGTACATAAAATGGATAACCAACGTGGATCTACTTTATAGTGCATGGAACTCTACTCAACATTATGTGGCAGCCTGGAAGTGAGGGAGGTTTGGAGGAGAATGGATCCTTGTATATGTATGGCTGACTCCCTTTGCTGCTCACCTGAAATTATCATAACATTGTTAATCAGCTACACCCCAATACAGAATACAAAATTCTATATTTTGTTTAAATTTTAAAAAAAATCTTTAAGAGGGAATGAGTAAAAACAATGCTGCATCATAAGAAAGTTTACCTCTTAGTATATTTTTGTTTTCTGCTCTATCCCCATTATCAGAAATGCTCCAGAGTGAGAACAGAGTAGTTATTTGTTAATAAAATAATGATATTTTCCAGATCTTAAAGATCTGGGCTTGGTAGAGGCAACAAATTGTGGGGAAGTGACTGACAGATACTTAGGGCAAGACAAAAACCAGTGGATTATCAGGGTTATTTTACTACTAATAAGCTTGTTTATGCAGAACCATTTTAGCACTGGCTCCCTGCTTCTGATTAACAGGACATTATTCTCTGTTCTTTTTGGTACAAGGACGGCATCATTCTCCTGGGACATTTTATGACCTATTTTTGGCAGGAAGGGCAAACTCTTCCTGTGTTTGTTCTTTCTCAGGTGTCTCAGTTCAAAATATTCAGTATGCCAAAGTGGCATGTTTTGAGGTGACGTGTCATAAGCCCCTTCATTATCTTTAGTATGAAATAAATATACTTAGTTGGAAAGCCCTAGTGACTTATGTTCAACTCTTGGAGATCAGAACTGTTCATTCGTTGACATTAAATTCTGAACTTTGCATATTGGGATTCCAAATGTTTAGTGAATTTTGCTCTCAAATCATATTTCAGAACCTATGTATGTTTGAATGTACACATAGAATTTTTAGCTATGATATTTAAACTTATTATAGCTGAATATTTTCTCACTTTTCTGTATCAGTTCTCAAAATGTTTTATATATGCTTTTAAATTTTTAATTAAAAACAAATGAAGTATGAATACTTTCTTCTTATAAAATATCAAAACCCCCAGAAATACAGCACCCCTGGAAACAATCTTAGAACCTGGTCTCTTCCTACTGCTTGAAAGTAATGAGAGTTATGAGTTTAGCCTGTCACTCCAAACATATCCCCTATGCCTATGGCTTTCATTTTTTATCCTATAGAAAGTAGATAACTATTGTTTTATGCCTTCTTAGCATAAAACTACTTGATGTTTCTTTAGTATGTTCTATAATTTTCTTTAGAGAGTTGTCAGTATGTCTTCAGTATTTTTCCGTATTTGTATAGAGCTGGTTGGTTTTTTGTTTTTAGTTGCTGATACATTTAGAAAAATAACACAAATATATCCCAGTTAGATTATTCAGCCATTTTCTGATGATGGACATTTAGATTTTTCCAGTGTTTCATAAAGTGATCATGATACAGTCAACATTTTGCACACACTTTCTTGTGTATATGTGCAACTGCTTCTCTAGGAGGAATATCAAATAGTGAAAAGACTGGGTTAGAGGGTGTGAGCATTTTTATTTTTCATAAGTAATACCATATCATTCTCCATAGCCATTGCACCAAAAAACCTTCCCAATTACAGGGCACTCTTTTACTTATATTTCATTATCACTTGCTATTATTAAGCTTTTAAAAATTTGTTTAATGGAGGAGTTGACCCACTATCATTTATTATGAATCTGTAAGCCATTAATGGTTTAAAAATGTTTAAATGGTTACATTTAAAATAGTTGTATGCTGCTGCTGCTAAGTCACTTCAGTCGTGTCTGACTCTGTGCGATCCCATAAATGGCAGCCCACCAGGCTCCCCCGTCCCTGGGATTCTCCAGGCAAGAATACTGGAGTGGGTTGCCATTGCCTTCTCCAAAACAGTTGTATACATACCTACAAAGTAGCCTTCACTTTGCCACAGAGGCTAAAATATTTAATATCTATCTGTTTAACAGAGAGCATGCTAACTCCTGATCTAATGGAAAGGGATGGCATGTCATGGTATTAATTTGAATTTCTGGAGTTATTTTTCCACTGATCTCCAGTAGCATATTGGGCACCTACTGACCTGGGGAGTTCCTCTTTCAGTATCCTATCATTTTGCCTTTTCATACTGTTCATGGGGTTCTCAAGGCAAGAATACTGAAGTGGTTTGCCATTCCCTTCTCCACTGGACCACATTTTATCAGACCTCTCCACCATGACCCGCCCGTCTTGGGTGGCCCCACGGAGATGGCTTAGTTTCATTGAGTTAGACAAGGATGTGGTCCTAGTGTGATTAGACTCACTAGTTTTCTGTGAGTATGGTTTCAGTGTGTCTGCCCTCTGATGCCCTCTTGCAACTCCTACCATCTTACATGGGTTTCTCTTACCTTGGGCTTGGGATATCTCTTCACGGCTGCTCCAGCAAAGCATAGCCGCTACTTCTTACCTTGGATGAGGGGTGTCTCCTCACTGCTGCCCTTCCTGACCTTGAACGTGGAATAGCTCCTTTAGGCCTTCCTGTGTGCAATAACACTGAAGAAGCTGAAGTTGAATGGTTCTATGAAGACCTACAAGACCTTTTAGAACTGACACCCAAAAAATATGTCCTTTTTATTATAGGGGGCTGGAATGCAAAAGTAGGAAGTCAAGAAACACCTGGAGTAACAGGCAAATTTGGCCTTGGAATACGAAATGGAGCAGGGCAAAGACTAATAGAGTTTTGCCAAGAACATGCACTGGTCATAGCAAACACCCTCTTCCAACAACACAAGAGAAGACTACACATGGACATCACCAGATGGTCAACACTGAAATCAGATTGATTAGATTCTTTGCAACCAAAGATGACAGAAAAGTTCTATACAGTCAACAAAAATGAGACCAGGAGCTGACTGTGGCTCAGATCATGAACTCCTTATTACCAAATTCAGACTCAAATTGAAGAAAGTAGGGAAAACCGCTAGACCATTCAGGTATGACCTAAATCAAATCCCTTATGATTATACAGTGGAAGTGAGAACTAGATTTAAGGGACTAGTTCTGATAGATAAGAGTGCCTGGTGAACTATGGACTGAGGTTCGTGACATTGTACAGGAGAAAGGAATCAAGATCATCCTCATGGAAAAGAAATGCAAAAAAGCAAAATGGCTGTCTGGGGAGGCCTTACAAATAGCTGTGAAAAGAAGAGAAGTGAAAAGCAAAGGAGAAAAGGAAAGATATAAGCATCTGAATGCAGAGTTCCAAAGAACAGCAAGAAGAGATAAGAAAGCCTACCTCAGCCATCAATGCAAAGAAATAGAGGAAAATAACAGAATGGGAAAGGCTACAGATCTCTTCAAGAAAATTAGAGATATCAAGGGAACATTTCATGCAAAGATGGGCTCAATAAAGGACAGGAATGGTATGACCTAACAGAAGCAGAAGATATCAAGAAGAGCTGGCAAGAATACACAGAAGAAATATACAAAAAAGACCTTCATGACACAGATAATCACGATGGTGTGATCACTCACCTAGAGCCAGACATCCTGGAATGTGAAGTCAAGTGGGCCTTAGAAAGCATCACTATGAACAAAGCTAGTGATGGAATTCCAGTGGAGCTATTTCAAATCCTGAAAGATGATGCTGTGAAAGTGTTGTACTCAATATGCCAGCAAATTTGGAAAACTCAGCAGTGGCCACAGGACTGGAAAAGGTCAGCTTTCATTCCAATTCCAAAGAAAGGCAATGCCAAAGAATGCTCAAACAACTGCACAATTGCACTCATCTCTCATGCTAGTAAAGTAGTGCTCAAAATTCTCCAAGCCAGACATCAGCAATGCATGGACTGTGAACCTCCAGATGTTCAAGCTGGTTTTAGAAAAGGCAGAGGAACCAGAGATCAAATTGCCAAGATCCACTGGATCATCAAAAAAGCAAGAAAGTTCCAGAAAAACATCTATTTCTGCTTTATTGAGTATGCCAAAACCTTTGACTGTGTGGATCACAATAAACTGTGGAAAATTCTGAGAGAGATGGGAATACCAGACCACCTGACTTGCCTCTTGAGAAATTTGTATGCAGATCAGGAAACAACAGTTAGAACTGGACATGGAACAACAGACTGGTTCCAAATAGAAAAAGGAGTGTGTCAAGGCTGTATATTGTCACCCCGATTATTTAACTTATATGCAGAGTACATCATGAGAAACACTGGACTGGAAGAAACACAAGCTGGAATGGAGATTGCCGGGAGAAATATAAATAGCCTCAGATATGCAGATAACACCACCTTTATGGCAGAAAGTGAAGAGGAACTAAAAATCCTCTTGATGAAAGAGGAGAGTAAAAAAGTTGGCTTAAAGCTCAACATTCAGAAAACTAAGATCATGGCATCTGGTCCCATCACTTCATGGCAAATAGATGCGGAAACAGTGGAAACAGTGTCAGACTTTATTTTTTGGGGCTCCAAAATCACTACAGATGGTGACTGCAGCCATGAAATTAAAAGACGTTTACTCCTTGGAAGAAAAGTTATGATCAACCTAGATAGCATGTTGAAAAGCAAAGACATTACTTTGCCAACAAAGGTCCGTCTAGTCAAGGTTATGGTTTTTCCAGTAGTCATGTATGGATGTGAGAGTTGGACTGTGAAGAAAACTGAGCACCGAAGAATTGATGCTTTTGAACTGTGGTGTTGGAGAAGACTCTTGAGAGTCCCTTGGACTGCAAGGAGATCTAACCGGTCCATTCTGAAGGAGATCAGCCCTGGGATTTCTTTGGAAGGAATGATACTAATGCTGAAACTCCAGTACTTTGGCCACCTCATGCGAAGAGTTGACTCATTGGAAAAGACTCTGATGCTGGGAGAGATTGGGGGCAGGAGGAGAAGCGGACGACAGAGGATGAGATGGCTGGATGGCATCACTGACTCAATGGACATGAGTCTGATTGAACTCTGGGAGTTGGTGATGGACAGGGAGGCCTGGTGTGCTGTGATTCATGGGGTCACAAAGAGTCGGACACGACTGAGCAACTGAACTGAAGTGAAGTGACTGAACACTTTGTAAAACTGACCATATTTTCACTTGTTTATTTGACATTTGTATTCCCTTATTTGTTTGTAAATTGCCTATATGTATTTTTGCTTGTGTTTGTAAATGTTAAACTGGTTGAATGGATTCTGTGTATATTCTGAATACATTTGTAAAACTGCCTACCCGGTGGTCATCTTCTCCATTCATTCTATTTTGCTAATAGAACTTTAGTTCATTTTCAGGTTCTGGGCAATGATGTTCTTCTGGGTATTTGAAAACCATTAAAATCCTAAGTTGGGGGCATATACAGTTAGAATTATTTTAAATAATTTTGGCAACTGCATTCCTGCTTGCCAGTGATTAGTTTAGGATTGAACATGTGATGAAATGTGTCCAGTGAGATGTGAAGACCTCTGGGCATTTCCCCTTCATTTTGAAAATGAATAGTGGAATTATTTTTTCTACCCCTATGCAGCCTCTGTTTGCTTTCTTCTTGTGTGACTTCTGGAAATGTTATGCTCTTTTGAATATAACCAGATTAAATAGAGAAGTCAGGATATAAGAGTAACACAACAGCCTTGTAAGTAGATGGGATGTACACTTCGAGCCTCTTTACAGTTTAGACTTAGTTTTAGGTGGGTTTTCTGTTACTTGCAGAGCTTTCCTGGTGGCTCAGACGGTAAAGCATCTGCCCGCAACGCGGAAGACCTGGGTTTGATCCCTGGGTCGGGAAGATCCGCTGGAGAAGGAAATGGCAACCCACTCCAGTACTCTTGCCTGGAAAATTCCATGGACAGAGGAGCCTTGTAAGCTACAGTCCATGGGATCGCAGAGAGTTGGGCACGACTGAGCGACATCACTTCTGTTGCTTGCAGCCAAGTACATCCTAACTAATGTATGTAACATCTGGCACTCTTCCACGTGAATTTTGGAGCTGTATTTTCATATTCCAGTCATTTAAATTGATTAGAACTATTTGCCTCTAGAAATACATTTGAGCTTAAATGATATCTATAAAACATTGAGTCTTTCCATACATAGTACAGTATTCATGTCTCCTATTTAGGTCTTTAAACAAAATTTTCTCTAGGAAGAGGATGCAATTCTTATTAGATGTATTGCTATATACTTCACAGTTCTTATTCCCTTAAGAAGTAGCTTTTATTTTTTTTATTGCATTGTATAATTGGTTTGTTAGTAGAAAAAAATGTAAACTTTTTAATGTTGATATTGTACACCACTAACTTGCTGCATTTGTTCTTTCGATTTTAATCCTTTATCTGAGACTTTCCTTGACCTTTTTATGAATCCAGCCGTATCATTTACTAATAATTATAATTTTGTGCCTTGCATCCATTGTCTGATAATTGTTACATCTTCTGTCTGTATCTTATTTTTTTGGGGGGGATAATTACAATGTTCAGTAGAAGGTGTGAAAGGAGTTATGCATGCATTATTCCTGCTTTGTCTCTGAATTTAGTGAGAAAGGCTTTAAATATGTCATACGAAGTAGGATGCTTGCCGTAGGCTTACTGTGGATATATTTTACAGCAAATTAAGCCCCTCTTTTATTTAATTTTACTAATTTTTAAGGTCTTCTTATTTTATTAATATGAATGAATATTGAAGGTTATAGAAGAACACTTTAGCCTCTATTCAAATGACGCAGGTTTTTCTCCTTTAATATGTATCAATGCGCTGAATTACATTGATGAATCTATTAATTAGCAATTATTGTATTCCTAGGAGAATGTCTACTTTATTCTAAGTAGACACAGATAGGTACTCTAATATAAGTTTTTAGAATTTTATTTGCATATTGTTTATTTTCCTCCAATAGCTAGTTCTTGGATCTGTTTACTCCTCTTTCTATTTTCTTATTCTTTCTGCCTTCATTTTCCTTTATTATTATTTTCTCAGATACTTTTGACTCTTTTTAATAAATTACTTAATTGAGTGCATAATACCACTTTAGTCTCTCCAGTTTTTTCTTAAAAGAACATTTAAGGTGATGAATTTAACTCTGAGAAGTGTTTCAACTTGGTTGTATAATTGTTATTAACTTCTCAGGAAAAGTAGTGGGTTAGATTGTTTCATTTAATTGTTAACCTTTAGCCATCATAGGTCGAGTGCTTTTTCTAGACTCTTCACATGGCCTAAATTTGTATCCTATACTATCTAATTTAATCCCCAAACAATTCTTTGAATTTTCCTTATTTCCCAGGTGAGAAAACAGATTCTGAGAGTTTAAATGACTTGCCTTGATCTCAGATTGTGACCGGTGCTGCCTCTGTTTTATCTCTGCCACAGAGAATCTTTAAAAAACATAACTTAAGCAGGGCCAGCCATGCTAGCAAGATGGTATCTTTCATAAGATTTTCATCAGTTATATGGTTCCTCAACATGTATTTGGATTTGGTGGATAGGATGGAACATAGTGACAGAAATGAAAAATACTCAAATTATGCCTGGAATAGTCCATATCTTCTGTTATTGGTTCTTTGTGCTTTGCTTCTTCAGTAGTGAAGAAATTCGAACTTGGGTTTTTCTTGGAGAAGGTTAATATTGAAGCCATGGGCTAGTTTAAGGAAGTTTTGTGGAAAGGAATTATTTAAGAATTATAGTTGTTGGAGCAAGGAGAAATAAGTTTTGCAAGCCACCTCCTTTTAACCTTGTTGCAAAATGTTACTTGTTGTGATAGCATCACCACATATGAAGATTATAAACGAAAATTACTGGTTTTCTGAAAGGAACTTTTTTTCTCATGCAAAGATCATTTTTAACTAGGAGAACTAGGAGTATTAAAATTGGATTCATGACCTTCCTCAGGATTACAGTTTGTTTTTGTTTTTTTTCTGAAGGACAGAGAAAGGGGTGACCACATGTTTGCCTTTATGGGTCTTCATGGCATAGCCTAATCAAGCATTTAGGAATATGATATAACCCCCTTTCCAACATGCTGAATCACCAAACTAGCATTGTTTTAAGATACGAGGGAAACATGAAAATGACACTGTTTTTTGACTCTCTTAATGGTCAACATATCCACAAATATTTTAATTACTGGGCTTGTGTTTATGGTGATGACAATGATAAACATCATTTCTGAGAGGATCTGATGATGTAATTCAGAGAAACCCACAACTTAGTGACCTCAAAACTTTCATTAAAGAAAACACTGTCTAGAAACTTTGCAATGTGATTATATTGATTAAGTTTTAGCAACTGATTACAATTTTACTTTATTTTTCTCTCAGGCAATCCACATGATATTTTTCATATCACTTTTGATGTTTTCATTAGTCTAGCAATGCATTAGAATCCTGACTTATTGCTTCTGTGAATGTCAGGGCCAGACATTTTCTGTTCATTTTTAAAATAAAAAATGTATTTTTCCACATCCTTAATATTTGAGTTGGGTGATAAGAAAAAAAGTTCTTTTTGCCAAGACAATCTGCCATGTACATAATACATTCATTTCAGTGAAATTAGGAAGTCATATTGTTTTGTATTTGCTTTGAGTATTTTTGGTTTTACTATTAATATTTTAACACTTCAAGAAGAAATATTTTGTGTTAGCCATTGTGCCCTTGTGAAGATTATTAAATAATATTGTGAGCCCACTAACAAATTATTACTCCTGACGATAAACCCGCCCTATTCATAGGTAAATCTTGATTTTTAACAAGGAATATAGCTTATCAATATGCAGACTCTTTGTAGACTCTTATTTCTTTGTCTTTTTTTTTTTTTCTGGTAATTAGGAGCTGAGACACTTGACATCTGATGCTGGTGTGTGATTTAATTTGAGCTCTTCTTCTCTGGGCCAAGCTGAAGGAAACTGCGTGGAAGCGGTCTGGAACCGTGGAGGTCACCCTTCATTTCCTCAGGTTTGTAACCCAGTTGCACTTCTATTTGTGCTTTTGCTTCACTTCACTCAGCTGAGCATGACTGCCTTCTTGATTCTCTACATTTCACACCACTGAGCTTGATTGTTCTCAGGTCCACGGCTGCTCACTTGTAGCATTACTCACACTAATAGTCTAGACTTCAAATCCTAGTCAAGGCCAATCCCTCAAGATTCACAGATGATAAATTACTAGAGGACATGCAAAAAACCCAGAGTGCTAAAGGCTCACTGAAGCTATTTCTGCGTAATATAACAGACTTCACCATTAGATTTTGGAGTTAGAATATTCAAATCCTCAACTTAGACATCTGATCAATGAATTGTCTCACTGATTATACTGGAGTATAATCTGGTGTATTGCCCCAGAATCTTTTTTAACATGTTGACTTTATTTGAGAAAATAAGCCCATTTATTGTGAATACTGACAGACTGACAATCTGATTTATCTTACTTTTTTGAAATATTTTTTGTTTTCCTTTCTGATAATGCAGATGACAAGATCAGATTGACTAATAAACCTTTCTGTATAATCCAAACTGTTCCTTTGGAGAATCATGAATAAACTATTAAAATCCAACCTCTATCTCTACTGCCCATTATCTTTTAAATTAAAAGACTCATTAGTGAATACTAGTTTCATTGCATTCATGGTGCTATATGGATTTATAAGTCTATTCTCTAGCACTCTGGGGCATGTGTTCACTGGAGGTAGATTCATGAAGTTTTGGGGTTCCCAAGATGAATCCCTGTGTTTGATAGGAATTGCTGGTTGAGGATTGATCAACAAAAACTTACAAGAAAGATTAGTTCTTAGAATTATTCTAGATGTCCAAAATCTAGACTACCTGCAATACTTGTTACTTCAGATTGATAGATCACTGAAAATATTAGAGATCTTCATCCATTTATTTATTTATTAATATGTTTTGGGTACTTACTATGTACTAGAGATGCTGTTATATATCAGAAGTTGAAAAATACTTGGTGTCTCTTTCAAGGAACAGTTGCTTAGTTTATTGCAGCATCATAGGATGTGGAGTCTCCACATCAGTTAAGCATGTGTTTGTATAATTCTTTTTTCTTTTATATTAGTGTATAGTTGATTTACAATGTTGTGTTAGTTTCAGGTATATGGCAAAGTGATTCAGTTATACAAATACCTATATCCATTCTTTCTCAGGTTCTTTTCTCATATAGGTTATTAAAGAATATGGAGCAGAGTTCCCTATGGTATACAGTAGGACCTTGTTGGTTATATTTTTTATGTATATTAGTGTGTATATGTTAATTCCAAATTCCTATTTATCCTTCCACCTTTCCCTTTTGGTAAGTATAAGTTTGTTTTCCATGTTTGTAAGTCAGTTTCTATTTTGTAAATAAGTCCATTTGTACATCTTTTCAGATTTCATGTAGGTGATATCATATGATGTTTCTCGTTCTCTGACTTACTTCACTCAGTATGATCATCTCTAGGTCCATCCATGTTGCTGCAAATGGCATTATTTGATTCTTTTTAGTGGCTGAGTAATATTCCATTCTATATATGTACCACTTCTTCTTTATCCATTCCTCTGCTGATGGACATTTAGGTTGCTTCCATGTCCTGGTTATTGTAAGTAGTGCTTATATGAACACTGGGGGTGCACGTATTTTTTTGGCTTATGGTTTTCTCTGGATATATGCCCAGGAGTGGGATTGCTAGATTATATATAGTAGTTTTATTTTTAGTTTTTTAAGGAACCTCCATACTGTTCTCCATAGTGGCTCTATCAATTTACATTGCCACCAACAGTATAAGAAGTTTCCCTTTTCTCCACACTCTCTCTACCATTTATTGTTTGTAGACTTTTTGATGATGGCCACTCTCACCAGTGTGAAGTGATACCTCATTATAGTTTTGATTTGCAATTATCTAATCACTAGCTATGTAGAGCATATTTTTACATGCCTTTTGGTCACCTGTATGTCTTCTCCAGTGAAATGTCTATTCAGGTCTTCTGCCCATTTTTTATTGGGCTGTTTGTTTTATTTTGATACTGAGCTACATCAGATATTTGTATATTCTGGAGATTAATCCCTTATTGGTCACATCATTTGCAAATATTTTCTATGATTCTGCAGGCTGTTTTTTCATTTTGTTTATGGTTTCCTTTGCTGTGCAAATGCTTTTAAGTATAATTAGGTCCCGTTTGTTTATTTTTGTTTTTATTTTCATTACTCAAGGGGGTGGATCCAAAAAAGATATTGCTCCAATTTATGTCAAACAGTGTTCTGCTTATATTTTCCTCTAAGAGTTGTATAGTACCTGGTCTTACATTTAGGTCTTTGGACCATTTTGAGTTTATTTTTGTATATTGTGTTAGAGAATGTTCTCATTTCATTGTTTCACATGTAACTGTCCAGTTTTCCCAGCACCACTTATAGAAGAGACTGTTGTTTCTCCATTGTATATTGTTGTCTCCTTTTTTGTAGATTAATTGACCATATGTGTGAGGGTTTATTTCTTGATTTTCTATCCTGTTTCATTGATCAATAAAGCTGTCTTTGTGCCAGTACCATTCTGTTTTGATTACTCAAGCTGTATAATATAGCCTGAAGTCAGGGAGCCTGATTCCTCCAGCTCTGTTTTTCTTTCTCGAGATTGCTTTGTCTATTTGGAGTCTATTTGTCTATATATTTTGAGTATATTTGTCTACTTGTCTTTTGTGTTTCCTTACAATTAAGATTTTTTTTTTTGCTCTAGATCTGCAAAAAAAAAAAAATGCCATTGGTAATTTGATAGAAATTGCATTGTGTCTGTAGATTGCCTTTTGTAGTATAGTCATTTTGACAATATTGATTCTTCCAATTTAAGAAGATAGTGTATCTTTCCATCTATTTGTGTTATCATCAGTTTCTTTGGTCAGTGTCTTATAGTTTACAGAGCACAGGTGTTTTACCTCCTTAGGTAGGTTTATTCCTAGGTATTTTATTCTTTTTGATACAGTGGCAAATGAAATTGCTTCTCGAATTTTACTTCCTGATCTTCCATTGTTAGTGTATAGAATTGTGACAGTTTTCTGTGTATTTATTTTGTATCCTGCAACTTTAACAGATTCATTGATAAGCTCTATTAGTTCTCTGGTAAAATCTTTACAATTTTCTGTGTGTAGTATCATGTCATCTGCAAACAGACAGTTTTACTTCTTTCTCAATGATTTTTCTTTTCTGATTTCTGTGTCTAGGACTCCAAAATTATGTTGAATAAAAGTGGTGAGAGTGGACATCCTTGTCTTATTTCTGATATTAGAGGAAATGTTTTCAGCTTTTCACCATCGAGTATGATGTTAGCTGTAGGATTGTCATATATGACCTTCATTATGTTGAGATAGATTTTCTCTGTGCCCACTTTCTGGAGGGTTTTTGTCATAAATGGTGTTGAATTTTGTCAGGATATTTTTCTGCATCTATTGAGGTGATCATGTGGTTTTTGTTCTTCAATTTGGTGATGTGGTGTAGCACACTGAGTGATCTGTGGATACTGAAAAATTCTCGTATACCTGGGATAAATCCCTGTTGATCAGAGTGAATAATCCTTTTAATGTATTGTTGGATTCAGTTTGCTGGTATTTTGTTGAGGATTTTTCTGTTTATCTTCATCTGTGATATTGTTTCATTCCATCTCATTTTGTCTAAATTTCTGTGTTTATAGTCTCTATTTGCTACCTGTAGTGGAGAAGGAAATGGCAACCTACTCCAGTGTTCTTGCCTAGAGAATCCTGTGGACAGAGGAGCCTGGTGGGCTGCTGTCCATAGAGTCGCACAGGGTCAGACACAACTAAAGTGACTTTGTATGCATGCATGCATTGGAGAAGGAAATAGCAACCCATTCCAGTATTCTTGCCTGGAGAATCCCAGGGACAGAGGAGCCTGTTGGGCTGCCATCTATGGGGTCGCACAGGGTCGGACATGACTGAAGTAATTTAGTAGCAGCAGCAGCCATCTGCAGAATTTTAGTTCCTCTTTCTTTTGGTGTCTGCCTTTGGTTGGTAAGGCAAATCTAGAGGTTTGTGCAGGCTTTCTGGTTGGAGGGACTGATCCATGCTCACTGGTGGGTGGAGCTGGGTTTTGTCCCACTGCAGGGCAAGACTATATCAAGGGGTGTGTTTATAGGCCCATGGGCTCAGAAGTTGTGACCAGAAAGCAAATGGAATGTACAGGGGGATTAAGAAGAAGAGCAGAATGTCTTTGTTATATGACAATGACCTTGCAGGCTCAATGGGTTTGAAGGCATGTGTTTGGTTTATTCTTAATGGTCAGTCAGGGGTTCTCTGTGGGGAATTGGATAGAAGCTCATGGAGATGTTGTGCCTGTGTTTCACTGTACACTGCACCACCTGTATAATCTTAAATATATTTAAGCACCAATGTTGATCTGGTGATAGGAAGTAATACTGGATATCCTTAGCACACACCCTAAATTCCTACACCACATTACCTGCCCACCTTTTATGATTTGCCTTTGTAATATTTAATATATTTGTGAAGAAACATACCTATAATATTTTCATACAACACTCTAAGGTCCTTAAGGAAAAGGTTTGTTGTTGTTGTTCAGTTGCTAAGTCGTGTCCAGCTGAACGAAAACATAAGAAAAAGGTAATAGCTGATTAATATATAACCTGTATATTGAATATTTCTTGAATAAGTTCTAGAGGTGGCAACTTACAATCTACAGCACTGACACAGGTAAGATTCACTAATTATTAGGTTGATGCAAACATAATTGCTATTTTTGACCATGAATTTTAAATCATTATAACTAGGCTCAAACACATCTTTATTAATCAAAATAAGAACCATTACAATCACCATGTATTTTTTGCCAATGAGAAATAAGTTTATTTATTCCTGTAGCATAAAAATCCATGTTTCAGGATTTGACAGACTCTTGGAAGGCATTTTCTGCATCTTGCTGGTTGTGAAAGTGTTTTCCCTGCAGAAAATTGTCAACATGCTTGAAGTGGTAGTCTAGTCAATTGGCAAGAGGTCAGGTGAATACCGGCAGATGAGGCAAAACTTCACAGCCCAATTTGTTCAACTTTTGAAGCATTAGTTGTGTGACGTGTGGTAAGGTGTTATTATGGAGAAGAGTTGGGTCCTTTCTGTTGATCAGTGCTTGCTACAGGCATTGCAGTTTTTGGTGCATCTCACTGATTTGCTGAGCATACTTCTCAGATGTAATGATGTCGCTGGGATTCAGAAAGCTGTAGTGGATCATATGGGCAGCAGATCACCAATCAGTGACCATGACCTTTTTTTGGTGCAAGTTTGGCTTTGGGAAATGCTTTGGAGTTCCTTCTTGGTTCAACCACTGAGCTGGTCATTGCCAGTTGTCATATAAATTCCACTTATTGTTGCATGTCACAGTCCAAAGAGACAGAGTCATTGTTGCATAAAATAAGACAACACTTCAAAAGTTGTGTTTTTTAAAAATAATTTGCAGTCAGTTAATGAGTCACCCACTTAATGAGCTGTTTTCACCTTTCCAATTTGCTTTAAATGCCTTACCACCATAGAATGGTCAACGTTGAGTTCTTGGGCAACTTCTCATTTAGTGTAAAAGGATCAGCTTATGTGATTCCCTCAATTAGTTGTCAAATTCTGATGGCTGGCCACTGCACTCCTCATCTTCAAGGCTCTTATCTCCTTTGCAAAGCTTCTTTAACCATCAGTACATTGTATGTTCATTAGCAGTTCCTGGTCACATGTGTTGTTGATGTTGCAAGTTGTCTCTGCTTTACAACCCATTTTGAATTTGAATAAGAAAATCCTTCAAATTTGCTTTTTGTCTATTATCATTTCCATAGTCTAAAATAAATATCAAATAAGTAGCAAGTAATAATTCATTAGCAAAAAAGTGATACATGCACATTAAAATGATATATAACATAATCACATTTATTTAAGAATGTATTCCAATATCAAATGGCAAATTTCAGCAATACAAAAACCACTGTTACTTTTGTATGAACCTAATACTTAATTATTCAAGCAATTAGTTTTCTAGTTTGCATACTCTAACACTCTCATTTGACTAAGTTTTTTCTCATCACGAGAGCCAGAAGACTTTGTCACTAGCTGTGTTAGCTTTAGCAAATTATATAACCTTTCTGCACCTCAGTTTTCCCATCAGTTTCTAAAAATGCTGGCTGATTTAATGCAAGTTCTATAGAAAAATGTTTGTGTTCTTTTTTTAGTAACTATAACAAAAATAGACCATTTGCAGCATGCTTGGTTTAGAGTGTATTATTAGAAACAGATGCTATTAGGATTTCTCTATTTTTAATGTTGAAAATTTAGGAATTCCTTTCCAGGACATATTCTCAAAGCAGAATTGTGGTATTCATTAGCATGATCTCTAGGCTCTTAACTTTTAGACCACATAAGAACACAAAAGTTAAAGAGAAAAAGAATTTGTGAATTAGATGAAAATGGTGGTTAGATTTACCAGAGAGAAATCTTGCTAGGGAATGAAGATTCATCCAACCCTGGTGGTCCTGAATGACATCTTACTTCCTAAGGTCAGAGTGACCTTAACTTTCTCTGTAATGAAGATGAATGTATTTTACTTTTCTCTAAGTTGTGTTTTTATTAAAAAAATACATTCTCAAAAACCATTTTTTTTATTTCAGAAGAAAATACAAGTTTTTCAAAAAGACTTACTTTCATATTTGAAAACCACATTTGAACACTTTACATGTGCACTAAGGTATAGACATTCATTAAACATTTGTATATATATTTATGAACACCTTTCATTATCAAATATTTGAAAACACTGATAAACAGATGTTTTCTTTTCCCATCTTGCTACACAACATGGAAATGAATATTCATGGCCTATGTCCCACTCAGTAGAATAGACACCTCCAACTCTCTAGATCAATGGAACAAGGTTCTCAGATGAATGTTGTGGATTTCATCTATCACAATGCTTATTTTGTCAGCATGAGGCCATCTGAGGTATATTTTCATTCTTCAGAATTTCTTTGCTCTTATTCAGTTCAGTTCAGTTGCTCAGTCGTGTCTGGCTCTTTGCGACCCCATGAATTGCAGCACGCCAGCCCTCCCTGTCCATCACCAACTCCCGGAGTTCACCCAAACTCATGTGCATCGAGTCAGTGATGCCATCCAGCCATCTCATCCTCTGTCATCCCATTCTCCTCCTGCCCCTAATGCCTCCCAGCATCAGGGTCTTTTCCAATGAGTCAACTCCTCACATGAGGTGGCCAAAGTATTGGAGCTTCAGCCTCAGCATCAGTCCTTCCAATGAACACCCAGGACTGGTCTCTTTTAGGATGGACTGGTTGGATCTCCTTACAGTCCATGGGACTTGCAAGAGTCTTCTCCAGCACCACAGTTCAAAAGCATCAAATCTTCGGTGCTCAGCTTTCTTCACAGTCCAACTCTCACATCCGTACATGACCATTGGAAAAACCATAGTCTTGACTAGACAGACATGTGTTGCCAAAGTAATATCTCTGCTTTTTAATATGCTATCTAGGTTAGTCATAACTTTCCTTCCAAGGAGTAAACATCTTTTAATTTCATGGCTGCAATCACCATCTGCAGTGATTTTGAACCCCCCCAAAATAAAGTCTGACACTGTTTTCACTGTTTCCCCATCTATTTCCCATGAAGTGATGGGACCAGATGCCATGATCTTAGTTTTCTGAATGTTATGCTTTAAGCCAACGTTTTCACTCTCCTCTTTCACTTTCTTCAAGAGGCTTTTTAGTTCCTCTTCAGTTTCTGCCATAAGCGTGGTGTCAGCAGCATATCGGAGGTTATTGATATTTCTCCTGGAATCTTGATTACTGTCATTGTAATTTTGAATTCATGGAGGGAAACAGATGCTTTCCAGTTTAATGCACCTGGAGACAAATATATTAAATATTCATTTTATTTTAAGAATCTAAATTGCTAAGTCTTGTAACATGGCTTAACTGTGGTACATTTGTTTGCCTATTCAAGTTCTTCTAACTCCTAATTTTGATAGTAAATCCATGGAAAGTAGGCAGAAGTTCACTATTATTGACTTGGCTGAGAAACTAAGCAATTAGTCTAGGATTTCTCAAGCTAGATGTAGATTTTAAAATAAATACAGCATATTCCAATCTGAAACCTTGAAATTATGTAAAAATAATCGATAAAATTGGCATCCATACAAATCAGCTCCTAAACTGAGCAAAACTTTTATCTGTTGAAACAATGTTTTTTCAATTTTTATTTACTTACTAAAGTATAGTTGATCTACTCAATGTGTCTTTGAAATACATTGTCCCCAAGTGTTGCTGCTGCTGCTAAGTCGCTTCAGTCGTGTCCAACTCTGTGCAACCCCATAGATAGCAGCCCACCAGGCTCCCCTGTCCCTGGGATTAATATTTGGTAAATTCTTATATCACAGGTGAAAAAGTAGTACACATCTAAAAATAAATCCAAATGACCAGCCTAAATCAGGAAGGGTACTATAAGAAAGGAGTATACTCAGCATTCAGAAGGTTTATGCTGTGAAGGTGATACCTCAGAATAACAGTAGGGACAATATAAGTATAAAATCAGTAAGGAACATTCTCAAGGATCTTCAAAGTCAATAGAAGATAAAAGAAAATATACAGAAAAGATACTTACCACTACTAGATATCAGGAAAATGAAGATTAAGATAATGAGATACCTCTACCTCTAGTGAGATAGAACTCATTAGAATGGCTGAAATTAAATGGACTGACAATACCTAGTGTTAAGGATGTGAAAACTGGTATTCTCATACATTGCTGATGGTGAATATTAACTGTTACAACCACTGTTGAAAACTTTTTGAAAGTTTCTTAAAGGTTCGATATACATGTAGCCTATCAGTTAAGTCATTCCAATCTTACATGTACACCAAAGAAAAATGAAAGCATACATGTCCATATAAAAACCTATATGTGAACATATCAATATTACTCACAATATACAAAAACAACCCAAATGTTCACCACACTGTTCTATTCTACTTATAAATTTAGATCATTTGATTTTTCTAGGGATACAAGTCATATTGGTGCTTACCTGGGGCAAGGGCACAAAGGCATGGACTACAAAGGAGCCCAAGGAAACTTTGAGTTTAGTGCAAATGATCTGTATCTGATTGTGAGATTTTTTTGTTTGTGCATGCACATAGAAAGGATGTATACATGTGTCAGAACTCATGAACAGTATGTTTTAAATGGATGTTATTTCTTGTACACAAATTGAACTTCAATAAAATTCGTAAGAAGGGGACAGTCAATGAAAGACCCTGGACAGAGAACTATAAACAAATAAAATCAGGATACAAGTGAGAAGTTATTCTAGAGTGAGAAATAGGACAAAAGCTCTGGTGGATATTTCCAGTTTTCAACTAACCCTTCTGCAAAACTGTGGAATTGACTGATAGCTGAGTCTGGGTTAATAATAACAACAACACTTTAAATGGTGGTTGCATCTATAGTTTATAGTCTACTTATTATGTGACAGAGTATATTATTTGGAGAAGGAAATGGACTTATTATGTGATAGGGTATATTATTAGATACTCTAAAATGTATATTCCATGTTCTGAGACTTAATTAAAAATTGGGGGTCACAGAGAAGTTGGCCATCATTCCTGACTCTTCTTTCTCTCATTTATTCCCTGTTGCTTTCTTTTCTGCTGCCCTCAAGGAACAATTTTTTTGTCACTTTCAGTGTGATGTCCATACTCAGGCCTCTTTTGGTCTTATATGTTATTTCAATCAGCTTTTAAAGAAATTTCCTGGGAAAACAATCTCTTCCCTGCCCAAGGGGACTTCTAGGAAATAGATTTTGTTTTTCCACTTGGATGAAAATACAGTAGATAAAAAAATTAGAATTCCTTTTTAATATCCACAGTAGCCCCATGATGTGGAAACAGAAGTCTTAATTTCCTTGTGAGGCAAATGAGGTGGTAGAGTTTAACAGATTCTACCTGAATTCACACAAATAGTAAGTAGTAATCCTGCTTACTAGGATTTGGATTTGGTTCCAGGCCTTTCTGGTTGCAAACAATTCACTGTCCATCCCTTAAACTTGGTCATCAAATGCAGATTGGGACTTCACCCAGCTGGAGTCAGAAGTGGCCCAAAGCATCTGAAGCCAGTAATTGACAGAGAGGTAGCATATTTGGGTTACAATTTGCTGGAAAATCTAGGAGTCAGAGCACAGGAAGACATTGTGATCTGATATATGAAGCAAAACACAAAATGAGGTTGCCATTCATTTATTTTATGACTATTTGTCTCTACAGTGTGCCAAGCAGCTTATTACACCCTGCAGGCCCTGCATTGAAGACAACATAGCTCTGGCCTCCTGTGAAATTCTACCTTGAAAGTGGGGAGATAGACCCTTGGGCCAATGTTCGTAATTCAATAATTTGTGAAATAGGAATGCAGATGGTGCTGAGAGGCTTACATGTAGGGGCATCTTGGTAAAGCCAGAGAAAGCATTTCAGAAAAGATGAGATTTAAATAAAGCACAAGTTGTCAGGTGAAGAGTGATTTAAGACATTCCTGGAAAACTCATCAGCTCTTGCTCATGCAGAGATATGACATAAAACAGTTGTCTGGGGACACTGAGCCTATTTGTCAGAGTTGAAGTGTAGAGTGAGTGTGAGTGAGGCATTGTGATCCAAGTGAGGGAGGTTGGAGTAACAACTCTATAAAGTGTGTTACATTAAGGAGTTTCAACTATTTTCTTAAAACTTGGGTAACCATAGAAGGACCCTCCGCATATGAACATTATGCCATACATTTGTAACCTTGCTGATCTGAAAGGTGGGCTGCATGTTGCCATGGGAATGCAGTTATCATTTTCAGTCTCCTTCTTTCTGGTGCCCTGAGCAAGATGTGAGAGTGCTTCGGCTGTAGTAGTTAGGAGTACATAGGTTGTTGTGGTGAATTCTGCAGGATTGGCAAAGTTCACCTTTGAGTTTGGGGATGGGAAAAAGAGACTAGCAATTACTGATCACTAAGTGTATGCCAGACCCTGAGCTAGGTTCTTACTGTAAGTTATTTAATGTAATTCTCACAACCACTGCATAATATTGATGCTATACTCAGACATTAGGTATCTAAGCTGGTAAATATTATGCCATCTGAGGCCCAGAAGGTATTCCTTACATTTCCCAGTTAAGTTGATTCATACCAAAATTTTATCCAAGAGACTGGGAGCAGAAATAATGAATGCCACTTTAGGACAACGTGAGCAAATGCCAGGGGCTTCCGTGGTATCTCAGTGATAAAGAATCCGCCTGTAATGCAGGAGGTGTGGGTTTGATCTCTGGGTTAGGAAGATCTCCTGGAGGAGGGCATGGCAACCCACTCCTGTGTTCTTGCCTGGAGAATCCCATGGACTGAGGAGGTCCATAGGGTTGCAGAGTCAAACATGAATAAAGTGACTCAGCATACGTCTTCTATGTCTTTATTTACTTACTGTAGTAAACATGGAAATGTCATGTACTTCATAGGTGATAAAAGTTCAGGTTGAAGAACAGTCGACCAGCCTATATAAAACACTGAGACATAAATCCTTATTTTTTGAGCCATTGACCTTCCAGAATTATTACTGCACTATACTCTAATTCAACATATTATTTATATGTACATTTATTTATTTAGAGTGACATATGTATGTTTTCTATTTTTAAAATATCTACTAGAAGACTCTATTTTGGTTAAAAGGGAACCAAGGACATGTCACCAGACTTCACTGGAAGCCATATTTGGGAACTCAAATCAGCTAGTGCTAAGTTTTCCATCTAATCCACTGACCTTCCAGCACTGCTATACATGAGCAACCTGGGAGACAGCCAGCCTGCCCCTTATTCTGAGTTTGGTGATATAAGCCCTGGTGTAGAGATGAGAAAACTGAAACTAAGAGGAGAAACTTCCTCAAGGTCAAAGGTTTAGTTAATGGTAGAGGTTATATTTGAATTAATTTGCTTAATTATCACAGCTTATGTGACTTTAGAAGTCATTGTTTTTCTAATACTCCAGACTGTTATTTATATTATTGATTTATTCAACAAAGTTTCTTAATGTGCTGTTGTGTTGGTATTGAATTTTTTTCCTCTGTGTTTCTTTTATATCATCATGTCCTCACACCCACCCTTCTTAAGTCCAGCTTAAAGGCAGTTAAGCTGGGGAGCTGGGGTCCATACAGAAGTAATGATTGGCTGAAGGAGACAAACAACCAGTTAGTGATAAAGCCACAACCATTAAATCTGTGCCTGTCATCCTAGTAGGAATTTTTTCTACTGCAGGAAGGTAATATCAGGATGTTTCTCTTTCTCACTCTCTTTCCCTGTACTGCAAGACCGTCTGAGTGTGTTGGATTCTATGAGCTTGTTTGCAGAACCAAACTCAATTGCATTTTTATTTACCCCCAATTAATAAATAGCTTCAGGTTATTTACTAACAGCTCACATTCTGGTTTGCACAAATATTCTTTCAGACTAGAAATTGTGGGAGGACAAGAGGACTTGTAAGCTGTCTACCAGGTACCTTTTAAATATTATTTGATGAGCTTTGTCTGTGAGGATGAGAGAATACAGTTAAGACTGCCCTTTCCTCAGATCCAACCGGCCCAGAACGGACTTATCTGCAATTAATATGGATTTGAGAGACAATAAAACAGAGTGAAAAAAATATCAGTTTTGGGAATTTGAAAATATTAAGTTTGTATTTCATGTCTGCTAATGTGTGCTCTTAGGCAACTCACTTAAATTCTCTTTGCCTCTGTTTTCTTAGCTGTAAAATGAAGATAGGGTAATAAGTGAATGTTCTCCTAAAGCAACTATCAGTCAGCTCAGTACTTCATTCTGGAGCAAGAGTTGTGTAGTCTTTGATACTAGGAGAAGTATGGATTTCTTCAGTCTCAAGGGATTGAATGGTGGAGTCTTGGGAAAGATCTACATCTTGTCACAGAAACTGGTCAATTTCTTAGTGCCTTATGTTTCTGTCATCATGGTCAACCTCAGGGACATGCTTGTGCTTGTGCTTAATAAAAACTGCTTATGCAGTGGGCTCCAGGACTCAGCATGACGATGGAGAGAGGAGTGTCACTTTCCTATATCTTGATGAACATTGAAAATTCAAAATCACAGTGAACTTCATCAGTGAGAGTGGTAGGATATCATTGGAAAAAACTGAGACCATGAAATTGGCTGTCCAAAGACTAGTTACCATGGTGACTGGTCCTATTGTCTGTGAATGAATTTCAGGCCCCTCTTGGCCAAAGGCAGGAGGCAAGAGCCAAAGAGGAGAAATAATTTATAATCTACATAATCATTGCTTGAATTCTGAGTCATTCCTTAGAGTGAGGAAGCTTGGAGAATAAAATTTTCATTATAGGCATCAGGGTTAAGATATTTTAATTTGAATATTATTGTCTTTTTGTAGCCTTATTTTTATTTCAAGATGGCCAGGTTAGGCCTATGACTATAATAATGTCTTCTATTTATTAAGTTTGTTGTAAGGATTAGACATGATATAGCCCATAGCATAGCATAGTTATAGCTATAGCCTAGTGGAGTGAGGTAATTCTGTTCATAGCCTAATACCTAGTAAGGCAGTCAAAATTATTATTTTAAATTAGTTTTTTATCAGGTATCACTGTTGAAGATAATTGAGGCAATAAGTTGTAACTCTCCAAAGCCTAACATTTGTGTAATATTATTCTTTTATTTTAATTTATTTTAATTTTTATTTTTGCTTTATTTTACTTTACAATACTGTATTGGTTTTGCCATACATTGGCATGAATCCACCATGGGTGTACATGAATTCCCAAACATGTTTGGGAACTCAATATTATTCTTTTAAAAACTGATTTTATTTTTAGAAACTTTTATTTTTTTCTATTTTTTTAAACTAACATTACCAGTATCTCTCTGTGATCTTCCCGCTCTTCATCTTCTGACTCTAACATACCATTTACTACCTTGATCATTTTAACTATGTAGCTATCTTAGCTCTCCAACTAGCTCATGGAAGACTGAGAACCATATCTTTTGTTCAATGTGGTGGTCAAAATATTTATAACCAATGTGGTATAGACCCCACTAATCATGAAGGCTGAATGTGAATAATCTGGTCATACTGGCACATATCAGAGGAATAATGACACAGTTTATATCTCTTTGAATCTTTCATAGTGAATCCCACATAAAAGAAGCTCAGCATGTACACCCGTGGCTGATTCAAGCTGATGTATGGCAAAAACCACCACAATATTGTAAAGTAATTATCCTCCAATTAAAATAAATTAATTAATTGAAAAAAGAAGCTCAGCAGATATTTGTGATTAAAGTTGGAAAGTTTCTAGAAAATGATATCTGAAGAGGCTGACTGCCTGCCAAGTGTCTTCCCAAGATTATAATCACCTTAAGAAATTTATCCCTGTTAGGTCTTCAGCTTTGTGCATTCAAAAACTCATGTTAACTGCACTTAAAACTTATTTATGAACTAGAATTCCATTTAATTTATTTAAAGTGAGAAATATGCTTTGCTATTCACATTGGGCTCAGTAGTTCATTCCTTAGATAAAAGCTAATTTATGTGGGAGTCAAGTTATTCTGAGAGGATATTGTGATTTGCATTATGTTAAGGGAGACACTGGAGAAGGCAACAGCACCCCACTCCAGTACTCTTGCCTGGAAAATCCCATGGATGGAGGAGCCTGGTAGGCTGCAGTCCATGGGGTCGCTAAGAGTCAGACACGACTGAGCGACTTCCCTTTCACTTTTCACTTTCATGCATTGAAGAAGGAAATGACAACTCACTCCAGTGTTCTTGCCTGGAGAATCCCAGGGACGGGGAGCCTGGTAGGCTGCCGTCTCTGGGGTCGCACAGAGTTGGACACAACTGAGGCGACTTAGCAGCAGCAGCAGTAAGGGAGACACATTCTTACATTTATGGTCAATTGGCTTTCAACAAAGGTGCCAAAGCAATTCTGTGAAGGAGTAGACAGTCTTATCAGGTGGAAAAATTAGATATACATAGTCAAGAAGGAAAAAAAAAAGAGCTTACTTCCTTACCTCTTAATCCAAGAAAGAGAGAGAGATAAAATTACAGAAAGATAAAACTTTTCACTTAATTTTGGAAATTTTGTAAAGGTTAAAAACATATCCAAACTGCTCTCAGGGTGGTGGAACAGCTGACAAAGTTTGAGAAGTTTGGCCTGTTTTGTTCTGTCAAGAAATTCTGCATTTGTACTTTGTCCTGCCTGCTTGAGTGGCTGGTCTGAAGTGATTTTACTCCCATGGTTGTGCCTAGTAGGTAAGGAGTTAGGCTCAATTAACTCTAATGAATCATAGCCCTAAATTTAAGAGCTAAGATCATAAAACTTCTGGAAGAAATCAAGAGAAATCTTTGTGACTTGAGTTAGACAATAATTGCTTAGATCAATAAAAGGAGTAATTGATCAGTTTGCCTTTATAAAAATTTAAAAACTTTTACTCTTCAAAAGAATGAAAGTGAAAAGACCACTAACAAGTTGGGAAAAAATGTTTGCAAAACATATCTGATAAAGGCATTGTACCAGAATATATATAGCATATTTCTTGTTCAACAACAAGACAACCTAATTTCTTTTAAAAATGGGCAACATATATGAATAGATACTTCGCAAATAAGATATACAAATTGTCAACAAGTGCCTGAAAGGATGTTTAATATCATTAATCATTAGAGAAATAGAAATTAAGATCACAGTGATATACTTCTACACACCCACTAAAATGGCTGTAATCCAAAAGACTTACACCACTAAATGCTTGTGAGGTTTTTTAGAGAAACTGAAATCCTCTGACATTGCTATTGAGTATGTAAAATGGGTACACTTACATATGCTTATATCTGACCCAACAGTTCCATGCCTAGGTATCTATTCTAAAGAAATTAAGATATAGGTCCATTTAAAGACTTGGTTGTTCATGGCAGCTTATTCATGCAATCCAAATATCCCCGACAGGCAAATAGATAAATTTAGAGCTATACAAGGGGATGCTATTCATCAGTTTAAAAAATGATTTACAATATACATGGATGAATTTCAAGTACCTCATTCTAGATGAAAGAAGCTTAACACAAAAGACTATATATTTATGACTCCATTTATATGAAATTTCAAGAAAAGGTGAATCTGTAGAGTCAGAAGGCATATTTAGATAGTCTGGGACTGTGAGTGAGAATTGATTGCACATGGTAGAAAGGAACTTTTTGGGTGATGGAAATGTACTAAAACTGGCTGTCGTCATGATGACAAAGCTATATACATTTAGTAAAATTACTCAACTGTATACTTTTGATGGGTATCTATCATGATGTATAAACTATGCCTCAAAAAAGCTGTAAAAACTATTCAGAAATAGAATTGGCAGCTAGATAAAATCCTGAGACATCAAGCTCTGTAGATTGGCTGTCTATCTGTGAAACAGAAACATTTACCTCCCAGAGAAACTTGCCTGGCTACATCCATCTTGAACAGTGAAAAAAAGGAATTAGGAATATATTTTGGTGATTCCATTTATTCAAACGTCTTCACTAACCAAGCCCATTTTATTTTTTAAAATTTTTATTGAGATATAATTGATTTACAGTGTGTGTCAGTTTCAGGTGTATAGCAAAGTGATTCAGTTTTATCTATATTTACATATATAATGCGGAGAAGGCAATGGCACCCCACTCCAGTTCTCTTGCCTGGAAAACCCCATGGATGGAGGAGCCTGGTAGGCTGCAGTCCATGGGGTCGTTAAGAGTCAGACACAACTGAACAACTTCACTTTCATGCATTGGAGAAGGAAATGGCAACCCACTCCAGTATTCTTGCCTGGAGAATCCCAGGGATGGGGGAGCCTGGTGGGCTGCAGTCCATGGGGTCGCTATGAGTCGGACACGACTGAGCGACTTCACTTTCACTTTTCACGTTCATGCATTGGAGAAGGCAATGGCAACCCACTGCAGTGTTCTTGCCTGGAGAATCCCAGGGACGGGGGAGCCTGGTGGGCTGCCGTCTCTGGGGTTGCACAGAGTTGGACACGACTGAGGCGACTTAGCAGCAGCAGCAGCATATAGGATGGGCTTGCCTGGTGGCTCAGTCAGTAAAGCGTCTGTCTGCAATGCAGGAGACCTGGGTTCGATCCCTGGGTTGGGAAGATCCCCTGGAGAAGGAAATGGCAGCCCACTCCAGTATTCTTTCCTGGAAAATCCCATGGATGGCAGAACCTGGTAGGTTACCATCCATGGGGTCTCAAAGAGTCAGATCTAAATCTGTAAGAATAGACTTACATACATATCAGTTCAGTTCAGTTACTCAGTCATGTCCAACTCTTTGGGACCCCGTAAACCACAGCACGCTAGTCTTCCTTGCCATCACCAACTCCCGGAGTCCACCCAAACCCATGTCCATTGGGCTGGTAATGCCATCCAACCATCTCATCCTCCATCATCCCCTTTTCCTCCTGCCCTCAATCTTTCCCAGCATCAGAGTCTTTTCCAGTGAGTCAGCTCTTTGCATCAGGTGGCCAAAGTATTGGAGTTTCAGCTTCAACATCAGTCCTTCCAATGAACACCCAGGACTGATCTCCTTTAGGATGGACTGGTTGGATCTCCTTGCAGTCCAAGGGACTCTCAAGAGTCTTCTCCAACACCACAATTCAAAAGCATCAATTCTTCGGCACTCAGCTTTCTTCACAGTCCAACTCTCACATCCATACATGACTACTGGAAAAACCATAGCCTTGACTAGATGGACCTTTGTTGGCAAAGTAATATCTCTGCTTTTTAATATGCTGTCTAGGTTGGTCATAACTTTTCTTCCAAGGAGTGAGCGTCTTTTAATTTCATGGCTGCAATCACCAACTGCAGTGATTTGGGAGCCCAGAAAAATAAACTCAGCCATTGTTTCCACTGTTTCCCCATCTATTTGCCATGAACTGATGGGACTGGATGCATATATGTATATAAATCTATCTCTTTTTCAGCCTCCTTTCCATGATAGGTTATTACAAGACACTGAATATGGTTCCTGTGCTCTTCTGTAGGTTATTACTTGTTATTGATTTTATATATAGTAATATAGATATGTTAATCCCAAACTTCTAATTTGTATCCCCTGCCCCCTTTCCCCTTTAATTCTGATAGTTTGCCACTTAAATTATATCCAAAGAGGCCAAGTCACTTCTTTTTTTAAATAATTTATTTTAATTGGAAGATAACTACTTTACAATATTGTGGTGGGTTTTGCCATACATCAACATGAATCAGCCACAGGTGCACATGTGTCCCCCCATCCTGAACTCCCTTCCACTGCCCTGCCCACCCTATCCCTCTGGGTTGTCCCAGAATACCAGCTTTGAGTGCCCTGCTGCATGCATCACACTTGGATTGGTCATCTATTTTACATATGGTAATATATATGTTTCAATGCTATTCTCTCAAATCATTCCACCCTCACCTCCCACAGAGCCCAAAAATCTGTTCTTTACATCTGTGTCTCTTTTGCTGCCTTACATATAGGGTCATCATTACCATCTTTCTAAATACCATATAGATGCATTAATATACAGTAATGATGTTTCTGTTTCTGGCTTACTTCACTCTGTATAATAGGCTCCAGTTTCACCCAGCTTATTAGAATAGATTCAAATGTGTTCCTTTTAATAGCTGAGTAAGGGGACAACAGAGGATGAGATGGCTGGATGGCATCACCGACTTGATGGACATGAGTTTGAGTGAACTCCAGGAGTTGGTGATGGACAGGGAGGCCTGGCATCCTGCAAATCATGGGGTCGCAAAGAGTCAGACATGACTGAGCAACTGAACTGAATATTCCACTGTGTATTGTACCACAACTTCCTTATCCATTCCTCTGTCAGTGAACATCTAGATTGCTTTCATATCCTAGCTATTGTAACAGTGCTCCAATGAACACTGGGGTCCATGTGTCTCTTTCAATTCTGGTTGCCTCAGTGTGTATGCCCAGCAGTGGGATTGCTGGGTTGTATGGCAGTTCTGTTCCCATTTTTTAAGGAATCTCCACACTGTTCTCCATCGTGGCTGTACCAGTGTGCATTGCCACAAACAGTGTAAGAGAGTTTCCTTTTCTACACACCCCCTCCAGCATTTATTTTTTGTAGACTTTTTGATGGCAGTCAATCAGACCAGTGTGAGATGATGCCTCATTGTGATTTTGATTTGCATTTCTATGATAATGAGTGATGCTGAGCATATTTTCATGTGTTTATTAGTCATTTGTATGTATTCTTTGGAGAAATGTCTATTTCTTTTGACCACTTTTTGATTGATTGGGTTGTTCATTTTTCTGGTATTGAGCTTCATGAGCTGCTTGTGTATTTTGGAGATTAATTCTTTGTCAGTTGTTTTCTTTGCTATTATTTTCTCCCATTCTGAAGGATGCTGTTTCACCTTGCTAATGGTTTTCTTTTGTGTGCAAAAACTTTTAAGTTTAATTAGGTCCCTTTTGTTTATTTTCGTTTTCATTTCCATTACTCTCAGAAGTGGGTCATAGAGGATCTTGCTGTGATTTATCAGAGTGTTCTGCCTGTGTTTTCCTCTAAGAGTTTCATATTTTCTGATCTTACATTTAGATCTTTAATCCATTTTGAGTTTATTTTTGTGTATGGTGTTAGAAAGTATTCCAGTTTCATTCTTTTACATGTAGTTAACCAGTTTTCCCAGCACCACTTGTTAAAGAGACTGTCTTTTCTCCATTGTATATTTTTGCTTCCTCTGTCAAAGATAAGATGTCCATAAGTAAGTAAGTAAGTAAGTAAGTGTTAGTCATTCAGTCATGTCTGACTCTTTGTGACCCCATGGACTATACCCCACCAGACTCCTCTGTCGATGGGATTCTTCAGGCAAGAATATTAGAGTGGATTGCCATGCCCTTCTCCACGGAATCTTCCCAGCCCAGGGACTGAACCCTGGTTGCCTGCATTTCAGGCAGATTTTTTACCATCTGAGCCACCAGGGAAGCCTCAAGTTGTCCATAGGTGCATGGATTGATCTCTGGGCTTTCTATTTTGTTTCACTGATTTACGCTTCTGTCTTTGTGTCAGTATCATACTGTGTTGATGACTGTAGCTTTGTAGTAGAGTCTGAAGTCAGGAAGGTTAATTCTTTCAGTTCCATTCTTCTTTCTCAATTGCTTTGGCTATTAGAAAGTTTTTGTTTCCATACAAATTGTGAAATTATTGTTCTAGTTTTGTGAAAACTGCTGTTGGTAGCTTGATACAGATTGCATTGAATCTATAGATTACTTTGGGTAGTATATTCATTTTCACTATATTGATTCTTCCAAGCCATGACCATAGTGTATTTATGTATTTGTGTCATCTTTGACACAACACTGTCATCAGTATTTTAGTTTTCTACATATAGGTCTTCTGTTTCTTTAGGCAAATTTATCCCTAAGTATTTTATTCTTTTTTTTGTCACAATGGTGAATGGGATTGTTTCCTTAATTTCTCTGTTTTTTCATTGTTAGTATATAGGAGTGCAAGGGATTTCTGTGTATTAGTTTTATATCCTGAAACTTTACTGTATTCATTGATTAGCTGTAGTAATTTTCTGGTGGTAGCTTTAGGATTTTCTTGTAGAGGATCACATCATCTGCAAACAGTGAGAGTTTTACTTCTTTTCCAGTCTGGATTCCTTTTACTTCTTTTTCTTCTCTGATTGCTATTGCTATGAATTCCCAAACTAGTTGGATATTAGTGGTGAGAGTCAGCACCCTTGTCTTATTCCTGATTTTAGAGGAAATGCTTTCAATTTTTCACCATTGAGGATAATGTTTGCTTTGGATTTGTTGTATATGGCTTTTATTATGTTGAAGTATGTTCATTCTATGCCTGTTTTCTGGAGAGTTTTTATAATAAATGGGTGTCAAATTTTGTAAAAGGCTTTCTCTGTGTCTTTTGATATATGGTTTTTATCTTTCAATTTGTTAATATGGTGTATCACATTGATTGATTTGCAAATATTGAAAGATCCTTGCATCCTTGAAATAAAACCCACTTGGTCATGATGTATGATCTTTTTAATATGTTGTTGGATTCTGTTGCTAGAATTTTGTTGAGGACTTTTTGTGTCTATGTTAATCAGTGACATTAGGCCAAGTCATTTCTAAGGTCTCTTTTCTCCAAGTTACTGGAAAATATTTAACTGTGGTCCCACATATAACTGCACTCTCTCCTCTCTCTCTCTCTCACACACACATTACCACTTTATAAATAACCTACAAAGCTCCTTTCTTCCTGGAGAAATATTACCTGGCCTCCCCAAAAACTTACAAATAAATCTTTACCATATTTGAGTTTTGTAGACATGGAAAATAGTTTTTAAATGGGGAGTATATATGCCACAGTAGTCCTGTCGGGTATTCATAAATTTCTCCAAGTAGAAGTGGAACACTGAGATATATATTATTCATTATTTAAAACCAGAAAGGGTGGAGAAGAGATGGAAAACATGAATATATGTGCAAAGTAGGACATTTGCTTCTCCAAAATACAAATAAAATATTTTGGAGGAAAGGATTTAAAGTAAGAATTTTAAAGTGTTGGTTGGTTGCCTATAAATTTATTTTTCAAATCAACCATACGATACAAGGCAATACTCTAATGAATGATACAATTCTTTCCAATTAATAGATTCAGCTTGTGGTTGCAATAGCCTTTTCAGAACTGACTTTCAGAACTGAGTCAGTACAACCAAGTCTGGTTTGAGTAGAACGGCATTGAGAAACAGATTAGATTCAGACACACCATAAATATCACACAGTGACTTACATAGCAGGCCAAGGCAAAGCCTGGTGAACCAATATTTCATCCTAAGTACAGTGCATATGGAGGATGTCCAGAGAAGTTTCTGAGTGCTGCTACCCCAGCAAGACTTTTTTCCATTAATGATGGGGCTTATGGCAACATTATTCTGTGCAGCTTCTCTTCTGCTCATGTGTGTGGGCACATAAGCAAATGACACTTTTAGAATTTGTTTGCTTAAACAATTCAGGAGTTTTTCAGTGTGAGATTCTTATCAGGTAATTTTTTTAAATGGACTCTCATAAGACTATTTTTATTATTCCTAAAACATTTTTGTTGCTGTTGAAGTGTATATTACCTCAGGTAAATCATTCATGTCAGTAATCTCCACAGAGAGTTAGGAGCATACGTATAATGAAATGAGCAGATAATCCAGTAGGGAATGAGGACAAAGTACTAGAACTTCCATTTCAATTGTTATACAGTATTAAAAATATTAATACCTTAAGCTTCTTCAGGATTTAGTATATGGATTAGAAATGGTACATTCATCTGGTCATTGTGTGAGTTGTTCACAAATGGTCTATGGGTTACTCTGAAGGAAGACCAAAGTCCCATCTTTTGGAGGGACTGATTCAGTATCATTCTTGCATGTTTATTAACTTAAAGCACACTATACTTCACAAAGTAAAAGATGGTCTTAAATCTGTGGGTTGAAACATAGCAGAAAAATACAAATATAAAAAACTGAAACATGGTTGCTAGAGTTCTAGGAGTAGCTCTTTGGCAACCTACCACAAAGTCAAAACAATGGTCACCTAATCATATCTGTCAAGAAGATGGCCAGTTACTGCCTTATATTTGATCATATGAGACTTTAGCAGTACTGAACTGGAATTTCTGTGTATCATCAATTGAATTAAACCAATGAATGGGCCTCCCAGTCTCTACCAGTCTCCATACTTTCCTCCACTGTCGTCTGCCTGACCCTCTTCACTCTATGTTTGGTTCCAGGCCTCCATAGGCATTTGAGTTTCTGATCTGATTTGTCTGATCATTATTTTTATATTTTATTGTTTAACATTTGTAGCTTAAACCTGTCAAAATAAATGTTATATCCCTCATTAAAAAGATGGCCAATTAATTTTTTAAATTATAAAGAAAATTTATTGAAATTAGATTTTACATCCACCTTTGTTAATAAAAAAGTAATGTGTGTGGAAGCTTAGTTAATAATAGTAGAACACAGAGAGTTTGTTGAAGTCACCTTTTTTAATTGGATAGGCAATCAAGCCATTTGGAGATCACCCCGTAAGAAATATCACTTAGAATTTGTTTCCATGATTCTTGATGTTGCTGGCTGAGAAACGTGTATTGGGAGACATATATCAGGAGACATGTATGTGAATTCAGAGTGGCAGCATGAAACTGGCAAATGCCAAATATCAGAAATGGGTAAATTCTGTGGTTTATTGTACATTTGATATTCTGAATATGTGAGCTTTGATGACTGCATTGGTTGTTAAGTATCTGGTCATCTTTGTCAAAATCTGGACCATTGTCCTTCTGTTCCTCTCGCCCAGTGTTACATGCAGTCAGACATTGACATTTGAAAATGAAAAGTAGCACAATTCTGAGAGCAGAATAAAAATTTCAGGTTAGATGTCAGGAGGTAAAAGGCTAATCATGAAAGCCTAAAGTATGTGTGAATTCATAAAAACTGACCCTCACATCTGGAGAAAAAGAAGACATATATTTGGATTAACTCAGCTATTCTGCTAGTAGTCATCTGCCTAGAGACTCCAACTTTTTACATCACATTGAATTAATTAGTTAAATTAATTTGAAGGTATTTATTGAATGCCTACTAAGTGATGAGTTCTAGAAATAATTGATGTCAATTTATTCAGCATTTTCTCTGCTTGCTGCTGCTGCTAAATCGCTTCAGTTGTGTCTGACTCTGTGTGACCCACGGACAGCAGCGCACCAGGCTTCTCTGTCCACAGAATTCTCCAGGCAAGAATACTTTAGTGGATTACCATTTCCTTCTTCATTTCTCTGCCTGGCTGTGGGCTAAACCTCTTGAATGTATCACTATGATGAACCCTATAACATTTAAATTAGGTGTTATAATCCCAATTATAGAAATAAGGAAATTGAAGGATAAAGAGGCAAATTACTTGGCCCACTTCTAAACAGGAATTTCTGGAACAGCCTCAAATCTGTGATGCTAGTTAGTCCTCTTGATGGATGGAAAACTATAGAGAAGGTGGAACGGTAGGGAGGGAGGAAAGAAGAAACTCGGGATGTGGGAGAGCAGTAGCCTCTCTCAGATCAGAGCTACTTTCTTGTGGAAATTGCCTGGTCTGATCCCTTGCCTTCAGATTCCTCTAGCTGTGCTATAATATTTGAAATTTCACAAGCTGTAGACCCAGTCTGGCACCTATGAAGGAGAAATCGACTTCTGGAGCTGTAGCTTTAGGTTTGTGTTGCAGGATTAGGTCATTTTTTTCAGCTCTTTCCATTCTGGTCTTTATTTCATGGCATCCCAGTATCTGGCCCTTCTGCCCAGTCCCCTACGGCTGCTCCTCCTCAGGACCTCTCAGAGACTGAAGTCTGTGACAACTGTTGCCAGGTGTTTTTCAAGACCCCCATAGCCTTGTTGAGTGTTTGCTGATGAGTGATGTCAGCATCCTCTAAATCCTGTCACTTGCTCTGTTCTTGTTTGAATGAACTCTCTAGGTATCAGCTCTAATTAGAAGGCACTGGTATTGTTACCTCTAACTTCCTGAGAAGTTTGTTTACTCTTTGAATTGCAGATCAGCTTGCTCTGCCCTCCTGCTTAGAAGGTTTCCTTTTAGGCTGATCCAGCTGCTCTGCTTGAAGTCTTCCTTCTTCTGTTCATTAATCTGGCATCCTTCCCATGCCTGAGCCTCAATTAAAACAAGGCAGACATATTTTAAAATTGTGACATTTGTCTTGACTCCTCCTCAGGTTCGTCTGCCTTTGTGTTGCTTCTACTCTTTGACATTCAGGTTTTAAAATTGGCATCATTAACATCATCATCACCATCATTATTTTCTTCATCATTCTTTCTACTTTGGTTTCATATATTTATTTTGTTTTAACACTGAATAAAGGTGAAGTTCTCATGTTTTCCTAGTTGACCTCTCTGCTCTGTTTCTCCCTAAATTCAGTTCAGTTCAGTCGCTCAGTCATGTCCAACTCTTTGCGAACCCAAGGACTGCAGCACGTCAGGCTTCCCTGTCCATCACCAACTTCAGAGCTTGCTCAAACTCATGTCCATCAAGTCAGTGATACCATCCAACTATTTCATCTTCTGTCGTCCCCTTCTCCTCCCACCTTCAATCTTTCCCAGCATCAGGGTCTTTTCCAATGAGTCAGTTCTTCGAATTCTTTGGCCACCTGGTCAAAGTATAGGAGCTTTAGCACCAGTCCTTCCAGTGAAAATTCAGGACAGATTTCCTTTAGGATGGACTGGCTTGATCTTACAGTCCAAGGGACTCTCAAGAGTCTTCTCCAACACCACAGTTCAAAAGCATCAATTCTCTTGCACTCAGTCTTCTTGGTGGTCCAACTCTCATACCCATACATAACTACATGAAAAAACCATAGCTTTGACTAGACAGACCTTTGTCAGCAAAGTAATGTCTCTGCTTTTTAATACACTGTCTAAGTTTGTCAGCTTTTCTTCCAAGGAGTAAATACCTTTTAATTTCATGACTGCAGTCACCATCTATAGTAATTTTGGAGCCCCTAAAATAAAGGCATCTAATATCATGAGTTCCAGTTGGTATTATACTTTTCTATAGATAGAAGTATGTTAGTCACTCAGTTGTGTCTGACTCTGCAACCCCATGAACTGTAGCCCACCAGATCCTTCTGCCCATGGAATTATCCAGGCAAGAATACTGGAGTGGGTTGCCATTCCCTTCTCCAGGGGATCTTCCTGACCCAGGGATTGAACCCAGGTCTCCTGCATTGCAGGCAGATTTGTTACACTCTGAGCCACTAGGGAAGCCATATATTTCTACATATATCTGGGCATAAATAATTAATGACTAGTGTTTATTGAGACTTAGTGTACACTTAGCACTGTTCTAAGTTGTTTATATATATATTCCTTTCTTACATATAACTGTTAAATATATATATATATGTACTTTTTCAAATTCTTTTCAATTATAGGTTATTGAGTATAATTATAGAGTATAATTCCCTGTGCTATACAGTGCTTCCTTGTTTATCTATTTTATATATAGTAGTATGTATATGTTAATCCCAAGCCCCTAAACTAATTTGTCTCTCTCCACTATCTCCTTTGGTCTTCCCTGGTGGCTCAGATGGTAAAGAATCTACCTGCAACACGGGAGACCTGTGTTTGATCTCTGAGCTGGGAAGATCCCCTGGAGAACAGAATGGCTACCCACTCCAGTATTCTAGCCTGGGGAATTCCATGGACAGAGGAGCCTGGTAGGCTACAGTCAATCTGTTCGCAAAGAGCTGGACACGACCAAGTGACTTTCGTTATCTCCTTTGGCAACCATAAGCTTGTTCTCTATATCTGTGAGTCTATTTCTATTGTGTAAACAAGTTTGTATTATTTTTTTGGATTCTACATATAGGTGATACCATATCATGTTTATCTTTCTCTTTCTGACTTACTTTAGGAGTATGATAATCTCTACTGCAAATGACATTATTTAATTCTTTTTATGGCTGAGTAGTATTCTGGTGTGTGTGTGTGTGTGTGTGTGTGTGTGTTTGTGTGTGTGTGTGTGTGTGTATACATACCATGTTCTCTTTATCCATTCATCTGTTGATGGACATTTAAGTTGCTTTCGTTCCTTGGCTATTGTAAATAGTGCTACTAGTACTCTTGCCTGGAAAATCCCATGGATGGAGGAGCCTGGTAGGCTGCAGTCCATGGGGTTGCTAAGAGTCGAGCACGACTGAGCGACTTCACTTTCAGTTTTCACTTTCACGCATTGGAGAAGGAAATGGCAACCCAGTCCAGTGTTCTTGCCTGGAGAATCCCAGGGACGGGGGAGCCTGGTGGGCTGCCGTCTATGGGGTCGCACAGAGTTGGACACAACTGAAGCGACTTAGCAGCAGCAGCAGCATGAACATTGGGGTGCATGTATCTTTTTAAATTAGAATCTTCTCTGGATATATGCCCAGGAGTAGGATTGCAGGATCATATGATGTTTATTTTTAGTTTTTTGAGAAACCTTAATAGTGGAGAAGGCAATGGCACCCCACTCCAGTACTGTTGCCTGGAAAATCCCATGGACAGAGGAGCCTAGTAGCCTGCAGCCCATGGGGGAACTAAGAGTCGGACACGACTGAATGTCTTCACTTTCACTTTTCACTTTCATGCATTGGAGAAGGAAATGGCAACCCACTCCAGTGTTCCTGCCTGGAGAATCCCAGGGATGGGGGAGCCTGGTGGGCAGCCGTCTCTGGGGTCACACAGAGTTGGACACGACTGAAGTGACTTAGCAGCAGCAATACTGTCCCTTATAGTGGCTGCACCAACTTATATTCCCACCAATAGTGTAGGATGGTTCTTTTTTCTCCATACTCTTTCCAGTATTTACTATTTGTAGACTTTTAAATAATGGCCACTGTTTCTGGTGTTAGGTGATACCTCATTGTAGTTTTGATTTGCATTTTTCTAATAATTAGCTCTATTGAACATCTTTTCATGTGCCTGGTGACCATTTGTATGTCTTCTTTGGAGAAATGTCTGTTCAAGTCTTCTGCCCATTTTTTGATTGGGTTGTTTTTGATATTAAACTGCTTTTGATATTGAGCTGTTTATTATATGCTAATATTTTTAACCACTGTAATGGTATAAAACCTTTAGCATTATTTCTTATAGTAATTTTTTTAAAGACTCAAAAATGCACTGAAAAACTTTCCCTTGACTTATTTTTCTCTAAGCATTGCATTTTTGAGATATATTTAATCTAATTGTTGATATTTACTGCTATACGATATCCTGTCAGCTATGTCCATCATAATACACTGTATTATCCTCAGGGGCATCTAGAGTGTTTCTGGTTTTTTACTACTACAAACTTGGCTGCAATGAACATTGTTGTGCATGTCTTCTTATTAACAGCCACTTTACTCTCCAACTTTATTTTTAGTTTTTTGAAATGTGTCTGTTTCACCAGTGCCTCTGGCAATTGATAGGATGAAATTGTTAATTAAAACGATTCCTGCCAATATCTGACTGATGGATAAAACTGATCCTTTGTTGGACTTTTCAGTTGGTTAAATCGAAAGAGTTTAATCTCTAATGGTTGATGTAATGCTGTGGAGAATTTCAGAAATTAGGAAGGGTGGATTTGAAGGTTGTATATGTGAAGAGATAATCCCAGTGCCTTTGGAACTCAACTTTCTCTTCTTATCATGGAAATCTGGGTCTCTATGGGAGTCTTTGTTTCAGCACCAATATTTCACAGTGGTTCAGATACTACCTGAATCAGTGCTCCTTTTCTTATGTTACAAATTGTAAATGTAAGGGCAGAATATTTATTGGATTAAAAATTAATGAGACATTAAGATATAGGAAAGCATGTTTCTAAATGTGGTGGCTCAGATGGTAAAGAATCTGCAGGAGACCTGGCTTTGATCCCTGGGTCTAGAAGATCCCCTGGAGGAGGGCATGGTAACCCACTCCAGTATTCTTGCTGGGAGAATTCCATAGGCAGAGGAGCCTGGCAGGCTACCATGGAGTCACGAAGAATTGGACACTATTGAGCGACTTTTACACTGCACATGAATATATTCGCATACTACATGAGATTTCCTCTGTAGTCCAAGTTGCCTTGCTCTACAGTGGTTTGAGTGCCTTTTGAATCAAGCTGGTCCAAGTGAAAACATCAGTAAACTATCTACCAGATAGATAGTGCTTCCCTTGTTTCTCATCTGGTAAAGAATCCACCTGCAATGCACAAGACCTGGTTTGGTCCCTGGGTTGGGAAGATCCCCTGGAGAAGGAAAAGGCTACCCACTCCAGTATCTACTAGAAGCCCAAGAATAGCACATGTTGTGACAACTGCAGTCTTTAATTCATGGAGAAGCTTCACCAGAATCTAGTTTTTTCTGGATGAACTCATTTGAATGAACTCAGTTGTTTGTCTGCTATTTTATGATTTTATATGTGTGTGGCTCTCCACATACATCTTGGTGCATGGCACAGGTGTTGTCCAGAAATGGAACAACCCCTGGGCCTGAACTTTAATAATCAGAAAAATAGAATTTCCCATTAATGATGCTCCATCAAGGAAGAACACTGGGTTTGTTCTAATTCTAACACTGATTTGGTGAAATTGGGCAAGTTATTGTAAATGGGAATCATTACTGATCTCCTGTTGTAAGGTGATTATAATAATATCTTCTAAATTAGTATAATTTATCCAAATGAATTTAAAAAATCTAACAAGTTAATAAACACTGAGCGGTATACCCAAGGCAATAATGATTTACATTGAAATATTCCATACAAATTTAATATAAAAGAGATTTACTAATATTTCTTTCATAGAGTTGCTATGAGAAGAAAAAATGGCTTGATGTGCGTAGGGCATTATGTACAAGAAAAACCCTGGCCACATAGTAAGCTGTCTATTATTGTGATTCTTTGTTTCAGAGATCACCCTACCAGCGGCTCCAAGTAAGAATAATGGATACTAGTTACCTTAAAGTTTAAGTGCAATATATCTCAATCTAGGAATCTAACTACTTCTCCTCAGGGAAGGCAAAAATCAATAGTTTAATGAAATGAACCCACTTTCCCCTCTCTTACCCAACAAGTATGAAATAGATCTGCATAGTGAATGAGACACCATCTTTTGCTACTGCTGCTAAGTCACTTCAGTCGTGTCCGACTCTGTGTGACCCCATAGACAGCAGCCCCCATCCCTGGGATTCTCCAGGCAAGAACACCAGAGTGGGTTGCCATTTTCTTCTCCGATGCATGAAAGTGAAAAGTGAAAGTGAAGTCACTCAGTCGTGTCCGACTCTTGGCGACCCCATGGACTGCAGCCTACCAGGCTCCTCAGCCCATGGGATTTTCCAGGCAAGAGTACTGGAGTGGGGTGCCATTGCCAGGAAGTACTAATTGTTTAAAGTAGTAATTATTCCATCCTCCATAAGAAAGGATTAAGCATTTGTTCCCTGACCTTCCCACAGGACTGAGAGTGCCTAAATTGTTTTTTCCTCCCACTCTATATATAAGTCACAGACGAGGAAAGATTTGTTACAAAATGCTGATCAACTGAACTGATTGGTCATCTGTTCTTTAGGCTTGAGCATGGAGAATAGGGCCAGAGATGGCACAGAGTTGAAAGAGAAATGCCAGGGTGGAGCCTGTATGTCTGTGTTTGGTATGATGAGGATGTGTGAGTGGAATCTGGCTGAAGTGAGGTGACTGAGTATTCAGATTTTTTTCAATCACAACTCTCTCCCAGGGGCCACATTTTAGTTAAAGGAGGTAATAGGACGTGGTGTGGGTCACCTGAGATGGGCTTGAGGTGAGGAGGAAAAAGCTGAGCCACTGACAGAAAGCCCATGTCAGGGAGTTAGGCAGGGAGATCCCCCTGGAGGTCCCACCTGAAGATCTGTGAATGCCTCTCATGAGCAAGTCAGCATGCAGCTGAAAGGGGAAATGAGGCCAGACAGTGTTCTGTCAACAAGAAAGAGAAGCTGATTTACCATGTGTGGTTGCTTGCAGAATGCCATCCTTTTTCTCCTTCATTCTTGCTCCAATCCTAGAGGAGGACTGAAAGCAAAGATGATGAGAAGCAGCATGAGAGAAGACCCAGACCCCATCTATGCCTTCCCAACCTCCTACTCCCAGCCTGCAGAATGCTGTCTAGCCTGTCATGGATAGTTGTTGCTGTTGTTCAATCGCTCAGTTGTGTCTGACTCTTAAATCCCATGGACTGCAGCACACCAGGCTCCCCTGTTCTTCACTACCTCCTGGAGTTTGCTCAAACTCATGTCCATTGAGTTGGTGATGCCATACAACCATCTCATCCTCTGTCACCCTCCCTCTCCTCCTGCCCTCAATCTTTCCCAGCATCAAGGTCTTTTCCAATGAGTTGGCTCTTCATGTCAGGTAGCCAAAGTAATCATGGATGGCAGAAGAAAAGAACTGTGAATTGAATGTGAGATTAAGGTTTTCAAATGAAAAGCATCCAAACTAGTTTGAAAATTTATGAAACTGGACTTGAATATCGCCAGGGAGCCTGACTCCAAGGGCAATGGAGGCTTGATAAATAATATTTTATTCAAAGAATTAAAACCTTTTAATGGGTATACCACAGGTTGATAACATCTCAACAGAATCAGTTATTAATTATTCATTATAAATACCTCCCTTTGTAGGACAGATATCCTGAGAAGTTGTTCTTCCAGATGAATCTTAAGAAATTTTTACTCAGTCTTGGCAGAGATGAAACTTGGCCAGCTTTCTATGTGGCTAATCTTAGATTGTTCATGCATTTGTTCATTTATTCAATCTACATTTATTGGGTATTTAGTGTGCCAGACCCTGAACTACTGAACCAGACTCTTGGGATAATTAAGCAGGCCAGATACTCAGTTCACATGATTTCACATGGATTGCAAAAACTTCTTTTCTGAAGCTTTTGAGGCATTGGCAGACACTGCACAAAATACCCTGTGGGCTTTACAACCAAATAGCACCTGGAACTGCCTGGTAGAAATAATGATGACTATGGATCCCAGGTTTTCCAGGGACTGCCTTGGTTTCTTATAATTTTTTTTTCAATAAAGTATATTTATTCAATATGTATATAAATGGAATTTATTTTTCATGACTTTGTAACACTTTGAATTTAAATGGTAAAATATCCTTTGTTGGACCACATGCCCCAATTTTTTATTTTAAAAATGTGGCTGGTTAATACATGAATTTTTTCAAAAGTGAATTTAGATCTGGATTATGATGACAAAAATGTGAAAGTTATTGTTTTCCTGGCAGTTGTATCTCTTGGCATATGACAAGTTTTAAGGGTATAACAAGCTGAGCTATAAAGCAACAGTTTGCTTTATGCCAGTTTTAACCCACAGTGATGCAAAGTTCACTAATTCCCTGTACTTTCAAAGGTAATGGATTGAAGCATCTGAGTCTTCACTCAGATTATACTTCCTGCAAGATAAAAATGCAATAGGGAAAGGATTGATGGAGAGAAACAAAGAGAAAAAGAGACTTAGAAAAACACAGAGGAGAGAGAGAGAACCAGGGAGAAATAGTTTGTAACCATCTCAGCTCTCATCTCAAAATAATTTCTTACACAAGCTATTCAAGAAGCATGATGAGGATAATATTCAGCTCTTGTTTTCAGATTCCTTAGCTTTATTGTGGAATAATTTAATTAAAATACATTTTTATTACCATTTTACAGCTTCTGTCCGCTCTCTTTACTGCTATAATTTCCTGAAAAGGAGATGGATGACATACTGTGGGCATCCCTGGTAGCTTTTCAATCAATTCATATCTTCTGAGTTAGTTTCATTTTGTCAAAGGAATCCTTTTCTTATTTAGCATTCTTGTCACTGAAAATGAGTGGTCTGATTATCTGATGCATTGCACAGTTATGGGGAAAAAAATCCTCTCAAACTGTAAAATCTCCTTGACTATGAAAGGCTTAGAAAAGAGAAACCTGGTGATAAAACATTTCTTTTAAAGACATGCCTTTCTGCTTTCCCAAGTATGGTAGGCAGAATAATGCCCCTCATGCCCCATTCTGATCTTTAGAACCTATGAATATAGTAGCTTACATGGCACAAGGGACTTTGCATATGAAATTAATTTAAGGATCTTGAGATAGGAGTTTATCCCATGTAATATAGGTGGGTCCATTGTAATCACAGGGTTCTTAAAAGTGAAAGAGGGAGGCAAAAATGAGGTCATAGAAAAAGACGTGCTGATGGAATCAGAGAGATGCTGTGTTGCTGGCTTTGAAGATGAATGGTGGGACCATGAGCCAAGGAATGTGGGCCACCTCTAGAAACAGATTGTTCTAGCAAGGGACCAGATTGTTCTTCACAACCTTCAGAAGGAACACAGCCCTGCTGACATTAACTTTAGCCAATGAAATCTTTGCTGGCCTTAAAAACTATACAGCTATGAGATAATAAATTTGTGTTGTTTTAAGTTATAGCAGCAATAGAAAACCAATACATTAAAATATCCTTTTTGTACATACATTGAATCCTAAATTATTGGCTTTTAATTATATTAGTTCATAAAAGTCTTCCTAATTTGATCAGCCTTTCATTGCAATATTTTGTATAGTTGAAGATGTAACATTGGCAGCAGATTTCTCACCACTCTACACTTCCTTTCTAATTGATGCCCTTTTTAGAAACCAATTTTCAGTGGCAGCATACTTACGCTTGGACAGTTCCATTACTACTTATTCTCAAGTCTAATTTTAATCAAATTTGTCAGTAGATGGAAGACCCAAGCCAGACAAGGCTTCATGAATTTTATAACAGTTGATAAGACAGGAAGGAATACTCTTCTTCCTTTTTTTTTTTTTAATGTTTGGGAGATTTGCTTTAATTTGAATTCTAGGAGTGAAATCTGCCAAGATCACTTTCGTGTTGCTCTGTCATGGTAAATATTCTGCAACCCACTCCAGTGTTCTTGCCTGGAGAATCCCAGGAACGGGGGAGCCTGGTGGGCTGCTGTCTATGTGGTTGCACACAGTCAGACACGACTGAAGTGACTTAGCAGCAGCAGCAGCAGCAGCAGCAGCAGTAATGCTATCGAGAAAGGAAGCCATTTTCTTTGGAGCAAATATTAGTGCCTGAGAGGAGAATCTTGGTATAATTCAGTTGGTCACTTCACTAATTGGAAGCTACAAATCAATGTGAACATGTGATTCACTTATATAGATGTTAGTTTTTCAAGCACTTTATTTTACCTGCCATGCACTTTTTCAAACAATCCTTATTGCTCTGTATCACATTGAATTTTAAACAGTTCTCACTGAATTTTCTTAAACACTCACACCAGATGAATGGAAAGGTAAGAAAAGAAGAATTTGTGGCAGCTTTTATTTTTTTTTTATTCATAGCTTTAATAGGAGCTTTGTAATGGCTGTACAGGCTTTGGATGAAGGCAGTGCCTCTGCTACAAGTTCACTTGTGACAGAGACAACAACACTCCAGGGATGTCCTTGTACATCTAACAAATGCCAGGCAGCAGTTTCTTGGGTTCTTGACAGTGGGTAGCTAAATTCCACTGTGATTGCTAACTGTATAATTTGTCACAGCAGATTGAATTTTTAAAACATTTTATTTAAAAACATTATATTTGACTGTGCTGGGTCTTTAGCTGAGGCATGCGAATTCTTAGCTGGGAATGTGGGATCTAGTTCCTTGACCAGGGATTGAATCTGGGCTTCCTGAGTTGGGAATGTGGAGTCTCAGCCGCTGGACCGCCAGGAAAGTGCCAGTAGACTGACTTTTACCACTAATATCCACATGGCCTAAGTTTTCAAAGAGTCGAATGGTGTGACGATGTGTGTGATGGGATGTGTTTCTGTGTGTGTGAGAGAAAAGCCTTTATGAGACACAAAGTAATTTTTCCAAAGGACCGTGACACTAGTTCATGGAAATACTTTCCAATTTGAAATCAGTAAACACTACATAGAAAATAAAATTATACAGTCATTAAAAACTGGAAGTATCCTACCCTTCTGCTTCCTGCTTCCTTTTAGTTTCCAACCCTTCTCATCCCACAGGCTATTTTTTCCCTCTCTCTCCAGAAAGACAATGTTGACTGCAGAGAAGTTAAAAGCCTTCAGAAGACAATTCTGTCATCTCTTCAATAACAACAAAGCATCTGCCAACTAGCAAACTAACATAAATCTGCATCGGCCATGTCCTTCTTTCTCCTTTTTAGGTTGATCTCCCTACTATCTAGTGTTTTGAATTTTACCCACTTTGGTGTGCTTCAGAACTTTACACTTGTTTCTTTATCTTACATGGTAAAACTTACCCTCTAACTTGAATACTTTTCATTAATTCTTAAACATGATTATACCTTTTATTTTTTAAGACAAGTTAAAAAAAAATCCTCATTACCCTTCAGATCTTGCATTCTCTTTTCCTCCACTCTGTAGCCAAATTTCCTCCAGTTGCCTCCGAGTGCACCTCAGTTTGGCATTTAATCACTTAACTCCACCAAAATTGCTCTCGTTTATGTCCTCATTATTGTCCATTTCATTAAATTGAATGGACAATTTCACTTCTCCTCTTCCCTTTCAGCAGCTTTCAACATGTCCTTATTCTTAAAACTCAAAACTTTGAGTTCTGTGATACAACACTTTCTCGGCGTTTCTCCTTCCTATCTGCTCATTCTTTATTTCTGTTTAGGGCTCAACTTCTAATACCTGCTCATTGGCTAATGGAATTACTCACAGTTCATTTTTGGTTCTCTTTTCTCTCTACCTGCCATTCTCCTTCTAGGCAATGTAACTTTTGCCCCAAACTTCAGTTACAATTTCTAAGCTGATGAATCCCAAATATCTTGTTGTAGTCTAGACTATTCCTTTGTTTCACATCTGAATTTTCCACCTGCCAACTCGGCACTTTCCTTAAGTAGCTCAAGTTACCCAGTCAAATATGTCCAAGAATATACCACAGTTAACCTGTATCTTGTCCTTTCACCTTGGTCTCTTTCAAGCAGATGCTATCTGTAATGCTATCAGCGAATACACCAACATTCACCCATGGATGCAAGCAAGCCAGGAGGTATTGCATCATCCTTGACCAATCCTTCTAATTCACTAAGCCAGTCCTGTTCAGCACTAAGTCCTGTTATTTCCCTTTCTGAAGGCTCACTCAAATATACCCAGTACTCATCATTTTTGTCAATTATAACCTAGTCTAAGCTACCCAGTAGCTGCTTCCCTTCCACTTCATTTTCTACAGTTAGCTAGTGTGATCTTTTCATAGCACAAATCTGAACAGGATACTTTCCAGAAGGTTAAAACCCTTTAACAGCTTCCCACTGCTCTATGAATAAAAACACACACCTATGATCTTTGAGAGGCTTCCCTGGTGGCTCAGATGGTAAAAAATCTGCCTGTAATGCCAGATACTGGAGTTTGATCCATGAGTTGGGAAGATCCCCTGGAGAAAGGAATGGCTACCCACTCCAGCATTCTTGCCTGGAGAATCTCATGGGCAGAGGAGCCTAGTGGGCTACGGTCCATAGGGTCATTTTATCTGGGCCCTCACTACCTCTGTAGTGTCTGTGTGTACCATGTCCCCATTCTTTTTACTTGGCTCCAGGCACATCGTCTTTCTTTCAGAAATATGTGTCACATTTCTCCAACCACAGGGCTTTTGTATACGCTTGGAGATTCTTCTCTCATCTTGTTCCCTGTTGAACACCTGCATATGAAGCATCATCTCTTCATGGACTGTTTTAGTTGGCTCCTCTAACTAGACCAAATGCCTGCATGAAATTATGTATTTCTCCTTCATAGCACTTAGAACAGTTGCAGTTTAATATACATTTGTCTAATTGGCTAATATAATATTTGCTTCTTGAAATATACTTGAGGTAAAATGATAAATTATTGTTTATGATTAGCTGAAGTCAGTTAGCAAAGGTGACTGGGAAAAATATTTGTTGAAGGCGTACATGGAGAGGACTTACTCATTATTTTAATCTGTTTTAGAGAAGCTTGACTGAATCTCAGAGAGGCGAGTCACTCAAACTGAAATTCAGGTTCCATAATACTAATATTAGGGCAGATTAGTGGTATAATATTATTTTTCTGAATATGCTTTATGCTCTGTTTATACATTAATACAAATCTCAGTGGGGTTAGTGTCAATTATTTCAATAGTGATGACATTGGAAGAGTTATAGGTAAAGTCTGCATTCAACACCTGCTCGATATAGTTAACTTTTATAGACAATCACCCAGTCCTAAGTTTCTAATCTAAATTGCTGTACCTGATGAAACTTCTTGTGTGAAAGCAAACTTTGTGACCTGGATTAACTAGAAATATATGCATGAGAGACAAAAGGACTCCATAGGAAGTAGTTACAAGGAATCCTAGCTACTTGTGTGTTGGCCTGGCTTAAACTCTAAATTTCATGATGGCAAATTCTTTCCATTGCCTGTGTGCTTGCTAAATTGCTTCATTCATATCCGACTCTGTGAGACCCTATGGATTGCAGCTTTCCAGGCTCCTCTGTCCGTGGGATTCTCCAGGCAAGAATACTGAAGTGAATTGCCATGCCTCCCTCCAGGGGATCTTCCTGATCCAGGGATTGAACCTTTGTTTCTTAGACCTCCTGCATTGGCAGGCAGGTTCTTTACCACTAGTGCCACCTGGTAAAAGCTAGCCAGTCATTTGCCTATTTGTTCTCAGATCAATTTATTGCATATTTTTATTCTCAGATAAATTTACTGCATATTCCCATTATTATTGTGTGTTGCAATCTAACTAGCTATTAGGTAGGGTCAGCCAATGGGAAGAAAAGGTGAAGTACAAGAAGAAGGGGGAATTTATGGTTATACGTCCCTTCATATTGACTTAGGCAGCATCTTTGGCAGAAACTGCATCTCCTCCTTACTTCCAGCTCCTGGCAGATAACCTTTCCTTCATTCAGTGGTCCTAGTCCCCATAGGCAGCTTGCCGGTGGTATGTGCCCGCTTCCATACTGCTGGCTTTTAGGCTCCAGTAAGATCACTTATGCCTGCTATAGCTCTATAGGGTAATACCGGCTTTCCTGCTATTGCTAGTCTGTGGATTGCTTCATGATCTTCTATTAAGTTTCTCAGCTCTGTCAGCACATGTGTAACCATTCACCTGTATTAAAGTTCCTTTATTTGAAATATGTAAATTGATTTATATTTTCCTGGGTAGACCTTTACCAGTACAATCTTTAGGAGGAGTTATCAGGATTAGTTCCAGGAAACATATCCTCAAGAGCAACTTCGATTGCTTGCTTCTTTTAGCTTGAACACACCACAGAGCTTCATTCAGATGGAAAATGGGATACTATAATTAATCTGTCTCATCAAATGGCATCACAATTACTTTAAATTATAACCTAGTTTGTTTGGGATGATGTGCCAATTGAAAACTAGGCTTTGGGGAAACAAGTAGCTGTTGCATTTGACGATAAAAATGGGATCACTGTTTCTGATTGTACTGGACTGCTTTCAAGTGGAAAATGATAAATCTAGAGGGTTAAACTCTTATCTCAATAGACAACCAAGGAATCAGAGGCTTGCTGTGGAATTCTTAGAGTTCTTTGTATCAGGAGGGAAATCCTATTGAGAATCAGAAGCATGTGTTGTTTGTAGAGTTACCTTGCAAGTTGAAAGCAGGCTTACCAATTTATTATGTCAGTATTAAGGCATTAATTTTGAAGAATGAATCTCTTCATTCTTTAATGAAGTGTTTGGACAGAGGTGTGATGTTTGAACAGATGCAGTTGAATCTGAGAACCATGATCACAATATTTTACCAGCATATTCAACTATGTCTGATGAGGGTTGTCTTCCCTTACTTAAAGAACTTAAAATTTATCCACCTGAAAAAGTTGACTTGAAAAGAGATGCTTATTTTCCTCAAGTCTCGCTGACCAGAAGTAGCTCTTGTTGATAGCTTAGGTAAAGTGCAAAGCCTGATCCCAGAATAAATATCTTTTATAGCCAAAGAATTACAAAATATTTGCTAATTTTTATTAGCAGATGCCTGGAAAGCACGTGTGGAGATGAAATCTACACATAAGTAAGACTAAGAAATGCAGTATATAATATAAGGTTGGTCAATGTTTATTAATATAGGTGTATTTACCTAAGTATCCAGATTAAATTCATTTGAGTGCTAGCTCAAACAGCTGAAAATTATACTAAAGCATTGTTTAATTGGTTTACTGAAGCATAGACTTTACAGTGGTCTATGAGAAATGACAAAATGCCAGCCTTTTCTGGAATTAAAGCTGACGAATTGAAAAGCATAAGGAGATGCGAATGTTGGAGTACATTTATTATATGCAACCTGTTCACTTTTCTTATGGCAATTTCTCATAAGAAAATCCAGAGGACTCTTGTTAAAACATCAATAATTGCACTAATGAGAGGAGCTTCAGTAATTAAATGTCTATGGTGACTTTACTCTGCAGGCTGTGGATGACAGTAAGAGATGATACCTTTGAAGTGACTGATTTTAATAGGAAGGTGAGATCTTAAGATGTCTGCAATCAGGTTGCAGTATCACTTTACTAATAAAGACAGATATCATAATTACTGTAATGAACAGAAGTATTGAGTAGAACTCAGGATCTTTTATCTGCAGGGATCTATGATAACAACTAATTAATCATAGTTGCCCCAGGAATTAAGTAGAAGCCCAACAAAGAATGGCTTGACCTACAAGACTAGAAAATGCTGGTGTGGTGATCAGAAAACTATCTTGAACAAACACAATAGGAAGTCTCATAACTGCTCTTCTTTTTCCCAGGCATGAGCCAGTTCACAGATCAAGAGCCTAAGCAAGAGGCCAGCATCCCTTGAAGAAGGGCTTTGAAACACCACTGCAAGTATAAAGTGTAAGCCATCTCTTTTGGTAAAGAAATCTTAATTTATTTAATGGAATAACTGTGCAAAGAAAAATATCCAGGAATTTGAAGATTCTCAGACATGGATTCTTGGTTGAGGCTACTACCTGGTACCACAAAATGAATCTTTGATCCAGTAATCAGTGTAGGAGCCTATAGATACGATGGTAAATGAAGTTTGGGCCCCACATGAATCTCACAGTGAACACAATAACCCTTGTGGTTATTTCCCCAGTTCCTGAATGTAGATTTAAAATAAACATATTGGAAACTGGCTGAATAGCCATATTGGTTCGTTGACTCATGGAATGGGAACTATTATGTTATGAAGGGTCAGATCAAAGCTTGTGAAAGTGCACCTCTCAGCTGAGATAGTAAATTGAGAACAGTATCTATATGAATTAGAGACTGTTACCATCTAAGGTTTGCAGTATACAGGATATGATTACTATCTCATTCATGTTTAACTTGTCTGCTTGCTCCAAATGAAAGCTGACATATCTTCAAAAATATTTGAGAATTTAAAAATTTCATCCAGTAGTAATTTCAACTGTAGCATGTTCCAGGTCTGATATATTTGCTGGAGCAAGTCACCACAACACCTGGATCTTGATATGCAACTACTGCTCTGGAAAATACTTCATTTTCCCTACATATGAACATAGATTATCAAGAACAATTGTTTTACTTGGAAGGGGCAGTAGTATACCTACCCTGTCTCACTTCAGGCCTATGCCAACACAATTTTTTCTCTGTCATAGTACAGAGACACTGATGATCTGTGCATCACATAAAATATCACACTTATTGATTCTGGTGAGCAGCAAAGCTTATGCTTACTGATTATTGAATATGCTTATTGATTCTGGTTAGCAGCAAGTGGCAAGAATTGTGTACTAGAGAGTAGAAGGAAAACCCCAGTGACCTGACATCTCATTGAAAAACTTTTAATGTGAACGACAAGTTTCTGTGCCTTTCATTTGCTGCCATGAAGAAAGAGGTATAGTCAGTGCTATGAGTCTTTATGGAATTTGGAGGACACATAGCCATAATTCCTGTACCGTTATTAATTTACTGAGCATCTCATATAATCACTACTTTTTAGTAAGATTCAGAGAAAAAGAAGACTTTGCCTAGGATCTAGGCTTTCATACAAGTTGTCTTGTTATTTGAAATTTATGTTCTAACACATGCCATTGTGGCCTCTAACAGATTGATCAGAAAAATTAAAGTATAGGAGCTTAGGTTTTGGAGCAAAACCATGTCTTCCTCTACTGATGCAACTGGCTTAAACATTGGATTTTAAAAAATGACTGCTTGACTGTGGGACACCAGAAGAGTATGCCTCATGAGCCACCCATCATGAATGAGATCCTGGCTGACTTACCAAGTTATAAGGTTGGATTTGGGCAGTAATCATCCATCATCAACTAAACATATATGTGAGGTTGGGCTTACAGAGATTTGGAAGACGCAGATATGAAGAATTTGCTGGTGTTGCAGGTTCTTATAACATCTACATTTGGTTTTGTAGGGCATTTCCATTACTAATTGATGGAAGACAAAGGAGTTCAAGTATGGTTTACAGATATGTCTGTAAAATTTGCTGTAACAAGCCTCAAATAATTGTTCAAATCAAACCTCAAATTATTGCTATGTGATAGAACCACTGAAGTAGCCCTTAAAGAAAATTTTCAAGGAAAGCCCCATCTTCAGAGTGCGTTTGGCTCTCTCTCTTTCCTGGAAGTATATATGTCCTGTGGTAGGGTCTACACTATCTTGTTATCATGTCTAGTGACTTAGTTTGCTCTTCAGAAACTATGAGCAAACATGATTGGAAAGTTAGTGAGAATGAGATTTGGGAGAAGTTCTATAGACTGTAATCTAACAGTGTAAGCATGTTTATGCTCCATGTGGATGCTCCTCAAAGAATATCCATGGAGAAGTATCTTCCAATAATATGGTGGATAAGACTGTGCATTCTGTGGGTGTCAGATAGTCTCTTAGCCATCCTTGTGCTTGCCCAACAAAATGGTGCTAGTGGCAGGAAAGAAAGCTTTGCATGGATGCAACAACATGGACTTCCCCTCATTAAGGTTGATATTCCTATCTGACTCCCCAATACCTAATGTATCAGCAGTAAAAGCCAGTCCCAAGTCCCTGATATGGTATATTCCAAAACCGGAGTCAGGTTAGACACCTAATAGAAGTTTACTTATTCCTTTTCCATCATTGGTTAGGCACTTAATTAAATGAACCCTAATTGGATTATAGTTGTATTGCATGTCTAAAATATTTTGCATGCACCACCATCAGTGGACTTATTATCTTACTCATCATGATGGTGCTCTATATAACATTGCTCCTAACTGGAGAAGTTATTTTACATCAAGAGAAGTGCTTACGAAATTCATTAGTCCTGTCCTTACACCTAGGATTTCAGAAGTAGATGGCCTGTTAGAATGATGGATTACCAACTGAAGACTTGGTATCAGCAGGAGTGAGGAAGTAACATTGTATGAGATTAAGTTGTTTCCCTCTAGAGTGCAGGATTTGTTTTGAACTTGTGACTAGTGCATGCCACTTTTTCTCCCATGGCTATGATTTGCAAGTCTTGATATCAAAGTATAAGTAGTAGTGGACTCTCTCCTTATTACACCTAATGGCACATTTACAGAATTTTTGCTTCCTATCTTTATTCCCATTTAGAGATCTGAGTTTCCAAAGGAGGATGGATTCTACCAGGGAACACAATGCTGATTCTATTGGAGTGAAGCTTTTGGGGGCTCCTCATGCCATAGATCCCATAGCCAGAAAAAGATAATTGGGTTTTGCTGGGTTATTAAAGCAGATTGTTAAGGGTAAATTGCCCTGTATTCTACACAATGGGAGTAAGCACTCTGAGCATGTTTAAGGTTCAGAAAGTAAGGTATATTCAATTCATTTTTGACTCTCAACTTTTTTGACTCACAATGTGTTTTTACTGGGGTGTAACTCCACCGTAAATCAAGTTCCTAATAATAGCATGAAGGGGAGGGCTGCATATCACATGGAGATAGTTTACTTTAATATAGGCATGATGACTGATGGGTCTTTATATCTCCCAATTTGGGAAGAGGGTGAGAACATTTTCATTTTATGCAGGACAGTTATTGTGTAGATTCTGTAAATAACATTCTATGAAAAAGGAGAATAAAGTTGTTACAAGAGTTAAATATGAACAGGGGATATAATAAATTCTGATTAGCAAAAAAAAAAAAAAAAGTGTACTCTGTAGGTTATATGATGGTTTCTCTCATATTCATTCTCTGTACTTTTTCTGCACTGCTCTGGATCATGAGTCAATACATTTTCCACATTTTCTTGCCTAAGTTTGTAGATATGCTTGATCAGTGAGAAGTCCTAGGGGAAAGACAGAGAAAAGGAGAGATAGAAATAGTATATTTCTTCCTTCCTCATTCTTTCAGGTGGTATCTGGAAGTAGCTGCATCCCTTCTGTTGTTCTGGCACCTGAAAGGGAGCCCATCACTTTATCTTCTAGACTTGTGGGGGAAGCTCCACCATGGTCCTGGTTCCAGCCAGACATCCTCAGCTTCTGGCTTTCTGTGACATCATGTAACAGTTGTCCCTCAGTGTCTGCAGGAGAATGGTTCTGGGGCCCTCCTTGGACACCAAAATCCAAGGATACTCAAGTCCCTGAGATAAAATGGTGTAGTATTTGCATATAACCTGCATATACCCTTTCCTACAGTTTAAGTCATCTCTAAATTACTTATAATTCCTAATATAATGTAAATCCTATGTAAATAGTTGAATATACAATGTAAATGCTATGCAAATATTTGCCAGTGTGTGACAAATTCAAGTTTTTCTTTTTGGAACTTTCTAGATTTTGTATATATATATTTATTTTTTTAAATAAGTAAATATAATATATATGTATATTGCAGATTCAACCAACTGAAGATTGAAAATATATTTTCAATCATGGAACCCATAGATAGAAAAGGTCATTTTCTGTTGTAGCTAAGTTGTAGGTTGCCTCATTGTCTCTATTTTAACTTTCCTGTCATTTATGTAAACAGTGCCCTGTATTAAATTCCATTTTTCTGAAAAATAATTTCTTCTGTTTGAAATACCTGAATATTATTGTGAAAATACTGGGTAAACAAAGAAAACATAGGTTATTTCAATTTCAGCTCAAGCTATTATCTCAAGTGGTTCTGAGTAAAGTTTTTAATTCTCCATCATGGGGCCTGAAGCTGAAAGCTCTCCATGTCACACAAGGCTCCCACCTAATATAGCTACTGTCTGCTTCTTTCGCCTGTCTCCTGACACTCTCTGCCTCACCCCACAATTCAGCTATTTAGAGTCATTGGCACTTCCCCCAGTGGGTGTCCTTGTTTCAACCCTCAGTGCCTCTGTCCCAGGTCTGGAAAGCCACCATCTATCTCCAAGTTCTCATTTATTTTCTCAAGACTTACTTAGTTCAAGTGCCTCTTGCAATGTGACAACTTTCCTGAGACCAAGAATAGTTCACTCTGCTCTTTGTGTCCTAACTTGATTCCACATATTCATATGCATATAGCGACTGAACTGAACTGATACCCATGCAAGACCTGAACTCCTGGAGGGGAAGGAATTCATCATCTCTGTATCCTTGCCAAGGGAAGACTCTTACATATTTGATGAGTGAATCACTGGAACAAAATGATGATGAGTGGTATTTGTACTAGGTATTTCTTAAAGATCAACTCATTATCTTTCCCGTAGTAAGGTGAATGTTTTCAGTCATCACAAGTGATTTGATAACTCAAAATGTTAAGTCATCACCTTCAGCCATAGCCTGCCTTCTATACAAACAAGTAGCCTTCATTTAGAAGACAGTTGTACATCACTTGGGCCCTCCAATGTGATAAAGAAAAATGTCACAGCCTGCCAACAGCTTGCTTGTTTCACAGTGCCTTGTTTTCCAGCCCATACATAATGATCTCAATGAACAATGTTGATCAGATTGAAGGAGGGCAGGCTGTGAACATGAAATAAACAATGGCCCTCTAACATGTTGGAATAAGGCATATTTAATATCTTTGGAACTCACATTAACAATCATTTTAGATTACTGAGCAGGCCTTGGTTTTCTGTTTACTGGAGCATTGAAATTGCCTTCAGGAGATTGAAGTTACTGGCCTGGCAAAATAGTTCAATCATGCTGGCCCCTTCAGTGATAGTGATGTCACTGTAGTTGTGCTCTCCAGGAAATTTTCCTCTTTTCTCCAATCCTAATGCCTCATGAGGGCATTTTTTGGGTATGAGGTAAAAATGATTTATAGAGATCTGTGAAGGCTGAGGGTCCAGTTTTCTACTATGCTAGTGATGATTTATACTTCCTTAGGATCCTACAATGCTGCACTCTGAGGTTTGCAGTTCTATGGCTCTGCTGGTTTCAAACCAGTCAGCATTAAGCCTTTTGCATTAGCAGGACAGATTTTCACCCCTACTGCCTCTAATCTCTGACAGGCAGAGGCAAGGTTGGAGGTTGGAGAGCTGTGCCCTCCCTCTTCCCTGCTCTCCTGTGTGACCACTCCAAATAAGACTCAGGTAAAAGATACTATGGAGGAGGCCTGCTTTAGAAGCAGCCTGTCAGGCCTCTGATACTCATCAGCATTTCTGAGATCCAGTTGAAATGTATGTTTTGGCTTTGCCAGGGGGAGAATGGGTGACTGTCCTCTCATAACATTTCTAGTGTCTGGAAAGATCCAGTCATGTGCCTGAGGCAAAGGGCATTAAAAAGAAGAGTTCTGCTGTCACCTGCTTCAAATTGTTCTTGCCTGCAGCATATAAGAAAAGTGTCTGTGCTGAAGAGAGAGGAGATGGGGAGGACAGACTGCTTTTTCGCTCCAGGCAGCTGAGAGAGGCAGGAACATTTAATGTTAAAAGCTGAAAACTTTGCTATTAAAATCAAGGGGAGAGGAAGTTATTTTCAGCAGGCTCCCATGTCAAATACTGCTTCCTCCTCTATTAATTTTTTTCACCCTGATCTGACATTTTATTCTCAATCTCAATAATTGCAGGGGATTGGATTATACCAGTATTCCAAAATTGGATTATTATACCATAATCCAATTATACCTTGAGATACATATTTTAGGGAATAAAAGGTACATATTTCAGGGGATAAAATGTTCAGTTGCAAATAAATTTAAGAGCCAAGACTTACTATCCTTCTACACTAATTTCCAGTGTTATGATGACAAATTACCATAAATTTAACAGCTGAAAACAGAAAAATTTATTTTCATACAATTTTGGAGGTCAGAAGTTCAAGACAGGTATGACTGAGCTAAAATCAAGGTGTCAGGAGGTCTGTGTTCTTTGTAGAAACTCTAGAGTAAAATCTATTTCCTTATCTGTTCCAGCTTGTAGAGTCTGCCCACATTCCTTCACTTACGGCCTTGGACTACTTTGATCTCCATCATATGCTTTCACCATCATATCATTCTATCTCCTTTGACTCTCATATTCCTGTTCCTCAAATGAGAATTCTTGTGATTACTAGAGACCCACCAGTATAAACCAAGATGCTCTCACATCAGAAGATCTTTAATTTAATCGCATCTACAAAGACCTTGTGTAGATGTGATTAAATAGCATATTCATAGGTTTTAGGATCAGGACATAAGCATAATAGAAGGCCACTATTCTGCCTACCACACTTTCATGGAAACCCACAATGCTTTAATAGCACGTTAAAGGATGCTACTGGAGATCAGTGGAGAAATAACTCCAGAAAGAAGGAAGGGATGGAGCCAAAGCAAAAAAAACACCCAGCTGTGGATGGGACTGGTGATAGAAGCAAGGTTCAATGCTGTAAAGAGCAATATTACATAGGAACCTGGAATGTTAGGTCCATGAATCAAGGCAAATTGGAAGTGGTCAAACAGGAGATGGCAAGAGTGAACATCGACATTCTAGGAATCAGCGAACTAAGATGGACTGGAATGGGTGAATTTAACTCCTATGACCCTTATATCTACTACTGTGGGCAGGAGTCCCTTAGAAGAAATGGAGTAGCCATCATAGTCAACAAAAGAGTCCAAAATGTAGTACTTGGATGCAATCTCAAAGATAACAGAATGATCTCTGTTCGTTTCCAAGGTAAACCATTCAATATCATGGTAAGCCAAGTCTGTGCCCTGACCAGTAGTACTGAAGAAGCTGAAGTTGAACAGTTCTATGAAAACATACAAGACCTTCTAGAACTAAAATCCCCCAAAAATGTCATTTTCACTATATGGGACTGGAATGCAAAAATAGGAAGTCAAGAAACACCTGGAGTAACAGGCAAATTTGTCGTTGGAGTACAGAATGAAGCAGGGCAAAAGCTAATAGAGTTCTGCCAAGAGAACGCACTGGTCATAGCAAACACCCTCTTCCAACAACACAAGAGAAGACTCTATACAAGGACATCACCAGATAGTCTACACCGAAATCAGATTGATTATATTCTTTGCAGCCAAAGATGGAGAAGCTCTAGACAGTCAGCAAAATCAAGACCGGGAGCTGACTGTGGCTCAGATCATGAACTCCTTACTGCCAAATTCAGACTTAGGTTGAGAAAGTGGAGAAAAACACTAGACCATTCAGGTATGATGTAAATCTATGACTATATAGTGGAAGTGAGAAATAAATTTAAAGGACTAGATCTGATAGAGTGCCTAATGAACTATGGATGGAGGTTCATGACACTGTACAGGAGACAGAAATCAAGACCATTCCCAAGAGAAAGAAATGCAAAAAAGCAAAATGGCTGTCTGAGGAGGCCTTACAAATAGCTGTGAAAATAAGGGAAGTGAAAAGCAAAGGAGAAAAGGAAAGATACATCCTTTTGAATGCAGAGTTCCAAAGAACAGCAAGAAGAGATAAGAAAGCCTTCCTCAGTGATCAATGCCAAGAAATAGAGGAAAACGATAGAATGGGAAAGACTAGAGATCTCTTTAAGAAAACTAGAGATACGAAGGGAATATTTCATGCAAAGATGGGCTTGATAAAAGACAGAAAATGTAGGGACCTAACAGAAGCAGAAGATATTTAGAAGAGGTGGCAAGAATACACAGAAGAACTATACAAAAAAGATCTTCATGACCTAGATAATCATGATGGTGTGATCACTTACCTAGACCAGACATCCTGGAATGTGAAGTCAGGTGGACCTTAGGAAGCATCACTATGAACAAAGCTAGTGGAGGTGAAGGAATTCCAGTGGAGCTATTTCAAATCCTGAAAGATGATGCTGTGAAAGTGCTGCACTCAATATGCCAGCAAATTTGGAAAACACAGCAGTGGCCACAGGACTGGAAAATGTCAGTTTTCATTCCAATCCCAAAGAAAGGCAATGCCAAAGAATGCTCAAACTACCACACAATTGCACTTATCTCACACGCTAGTAAAGTAATGCTTAAAATTCTCCAAACCAGGCTTCAGTGATACATGAACCGTGAACTTCCAGATGTTCAAGCTGGTTTTAGAAAAGGCAGAGGAACCAGAGATCAAATTGCCAACATCTGCTGGATGGTTGAAAAAGCAAGAGAGTTCCAGAAAAACATCTATTTCTGCTTTATTGATTATGCCAAAGCCTTTTACTCTGTGGATCACAATAAACTGTGGAAAATTCTGAAAGAGATGGGAAAACCAGACCACCTGACCTGCCTCTTGAGAAATCTGTTTGCAGATCAGGAAGCAACAGTTAGAACTGGACATGGAACAACAGACTGGTTCCAAATAGGAAAGGAGTATGTCAAGCCTGTATATTGTCACCCTGCTTATTTAACTTATATGCAGAGTACATCATGAGAAACGCTGGGCTGGAGGAAGCACAAGCTGGAATCAAGATTGCTGGGAGAAATATAAATAACCTCAGATATGCAGATGACACCACCCTTATGGCAGAAAGTGAAGAAGAACTAAAAAGTCTCTTGATGAAAGAGAAAGAGGAGAGTGAAAAAGTTGGCTTAAAGCTCCACATTCAGAAAACAAAGATCCTGGCATCTGGTCCCATCACTTTCATGGCAAATAGATGAGAAAACAGTGGAAACAGTGTCAGACTTTATTTTTTTGAGCTCCAAAATCACTGCAGATGGTGATGGTGATTGCAGCCATGAAATTTAAAGACGCTTACTCCTTGGAAGGAAAGTTATGACCCACCTAGACAGTATATTAAAAAGAAGAGACATTCCTTTGTCAACAACATCTGTCTAGACAAGGCTATGGTTTTTCCAGTGGTCATGTATGGATGTGAGAGTTGGACTGTGAAGAAAGCTGAGTGCCGAAGAATTGATGCTTTTGATCTGTGGTGTTGGAGAAGACTCTTGAGAGTCCCTTTGATTGCAAAGAGATCCAATCAGTCCATTCTAAGGGAGATCAGTCCTGGGTGTTCATTGGAAGGACTGATGTTGAAGCTGAAACTCCAATATTTGGCCACCTGATGCAAAGAGCTGACTCATTGGAAAAGACCTTGATGCTGGGGAAGATTGAGGGCAGCAGGAGAAGGGACAACAGAGGATTTGATGGTTTGATGGCATCACCGACTCAATGGATATGGGTTTGGGTGGACTCTGGGAGTTGGTGATGGACAGGGAGGCCTGAAATGCTGTGTTCATGGTGTCGCAAAGAGTTGGACATGACTGAGTGACTGAAGTGAACCACAAGGTTCTCCAAAGTCTTATAAGAAATTGTGTTATATTTTCTTTAACCCAAAGGGTCCCAAGTCTATTTCCAGTTTCTCTTTAATTCCAAGAATATCTGTTCTTAGAAGAACACAGCTTAAGAAATGGAATTGGGATTGACATATATACACTGTTGATGCTTTGCCTAAAATAGATAAATAATGAGAACCTACTGTGTAGCCCAGGAGCTCTGCCAGTGCTCTGTGGTGACTTAAGTGGGAAGAAAATACAAAAAATAAGGGATATATATATATATATATATGAAGCTGATTCACTGTGCCATACAGTAGTAACCTACACACCATTGTAAGCAACTATACTTCAATAAAAATTAATTTTAAAAAGGAATGGAAGACTTACAGTCATTCCAGCTTTTCTTTTTTACTTACTTATTCACTCAAGTTAGTGGGTAAGAAATGGACTCAAAATTTGTCTTTGGTACTCTTTTCATATGAGTGACCTTGGGCAAAACATGTAAAATCACAGAGACTCAGTTACCTTATCTTTGAAATGGAGATAAGGATGACCGGCTTTGCTTGGTTGTTTTGCAGATTTTAGGCAATGTTAAGTATGAAATTTCATGTAAATTGTAGACAGTTAAATAATGTAAGTTTTCAGTATCATAAGATAAAGAAGCTGAAATGCAATAAGGTTACAACCAGATTTTCATAATAGTAGTCTAAAGCTTTGAATATTCATGATTGTTGGTTTTAATCATGGTGATGTTTTAACTTAGGAACAAGGAATCTATGATAGATAAAATGTTTATATGTGTTTAACCATCAGTTATCCTTGATAATCCTCAAACAATTTGAGGATTGTTTGAGAAGTATTTTTCATACCTGATTTTATTCTTAGGTTTCCTCTTATTTTTATTAGTGTCTCCCCATGGACTGCAAATGAGGTTTAAATGAATTTAAACTCAGTTATTAAATTATCTAGTGTTTAGGATAACCTTCACTCATGCTATTTTTGCTTTATGTACTTGGTAGTAATTTTGGTTGTTCACAAAGGTACCATCTCTTCTTCTAGACACATGGTAGGTTAGTACTTACCTGTAGCCTCAGAATGCAAAGCAAAAAGCATGCACACATAAAATATGTAGAGGAGACCTGTATCACTTCCATGGGAGAGCATTAGGAGCCTGTGGGCCATTTAGCATCTTCCTTTTCTAAACAGTTTTGGAGCCTGTGAAGGTGTGTGCAAAATGGTACCTTCTCAGCCTGCATCCCCAAAGGATTACAAAAATAAAGTCCTGTCTGTTGACCCCCCTTTGAACTTGGATATGAGTGAGAAATAAATTTTTGTTAGGTTACCGTCACTAAGATTTTGGAATTCTCTTCATTGCAGTTTAACCTGGCTGAAATATTATGGAATCCTTTAACCAATCCCCATTACCTTTAAGCACGTGAAAGTATATATGTGAAAGTTCTTGGTATACTATAAAGAGGACTGGAAAAGTTCCTTTTGTTACCATAGAAACAGTTGAGATCTAAGCAATAGGAAAATCTGCAAGGAGAACAGAAAGATCATGGGATTTGGATCAGATGACCTGCATCCCAGTCTTACCTTTATTCTTATTCACCTTTAATATAAATTTCATAAATTGAATGCATAAAGCATTATTTAATTTTTAAAAATTATTTTTGCTTAGGAAAGTGGTTCTTAGTGTATGGAAGGATACTTACAATTGCCATAGGCTTGTAAAGGCATGCTGAAATTTTACTTGTTCTCAGAAGCTGTTTACAGAATAATATGTGATGAAATCATTTATTTCATCTTTTTTTTCTCTTACCTTTCAATCCTTTGATAAAATCTGTTTTGATTAAATAAAGCATCTCTTGGGATTGATTTATAACCAAATAGCTACTGCCTCTACTACTTGGTTTGGAGAATGCCTGTTGGAAGAGAAGGTGAAGAAGCTGAAAATGCAGGTTCCTCCTGAAGGGAAAGCATCAGTGCTAAACCCTAAACGTGACTGTTAATGTCAGCTATTGGAGTCACCTCTGTAATAGGGCTTCCCTTGTGGCTCAGCTGGTAAAGAATCTGTCTGCAAAGTGGGAGACCTGGGTTCAATCCCTGGGTTGGGAAGATCTCCTGGAGAAGGGAAAGGCTACCCACTCCAGTATTCTGGCCTGAAGAATTCCATGGACTATAGGGTCCATGGGGTCACAAAGAGTTGGACACGACTGAGCGACTTTCACTTTCACTGTAATAGGGAAGACCTTTTGTATTCTATTACCAGTTAATCAGTAAAGGGATGTTGCCTATTAGCGTAAATGACACACAATATCCCATCTCTGGGAACCCTGCTTAGGTCGCGGGTGTTAAGACCTTTTGTTTAGTTAGTTAAGTTGCTCAGTTGTGTCCAACTCTTTGTGACCCTGTGGACTGTAGCCCACCAGGCTTCTCCATCCATGGAATTCTCCAGGCAAGAATACTGGAGTGGGTTGTCATTTCTTTCTCCAGGGGATCTTCCTGACCCAGGGATTGAACCCAGGTTTCCTGCATTGCAGGCAGATGCTTTAACCTCTGAGCTACCAGGGAAGCCCCAAGACCTTTTGTTTAGTTCACAGGAAACATCCAGAGCAGGCCCACCTATGTGTAACTGCAGGAAGGAAGAAATTAGCACCTTCCCTCAGGAGGCTGACCAGAACCAGGAAATGTTTGACTTTACTCCCTTCCCTTTTAGTATAAAAGATGCCTGAATTCTAACTCAAGCAAGATGGTTCTATGGGACACTGGTCCACCATATTTTTGTTCTGCTGGTTTTCTGAATAAAGTCACTATTCCTTGTCCCAGAGACCCGTATCTTTATTTATTGGCCTGTGGTGTGGTAAGCAGTGCGAGCTTGGACTCAGTAACATTTCCTGGAGCCACTTTGTATGGAGGTAGGGCAGGTGGTAGAGAAGTCTTGGTGGGTGAGGGAGGCACATGATGTTGCTGGGCATCTAGATTTTTAAGAAATGATGATAATGGTTAGGGGGGCAGATAAACCCTGGAACTTTAGGATGAGTAGAGAGGAAACTTGAGCTTCCTACTCTGAAAATTAGCCTAGGGCCATTCTAAGTGCCCCTGAGCAATAGCCAGATACCAGAGGCAGCTTTTGATATTATAGCTTGCTTCCTCTTTAATCCTCCCTAGCCTCTCCCAGCCCTCTGTTCATTAGCAGTTCCCAAGAGGCACCCTGTCTACTTACCTGTCAAGGCCACTTTGGGCAACTAAAAAGGATTTGAAGGCAGTGGCAGTTTCTATCCTTTCTCAGTAAGGATGGCATTTTTCATTCCTGTCCTGCTTTTATGCTTTTTTTTTTTTTAATTGCAATAGAAGGCTAATTACAGATAGTAGAAAGATGGGCTTTAGAGTCAGATGGCCAAATTTCCAGGGCTCTAGTCTTACCTCCATCAGTTAGTTATGGTGAAAACATCAGTTCAGTTCAGTTGGCTCAGTTGAGTCCGATTCTTTGTGACCCCATGTACTGCAGCACACTAGGCTTCCCTGTCCATCACCAACTCCTGGAGCTTGCTCAAACTCATGTCCATTGAGTCAGCAATGCCACCTGACCGTCTCATCCTCTGTTGTCCCCTTCTCCTTCTGCCTTCAATCTTTCCCAGCATCAGAGTCTTTTCCAATAAGTCAGTTCTTTGAATCAGGAGGCAAAAGTATTGGAACTTCAGCTTCAGCATCAGTCCTTCTGATGCATATTCAGGACTGATTTCCTTTAGGACTGACTGGTTGGGTCTCCTTGCAGTCCAAGGGACTCTTAAGAGTCTTCTCCAACACCACAGTTCAAAAGCATCAATTCTTCAGCACTCAGCTTTCTTTATGGTCCAACTCTCACATCTCACATGATGACAACATACTCAGAGCATTTTTTAAAGGCAAATACTGCTTCTGTCTAATCACATTGTATATAAGGTTCAGGGTGATTCTGATAGTGAATTCCTTTTAAAGACATACTGAAAATTAGCTTTTGGATTTTTCTGCAGTGACCCTTGATTTGCCAGAGAGTAGGATTCAAATTCATTATACATTCTGGTTTACTGAGAAGATTAGCATCACAGTGGTATTCTAGGAATTATTTCCAGGCATGTGGGTGGGGAGAGATGTGTGGGTCTCACAGTCCCCACTCTCTGTACTCCATCTGCCACATGAGAGCCAAGTGGGACAAACAGGAATAGGTGTCGGCTGAATTTTTTACATTTGACATCCTATGGAGCTCGCCACACAGTGTTGCAAGCAGAGCATCTACTTGTGAGAAGGAACTTAGGATGTAAGTTTGTTGGTTTTTTTTTTTTTTTTTGCTTCATCTTGATAAGAAATAAGAAACCAGAGGATGACTACTCCGAATGCTGCACAGTTTAATAAAGAAAATGTTGGCTAAGTGTCTATTGAGTTACTGTGGCAGATTAAAGATGGACATAAATTCTGTGACATTCATTGAGAGGAGGAATCTGTTTATCCTCCCCTTGAATTTGGGATGGTTTATGACTGCTTTGTTTAATAGCATATGGCAAAATGATGTCACTCTAGTGTCAGATGTTTAAAACAAGACTGGCAGCTTTTGCCTGCTTTCTTGGAAGCCAGCTGCCAAGCAGGAAGGGAGTCTACATAGAAACTATCATGTTGTAAGAGTCCCAAGCTGCATGAATAAATCCTAGAGAATAACAATACTACAATCAGGTTTAGCAACTCACTGCTTAAAAACCGATAATTGAGGGGTAAGTGTCAGTAAAGGGGAAAGATATTTTATTCAGAAAAGCCAGCAATCTAGGCAGAAAGTGGACTCATATCCAGAGACCAGCTCTGAAGATTCTGCTCTGCCATGACAATTTTTAAAGGAGAAAAAGGGGAACACTCTAAGGAGATCAGATTTTTCATCATTTGTACATTGCATACAGACCTCCTGACTTCTGATCTTCCATGGGGCGCTGTGTTGCTTGCCTTGTCTACCTAAGATTGGATATTCTCTTGCTCACATGGTCTGCCTGCAGATTTACTAGGGGTAAGCTTGGGATAGAGAGTCAGCCATTCTTTACTTAATTTTTCATTAGTACTCCTCCTAATCCAGGAAAGGAATCAACAGGTTAGGTAAGGTATTGTGTACATTTAGTAAGGCAGAAATCAGAAACGAGATTAAATGTTACCTAGTGATTTCATCTTTTTGATTAAGGTCTGAGGAAAATAGGGGTGAAACCAGAAAACGGGCAAAGGAGCTGCTTACAATAAACACCATGTAGAGAGAGAAGAAGAAAGGATGAAGAAAGGATAGAGAAAGGAGGGAAGGGAGAGAGAGGAGAAAGAAGAGAGATGAGAGAGAGGGAGAAGTAGGGAGACAGCCTGAAGCTCTCAATACGTAGTAAAGAGGTGCTTTTGGAAGTGGCTCCTCCAGTGCCAGCCACTCCAGCTTCCATCACTTGCATCAGAGACCACCTGCCCAGCCAAGCTTGTTGTGAATTTCTGACCCATAAAACTGTGAACAAATGTAGTGGTGATTTTAAGTCGTTTGGGGGTACTTATTTACATTTTCAAGTAGTTTGTTATGTAATAATAGATTACCTGATGAACTGGTTTTGTAAACCTAATGTAGGTAATTTTTTAAGAAAATGACTTAAGAATTTGTTTTTACCCTTCATTCCTTGAGCATGGTTATCCTACTTGAACTAGGAGAATACTGGATTTCCTCACACCATGCAGTCAGGGGTCAGTGTGTCTCCAGGGACCTGAAGTGGCAGCAGGAAGACTAGGGCAACTGCAGAGTCTGGGGAGAAAATGACAAGGTGAAGTGAAGAAGACTGGGTCTGAGTCCAGTTCTATTGGTAAATATTCTCTATTGTGGGTTCTCCTGACATCACATCCTATTGCTTGAGGTATATGGAGTAAGATCAGGAACATCTGTTCACTGAAAGTGGCTGGTACCCCTGTCTCCTTCCTTCATGTGCTTGCCAACTGGTAGAGCAGAATCTGTATCTGAAGCTATTTCTTTTTGTTGGAAAAATCTTCCTACTCCTTAAAAAAAAAAACCAATCAGCCCTTACCTATCATGTGAGACAGCTCTGAGACATCAGGCTTGTGTGGGAGCTCTTCCTCTTCTACGATCCCATACAACTTGAACTCACCTCTATCATTTAAAATGCCATACTGAATCATCAACCAATGTTTTGGTCACTTCCAGGAACGTCAGATTTACAAAGGACAGGAAAACTTTTCCAATCATTTCAGGATTTACAGGGTATAGAAAGGAACTTGGATTCTTGGTGGTTAATGAATAGTTCATGGCACAGAACTGAAAGGGACCATCTTGGGCAGAGGTAGTTTCTCTTGCGATTTTAAAAGTAATACTGTTGAGACCATGGGAGACCTGCCTTTTGAGAGTAGCCAGGCTTGCTCTGAAGTCAGATCTTGCTGGAGAGAACTAGTTCACTTTCCTTCTCCTCAGTCCTCCATTTTCTGGAAGTCTGTCTCTGTCTTTGTGGAGCTATGGCATAGCACACCATCAGCCAAGAGGAAGAATAATTTACTGCTAGTTCAACTAGGAGCCACCCTCTGTAATTTCAGCAAGCTCAGCGTGCCGCACTCCTGGCCTGTTTTCCCTTCTTCCTCTTCTCACTTCTCTTGTCTCACAGGATCACTTTTCTCATTTTACTTCTTCTTTTCAAAATGGCACACTAGGAGATAAGACTGGTCCTTGCTGCTGCCCTGCCTCCTCAGAGGGACTGGAACTGCCTGGGACTCCTCTCAGGCTCTGGTCCAGTTTCTGCCAGCAGAGAACTTCTGGTCTTCACTTCTTCAACTATAAGAGAGGCAGAATGATTAAATACCTCCCAGACTGGTTAATGGGACAGATGAAAACTTGAAGTGAAATAGTGGGTGTCAAAGCACTTTGTGAAGTGAACTGATGTATAAATATTTGGTGTGTTGAGTGAGTTCACCTGCTCTCTGCCTATCACTGTCTAATTGTGTAATTGACCCCCTACTACTCACCTAGTGTTGTTTCTGACCACAAATCCTTGAAACAATTAAAGTCTGCAAGTCAGATTTGTCTTCCAGGATTTCTAAAGCCTGCCACTGTGGTATTAATGGACAGAACCAGAGAGGCGAAAGCAGGGTTTGATGAATGTACTATAATTGCTCTTTGGTATGACATAGTAATAGGAAAATTCGTATAATTGACAATGTAAAGGCTCCTACTGTTAGCAGCTGCTTTAAATTTAATGGAGCTGAGACTGTTAATAGTCTTTTCTTCACAGGGGTCTTTCCTTTGGCAGTCAGAACACAGAGCAAGTGTGTCCCATCACCCGTGCTTTCCCTCCAGGCCTACAACCCAGCCTCCCTGTGGCAGAGGGTTGTAGGGAATAGGTTCGTTTGCACTTCTTTGTCTTGTCTTAATTATCTGGTGGGACCATTGGTGTGTGCTATGTCGCATTTCCTCCCTGTGAGACTTCTCCTTATGAAACATGACGCATAAGAAGAGATAGTTTTGGGGCCAAACCAGGGATATGCCATCTCCTAGCTGTATGTTTTGGACATGTCACTCAATCTCTCTAAGCTGCAGTGTCTTCTCAAAAATATGAAAATTAAAACCTACAAATTGTTCAGTGACCAGCACAGGGCATGGGATGTGTTTATTACAGATCAGCCGCCTCTCTTCTCTGTGTACACCAGACCAGACCTCTTCAATTAGCCAAGCCCTCCACTAGCCGTTTCTCTGTCTTCACTCCCTGGTTTGCCACTTTTCTCAACAAAACGACATATAAAGCAGTCTGACTTTGCACTGCAAAATTCCTTAGAGTTACTTCTCTTTTCCTTAAAAGAGCTACGTTGCTTTACCAGAAAACCATTTGGGTCTTGTTACAAGAAACCTGACTGCAAAGGATTCAGCATAGGGAGTCCTATTGTTGGGCGCTTTGGGTCACTACCATTGGATTAGGTTTACAGGCATAAGATGGGTTCACAGAAGTCAAAACCAGAGTATAGCAGAAGAGATTCCACTCAGACACTGATGCAGTCTTTTAAATGCAGAACATCAAATTATAAAACTGTATGTGTGAGTGTGTCTGTGTCTGAGAAAGAGAGAGCAAGGAGGATGGGAGGGAGCAAAGGGAGAGAGAGAGATGAGAATTCCATTGGGGCTCGGGTGCTTTCTGGAAGAACATGTTTAATGCGGTTTATCACTAGGCCCACCCTAATTGTTCTCCTTGGCTGCAGATAAAGCGTGTGTGTGTGTGTGTGTGTGTGTGTGCGTGCATGTGCTTGCACTCACCTATCACCAGCCTTCTTCAGATAAACCAAAGCCACAGGTGCTGAGTCAGTTCTCTCTGAAATTGCTCAGAATGTTTCTTATGTAGCTATTTTGCAAGCAGTATTAATTAGGGTTTACATTATCTGTCCTGCAGACAGATGGATATTGAGATGTGCCCAAATCAGACCAGTAGAATATTTACAAAGTGCTGTGGTAATCATTCAGGAGGAACACTGCATCTTCCTAACTTTCTTATAGAAGTAACTCTCCTAAGAAGGAAATAGGTATATTTATTATAAGCCCTGGTATTTTGTTTTACTGCCTGAGTTTCTCCCTTACTGACTCCTTAATGTGTGCTGCTGAAACTAACCATCTTTTATAAGCACTATTGATTTTTTCTTTCATGTCTTCTAGTCATCTTTAATCAGAATATTCTGTCACTGCAGAATCTTCCATGGGAAGATTTTATTTGACATAAAAGCTATTAATGCCTAGCATTAAACGCTTTACCCAGTTTTCATCTTCTGATGAGCCCTCTGATGTGGTATACTGTTTATAATTCTCAAAAGCATGTTTTCCCATGGAAAACATAGATTTCACTCCACCACTGATACTTGTTTTTCTTTTTATAATTTTTTATCAGTTGTTATTATTGGGAAATGTAATGTCAGGTGGCAACAATATATCACTTAACAAAGGAGAGAAGATCAAAATGTTGCCATTTATTAAAAGATAAAAAGAAAGTGTGTGGCTACTTAGGTGTGTATGCTGCTGATGCTGCTGCTAAGTCGCTTCAGTCGTGTCCAACTCTGTGCGACCCCATAGACGGCAGCCCACCAGGCTTCCCCATCCCTCGGATTCTCCAGGCAAGAACACTGGAGTGGGTTGCCATTGCCTTCTCCAATGCATGAAAGTGAAACATGAAAGTGAAGTCGCTCAGTTGTGTCTGACTCCTAGCGACTCCATGGCCTGCAGCCCACCAGTCTCCTCGCCCACAGGATTTTCCAGGCAAGAGGACTGGAGTGCGGTGCCATTGCCTTCTCCAATTGGTACAATTTAGGGATGTCCTATCCAACCTTTAGTCACAACAATGTTTAGACCCTCCTGTTTGGACAAAGACAATTCTCTGGAGATGAAGGCAGCCATGAATTGCCATCATCCAATATTCACATGTATGCTGCTTAATAGAGGCTGTCTGGATTGGAAACCACAAGTATTCATTACTATCAGTTCTTTGCATTTTTCCACTTACTGTCTATATTAAGTTCATGCCTTCTGAACACAACTTGTTTACAATTTTGGTTGGCCATACTTGGGAGAAAGCTTATAAGAAAAGAGTTAGTGGAATAAACGATTGTGTCTGCTGCTGAGCATTCTTAGGTGAAATGTGTTTAATCTGACACATTTGTCTGTGTTGGTAGCTCAGACACTGTCACCCCTTGGGTAGTGGTGCTAGCTAAGAGTGTGTGGATGGGAAAGGCAAACCCACACTTGGGATGTGCTGATTCTGGCCAATGATGAATGGCTGCTACTACCAGAGGGGAAGAAGTCCCATAATGTCAACTTGCTGCAAGTGGCTGTTTGGTTTTCTTGAGGAGGAGTAGCCTTCTGAGGTCTTAGTTTTGTTTCCTTTTGTTGTTGGGCGGGACATTCAGATGGGCAGGAGCTATATTAACATTAGTGAGAGACATATCCTGTTGTCTGACATGAATATCCTCTCTCTCTCTGCCACCATAGAGCCCTTTATGAGTCCATTATGGAAGAAACGCTGATAGTGGGTGGTGGTGGTTGTTTAGTCATTAAGTCATGTCCAACTCTTTGCAACCCCATGAACTGTAGCCCACCAGGCTCCTCTGTCCATGGAATTCTCCAGGAAATAATACTGAAGTGGATAGCCATTTCCTTCTCCAGAGGATCTTCCTGACCCAGGGATTGAACCTGGGTCTCCTGCACTGCAGATAGATTTTTTACCAACTGAGTATGAGGGATAGTGGGTGATGAAGGACAAAAGTTAGAAGACTTGCTGAGTAATCCTGTCTGACGGGCACTTTAATGCCTCTTCTATAGTAGGTGCTCTCTGCTCAGCACTGATGTGTGATACAAAGATGCTCATACTTTGTGCTCACTTTCAAAGATCCATTCACCTGCCAGTCCCCCAAACCTCCTTGTTTTCTAGTCTAGTTGTTTTCTAAGTCATTTACCAAACAGACCAAGAAAGGTCTGTCTAGTCAAGGATATGGTTTTTCCAATAGTCATGTATGGATGTGGGAGCTGGACTATAAAGAAATCTGAGCACCAAAGAATTGATGCTTTTGAACTGTGGTGTTGGAGAAGACTCTTAAGAGTCCCTTGGACTGCAAGGAGATCCAACCAGTCCATCCTAAAGGAGATCAGTCCTGGGTGTTCTTTGGAAGGACTGATCTTGAAGCTGAAACTCCAATACTTTGGCCACCTGATGCAAAGAGCTGACTCATGGGAAAAGACCCTGATGCTGGGAAAGATTGAAGGAGAGGGGAGAAGGGGATGACAGAGGATGAGATGGTTGGATGGCATCACCAATTCAATGGACATGAGTTTGAGTAAACTCCGGGAGTTGGTGATGGACAGGGAGGCCTGGTGTGCTATACTCCATGGGTTCTCAAAGAGTTGGACGTGACTGAGCGACTGAACTGAACTGAACTGACTGACCAAACAGATAAGCTATTTCTGCTGGTTCATGAGTCTGTGTATAATTTTAACCTTGGTCTACTCTCTCTATTCCAAGTGTACCATCCCTTGTAGTTTCCAAAGCTCTGTCCAGTGGGAAGCTTTTCCCTTGACATTTTTCCAGTACTTTTCCTGAGTGAGGACATGGTACAATGACAGTTCTTTTTTTTTTTTTTTTTGCTTGCATTCACTTGCTAATTGACTCATCTGTGAATCAAGCTTTGTGTATTTCCTCTCCCATCATTTAGTCATAAAAAATGCTATGTGGTCAAGATGGGAGCTGAGGAAAAGGCCCGAGAGAAATATGAGCAATCTGTTCATGCACCTTATTTGTGCCCTTTGGACCAGCTTGTGCCTGATTCTGGATATACCGCACCCATGTTATAATGGATTATTGCTGGAACTGCCCCAAATTGTGATTTGGTGGATCTGAAAGTATCCAATTCATTGTAAGTAGTTCTCACCATATAGACATCTAATTCTCAAGCTCAGACACGCAGTTTTTAAAAGGACCCAGTAGCAGCATTACAAGAATTTTTTTTTTTGAATCATATATAGTGGTTTCTTTTTTTTATTAAACTGCAAGTGGCATGACTTTGCTTCCAAGTCATAGGCATTTCTGTTGTGACTAGCCTATTGGGTCTGCCAAAGCTTCCATACAACATCTTTCTCTACTACTGATCTGTCTAATCTTATGGAATCTGCTGAGTCACAGAAATCAAATGTCAGCACCTCTAGAAACCACAGCCTGAATCGCTATAGAGAATTTCTCTTTGGGGGCCTCAATCAAGCTAACAGCTTTCAAGCCAAACATGGTAAATCAGTAGTTTCAGTATTCTTAAATGCAAAATAGTCCACAAAACCCAAAGAACCCTATCAGGGGCTGGGTTTCATTCTTTGTGGTAGGAAATGTGAGACATTTCCCCACTTTCTGGATTACGTGTACCTTTCCAAGGCATCCATAGCATGTGCCACTGTTTTGATCATCAGTTTCAATTAATACAATATTAATTTTCCAAGAAGTATCCAGACAGTTGAAAGCAGAATATGCCATCTCAAAATATACCCCTTTGTCATAGGATTATTTTGACCTGAAGGCAAATTGAAAAGAGACAAATATAAGAAAAGCTCTCTTGCATTCCACCACTTGTCTAAAAGCAGGGCATACATTTATAAAGGTATCCCCTTCCCCTTTATCGAGGAAAACAGAAGTTAGTCACCAGAGGAAATGTTCGGCCCTTATCAGCCCAGGGGTGGTACATAAGAATCTCCAAAGTATGCAACTAGCCTTTAGTTCACATTAGTTTTCCCACACATTTGCCTTACCAAAGCATGCTGCCCCTAGAAACTCAATCCTTTACCTTTGTCCTGTCACTTGTCTAAACAAACAAACAAACAAACAAATAAAACTATTGCTCTTTTGCTAAGATCCCATAGAAACACAAGTTCTAACCACTTGTTAGATGATGTTAGATGAGTAACTGGTTACTCATCTCTTTTTCTTCCACAGTCCAGGTCCCATTAATCTATCAAATGACAGAGGACATGAGAAAATAACATGAGGGTATGATAGTGAGTATATAGCCCATGTGACTGTACACTGCTCTCATTTTATTTTGGGGGGTTATGGTGTGCTGGATCAGTATCCATATACTGTGTACTGGAGGCTGTGTTAATTTTCTCTAATAAAGATAACACATTTGGTACAGTGGAACCAATAGATTTTGTAGGGACCAGACTGATAAATGAAATGAAAATATGGTGGGGAATACCACGCCTGCATGTTTTAAGTCTTTGAGTGTAGCACTGATTTTGTTATTGTGCTGTGTTGTGATAATTGTTTTTGTTTACTCTAATTTCTGAGTGGGAAGGGACAGTTTCAGGGGCTATGACTTGGCTTTCCTACTACTAACCACTCCTATCCTATAGGTTAAAGAGACAATGAGAAGTTTCTGCCAACTGCTAAACATATTTATTTGATTTATACATTTGGGGATCAGGGCAATGGTAATCAAGTGGGTTCATACAGACAGCATTCCCCCCTACAAGATGAACCTGGGTCAAAATTCTGTTGATTACCTTTGTTACCTGAACCTCTTCTACCTCTAATTTAATGGAGAGAGTGCCAAGATAGAACTTTTTATCTCATAGTGTTAGATTGAATTTGAACCCTATATCTACCAGGCCTGGAAAGATCTGAATATTCCTGTTTTCTAAGTAGGCTATTACCCAAGTAAATGGCTATCAGATACAAGGAAATGGGAAGATAATCCATGTCCTGGAAATTGAAGAATTAATATTTTTAAAATATTCATTCTACCCGAAGCAATCTACAAATTTAATGCAATCCCTGTCAAAAAACCCATGACATTTTTTCATAGAAGTAGAACAAACAAACCTATATTTTACATGGAACCACAAAAGTCTCAAATTTCCAATCCTGAGAAAAAAGAAGAAACTTGGAGGTATCATGCTCCTTGACTTCAGACTATACTGCAAAGCCAAAATAATCAAAACAGTTTGATTCTGGCACAAAAACAGATACATAGATTAATGGAACAGAGTAGAAGGCCCAGAGAGAAACCCATGCATTTATGGTCAATTACTCTACAACAAAGGAGGCAAGAGTATACAATGGAGAAAGATAGTCTCTTCAATAAGTGGTGCTGTGAAAACGGGACAGCTACATGTAAAATAATGTGATTACCACCTTTCCTCACATCATATACAAAAATGAACTCAAAATAGATTAACAACCTTAATATAAGACCTGAAACCATAAAACTCCTAGAAGAGAACACAAACAGAACATTCTTTGACATAAATTGTAGCAATGTATTTTTTTGGATCTGTTTCCTGAGGCATATAAATAAAAGCAAAAATAAACCTAATTGAACTCCAAAAATTTGCATAGCAGAGGAAACTACTGACAAAATGAAAAGACAACCTACTGAGTGGGAGAAAATATTTGCAAGTGATACAATTCGTAGGGGTTAATATCCAAAATATAGAACAGCTCCTATAACTCAATATCAAAAACTAAACAATTTGATTAAGAACATGAGCTGAAGCCCTGTTTTTCCAAAGAAGACATACAAACTGCCAATAGAAACATGCTCATATGCTCAATATTGCTAATCATCAGAGAAATGCAAATCAAAATCACAGTGAGATATCATCTCACACCTATCAGAATGGCTAGTATCAAAAAGACCACACATGACAAATGTTGGTGAGATATAGAGAAAAGGGAACACATGCACACTGTTGCTGGGAACACAAACTGGTGTTGCCTCTATGGCAGACAGTATGAAAGTTCCTCAAAGACTAAAAACAGAATTATCTTATGATGCAGCAATTCCACCCCTGGGTATGTATCCAAAGAAAGTAGATCATATCCAAAGAAAATAGAAAAATGGAACAATGGAGCAGGTGACTTCCACCTCAAGTTTTTTCCCTGCTCCTTGATGCCAGTAGCTTGTGAGTGGCATCCATCATGGCGAGAAAACACTAGGTTGCCATGGAAACAGTTGTGCAGCAGTAACCCAAGCCCACAAGGGACAATTTGGATTCAAGTTGTAAAATTGGTTGTAATCAACCATAGAAAAATGTTTGTACCTGGGAAACAGTCATCACTTTTTCTGCATCAGATAATTCATAGTGGTGAGAAACCCTCTGAAAAATATGGGAAGGCCTTCTGTTGTGCCTCAAACCTTGCTCAACACAAGAGAGTTCATACTGGAGCAGACAGCCATGACTCCAAGATCGCGTCAGTTGTACCTCTGAAAGAGAAGAAAACTCCTGGATGTCAAATTAAGAGGGCTGCCAATCTGGATACTAATACATTATTTCATCCCTAAAGGCATTGCTGGAGTGTTTCAAAAAGGTTATTACCAGTATTACACGTATCTCAGCATGAAAAAAGGGAATGTTGCTGGGCTTTCTATGGTGCTGGCAGCTTATGTACTTTTCATCCGTTGCCATTCTTACAAGGAACTTAAATAGGAGCAACCAAGAGTACCACTGAAGAGGGCACACACTGCATTCCCGAATAAGACCTTTGCCAGACACTCCTGAATCCTTTCATATCCTAATGGAGAATAACATCCAATAAAAGATGACTGGTTTTTAAAAAATCTCTTATAGCAACTTTCAAGTCAAGTATTGCTAAATTACATCCCCATGAGTTATCTATTTTATAACTGGAAGTTTGTAGCTTTTAAGACCTTCATCCTTTTCACCGTTTTTGCAAAATTTATGAACTCCTTATTGCAAAATTCAGACTTAAAGTTGAAGAAATAGAGAAAACCACTAGCCCATTCAGGTATGACCTAAATCAAATGCCTATGATTATACAGTGGAAGTGACAAATAGAGTCAAGGGATTAGATCTGATAGACAAAGTGCTTGAAGAAGTATGGGTGGAGGTTTGCAACATTGTATAGGAGGCAGTGATCAAAACCATCCCTAAGAAAAAGAAATTCAAAAAGGCAAAATGGTTGTCTGAGGAGGCCTACAAATAACTGAGAAAAGAAAAGACGTGAAAAGCAAAGGAGAAAAGGAAAGATATATCCATCTGAATGCAGAGTTCCAAAGAACAGCAAGGAGAGACAAGAAAGTGAACCTAAGAAATTGGCCAATCACTTGAATTGATCCTAAGTGATCAATGCAAATAAATAGAGGAAAACAGTAGAGTTGGAAAGACTAGAGATCTCTTCAAGAAAATTAGAGATACCAAGGGAATATTTCATACAAAGATGGGCACAATAAAGGACAGAAATGGTATAGACCTAACAGAAGCAGAAGATATTAAAAAGAGGTGGCAAGAATACATAAAAGGCCTGTACAAAAGAGATCTTCATGACCCAGATAACCACGACAGGATGGTCTTGATCCCTGTCTCCTGCACAATGTCACAAACGTCTGTCCATAGTCCATCAGGCACTCAGTCTATGAGATCTAGTCCCTTAAATCTATTTCTCATTTCCACTGTATAATCGTAAGGAATTTAATTTAGGTCATATCTGAATGGTCTAGTGGTTTTTCCTACTTTCTTCAATTTAATTCTGAATTTGGCAATAAGGAGTTCATGATCAGAGCCACAGTCAGCTCCCAGTCTTGTTTTCGTTGACTATATAGAGCTTCTCCATCTTTGGCTAAAAAGAATATAATCAATCTGATTTCAGTGTTGACCATCTGGTGATGTCCATGTGTAGAGTCTTCTCTTGTGTTGTTGGAAGAGGGTGTTTGCTATGACCAGTGCATTCTTTTGACAAAATTTAGCCTTTGCCCTGCTTCATTCAGTACTCCAAGGCCAAATTTGTCTGTTACTCCAGGTAAATTCTTGTCTTACTATTTTTGTATTCCAGTTCTCTATAACGAAAGGGACATCTTTTTTGGGTGTTAGTTGTAGAAGGTCTTGTAGGTCTTCATAGAACCATTCAACTTCAGCTTCTTCAGCATTACTGGTCAAGGAAGAGACTTGGATTACCGTGATATTAAATGGTTTGCCTTGGAAATGAACAGAGATCTTTCTGTCATTTTGGAGACTGCATCCAAGTACAGCATTTTGGACTCTTTTTGACTATGATGACTACTCCATTTCTTCTAAGGGACTCTTGCCCATAGTAGTAGATATAATACTCATCTGAGGTAAATTCACCCATTCCAGTCCATTTTATTTTGCTGATTCCTAGAATGTCGACGTTCACTCTTGCCGTCTCCTGTTTGACCACTTCCAATTTGCCTTGATTCATGGACCTAACATTCCAGGTTCCCATGCAATATTGCTCTTTACAGCATCAGATCTTGCTTCCATCACTAGTCCCATCCACAACTGGGTGTTGTTTTTGCTTTGGCTCCATCTCTTCATTTGGAGAAAGCAATGGCACCCCACTCCAGTACCCTTGCCTGGAAAATCCCATGGAAGGAGGAGCCTGGTCAGCTGCAGTCCATGAGATAGCTAAGAGTCAGACATGACTGAGCAACTTCACTTTCACGCATTGGAGAAGGAAATGGCAAGCCACTCCAGTAGTCTTGCCTGGTGAATCCCAGGGATGGGGGAGCCTGGTGGGCTGCCGCTTATGGGGTCGCACAGAGTCGGACACGACTGAAGTGACTTAGCAGCAGCAGCAGCATCTCTTCATTCTTTCTAGAGTTATTTCTCCACTGATCTCTAGTAGCATATTGGGCACCTACCAACCTGGGGAGATCATCTTTCAGTGTCCTATCTTTTTCCCTTTTCATACTGTTTATAGGGTTCTCAAGGCAAGAATACTGAAGTGGTTTGCCATTCCCTTCTCCAGTGGACCACGTTTTGTCAGAACTCTCCCCCATGACCCATCTCTGTTGGGTGGCCCTACATGGCACGGCTCATAGTTTCATTGAGTTAGACAAGGCTGTGGTCCATGTGATTAGATTGGTTAGTTTTCTGTGACTGTGGTTTTCAGTCTGTCTGCTCTCTGATGGAGAAGGTAAGAGACTTATGGAAGCTTCCTGATGAGAGTGACTGAGGAGGAAATTAGTTCTTGTTCTGATTGGGGGGGGGGGGCAGGCATGCTCAGTAAATCTTTAATCCAAATTTTTGTTGATGGGTGGAGCTGTGTTTCCTCCCTGCTCTTTACCTGGGGCCAAACTCTGGTGGAGGTCATGAATATCATGGCCACCTCCTTCAAAAGGTCCCATGCATGTACTACTATACTCAGTGCCCCCAACCCTGCAGCAGGCCCCCACTGACCCACACCTCCGCTGGAGACTCCTGGACACCCACAGGCAAGTCTGGGTCAGTCTCTTGTGGGTTCACTGCTCCTTTCTCCTGGGTCCTGGTGCACAAGATTCTGTTTGTGCCCTCCAAGACTCTATTTCCATATATACACCTAATGTGATGATGTTGCTAATATTAATTTTGGACATTTGTGATACTAGAATTTGATATGATTACCCCACCCTACCCCAATTTTTGCAGCATTTTGCTATCTAGCTTGAATTCTTTAGAAAAGCATTTAGAGATTTTATGAAGATTAAAATCATTTCCCCCCAAAATTAACAGCACTTTTTTCATAGCATTTGTGAGCATTGAATATGATAACCAGAAAAGTACCTGGCATAGTGTGGTCCCTAGATCCCTGCCCTGTTATAAAATGTCCTGTCCCTGCATCTCCTACCTGGAAGCCCCATTCCTTTCCCTTCGGCAAACTTATATTCATCCTTCAAAAGGAAAGTGAAGTCACTCAGTCGTGTCCGACTCTTTGCGACCCCATGGACTGTAGCCTGCCAGGCTCCTCTGTCCATGGGATTTTCCAGGCAATAGTACTGGAGTGGATTGTCATTTCCTTCTCCAGGGGATCTTCCCAACCCAGGGATTGAACCCGGGTCTCCCACATTGTAGACAGACACTTTACCACCTGAGCCACCAGGGAAGTATTCATCCTTCAAAACCGACTCTAATGTGAAGAATTTCTTGACACATACATCCCATTAATGAGATCCTCTACTCTGGACACATTGTACAGGAGACAGGTATCAAGACCATCCCCATGGAAAAGAAATGCAAAAAAGCAAAATGGCTGTCTGAGGAGGCCTCACAAATAGCTGTGAAAAGCAGGGAAGAGAAAAGCATTGGAGAAAAGGAAAGATATACCCATTTGAATGCAGAGTTCCAGAGAATAGCAAGGAGAGATAAGAAAGCCTTCCTCAGTGATCAGTGCAAAGAAATAGAGGAAAACAATAGAATGGGAAAGACTAGAGATCTCTTCAAGAAAATTAGAGATCCCAAGGGAACATTCCATGCAAAGATGGGCTCAATAAAGGACAGATATAAAGAACAGGTATGGACCTAACAGAAGCAGAAGACATTAAGAAGAAGTGGCAAGCATAAACAGAAGAACCGTACAAAAAAGATCTCCATGATGCAGATAATCACAATGGTGTGATCACTCACTAGAGCCAGACATCCTGGAATGTGAAGTCAAGTGGGCGTTAGGGAAGCATGAGTACGAACAAAGCTAGTGGAGGCAATGGACTTCCAGTTGAGCTATTTCAAATTCTAAAGATGATGCTGTGAAAGTGCTACACTCAATATGTCAGCAAATTTGGAACACTTAGCAGTGGCCACAGGCCTGGAAAAGGTCAGTTTTCATTCCAATCCCAAAGGAAATGCCAAAGAATGCTCAAACTACCGCTGAATTGCACTCATCTCACACGCTAGTAAAGTAATGCTTGAAATTCTCCAAGCCAGGCTTCAGCAATATGTGAACCGTGAACTTCCAGATGTTCAAGTTGGTTTTAGAAAAGACAGAGGAACCAGCGATTAAATTGCCAACATCTGCTGTATCATCGAAAAAGCAAGAGAGTTCCAGAAAAATATCTATTTGCTTCATTGACTATGCCAAAGCCTTTGACTGTGTGGATCACAATAAACTGTGGAAAATTCTGAAAGAGATGGGAATACCAGACCACCTGACCTGCCTCTTGAGAAACCTGTTTGCAGGTCAAGAAGCAACAGTTAGAACCGGATATGGAATAATGGACTGGTTCCAGAATGAGAAAGAAGTGCGTCAAGGCTGTATATTGTCTCCCTGCTTATTTAACTTATATGAAGAGTACAGCATGTAAAATGCCAGGCTAGATGAAGCACAAGCTAGAATCAAGATTGTGGGTAGACATATTAATAACTTCAGATATGCAGATGACACCACCCTAAAGGCAGAAGGTGAAGAGGAAGTAAAGAGCCTTTTGAAGGTGAAAGAGGAAAGTGAAAAAGCTGGCTTAAAGCTCAACATTCAAAAAACTAAGATAATGGCATCTGGTCCCATCACTTCATGACAGACAGGGGAAACAATGGAAACAGTGGCAGACTTTATTTTCTTGGGCTCCAAAGTCACTGCAGATGGTGGCTGCAGCCATGAAAGCAAGACACTTGCTTCTTGGAAGAAAACCTATGACATACCTAGACAGCATGTTAAAAAACAGAGACATTACTTTGCCGACAAAGGTCCATCTAGTCAAAGCTATGTATGGGTTTTCTAGTAGTCATGTATGGATGTGAGTTGGACTATCAAGAAGGCTGAGTGCCAAAGAATCAGTGCTTTTGAACTGTGGTGTTGGAGAAGACCCTTGAAAGTCCCTCGTACTGTAAGGAGATCAAACCAGTCAATTGTAAAGGAAATCCCAAATATTCATTGGAAGGACTGATGCTGAAGCTGAATACTTCAGCAATATGCTCAATACGCTCCAATACTTTGGCCACCTGATATGAAGAACTGACTCATTAGAAAAGACCCTGATGCTGGGAAAGATTGAAGGCAGGAGGAGAAAGGGACAACAGAGGAAAATATGGTTAAACAGCATACATGTATGCCATACATATATACTACCGACTCAATGGATATGATTTTGAGCAAGTTCCAGGAGATGGTGAAGGACAGGGAAGCTGGCATGTTGCAGTCCATGGGGTCACCAGATTGGACACGAGTGAGTGACTGAAAAACAACAAATCCTTAACACCCACTGCCTCTGGCAGCCGTGAATCTGTTCTCTGTTTTGGGTTTTTGGAGGGTTTTTTGGCTTTTACATATAAGTGAGATCATATAGTATTGGTGTTTGTCTTTCTCTGTCTCACTTGACTTAGTCTAATGCCCTCAAGACCATCCATGTTGTCACAAATGGCAGGATTTCCTTCTTTTTATGATTGAATAATATTCTATTCTGTATGTATGCCACATTTTTTGAAAATTCATTCATCTCTTGATAAATCCTTGTCCTTTCCATGTCTTGGCTTTTGTAAATAACTCTGCATTGAACACTGGGGGGCAGATATGTTTTCAAGATAGTTACTTTGTTTCCTTTGGATAAATACCAAGAAGTAAAACTAGGGACTTATGTGGTAGTTCTAGTTTTAATTTCCTGAGGAACCTGCATGCTGTTTTCCATAGTGAAGTGAAGTGAAGTGAAGTGAAGTGAAGTGAACTTGCTCAGTCTTATCCGACTCTTTGCGACCTCATGGACTGTAGCCCACCAGGCTCTTCCATCCATAGGATTCATCGGGCAAGGGTACTGGAGTAGGTTGCCATTTCCTTCTTTCCATTCCTTCCAGCAGTACATAAGGGTGCCCTTTTCTCCATGTCCTTGCAAAAACTTGTTATTTCCTGTCTTTTTGGTAAAAGCTAGTTTTACAGGTGTGAGGTGATAATCTAGTGTAGTTCTGAGTTGCATTTCCCTGATGATTAATGATATTGGTCACACTTTCCTGTACCTGTTGACTATTTGCATGTCTTCTTTGGAAAAATGTCTATTCAGAGCCTTGTCCCATTTTTTAATTGGGTTGTTTGGTTTTCTATTAAGTTGTATATGAGTTTTTTAAAAAAATATGCTGTGGATTGTAATTCAACTATGCTCCAATATGGGCTTCCCAGGTGGCATGGTGGTAAAAAAAAAAACTACCTGCCAGGGCAGGAGACGCCAGAGACATGGGTTCAATCCCTGGGTCAGAAAGATCCCGTGGAGGAGGAAATGACAACCCACTCCAGTATTCTTGCCTGGGAAATTCCATGGATAGAGGAGTAAGTATGGTGAGCTACAGTCCATGGGGTTGCAAAGAGTTGGACATGACTGAGCGACTGCACACATACCCCCAGTGTTCATATTTACAACATGAATTATTTATAGTAGTTATTTACAGCCACTAAGATATGGCAGCAACCGAAATGCCCATCAACAGAGAACTGCTTAATTCTTCATTCTTACTTATTTTTATAGAGGAAAAGAATCAACAGGTTAGCAAGGCATGGTGTGTATTCAGGAGAGTGTTAAGTCAAGAGTTAGGTTACATTGCCTACTGATCTAATTCCTATAATGAAGTTCTTTTAAGGTTAGAGGGGAACAGAAATGAGCAAACAGGAAAGGGGCAAAAGAACTACTTTCAAGTAGAAGGTACACAGTGACTGACTGGTAAGCGCTCTAAAAAGCTCAGAGAACCTTCCTCTAGAGAAGACACAGTGGATATAGGGAAGCCAAAAAAAGCAACAGCTGACCTTGACAAGGTATCTGGACTAAAGTTAGACTGAAGTGGGTTCCTCTCTATAACTTCTCTTTTAGCCTTATAATCTTATAAGATTATATTATGTTTACATAATAGTTATATAATACTTGCATAGTATAATGTCAAATTTTAAGTACTGAATTTTAGTGCCCAAACTTGATTAGGATAAGCCTTTAGAAAATTTTGTAGGCTTTAGCTATATAATTCTTCTCAACCAATCTTTCACAAAGCCAAACACTTCAGACCCTAATTAAATTATTTGTTATGATCCTGAAGCTGATTGGAATAATTCTAGCCTCATTGGCTAAACCCTGAGTCCATTGGTAGGCATGGAGACATAAATGAGACGTGCCCTGATGCTTAGTTCATCGTTTAACATGGGGAAAATACAAAGATTGCAAGTAAACAGTATAGGAAACTGCAAGTTGCTATCATGCAGAGGTATGTTTATTCCTCTGGCAGAATGAATAAAGGAGGCATCACAGGGAAAAAGAGAGCAGGAGAGAACTGAGGTGAGGTCTTCAGGGATGCTGCATGGAGAAGATGGCATTTGAAGTATATCTGGAAAAAGAAATGGCTTTTTTCATTGTTATTTATCTTTAATTTTCTTTCTGAGTTAAGGAAGGGAATATGGATAGAGGGAGCTATTGAAATAAATGTATGGAGATATGGAAGGCCATGCTGGGTGTGGGGGCACCAGAGCAAGCCCATTGGTGGTGGGTAAAGGCAGCAGATGGGTGTGTAAAACAGAGGATACCATTCTAAGCATTTGGACTTTATCTGGGAAATAAAAAGGTAGACACTGATGGCTCAAGAGATGAATGTAATGGGGTGAGATTCTTGGCCTGTGGAGAAGGGGGTCTAAACTCCAGGGGGAATGGGTAGAGTCAGGGAGGTCAGATCCAAGCTTATCCCAGTAATCCCAGTAAGAGATGGTGGAGATCTACAGTGAGGCAGGGGACATTGTGAAGTTCCATCAGTAGTATATGGATACTGACTCCACATGAGGAAAAGGGAGGAAGAAAAGATCAAAGCACACTGAAGGATTTTACATGGTCATGGTGGCCTTAAATAAAATAGGAAAAAATAGGTTTGGGAAGAAACAAATAAAGTTGATAAGACACATACAGGTTAAAAATGTATAGGCTCTGAAGTTTTTTTTTTTCCCCTTCATTTTCGCATATCATCTATGAACTGGTTGTTTCCCTCTATGTTACTTTGTTGATCAGAATGGAAATTAAAAGAGAATAGTGAGTGAACAAGTGATAAACACACTTAGGCTTCATCTTCCACAGTGCCCTATTCAGATAGATGTCCTGGGTGGAGATGGGGATATCTACTTTAAAGAAATGTCTGGGCAGCCCATGATGGGAATCTAATACATAAAAAGACTTAACATGATCTGGGATATGGCATCCGTTTCTTGGAGCTGGCAAGCTGACTTTATTACGGACTGCTGTAGGTTACCAGGCGAGACAGTGACAGATCATTTTGTAGGGCCCAGGGAGAGCCAGATCCATCTGCCTAGGAAAACAAATAAATTCCAGTTAGGAACTGAGGTTAAAAAAAATTTACAAGGTACAGTGATGCATGTGCCCCTCTCTGGGTGGATGGTGATGGCTGGCCACAGGAGGTTACCCTCACTGATTCACACATGCTGCCAGCTCCTGGGCTCGTGTTACAGGACATTTCCCATTTCCCTTCCCATGGTCTAGTTTAGCCCGAGAAATGGACGGCAGGCTGGGGGAGGATAAAAAATAAACAGGAGAGGGAAAAGACTCTCTCTCTGAGCAATCTTATAAAACAAAGCATAAATCTTTAACTGCCTGACCTTTCAGCTCACATGGTTTTTGGTTCAGGAGGAATGAATCAGGGCTCATCTGGAGGCCTGGGGGAGGGTGGCTTTCTACCTTCTAACAGGAAGCAACCTATCTGTGGAAAGCACAGATATGTGTCATTGTTTTTAATAGGAACTCAATTGATTTCCTAGAAATTGAAATGTTCCCTTGGTTGGGAAATGAAATTTCTACTTGGTTGTTCCACCTTTGGCTGCCCCTTGGTGGAAAGTCTTATTGCACATCGCTAGAATTAGCAACAAAAGGTCAAGTGAAAGATCATGGGGTCAGACTTCCTCATAACAGGAGACCATCTCTTAAATGCAAATAAAACCAGCAAAGGTTAAGGGTTGCGGAGATGCAACTCCTACAATATAGTGAAGAATGTTTTTGTTAACCTTTTGGTTGCTGATTTCATTTCCTGCAGCGTGTTGCTCCCTTGCCATCATTGTTGTTCAGTCGCTCAGTAGTGTCTGACTCTTGCGACCCTATGAATTGCAGCACGCCAGGCTTCCCTACCTTCACTATTTCCTGGAGTTTGCTCAGACTGATGTCCATTAAGTCAGTGATTCTATCTAACCATCTCATCCTCTCTGCCCCCTTCTCCTCTTGCCATCAGTCTTTCCCAGCATCAAGGTCTTTTCCAGTGAGTCAGCTCTTCGCATCAGGTGGCCAAAGTATTGGAGCTTCAATATCAGTCCTTCCAATGAATATTCAGTTTGATTTCTTTTAGGATTAGCTGGTTTGATCTGCTTGCTGTAAGAGCCAATGATGAGGCCCTGAATTCAGAAGCTCATCAGAGGGCTTGGCACTCTTTTGTAACCAGTCCCTTTATCCCAGCAGCCACAGTGAGGGACAATTGAAAAAAAAAGGTTGTTTTTTCAATACCTGGAGAAAGATGACAATCGATCTTATTGAGTAACTGAAGCTGTCCTACTTAAGGGAAACTTTTCTTTTTTTCAGGGAAGGGGATGAGATTGGGTTAGTGGTGATTGAGGTGGCTAAAAATTAGAAGGCAGTAAATTAGTAGTTTGAAGACAGAATTGGAACTAAGCTTCATGGGTTAAGCCCACTATCTGAGTTCATAGAGCCAAAGGTATGTTTTGATCATTTTTCTCCTCCCTCTCTCTTTTAATGACTAAGGCTGTTCAAATGTGAAAAAAGCAGATATGCCACAAGCTAGCAATTACAGAGGCACTTATTAATAAAACAAAATCTAGGAAATAATTTATTTTATTCCTGCAAAGATAAAGTAGTATTCTCAGTCCCTCCCAGATCCCTTTTGTTGAAGTCTTTGCCTTTGGCTGAAGCAGCCACCTAATGAAGTAATGCTGTTTCTTGAGGGCTCACACGTCCCAGGAAAGAAAGTAAAGCTCCCCCTAGAGGCAGAATCCCCACCTGCAGAATATTCCTTAGTTCAGGCTCTGAATGTCTGAAGGTATCTATCATCTGAAGAACAATGGTCCTTATCAAGGAAAACTTGCTTTCTTTTGCTATACTTTTCCTTGAATGCTGTTCTGTTAGCAGCTTATTACCACATTAACTCTTTCCCAAGAATGTTCAGGCTGTGAAATCACAGAAAAAAGAAACAGATAATTTAGGAGATAGAGTAACATTTTCGGTCTTTTTAGTATTACGCTATCTAAACTGTCTCTCTTTATTTACAAATATTTACTATTTGTTTGTGTTTGTCCCATTTCTTAAGATTTGTTTATGGCCTAATGGGGACCCAGTGGACTGCAAATTGTTGTTGTTCAGTTGCTCAATTGTATCTGACTCTTTGCGACCCCACTCCAGGCTTCCCTGTCCGTCACCATCTCCCAGAGTTTGCTCACACTCACGTCCATTGAGTCAGTGATGCCATCCAACCATCTCATCCTCTGTCATCGCCTTCTCCTCCTGCCTTCAGTCTTTCCCAGCATCAGGGTCTTTTCCAATGAGTCAGTTCTTTGCATCAGGTGGCCAAAGTATTGGAGCTTCAGCTTCAGCATCTGATGAATATTCACGGTTGATTCCTTTAGGGTTGACTGGTTTGATCTCCAAGACTTCTCCAGCACCACAGTTCGAAGGCATCAATTCTTTGAAGCTTAGCCCTTTTTACTGTCTGCAAATTAGAATATCATTTTTGGTCTACTGTTGACTTTTTGTTGGCTCAGTGTAATTCAGCCTCTGTATATCAGGTTTCAAGTCTATATCTTGACGATAATCAGTGTAACTTTAAAAATCACTGTATATATCTGTACTTCCCTGGTGGCTTAGACAGTGAACAATCTGCCTGCAATGCAGAGACCCCAGTCTCTGGGTTGGGAAGATCCCCTGGAGATGGAGAAGGAAATGGCAACTCATTCCAGTGTTCTTGCCTGGAAAATCCCATGGACAGAGGAGCCTCAAGGGCTACAGTACATGGTGTCAAGAAGAGTCTGACATGACTGAATATGATACACACACACACACAAACATATATATATATACACATATATATATATATATATATAGTGAGAGAGAATGCATTTAAAATGATTCCAATAAAATTAAAACAACAATAGCATAAAAACTCAGG